>NC_140082.1:46430289-48830830 GCF_964194135.1 Talpa europaea
GTGGCATCAGCCACAAGAGCTCCTGTTTCTTCCACTTCCACCAAAAAAAATGGGCAAATATTAGACATTTAAGTTTTTGTTGCAGTATTTAACTACTCTAGATTCATGATAGCTTGAAAGGGAAGTCAACTCCCTTCTTTTTCTTTTTTAACATTGTCTAAGCAAGCATTTCTCAAACTGCTTAGTCCCAGGAAATCTTACTACTCTTAGTAACAATTGAGTGCCCCAAAGAAGTTTTATTTATATAGATGAGCTCTATCAATATTTACTCTATTAGAAATTGAAGGAAAGTGAAAAATTTTTTAAATGTTCAGTTCTGAACGCATTTAAAACTGACATTACTGTGCCTTCCCTGGTGGCGCAGTGGTTGAGCGCTGGGCTACGAAGCTGCCCGCAGCCTCTGCAGCGCCGGTTCGATCCCTGGCCACTGGCCAGGGTCCCACATGGCACGCAGACCTCTCCTGCAGTGCCCACTGCTCCCCTCAGCAGTGCATTTCGTTGGTCTGCCTGTTCTGTTCCCCTCTCTGGCTCTGGTGAATTCTCTCACCCTCCTGCGCTTCTGACTGTACCCAGTGCTTATATAAATAAATAAAATAAATCTTTAAAAAAAATGAAACTGACATTACTAAATGCATTATTTGTGAACACAAATAAATTATTTTAAATTTAAAAATAACTAGTTTTCCAAAGAAAAAAGATTCAAAGAACGGCATTGTTTAATACTTTTGCAATCTCTTTAATCCCTGGATTAACAGATGCATCTGGATTCTCATATCTGCTTCTGCATTTAATCTATTGATATCCCAGCCCAGGTAGCCTCTGGAAAACTCCACAGTATGCTAGTAAGAGAATGAAAATGAAAAAAGCATATAATGTCTCAACATTATTGTGAAAACAGTTTTAAGCTCATGTATCACTTCCAATACCTGCAAGGGTCTCAAGGCCCCCTATGGTTTCCTGGATCACAACTTGAAAATGATATTCTAGGCTATTCTTGATTGTTTAACTGCCATATGAATTTTGGAATCAGCTTGTAGTGTTCCACAAAACAGACAGAAAGATTCATTTTGCATTCAATGTAATTTGTAGATTAACTTGCTAGAACTGACATATTTATGATATTGGGTACTCATAAACACAGTGCCCTTCAGTAATTAACATTATGTTAGGTTTTATATTTATACATTGTGCTTTTACCAGGTAACTTATGTGTTTCACATAGTGGTGATTTTGAAGCTCTTATTCCTCTACTTTGGGGGGTTGGAGGGTAAAGATTAGATTGTGCCGGCAAGGATCTCTTCATGCCCAGTGTTTGTCAAGTATTGGACTGAATTGCCAGGTATCCAAATGGTCATTTAAAATAAGACAAAACTAAAGTACCAGATAGACCATATTGCCATAGTATAAGCAAGAATCTAAATAGGAAAGGGAGCTGGCACCTCCAGGGTCCATTTTTCCTGGCACCAGGTGTGGGTCAGATATATCAACATAGACAGAGATAATTTCATTGTTATGGAACCCCCGGCCCCAAGAAAAGGTTCCTGTCACTTATGGAACCAGGATGGCTAGGAGAAGGACTATAATAGCATTAATAGGAGACAGAGTGAGAAGAGGGTCTTAAGCCCTTTCACCCCCCAAAAGCAATGGTCTTGGCAGAGACACTTAAGAAAGTTCTCAACAGAGGGCCCCCTTATAAGTTGGCCTCTGAATGGAGGTGTGTGGGGGAGCAATGCAGATATGAATAACTGAACAGTGGGGGTAGAAAGAGGGGCTGGGTTCTGACTGCATTCTCTCCTTACAGACTAGGCCCCAAGTCTGATGTGGGAAGGGCCACTCTACCCCCCAGTAATTGCTAATAGTGGGGAGTGAAAGATCACACATTGGATTTTGCCCATGAGCTGGGCTTTCCAAGTCAAATGTAGCGGTAGCGATGGGCATTCATCTCTACTCCCTGAGTATAGAGGGCAGGCTCCAAATAGCTCTCCATTCTAAGCATATGCAGGTAAACATACTTTACAAGGAAGTTTCCTCTAACACTTAGGTTGTTATTATTGAATTTTATTTTTTAATTGTAAATATGTCTTGAATCTTATCTAACATTTTTCTGAATCTATTGAACTAATCCTGTGTTTTTTCCTTCCTTCATCTGGTAATGTGAATTAAAGCAGGGGATTTTCTGATGTTGAATTACCTTTGCATTCTTTTCTTGGTCCTGAAATAGACAATTTGCTATATATGTTGCTATATTTCATTTGCTAATGTTTTATTGGTAAATTGCCCTGTCTCATGCTATCTTTATCTATTTTTCATATCAAGATTAAGAGCCTTAAAAATGAAATCATGAAACCTTCTATTTCTGTTCTCTAGACTAGTTTAGATCAGGTAGGAGTGATCTGACCTTTAAGGGTTGGCAAAACTTGCTGTAAAATTATTTGGGCCTAGTGTTCCTTTGCAGTGGAAATTGTTGCTTAGATTTTTTTTGGGGGGGTGGTTCATTTAATATGATTAAAATGCCAAATGGATCGTTGTTCCCCAAGTTTTAAAAATGTAGTATACATCTTCTTACAAAACCAGACACAGAATGGTATACACTTTATACTGCTATAATAATGTGTGAGAAAATTTGATTGAAGCTTGTTACATAATTTTAGAAGGTAAAGAATGAGTCAAGGATTGTATTTTATTCTCTCTGACTTCAGTGAACACATGTCTGTGCTCATTTTATTTACCCGGGCCTTGTTCTCATATATTTCCCCATCTATGTTTTTCTCCCTTTTCTCTATTATCTTAAATTCCTTGACACCCCATTCTTTTGGTTTGTGTCCTCTTTCTGAACTCACAGAACCAAAATCTTTTTAGAATCCTTTCCTTTTACTCTTCATCTAAGCATCTTGGGCTCTTCCCCCACCCAATCTTTTTAATCCTTTAAATTTTCGGTCCAGGTTATATTATCTCTCCAATTGCTCCTAAAACCATCTCACTGGTAATAATTTCCCAACTTTGATCTCCAGCACAAAACCCTTCCTTGAAGTTCCAGTCTCAAAGGCTATCTCAAATTTAACAGGTACAAAGTGTGACTTTGATTCTCATCCCCAAAAGTACCCATATTTATTTTCCGTATTGAATATTCTCTGTTTGCACCTTTGTATCCATTTTCTACCTTTTCTTCCACCCATCTATACCACTCCTTTATAGGGTGCATCAATGGACACGCTATGGATTCTTGCTCATGTTTTGGGTTTGCCAGAGGGAGGCACTGGCAGGAAACTAGAGGTCAGGAGGGGAGATATCTAGTTCCCTGATTTGCTCCCTGTAACCTTTGGTGGGTTGGTGAGGTTGCACTCCTATTTATTAAAGCCAGTTTTCCTGGAATTTTTTTCTCCAGGTGAGGCTGCAACTCTGTATACTCTCTCTGAGCTCCAGGAACTCACCACTCCCTTTACCCTTCGAGATCAAGGGATGGTAAAGTCTCTTTGTGTGGCTGCTCCTGGGGTCCTTCACCACCCCCTGTTCATCTACTTAACTCTCCTCATCTTCATAAACAGCACCTTCCTTAAAGTTTCTCCAGATATCCTGTTTGAGTATACCATCTATTTCCTGACAAGATCCAAACTAAAGTAACTTCCCAACATGGTTTAAATTACCCCCGCTCTGGTAGCTCATGTCAGAAAACTGCCACCATCATCCCTTCTGTTTACCCTCCACTTCCAATCCGTCAGCCCACCCTGTCCATGCTACTTCCTGTGCGTAGGTGAAATTAGCCATGCCTCTCCTGGCCATGAAGCAGTCAGAGCCCCTTCATTATTCTCACCATTTCTACTGTTGCCTCTTTGGACCTTTTCACTGAAAGGCAGAAAAAAAAAAAAATCTTTATTCACTGCTTAAAACTCAATGCTTAAAGAAAACTGGTATTTTCTTAGATTTTGAGTAAAACCCAAATTTCTTCTCATAGGCCTCCACGGTCATGTATGATTGCCTCTCTACCACCTCTCCAAGCTCCCTCGCACCCCACTCCAACTTGCCCACTGATGCTCCATGCACACTGTCCTCCCTGTGTTCTCCCTGGTGAACTCATTCACACCTTTTGTGGCCATGTTATGATTTATTCGAAATATGTATTTGGTCATTAGGATGATATTTCTCATATAGTTGTGTAGGGTAAAGAAAATATCAGGCTTTTCTGCCCTTCCGCCATCAGGATAGATGATGGATCCTTGTCCTGAATGCATGCCTGATGGCGGGCACCTGGAATAGGGTGTGGGCATAGGTAGATGGGATTCAGCTGAGCTAAGACTGTGCTTTTTTTAAGGGCGGCGTCACGGGGACGCCAGCAGCAGCAGTAGAAGCCAAAGCCGAAGCCAAAAGAGAAGCCGAGAAGCAGCAGAACGAACTCCAGAGAGCTCAGATAGAGTGAGCTCCCAGCCTCCCAGCCCCCCAGCCAGCACCCCTGCCTGCCATATGCCTGGTGAACCCCAATAAAAAACCTGCAAAACCACTGAGGACTCTGACTCCTCCTTTACCCGGTCTGCATGGGATCAGAAAACCTGCCCTGTGTCCTGTCCAGCCTTTACAAGTTGGTTTTCATCGATAGTACCTGACTCACAACATCCAAAAACTTTGGAATTTCCTAAGTGTTGAGAGTAGTAAATGTGTCTCTTGTTAGGATGAGGTGACTTTGCGAAGCACCTAAGAATGGGGGTACTTGCCAGGTGTACCAACCACATGGACCAACCATATGGTTAGAGGATTAGAACTTTCTGTCTAGGGAAAGGGAGTAGAATTGAGTTCAATTGCTAATAGTCAATTAGATACTCTATCATGCCTAAATAATGAAGCCTCCATCAAAACCCCAATGGAGGGATTTTGAGAGGTTCCCTTCAAACATGTAAAGACTTGAGGCGAATGGTACCTCTGGAGATTGCATGGAGGCACTGTGCCCTCTATTTAGGCCTATGCATTATTCTATCTTGCTGTAATCAATCAGTGATCTAAGAGTAAATGAGCTTCCTGAATTCCATGAGCGAGTCTAGCAAATTAATCAAACCTGAGGAGGGGCGGGGCGGGGGGGGGGGGGGGGAACCTATTAATTGTCGTCAGTTGGTCAGAAACACAGGTGGCAGCCTGGACTGTGATTGCATCTGAAGTGCAGGGTGGTTGTGGGAGACTGAGCACTCAGCCTATGGAATCTGATATGACACATTTTGTGGCTAGAGAAGTATTTATACATCTTTTCATTGTCTAAATAATCTTCTAGAAGACTGTAGTCTGACTGAGTTGAGTTCTCAGACATTTCTGCTGGTTTCTGAGAACTGCTTGTTGGTGTGAGGAAGCCTCCAAACACAAGCAGCAAATGGGTCTAAGAACCCCGTAGGGTAAGGAAAAATGTCAGGCTTTTCTGCCCTCCCGCCATCAGGATAGATGATGGATCCTTGCGGTCCTGAATGCATGCCTGATGGCGGGCACCTGGAGTAGGGTGTGGGCATAGGCAGATGGGATTCACCTGAGTTAAGACTGTGCTTTTTTAAGGGCGGTATCACGGGGACGCCAGGAGAAGCCGAAAGAGAAGCCAAAAGAAGTTGAGAAAGCAGCAGCAGAAGCCGAGAGAGAGAGAGAACGCCGGAGAGCCCAGAGAGTGAAGACTTGCTGGGGGCTGGGCGGCCTGCCAGACTCCCGGCCCCCCAGCACCCCTGCCTGCTTTGTACCAGGTAAATCCCAATAGAAGACCTACAGAAACCACTGAGGACTCTGACTCCTCCTTTACCCGGTCTGCATGGGATCAGAAAACCTGCTCAGTGGCCTGTCCTGTCCTGCCCCTTACAAACCCTAAACAGGGGCCTCCCTGGTGGCACAAGGGGTTAAAACAACCTATGAAGCTATCCACAGCCACTGCAGCACGAGTTCAATCCCCAGCCGGCCAGGGAGCTACCCACATGGCACAGCAGACCTCTTCTGTCTCACCCACTGCTCCCCTCAGCAGTGTACTTCAGACAGTCTGCCTGTTTTGTTCCCCACTGTCTCTGGTGACTCCTCTTACTGCACCCTCCCCATATCTCTAGCCTGTACCCCAGCTCTTGTGTGCACAAATAAATAAATCATAAAAAAAAAAAAGAATCCTGAACACCTTTGCCCATACCTTTTCCTTTATGGGAAACTCTTGATCCCCCACATAGAACACTTGCTCTTCACATATGCCTTGTTCTTTAGCTTTCAGATTAAATGTCCCTTCCTCAGAAAGGCCTTGTGACAATTTTGTCAAGTTAGGGTTTCCTCCCATTATTTCCTGCCATGGCATGTTGGTTATTTCTTTGAACTTATTACAATATACTTAAATATGTTAACAATATTTTTCTATGTGTTTATGTTCTTTATTTTGTGTCTTCCTTGCTGTAATTTAAAAAAAAAAAAAAGGTAACTCTGGTCCAATAAAACTATATTTACAAAAACAGACAGACTAAACTTTCTGATGACAGCAACTTATAACTGTTTTGTTCACCTCTATGTACTCAGGTTTTAGTCAGCGCCTTGTTCTGACTCACAGTTGCATTCAATTAATATTTGTTCAATGCATAAATAAATAGTCAAGTGATTAAAAAGCAAATGATGGGGCCTCCCCTGGTGGCGCAGCAGTTGAGCGCTGGGCTGCGAGGCTGCCTGCAGCCTCTGCAGGGCCAGTTCGTTCCCTGGCCGCCTGCGAGGGTCCCACAGAAAAAAATAAAAAAGCAAATGGTGTTTCCTTAAGAGATTCACAGTAGGGCCTTCCCGGTGGCGCAGCGGTTGAGCGCTAGGTTGTGAAGCTGCCCGCAGCCTCTGCGGCGCCGGTTCGATCCCCGACTGCTCCCCGGTCGCCAGGGAGAGTCCCACATGGCGCGCAGACCTCTCCTGCCACCTGCTGCTCCCCTCAGCAGTGTACTTCGGTCCTTCTGCCTGCTCTGCTCCCCGCTCTGGCTCTGGTGAATTCTCTCACCCTCCCGCGCTTCTGACTGTACCCAGTGCTTGTATAAATAAATAAAATAAATAAAAATCTTAAAAAAAAAGAGAGAGATGCACAGTAAATGGCAACAGAAACCAAAGAGATTACACAACAGAAGGAGGGGTGGGGGGGAGAGAGAATTTCATAGACATTCCCCCCATTCCCCCTCTGAAGGGAATGATCAACATTTAGATGTTCTTAGCCTATTGAGGATCCAGAAAAAACCACTTAGCTGCAGAGGAAATTTCAATTACACAAAGGAGATTAAAGTTTCAACACTTGGGGATAATTACAAAGATGTTTTCTATTATATGTGCTCAAGAAAAAAAAAAGACATGAAAACCCAATGGAAAAGAATTTCAAATGGTAATCAAATTATTACCTTTATTGCAATCACAAAGCCTCAGATCTTGGGTCTAAGGTCTGAAGACTAATCACTTAATAGTGTGGTTAAAAACTCAAGAATCCAAAAAAACACTTGAATTGGGCAGGAATATTTTAAACCATCATGTTATTACAAGAACCATTAAATGAAGGGATGACGTCTGGATAATTATCCAAGTACACAGTAGTGTTTCCTCTGCTATGATATATTTGTCCTTTGTATGACTAATTTACCACTTAGCACTCTTAATATTTATCGCAATTATTTTTTAGTATCTGCGGTTTACTATTTAAGGGTATGCGATACATTTTGTGGCTAGAGAAGTGTTTATACATCTTTTTATTTTCTAAATAATCTTCTAGAAGACTAGTGAACATCCATTAATCTTGCTACTCAGAAGCCATTCATTTTTCTTTGGATAAAATATTTACCATAATTTTCCTCTGGGGAAGCCCATCAGCCCCTATTCCTGAGCAATATGGTTTGATGAGTTTAATCCCATTGGTAGTTTAAAACGACAAGCATATTTCCTCTCCGATGCAATAGTAATTGGGTGGGCACATGATTCCACATCAGGAAATGTTTTAAAACTGTTCTGGGAGAAATTTTCTATTTTTCTCATTGGGTCTGAATGATGAAGTATATTGGAAGCCATCTGGGAAGCAATCATATGGGAGAGAGGGCCTTCCTGAAGATGGAGCAAACACTAAGAAATACAAATAAGGAAATTGGGTCCTGGTACAATTTAAGTCCTGGGTCATTCATTTGAAGAGAGTTAACTCTTGGACTCTTACATAAGCAAAATAAATCACTTAAAAAAAAAAAAAGACACTTTTGGATTAGGATGTCTGTTGCAAGCAAAATAAATCTTGTATCTAGTAGATACTTTGTTATTGTTTTTGATTAATTTTTACCAGTAACCTCTTAATTTTCAGGCCTCTAATAAAATATCTGTAAAGATCCTTTTGGTTTGATTAAAATGGAAAAATAAATCTTTGCCATGATCTTCTGGGTCAATCACTTATCTCTGTTTGAAATACCAAAATTTATGTATTAATATATTGCTATTTCTAGATTATTCCTAATGTCTAGAAAACTTTTCCTTTAATATTTCAGGAGGGGAAAAATTAGAAGTAAATCTTTATAGTTACATACCTTTAAAATTCAAATTTATTTCTTTATTCTTTAAAAAGTTAGAAACGCATTTCTTTGATTTTGTCAACTATGTTTGCAATCAAATGGATCAATTTAGTTTGATATTAAAAGAACCTAAAACTATTTTAAAATGAAGATTTTTCAGAATTTGAAAGTTATTTAGATAGATATTTTTGTATAGCATTAAATGATCGAGGTTTGTAAATGGAAAATGAAAATGACTTATAATCCCATCCCCAAAGATCATTTATAATATTTTACACACAAATATTTCTGGACATTTTCTATCTGTAGAGATTTTTTTGTTGTTAAATGAGAAAAATGGAATCATTCTATTTAGATTCTCTTAATTTAATAACAATGTGGCAATCTTTCCAAGTCATATCTAAATATCATCATTTTGAATGACTACTTAATATTACATTGTATGGACATAGAAAAATGATTTTTTAAATTCCTTCCTTCCTTGTTAAGGAATATTACAATTGATTTCCTAACTTTAATATTACAAAAATGATATTTTTATAATTTTAAAGAATAAAAGGCAAGAATTATAATAGTCGACACATTTGGAAATTTGATACATATTGCCAAATTGCATTCCCCAGATTTTTAGGTTCTGCTTTCTATGTGCTACTAACCCTTAAGAATTGTTGTCTGACTTTATTAATAAGGGAAAAGGAATTTAGAGAGAGATACCCAATTGTAGGATCCATGGGAAAACAGAGTTTTCTCAGAGTTTCTCACTGTTTTCACCGTGACCTTCCAGCACAGGTGGCCTAGTAGATAACATGTAGCCTTGAGATGTTGTCCGGTGCAGAAAACACTAGATAATAATGTAACCTTGATGTACACTTCACATGCACAAAACATACTTCTGTAAACTAGGCCTAAGCTTGGCCCTGTGCCAGCTCTGTCTGTAAATTATATAAAAGCTAATAGGGCTCTTGAGGGTAGGGGGAGCTCACTGGCTACTCACTGGGCACAAGGCCACCGCTGTGGTCCAAGCCCAGGGGGGCTGCCGCTTCTGCTACTGCTCCTGCTGCTGCTGCATCTGCTGTTGCTGTTTTGCCCAGGGGGGATCCAGAGGGCCAAGAGAGCCCAAGGGGGCTCAGAGGCCTACCACCACCAGGGTGGGTATTTGGCTGCTGCCGCCAGGCCAACCAGACAGATCATGCTGTTGCTCCCTGTCCATCTCCTGCTGCCTCATAATAAAGACTTGTTCCTGCTCCCCTCATATGGGCTTTGTGAACTGCTTCTTGTCTGCTGCCATTGAGAACCTGGTAAGCCTGTAGCTGAGGCCCCACACACAGCGCAAGGATGGGATGACAGGCAGATGAGTATGGGGCCCCACACCGATCGAGGATTCAAGCAAGGATCACGATAGGAGAAGGGTGGCAACTGCCTGGAGTCACACTCTTGACCTGAGGCAGGAGGGGTGCAGATGTCCTGGTTTTATGGGGTGACCACCAGAATAGGGTAGCAGGGAAGCAGAGTATTAGCTGACCAGACAAGTTTAACTCAATAACAAGGTAAGTGAGGTAAGGTCACAAACAAGGACCAGGTTCCCTCAATAAACAAGGACCAGGTTCCAAGGATCTTGCAACGCAGATAATCACAAACTCTGTACGAACATTCATGTTTACTTTTGCCCATTTCCTGGATGATATGTGGTCATAATTTACTAATTTTGAACTTCTTTGATAACTAGTGAGGTAGTCATTTTTTCAGTGGGTGAACTATCAGTTTTTTTGTTGCTACTTAAACCACCACCTGAAGCTGTGTCGGCTAGGGTCACTGCTGAGTCTGTAGTCAGCTAAAGAAGATCGAATGGCCTGGCTTCTGGATTTGACTGTCAGTTCAGGTACCTGTCTTATTCTCATGATTTTCCAACATTGGGCAGGAAAGGGCAAGCTGGTTCTCACAGTAGCAGCAAGGTACCCAGAAAAACAACAGAATGGTAAAAAAAGCAGTTGGTGGTAAACCTGGAACTGGAACAACATTGCATCTACCTCATCCTGCTGGTCCAAGTCAGCTCCAAGTTCCGGTGAGGTGTAAGAAGTGGGAAAGAGACCTTGCCACCTTTGCAAGGGGCTACAAACTCACCTTGCAAAGAGGCATGTACATAGGGAAAATATAATTGGAGCTGTTTTTTTTTTTTTTAAAATCTACCATACATGCTTTCTTTAGATCTATATATGGAGATCAAAACTTTCAATAGCTTTTTCGAAACATTTATATTTTGCAAATTATTGATTTTTTTCCTCAGTGTGAAGGTAGATCATGACAGAATTATTTCTCTGTTTTTTGGGTTAGTAAAAACATCAGTTTAATATTTGCTCCCCACTGATGATGTTGAGCTTTGTCTGAGTCCATTGGGAGAGGGGGTTTCTAAACCACCACTGTTTTCTAGGAGCCAAGACTCAGATAAAGCTCAACCTAGTCAGCAACATTGACACCTGAAACCTGGGGCTTACTGCTGGCACAGTGAGATCCTTAACCCTAAACAATTGCTATCAAAACCAAGTTCCCTAAAGGAGGTGTCAAGTACCCTGAAGGGAAGCGCCACAACAGGGCAATAAGGTCCTCTAAATCTTTACACCTAAAAGTGACATCCTCGAACTGAATCACATAGGACCTTGCTGGAAGTGCAGATTGCATCGTCACGAAATCCCTGGTGATTCATCCACACATTGAAGTTTGAGGAAAGCTTATTGAGGAAGTCAAGCGAAGCATGGCTGGAGGAAATGATCTGGTTATCCCACTTCTGGGTATTTACTTGAAGAATACAAAACCACTAACTCAAAGTGATGTCTGCACCCACGTGCTCACTGCAGCATTATTATATACAATAACCGAGAGCTGGAAACAACGTAGGTGATCATTGACAGATGACTGGCTAAAGAAGATACCACATGGCTGCAACATAGAATACTACTCAGCTTAAAAAAAAAAAAAAAAGATGAAATCCTGCTATTTGCAGCAACGTGGATGGATTAGAGGGCATTATGCTTAGTGACATAAGCCAGATGGAGAAAGACAAACATTGGTTGATTTCACTCACATGTGGTAGAGAAATTAAATGAATGCACTAAATAAAAACAAACTTTTAGACTTTAAGACCAAATTAGTATTTACCAGAGGGACGTGGAAAGGCTGCTGGGTAAATTGAAGGATAGAACTGGACTTTTTTGTGGTGAACTTAATGCAGTATTTATGAATGTTGAGTTATTATGATGCACACCTGGATCTTATGTCAATGCAATGTTTCTTCAATTAAATTTTATTTTTGGGTCTCCCCTGGTGGTGCAGCAGTTGAGCACTGGGATGCAAAGCTGCCCACAGCCTCTGCAGCGCCGGTTCGATTCCCGGTGACCGGCGAGGGCCCCACATGGCACGCAGACCTCTCCTGTCTCACCTGCTGCTCCCCTCAGCAGTGTATTTTGTCAGTCTGCCTGTTCTGTTCCTCGCTCTGGTTCTGGTGAATTCTCTCACCCTCCTGCACTTCTGACTGTACCCTGTGCTTGTATAAATAAATAAATAAATCTTTTAAAAAATTTATTTTTTTAAAAAAGAAGTGAGAAATAAGAGCAGCAGGCAGTGTACCCCACATCAAAAGCATAGGGAAGGGGATCAGAATATTGAAAAAATGTGTTAAGGCTGCTGATTTGCAACTGTCCCAGGCCTGGTAGATTCACTGTCAGTTCTCACTGCTGAAAAGATAATTTTGGAGCCTTCAGTAGATTTTTACAGGCCTTTAATGCTGAAACAGGGGGACAGACCAGCTTTTCTCTCTCAGCATTTCTCTGGCTGTCTCCCTCCTCCCTTCTGTCCTCCTGACGCAGAGTGAGGCCACCTTTCTATCCCTTCACCACAGATTTCTCCATTTACATATACGTATGCCCCGTGCTCTCTGGGCACAGGTGTCCATAATTACAGGTGTATATGCAAGACTGCAGGTGTTGGTCATAGATGCTAGTAGCTGGAGGGTATTTAAAAAGCCTGATAACTTCTTTTACCCTATAGAGGACCTGCTGTGAAGAAAGATAGGGAAATGGTAGGGCAAGGCCAGGTCATCAAGGACAAGGCAAATTGTGTTAACTGGGAATATAAACTTGAACAGACGGGCAATGAGAAGGTAGCAAATGGTTTTCAGAAAGGGAGGAACAAGATCAGATTGGAGTTTTAGAAATCCCATGTGACCTCCATATAGCACTGTAGAGAACCAAAAAGACAGTGACACCAGTCAGGAGGTGGCCATAATAAATCTCTGGGTACATAATTTTTTTTTTTCCTTTGGGAATGTTCTGACTTGAAGGTTTTTCTTGTCATCTAAAAACTTAGCTGAGGGCCTCCCCGGTGGCGCAGCGGTTGAGCGCCAGGTTGCGAAGCTGCCCGCAGCCTCTGCAGCACCAGTTCGATCCCCGGCCACTGGGCGAGGGTCCCACATGGTGCACAGACCTCTCCTGCTGGGCCTGCTGCTCCCCTCAGCAGTGTACTTTGTCTGTCTGCCTGCTCTGCTCTCCCCTCTGGCTCTGGTGAATTCTCTCACCCTCCCGCGCTTCTGACTGTACCCAGTGCTTATATAAATAAATAAATAAATCTTTAAAATAATAAATAAAAATAAAAACTTGGCTGAGACTGGAAAACCTGCTTTCAAGGTGGCTTCACACCCACTGCCAATATCCTAGTTTAGGCCACCCCCACAATAGCTTACCACTGTCTCCATAGTAAAATTAAATTTCTTCCAACGTGGTCCACTTCATGGGCTGTCCAACTGGTTCCTCTCCACACTAGTCTGTCTTCCCTGGGGCTTCTCCATATTGTTGCTTGGGTCTCCTTACAACATGGCAGCTGATGAGCAAATGGCCTTACAGGGAAGGAGCCAGTGGGAACTATGCTTTTTATGACCTGGCCTTGGAAATCACATACAATCATTCCAATGCAATCTATTCATCAGAAGCAAATTATTAAATCCAGGCCATTTTGGGGAGAACTGGGTTCCAACTTTTGTTATAAATCTTTTTTTTTTTTATAGAGGCATGTTTATTTATTTATTTGTTTTGTTTGTTTGTTCTGTTTACACATGCACTGGGTACAGTCAGAAGCGTGGGAGGGTGAGAGAATTCACCAGAGCCAGAGCGGGGAGCAGAGCAGGCAGAAGGACCGAAGTACACTGCTGAGGGGAGCAGCGGGCGGCAGGAGAGGTCTGCGCGCCATGTGGGACCCTCCTCCGGTGGCCTGGGAGCAGCCGGGGATCGAACCGGCGCCGCAGAGGCCGCGGGCAGCTTCGTAACCCAGCGCTCAACCGCTGTGCCACCGGGGAGGCCCAGGTTCCAACTTTTGAAGTAAAGAAAGCCAAAGACGTTTTGAACATTGTGCCATTAGGCCTTGTAAGAAAATTCATGTTTATTGCTTTAATTCATTCAACATCTCACATCTCAAGACAACTAACTGCTTCTGTTTTTCAGTCTCTGATGCTTAGAATAATTTGCGTTCCTATTATTTTGACAAGACAGACATTTGTAATTCCCAATTTTGTGACTGTCTTTTGGCAGGAGAATTGTATTTGTTAGTGAAAGTCCCTGACTTAAAGGTGAAAACACAGAATTTCTGTAGGCAATAAGGAAGGCTACATTTTGCTTTGGGGCAGAATGTGGAGGTAGGAGGGATGAGGGAAAAAGATATGTAAAGAGTGGCAAGTATAACTCAAAAGAGGATGGAGAACCGTGGGCTCAGTCCCACGACTCCTTACAGCTCTCCAGATTTTTTTCAAAGTTGTTAAATTCATGTAATTTGCAAGGGGAGTGGTGGTTTTTTTAGCCCCTTCAGACTGTGAACGGGCTGGGCTTCATGTCTGGACTGAATTGAACCAAACAGAAACACATGCAGATGTGGGAGGTGAGCAGAAAGAAGCACCAGAGAAAAAGTCGAGATATTTGCAGAATGGGGGAGTGGTGGGCTGTGGTGCGTGGTAAGGGAAAAGCCATACAATTGAGGACTGCAGTCAATGTCAGCTTGGTCTCCAGGGCCAGAGAGGGCTTGGTGCATAAGTTTGTATTTATTTCTGACAGTTCTCACTTTTTGCTAACTCAATGCATGCATAGAATGTCCTTTGTTGAATTTCAGCATCTAATGCTAAATACTTTTAGAAAAAGAAAAAAAATCAAGTTAGAAGAAAATATTATATATGTGTATATGTAATTATATCTATATTAAAATGTATATGTATATATTTTGTTTAGCTTTGGGGGCAGAAAAATGTAAACTCACAGATAATGCATATTTATATTGCTGCCCTAATGCTCCTTCTGAAATCAGGGTGCTCTCTGATGTCTAGGAATTACCCAACTTATAAATGTCCCAGCCCTTCTCTTTCAGAAGTGCATCATTTTAATCTTACAAAACTCTGACCTACATAGAAGGAATAATCTGTACCACAGGGTCAACATGACCTATCTTATTTAATAATAGCTTGAAAAATCCATTTCAAAGTGTTAAACACAAAATAGCCTTCCTTAAAGATATTTTTCTGTATTCTTTAAATATATATTCTGAGAGGACACTAAATTTCTCTGAATGCCACCTTCTAAAAGCTAGATAGCTTTCTTTACTAGTTAAAAAAAAAATCAAAAACAAAAACCCACCTGAAGTCCTGTTGCCTCTGTCTTCCAGACACTATTACTGAGAAAGAAATCTAATAAAACAATATGCTGTTCTATGACTCCCGGTGGAAGCAGGTATAATGGTGTTCTGTACAGCACTAGGTGACAAATGACACACTAGGCACACTGGGCACTCGCCACCACCTATTATTGTTTTGTGGCATTGCAGGAATTCTTCTCTTCTATCTTACTTTTTTTTTTTTCCATCTTTGCTTTTAAAATTAAAGCCAAGAATTTTGCTCAGCCCTTTGATTTCCGGCGCCATATGCTATTGAGTGCCGGGTACTCAGTGACTACAAACTTGCAACTGATTAAGTTAGGCATGGGGAGACAGACTATTTCTAGTTCATACATAAAAGCAAATTCTTTTTAATCCAATAAGAAAACTAGTAAGACATATAAATCAAAATTTATAATAAGGTACTCAAAAAATCCAAATGAGTGTCCCCAGTCTAGTTCACAGAAGAGTTGCAAGGTAAGCATCAGTGGTTTGTCAAATTCCCTTTCCATGCTTCTCAATAACTGCTGGCTCAGCCCTACTCCACAGCAGTCCCGCTGAATGCTTCAATCTCATCCCCAACCCATGGCTCAGCATCTTTCCTCCCTCATCTCCACAGGAGGGGTTTGAGGTAAGAGGAGGAAGGAGATTGTCTCTTTCACTCCTCCCTGCTCCTCCTGCTAGTGCTGATTCCTCTGGGTTGGGGTGAAGAAGGGATATATATGGAAAATCAGTGTCTCTTATTTTAATCGGTGCCATCATAGTCTTCCTTAGACATTCTCTGCTCCCCTGTCTGATACTAGGTGACATCCATGTGCAAAAGTAAGTGCTCCAGTTCAGCATATGAGTTGTTTGAGGGGCCTTGTTGGGTGAAGGGACCCTTCCCAATGCACAAGTCCTGAATACCAGTTCACCTTTTCCCTGTGCCCCCTGCAGCACGACGTCCCACCTGCTCCTGCTGCTTATATGCCCAGGCAAGTGACTGACTTCTTGGCTTGTGCCACAGGGGCTTCCAGCTCCACAACCATCCCTCAGTCCACCAGATCTGAGGAAAACCCTTGCATCCTTAGCATGTCAGGAAGTGGGAACACTGGTAGTTCTGCTACAGGAGTTTTTGAGGGTCTGCTGCCCATGAGCAAAACTCTAGACACCAGAGTTGGTGGAAGGAAATCAGGTTTTATCAATTATCAGTAAACGTGAGGACAGGGCAGACTACTGTCACAAAGGCCATCTCCCTGAACTGGAGAGAAGCAAGGACTGGTATGGAGAGGGAGGGACTAGGAAAGGAGAGAGGCTACAGGGTCTATGACAGCAGGATTTCAGAGAAATAGGCAGTGTTTTCTAGGAACTGCATTCACTCCCTTTTTTCTTCCAAATTTCATCTTTTTTTTTTTTTTAAAGATTTATTTATTTATACAAGCACTGGGTACAGTCAGAAGCAGGGGAGGGTGAGAGACTTCACCAGAGCCAGAGCCGGGAACAGAACAGGCAGACTGACAAAACACACTGCTGAGGGGAGCAGCGGGCGGCAGGAGAGGTCTGCGCACCATGTGGGACCCTCGCCGGCAGCTGGGGATGGAACCAGCGCTGCAGAGCCTGTGGGCAGCTTCGCAACCTGGGGCTCAACTGCTGCGCCACTGGGGAGGCCCCCAAATTTCATCTTGATGGGGTTGTTCATGGTGCTGGTGGGCGTGGTTTCCTTCCTTCAATACACATGTTGATGAGGCTGTGCTTAACCCTTGTCCTATTTCAACCTCCACCTTGGTTTTAACTGGTTTTGCTTGATTGTCTGGTTTTGCCTGCCAAAAAAGATAAACAGGAGCAAAGCAAGGACAAACAGGTGAAGGAGGAGGAATTGATGGTCACTAGCCCATGGTGACATGGTTACTATGGTTACTAATTCCCTGACCATACCTGTCTCCACTGGGCCATTTTCCTCTACCTTCCTTCCTATGTTTAAATAGACACAGATGCCAATGACATCAGCAGATGACCAGCCTACAATGGAAGTCAGCCCCCCATTTTGGCCAGCATCTGTAATCTCTGTGACTCTCCTAGAGTGGGGGTCAACAAAGTTTTTTCTGTAAAGGCCAGAAAGTAAACATTTTCTGTTTTCTCAGCCATATAATTTCTGTTTTGACTATTCAACTCTGCTCTTATAGTGAGAAGCTGCCATGGAAAATATGAAAATGCTCAAGTGTGGCTGTGGTCCAATAAAACTTCATTTACAGAAATAGGGGGTGGGCTGCATTTGGGGAGAGACTGTAGTCTGCTGCCCCTACCCCACTTGGCTTGACACAGAGGCTGGGGGAGCAGCTCATGGAGTGAAGAGAAAGCCCAGTCCTTTTCACCAAATGGTGAACTTGGGACCTTGTACCATCCACCCCCTCATCCCGCTCCAGGATTTCTGCTTGTACTGGCTGCAGGGGAGCACAACAGGAAGGAGTTTCAGTGAAGGAAGAAGAATTGATTGGGACACTTCCCAATAATCCCAAGCATGGACGCCCGGAGACCTACTGCTTGCAGTTCTCCCAAGAATGCAGGGAATTTGAATCTTTTTCTCAGTTTTAGATATTTAAGAGTCTTGAGCATAAGAAAGTCCCACTTGACCCTCAGTGACTCTTTATTTAGCTTCATGTTTTATTCTGTGGGTCAGTGAGTCAGGAATGAGAAACAGCTGTAGCTCATCAAGGACAGTTGCTCACTGACTTTCTCCTAATCTAGGTCTGTTACATTCTCGACAAAATTTGAATACTTTCCACCTTCTATGTTGCCCAAAATACTGACTTTATAAAATGTATATGACTTTATAATGACTTTATAAAATTCTTATGTTTTATTAGGCCTTCCCTTCTTTCCTCCCTCCCTCCCTCTCTCTCTCCCCTCCCTCTTTTTTAGTTCACATGAGCTCTGACCTGCGCAGGAGGTTGGGGTGGGGGCAATGCGATCAATACTCAGTATGGCTTTTCTGAATCTCCTCTTCCTCCCTCTCTCACCATTACCAAATAAACATCTCTCTCTATTAATCCCAATCTATTTCAAATAATCTCCTTTCATGGTTTCCAATTCTGTGGATTTTCCTTCCTTCAATACACATTTGATCATTAGCTTATTCTCATCTTTTAGAAAGGATTGCCCCCCCACCCCACTCCTAGAGCATGTCTTCTTCTAGCTCCCTTCCTACTCTCCTCTCTCACTCCCATGCATTTGATGGATTCAACAGTCGCCTCTGCTAGCTGTATTCTCCTCCTTTATTTACTCAGTCTTCAGCTCCTACAGTGAGTCACACAGTTGTACATAATGCAGACACAATCATGAAGACTTAACTTGTCTTTAAGGAACTTACAGTCCAAAGAAGTGAGAAGACAGAAATACAAACAAGCCACTGACACTAGGGACTACTGGTTCTCTTTTTAGTGGACTGTAGATACTGATGTCCAAAAACTCCTAATTGGATGGGAGTCAGATTGTGGTACAGTATTGCACTTCAAGAAAAGTACAGCAAGAAAAGTACAGAAAGGAGCAGCACCTCCATTACAGAGGCGGGCTGAGCCTAATACCATTTGCTTGTGACTCTTGGTACAATCCATTTGATGTATGACCATAAAATGCGCCCTCGCTGTCCTCGCCCAACAGACGCAGGCATAGCTCTCTTGCCCCTTTTATATCTTTCAGCAAAGGCCCTAGGCATAATTATGAGGCTATGATGGTCTTGTTGGACCCACTGCAGTGGAAAATGTAAGTGGAAAAGGATCAGGAACATAACAGATCCCACAGATTCTTTTGATAACTCCGTACTAGGTCTTGCGGGAAAAATGCAAACATGCTGCCCACAAATTGTTTATGGTCTATATATTAGGAATTATAGTCACAAGTGCAGAGAAAAATAAAACCACCAAGCTGAAGCATCATTTTCAAAAATTTTAAAAGCTGGAGAGGAGTAGCTATTAGTTCTTCGTTATGTGGTAGAATTCACACTGAAGTCATCAGATTTAGGCCTTTGTTGGGAGATTTTTGATTACTGATCCAAACTCCTTATAAATTTAGGCTTATTCAGATTTTATTTTTCATCATAATTTAATCTTGGTATGTTTTTTTCTATCTAGGAATTTGTCCATTTTGTGTAGGTTATCCAAATAAATGATGCACAATTGTGTTTAGCCCTCTCATCAGCCTTTTTATTTCTGCAGAGTTGGTAGTGAATGTCATTTTGGTTTCTGATTTTAGTAATTTTTCATCTAGATTCATAATATGTTGTTCTTATTTTGGCTTTAACTACTCAACTATATGTTAGAGTTATTTAAAACAAGAAAGAAAATTTTATATTTATCTACATAGTTGTGTAGACTTGCATTTCCATCTGGTAACGTTTTTTTTTCTTAATTGAGGTAATATTGCCTTAAAACAGTATAAATTTCAGGTGCACAGCTTCTCACCTCTCCAACTGTATATATAATAACCACGCTTACCACCAAATGTCCCCATCTGGTATCATATTTCTTCTCCTGGAAAACTTCCTTTAATATTTTTTAAAATGCAAATCTGCTGGAAACCAGCTCTCAATTTTTGTTTTGCCTAAAAAAAAAAAAAAATCCACTTTTATAAGATAGGTGTTTTACAAGTATATTTTTGCTGGATATTATTTGCACATTTTTTTTCATTTAGCAATTTAATGAAATTATTTGTTTTCTGGTTTGCTATGTTTTTATGAGACTGCAGTAGTCATTCTTAGCTTTCTTCCTGTGTATATAATGTGCTACTTCTTCCCTAGCTGCTTTTATGATTTTTTTTTTACTACTGACTTTTACCAATTTGATTTTGATGAGCACTATAGTTTATTTGTGCTTTTTCAGCTGGTTTTTTGGTTGTATTTGTGTGTGTGTGTGTGTCTTGGATTATGTCGTTTACATAAAATTTGGGGAAATTTCACACATTATTCCTTAAAACCAATTTATTCCTTAAATGTTTTGTCATTCATGCCCATTTTTTTTCCCTTTTTGGACTCTAATTACCTGTATTTGATATTTGATATTGTTTCACAGGTAAGAAGATCTATCATTATTTTTGATCTTTTTCCTTTTTATAGTGCAATTTGGATAGTTTCTAACATTTTGTCTTCCAGTTCTTTAATCCCTTTAGATCTTTAGATCTTTAATCCCTTTCCCCACTATATTTTTCTTTAAGGTACTGAACATACTTATAACATGAACTAAAACAGTAGTTCCATCACTTATGACATGTCTTGGTTTTATTCTACTGACTAATTTTTGTCCAGTTCTGAGCTACATTTTCCTACTTCATGGCATGTTTAGCAATTTGTAATAATCATGTTAGTAGGAAGCTAATTTGATGAATGCTACTATCTGCCTTTTAAAAAGTTAAGAAATTATTTGAACTTTGTTTTGGCAACAAATTTAGTAACTTGGGGTCAGCTTGATTTTTTTCAAGACTTTTGTAATGCTTTATTAATGCAATTGTAGTGTAGCTTTTACTCCTGAGTACATCTTTCCTACTACTGACCTCTGAGTTTCTAGTTTTCTAAGATGTCTTCACTGTGGTTGAGTGAAAATCATATTGCTATAATATGAAAATGTGCAGATCTAGGCCCAAGGCTATGTTCCTGGTATAATATTGAGTAGACAAATATTTGGACTGACTCGTGTCTACATATTGGGCTATTTCAGAGCTCAAAATCTTCTGTTAGCCTACTGTCACGTAAGGCTCATATGATTTCTCCTTGTGCCCTCAAAATATTTTTATCCATGGCATGGCTGCTTCTAAGACTGGTAAAGTTACTGCTCCACCTCATTGTTCAGATATGAATGGTTTGTTTTCATGGAATTCCATTCATTGAGGATTACCTGTGTCTAAGCTCTCTGTTCAATTGATATAATTTTTGAGGGTTTTTCTTATTATCATAGGGAAGACTATATTATTTTTCCCTTTCCTAATTGACCAGAGGTTTTTACACAGAAGGATGTATATACACAGAGACAAAAAATGTTTAAAACCCATTGAAACTCTTCAAATGGAAATCCTTAAATCTGTTAGAAAATGCTATTTTCAGGGAGTTGTTATAGGTGACGCACATTTTCAGCAACAAAATTACACAGCAAGAGAAGCACTTCAAGATAGCCATTCTCAAGGTGCTCTTTCCATGCAGCAATTTCTTTTTTTAAAAAAAGTATACTTTTCCTCTTTTTGATAAAGATTAGATACATGTTTTTTCTTTCTAAAATATTGTCTGACTACAATACTGCAACAGTCTCCAAATTGACAGTACTTGTATAATGCTCTTTCCAATGTGCTCTCTGCTTTCACAATGGACCATAACATTAGAATGTACAGAGCTACACTCCACACCTCTCCTTCCCTCATTTACAAAACCCTCCACTGATTTGAAGCTGGTTCAGGATGAGTATTAAACTGCTTAACATGCATAAAATCCTTCATAGATACTCAAGGTCATTTCCAAACATGTCTCGTTATGTGCCATAGCTTCAGTCTTCCTGTCTTTCATCACCTTACCTGAGGTAGGGAGCATCTTTCAGGCCTCTGCATATGCTATGTTCCTTTACCTGGAATATTTGTTTTCCTCTTTCTATCTAAGAAGTTTTCACTCATGCCTTCAAGAAGGCCAGTGTAACTGTCAGCTTTGGGGAATAAACTGTCATTTTCACAACCAGAGCTGAATTTTCCCACTGTAACAACCACTCTTCCTATACCATTTAAAGTTGTACAATAATGGTGTATAATTACTTGGTGGCAAGACAAACAAGTATGTTTCTCCAAATAGGTAGTGAGCAACTTGTGTGGCCTCATTCACCTTTGACCCCAGACATTTAATAAAGGACCTGAGACTAGGTAGATGATGACATACAAAGGAAATTTGTCATAACAAAAAATAAAGTATTGCTTAAATGTTTTTATTTCCTTTTATGATAAAGCCAGAAGGAAGTCAAATGAGGTCATCAAATATTTGGATAGTCTATTTTCACTACTGGATTTTTTCAGCAAGATAAAAATTATACAGTTTCATGTTTAGCAATTTTTTTTTTTTTTTGGTGGGACCCTCGCCGGCAGCCAGGAACAGAACTGGCACTGCAGAGGCTGTGGGCAGCCTCGCAACCCAGCGCTCAACCGCTGCGCCACCAGGGGAGGCCCATGTTTAGCAATTTTTAATGATCTGCAGCCACTTTTAGTTTGGCTTGCCCTGTTTTCCGTAATATGTATGATGATTAACTGCTAGAATTCAATGATGAACAGTGAAATTAAGTGATGACTGAAGATTAATTTAAATACACAGTCCTAAGTTAATTGAGAAAATAATTTTTGGGCAAAATGAAAGTATTATTTATGGTGTTACCAGTGGTAAAACCAGAAATAATAGATTAAAATTAAGAAAAGAACACTTTAAGAAGAAGATAAAAATTCTCTAGACAGTGAGACCTACTAGACTGTGAAATAGGCTTTCAAATAAAGTGATGGAAACACAATCCCTGGAGACATTCTAAATAAAAGGACAAAGGACTAAAAAGTGCTTTGCAGAAGAGAATTCCATGTTGATAGGTGAAGCAAAAAGGGGGCAGGGAAGTGGATGATGACCAGATGGGGCCCACAGAGAGAGTGAATAGAAGAGGGTGGACTGAGAGATCCAGGAGACTTGAGGGGAATTTCCGTAGGAGGAGAGAAGCAAAGCCAATGTCAGTGGTGGGAAGAGGAACATAAGAGTCAGAAATGACATGGTACACAGATGGGTACCTTCAGTGGAAAGGCCAGTTAGATTCAGACACTGACTATGGAAAAGGAGCTTGGGTAGTGAGTAGATTCGAGAGGAACTTGACAGGTGAGAAGAGTTTAATTTTCTTATCACAGGTGATAGCAGATTCCTGAAAAGGAATTAGCCCTACAAATAAAATGCATGCAGTTACTTATAGTCTCTGTCTCTACAGGAGGAAAGGGTGAGGTAGGAATAGGGGTGAAGTGTTACTTGTTTCTGTAAGCTCAGTATCTGGCAAAGAATATTTCCTGAAATTTGTTGAATGAAGGAAAGCATTACAAATCAAAGCATAGTTTTAAACAAGAATAGCTTGGGCTTCCCCGGTGGCGCAAGGGGTTAAACAGAGCACAATGAAGCTAGCCACAGCCTCTGCAGCACAAGTTCGATCCCTGGCCAGGGAGGTAACCCACATGGCACAGCAGACCTCTCCTGCCTCGCCCACTGCTCCCCTCAGCAGTGTATTTCAGTGGACCTGACTGTTCTGCTCCCCACTTTGTCTGGTGAATCTTCTCTCTCTCACACACACACGCCGCCCCGCACCTCTGGCCTGCACCCCAGCTCTTGTATGCATAAAAAAAAATCTTTAAAAAAATTATAGAGGAGAATAGCTTTACTAATAGGGTCCAGGACCTATTAGAAGAGAGAGAAACTAGTAAGGGCAAGTGTTGAGAAGTCTCTTACAGCATGATAGAGAGTACTGACTTTCAGATATTTATCCAAGTAAGAAATATGTGTTATGTTGTGACTTGGTATACACATGCACATACACATATACATTGTTATCATTAACAATATACAAAATAATAATAAGTATGATGTGGCATGAACTTAGTTTCTGTATATCATTTCATGACCTATTAAATGGCTGGAATACACTAAATTGATTTCAAGACTAGCAGATGCTAATGTGTCACAATCTATAGTTTTAAAAGCACTAATCTAGAGAAATTAGCTATGAAATGACACCAAATGAGCAGGATATATTCTTAAAGAGCATTCTTGAAGTATAGCTTGAAGTGAGAAGTTTCCAGCAATGGTTCCATGGAGATATCATTTGTCGCATGGAATAAGAATATCAGTGATTCAAACAAAATATGAACATTGTCCATTTCAACCCACCAGAGCCTTTGTTGTCCTTATATTGCTTTCAAAACACAGAAGTAAGAAAATTTTAAGGAAACTTACTAGGGACACTAGGTATCGAAATCAGTTAACTCCCCAATGGGTTCTTTTGATAACTCAGAATAATGCCAGCATACTGCAGACATCTCAGACAAAAAGTTATCATTTTTTATTTCTGGCAGATAATGTATTGTGAGCATTTGAAATTAGGGTAGAGTTGAACTGATTTTGAGGGTTAAACATTCATTACACCAAGCCTTTTATATTCCAGATTTTTCTTTCCTCAATGACAGACTCTTTTTACCATCTTTGAGGTTTCCTGTCCCAATCTCTTGGACAAATATGCTTATAAACCATCCAGTATTCTGTTCTTGACTCACTGACAGGCATAAAAACCCATTTTCTGTTGTAGCTCCCTAACAGGCCTGATGCTCTAATTCTCCCTTCATTTCTTCATAGCTTCAGAATGATTCTCTCTGGAGTTCATTCTTCTCCTGACACAACCGTGAAGGACATCTTCCTTCCCTGAATCTCTCTGGCTGACAATAATATCGTCTTTTCCCTTCTTGTCTTTAACTGATGCTGCTTATTCACATAGGGATCCTTTATTCACCTTCCTTCCTGGTGCTTTTTGAAGCAAACCATCACTGTTCACACCTCGTTTGTCTCAGGGCATTCCCTGGTGGTCTTGCTGGCTGTCACTCCATCCTTTGGAAGCTCTTTTCCAAACATGGCTTCCCCTCTGGGTCTTAATTATGTATCTCTGAAAATTCTTCAGCTTTTTTATAGACGTGTGAATGGTAATGCACTGGGATTTCAATTAGTAGATCCTCTAGGAAAGAAGACCTTTATAATTAAGTGTTTGTATTTTCAAGAAGGCAAAGCAAAATAATTGTTTTAAGTCTTGGGAAATAGTGTTAGTTTGCTTTATTGGTTCAGTGAAGACAAACTGTCCTTTGCCATCCTTCTTTAGGGAGATGGCAGTGAAACTATTGGATCTTTCTGTGGTTGAGTTAAAGAACATGAGCTTAGAGGTGACACACTCTGGTTTTTTTTTTTTAATATGTATTTATTACATCATCCTTAATTTTTGTCCACTGTATGATTTCTCCATGAAATTCCCACCACCAATTCACCTGTCTACCATCACCATAGTCCCTAGTGCTCTTCCATCCCTGTCCTGCTCCCTCTTCCTCCTTCCCTGCAGAATGTCTCTGGCCTGTTGATTTTGATTTTTACTTTATTATAGTTATCTTTTCCCCCTGATTCCTTATTTGGGGTTTTAATACTGAGTCTGTGACTTACTTGTTTCACAACTTTGAATTGGCTACTTAGTCATCCTAAATTTTAGTTCCTTCATCTATAAAACAAGTAAAACAGTATTTGCTTTAGTAGAATAACAATTTAAATGAGCTAATACACATGTAAGTGGCTAGCACAGTGGTTCTCAAACTTTGATATGTGCTATGACCACCTGGAAATTAATGAGTACAGGAGCCCACATGCATGGGAGTAGGAGAAAATTCTTTGTATTTTTACCACAATTTCCAGGTGATTCTGATAGACATCAAAGTTTGAGAAACACTGGTCAAGTACATTGTAGACATTCAACATATTTTCCCTTTGCCCTATTTTCACGGACAAAATATATGGAAAGTCATCTTAAACAATTTAAAAGAAATTAACTCTGACTTAAATTTGACTTTCAAAGGCCAAGGATCCGGAGAGGAAAGGAATTATACTGAAGATAAATCTATCTTATGTCTCCTAATCTGTAACCCTAAAGCTACCTCTTGACCAGGTTATTCAGCCGAAGGTTGTAGAATTCCTGACTAGTAATTGCTATTTTATGCATATTGATAGGAAATTATACTCTAAAATTCTAAAAGCATGTGGCCTTATATATTTTTAAAAGTTAAAATTAATCTTAACCTTTAATACATTTACTTTATTAGTTATCTTTCATAGCCTGTATTTTTCCTACAATGTAGTTTATATTTATTCTGTTAGGTTTTAACCTATTGAGCCATCTTATATCATTTTTGTATTTGATAGCCATGTTATTTTGTTTATTTCAGATTATGCCTCATTGTAAAAGGATTTGAGGAAGCTTACCAAAATGTATGGACTGTTGGTTCCTATAGAGAAAGAAGAAAAAAAAGGGAAAAAGAGCAGCTCTCACTCTAGCAAAAACAAGTCAGAGAGCCTACCAAATCATAAATTTTCTCAAATCTACCAGGGAGCTGAATTTGCCGGCCAGCCCACAGTCCAACACCTGAGGAAAGACAGGCATGTTCAGCTGGGGGATGGCAAGAGGACAAAAAGCTTTGAGACGTGGGAGAGAGGAAACCACCATCGCAGGCTCACAGCATCAGGAATCTCCTATCGCTGCGGGTGGCACAGGAAACTCGCACATAGGAGGTGACAAAATTATAAGATAGTTAGGTTGCCACCAGAAAAGGGGCCAAGATCATTAGAATTCTGCACCACTGAAGCTCAGTATTGAGTGAGGAAGTTAGGAAATGGGTACAGGAGTCAGTTAGGAATAGGGTGCCCCAAGTCCCCGTGCCCATTTATCAATCTGAATAAGGAACAATTACTTAAACCAAAGGCACCTCCAAGCCCAGGTGCCCTGAGCCCATTTATTAATTTGAAAAAAGGAATGTTCAGAACACCAATACAATAACACAGTGCTACAGCAATGAACAAAGCTGGTTTTAGGAAGACAGGCCGGATAATGCAGGAAATGCAGTGGGCCTCAGTAACCTAGGAGACCCCACGTGCCTCAACCAATCAGCATGAGACACAACTTTGAGCTACCCAACGTCCAAACCTCCCTACTCCTCACCCACTATACTTATATAAACCCCTGCTTTCCAACCCCTCAACAGCTACCCACTCGGGACCTTTCCCTGTTCAGAGAACTTTCCAGACCTTCTCTTATTAATAAATCTTCCTTTGCTGCCCAACTTTGGTCTTGACGTTGAAGTCTTTCCTCACTGAGACAAGAACCAACAGAACCCACTAGGGTCCCCAGGCCCTGGGCCTGATTCATCACCATGGGGCCTACTCAGGATATGAACCAGGGCAACAGAGAATGCCCCCACTCTGGCTGCTTTTGCGGGTATCGTCATCAAGTCATAGTAACCAACTGCTGCTGCAGAAGGAGCAAGAGCATGGAGAGAGATTTTCTCTAGGGTTCGGCACACAGGGTAAGCCTAAAGATGAGGGTGGAATGGGAACACTGAGAAAAATCTTCCAATTGCCCAAGCCCTAGGTAAATGAGAAGAATAAGATAATGCTAGGTAAGCTAAGACAGCACTGGAAGGTAACACCCAGGGTATATTTATAGTAATCATTATACAAAACCAAATCCAGCTCAACAACTGAATAGACTGTCTCAACACTTAATATAAAGACCTAGAGGAACCACTGGAACCTATTTGAAGGGACGTAAGTAGTAAGAAAAAATGGAATAACAAATGATTATGCTTACAAATCATGTAGAAAGAGGGAAAGAGAACATAATAAATAAAATAAGGAAATTAAAACAGATTATCAATTTTCAAAATAATAGGATAATAATAGTCTCTAATGGTCTCAGTCAACTACTACTAAAAAACTACATGGTAACTTGAGTCTATACAAATAATGAAAATGAAATCACCAGAGTACCTCATTCACAACCACTCTGAACAAGTACATATGTACTGTGGTATGTACTAGACTATCTTATGGCATACTGCAAATTCTTGTGAAAGAAAATTCCCTATATACCTATCCTTTTTCTTGTTCAATTGGTATCTGATTTCTCAAAAAAGTTCTGGTGTAGACTTTCCACACCCTCTGCAGACTCCTTTTATCTTCCTGTATTTTCCATTTATCTTGTTTTTCATTCCCTCTAAGAAAAGCCTATGGCACATTTCCTTATTTAAGTGGTTTGTTCCTTACATAGGGAGTGCATGATGTGATGTTGGAATATATAAAGAAAGCCACTAAGGGAATCCAGGATCATTCTTACCCATCAAGGCCTGCTATTTCATAATTAGAGATTCTTTAACCTTCCCTTAAAATGCCATTTGAATCATGACATTAACAATTAAATTAGCTTAATGATAAGTACTCAAATTTCATTGTATGTAACACTTGGGACAGAATGACATTTGGGTTATATGAAAAGATTTGGAATTTGTCTACACACGCCTCTGATATATTCCTTCCAGGAAACCCTTTCCTATCCCATTCTAAAGGATGATAATTCCTTGTGACATTCTGATTACAGATTATTAAAGTCAGTGGATACAAACTCAAGATTAAAGAACATAAAAAGGGATTTGGAATGATCAAAGGAGCATTGAAACTTAGAGACAAAATTAACAAGATTTAGAGACTAATTAACAACATATTTAGAGACTAATTAACAATTGTTAATTAGAATGAACAATTTTAATAAGCAGATCATTTAAAAAATATGAGTCACTCAGTATATACTCTGTCAGTTCCTGCCTCATACATGTGAGTCCAGATGGTTCTGTTCAATGGTTTGACTCTTCTTAAGACCACAGCTCAGATTTTGATATTAATTATTTACTTTCATTAAGATTATTTTAATCATTTTCTCAAATTTAACTATTTTAATTTTAGATTTTACAGTCACATTAAACATTAAGGTTTTTAATATGAGAGGGATGCCTTAAATGAACCCAGCATTTAAATGAATAACAGTTGTGTGAAATTGTATGTGATACCATCCAATATAAAATATGTGGACATAACAATTACAGACCATCTGTTAAACTGGCATCTTGCTTGTACAGGAATGAAATTTCAATTAAATTTTATTATCAGGAAGTGTAAATGACAGATCCCCTACCAAAGTCCATAGCCAGTAAACTGTCTAAATAAAGAGTGGATGTCATACAGTTAATGAGTTGGATCAGGTTCCCTAACTGCATGCTTTGTAAATAATGTGTTTGTTCACCAGTTGTTAGAAATGAGTGGTGCTGGTAAGTGTGGCCGTTGTGTTTAGAGTGATGCCCATATGGAAAGCAAATCAGAATTGTTGTGTGACACAGTCTGGAGTCATCTGGTTAATGTGCACGCACCAGTTTAGCTAGAGAGACTGAAATGAAATCAGGCGTGTGATAAAAAAAATGATTTGAAAGGGGAGAAACAAAATCATATCTCAAAAGTCTCCAATAAATTTGGATTTGCTAGAAGTCATGTATCCATGACCTAAAGATCAACTCACAACTCCAAGGGACTGAATCACCCAAGAGGGAAAATGTCTAACACTATCAGTGAGTCTCTGGACAAGGGTCTGGATTATTAATGGTAGAACAAATGAGCTTATAGTTTTTAGCAATAAAAGTGCATGTCATAACTCATCAAACAAGTCCTCATTTTCTATTCTGTCACTTATTAATACCTATTATTACTTGGGGAAAAGAAAAAAGAAAGCAGACCAAAGTTCTACTGCCTTAAGTAGTAACTTAGAGAGTTGTCAAAAAGAAGTCTAATTTTCATTCTCATAAGCTAAAAAAAAAAAGCTAAAGTCATTTTTCTTTGGTGCATTTTTGAAAAATATATAATTAAGTAGAGCACTGATTCATCATCGAAGGCACAAGTCACAGCTGTGGACCCTTGTAAAGTTATTCAAACTCTTCCAGGTTTTTTTTTTCTGAATAATGCCTGTGTGATTCAATAGTCAGCATCCAGAAATGGACAGAATTTGCCAGAGGCATGTCCTCTATGGGCCTGGATCCTTCCACATTCAATGGTTACTGAATAGGTATCATATTCCAAACAGTAAATTCTTCAGTGACTTATTGTTAAGTTCGCTCTTCCAGCTTTTAAAGAAGAGTGACTGTACCTTTTCCTCTTTGGCATTACCTTTTGAAAAAGAATAGGCAAATGACAAAAGTAAGGAAAGTAAGCTTTTACTTGGGTTGACGCTAAGTCCACATGTCTTTTCAGAGGTAGGGTAGAAAAAGCAATGTTCTAGACCTGGCACCAAGGCTCCAACTAGCGTCAGGGTACACCAGAATAGCAGGCAAGTGTCAATAGTGCAGATGAGTTTTGAATTAACTTTTAAGAAATTGTTATGGATATGTAATTTACAAATAAAGAAATGTACAGATCTGAAGTCTATAGTTCAATCATTTTTGACAAATGATGTACCCTAGACCATTGGGCCCCTCTCCCCTTTGACCCTACTCTAGCTTCATTCCCTCCCTAGTAATTTCAATTCTACAGTCATATTTCTGGGGTTTGTTTTGGTTTAGTCATGTAAGTTCCTTTGTTTTGCTTCTCTATAGTCTACATTTGAGTAAAGTCATCTGGTATTTGTCTTTCTCCTGACTTATTTCACTTAGCATAATCCCTCCAGGTCCATCCATGTTGTCATAAATGATAAGAGTTCATCTTTTTATCGCTAAGTAATATTTCATAATGTATAAATACCACAACTTCTTAATCCACTCCTCTGCTATTGTGCACTTAGGTTGTTTGCACATCTTGGTTACTGAATTACATTCAATTCATTAAAACAATACAAGAATTCTAAGATCTAGAGTCTGGAAATAAAGGACCTGGACTTAAAATTTGTACCACTCCTTTGGGGTCAAGACCTAGGAAGGCCATGACTATAAAACAGGATGATTTAACTCATAAGAAGTAGTCGAGGGTCTCATCCACATCCCAGTCAGATACCCAGAAATTATCTCACACCTCCCTCTCCTTACTTTCTCATTTCTTGAACCTATCTGGACACCAAGTCTTATTAACTCCACTTTCTTTTTCAGTTTCCAATGACCCCTTCCCAGCTTTTATGTTTTATTTTTGATCCTTCATTATTTCTCATTTTTATTACAGTAATCATTTCCTGATCACCTAATCTCCCCATTGATGGTGATCTTTCTAAAGCACAGATTTCCTCATAACACTTTGCTGTTTAAACTTCTTCAATGACTCCTCACTTCCTATAAGGTTAAAATCAATAATAGCTGATATTCAGTAAGGACTCATGATGTGCTAGGCACTGTATTAAGTACTTTATTCTGTTATTAAACTGTCATAAGTATTTAAAATAAGGATTCATATCAGGGCCCTGTACATATGATTAAACTAATGCTTAGCGAATAGAACTAGTTTCCCAGAGTCACATGGAGAATCAAAGACAGAACCCAGATGAACTATACTCCTAGGCCCATGATCAGTACAACATGACAAAGTCACACTTCTGAGCATGGCATTCTACTCGTGGGGAGCGCTGTGAGACACTCTATGGGCCCACTCCCCAGTCAAACAAGGAAAACTGGTGAAAAAAAATATATAAACCTAGACACTTAAGTCTTTGAAAAAATTTCTAAGGGCATATAGCAAGGGGAGAAACACGTATTCAAAGAAATCTGCTAGAATTTGTTAAGGACAGGAGTCTGTAATGTTTGAATAGTGACCCACTTTTTTTTTTTTGAAAGATTTATTCATTTATTTATTTATTTATTTATTTATTTATTTATTTATACAAGCACTGGGTACAGTCAGAAGCGCGGGAAAGTGAGAGAATTCACCAGAGCCAGAGCCGGGAGCAGAGCAGGCAGAAGGACCGAAGCACACTGCTGAGGGGAGCAGCGGGCGGCAGGAGAGGTCTGTGCGCCATGTGGGACCCTCCTCCGGTGGCCGTGGAACAGCCAGGGATTGAAACAGCACTGCCAAGGCTGCGGGCAGCTTCGCAACCCAGCACTCAACCACTGCGCCACCGGGGAGGCCCATTGTGACCCACTTTTTACCTCAACTTAGGTTGACAGATTCCCCCCTCCAAATTGGTTGTGATTAAAAAACAAAAAGAAGAAGAAGAAAAAAAAAAAAAAAGACAGGTCTCTCTGGTGGCACAGCCGTTAAGCGCTGGGCTGCGAAGCTGCCGCAGCCTCTGAAGCACCAGTTCGATTCCCGGCCACAGGCAAGGGTGCCACATGGCGCGCAGACCTCTCCTGCTGCCCGCTGCTCCCCTCAGCAGTGCATTTCATCAGTGTGCCAGTTCTGTTCCCCGCTCTGGCTCTGGTGAATCCTCTCACCTTCCTGCACTTCTGACTGTACCCAGTGCTTGTATAAATAAATAAATAAATCTTAAAAAAAAAAAAAGACAAGGTGCATCTTCTCCAGGATTATTATATTTCACAGGGAGAGGTAGACTAGCAGCATTTTTCATCCTCCCCAACTCCAAACTGAAGAGCTAGATTCCTGGTGAGAATAACTGGGAGTTTGGAGGCTACCGTCCCCCACTCAGTCAAAACCCAGAGACTGAAATTGCGACTGAAGGCAGGGCAAGCTGAAAATTTTGGGTCTCTGATTCCCTCACCGCACCTTGATTGCAAAGAGATTTCACCTCAGGAGGAAAGAGCCAAACAGACGCAAGATATCAGCATGCTGATCAGTGGCACAGATGTTTTGTCTATGCGGAGAAGCAGTCAATAAGAAGAGAATTCCAGTGCTCTCCAAAGGACCTGTCTGTAGTTGAAACAGTGTGGAGAAGATCAACCTTAAGGTGAGATAGAAAATAATCGTTCTTCTTAATTAAGAACATCAAGCTCAGCAATAGGCAGCCTAGCTCACCAGAACTATCATGAAATAAACTTCATTTTAAGATCTTGGGATAGGGTTGTGGGTTGCAGTGGGCAGAATAACAATGATTGTGCCCCATTCAAATCTTATATTCCCAAGAGATCTAAGTCCAACTACCTTGGCCTAGCCTACATTCTATACTTTCACATAAAAAAGCAGAAATCCTTGGTCAGTATACAGTGAAGCAGAGGTGTTTGCTAAAGAAAAATCAGAAAGGGAAGGGACTGTGCATGGAAACAACCAAGAAATACTTTAAAGATCTAAATGAAAGTGATGAGATTAAGAATGGACAACCTTGGGGAGATGTCTGAATAAATTTAAATAAATAGTGCTGGTAAGACATAATCACTTTTTCTTCTTCCATTCAAAGACACAGAATACCTGTTATGTGCTGTGCATTGGCCTAAAATTTTGAATGGACAATGATAGTTACTTCTGGTTTGAATTCATGCCTATATGGCAAAGACCATGTGTATTATGCTGGAATTTTACATTTGGCTAATTTGAGAATCTGTTGTTTTTCTTAATGAAATTGATGAAGGTTTAAGTTTCAGTTATGGAACATTGGTAATTAGTGTATCTCAACCCAAATATATTTCAGAAGAATAGTAAAATTATAGGGCCAGTACAAAATAAGGATTTGTTAAAAACTGAATTTTACTTTCACTGTATAATATTCAGATTTTTCTAAGGGAATTTTCTACTTCTTTCCCTTTCTTCCTTCCTTTCCTCCTAATCCCCCCATTCTTTTTTTTTTAAGATTTATTTACTTACTCATATAAGAGCTGGGGTATAGGCCAGAGGTGTGGGGCGGCGGGGCGGTGAGAGGATTCACCAGAGACAGAGTGGGGAACAGAATAGGCAGATCGACCAAAGTACACTGCTGAGGGGAGCAGCGGGTGAGACAGGAGAGGTCTGCTGTGCCATGTGGGTTTCTCCCTGGCCGGCTGGGGATCGAATTTGTGCTACAGAGGCTATTGGACAGCTTCACAGGCTGCACCATCTTAACCCCTTGCACCACCAGGTAGCCACCCCCCCACCATTCTTTCTACAAATATTTCCCCAATATTTGGTAAAGAAAACAGAATTATGCAACCATCAATTTCCAAGAAATCCTTCAGTCTCATGGATCAAAAGGAGTGGTGGGGGACAAGCAGTGAATGGGACCTTATTCATTGCAGTAACTGTAGAGAGAGGAGAGAGTGCCCCCTAACCATAATTAACAAGAAGACTCAACAAAACAGCTGGATTTAGAGCAGGTCATCTCCAGGAACTCTCTTTGTCTCTATGGGTAGACAGGCTAATCTGTAAGCTACTGAAAGTTATAAAAAAGCACTGTTGTGAGAAGAAATACTCTGGATTAAAAACAGCAATGAGCCAGGGAAAATCATGAATGAATTTTGGCAAACCATTTTGAAGAGAAATGTTTAAAAATGGCTAGAGAGTGAAATAGAGAATATTATAGTACAATAGAGGACTGTTAGCTGAGTTATGAAGATTTTAGAAAACTTAATTTATGCATCAATAATTGGATACATTTCAAACTGTTATGATTACTAAAGGATTAGGTATTTTATGTTCCTTATTGAATATGCAAGCCCAGACTTAAATTGGGGGTGCGGTAATTTATTTAGTCCATATCAAACATTTGAACAATTGTAGCAAATTGCCATAGAATTTACAGAAAAATGCTTAAAGGATTGTAATTCTATAATTTTCTGCTTTTCTTCTATTGGACTCAGATTTGAGGATTTTTGCCAATACTGTTAGAAATCACTTATAATGGCATTGGGAGAGGGCGATTGCATGCTAAGGTCAATGTGGTGGCTGCAATGTGCTGGGTCAACAGGCTGTCCTAACACCTGGATGGAATCCACATCTGTGAGCCCTATTCTGGAAGGAAGCCCCGAGGCAGGGTTTCCAAACACCACTGAGTATTAGAATCACCTGGGGAGCTTTTACAGCTATCCATGCCTGGGGCACATTCTCCACCAATTAAATAGTATCTTTGGGGATGGGGCCAGGCATAGTTATTTTCTCAAACCTCTCCAGGTAATTGCAATTTAAAGAAAGAGTGGAGAAGCAGGGCCCTTGGGAAAAGCAGAGCAGCAAATAATGTTGCCTGTGGAACTGTGACAAAAGAAAATAGATTAGACTAGTGGGAAAGGGGCCCAGAAAAAATACAAGAGAGAAGGGAATGGTAGGTTTCAGGCTGAGTATGCTCACATCTTGGCCAAAGTAGAAAAGAGCTAGCACGTGGCTTCCCAACACCCTGCAGCCCAGACACACAGCAAAAGAGATAGGACAGTTAAAATTGCTTGAGTGGAGGGACTCTCTAAGAAATTTCAAATCGCTAAGTTAGATGGGCCGCACTGTGAAGCTGTCCGCAGCCTCTGCTGCCTGGTTTCTATCCCGGCCGGCCAGCGAGAATCCCACATGGCATGGCAGATCTCTCCTGTCTCGCTCGCTGCTCCCCTCTGCAGTGTATTTCGTCAGTCTGCCTGTTCTGTTCCCCACAGAATCCTTTCTCTGGTGAATCCTCTCACCCTCTCACGCATCTGGCCTGTACTCTGGTTCTTGTATAAATAAATAAATCTTTAAAAAAATGAAAAAACTTGAAGGCAGTTAGAACATGATGAATTCTACACACTTATGAAAATGCACTTTCTACCCTTTCTGAGCATCAAATCTCTGACACTTCTATAGCTTTGTCCAATTATGAGGATCTACATTCAGGGCAGGGAACACAGAATTCCTGGGTTCCTAGAAATCTTGAAGAATTCTAATGAACCCAAAGGCACAATAAATTTTGAAGAACCAAGATTTTGCCACAGGGTAGCAATGGCTGCCTAGAGGTCAGATCATGTTCTTCCTGTCGAAGGCACTGGGAGGCACAGGAGCCAGCTGCACCAAGCACAGCTTTGAGTAGTAGAACAGATTCCAGGGCTGCAATCTTCAAAAGGCATTTATGAATTCAACATCATTTCAATTAGGGTTGTCAGCTAAATCACCAGACATCTAGATAAACTTGAATTTTACATAAACAATGAAGCATTTCTTGGAATTGCATGGCATATGCTTTTACTACAAATGTATGCATTGTTTACCAGAAATTCAAATTTAACTGGATGTCCTCTACATTCATTTGCTAAATCTGGCAATTCTAATTCCCAGTGGCTTTCTAGTAATATTCTCTAAAAGACTAGCGGGAAATGGCTGAGAAAGCAGACCCATGTGGGCACCCAGATGTAGGGGCCAGTTAAAAGTTCTATGTATTTGGGTTGTTTCCATAGCTTACCCATTGTAAATAATGCTGCTATAAACATAGGGGTGCAGGTGCCCTTTTGAATTAACGTTTCTGTGTCCTTTGGGTAAATACTTAGGAATGGAATTGTCACAGCTTTCCATAGTGGCTGGATGAGTTTGCACTCCCACCAGCAGTGCAGGAGAGTTCCTTTTTCTCCACATCCTCGCCAACATTTGTTGTTGCTAGGTTTTTTAATATGTGCCATTCTCACTGCTGTAAGATGGTATCTAATGTATATATTGTGCAAAAATGAAAAATGATGTAAAATATATATAAAGTAATTTTTTAAAAATGTATAAAAACAAATAAAAAATAAAAATAAATGACACTTAAAAAAAAAAGTTCTATGTAGTGATGATCTGATGGAAAAGAGAATGTGCACCCAACTGTTCTACAACCACCCCCGGGTAGGTTCACTGGTTGGTTCAGGCAGCTTAAAACAACCTTAGAGCCCTTGGCATCACTCCCACAGGTTTTTTTAATAGTATGTAGGGGAAAGAAGTCACCAGGGAGACAATAACTTGGGCCCCCTGGGAATCCATTTATGCTCTTTCCTCTGGGCTTCCCCTTGCAGACCTCGCTCTCCACCACTGTCCGCAAGTGAAGCTGCCCTTATAGCCTGTCTCTCGGCTCAGGTGTGCACACTTACACATGCCCACATGCTCCAGGTGTCCACCATCAGGTATGCATACACTGAGCCTACGCTCCCAAGTGCCTCCTGTATTCAAGGCCACAGAGGCCAGCGGCATAAAAGCCTATTTAATTTACCCTGCAGTACAGCTTTCAATTTTTCAAGCACAAGGTCCTAAATGATTTCAAAAAGACATATTAGTATCTTCTAATTAGAAGGCCTCATGAAAGGAAGGTTCTCTAGAGTATGCGGTGTGAGAAGTTTTCTGGTTGACAGTGCATAGGATACCTGCCAACAGGCTGCAGGCTCTGGTCCCAGGAGAGCAAGATCTAACAAGATCTAAGTAGAGACCAGAACTAACCGTGTGTAAGGTAAATGGAAGTGATCAGGTTTTTTTTTTGTCCTCCCGCCATAAGCATCAATGATCAACACCTGTGGTCTTACATGCGTGCCTGATGGCGGCACCTGGAGTGTGGTGTGGGTGTGTGTGAGTGGGCACACCTGAGCCGAGAGACTGGGCATATAAGGGTGGCAGCAGCGGACGGGTGGTGGCAGAGGACTGTGCCATGGAGTGCAGTGGAGAGTGTCAGAGAATGCCTATAAGAGGAAAGAGCGTATAGGGATTTGCAGGGGGCCCAAGTTGCTGTCTCCCTGCTGGCTTGTTTCTCCAAACCTGCGAGGATGACATCAAGGTTTCCAAGATTCTCTTTCAAGCTGCCTGAACCGATGATGAGCCTACCCAGCCTGGGATTGTTGCAGACCACCACTGTAGTGCCAGGAAGGCAGAGAGCAGGTTCTCTGTGATCCAGGCAGACGGGTAAAGAAGAGTCCTGTAGCCCTCAGTGGCTTTTATTGAGCTTTTTCACATAATTTGTAGTGCGACAAACAGGTACACAGCAGGCAGGGGGCCTCCCAGCCCCCTGTGAGTCTTCACTTTTTCTGGGCTCTCCAGCGTTCTCTCGTGGTCTCTATTTTCTGCTTCTCTGCTACTGCTGCTGCTTCTACTACTGCTTCTGCTGCTGTTGCTACCTCTGCTGGCGTCCCTGTCATGTAGCCCTTATAAGCCCAGTCTCTCAGCCCAGGTGTGCCCCACCCTACTCCAGGTGTCTGCCATCAGGCATGTGTGCATTAATACTAAAGGCAGGAGGGCAGAAAATCCTGACAATTTTCACTTACCCTGCAACCATGTACTAGGATCTTAGATCAGAACCTAAAAGTAAGGGAAAGACAGAAGCAGGGTTAATAGAAGTGGGTCACCACAGCATCTGATCAAGCTAGCAACAAGAGTCCCTCTATCTCTCTCCACCCCCCCCCTCCTTAGAATATCATCTAGGAACAAATCTAATGCTTCCTGCCTTGGACCAAACTGCATTCTAAGGACAAAGCACATTGTAGAGCTGGCTTCCAGGGAAGGCCTGGCCTCAACCATGGGGGAGGAAACAATCGCCAAGACTTGAGATGGAGACCACAGCCTAACTTGGCACAGTCCCTGAAGGTTTCACAAGCATCTTCACAGAGCAAGCAGGATAAAATGTCATGATTCTTATTTGGCAGTTTACACAGTAGCAAATCAGTGTTTTATTTCTCCTGGCTAGCTCCTGAAATTGCAAAAATGCCCTGTGACAGAAAAATGTCTGGGATCCCTGACTGCTAATCTTTATTCTAATGGTGACTGGCAACCCCCTGGGATGAATTGGTGTCTGTACAGGATGGCACATGGTTGGTTTCACTTAACGAAGCCAGAGAATATATTCCAATGTCCCACAGGAACTGTTCTATTTAGAAATGCCATACATCAAAAAAAAAAAACCAAAAACTAATCTTCATTTAATTTATAGTTGTTAAAATTTAAGATTTCTAGGAACCCAAGAATTCTGTGTTCCAACCCTGAATGTAGATCCTTGTAAATGTAGGTCCTTGTAATTCTTCAAAGCTGCAGAAGTGTCAGAGGTTTGATGCTCAGAAATGGTGGAAAGTTAATTTTAATAACAGTGTATAGTCTTTTAAACTTCAAACTAGAGACATGTAATTCACGGCTTCTCTGTTGACACTCTGCTGAAAGTCCATGATTTGTTAAGCTCTATACAAAATAAAGAGAGTTATGATCATTTAGGAATCAACCCCGGGGTTTCTAAAATCTCCTATAATCATGAAGGTTTTTAAACTGGGTTTTTAAACTGGGCACTTGCACCCCCATGTTTATGGCAGCACTATTTACAATAGCTAAGCTATGGAAACAACCCAAATGCCCAAAAATAGATGACTGGATCAAGAAGGTGTGGTACATATACACCATGGAATATTACTCAGCAATCAAAAAAGATAAATTCATGCTATTTGCAGCAACATGGATGGAGCTGGAAGGGCTCATGCTCAGCAAAGTAAGCCACAAAGAAAAAGAAAAATACCAGATGGTCTCACTCATAGCAGGAATCTAGAAAACCTAAATAAGGGAGCAGGAAAAAGAATAACTATAAGAAAGAAAAAATCAAAATCAACAAACAACTATAAACCAGAGACAAACTATGGGGGGGGCAGGGAAAGGAGGGTTTGGGGCCAAAATAAGGGGGGTGCAATTGTATTATATGGGGAATTATAAAAACAAAAAAAGAAAAACAAAAACAAATAAATAAATAAAATAAACTGGGTCTACACCACTGTCCTAAACAGCTAATTTCAAGACAAAGGATCACTTTAAAGGGTCAAACTTATTGATAGTTTGATGTAAAGGTAGAATAATCACTGTACAGATTGAAGTCTACTATTCAATAAAATGTCTTGAAGAATAAATAAAATGTCTACTATTCAATAAAATGGCTTGCAACTAGGATTAGCTTTGTAATAGAGTAGAATGATACTGATCATACTAGACTTCAAGAGAACTTTCGATACTTTTGACCTCTAATTTGGTATGCTCTGGAAGAGGAAAAAAATATGTTCTAAAGCAGTACTTAACTTTAAGAAAGGCACAGTCTGTTCTTTTCATAATTAATAAGAATAAAATGATTGGTTTCTGAACTCCACTCGCTTGAGCATGACTAGCAGAAGGACTAGGCAGCATAAGGTTAATAGAAGGGTGACCTGTCATCAGGACAAAGGTGATCTTGGAATTAAGACAGAGCCCAGGAGTCCCCTTATTCTTTCTCTCACCTTTAAACTATACACCCAAAGACAAATCTATGAATTATTTGTACTTCTTTTATAATTGAAGTATCAAAAAAGCTAATTCTGGCAACATCAGAAACCACCTTGTTAGTTTATTATGAGTGTACACCCTATAAACGAATTTAATAGGGTCCTACCGTTGCCAAATTGTCTGATCTCCAGATTTTCTCAGCCTTTCCCATCTGCTCACACAATAGCCAGAAGATGTTTGCTTTCCTGGATGTAGAATAATGATTTAAAACTGCCTGAAGAAATCTACTCACCCAAGCTGTTTTAATAAGGTTAAGTATATAAAATATTCATCTCACAGGATATACGTCCATATGCTATCATATCATTAGTCACAAAAAAATGAACTTTTAATTATTCTGGTCTCTAAAGTCCATCTTTATGGTTGCAATACAAGGGACTCCATGAAGCAGGCTGTCTGATTCTTCTCTGACAGCAATTTTTACCTTGTGCACAAGGCTTTCTCCATGCTGTCAGGGTATTTTATTTGTCTCTCCATCTTGTAACTGGTATTTCCTTGTTGTCAACCACATCAACATATTTGAAGGCAGATGGCCCCTAGCACTCCATAGAATAGCCTCCCCATCTCCTTTTAGGCTCTCATATGTCCTTTTTTTTTCTTTTTTAAAATATTTATTTATTTATACAAGAACCGGGGTACAGGCCAGATGTGCGGGAGGATGAGAGGATTCACCAGAGACAGAGCGGGGCACAGAACAGGCAAACTGACTGGAACACACTGCTGAGGGGAGCAGCGGGTGAGACAGGAGAGGTCTGCTGCACCATGTGGGACCTGTGCCGGATGGCAGGGATCGAACCGGTGCTGCAGAGGCTGCGGACAGCTTCACAGCGCGCTGTTCAACTGCCTGCACCACCAGGGGAGGCCCTTTCATATGCTCTTATATAGTCTCACTGAGATTCTGTCCTCTCTCTGTCAAGAGCCAGGAAGGAAGTGGTTACTTACATGTCTGCGATCAAAAGACCATTCACTGTTAATGGGAATCCTACATCCTAATACTTCTAGAGTCAAAAGCTCTAGCCCTGTGATCGGTTGACCAATGATAGGAAACTGCTTTCTATGTGTGTGTATGGAAGCAAGGATGATTGAGCTACTGAAAGGCCAAACTGATTTTTCTCCTCTCATGTTTCCCTATTAAAAGTCATCATTTAGATTTGTCTCTTAATGGTGGGAGAACAGGTAAATGTATCATGAAATTTACATTTTCCCAGGGGGAAGCCTGTTTGTTTCCTGTTTGTAGTATTTTTAATTTTTTTAATGTCTTATTTCTTACATCTCCGTTAATTTGGGGGCAGTATTTGATTTTTCCCCTCAGATGTACCCCCTGTAGTTCTCCTACCACCACAGCACCCATGATACAGCTCCACAGACCCGTGTAGTTTGCAGTATTTTTAAGTGGGCACCCATATCCAACAGGCCTGTGTATATCTACTGGGATATTACCACATATCTATGTAGATACAGGGCTATCTACATTTTTATTTGTACAGATATTTGTTTATAGATATTTTGTTTGCATGTATACATATCTGTACATATATGCCTTGAAGGTTATTTACTTAAATATTAAAAATCCTCTCTATATAATTGTAGGTCAGTTTATTTCTTCCTATTTGCTTTTTGGTAGCTTAAGTCTGTTTGACCAAGAATATCTTTACTTGGGGAGTTTGCACAATGGACTATGGTGGTGAACTGCGGGTACTTTGGTGGTGGGAGTGCTATGGTAACAACACCTGAAGGATGGGACTTCCAAAATACAAACAGGAAAGTAAACCAATGTGATCTCAATTAAAAAAGAAAGAATATCTTTGTGTATAATAATGAAAAATGTTAAAACAGGGTCTCCCTGGTGGTGCAAGGGAGTAAGACACAAACTATGAAGCTGTCCACAGCCACTGCAGCATGAGTTCGATCCCCGGCCAGGAAGCTACCCACATGGTGCAGCAGACCTCTTCTGACTTGCCCGCTGCTCCCCTCAGCAGTATATTTCAGTCAGTCTGCCTGTTCTGTTCCCCACTCTGTCTTGGTGAATCCTCTCACTCCCCACACCTCTGTCCTATACCCCAGTTCTTGTATGCATAAATAAATCTTTAAAAAAAATGTTAAAACAACCCTTTATAAACTGAAAGCAGGATCTCCATGTGAGACAGCTGGTGTCTGCTACCCCAGTTACAGTGGAGAATGGCCTCGATCTGTCTTTCCTGGTGTGCTCTGTGGTGATATGGGGTGTGCTTACTTTGCACCGCATCACTGCTCTGCTGGAGAGCCATGGCTAAGCTCTAAGGAAGGAGTGCTATTGGGGTCAGACAGAGCAATTGCAATCTTCCTCTTTGATTTCCTGAGAAAATAGCGGTGGGCAGGGATGTGCTATTTAAAAAAAAAAAAAAGACTAGGAAAAAAAAAAAACTAATGTTTAGTAAGTGCCTATTTATGGCTTGGGTATTTGATGTGTGTGTTGTCTCATTTTTTCCTTCATATTCTAGTATCATTTTTATTTTGCTGACAAGGAAACTGACACTGTGTCGCTCATGGGTACTCACTAACATGTGGCAGAACTAGGGCTTGAACTGATTCTAAAAACTGTAGCTCCTTCCACTCTAGCCCACAGTATCATGCTTCCCAATTTCTAAAGAAAATTAGGCCGAGCACTGTGACAACTGTCAGTAACCTGTAATCACTGTTTCTCCTGTTTCTCCTGTTTTCCTATCATCATTTCTCTGGACATTGGGAGGTGAATGCCCCCGAAGCTCTTTAGGAAGCTATTCTTTCATTGAAGTTGCAACCCCCTTCAATGCTTTTGTGCCTTTGATAAAAATCCATGTGTATAATATTGAGGTTCAGATATAGTAGAATACATGTTAACTAGCTTACTGTCAGAGTAACAACAGCCACAAGGCAAATGAAAAGCCTTGATAGGAAACTGCTGACGGATTCCCCAACATCTTTCCTGACACTGCCAGGCCATAAATGGATGGATAAGCAGGGGGTGAATCTTTGATCCACTTTCCAGTCGGTCAACTTATTTTGATGGGATGTACAGTGATGTGAATCTTGACTTGGAAGGTGCCCTAAAACCAGGCCAGTCTAACCTATCCTACAGCCCTGACAGGCAGTCACCATGGGAACCCTGTTAGTGATGAAGATGGCAGCATATGGTGGGAACTCGTCACAGAATTGAAAATCTGTTCTTGCATCGACCTGCAACCTACTTTCCTGCAATCACAACTCCAAATTGACAGAAGACAACTCTCTGTGTGTTTGAAAACTGTTATTGGGTCTCCCTCTAATATTGTCTTTTCACCAAGTAAAACTTTCAGTTTCTTTAAGCCTATCTAAGTGAACTATTATTGAGTACTTACTCTGAGTTCTCCTTATATTATCTCAGTTCTTTTTCATACATCCCCATGGGGAAAGTATAATGATCCAGACTACCCTTCATCCCAGACATTCTTTTCTTTTTTTTTTTTTTTAAGATTTATTTATTCCTATGTAAGAGCTGGGGTATAGGCCACAGGCACGGGAGGGTGAGAGGATTCACCAGAGACAGAGCGGGGAGCAGAACAGGCAGCAGGACCGAAGTACACTGCTGAGGGGAGTAGTGGGCACAACAGGAGAGGTCTGCCACGCCATGTGGGAATCTCCCTGGCCAGCAGGGAATCGAACCGGCACTGCAAAAGCTGCAGACAGCTTCACAGTGCTGCACTCCACCCGTTGCGCCACTTGGGAGGCCCCCGTCACTCTTTTAATTTGACAAAGGTCTCTTAATGCATTGTGTCTGTCATCTAAAACTAGCCAAGAAAAAGATTGCTAATCGTGCCTGTTTCCTCTTCAATCTGACCTGAAGATCACTCTTGATATGTGCCCTTTCAAGACTTTATGTATGTAAATCAATCTCTCTCTCTCTCTCTCTCTCTCTCTCTCTATCAATCTCTCTCTCTTGCTCATTCTTGACTGTAAGTTCTTCCATCCAACACAATGTGGACCTCCCAGTTCACTTCTGAGTTTTTCAGTAGGATTTCCAAGCTTGTTTCCATAGGTCTCAATTTGTGTTCATTTCTTGCTAGATGTCTGACTATATTTAAAGTTAAAAATAATCTTCCAAGATCCTGCTCAGTTTTAACATTCCTGACTCGCAGTCCTTTAGACTGGTGCTTCTCAGGCCACTTTCATTACAATCACATGATAAGATCCTTGTAAGAACACAGATTCCTTGGTCTCTCAAGGAGACTTCTGTGGTACACCAAAAACCCAAATGTAAATGAATTCACATAGGAGGCGCCTATATACATTATAAGGCTGCAAACACTGCTGTGTAGATTTTACCTAAACATCCCTCCCTGACCCTGTCTCTGTGGAACAGGAATTTTCCAACACCTTCTCCCAACTGACAGTACTTTACAAGTCCATGCTACTGTCTTGTGCATCTGACACAGAGTGAGCCAATATCTTTCAAGAAACATTTGAAAAATGAGCTGATATGGCTGAGCCCATCACTGTTTATTCTGGCAAGACTGAAAATAGCAGCAATCAATACATATTTTGCCCTTCGTGTGGCCTCTTGCAGGGTTGCAGCTGTTGCTTCATGGAGAGAATGTGCCAGGCCTAAGGGTAAACAGACACTTAATTAGGTTAGGGTGAGTTCCAAAAACCTTACAAGCAGGCAAAGCTATAATGCTCACCATGCTTTCTCACCAAGAATGTTCAATGAGTGCGAAGAAATAATTATCTCAAGCTAGAAAAGCTGTGGTTTCTTTCCTCTATGTCTCCCCGGATTGTCTGGTTTGAATTCTTTGACCTGATAGTAATCACAAGGAAAGCAGGGGCGTCATTTCCTCTAACCTTGCCATTGGAGCGGAGGTGCCACAAGACACCTGGATGTTGGCCTTTGGATTCAAGTCTCAGCATAGGGCAGGTTTCAACAGCATGAACAGCAGGAACCTTATTAGCAGAAGAAAAACAGTCTATCTCTGGCCTGGCATAAAAATCAGGCCAAACATGCCTTAACCAGAAAGAGATGCAGTTTTCTGTGAAAAATTCATGCTTGGTAGGTTGGACCCTGCCCAGTGGCACCACTGTGGACATTTTCAATATGTTCCACCATGTATTTTATGGTTATTGTTGTACTCAAGGACAGCCGTCTGCTATGTATATAGGCAAAGATGCCAAATGGCCAAGCTGGAGATCCACGAGCATTTGGTGTCTTCTGAAACAGGCCCATACAGTGGCACTTCATTCTTCACCTCAGCCACAGACTGAGTGGACCCCATTCCCTTAAAGACCAGAGGAACCTGGATCACAAATACATACATACGTGTATACAGTCATTCCATTTTAGACTCCATCTTGGTAGGCCCATTGCCTGTGCCATGTCCTGTCTTATTTGGGTGTTCCTATATATATATATATATATATATATATATATATATATACATACACACACACATACACACATATATACACATGTATATACATATATACACACATATATATGTACACATACACACAGTCATTTTTAACTGTGCAGCTTTGATGGTTTCGTGGTAGATCGACTTGGCAAGGCGAAATTACATTCCCCAGGAGTGCCTTTCTAGTGTGTGGGAAGAGTGGGCTACAAGAGATCCTGTCTCATGAGGAGAGGGGGAAGCAGCAAGGTTTTTGTAGCCTAATCATACCTTCCCCCAGTTATTCAATAAAACACTAATCTAGGTGCTGCTGTGAAGGGACTTGGCAGATGTAATTAAGGTTTTTAATCAGTTGATGATATTAGGGAAATTATCCTAAGTGGTTCTTACTTAACCAGTTTGAAGGCCTTAAAAGGGAACTTAGGACTTCCCTGGAGAAAGAAAGAGACAGAGATTCCTCCCTTTGGACAACAGTTTTAGCCCATGCCCATGGGGTTCCATCTGCTCCTGATTTTCTCTTCCTGTTGTTCCTAACAGTTTTTGGACTGGCTTAACCAGACCCAACAGTTCCATAAGCCAGTTTCTTGCAGCAGATCCATAGATTCAGTAACTTTCTGTCTGTCTGTCCAACATTATTCATCTATCTATCATCTATCTCTCCTACTCTCTCTGCCTCTGGTAAAGCCCTGGATGATACAGCTGTCAACTCCATAAATCAAGAACTATGTCTCTCTCTCTTTTTGCAATCCACCATAGCACATAGCCTAGTGCTCTGCAAATACACAACATGTTAAACACTTACTCTTGGACTTTTTTTATTGTGTAGCTACTGTTTGATTTATTCATCAGATAAATATATACTTGAAAGCCTTATGAGATTGTTTCAATTTATCTGTAATATATCGAGCACCTGACAAAGGGAATAGTAGTGTGTGTGTGTGTGTGTGTGTGTGTGTATGGACACATTATGAGCACATGCATGCTAGACCAGAGATAAAATTAGATTTGGCTTTAGGGCCTATTCCAGATTAAAGCAGATCCCAGGGCCATCTGGTTCACTCACAACCTGGGTTTTAGTGAAGGCAGCAGTAACACAAAATTGAGGTTGCTTGACCTGATATATTGTTATTCAGCTGATGTTCAATTTATCAGTCACTCAATTTTCCAGTCATTGTGGCATAAAATGCAAAACTATCCATGCAGAATTATTCATTGAATTCAATAGATCTTAGAATATTTGACCAATGCAGGCTATCACTGTACATCAGGCATATTAGGCTATTTGTAAGTGAGAAAATTATATCACATATTTTAAAAACATTGAAAAGGGATCTTGTCTGTCAAGCAAGAATTTTAAGCAATAACTTCTAAGGAAAGAAGCTGATACATTCAATGGAGGTTGAAGAAGGAAGCCTAAATTTAAAGGGTGGATTGGCAAAATAGCCAGCAATCATCCATTTCAATCTCAGAAGTATATATGCCACTGTTCCTTCACAGGCATTCTGCAAGACTGATGACCTTTGAACCTCCAAGAAAATACCCAGGTGGCTGTGCATGCTTGCTGGAGCTTGCCACTCAAGGAAAAGTCTCTGTGTCACATTTCCTACATAAGTAAAGACTCTTTAAAGACAGCCTATATACCACACAGCATCATCATCTTTTCTAGACCAGTAAGATATTGCTGGCAGAGGGTGTTAGCTTCTTACAAGCAAAGTTAGTATACAGATACAGGCATAGATTAACAGCCACCCAAAGCTGATCCCTGCTTTTCAGACATGACTTGACTGACTCATTAAATATAATGTAACTGCTGGCTCACAGTCATCAGACATAGGTTCCAGTTAACACAGCACAATAAGCTTATTTTCTATTATTATCTGATCTTTGAAATGAGTTATGAATAATTATCTTAGATGTTTAGCTTATCACACTGATCCCAAACTTCCATGATGGTGATGATGATGGGGATGATTTTGCTGGAGAAGACAGTGCCTTCTCCAACTAAAGATTATTTCAATAAGAATTTTTTTAACTATATGGAAGTGCAAAGCTTTATTTTTGCTCCTTTCTCCTCTTCTATCTTAAAATAAAATCATTAAAAATCTAGATAGGATTGCTTCCTTCCTGCTACATTAATAGCTACATTCCTCAAATTATTTCTCTCCAAACCAGAGAGAATCAACACTTGCTTATTGAGGCACCTCCTAGGTCTCTACTCTGGGAACACAACCTTATTGGCTCTGTTGGAGAAGGATGGCTCTGGCTACGGAAGCTCTGTGGCTTGGCCACATAGGGAGAACCTGGGGATATCCCCAGCCCAAGAAGACTGTTCACTCATCTGCTCATCCTCTTGTTCTTTTGATGACAACTGACAGAATGGAGGATGAAAGAGCAGGTGTGCTCTGGGCAGCAGGTTTGTTCAAGTCATCTCTGGGGAAGACAAAACTGGGGGAAGTTGAAGGTCAAATGAGGGCTGTAGCTTTGCTCCCAAGGTCACCACTGAGACCCTTTCTGTAAATGGCAGATGTCTGCAAACAGGATTTAAAATGTCAAAGGTGTCTACATCACAACTTGGGAATTGGGGAAGGAAGAAAATGACAACTGCTTATGTGATTTAATCCATAAGGAGCAAATGTGCATTCTATGGGATGGATATGACCCAAGGACATGTCTTTATTTGCCCCACAAAATTGAACCAATTTCAGTTTATCATGAAGAATCAGACAGCCTGGTGACCCTTAGCCCCTGTCCCCACATGCAGCAACCCATAGGGCTGAGCTGCAGCTGCCTCTTTCCATGGGACTGGAATTCTCTTGGGGGCACAAATGCCACTGCTCTCAGTTGTCTCCACAATATGCAGCCCAAGTCACTGCAGTGCACTGTCACTGCAGTGCACTATTATTTGTACCACCCCCAGGTTCGGAGGGAAGAGGTAATAAGTATCATATGTATTTAATATGCAGCGAATGTTTGAAAAAAAAGAACTGAAGGAACTTTTATGAAACAAATTTCTGGGCTCATGGAAAAAGGGTTTCTAGAATTGAGAAGGAGGTCAGTAGGATGACCAACTGTGTCAGTCTTCCTAGATCTCTGGTGTATCCTGAGATGTGGCACTTTAAGTATGAAACTCAGGAAAGCTCCACTGGGTGATCGGTCATCTGAAGATAAGGCTTAGCAAAGGCAGCAAAGGGATCCCCAAATGAGGCCCGCTTTCTAGCAATCTTGCCCAGAGACAGCCTGGGGTCACTACACCTTTAATTCTCCAGAGCCTACAAATGGCTGGTTCCCTGGGACCCCAGAATCTCATCTGTCACTGAGGATCAAACACCAGTGTTACAGGTAGGCCTCCTCTCTGTGTTCCTGGAAGAGACTGGCTGTGAGTTCAAGCTTGGGGTCCATTTGAGAAATTCCCGAATTGCTAGTCAATTTAGTTTTTTTCTAATTATAACCTCTCTCCAATCTCTGTCTGGGATGAAGAGAGCCACTATGGGCAGTTTGGGATCTGGAGAGGACAGCAATGACACAAAAGAATGTTGCTTGTCCTGTTACTCATCTGATTTCCAGCTTGCCATCACTCAACTGGAATATTCCTGGAAGGTGTCTTTAAAGAAAATCTTTAGTTATCCTTGCAGAAGAGGATTTGTAGCATCGCCTCTCTGCAGGCTCCTTTTCTCTCCAGAGACTAGATGTTCCCCCAAGCTTCCTCCTGCCAACCCCCATACTTCCCCATTTCAACTCAGCACAGCACTTACCTCCCTGGAGGGTCTTCCCTCGCCCAGCCCCACATGCCTCGGGTCATTGCCATTGGCCTGCCAACCCCCGGGACCCCTGCATCCTGATGACTTAGCACTGCGTGCACGTGTGATTCTGATTTCACTAATTCTGAGTTCCTGATAATTCCATCTGGGATGAGCTGAGTTTTATTGTGGCTTCTATATTATGAAAGAACGGCATTCACAAAACAAATGAATACTGACAACAAAATTACATGGATGTTTAGTTCAATAAAGAGGACAATCTGCCAAAATGCTATCCATGCTTTGGGATCTAGCTGAGTCCCTCAACAGATGTGGTATCTGGAGCACAGCACACACAGCCTCTTCCCTTCCCTCTGCTTGAACCGTCCCTCCGGCTCACCCCTGGCAGACCTAACTGACCCCTCCCTCTCTCATCCTCACTGCAGCTCTGTGCCCAGAGCTGCCTGCCCTTCCTTGGCCACTTCTGCAGTCCCTTTCCTAACCCATGGGAATCAGACAGCTCTTGCCACTTCAGCTGACTGGGCTGCAACTTCCTCTGGTGGCCTTGGTCACTGTCATGAAGCTCACCATGGGAAGACAGTCCTGCCCAGGCTCTGGCAACTCCAGGCAGCATCATCCCCTGATGCCTCACCCCTGCCCATGTCCAGCACCTCCTTGCCAGCTGATGCTGCAACACGAGATGCTGCCTGACCCATGAGGTGCCCATGGCTACTCAGCCTAATGTGTGGAGGGTTTAACATCTGTGGGGCACATTGTGACCAATAGGACACAAAAGCCAATGGATCAGCCCTCCCCCTGCTGCTCTTCTGAATGACTGACTTAAGTCATTTATTTTTAGTCTCTGTGAAGATGATCCCATCGGATCAGCAGTCAGCCGCAGTTGGTTGGTAAGGCATCCTGGCGTGTGGCTTGCCATTCTGGCATGGCTTACCTCCCTCCTTCTCTTTCCTTCTCCCCTAGAAGCATGATGGCCAAGGAAACAGTTGCACATTAACTTGGGCATCAGGAAGTGTTTTCTGAAGAACCCAGGCTAAGTCACCATGCATCTGTCTTATTTCTGGATCTGTCAATGTCTGCCTGCTCTGCTTGGGAGTGTCTTGGAACCAAGCTAAGATGGGAACTTGAGGAGACAGCCCATCAGGACCACAAATGGGCATCAGGTAAAGTCAGTGCAGGTGCGGCTCTTAGTTCAGGAGGAAGAATCATGAGCGAAAGGGAAAGAGAGCACAGGGCTGACTGAGCTTGCCAGTAGGGCTCTTCCAAAGGGGCTCAAAATTCCTTTGTTTTTGTTTTCTTCTTTGATCTAAGATGGTCATTTGTTTCATTGTTTCTGAGCAAACAGAGAACATAAATTTTATTTCCCAGAAGATTATGCGTTGCCCATTAACTTTCCTTTTTCTACAAGACCTAAAAGATTATGAACTGCAGGGTGGAAGTAACACCAGCTGAGCACCCGCACTAAGTTGCACCTGTAGCCTGCCTCAGCCCAGGCTTCTGAATGACACAAGAAAATACACCATCTTTTATTTTCCTTGAACCAACGAGGGTCAGGTTTTCTTGTACCTGCAATGGTAAGGGTCCAATGGCTACACAGAATCGTGTCAGCAAACTTAAAAAGTAATAAAATGTTTTCAATTATTACTGATTTTTAATTCTTTTTTTAATTTAAATTTTATTTTTATATTCCCCATACAATTACAACCCCCTTATTTTTTCCCCAATCCCTCCATTCCCCGCCTCCCACCCCCCCATAGTGTGTCTCTGGTTCATAGCTGTTTGTGATTTTGATATTTTCTTTCTTACAGTTATTAACTTTCCTGGTCCCTTATCTAAGTTTTCTAGATTCCTGCTGTGAGTGAGACCATCCGGTATTTTTCTTTTTCTTTCTGGCTTATTTCGCTCAGCATGATCCCTTCCAGCGCCATCCATGTTGCTACAAATTGCATGTGTTTATCTTTTTTGAATGCTGAGTAATATTCCATGGTGTATATGTACCACATCTTCTTGATCCTGTCATCTATTTTTGGGCATTTGGGTTGTTTCCAAAACCTAATTAGCTATTGTAAATAGTGCTGCTATAAACATAGGGGTGCAGGTGTTCTTTGGAATTGATGTTTCTGTGTCCTTTGGGTAAATACCTAGGAGTGGAATTGCTGGATCATATGGAAGCTCTATGTTTAGTAGGTCAAGAAATCTCCACACAGCTCTTCATAGTGGTTGGACCAGTTTGCACTCCCACCAACAGTGTAAAAGAGTTCCTTTTACTCCACATCCTCGCCAACATTTGTTGTTGCTAGTTTTTTTTTAGTGTGTGCCATTCTCACTGGTGTAAGATGGTATCTCATGGTAGTTTTGATTTGCATTTCCCTGATTACAAGTGATGTTGAACAGTTTTTCATATGCATGTTGGCCATTTGCATTTCCTCTTCAGAGTTTCTTTTTAGCTCTTCTGCCCATTTTTTGACTGGATTCTTTTCTTTGTTTTTGTTGAGTCTCATCAGCTCTTTGCAGATTTTTGTGATCAGTCCTTTATCATTAGCGTTGTGTGCAAAAATGTTCTCCCAGTCGGTGGGGTTTCTCTTTGTTTTTGTTATTGTCTCTTTTGCTGTGCAGAAACTCTTTAATTTGATGCAGTCCCAGCTGTTGATTTTTGCCTTCACTATCACTGCTTTGGGTGATGTGTCTGTAAAGATGTCTTTGAGGTGCATATCATGCAGTGTTTCGCCTATATTTCCTTCTATATATTTTATGGTTTCAGGTCTTACATCTAATTCTTTAATCCATTTTGAATTGGTTTTTGTGCATGGTGTTAGGTAGTAGTCAAGCTTCATTCTTTTGCATGCAGCGACCCAGTTTTCCCAGCACCATTTATTGAACAAACTTTCTTTGTTCCAATGCATATTCTTTGCTCCTTTGTCAAAGATTAGTTGACCATAAATCTGTGGGTTTATTTCTGGATTTTCTATTCAATTCCATTGGCCTGTGTGTCTGTTCTTGTTCCAATACCATGCAGTTTTGATGATTATGGCTTTGTAGTAGAGTTTGAAGTCTGGGAGTGTGATGCCTCCATTCCCTTCTTTTTTTTTTTTTCAGGAGAGTTTTGGCTATTCGGGGTTTTTTGTGGTTCTATATGAATTTCATCAATAATTGTTCTATTTCTTTGAAGAATGACATTGAAATTTTGATTGGAATAGCATTGAATCTGCATATTGCTTTTGGTAGGATGGCCATTTTAATAATGTTTATTCTTCCAATCCATGAGCAGGAGATGTCTTTCCATTTCTTTGTGTCTTCTTCTATTTCTTTTAACAGTGTTTTATAGTTTTCTTTGTATAGGTCCTTTACCTCTTTTGTTAGATTTATTCCCAAGTATTTGGGTTTTTTTTTGTTTTGATAGTAAAAGGGATGCTTTTTTTATTTCTTCTTCTTCAGATTTATTGTTGGTGTATAGGAAGGCTACTGATTTTTGAGTGTTGATTTTGTATCCTGCCACTTTACTGAACTGATTGATTAGTTGAATTAGTTTTTCTGTGGAGTTTTTGGGGTTCTCTCTATATATTATCATATCATCTGCAAATAGTGATAGTTTAACTTCTTCTTTTCCTATTTGGATTCCTTGTATGTCTTTCTCTTGTCTTATTGTTCTGGCTAGGACTTCCAGTATTATATTGAAAAGCAGTGGTGAGAGTGGACATCCTTGTCTTGTCCCAGATCTCAATGGTAATGCTTTCAGCTTTTTGCCATTGAGAATGATACTGGCTGTTGTCTTGTCATATATGGCCTTTACGATGTAGAGGTGTGTTCCTTGTATCCCAAGAATTTCAAGGGCTTTTATCATGAATGGGTGTTGCACTTTGTTGAAAGCTTTCTCAGCATCTATTGATATTATCATATGGTTTTTATATTTCTTTTTGTTGATGTGTTGGATAACGTTGATTGATTTTCGGATGTTGAACCATCCTTGTGTTCCTGGAATGAATCCTACTTGGTTGTGGTGAATTATTTTATGGATACATTGTTGGATTCTGATAGCTAAAATTTTACTGAGGATTTTTGCATCAGTGTTCATTAGGGAGATTGCCTGTAGTTTTCTTTTTTTGTGTTGTCCTTGTTTGGTTTTGGTATTAATGTAATGTTGGCTTCATAGAACATGTTTGGTATTATTCCTTCCTTCTCTATTTTTTGGAAGAGTTTGTGAAGGATAGGCACTAATTTGTTTCTGAACGTTTGGTAGAATTCATTTGTAAATCCATCAGGTTCTGGGCTTTTGTTTTTGGGGAGGTTTTTGATTACCATTTCAATTTCACTGCTTGTAATTGGTCTGGTCAGTTGTTCTATTTCTTCTTTATCTAGCTTTGGATGATTGTAGAGTTGTAGGAATTTGTCCATCTCCTCTAGATTGTTGAACTTGTTTCCATATAACTGTTCATAGTAGTTACTGTTTATTCTTCTGATTTCTGCTGTGTCTGTTGTGATTTCTCCTCTTTCATTTATAATCCTGTTTATTTGTGCTTTTTCCCCTTTTTTCCTTTGTGAGCCTGGCTAGGGACTTGTCTATTTTATTGATTTTTTCGAAGAACCAGCTCTTGGTTTCATTGATCTTTTGGATTTTTTTTTTAGTTTTGATTTCATTTATTTCTGCTTTGGTTTTTATTATTTCTTTTCTTCTACTGGTTTTGGGTTTTTTTTGTTGTTGTTCTTTTTCTAGATCTTTGAGATTAGGTTGTTTCTTTGAGTTCTTTCTTGTTTCTTGATGTGAGCCTCTATTGCTATATATTTTCCTCTTATTACTGCTTTTGCTGCATCCCATACATTTAGGAAATTGCTGATTTTTAAGTTCTGATTTTTCAAATAGGCTGTCACCAAAATGATCTTAAAAAGGCTTGTATTTACTGAATGCCTTTATAAAAGAATGATATTTATAAATGGGCCTGGTCCCCATCATAGGTGTACATTTGTAACTTAGGTTTTATGAATTCTTAGGAATCAGGGGCTTGATCTTGATGTCTCCATGGCTGATTCATCAGAGGGAGACTTTAAAATGGTTCAAAACAGTCCAGGCTCAGGCTATGTGATTTAAGCACCCCAGTTAGAGCTGAAGCTATGGTGAGAGGCATGGAGGGAGATATGAGCTCTGAACGTGGACTTCCATTCAGCCTCTGAGAGTTAAGGAGCTTCCTAGATGAAAGAAAGTCAGAAACAGCTTGTGATTCAACCCCAAGGCACCTTCTCTAAATCCAATACTGGATTTGAGAAAAGAAATATAAGATGCAAGGGAATGAATTGCGGTGATGGGCTCGTTTCAGATGGGGTCTGTCTGAGCCTCCCCCAGGGCCCAGCAGTGTACAGTCATCTCTCCCACATGCTCCCAACATGTTCCCTCATCCTAGGTCGGCAGGCAGTAGGGCCATAAGGGCAGCTGACAGCACGCAGGGCCCACCGCCCACTGCAGTCAGTTACTGGGGAAGATTAAGAGGAAACCAGGCATCTTCAGACAAGCATTTGAGTCATCAGTTTCTGTTTTGAAAATGTCACTGGAAGGAAAATTTCAAATGATATTGTAGCTGTCACTTCTTTATATTCTTTACTAACTCTTAATCATAGATTTGAATTTAGTGTGGTAAAACACACACCATAAAATTGACAATCTTCACCATGTTGAATTGTTCAGTTCAGAAGCATTAAGTCCACTCACACTTTGGGCATCCATTGCTTCCTTCCTTCTCCAGAATGTTTGCATCTTTCCAAATGAAATTGCTCACCCATTAAGCACCCATCACCTGTTCCTTCCTTCCCCAGCCCCTAGCCCCACACTTCCACTTCCTGTCATTTGTTATTTGTTATTTTTTATTTTTTTTGTTATTTTTTTTTATTTGCTATTTGTTTTTTTTTATAATAAATTTTATTTTTATATTCCCCATACAATTGCAACCCCCTTATTTTGACCCCAATCCCTCCCCTCCCGCCCCCTAACCCCATAGAGTGTCTCTGGTTCATAGATTTTTGTTGATTTTGATTTTCGCTTTCTTATAGCTATTCATTTTCCTGGTCCCTTATTTAAGTTTTCTAGATTCCAGCTATGAGTGAGACCATCCGGTGTTTTTCTTTTTTTCTGGCTTATTTCACTGAGCATGATCCCTTCCAGCACCATCCATGTTGCTGCAAATTGCATGTGTTTATCTTTTTGAATGCTGAGTAATATTCCATGGTATTTGACTCCTAGACACCTCATACAAATGAGAAGCTAAGAGACTTGGTCCTTTTGTGATGGGCTTATTTCACTCAGCATCAGGTCTTCAAGCTTCATCCATGTTGTAGCAAGTTTCAGAATTTCCTTCCTTTTGAAGACTGAAGAATTAGAATTGTAAAGCTTAAAATTCTAAAATGATTCCTTTTTTTTGCTAAGAGAAAAAGCAGCTGAAAGCCAGCACAAGGGGCAGACTGGGACCCCAGAGAGTTTGTTGCTTGGGTGACAGTGGTGAGTGGGGGTGTGGTGAGGGGGTCTGGGGTGGAGGACCTCTTATTACCTTACTGAGAGCAGTCATCTGCACCAATCTAGGGCAGGGCTTCCATGTAACATTTCACTAGGGGGAAGGAGTCTGACTCTAATAATACCTTGAAATCCCCTAGAGTCTCTTCCTTCTTATCCTCTTTCATTCTCCTACATCTCTTCCCCCATTTCTCTTCCCATTCTACCTTGACTGAGTGCATATCAAAGTTTCCACCTTAGCCTGGCTCTGAGAAGAGGTCAAAAATCACTGAAGATCAAGAGAACGACCACACTCTCTCCTAATGGGGAATGGGTGGGACTGACTTAGCCCACCTTTGAGCACACCACACCACTTAAGGAATTATTATGAAATCTGTTCTTATGAGATCTGCTCAGCAGACTAGAGTACGGACATCACACACTGAAATGGAACTTACTACTTTCCCTCTCCGTCCCTACCTGGACCCCTCTCTCACCAGAAAGAAAACCAAAGATTAAGAGATTGTCCTAAGTGATAAGCAGAAATGTCACACCTGTGTTGCAGCTGAGTCATGCCCATATTTACATTTTCCCCAGACTTTGTGAGCTACAGAACTAGACAACCTTACGTTTTCCCACTTCTGTTCATTTGCTAAACACCTTTCTCCACCTGGAAAGGGTTCATCTCTCAGTATCCACCTGCTACCACCTGAGCCAAAGGCATGAAATAGAGGACTGACTGCACTCCAGTGCTGAAGCATGAGAGTCAAACCTAGAGGGATATTAAAAGCCCCTCCTGACCAGCAGTCCTGGAAATAGTCACTTCCCCTCTGCCTGGAATCTTGGAAGGATATAACATCATGGGTTCCCAAGTGGGAAGGGACTTGCAACCTGCCAATTTTACACAACCCTTGGGTGAGGTGGTCTGAAATTGGGTCTCTTGGTGCATACACAAAGCAACTGGAAGCCACCACTCACTGCACCCCATGAGCCCATTTAGGGAGGTGGGCCATGCCTGATCAGAAACTGAGGAATGGGGGAATGTAGGCTTTGGTCCCAACACCTGGCTTCTCCTGGTCACTTTCCTTTATTGTCTAATTCTGACAAAACCAGCTGAAGAACCCCACCCTACCAGTCCTGGGAAGTCACTGTTATAAACTTTAATTAAAGATCTGACCTTTGCGCAACCTTGGTGCCAAGGAATACCTTAACCAAGATGGCTCATTTGGTCTATGTTTTTTTAGTGAATAAGTAACTATGAGGGGCCTTAACCACAATCAAGTTTGACCTGACTCTATCAGGGGATCCCTCATCTCCTTAGCTGCCAATTGACTCCAAGCAGTACTTTTGTAACCAAGGTCAGATGACCCAAAATGAAGGTACTGATGACCTGGAGTGACAAAGTGCCATACAATTTGCTTGCATGATGTGACTTTTGCCTCTGCTGATCCATATTTCACTCCAAACTCTCTAATGTCTAGCAATTATCTTCAGTTCCATTTGTTGCTGCTTCCCCTGATCACATCGCTTGATAGTTACAGGAAATACCAGCATGTGTTATCTGCAGGCTGCTTAGGTAGATTTGAAGGACATTTCTAGGTGCTTTAGGCTGGAAAATGGCAAGCTGCAGAGAAGCTTCCTAATCTCTCCCTAAAGAACTGCCCCCTTGTGTCCTGGATCACTGTTCACCTCACAACTGAGGTCCGAGTCTCCCACATCCTCCACCGACACCTAGACTTTTCTCCCCATATAGCTTTGTACAGCTCTTTTCAATTGCCTAAGCTTTGGCCGTGAGCCATGGGGAGCTCTTGATCTGTCCTCGGCTAGTCCTCTGTCTTTGTGGCTGCTTCAAAGGAAGCTCTTGCCCTTCTCGCTCCAACTGAACCACGACTGCCTTCAGAGGACCTTGCTTTTCTGTGAGCCCCTCAAGTGGTATCTCTTTGTGTTCCAGCTCCTATTAATTGGACCCCGAGTAACATAAGAGCCCTCCTGTTCTTCACTGCCACTTCCAGAACATTGCCTCCCTGTCCTCAAACACAAAAGCAAACCAACAAAACAAAAACCCAGTTCCTCAGCAGACGTGCCATCTGACCAGGCTATCTGCCACTCCTCCGTTTGTAGTCATTCACCACCTCGGGTTCAAGGTCCTATTCACGAATGTTTTGCACTTTATCCGCTGTCCTTCTCTTCCCCTGGCTCCTTTCTGCTTCTTGGCAACTTCAAAATTCACAATTCCACAAAGTCTCAGATCCTTCTCTCCTTACTCCTTTTCCACTGCATTCTGCCACCTCATGGTCATATTCTATCTGGCCATTACCAAAAGCACATCAACTCTAAAATCTTCATTTCCCACACCCCATTCTCTATGGTTTCTTATCTTCTGCATTCACCCACTTTTGCTTCCAAAGAAGCACATCTTTGTTCTACTGGGACCTCTGATCAAGTGACTCATTAACTTTTTGTTGTCTATCCAGCCCTCCCCCTAATATCTTCACTTTGCTTCTACCTGACTTAGTCCATGGCTTGTGATTATTACTTCAGTTCTCTTGCTGCCCTCTTCTGCTATCACACTCACCAGTGAAATCCCAAATGTAGTTAAATCTGTGGCACCTTAGACCTTCGCCTGGGGCGATCACTATGCTACTGTTGGACAAAGCTTCATCTCTTCTAGACTCACTGAGTATGTGGAGTATAGGTTAGTGACAGACTGTCATTAACAACAGTGGCAGAATAAACTTGGAGGGAAAACACTGAAAATCCATGAGTCAGGGAGAATATTTTGGAATAAATGACTTGGACCACCCCGTCAGGATGTCAAGGAGATGGAGAGACACTTCAGCTAATGTGTTCTCATCTAGAGTTGCACCCAGGTCCAGAAAATCCTTGAGTGCTTTTAGCCTGATAATGCTGGGATTCTATTTCACATGGGGACAGGTCCCATCCGTGAGACTGAAAGACATGTTTATTTTTTCCCCACTGCAAAATTAGATCATCTCTCTGATAGAGTTAAAGCTGACCATTTACTATGTGCCTCTTCTTAGACTGGTCCTCCAGTTTCCTAGAGATAGAACCAGAACCTTCCACCCAACTCCTAGGATTTGAACCCTTCTCCTTTCTCCCCTTTGCCAGTGCAAAGTGTCTGAACAAGAGAATCACAGGCATTAAATCTGAGGCTCCAGGCTCTAGCAGGACGCTGCAGAATCTCCTTCACCTTTTGGGAAAGAGTAGAATTTCCTCAGGGAGCAGTGAAGGCACCAGCTGAGGGGCTTGGAATAAAGAAAAGGAAGTATTAAAGGGAGTGAGAGAACTAAATGGTGCCCTTCTTTCCAAGCCTACAGTGTATGTGGCCCTGCTCTCATGTTGTCCAAGGGAACAACTATAATGGACCAAGTTACATCACCTGCTTGGAGGAGATGTTGGTTAGGAACTTTAAATCATCTCCATTGTAGTTGGTCAGCCATGGGAGTGGGATGTAATGCAGAGGACAGGGAAATGGCAAGGTGGGGAGCAATCAGGAAAGGAGAGTACCACTTACAACCACTCTTGGTGTAGTGAGGCTTGGCTAGGTATGAAGTACAAAACTGTATTGCTCTGTCAGAGAACATTACAGTGGTAAGCAGCTGTTTCATTCCAGAATGACTGCTTATCCACAGACTGCCCTTGTAGAAATTTAGAAAAAGATGCCCCAAATGGGGAAATCATGGGAATCTGGAAAGATTATGCAGCTCTAGAAGAGGACTGGCTAGATTCCTGTCCCATTTGTATAGGCCCCAACTCTTGATTGTTCCCCATAAATAACTGAGTATACCCTTAGAGACAGAAAATGAGGGTCCCCTGTCAGTATTAGGTTCTAATAATCATAACTAGTTTTTTTTGAGAGCTTCCTACAGCATGCTCAAAATCAGGCTTTCCTTGCACTGCCTCATTCGGTCCTCTCAATAAACAGGTTGTCCTTATCATTTGCTCCTTTGATCCTTTGTTTTGATAAGGGACTCCTTGCAGGACAAGCACCTAGCATGGTGTGATCCCTGCCCATCAGATTCTCTTTCGGTAGGCCTCTGCCTCCTTGCAGTCTCTGCTCTGGTAAATTGATGCCAGGAGGTCTTGTTTGCTTTCCATTACTTTTATTTCACCAATTGTCTTCAAACTGCCTACAGATTTGGGTGAGGTCAACCTGCTATTAAGTGGTAGGTCCACAAGGTCTACCTCCCAAGGTTGGGCACCGCCCTCTCCCCTGCACTACCTTGTTTCATCTTGCTCCTATCATGTCTGGTGCCCTACCCAGTGCTGCTCATCTGGTGTGGCTGGGTAGGACCAAGTGCAGGGCTGTATCTTCCTCCCTCCCACACGCCCTGGTCTGGTCTTAGCTCTCCTGTTCTGCAGTGCAGCTGCTTTTCCTCTCAAGAGCGCTCTACTCTGTGTTCCCTAAGATGTCTTGTGTTAGCTTTACACTTAGGGCATTTGACTGTGGGGATGCATAAGCAGACCCCACCCACTTTTCTGCTTCACTCCAGTCTCAGGGATAGAACTCAAGTACAGCTGCTTCTCCTGACTCCTTACCAACAAAGAAAGAGTCACTAAGTCTTTTTGTTTTATGGCCTCTAACTCCCTGCTTTTTAGGGAGGGGGGTTTCCCCTCTGTGGGAGCTGCATGTGGCTTCCTGAAGATCTATCAGTCTTCGTCTAGTAAATGAACCATCTAAGAAGCAGGCATTACATGTGCATGTATGTCAGCATGTGTTTAGTACCTTTCTATTGGTTAATATTATTAAATTGATGACCGTTTATGTTCATGCCACTTTAAAAGAAATGTTATATAGATATTAAGTTAGTAAAAATAATATATCTCCAAAATTCCTTCCCAATTAGAAGGCAGAGTGATGAATCAAATTGTCTTTCACTGGGCCTCCCTGGTGGCTCAATGGGTTAAGATGCAGCACTATGAAGCTATCCGTAGCCACTGAGCATGAGTTACATCACCAGCCAGCGAGCCACCCATATGGTGCAACAGACCTCTCCTGTCTCACCTGCTCCTCCCCTCAGCAGTGTATTACAGTACATCTGCCTGTTCTGCTCCCCATTCTGCCTCTGGTGAATCCTCTCACCCCCTGCATCTCTGGCCTGTACCCCAGCTCTTGTATGCATAAATAAATAAATCTTTAAAAAAAAACAAATTGTCTTTCATACTTTGGTCTAGTCCTCCACACAGTGTAAGAGCTGGAAAGACCCCTCGTGGGGGAGGCTCTCTTGTCCTGAGGGTGTATAATCCCATGTGTCCTGGGTTATGTGGAAACAGCTCTGAGTCATTTTAGCTCAGAGCTGCGGGGCTCATGGTGTGGTGTGCCTCTGGCCACCACTGGTGAAGACATGGGGAAGACAATGCTATATTTCTTTAAAAGTTCAGACATTTCTTGGTGTGTGCTTTCAAATATAGATTATGGAAAAAGGGAACAAAAAATATGGTATTTAAAAAAATCTAGTTAGGATGATTTATGTGTATCATTATGCTATTTAATGAGATGCAATTTTTATACAAATGCGAATTTTTAAAGGGCAGAAAATTCAATAGCAAAAGCAGAGTGATAGAAAGGAAATATTCTTTCCCTAGACAGGAAGGAGTTTTACCAGGTGGACAGAGCTTCAGAGACTTGGGGGACCTCTCCTGCTCTGGGGGCAGAGAGGAAGCTGGTCACATGATTCTGAGGTGAGGCATTCCATGGCAATACTGACTGCAGCCAACTTGATGAAAGCCAGATTTAGCAAACAGAAATACAGGACACCCACTTAAATTCTCATTTTTAACACACAACATGTTTTTAGTGTAAGTATGTCCCTTGTAGTATTAGGAACAGCTTACACTACAAATGATTTGCTGTGTATTGGAAATTCAAATTTAACTTGGTGTCACATTTTATCTAGTAGCCCTACTAGGAAGGTCTACTTCCCACATACCCATAATTATCAAGAGACAGGATAAGAGAGAGGTAATAAGGAAGGTGTACAGGGGAAATTGATGTCTTCTTTCTGGAAAGCTGAAGGCAAGTAGTTAAAAAGGCTTTGATGTTAAAACTACCTTAGGGGGAAAAAAAGACTCAGAACTAAGTCAAGTCTAAGTTCAGTGGACTTTCCAACATAAAACGTGGTTCCAATTAAACGGAAAGCTGTTGGATTTTTTTAAATAATGGAAGAATTACATTAAATGGTGATCAGAAGATACTACATTTAGGCAGGAAGTTCCCCAGGTCCCTAATTCCTCCTTCCTTCCCACCTGCTCTCTCTCCCTTCTCCATCTATTTTCTGTATTTTAAACTTTTTCTTTCATCTTCTCACTTTCTTTCATTGAGTAAATATTTCATTGACAAAAATGATTGCATTCAACTCCGTGGAAGCAAACATTGGAAGTCATATCTTCACTCTTATCCAATCACATCTTTCTTTAAGAGCTGTTAGAACTGGGGCCTGCAGGGAGGGGGAGGGAGAGGGATCTGAAGGAGGAGGGAGGAGCATGGGTGGGGGGGGGCTGTGGTGATGGTACATGGGTGAATTGGTGGAGGAAATTCTATGGGGACTACACTTGAGGGGAAAAAAAGCAAGCATTGTTTAAAAATGAGCAATGATATAAAATATAAATAAATAAATAAATAGATAGATAGATCGATAAATAGATAAATAAATACAGGGCCCTCTCTGGTGGCTCAAGGGGTTAAGGAGCAGCACTATGAAGCTATGCACAGCCACTGCAGGGGGAGTTGGAGACCCCAGAGAGGTGACCCACATAGTGCTGCAGACCTCTCCTGCCTTGCCAGCTGCTCCCTTCAGCAGTGTATTTCAGTAGATCTGCCTGTTCTGCTCCCCACTCTGTCTCTCACCCCCTGCACCTCTGGCCTGCATCCTGGCTCTTACATGCAAAATTAAATAAATCTTTTTTTAAAAAAGAGTTGTTAAAACAATGAGAATCACATAAGTAAACTTCTATGCAACCCATGGGATCTGGGGACAAAGGAACTAGGAATAAAGAAGCCAGTTTTGTTGATGATTCATCCCAACCTTGAGCAAGCTGTAAGCTTCTTGCTCTTGTAACAGTCTAATAACATTGCCGACCAGAAAAGAGGAGATGCAATTGTTTTTAAAGCAAAACTCTAAAGTGTGCCATGCTGTTTCCAAATTTCCCTTTGGAAACACCTCAACAAAGATGAAAAGCACAAACTTGTGTCACAGAAGAGGCAAAATTCCAACAATAGGGAAATATAATATAATTAATATATAATTAATTCTGGTGTTGATATGACATTCAGAAGTAGTTTCTAATCAACTTCCTATCATTGATAGTCATTAGAGAATTAGAACAAGATGTAGACGACAAATCATAAAATCTGCTTTGCTTCTCTATTTTACAAAATATTTGTCCAGATATTGGGCAGGTAACTTCTGATAGCAGGGTTCCCTATGGGACACCCAGAGACAATACAACAGTGTTGTCTGAAAACACTTATAAGGAGGCTGCAAATACTAATCAACCAGCACTTATTGTGTATCTGTATCACCTAAGAGGTCTGACTTCCCAATTATTTAAGTCCCACATTTACAGTCTCCTTGCTATCTGTGCATTATTAGACCTGGAGTTTGAATTTGCTGCCTCTACTCTAAATATTTAACACAAGTAGATATAAGTCAGTCGCCTTCCCCAGCCTCATCTTCCCAGCCCATTTCATTCGTCAAGGAGCTGTCATCAGAGGCAGCCTCCAATTCAGTCTCCTTCCTCTGTTTGTAAGCTTGATCTGCCTAAGGCTTGTACTTGAGCCCATTACTCTGCATGAGAGAATGTTTTTGAGAAAGAGCATGTTGCCACCTTTCTCCCTTTTTTTCAAATGGAAATTAGTTCTGTTATGAAATCATTGGTTAACCTATAATTTGTTCTTTTCTGCGATCAGGTAGAAAATTGTACATTAAAAGGAAAGCTTGAATATAACAGCACCCAGTTATTTCCCAAAGGGAACAAAAAAGCAAAAATGTATCAGAAAATATTGGGAACAAATGGAAGATTTTCATTAGTGTTAAATGGCCAGGTCAGCATTGCCAGAATTCCAGTGACTATAATTTAGCTCCATGCTCATTCAATTGTATTAAATGTTTCCCTTTTGACTCATTTTCATGCCCAGAGTGACTGCCTCCTATGTGTTTTGTGCGCAATTTCTCTTCAAATCCACTGCCTGCCATTTTGTTCCAGTTCACAGAGCCTTTTTGCCCAAAGATATGTTGTGAGTCCAAAGGAGACATTAAAAGTGATGTGTTTGAATGACACTATGTTGCTTGCAAGGTCCTGAGATTGGTATTGGATGTGGTAACTTTTCATTTCCTGCACATGCCTTTGGGGATTCATATACAGCCAGGCCTTTCAATTGGGAAAATTATTTCATGGGTTAGCTATATTAGCAACAGTCGGAATGTTTCTAAGAACCCTATCAACCGAATCTCTACAAGTCTCCACAAGTCTCTTTAAAGATCATCTAATCTACTTGATTACTTTTTTAGATGAGGAAACTAAAGCCCAGAAAAATAAATTGGTAAAGAGCATGCACACATTTTTGTTTGTTTGTTTGTTTCACAGGAAATTTTTATCATTAGGCAGCAACTACTTCCCATGGTAGGAATTGTGTTTTGTCTTCTTTGAACCCCTTACAGAGACTAAAATAGAAGGTGGCCATATTCTATTGGGCACACATGCATAATTGGGGTTAAATGGTAATAACAGCTGCTCTTTGTTAAGCATGCTCTACGAAAAGTGGTTTCTTATACGATCTATAATTCTCCTAGCAGTTCTACCATGTATATAAAAACATACATGTTACAGATGAAGAAACTGAGATTGAGAGTGTGTAAGTAACTGACAAGGTTCACATCACAGGTAATAAATCATAGAGATGGGTTTCAACTCAATTTTTCAGCCTCAAAATTTTACGGTTCTTCCTTACTAACATTCAGACTTGCCAGCATCATAAGTTCTAGAGATGTGTTCAGAATTCTTAGGGTTTCTAATAGAAGCTACCTGGGGCTCAATTGTGCTTTCTACCGACAGTTATATAATTCACACTCTAATATTAGCTGGAGAGAGTTGAGGACTCATAGCTTGTAAGCAGCTTGCAATGAAGACTGTCAACAAAAGAAAAAAAAAGATGAACTTTAGGACATCTGGGGACTGGCAGATTATGAATCTTGGAGGAAAATAAGATTTCTTTCATACTTAGGTGGGTAGTAATTCTCTTTTACCTGTGTCACTTAGAATATGGAAATCAAAATTATAGAAACTAAGTAACACAAGGTCTTAAAGCTTCTCTAGCATCTACAGCAGAGGCATCTTGACATAAATAATTTTTCTAAAAATTAAAATTCCAAGTTTCAGTACACAAAAGAAAGAAGGAGTTCTTAAAACAAGTGTGCTCTTTGTGCAGTATGGGAGACAGAATAATGGTCTCCAAAGATCATTTCCTGGAATCCACGAGCATGTTAGGTTATATAGCAAAGGGGATTTAAGTTTTCATATGGAGCCAAATTTGATAATCAGATGACTTTGAGATGAAGAGATTATTCTGAATTGTTGAGGTGAGCCCAATGTGAGTCACAGGGTATTAAAAGTGTAAGAGGGAGTCAGAAAAGGAGATTCAGAAGGAGATGGGATGTTAGAAGAAAAGTTGGAGTGATGTGAGCTCTCAATATGCCATTGCTGGTTTTGAAGATGGAGCTAGGCTCCAAAGATAGATGAGAAGCAGAGATGCTCTTGAAATAAAATAATTAACAATGGTAACTAAATCAAAATCTCTGTTCTTATTACTTCTCTCCTCATTTTAAACTTAGATATGCTCTTAAAGTCCCAGGGTCTCAACACTTGGCAATGGTGGAAACTCGGGTGGCCCCTCTCAGGCTCACGCTCAGGCTTCAGCAATCCTGCCAGGCAAGACTCCCCACCTCCATCTCTAATCTCTTAGCCCCACTGGCTGCAGTTGCCAGGTGTCAGAGAGGCATTCCCCTGATAAGAGAAAGCTTGCTTACCTGCAAACTGACTGCCAAGCACTGGATGTTTAGGTTAGGTTGAATGAGAAAAATAATTGCCTGTCAAAACACTTAATTGCATTTGAGAAACCTTGTGTCCATCTCTCTTTTTGACAGGAGTCTTCAGATTTCTTTTCCTAGGTCCTGCACTCTCAGCTGATGCTGGCTTCAGTCTGTGTGTGCGATGGACAAGCTGTCACTACCTATTAGATTTTGGATGGTACCTGGGGTCTCTACTAGGTCTGAGGAAAGTTGGCAATGGAAAAAAAGAACATATGAGCAAGGCATTGTCAGTGAAGTCCTGGGGTGAGTGAAATATAATTTATTTACACACCACTGTTTCCCCACAAAGAGGGGATTTCAGGTGGCCTCCAAAATATATTTATCACAGAATTTTTAAAATAAATCAAAAGGAAAGGAAAGTCGGGAATAAAAGTAGTTGTGAAGCTCTCAGTGGGCTAATGGGTACAGAGATTTCCTTTTAGGTAAGTCAATTGGGAAAATATAACCAATTGTCTGAGTCTCAATGTTCATGAGATAAACTCCAGTCAGTTCCTCAGGAAAGTGCGTTTCTTCCTACTAAGGCTTTGAAACCCGTACCATGTATCTACCATTTTCCAACCCCCTCCTCACTGTTAGAATGATGGACAAACCATTTCCTAACAATAAGAAACTTCAGCTTTCACTTTAGAAAGAATGCACAGGGAAAGAGTAAATTTTAAATACAAAGACTACATCTATTCTTTGCTGCTAATTTAGATGGTGAGATGCAAGTCAACATAATGGCTGCCATTTTCTCTTCCAAAATACTAAAGCTGCCACGACTAAGGACCAGGAGCAGCCTCCAAAGCATCTTTCACAGGCATGTCTCTTCTCCAACTCTCTCTCCTTTCTCCTTTGTTCTACTTCTAATATATATCAACTTTGCTCCTTCTTCTTTCCCAGCTGTAGCCCATTCAGGAAGTCTGGTTTCATGGCATGCTGGAAATTATAGTCCAAGGCAGTTGCATGTAAGTGGGAGTGGGGGAAATAGCACCTGTTCCTGGAGCCACTGCTCTAAAACACTCCTCTCCCTTTCACAGAGATGTGTCCTCTAATAGAAGTTGCCCTCATTCTGTCCAAAGCTAGAGTGGCATGTGTCACTCACTATCCCAACTATTAAAACTGGAGAGAGAGAGAGAGAGGGAGAGAGAGAATGACAGACAATCCATTTCCTAGTAATAAGCAACTGCAGCTTTCACTTTAGAAAGAATGCACAAGAGAGGAGTAATATGAAACACCAAGACAGCATCTATTCTATGGTGCTAATTTAGCAATAGAAACTCCTCAGTATCTGCGCTGTCTGAGGTCCTTCAAGCCATTTTAACCCTTCCAGGCATTACAACCTGCATGTCTCCAACAGTGAGGAGGGGGCTGGAAAATGTTACTTAAAAATGCCATAGCTGGGCCTCCCTGGTCGCAGAGGAGTTAAAGTCTCAGTTCTATCAAGCTATCGCCAGCCATTGTGGCATGAGTTCGATCCCTGGCCAGGGAGCTAACCCACGTGGCACAACAGATGGCTCCTATTCTGCCCGCTGCTCCCCTCAGCAGTGTATTCCAGTAGATCCACCTGTTCTGTTCCCCACTCTGTCTCTGGTGAATCCACTCACCCCCCACAACTCAGGGCTAGCCCCCAGTTCTTATATGCATAAATAAATAAAATAAATCTTTAAAAAAATGCCACAACTCCAATTCCCCTCTCTCTTGAAAATACAGGGAAGTGTCATGCCCAGCTACATGGTTTCATGCCCAGCTATAGTTCCCCAGAGGGCAGAGAGGACAATCACTGAAACACATAACTGGGATGAGGAGAAACAGGAATTTGGAAGGGCTGGACTGGACTTCAGATCTCCCAAAGTACTCAGTGGCTCCTTGGTGAGAAAAGGAGGCGTGTCAGGTAGGTATCCTCTCTTTGTCTAGTAACAGAGCCTCTGAAACTTATCCCAGCCCATATGCTACTGTTCACCTCAAACTAAGCAGCCAGTTATTTCACCAGTCAAATGTGTTCATTCAGAAACAACCACTGAAAGCAATTTGTAATGTGTGATCTCGAGAGGAAAACACACTCATATTTTCTGGAGAAAAAAGACATTTTCTTTTATGGGTTTTACAGGAGCTGTTATAGGAGTCCATTGTTGGAAACTGGGAGTTCAAAGTACAGTTGCTTTACAGCTGTTGGGCCATGGTGTTCTCTCATTGGCTGAGCTGTTGCTGGGCAAAGGGGAACCTCCTCCTTCCTCCTGTTGTTGGGGCAGCGAAGTTGCATCATTTCCTGTGGGAGATGCAAGGCCTATCTCTTGGATTATGTAATGTACATGAGAATTCTCTTCCTGCCTCCAAACCTCATTCAAATCACGTTTCTAATTTTCATATAATCTGTTCTCCATGTCCTTTGCTACTCTATGGGTCTATGACTAAATTCCAGCTAATGGAATATAAACAGCAGTGGCATACATCTTCTGAAAAGGACCCTAAAAATGTAGAGGTATATCCTATTCTTCCCCTCCTTTCTCCTGCTATCTGGAATGAAGTTGTGATTTACTAGGGCTACACTTGATAAGGTGGCAAAATAGAGTCTTAGGTTACCGAGGATTTTAGGAAGTAGAGGAAACACACCGTATTTGGATTACCTACTTTCATGTTTAATGTGAGAGAGACAAGCTTCTGTCTTATTCAAGATATTCTTACTGGATGTCAGTGGGGTGAGCAGAGAGAAAAAGCGAGCCTTGGTGCTTGCTGGCAATGTCTAGCAGTTCCACCCATTTTGGATGTCCTTCCTCCAAGCCTTCTGGGCAAAGGAATATAGAAAAACCCTCTGATTTAAGGCAGTAGAGTCTGTTGTCTGTTACTTGCTTTCAAACACATTCCTGAATTGTGATCTCCTCCTAGTAGGGTCCTAGCAGTTGTAAACACAGCATTAATTTTCTTTCTCCGTCCAGTCAGAGCTCAAATTTGCACTAACCCTTCCTCACCCAGTCTCTTGCTTCGGGAGTGGTTGACAACACCCCCCAGTTCCAAAGAAAGGCCAATTGGGTGTGAGGGCAGGATGGATTCTTGAGTGGTTATGTGACCTGGTCTGGCCAGGGAGAAGTGAGGGAAAGACCTCCGTGTTTTCTCTCTCCTAAGAGAGAAATTTAAGGAAATTGGTTAGCTCTTTCCTACCAAGCACTGCTGGGTCTGGATGGGATGTCTGGAACAGCAGCAGCCATGTCACTACCAGCTTAGGGCCACAGAGAGGAGTGAGGGACATAACTGCGCTGCTCAGTCAAACAGCCCTGGAGCACCTGCCCACTCGCCCCACATACATCCCTTTGGACTTCCTGGTGAGAAAATAAATGTTCTTCTAACATTTAGTGGGTTCAAGTTAAGGTTTTTTCCAGAAGCATCCTAAGCTATAGCCTAATTCTTTGACTACCTGATGAAGTGAAATTTTTTTCTCATTATTTAAAATTTTTTTATTTATATGTATTTTACATCATTGTTCATTTTTAAACAATGTTTGCTTCCCCCCCTTCACGTGTAGTCCCCATAGAATTTCCTTCACTAATGCACCCGTGTACCCTCATCACGGTACACCCTCCCTCCCTCCCTCCCTCCCTCTGATCCCTCTCCCTCCTCCTCCCTGCAGGATGTCTCTGATTTATAAGTGTCTGTTTGTTTTTGTTTTGTATTGTTTTGTACTGTTATTATTTTTTCCCTGATGTCTTATTTGGTTCCCCTATATTCCTCCTATAAGTGAAACCATCCAATATTTTTCTTTTTCCTTCTGACTTATTTCACTGAGCATAATTCCTTCTAGCTCCATCCATGTTACTGTGAATGGCATGAGTTTATCTTTTTTGATTGCTGAATCGTATTTCATTGTGTATATATACCACATCTTCTTGATCCAGTCATCTATTTTGGGTCATTTGGGTTGTCTGCAGGTTTTACCTATTATAAATAGTGCTGTAACTTCTCCTTACTTGATTTAACGAAGCCACGACAGCACAGATGGTGACAGACACAAGTGGCTGGAAAGCTGCAGCCACCTGAGAACAGATATTGGAGTCTCTGGGCATTTCTTACTTTATCAGAGTGCTCATAACCAGAGACATGGTGACTGCCTCCAAGATGAGGGAAGGAAATCCACCCCACTGCGTTTATCCCTGCATTTCAAGAAAGGTGTTTTAAAATGTAAATTTGATTATTATTCAGGTGTGACAAGCCCCACAAATCAGATGACTGTCACTGAAAAGATAATTTGTTAGGTCCCAATAGGAGGGGGCATGCCATGCCATGGGACACCCCCCCTCCACACCGAGAAACCTGGAGGTCAATCAGGGGGCAGAGGAAAACAATAACAAAAAGCTTTACTGTGGCATCTGGGGAAAGGAATGGGCAAGGCAGAATAGGCAGTGTAATTTGAGTAATTTAGCAGATTCTGAAGCATAAGGGTTCTCTCTGCTGTCTGTTATCTGGCCCGGGGTGATTATGATGGAAGAATAGGAGCCCAGAATGAGAACCCCAGGGAGGAGGTGGATGGGGCATGGGCTCTGGATTGCTAAGTTGTCACATGAAAGGCACACTCCCTACGAGTCATTTACCCTCCGCAGGAAATGGCTAGCTCTGAGATGAGCTAGAATCAACCAGACCCCAGATGCCAAAGCATCGAATGTAGAAATGCAGAAGTGTGGTTATTATATAGGCACAAAATTTCCTTCTTGGGTACCTAGGCTTGTCAAAGATCCACTTCCATCTCATATCCCTCCTCAAATCCTGCCTCCTCCACAGGACCTGTCAGAATGGCTCTCCCACTTCATTTGATTGCCCAGGTCACTGCGTCACTACTGGATTGTGCCCATTTACACACATTTCCTCCCTCTGCACTCAGAGCCTCTGGGAAAAGGGCTACGTCCATCACCTCTGTGTCCCTCCCAAAGTCTACCCAGGTGTGGCACAAAGGAAACCTCAGGAGGTGCTTGTGGAATTGATGAAAATCCTGAGCTGAATGGGGGGGCAGCTGAAGTGGGGGAGAGGATGTGGGTGCCCCTTGTCTACGCTGACAGCCCAGTTTCCCTTGACTGGTAAATTCCAAGCAAAATCCTGCCAACTCTTACCAAGGTAATTCTCACTCAGGTAAGATAGCATTGCTCTATTTCCTGTTATTATACCTGAAATGCCCTGTAGTTTGGGGGGAAGACAATTTCATTAGATAGTTTGGGGGCCAGGAATTATTGTTCTTTGTTTATGTGCACTTCAAGAATCTGCATTTAAATGGGTGAAAACCACCACTTAATTTGGAATAAACTTGGGTGGAAGCAGCACACTCTTAAAAAATCACGGTGGGGGTGGTTTGGGGCCAGGGGAAGAATCATTCTATGGAAAATTTAGTCACAAATTAGATTTCCTTTTTTTCTAGTTCTTAATTGCTCCTCCCTTGCTTTTATTGTTTGACTTGAAAAAAACAACTTTAAATGGTACTAACAGTACTTCTAAGTTAACTGTTTCCTTTCCCCTTGACAATATCAAGCATGGTGGTGCTACAGTGTAGCTATTTCATTAGTAAATTAAATGATTTCTGATCATTTAAGATGAGTCCATTTTTTCAACAGCTGCCTTATTATTTCTGTATTTATTCTTTGTAGCTCTTTACAAAGGTTTTGCCCTTAATCAAATCAACATGTATTTTCTCCCCTCTCCCCAATCCTCCCTCTCTCTCTCTCTCTCCCCCACCCACCCATCTCTCCTTTCTCTCTCTGTCTCTCCCCATCTTTTTCTCTCTCAAGAGAAACATTCTCAAGTGCTTTAACCTTCAAGTCTCAATAATGAACACAAGGCTATGTTATCTGGGACAGCCTTTCCTAAAACTCTAATATTAAAACTGTTTCCTGCGTTCTGGATGGCAGCTGGCAGGGTGAGTAGGTACTAAGCTACAGGAATCACATCTCTCTAGTCTACTTTTTTAATAGTGCTTTCTAAGGCTCTGCCTAAATTTGTCACTGAGGCTTTCACACAGGCAACAGTGGAAGCTTTTCTTCTCTTATAGACATAGTGAAGCCTTCTACCTTCCAAAATAACCAGCCAGGGACAAAATAGGCAGAAGTCACCTAATCTTATTTTCTTGCTTTCTTCCCTTCTTCATCAGGGGGCAATGGCCCTTGAAGCACAAAGGGCAACCTCCGTGACTGGTCTTCTAGCCCGGGTGATCGGGCCCACATTGGTTGAGCAGGAAAGCACAGTACAGACCAGCAGTGCCAGCTACTTCTCTTGGTGACCTGGACACGGGGCAGGAAGTGGGCCACACCCCAGCACTCAGTAATTCACTGCTGAACTGAGTTACTGAATTGAATTGATTCTTCCTCTAAGAAGGGTTTGAAATACCACTCCCATCACCACAGCACAGGAAGAAATAGAGATCTGGTGTCAGATCATTACCTTTTTAAATAGACAGTAGCATTTTTCAAAGTATATTAGTGATGAGGGGACTTTCTGGAAATCAACTGGTAGACACTCAGCTCATAAAGACTTTATTTTCACTAAAGGTAGATGCAGAGCTAGAGTCTTAGAGGTACACTGAAGCAACTATTAGAACTCCCAGGGTCTATACCCACCCTTTCTTTACTCTCAGCTCTTCTCCTTGCTCATTATTCCCCTGAGAAAATGCAAGTATGAGAATTTCCATGCATCTTGCCATGAAATTCCGCCCTTGGCCTACCTCCATGTCATTCTGTACATCCTGAGTGCAAAACCTGAGGCCTTTGATTCAAGGACAACATCCTTCAAGCAGCCCTCATTCTGTATTCATTTCTCCCCCATAGGATAAATATGCTCTAACAGCTCTCCTTTCCTCCTAACAGCACAAGGATTATAGGGAGGTGTTCCCACTGCTATATCTTTGCATCCCTCTCTGGCCACATCCCTGAAGAGTTAGTTATAACACCTGCGGGTTTCACTTCCTCTCTCATGGTCTCATAAATCTGCTCTGCCTGGACTTCATACCTCCCATGTCTCTAACTCTGCTCCCCTGCAGACAACCCCTGAGCTCAACCATCAATGTTTCAGTCTTTGAAGACTCTGCCTTCTCAAAAGACTTTCTTCCCTGAGCCTCAAAGTCATCCTCTGATGAGAGCTTTTTATTGTTCATGTAGTTACACTGTTTAATAAACTATGAATGAAGTAACTTATGTCAAACATAAAATGGAGTCAGCAATGTGAAAGCACAGACCTGCTTTGGGGAAGTAAGTCAGACAGCACTCAAATGCACTGATGGATGTAGTGATAAGCAGAGCACTCCAGGGGAACACCTTAAGGGGACTTTCCCATCTGAACAACCAGACATTGTGTGGAATTCAGAAGACAGGTCCAGGATGGAGGTATAGAGCACAAGAATGGCAACTGGACATCAAGAAAACCACAGACACACCTCTAGCCACTCACTGACATGCTGCCATTGGATCCGGGCGGGGCTGCAGAGCACCCTGCATCTCCAACTGCTCCTCTGATGCTGGATGTGACACACACACGGAGCTCCAGAAAACACCTCTGCCCAGACTGAACCAGCACCCTCATCAGCTTGGAATTTGGTATAACAATTGACTATGTTTGGCAACATTTGAGAAATTTAGATTTACAGATGCATGAAGGTGGTTGTCAGTAGCTGGCAGGCTACTTGTTTTGGGGTTTGTGTGCTCCCAACTCTGAGGATCAGGTTGGCAAGTGTTTACTTGTCATGGGTCATCACCCATTTGTCTGTTAGTTTGATAAACTGCAAATAAATTGACATGGTAGAAAGACACGATTGTGTGAACATTATTTCTGTTCAAGACACCCTCTCATTTGGCCCCCTACTCCTTCTCAGCCTTTGTCTCATTTGCCAGTTTCTCCTTTTTCTAACTTCCCAGCTCTGGCTTTGCGGGAATCCATTGTTCTTTGTTAAAGAGCCCTTTTCTATAAAGAGTCTTTTGTTCTTTCTATGCTTATTTCCTGTCCCACAGTTTTAAAGGCATACAGAGGAGGGAGACTTCGTATTTCTGTCTCCATCCTGGACCTGTCTTCTGAATTCCACACTCACACACTTGACACTTCCCCAAGGTCCAAATTTGACATATTCAAAGCCAAACACTCTATTTGTGTCCATAAGCATGTTCTCTCTATAGTCCTTTTCCATCTTAATGGCAAATTCATCCAAGTTGCTAAGGTAAAATTCCAGTCTCCATCTCCCCTATGCCACTTCCTGTCTATTGTGCTTCAAACTATATCCAGAATGTGATCACTCCCACAATCTGTGCACTCATCTCTGCATGGATTATTGCTGCAGCTTTCTAACGAGTCTCCCCAATTCTATACTTGCACACTTCCCACACTCCTCTTCCCATTTGCTCTCAGTCAACGCTGGCCAGAGAGTTGAGATACTTTATAGCTGGATTTAATGAGGGTGACATACGGAGAAATTGAAAGCACACCATCCCAGCTCACTTCTGACTGAAAGACCAAAAGCAAAGCTGCCATGTTGGTAAAGTTTCCTGCAACAAATGGTTCAATTTTCAATTCCTTCCTTCTTCTCTCCCATTTTTGAGTCTCTAACCTGGAAAAGGAAAGTTGTAGAAAAATGTACCCTTTCATTCCTCCTTTTATTTGGGACTAAGATTTTGAACATGGAGGCATACAGTGTAGACAGGGAATGGAACAAGTAGGAACCTCCCTCTCTGGGTGACCAAGCAGAATGCCCACCAAACACTCAGAATGACAATGCAGTGAGCTGGAACAAAGATTCCTTGAGATGGCACTAGAAACATTTGGAAACTTTCAAATTCAAGTTTTCAACAAGATTTAAGGGATGTTAGCATCCGTAAACCTAGCGAAGACAACTTTGTGAAATCATGAAACATTCCATGGAGATGACAGACATGATTCATAAATGGAAAACAAAACAGGTCATGTTAAGGAGTGCGAACCAAGGGACTACAAACCAGAAGATATATGCACAAAAGAAAAATAAAAATGAAAAGTACGATATGAGCACTACAGAGGAATCCCAGAAGAGAAGAGAATAAGTGCAAAAGAAAGAGATCATTAAAAATTAGAAGAGTTTTCTAAACAAAGAGAAGACTTCAACAATAGTCTCAAAAGTCTTACTGAGTACCAGGGGAAGAGGGTAGGCAGAGAGAGAGACTGATTTAGTCTTAACTGGGGGAAGAATGTGAATTTCAAGAATAAAGTTAAAAGAATTTATATATCCAGGGAGGATCCTAAGGTAATAAAATGAATGAAAGTCTACCTGCAAATGAACAAACTCCTTTTCAGCATCTGGTCCAGAGCAATGGAGCTCTGTCCATCCGACTGTTTTCATGTGTGAAGTTAGTAAGAAGACATCTCAAATCATGGAAGGATTCAGAAAATACATTATCCTTGTACTTCCTCCCAACCACCCTCTTCTTCTACATACCAGCCAATTGATCAATGAATTAAATGCACTAAAGATAAAAAAGCTGTTAAGCAAAACACTCATGAAAAAGAATTAGTTAAGCACAACCAATTCTTTAAAGTTATAAATTGATACCAATGTCTATATAATCATCGAGAGAGGCTACAAAAGTAATTTAAATTTTTAAATAATTTTGTTTGATTGTAGTCTATTCGCCCGATGATGTTCAGAATAAGGAATGAAATACCAGGGTCAGGAGTATGCCTAAGCCAAAAGAGCTATCCATGCCCAGGAGCTCAGCCCAAAGGGTAAGAGCATGTCATAAAAGTTTGCAATTTTCCATTCCTGGGTGCATAGTGAGGGTGGCAGTCCCCCAGGTAAAAGGAGTCTGTGAAGGAAGATACCCCCAAAAAATAAAAAAAAAGAGAAGATGGTCTTGTTTTATGCCAGGTGTTAGTAATAAAGAAAAAGTTATTTCTGATCTACTTCTTGACTGTGAGCACTAGTACAATAAAAACAGTTGAATAGCTTTTAGATTTGTGGATGTAAAGGCAAAAAAAGTTTCAGCCCCTTTGCAGGAAGTTTCTATTGACTTCCATATAATAGATTCCCATCTGAGTATTGTTAAGCACCACTTGAACCATGAGGCTATGTTGTGACTGTGACCACCCTGATTTCAACAGCCAGTAAGAACAAAACCTGGTGAGCGGTACTCCTTGCAAAACATTACTTTAGCAAAATTTATTTCTATCGGGGTCTGCAACAGAACCAAGCCCAGTACTAATAAAAGTCCACAGGTTTGTTTCTGGTCCTCTGGAACAGGCATTGCCCAACTTTCTGGAACTTGCAACATCCTGTTTATTTGATTCTTGAACTTCCTTTCCAATCCCTTCCACCCAAATTAAACATGCTGTATTTATTTCAAATTTAATGGATGGAAATTTAAGCTGTTATTGTTCTGAAAAATGTTAGACTTTTACAATATCCTACATAGTAGGCATTATTTCTGGGGGGTAGGGGAGGAGAATTAAATACTCAAAGGACTGAATGGGAAAAAATTCAACAGAGAACTCAGTCAATAAAAGACAATGGATGTTGAGGGGCCATGAATGTTATCCCTCAGAACATGGGACTGGGGTTGGGGTTTTATATCCATGATATTGCCAAGGAAACTATGTATACTCAATTCATTGATTCAAAAATAAATATTTTGAGGATTTGGTATGTTCTAGGCACTATGGTACAATTAAAGGGAAAAAATCAAGATGAATAAAATAATGTTGATTCCTCTGAGGAACTCCAAATCTATCAGGGAAAAGGGCTGGACAGAGACTGAGTTAGAGACCAATTAACAATGATGCTCATTTGAAACAGCACGAAAGTCAAAACCTGTCTCATCAGGCTCCACCAAAACTAGGGTCCCTCTCTGTTCGCAATGCTATTGGGTGACAGAACAACTGCTCTGTTAATTAACCTTGCTGTACAGAGCAGCTTGGGAATTTCTTGTGAAATACAGTCCCCTGGGAGATGAGCAAAGAGTACCCAGGGGAGCCTTTCTGAGGTGGTAAAGAAGGCGTTTAAAGCGCTGCTACTCAGTGTGCATGCCCACCAATGTCCTCATCAATGCAGACAAGGGAGAGGATGCCCTTCAGGAACAGGCCTTTACCCCACTGCTCCCATGGACACTGGGACCTGTGTCTGAGGCTACTTCCTCCTCGGGAGTTTACCTTCTTTTGTTATTGATTCCTTCTGATAGAAAAACCACTTCGGTCCTGTACACAGAGGTCAGGTGCCATGGCGGGTGGGGGGATAGTGCAGGCATTGCATGGGCCCTCAGGCTGCATGTGCTGTGTCTGCTCCAGCTACTCCTGTGACACAGCAGGAAGGCTCCCAGCCACCTCTCTAGCGCAACTATTAGCACTTCTGTGCCTCCTCTCCTGCAAGCACATGCCTCCCATTACTGTAATATAGCACTTATAGCTGCTTGTACCCAACTTCTAGACTTTTCTTAGTTCTAAGGACTTCTGGTTTAGAAGTGTCAAGCATTTCCACAGAAAAAAAACAGCAGTCTCCTGCCACACTACACCTCTCTCCCAATTTTCACTTCCCTTATGCAACCTTTTAAAGTCTTTTTTTTTTTAATGAAAAAAGTGAAATCTTGCAGCTTCCAGGTTGGTGGACATGTGCAGATTTGGGGCAGCATGTGAGCCTGGATAAGGCATAGAAGCTCCATGCCTTTTCCCATAACTTGCCCTATGCTTCTCTTCCATCTGGTTGTTGAGACCTCTCCTTTGTAACAAATCAGTGACCAATAGTCTCTGGAAGACTGTGGTCAACCTTGCGCCCCTGTGGATCAATGTGCCCTAGGAAGGCTGAGGCTCACACCTAGATGTGGACGCACACAACTAGCAACCACTCTACCAGGTGGTTGCACAATGGGATCCCCATGCACACCCAGGTGCAGCCCACCTACAACTTGAGGCTGGCAGCAGTGACAGCCGAGACCATGGTTGCCATATTGGCCAGACAAGCCTCAGCAATACTGTGCTTCCAAGTCAGTAGTCTCTCTTCATGATCTCCTAGGGGTTCCCTGATGTAGGAGCCAATGTCTTTCTCTTTCTAGATTGACTCCCTTTTTGCTCTTTTTGTGAAGAACCTCAAGGCAGAGCAGAAAACAAATGGATTGTGGAACACAGGGACACAAAGTCAAACTGAAGAAGGCAGACTACTGTTCTACAACACAAATTACAGAAACCACCTGTGCTTCCTCAGCAAAAAATAGTGTGGGGACACATCCAGCTAGACACTGAGCTATGTCCTCATGGCGGTCCTCCAGGTGAAGCTAAAATAAATATTTCCATGGAGGACACTAAGTTTCTGTCTTCTGGAAGAGCAGCAAGACCAGAAGAAAGACATGAGATAATCTACTGTGTCCACTCTGTGGCTGTGAATGACCAGTGGCCCAGTTGTTCTTATCCCCCAGCCCACTAAAGGAAGAAAAGGGACCTAGGGGCTTGTTGGTAGACAGCTTCAAAACCAGATTCCACTAGTCCTGCTGCTCACCTGCTGGATTTCTCAGACACTGAATGTGTAACCTTTGGAAACAAAATGATATGCAGTTTTTCCTTTTGGGGAGTAAGCTCATTCTTTTACCACTGTTCAATATTATTTGTTTTAAAAATTCTTGCCACCTACATCCCAGAGAACACAAACCATAAAGTAAGATAGTGTTTAAGAGAGAAGTTTGTATTTCTATATACTGTTTTTTTTTTTAATTTTCCCTGGGTATACACCCCAAAGTAAAATTATCAAATCATATGGTGGCTATTTTTTTTAAGATTTATTTATTTATACAAGAACCAGGGAACAGGCCAGATGTGCAGGAGGGTGAGAGGATTCACCAGAGACAGAGTTGGGCACAGAACAGGCAGACTGATGAAATACACTGTTGAGAGGAACAGCGGGTGCGACAGGAGAGGTCTGCTGCACCATGTGGGACCCTCGTCGGCCGGCTGGGATTGAACCGGCGCTGCAGAGGCTGTGGACAGCTTCACAGTGCGGTGCTCAACTGCCTGCACCACCAGGGAAGCCCAACTATTTTTAATTTTTTGAAGACTCTCCCATGACTCTGTTTCATGGTGACTGAACCAATTTATATTCCTAGAGATCTAATGCACAGTGTAATGAATATAGACAACACCATTGCATTATAATCATTAAACTTGCTAAGAGACTAGGCCTTAATTACACAAACCACCAAAAAGAAATGATAATTATGTGATGGGATAAAAGTGCTAATTATGGCTACAGTGGTAAAATTATACAATATATACATGTGTCAAATCGACATGTCACATACCTTCAATTCACAATAGTGGTATATATCAAATATATTTTGATACAAATATATTTTGTGAATGCCTTTATTCTTTGAATGTAATGGAGGTTTTTCTGGGTATAGATTTCTATATTCAAAATTGTTTTCTCTCTAAATTTTGAAGGCACTTCTATGTGGATGGGAGAGGTTGGATATTACTTTTCTTTAAAAGATTTTAGGATTTCTTTTTGTACAATATTCTGAAATTTGTCTACCATGTTAATGGGCATAGTTATTGCTTTTTTACCCTTTTACCTGGGCATTAGGAGGATACTTTGAATTTCAGTTCTAGGGAGTTGTACTGAATTATTTTTTGGAAGATTTCCTCCTGCACTTTCCCTCTGTAATGTTTTTCTGGAAATTTTAGTACTTGGACATTGATCTCCAGAGTAATCCTTTAACTTTCTTAGATTTTTTCTATTTAAAATTTCTTTGCTATTTTATTCTCTATACAAGATTTCCTCATTTTTCCCTATCAAATGCTCTGCAGAGTTTAATTTTTTTTTATTAAAGTCTGACACACCAGCATATGTACACAGCTTGACGAGTTATCTCTAAAGTGAATATATCTCGTCATGGTCATCCATGCCAAGAAATCAAACTGCTTTCCTACCCCAGTATCTTCTTGGGTTTCCCTCAGGTACTGCCCTCCCCTCCTCTCCAAAATTAGTGGCAATCCTGAGTTCAATTTTGCCTTCATATAACTTTATACAAATGAAGTCATACTGTGTGAAGACTTTTGTTCCAGGCTTCAATTCTTCATCACTTATTCATCAGTCCACCTTTCCCCAGTGTGCTGTAATAAAATATTGGTCATAAAGGATCCACATATGAGTGGGTCTTTTCCTGGATTCTCTTTTTGGTCTTTCAGTGCATTTGTCTCTTCTTGCCCAAATACCACAGTTTAACTTCCTGAGTTCATAATCACACTCAAAAGCCCAGCAGCGAAAGCCCCTCCACTCTGTAATCTCTGAGATCATCTTGGCAATATTGGCCCTTTACATTTTTATACAAATTTTAGAACGGGCTTCCAAAATTTCACAAAATGCTGCTGGAGTGTTGATTGGCACTGCATTGAATGTAAAGAAATTTGTTTCAAAAAATCCACATATTTACAATATGTTATCTCCTGCTTCTTGAATTTGGTTTATTTCTGAATTTACTAGGATCCTCATTCATTTCTCTTAATAATGGTTTCTTTTTTGAAGTTTTGTACATGTTTCAATAATTCCTTTGATACAATTGCAAATGATGTCAATTTTAAGAGGTTTACTTTCTAATTGCTTATTGCAGTTATTTAGGAGCACAAATGAGCTTATGTTCAGTGTTTTGCTATGTTTTCTTTCAAGCTTTGTATTTTAGCTGTAACTGCCTTGGAATTCCCTACATGTACAATCATGCCCTTGTGAGTAATGGCTTATTGATTTCTCTCTTCCCCATCTCTAAACCCTTGTTCATGTTGCTCTTATCTTTTTGTATTGTCACTTTTCACCTCTATTTGCAATCTTGTTGATGAAGCAAGGAAAACTTTAGGAAGAGTATTTCTTGAGAAAAATTTCTCTCAGGTCTAGAGAAGAGCTGGACTAATCTACACAGCTCAAACCTTCCATGAGGACTATCTTGAGAGAAGGACTCTAGGGAAAAGTTCTTCCCTGGGGAAAATCAAGACCTCAATAAAGTGAACGCCAAATTTAGCTCCCAAGTATTATTGACTCAGTTTAGGGACAATGGCACAACATAATCGTTATGTGTTGATTTGTGCCTCCCCCCAAAATTCCTAACCTCCAGCACCCTAGAACGTGACCTTATTTGGAAACAGGGTCATTGTAGATGTGCTTAGTTAGGATGAGGTTGCCAAGGTGGGTTCTTATCAGATACATATTCTTACAAAAAGAGAAAAATTGGACATGAAGATAAATACGCAGGAGAATACCATGTGAAGATGATGAAGTCTGAGATTGGAGTAATGTTTCTCTAAGCCAAATAACATCAAAAGTGGTTAGAAGCTAGGAGAGAAGTATGGGACAAGTCCTTTTCTCAGAGTAATCAAAAGAAACTAAGCCTGTTGATGTCTTGATCTTGAACTTCTGGCTTCCAGAAGTGTAAAACAATGCTTTCTATTGTTTAAGCCACCCAGTCTGTGGGATTTTGTTATGGCACTAACTAATGCAACAATGTTTTAATTTGTTTTTCTCTTATTGCTAACAATAATGTTATATGGTTTTGTTTCCTGGTTGTAGTTTAAAGGCAATTTATGAGTATTAACAAGTCACTAAGATAACAAAAGAGAGTTTATAATGTGGTGTTGTACCTTGTAAACCTTGTAGAAGTGACTTTATTAGAGTTACCTGGGATGCTTAAATGCTTGCTTCCCACCTGTGAGCTACACAGAGAGATTCTCTATAGTGTGGCCCAGAAATCTGCATCCTCTGCATCCTGTTCTGCTCTCCTAGAGATTCTGATGTACACTACAGTTGTGAACCATGCTCTAAAGGTGAATTTTCAGTCACTGGTGAGGAGATATTTGTCACATGGGTATTGTGCTCTGACAACTCAAATCACACTGTGAGCTAATTCTAAGTGTCAACTTGGCTAGGCTACAGTGTCCAGATGTTTGGTCTAATAGTTGCTGTGAAGGTAATTTTTGAAATGAGAATTACATTTAACTCAGTTTTGAGTAAAGCAAATTAATGTGGGTGGGCCTCATCCAGTCCATTAAAGACTTTAAGAGGAAAGGCTGAGGTTCCTAAAGGAGGAAGGAATTCTGCCTCCAGATTGATTGACTGCAGTCTCAGGCTGCAATATCAGCTCCTCCCTGAGTCTTCAGCCTGCCTCCCCACCCTGGAGATTTCATACTTGCTAACCTCCTGCCCCCCAATAGCGTGTGTGTATGTGTTTGTGTGTGAATTCCTTAAAATAACTCTCCCTTTCCCTCCCCCCCAACCCTCTCTCTTTCTCTTTCTGTGTGTTTATGTTGCTTATATACACACATCTATGCATTGTATATACACATATATGTAATCTACCAGAAGTTGCATAGATTTTACACAAACAAAACTGTGTTTTGGAGTCTCAATTTCATCTAATAGTAAAAGTAGCACTTAAAATCATGGGGGTTTAATGTGTCTGATAATTCTTTTGAAAGGCGAGCTATAAAATCTCCCCATTTTTTTGTGAAGGAACAATTTATTTACACATATAAGAAAATGATAAAGAGACTTGAGTCATGAGCCAAACTGGATAAAATGAGTGTGGCTTCCTAGGTGAGAAGGGATCTGAGAAGCTCCTAAGTTTTGAGGGAAATGGATCAGTTTGTAAGATCTTCCTGGGGCACTGAGATGTGGGGGAGGTACTAGAATCATGGGTGCCCCATTGCTGTCATCCCCAGAATTCTGCTTGTAATCTTGTGTACTCAATGAGTTTGGTTTTCAAAACTGTTGGAGTTAGTGTTTATGTCTGAAGGTCTTGTTAAACTTCCGATAAATAATATCCCGAGCAACTGGTCATGGCCATTAGTATTGCTCCAACATTATGTTAGCATAAATTTAAATGAAGGATGGGATGTTGTTTACCTCAGTTGTTCCTGTAATTTATGTTTGGAGTTGGCCTACTTACATCTTATTATGAATGGTTGAGACCATAAGAAATGTTGTTCCACTGGAGGAGAAAAATGGGAAAATACTCATTATAAAACACAAAATGATGACTCATGTTCCCATTTCCTAAAGGGCTGCCTCCCAGGAGAAAAGGTAGAAGAGGTAAGTATCAGGTCACCTACTTTTATCCCATTATTAAAACTCTTCTTCTTTTGAGAAAAAAAGAGAAAGATTTATAATGCTTCCAATGGAGATGCCAATTAGCTTATGAAATTAGACTGCTTATTAAAGCATAAGAAACTACCAAAGAAGAGAACTATTATATATTCACAAAGGTGAAGGAGAGGAATGATGAGGTGATAAAAATCTGAAGCTAATTGCCTCCATAAACTTGCTTACAAATTTTACTCTTATATAAAATCCAGAAACAATATTAATACCTTCCTAGATATAGAATATGATGGTAAAATCTTGGGGCCCATCATTTAATTTTTCAGGAAGTAAAAAATTTGCATTTATTTAAGATCATTTAGTGTATACCTCATACTCCTCTGAAGATGTAGAGATTAAAAACTAAATACATGGGGCCTCCCCAGTGGCGCAGCGGTTGAGCGCTGGGTTGCGAAGCTGCCTGCAGCCTCTGAAGTGCTGGTTCGATCCCCGGCTGCTCCCCGGCCACCAGAGGAGGGTCCCACATGGCACGCAGACCTCTCCTGCTGCCCGCTGCTCCCCTCAGCAGTGTATTTCGTCAGTCTGTCTGTTCTGCTCCCTGCTCTGGCTCTGGTGAATTCTCTCACCCTCCGGGCTTCGGACTATACCCATTGCTTGTATAAATAAATAAATAGATAAATAAATAAATAAATCTTTTTAAAAAATAAAAATAAAAAACAAAAAAAAATCTAAATACATGGACTCTGGCTTCAAGAGTTTAGAATTTTACTAAAGATACTGAGGTATGAGGTCTCTCGTTTTACTAGATTGTGTTTTCTAGAAGTACATAGTAATTTGATTGTTTTGAATACATTTGCCTGACTTAGTCAATAAGTCTGAGTTGTTCTTTCTTTTTTAATTTCCTGACTTGATTGGCTGCGGACTTACTTGACCAAATGAATTCAAATTTTGGAACAAAATGAGAAATTCTGCAATACAATGATTGATTATGCAAGTCATTTGTACATTAAGCAAGGTGGATACTACTTCAAGAGTGCTTGCTTTTCTTTCATGAAAAAAATGATGTCTTTCTCAGGAATAAGTGTGCTCTGGGGGACCTTTATTTCAAACATGCTATGTGACAGCACTTGACAAATCTTGGGTCAGAGTCCCTCAGTGCAAAAGGCTGGGGCAGGAAGGAGAGCCAAGCAATGGAAGATGCTAATTAACTCATCCAGATCACTCTTCTGGTCCCATTTGGTAAACTGCTACATAGGTTTCTTGGGTTCACAGGAGAACCTGACTCATTCAATTTTGATGTCTGGTGAGAGTGGACAGCAGGCCTGGAGCAAAAGCCTGCAAGGATATGATGCCTCTCCAGTGGCAAAGGGAGCATTCTCACTCTTTTCCTCCACCCAAAGATTAAAAGGCTGTCCTGTACTGGAACTTCATTCTCTGTTTTAGCTATAAAAGAAGGGAAGGTGGCATTTACTGTTAGGGTGAGGTCAAGGCGGAAGAATGTTCTTCCAAGAGAGGACCAGCTTCTAATGACAGGATCAGATTCTAAGACACTGATTGGTGTCACTTATTAAGTCAGGCACTGACATGGTGTTAGGCATTGATTAGTTTAGACCTTATCAGAGACCAACTCAAGGGCGTGTCACCTCGCCCCTCTTCTCCCATTTCCCTCTCGGATAGCTTGTGATAGCAGGTAAAACTATCCTTAATTCCTAAAGCATTCACTAAATAGAAACACAGCTCAGGAAGGAGGGAAGAACAAGGTGTTGTTTAGGTAATTCTTCCTTGGCTGCCTGACTGGGCTCATGTGGCAAAGAAGACTTTGAACTTGATGTCACCAGTAGACCCCAAGAAGACTCTTCAAGGATGTGTCAAAATATAGACACTGTAATTGGGACCTTCCAAAGCAATAATATTGGGTTGGGCTTTGGAGTTTGTTGTAGCTAAGTAAAAATGGACCACAAACTACATCTTCCATTTTAGTGGGAACTATTTGTTGAAAGGTATTGCTTTGGTCATTTAGGACCAAATCCCAGATCCCATCAGGAAGGGACTGATATTTCAAACATTTTCACCTTTGGTTGAGGATAAGAGCTGAGGACATGCATTTGCCCCAGTGTAAAAAGTTGCCAAGAGTATCTGGCACAGAGATGATGGAGCTGCCTCTCTGGCTATGCCTCTGTGAGCAAAGAGAGAGTGAAGGGAACTGAACAATCTTTCTGCTGCTTCATTTCTGTATTTCTGGGATGTGCCTTCTCATGACTGCAAGTGAACTGGAATGACTAATCATTTCTGTGACATCTACTTTTGTCGCCACTGAATTCTTCCAGAGATAGAGACCACAAAGTAGAGATATGGGAAACAGATATGGAAAATGTCTGACACATGTTTCCAAGACTGATAATAAAAGAGGACTGTTTAGAGTTAGCAAAAATCTACTTTGGTGCCTGATTAATTCCCTTTGGTTATTTATAATGAATTGATGGAACTTTTCAGGAAATTGCTAGAGCCCTGTGTTTCCTCTTCATGGACGTCAGGGTGGTGTAGCAAGATGAAAATTCTCTAGTACTTCTTTCACCCAGAGATATGGATAAGAGAGAAACATCAGCTTAGGGCTGAAAAGGAGCCCAACAAGTGCTGGGTACCACTGCTGATTCTTACAGATGCAAAACCATACACAGTCAGGGCCGGATGTACCCAAGGGCACACTAATACAGGGACTAGAACCCAGGTCAAATAGGCAGCTCTATGCTTTCATATTTAAAGACTGAACTGTGCCTCACCAGGAACAATAAGGAACAATAGGTCTGGCATGTGTCTTGTTGGTAATGAGACAGGAAGGGTCTTGGGACAAGGACAGAATCAGACTTGGGACAAAATTTTCCAGTTCCCACAGGCTGGTAAAAGGGTTAAAAACCTTTAGCCCAAGGGCCTCCCTGGTGGTGCAGCAGGTTGAGCACAGTGCTGTGAAGCTCTCTGCAGCCTCTGCAGAGCAGGTTCAATTCCCTGCCAGCCAAGGAGATACCCACATGGCGCAGCAGACCTCTGCTGTCTTGCCCACTGCTCCCCTCAGCAGTGTATTTCAGTAGATTTGCCTGTTTTGCCCCTGGCTCTGTCTCTGGTGAATCCTCTCACCCTCCCACGCCTCTGGCCTGTACCCCAGCTCTTGTATAAAAAAAAAAAATCTTAAAAAAAAACCTTCTAGCCCAGATACCTGTTGCTATAAATTTCCTTGGCCATTGTTTTTTTATTACTAATTTTTCCCAGCCTGAGAATTCTTGAGCTCTTTCTACAACTGATCAGTTTGGGCTACTGTGGAATAAAAGGGGAGGTTCTGACCCAGAAGAAAGGAGTCACAGACCTTGAGACCAGACCAGTTCAAACTGGAACAGCCGCCAGGAGACGCTCTCTGTGGAGACGGACAAGCCCCACATGACCAGCAGCTGATGGGTGCCCATGATCATCAACAATCAATGGATTTTAACCAAATCCACTCTCCTTGCTTTCTCAGCCAATAAAGCTTAATTCCTTTGTTCTCAACCCCCAGAACAAAGGAGTTCTACCTCTCTTCCTCTACCCAAAGGTTAAAAGGTTGTCCTGAACTGGTACCTCTTTGTTCTGGCTATAAAAGAAGGGAAGGTGGCACCAGACTCTTAGCCTGAGGACTTTGGAGAGTCTCTCTTGCCCAGAGAGGTCTCTAGGAGTTCACCCCCCTTCCACAAACACTGACTCCTCGCCTGCCCTCACTGATGTCTATGGAGTTTTTTCAACCTTGACCAGAGGGTCTCATGAGCAGGGCCCCTGAACCATCCCTCCAGTTCCTGGTGGGCATGGCAGTTGACAGCTCCTGTGTGCCTGTGCTGCTGGAGGTTGGGATCAGGCTGAGGAACCCCGGGTCACTCCCTTTTCTGCGACAGTAGTGTCGATGATCCACTAACCACACTAACTAACTGAGATAGACCAAGATTTATTTCATCAGTCAGGAAGCTAAAAGGAGCAAGGAAACAATTTGGCTCTACAGGGTGGAGACAGAATGGTTTATTTCAATAGATTGCTAAGTTCTCCATTTAACAAGAGCCAAAGGGCAAGTCCAGACTGAAAGCATCTTACAAACAGAATTCTTCCTCTCTGCAGACATCTGCACTTGTTCAGTGGAGGCTGTGGGCCATCAGGGCCATGTGCTTGTCACTATGCTTGCAACAGATGTTGCTGCTACTTGGAGATTTCCCTGTGATGTGGGTATTGTTTAATTCTCCTATAAAGAGAGGCTTGCTCAAATTCAACAAGATGGCTTAAATTCAAACCAGGGTGTAATGCCCCGCTGTGCATTAGTTACAGTGGCACATCAAAGCTCTAAGAAAGGAACTTGGGGTTTCTTCGAGCCTTCCTGAGACCCCTGAAGCACTGTGCTGTGGTGAATGGGAGAATCTGTGTCCCATTCTCAGATGCATTTATGTTTGGCTATGTTGCAGTATCATCTTATTAGGCCTATTGTGCCTTTTGTTCAAAAGGCTGGACCTTGCTTTGAAGAGAGCCCACAAAACACTCAGACAGTGGACCATGCAGGCAGGGCCCATGGCCTGAGTCTGAAGAGGGCCTGAGAAAAGCCAAATTCCTCACACCTCTCAGCTTCCCCACACAAGCAAAACAACTCATTCTAAGAAAGGGTGTTGAGAAGCCAAATAGTGGGAGGAAAAATGACTCCACTGTGACCCCTGCATGCTGAGACTGAGAAGTGAATCAAATGAATCTGATTGACAAATATTTACTGAGAACCTCCCAAGGGTAAAAAGCAAAAGACTGGGCCACGTTTACTCTCAAGATGTCACTGTCATTGTATCCTACTCTCTCATTACCTGGGTGACTAACCAAAACATGAACTTATTAGTAATTAAAGAAGGAAGGTTGAAATAATATTTTAAGAAGAGGTATTCAAGTATAGTGATTCACTAAATGAACAGTCTGCATTCACCATAGGTCTAGGGAGGGAGAGACAGTCTTGGGCTGGGTGCAGTTTTCCTGGTGGGAGGCACTTGGCTTGGACTTCATGGGTGATATTAGCTTCTCTGTAGCCTCCTCTCTTATGAACAAGTAAGTCCTTATTAGTCTTGTTAAGGAGTTAAGAGCCACCTGCCTATCACAGACAGTAATTTCTTTGTGATAGGATCCAGTACCAACAAAAGAAAACACCTGTTTCATTAGGGGACGATCTTGTTCCTAAGGGACAGTGGGGCCATGGAAGAGCAAACTTTCATGTCCATGTATGTGCCCACATGGCTCTCCCCACTAACAACCTCCCTCCACACAGCATGGTCTGGGCAATGGATCTTGGTTCCCTTAGCAGACTCATAAGAATGCCCATGTGGTTCCTAGATTTTACTCGCAGGGTCTCTGAACCCTGCTCTTGACCTGCAAGATAATGCCCCAGGTTCCCAAAAATGGACATGTGTGTACCTCTTGTCTATCTCTTCTACATCCATGGAATTCTTGTATTTTCTACCTTGGGAGAACTGGCAATGACCAGTCCCTTCCCAAACTTATATTCCTTCCTTTAGTCATTCTTCTTTCTCAATGATATTTATGGAGCACCAGCCACATATCAGCCTAGCACCGTGCTTGTTGCAGAAGATTCAATAAAAAACATTGGAATCTATGATCAAGTGAAGGAATATGGATAAGTAAAGAGGCTAGCATGATATTACATTATGTGCAGTGTCCCTAACTTGGAGTATAAGGAACATATCCAAAGAAGAAATGTCAAAATTATACCCAAGCGAGAAAACTATGAGCAGGCAAGAGTGGACAGAGTCTGGGCTGAAAAGCCCAGACTGCATGCAAAAAGGGCCTGGAGACTGGGGAGAGGTTGTAATGCAGAAGCTCAAGTGTTGTTTCTAAGGACTGAGCAGAAGATGAGGCCAGGGAGATGAACAGGGGTCAGGTGCTGAAGGCCTTGTAAAAATACCAGGGGTTTTGACTTTATCATAAGGGCAATGAGGAGCTAATGAAGAGTATTATGCTCTTCAGCATGACAAGCTCAGAGCAACTTGCCATTTAACACTCGTTGGGCACTCTCAGCATTTTAAAGAAATGACTACATCATCAAATGAAGCCTTAGGAGGCATGCAAAGGAGCAGAGGCTTTTCTCATTTTACAGGTGAGGAAACTTGAGATACATGGAGGTTATAAGACTTGCCAAGGTCACACGGGATCCAGAAGTAGAAGCTGAACACTCAGAGATGTCCACAGCAGGGAAGGGAAATGTGATAAGGGCACAATGAATATACTATCCAAGTCGGACTGAGCTAATATACAGTGTAGATTCTTTAAATATCTGCGGGGGGTAAGGGGGGGAGGGGGGGCATGGGGGGTCGGAAACAACCAAAACCCCTGCTTGGAACTTAATTAGGAATACACTGTAGAAGTTGGAACATTGAAGGTGAAAGCTTTGGAAGTACATTTCAAATACCTGTCTCCTAATATATAGTCATGTCCTCAGGCTGTGAATAAAATCATGTCCCCAGGCAGTGAATAAAAAGCAGGAGTCCCTGCTTTGAGAAAAGTATGTGCCTCACTAACTGTATAATAGTGGGGGATCAACTATAGTAAGTGGTTTCAGTTCTAGGGAGAGAAATAAAACAACTAGTGCTGACCTTAATCAAAACAATTGGTTATGTTGACAACAATGAGGGTTTATTTGGATACAAGACAAGAGAAGACAGGGCAGAATGGACAGGGTGTTCAGGATGAGACCTGCTTGCATTTCCCTGCCTCTAAGTCTAACAACCCCCTTCATAACCTTTGGGGCACCCTTCATTCACTTCCACTGGAGATGGAAACACTGGGGAATGTAGTTTGCTGATTTACGCAAGTGCAGGCACTCTCTAGCCTCCCAATCTCATTTAAATAGGGTTCTGAATATTCATGTTGATATTAGTGACATTGGATACAAGGACATCAATCAAGCAAAGCCACTGGTAACACAACAACAGTGGCCTGCTTCCTCCTCTGTAAAAGGATACAAATGTGGCACCTCCCCTGCAGGCCTGTGGTGTGAGGCCCAACAAATGAATGTACATCAAAGTGCACAGGGCAGTGCCTGGCATTCGAGTGCTCAATTTGCTAGCTGTCCTTCCTGCTGTGTTCCCTTAAAGAAATGTGCACCCAGTTTGAGATGCGTGGTGGTACGAAAGTCTTCTAAAAACACTCTGCTTCCCTCATATCTAGAATGTTATAATTGCACCTTTTGGAGAATGGCAAACACAGGCACAATGCGTCAGGGATCAAGCAACATTCACCATAAGGCAGAGGAGATCGCCATCCCTCATTCTCTGGTGTAAATATAAAGTTTCAGAGTGTGGGGCTCTAATGTGGATCATCAGGAATGGATGACCATATTGGAATAGACAGAATGCATCCCATGTGTGAAGAATGATTTCACAAAAAGGATGGCATTTGAAAATTATTATTGCCTTTTCCAATTCATTTGTAACTTATTGTTATATGCATTTTAATTAATATATAATTTTTAATAAAAATCCTCAGGAGGGCCTCCCTGGTGGCGCAGACGGTTGAGCGCCACACTGTGAAGCTGTTCACAGCCTCTGCAGTGCGGGTTCTATCACGGCCGGCCGTCAAGAATCCCACTTGGCATAGCAGACCTCTCCTGTCTCGCCCACTGCTCCCCTAAGCAGTGTATTTCTTCAGTCTGCCTGTTCTGTTCCCCGCTCTGTCTCTGGTGAATCCTCTCACCCTCCTGCGCATCTGGCCTGTACCCCAGCTCTTATATAAATAAAATAAATCTTTTAAAAAAATTAAATAAAAATCCTCAGGAAATCAGATCTGAGTGATATATAAAAAAGGAGGGACAAATATATACCACCCTCCACTTGAAAGTTCACACACTCAGTAACATATTAGATCCATGTTCCCTCTTCTGCATTTTCTGACTGATCTTTCATACATATTTCTGGACCACAGATTAAATGAGGAAGAAACTTCACCCTTTTGTAAAAGTCCTTGACCCTTAAAGTTTTAGTTCGAGGAGATAAATCAGCAGAATAAAAATCGTCCTAAAAAAAATCACTGACTAGAATCTTTTATGCAAAGAAGAGAGCCATTGGCAACCACAAACTGCCTAGTTTCTTTTCTTTACAAGGGATCTAATCATTGGTGAGCAGTAGGCCTCCTCAAGATGTCCAGGGCAGGCCTTCCCAAATATGTCACTTTGACCTGTGGGCTATTTCAAGCTGAGATTCATGAAGGCTCTGCAGGCTCACAAGACATTTTTCCATTCCCTTAACTACTTAGAAGTATGACAAAAGTTGGAGTACTATTGAATTAAGGTTTTTGCCAAAAATAACCGTGTGTGTGTGTGTGTGTGTGTGTGAGTGTGTGTAGAAGAACTGAGGTGTAGGCCAGAGATGAGGGGGGTGAGAGGATTCACAGAGTGGGGAGCAAAATAGGTGAATTTATTGAAATACACTGCTAAGGGGAGCAGGGGCAGACAGGAGAGGTCTGCTGCTCCATATTAGCTCCTTGGCCAGGGATCGAACTCAGGCTGTAGAGGTGATAGTGCTGAGACTTAACCCCTAGGTCACCAGGGAGGCCCCAGAAATAACCTATCAGAGAAGCCTGTCTATATGTTTACCTGGCAGGGCAAAGATGTAATTGTAGAGCATTTGATCTTTAACACCTGAGTCATCCTCTCTTCACCATGTAAGTCCCCTGTCTCTCTCCCCGAACCCCCAGGCCCCTGTCCTATTCCTTAGTTCAGGATACACGCCTTCATTTCACCCCATGGGCTTTGGAATCCACATCCATGTAGACATTCCATATTAAATGTGTGCTTTTCTCCTACTAATTTCCATATTCTCCATATTGGAGGGCAGTAAAAAATATGTCAACGCAAAATGTGTCTTTTTGGCAAAAGGCTGATTTAATGGGATGGACTCTGATAACTGAGTGGAGTTTGCCTTTGAAAAAATTATTTATATGTAAACTTCTTTCTGTAAGGGCCTCCCCCAGGAAGACCTAATCACCTTACATCTTTTCAATGGAGAAGCACAACTTAAAACTACCTATCTTTGTCTACTGTACCTTCCCCAGTAAACTCCCTAAATAAACTTCCCCTTTCTTTCTTCCATCTCCCTTGTCTAAGCTAACCTATTTAAGATGGCATTTGCATCCATGTGGGTCAGCCACACTCAATCATACTGGGTCTCTCCTATGTATATAGAAGGTTATGATCAATGTGGGGACAGAGCACTTCTTACTGGATTTTTTCCTCTTAGTAATCTCTCTAACGTTTCTTTGATTACTAATTAGCTTAAGCTAATTAGCAATCAACTGAGGGGGTACAAGATGATTTCCTTTGTACCCCAACAATATTTATAGGTAATAACTTTATTATTTTCTCCTACTAATCTGTCTGATGTCAATTTGATTGCTCAAAAAAGCCAGAGAGGTAGGGGGAAGTTTTTGCTCTGTCCCTACATTGGTTAGTGGCTCCTTGATTATAAGAGAGGGTAGAATTGTACCTTGGCAATTACTTCTCTACCATCTTTAATAATAAAATGCTATTACTATATTTCCCTTTTAATATTTTTTTTTAAATACTCCCCTCATTGGTTTCCCAGTGGTTATGCATACATACAGGGCTATGCCTCTGCATTTTTGTTTCATTTGATTGTTTCTCTTTGCATCTAGTCTCTGTAGGCAACAGAAGAAACAAACCAGCTCTCTGGAAACTTCAGCTTTCCTATCCAACTGTTTTGACCTCCTGGAGCCAGTTTTTCCTCCTGCTCCAGATTTAACCAGAATATATTTGCATAATAATCTGGTTATTTTAACTTTTATGTGGCCTATGCAGGTGTCAATACCTTTCATTTCATGAGCAATGGGCTCAGTGAAATCCCAAAAGTATTCTGAGCAGGTTAGCAAGACTCTTATTTTTCTCCCAAAGTATAATCTCAGGTCTATAAAATTTAATCAATGAAGACTTCAAGTTTCTAATATATCTACTTAATGTTTGGTTTAAATTCAAGAGCAGTTAATAAATGCCAGAGTAAACATTCACTATTTATCTAATAAAGGTTTTCTATTCAGACTATATAAATAACTGCTAGAACTAATAACAAGAAGACAAACAATCCAATAAAAAATGGAGAAAAAAATCAAAAAGACATTTCTCAAAAGAAGATATACAAATAGTTCATGAAAGATGCACAGCATTAATAGTCATTGGGGAATGCAAATTAAAACAAAGTATCATTTAATGGATAGCATATTTAAAAAAAAAAAAAAACCTGAAAATGTTAAGTACTGGCAAGGATATAGAGTAATTAAAACCTTTCTGCTTTTCCTGTAGCAATGTAAAATTTCACAGCATATTGGTTATTTGGCAGTTTTTAATGAAGCTAACAAATAGCCACCATATGATCCAGCCAATGTACTCGAGAGCAATGAAAGTATATGTTCAAAGCTGGGTACATAATGTTTATAGCAGCTTTTCTCCCCCGTAGCCTCAAATTGGAAACAATTCAAGTATCATTCCACAGATAAACAAACCCTGCTATGTCCATATAATAGAATAAGATGCAGCAATAAAAAGGAATGACTATAAAGTTCATTGAAAGAAATTCAAGTAATTATTTCTGAACCTTTTTCAATGCCATCCTGTGTCCCTTCTTCCACGTTTTGTTTTCTCTTGCTTTAGAACTAAGTTTAGGTGAATGGGCACCTCATGTTGTAACCCATGGAATTCACAACATGGATATTAGAGTAAATAAAACCAAAAACACGCAAAAATATATACGATGCAGATGTTTAGATAGGCCTTTCCCAGATGTTCAGAACAGGCCCGCCCAAGATGTGTCACTCTGACATGTGGATTATTATATTGTGAACTAATATCAATCAAGAAACTGCAGTCATGAAAAACTTTGCCACTCCCTTAACGACCTAAAAGAATGAAAATTGAGGGTATTACCCAGAATGAGGGTTTGTGCTAGAAATAACCTTTCTATCAGAGGCCATATCTACAGAGGAGGACAAGCACCTAATTAAGGAGCATCTGTTCTTTGTCAGATGAGTCACCCTCTTCTCTTCTCATCATGTACCTCCCTTCCTCTCCCCCTAAGTCCCAGGTCCCAGCCCATTCCTTAGCTCAGATTGAATATCCTCATTTTGCCACAGTGACTTTAGACTCACATTCATGTAGATATTTCATATGTATGTAATTAAATTTGTTCTTTTCTTCTACTAATCTGTCTGATATTTGATTTCTTGGCCAGCTGAGAAGAACTAGATTGGTACAGGGAAATTTCCTTTCTTCCCCTTCAATTACATGGCATTCAGAGCAGGAAAAGCTAATCTATTTTGATAGAAATCAAATCATAGGTTGCTTGGTGGAGAGAGAGAGAGAGAGAGAGAGAGAGAGAGAGAGAGAGGGAGAGAAAGAGAGAGGGGAGAGGACATGCATATGCAGGACTCTGTGGGACAGAGCATAAGGGAATGTTCTGGGGGTGACAGAGATGCTCTCTGTGATGCATCTGTTAAGATTGATGACAGACTGTATATCCTTTATTTTAAAAAGTTCTGTCTCAATAGCATTATGTGGATTAAATGAAACAAAGCCTCTGTAGCATTAAGTATAGCCCAACAACTAACAGGTTCTATTTCTAAAGTGCTATCAGAAGCTTGTGGTTAAAAAATGGAAACCACAACGAGCTAGAAAAAAATACATATTATAAAAGTTATCTATCAGCTTAGAACTCTTCCCCATATCCCCGTACTATCAGAAGCTTCTGGTTAAAAAATGGAAACCACAACGAGCTAGAAAAAAATACATATTATAAAAGTTATCTATCAGCTTAGAACTCTTCCCCATATCCCCAAGACTTGGTACATTAAGAAAGTAAGTCTATGAATTTCAAGTGAAATGAAATAATGGGAGCAGAAGGAAAATGACCTTTCTTAAAGAGATAAGGGAAAAAAAAAAGAAAGATTAATTTTCTTCCTAACTTAAAATAGTTTCTTTGTTTGTATAATTAAACTACCATTTATTTTAAAACCTAGTAGACAAGCAAAACGTGCACTTTAGGTTCTGCAATTTAAAAAAACATATTTTAAATAAAGCCAGAAAAGCATTAATTATAAGTTGTTGTTTTTTAATTACAGCAGGAGACCATGAGGTAGTTAAGTAAAGTCCTTCTAAAGAGGACTTCAGGCTTTCAGTTCATGAGTAGCTTAAAAGGAATTTCTATCCATATAAGCCTACAGTGTTTAGATACTGAAATCTAGAGACCACTGCAATAATCCAAACCTGACACAAAGGAAAACTAAGTGAGCCTTTCTAAGGTGGAAAGGGGAATTTGGGAGTGATCTCATTCAGAAAAGAACTCAGAGATTTAGAACAAATGTACAAATTTCTGCCATATTCCTTCATATCAAAGTGGTTCTTTAAAATAAATTCACAGAGCTCTTCATTGCTGAACCCTGAGCAATGTCAGCCTTGCCCCTTCTACCTCCTTTTACTTTCTCTACCTTTTATAGCCAGGTTTATACAAATGGGCCCCCAAGATACATCTAAGAACACTGCAGACTCTGAACCACCGTGGCTTGATATTTTGTTGTACTAGCCCTGGGGAGTTGAGTATACCTCCTGGGGTTCATCATAGGCACTTGTAGTACCCTCACCAGTCAGGCATGGCCTGCACTGAAAGGTTGGGCTCCTGGAAAGCGGACAACACTAGCAGGTAGCAGACCTAATGGCCACACTAGGAATTAGCAATGAATTAGAATGCCAATACCATTGGACTGCAAACTTGACATGTTATGCAAGTGGGGACCATATAAGAAAGCAGATTCATTATTCCACTTACACAAAATGCTGAGGTTTATAGACCATACACCTCTACCTTTTCGTACATCTCCTATAGTGCATTTATTAAATCGCTCTTTGTGCTTGATTGAGGATATTATGGTGAAATGATTTTTAAGCCAAAATGACAGTGGAAATTATTGTCATTGAACTGGATTCCCTGCATTCTCTGGGCATTTTCGGGGCCTGGGGTATGAGGGTTAAGCAGAAGGACTGAATCACGGAGTGTACATGTGGTCATGGACAGCAGAGGCAAAGGTATTCATTCATCAGACTAAACAGTAATCAGACGAGTCAGATGTGCAATGACTTTGTTGTTGGTCATGGAGTTCCCAGAACTGACATAATTGGGCAGCTTCCTAAAGTCTTAATTTATACAAGCAGAAAAGCTCTACATCTGCTGAACAGAAGTCTGAACTGAGTCACCACAATAGACTGCTAACCCTTCAGCCAGGCTGGAGACAGTTCAAGTCCAGATGAGAGCCAGGGCCTGAACTGAAGTGAAGCAGGACAGACCCCTTGGGCACAGGACTGAAGGAAGTACTTCTTCCTGGATTTATGCAAATGCAGGATCAGCATAGACAGGGCCCAGAAAGAAATCACCTCCTTAAACTTTGTGCATGAGCACCTCTCTGTTTTTCTTTGCTTTTTTCATTTTACAGTGCTTTCTCTTTTATGTTTTTAATTGTTACTGTAATTTTTGTGTTAAAAGAAATAAGACACAAAGAAATGGAAAGATATCCTGTGCACATGGACTGGAAGAATAAACATTGTTAAAATGGCCATATGACCTAAAGCAATTTACAGGTTCAACGCAATACCTATCAAAATGCCAAGGAAATTGAACCAACGATTATAAAATGTGTATGGCATCACAAAGTCCCCAGAGAAATAAAGCAATCCTGAGAGACTGAAACATATAGGCATCGCACATCAGGAGCACCTCTCCTGCCTCACCCTACCTCCAGCCAACAGAGCCCCTTCCTCTAGAGGAAGACCCTATTGCACAGCAAACATTTATACTATAAATCTTTCTCTAAAAGGACATGTGACCATTTGCTAGAGTGATTGTAATAATCAGTCTTCTCAGGGATTACAGGATTACAACTCTAAACTGAAATTAATTTCTGGAGCCAAAACAACACTGATCTCCACCAATTAGAACAGGGCTTATGAAGGTGAGCTGACCAATTACATTTTGACATAAGTCCACCTCATGGTGGACATAGTGAGTACCGACCTACTTCTTGGCGATTTCCCCAGTTTGGAATACATAACTGGAACATACAACAGGCAAAATCCCTACAGTGGTTCCCTGATCTCCAGAGTAAAGATGATCTGGTTGTCAGGGGAGCTAATCATGTGAAAAAGGGTCACAACTTTTTAACATTTTTATTCTCACTCTCTACCCCCACCTCCAGGAAGAGGAGAGAGGCTGGAGATTGAGGGCCTTTACCAATGGGTTTCCAGCTTACCTGCCTATGTGGTCTACTGGAAAGATTCTGAATTTCCCAGATTCCATAATCATATGATCTGATTGCTTAAAATAAATATATTTTTTGGAATTAATTTTTGAGTAATTATTATAATTATTGTATTTAAAAATATAGTTATATTACAGTGGATTTGTTTTAAATTTTAATGTGTTAAATGCAAACATTCTTGTATAAAATACGTTCTAATCCTTTTCTATTGCTCTCCCTCTGGCTTACTCCCGGGCTCCAGCTACTTCTTCCCATTCCTCAAACCTGCCTCACAGACTGTTATTCCACCTACTGCAGATGCTTTCCCCTCACACATCTGCATAGCTTACTCCCTTGTTTTCTTCAGATTTTTATTTACATATGTTGACAGATGGACTTTTTGTACCCTCCACTGTGGGAACTTGTATTATTATGTGCCTCAACTATTCTGTGTCTTTGCCTTGATTATCCTTTGCTTTATCCTGTGCCTCTCGGTGTGCAGAAACAGGGAAAGTTTAAGACAGGGAACCTCTCAGGGCAAAAGTCCTGGCATGAGGGTCTATACCTGCTGAAAACAGTGCATGCAGAAACAGCAATAGGTGTTATGGCTAGGGTAGCATAAACACTGAGACTTTCCTTGGCTTTCTCCTTGTTTCTCAACCTTGGCTAGTGCAGCTGGTTATGCATCCCCCATACACTTGTGCATTCCTCGTTTGCCTGCTTGCTTCTTTCATCTTTTTAGTTTCTGATTCTAAATAAAAATGAGACTGCCCTTGGAGTTGGGCTGCACTTTCTTGGTGCAGTTCCTCTAGGCTTCTCATTGTTCTGGATGTGGACTCTGACTAATCCATTTTCATCCCACTGCCATACATCATGAGACACTCCACTCCCCTAAAATTACAGCCCTTCTCTCACCTGGCTTCTGTTAGCTAAGCCTCACCAGATAACAAAAGGTCAACTGCTTACTGCAAACTTCATTTCTAAAGGTGGGGCTCGCTAGGAGGAGTGACTGATCACAAGCTTTTGCAATAACTGGGGAGAAATAATTGCCAAAAATTGTAGATTTATAGCTAAATAATTGCATTTCTAGTTCTCAGTCTCGTTTCATCGCTATTTTAGAATTTGAAGGGTTCTAAAAATAGATTAATAATTGGTTTACATGCTTAAACATGTTTATTTCTGTCAAGAGGTTCTCCACTTACACAATGCTAATATTCTCTGATTATAAAAGTGATACACATTTGCTATAGAAAACATGAAGATACAAAAAAACATAAATGAGAACAATCAAAATCATTCATAATTTAATTACCCACAGATAACCAATACTAAGGTTTTAATCATTTACCGTTTAGGCTTATTTCTGTGCAAACATTTTAATACATCTATATTCTAGAATAAATTTTGTATCATTTTGAGTCCTTTTTCAAAACATTTAGCATATTTTTCTATGCTTATTAAAATTCTTTATAAGCAGAAGCTTTTCCTGGCCACATCAAGCAATATTCCCTAGTATGACTGAGTCATGATTTATCTACTCATACCCTTACCGTAGGGCATTTAAAATTTTATCATCATAATTAATGACAAGAATAATATGTTTATCATCATAATTCATGACCACAAAGCAAATATGTTTATTATTCATAAATATTTGCTATTTGAGATTTTGATACTAACCTTGCCTTTCATCTTTCAACTAGGTTTATAAATGCTCAAATTGCTATCTAAAAAGAGAACTCCTAGTTCATGCTCCTTTCACACTTCAAAAGATTTATTTCTAGCCAAAGCAGCCAAACTCAGTTGTCACTCCTGTTCCTGTGGCAGGAAAGCCAGGCTGAAATACCCTGGTTTTCTTCCCACCCCTGTCCTGATCCCTCTCCCTCCTCCTGCTCCACAGAATGTCTCTGGTCTAAGGTTGCCTGTTGATTTTGATTTTTACTTTATTATAGTTATTTTTTTCTTTCCTGTTCCCTTATTTGGTTCCTCTACATTCCTCCTATAAGGGACTATGGTGATGGTGTATGGGTGAATTGGTGGTGGGAATTTCACGGGAAATCATACATTGTACAAAAATGAAGCATGATGCAATAAATATATATATATATTAAAAATAAAATTTACAAAGTTAAAAAAATACCCTGGTTTTGCTTGTGCATGTTTGGAGTGTCACGTCTGTTACAGGTAGCTAGTGGCCTCACTACCAAGCCTCAGTTCTGTGGGATGGCAGGGATGCTGCTTATCTTATTGGAATAGTGCATTCTGTGTGTGAGTATAATTATGTAAAACTGATTTGCATTTGCACAGTCCAATTTTACTCTACCAATGAGCTCAAGTGCCATCATACCCATTAGTCCTATTCATTCCACTTTTCCTTCTGTCCTTGCTCCCCTGCCAATGGAGTCTGCCTTTTTGGGAACGTGGCACTCCGAGGACACCTGACTTGAGGCAGCTGCAAGAAAGGAGAAAAATAGGGCTAAGGATAATTCTGGATCTTCCAGCTATCTGTGCTGGAAGTCTCTAGTTGGGGGCTGTGTAATAGAGACAAGAAGAGGACATGTATCTTTTTGTCCTTACCAGCCCTGTATTAGGAACCAGCAGGAGCTAGCTTTCCAGGATCTGCTTTTCAATGAAAGCCCTTGCTTCATTCATAGAGGATCCACTTCTGGATTCTGGTCATTCTGTTACAGTGAAGGTGTCCTGACTCAGCTTTTCATCCAACCCACTCAAGTGTGCCTCTTCCACAGCCCAGCTCAAGTCACACCTCCCCAAGACCCCCTCTCTGACTACTCCTGCCTTTAATGATCTATTTTATTTGGTCTACCTTTCCATATGTTGACAGTTTAAAAAAAAAAAACAACTTAATTTTGGTAAAATAAACAAAATCTAGCAGTTTAACCATTTTAAGTGTATTGCTCAGTGTATTAAGTATATCCACAATATTGCTCAACCATTACTTATTTCCAGATGCCTTTCATTCTACAGAACTGAAACTGTCTTAATCAAACAATAACTCCCATTTTCCTATCCCCCCCCCAGTCCCTAGCAACTACTATTCTACATTCTGTCTCCCTGAGTTTGACTATTCTATGTACCTCATGTAAGTGGAAGCATACAGTATTGTTCCCAAGGTTTATTCATGTTGTGTTATGTGTCATTAATTTTAAGACTGAGTGATATTTTAAAATTGGACAATATCCACTGAATGGATATACCACCTTCTGCTTGTCCATGCACCCACTGATGCTTCCACCATTTGGCTTCTGTGTTATGGACATAGGTGTATGTCTATCACTACAAGTCTCTGCATTCACTTCTTTTGGGTATATACCAGGAGTGGAATCACTAGATTACATGGTAATTCTAATTCTTTGGAGGAACTTCAACACTGTTTTCTACAGCAACTATGCCATTCTATATCCCCACCAACAGCACACAAGGATTCCAACTGCTCCACATGCTTGCCAATACTTGTCATTTTTCACGAATATAGTAGATATTGTCAGGGTTGTGTGGGGTCCACAGTATTGATTTTCATACAGCTTTTATTTGTATCATCTATAATTGTGCTATTTGTATTGGTGTGGCTCCCAAACTATATTATACTTAATTTTTAGGGCAAAAATACATCTTTTGTTACCTTAGAATGCCTAAAAAGCACACTGTAAGCAGCAGAGGTAATAAATATAATTGATGACATTATAGTTACATTTCTTCAAATGTTGATATGTGCAGTCTTATATATCTTTCCAAAATATCTGTACCACCAAGGAGGATTTTCAAAAGTACTCCAAAATGAACTACTGAGTTAGGAATACACTTAGCTAAGAACCATTAATTGAATTCCTAGATGTTGGAGATATAATGATTAAGTCTGACTTAGTGCCCCATCATGAGGTTTTCATTCTAGTGGAGGAGAGTATCACTTAATAAATTTAAATTACTATATTATCTAATCACTACAACGGTAAATCAAATGAAACAGAAGTTCTGGGAGTTAAGGGATACTTAGAATATTCTTGGGGGATGATGGATAAGTATTACACAGAGGAAGATGGAGGAGTAGAGAACACTAAAGCAGAAGCAGAAGAAATAGCATGTGCAAAGGCCCTCTGGCAGAGTGCTTAGAATCCCTATGGGAATGTGAGAAAATTTTGCATCGGCTTCATTCCTAGCAGGAGCACTAGGAAACTCAAGATTGGCCTAACCCTCCCATGCAACAATGCCATCATTCCCACTCTCCTACACCAAGTTGTCATGGGGGCATCCTTGATATCTTGCTGGGCTACAACTATCCAAGCAACCAACTCTCCTCAGCTCATCAAATATAAGGGTCTGTGGAACAGTGAATAGGACCAGGAATTGAGTCTCTTCTCAGCAAGTCTTTACTTTGCTCCTGACTCATCCAGGAGCATCATTATAAAATAAGAAATGGAGGTAGTGGTTTTCAGGTGGAACATGTTCCACCTGCCAACATCTCTGTGAAAAATTGTTCTGTCTCACACTGGGGTGACTAAAAGCAAGAATCCAGGATATCTGTTTCACTAGCCAGTGTGTGTTTCTTGGAAGGATGGGAGGAAAAATATTTGTCTTAAATGCCCCATATTATTTATTAGTTGGAAACAAATTAATGCTTCATACACTCAGTGCCACTGGCTTTCAGACCTCACATGATGTTGGAAGGGGATGATGAAACAGAAACCACACTCTGTACTAAGATGTACAAGAGGGCATGTGAGCCAGTGAGGACTGCCAAGGTTTCCGTGGGGATGAATATGGATAATTAAAACCAACCACCTCTTTGTCTGGGCTACATTGTACAAACAATTCTGGGATGATATATTTTGACCAAATGAAAAAACAATTAGCTTCCCCTACAGATGATTTATAGAGAAAGACAACAAATCTTGAATAAAAATGAGTTTATACCTAATTTGGAAGAGAAACCCTTCATGATGTAGCTCTGCTGACTAACAGAGTCAGGAATTGAGTCTGTCTCTTTTTCAGCAGAAGCACAGGGTCCACAACCCTTCAAGAACCTGCAACTTTATCCCCAAAGTGACTTGGGGTTGAGACAGTATGTCTGCCAAGCCCACTCCATTACCTATTGACTTAGGGATCACATAAGTTAGCTGGTCTATGAAGACATACAGGATAATAGTAATCACTCTGGAAAGCCGTGGGGAGAAGACTGAGATTAGAATCAGGCAGTCAGAGCCCCTCCATTATCTCTGTGCTCATACTACTATAAGAGCTACTTTAGAGCTGTTATCACACTGCAATATGATTCTTGTTTTCCTAGAAAAGTCAGTCCTCATATGACCCTTCTTGCTTTGTGATATTGTCTCGTGTATACTCGGGACAAAATTTAAAAATCTGCATCAAATACTATGATGCCAAAGTAGCTGAATTTAAACCATGTATATACAAACGTACCCATACAAGGGTACAGTTATACAAATATGCACACACACATATGAGTATGTATGTATGTATGTATGGTAGCCTGGAGCAAGTCCCTAAGTTTCTATACCTTAGTTTCTCTACATATAAATTTTCTGTAAGTATTATAGGAGTTAATATAATTGATAGTGCTCTGAGAGTAGAATTTCCACATAATAAACAATACATAAATGCTACTTACTATCATGTTAAAAATGACCATATATAATTAAAACGTTGGTGACTCAAAATGCAATAACAACAATCTTATGGCAATTTTTATTCAATAATGTAGTTAATCTAAAGTGGTGGAAGGTCCTCCCTCATGGTGCAAGGCTTAAGCACAGCACTATGATGGTATCCGCAGCCTCTGTAGCACAAGTTCGATCCCCAGCCGGCCAGGAAGATACCCACATGGCGCAGCAGACCTCTCCTGTCTCACCTGCTGCTCCCCTCAGCAGTATATTTCAGTCAGTCTGCCTGTTCTGTTCCCCACTCTGTCTCTGGGGAATCCTCTCACCCCCCATATCTCTGGACTGTACCCCCATTCTTGTATTCATAAATAAATAAATCCTTAGAAAATAAAAAAAAATAAAGTTGTGGAAAAGTGGTTCTTTCCCCTGAAACTCAAATAAAGGCATTCTCATTTTGAAGGAGAAGATGTTATCGTTTATGGTTGCTTTTTTTTTTTTTTAATTTGAACCACAGGTATATAAAGTTGCTAACCAGTGTTTTTGGCTATCTTCATATACTCAGGATGTCAGAAGCTATTTCAAGTGTATCTTTCATTCCTACTATTTACTACAGGCACAGTGTGGAATAAAATAGGAGAGAGAAGGAAAGAAGGAAGCAGAAGAGAGGGACAGAGAAAAAAGTAAGAGAGGAAGGGAAGAAGCAAGGGTTTAGTAAATAAACAGTTCTATTTATATCAACTGTTGAATATTCATTATATACAGTGACTTTTTTTTTGGTTCTTACCCTTCAGAGGCAGATTCAGACCAGAACAAGTGTCGTATTATTCTGCATACAATAGATTTTCCACGGTCAGCATCCGGGTGTAAGGAATGACTATGAACCTGAAAAGAACAGAGATGTGCAGTGTTAGCATTCCCAAGGAAATGACATAAAACCAAAGAGAAGCTCTGCCAACAGGCTTCCTTTTTCCCTGTACCTATCAGCTTGTCCTAGATAAACTTCACTGTTCACTTCCATCATTGATTTAAGAGGCTAGAGAGAATTCCCTTTTTTGTGGATTTACCATTCCTCATGGAATCTTGTAGCATCCTGATGGACTCTCATCTGCTTTGGCTCTCTGCATTCACTCTTAAAATCGCCACACTTTTTAAAATGTCCACAGCACATCCAGAGGACTGGGCCCAGAATGCATTCCCAGGCTAAGGATACTGACCACAGAAAGTCAGAAGTTGGCCATTATTTATAGTTCTCCCACTGGTACTTACTGTGTGCCAGAACAGCTCCACTTCCCTATGCCCTCATTAGCACGTAGTACCCACAGATGTGCAGTAACTGATCCAATTGAGACAGGATGTATAATAAAATATCCCCCAAACCCATAAAACTACACAAATGTGTATGCACATCTTTACCCACATACAATTATTACTCCTGCTAAGCTTAGTATCTGTTATACTAATTCCAACTATACTTAAAAAAATACAGTAACTATAGAAACTCAATTAGAGGTTGATTGTAAATTGACACAATTCCAATTTGTCAGAAAATTCTAGACAAATTCCATAATTAAAATCAATGTGTGGCAGCACTAGTTTTGAAGGCACCACTTTTAGCAGCTAATAGTTCTCTCTTTTGGGTTGGATAGGTTAATCAGATTCTCTAAGGCTTGATTTATCTCACTATGAAGTAGGTCTTGATAGGACAGAGAAGCTCTACCTCACAGGGTTTCTAAGCATTTAGTGGGATAATTAATGGCAAGTATGTAGCTTACAAAGTGGGAGAATGTCTATTTTAAGGTCTGGCAGTTTTAATATATGTTCACAAATTCTTTAACAGTTATTTAGTTGAAAGAGTCTATGTCAATAGTTAAGCAAAAGTTAGATTCAGCACAGTACTTTAATAACCTATTTATTTTTAACTGTAATGCTAATAATGCTCTCCTCTTTTGTTAATTTGTAATAAAAAGTATCTCATCTGTAGTTATTGATGTATATAACCCACAGAGCAAACTACAAATAGACTCAAGGCAATGAATTACCATAAACTGAAGACTCCTGTGTAATCACCACCCCAAAAAATAGTTTTTAGGGGAAACGATTATGCAACTATGGAAGAATAGTTAATTGTTCTCTGAGACATCAATTCTGGAGTCTCTACATTCCTTGAGCTATCTGATATCGTCTAGGAGCTACCAGAATTCCAGGGATAGCAACAAAAGAAAATAACCCAAACTCTGGTGAGCCCTGCAAATATAAAATTATTTTCAGTGATAGAAAATATTATATAATTAGCCTCAAAAAATAAATGTTTTTGAGAGAAACAAGTGTACGCATAGGACTATGTACCATTCCTTTCTTTTGTAAGTTACTCCCATGAGGGGAAAAGTGTGTGTTGTTGCTGGGCGGGAAGGGTGGGGTGGGGTGGGGCAATAATGAGGTACATCAGCTGTTCTTGATTCCAATTTGAAAGAAGGTGAAAGATAAATCTGGGTGGAAAGCCATACATTACCAGCGATGCAGCGTTACAAATGCAGCAGAATCGACGGTTTACAGCTACATTGTGCAAATCTGACTTTTTTTTTTTTCCCAAGGATGATTCCTTTTAAAGCAGTCACAAACTAAGACCATGTGACTGGTTGTATCGCAGGCGAAGGGGGAGCCCTGTGGGTCCTGCGTGGGCACAGACCAATTAAGTTGAGCACTCACTGAAATTGCTTTCTCAGCCAGGATGGAGAATGATTGATCACATGTCAAACTGTACACATGTTAGACTGAAAGAGTTTACAGGTATATCTGGCCCAAGGCCATTGACACTTCATTTCGCTGACTGAAACTGTTCGAGTGGTTAAGTGATGGGGAAAGTCAGTCAATTTTTGGCACCTGGAGCGCCTTTGACTGGGTCTTGCTGGTACTGAGGAAAGAAGGGAAACTTGGCCTTCATATGTATGCTGAGGATGGCAAGTCGGCCTAAGCAGAGTCCCAAGCCCAGTGAACTTTAGAAATTGCTGGGGCATTAAAAAAAAAAAAAAAAAAAATCCAGAGGCTCAAGAGTTGCCCAAGACCAAAGCCAATGTCCAACTTTCTGCAAGTGGAGCCCAGACATCAGGCAGGTTTAATCAGGTAATTCTACTCTGCAGAATAACCACATGATCGCCAACACCAGGTAAACAGTCCGAATCTGCACCAAAGCTTCCTTCTTTAAGGAAAACTTCCAGAACCCAAATTTCCGTAAGTGCGGTTCCGGCCGCAAGGGGTAATGTCAGCTCTCAAGTCTGCAACCCAAGGGCAGAAATGGGGCGAGTGCGTTCACGTAGAGCAGAACAGGCTTTGTCACACACGTTTCCTTGTAAACACTCCACGAAAGTCCGGCACAGAGACTTAAATACAAGGACCGAGAGGGCACTGGGCCACCACCTGGCTGCGAGCCTGCAGCACGGCAACTCCGGGAGCTGAAGGCGCATGCGCAAACCCAAGACGCAGCCGAAGGCGCAGGTGCGGCGACTGCGCGGAGAGCGGAGGCGCATGCGCGGCGGGGGCGGTGCTTCCGGGAGGGGTGGGGCTGGCAGCGCGGGAGGCGGGACCTGCGCCGCGAACCCCTATCCCAGGTTGCATCCGTGACCCCTGACTCAGGCGCCGATCCCCACTCCATCCCAGCCTTATGGCCCGGCACGTGTTTCTGACCGGGCCCCCAGGTAACCCCTTCCCCGAGTGTGGGCCTCCGGGACCGCCGAGGTTGGGGGATGTGCGGAGTCGGGGCAGCCCCCAGATTTCGGGGAGCAGCGGCCGGCACTTGGACTCTGTGCCAGCCTCCAAAGTTCTGAGTTTAAATTTCAGGCTAGGTAGTCTGAAGCATGTATTTCTTAGAAAACGTGATTTTAAGTATTTAGGATAGACAGGATTGGAATTGAAGGCAACCAAACTTGTGATGTGGTGATGTTCTTCATTAAGGTATGAAATAGCGGGGTCCAGTGGCTGCAGTAACCGGTGTAGTTTTGAAGTTGTGATGTAGGCAAAAAGAGAGCTCATGCTATCTGGCACCACTGTGGTTAGTATGGAGGTGTCTAGTTTCTACTGATAGTCACACGCTGTCGTGTGGATCGTGGTCTATGTTTATAATGAAAGTAAGTGCGGAATTTCAGTTGATAGACACTGAAACTAAAGATTTAAGCTCCCCCTCCCCTCCCAATCCAAGGTCACTCACTTTCTGAACACCCTCCATGGATGAGGCTGCAAGTCAAGAAATCTTAGTATCTACAGTACCCCTCTCTTAAACCCAGAGTTTGTAGGTATCAGGCCTACTGATTGCCCTTGGCCAAACCCCTTAAATCTCTGTGCTGTGGAGTTCTTACCTGTGGTATGGGATAATGTTCAGTTTAACCAGAGGCTAGAGGTGGAGATGCTTTTCAAACCAGGTGCTGCACATGTATCAGGCCTGAGTAGAGAGGTGGGAATGTGGTGGCAGCATCACAGGAGCTAAAGAAGAAAGATGGGATTCTTCAGTTCCTTTGCAACACAGGTCTAATTTTCAAGTTAGCTGTGAGTTCACAGGTCAAAATTGTTACCCTGAGCCCAGAATTCCTTTTCACTTTATATTAATGATTATGTTTAGCCTTAAATAGCAAAGGTTACATGGGATATTGCAGACTTGGAGTATTGTTTTTACCAGGCAATGGGGGAGTGGTGAGGGGAGGGTGGTTTGAGACATTTTTAATATCCCAAGGCACTCCCTCATATTGCAAAGAAATATTGTCTTCTGAAGGTTGATTTGGCAGTCCTTTATTTGAAACTTGGAATTCAGTTTTCTCAGCAGGCTGACCCCAGGACATCTATGTGTTTCATAACAGTGGTGACCTGTTCTTGTGACTGAACCTCCTTAGTCCTGGAGATGGGTGGGATCAGAGGCTGGCCAGGCCAGCACAGGTTCTTCATTCTGTTTTCTTCTTAACAAACGTTTTATGTCCAGGTAGATGAAAAGATGCAAATAATTCTGCAGTGTTGCTCTGTTAAACCTGTCCTCAAACACACCCACCTCTACTTTCCCATCTTCTTAATGCAGCTTTAATATACATTTCATTAGCTCAATAGTCAGTTTTTATAGTATTATGACTATGTAAAAACTAATCACAGAAGAACCAGGTAGTCATCTATAATTTTTTTCTTTTATGCATAGCCCCCCACCCCCACCTTTGGGGTATTACGTTTTTGTTTTATATTTGCTTATCCCCAACTCCATCCCAAACTTCATGTTTTGAGAGTAATGTAGGAGTTACTGCACTTTCTCAAAGACATTTCCTTTTATTGTCTGTACTGTCAGTGCACCATCCATGTCTCCTTAGCCCTTAGCATTTTTCCTGACTTGTGACCCATTTTGGAGGGCTTTCTCTGGGCGCTGGAACCCACTCAGTTTGCTGATCTGCAGGACTAAGGCCCACTCTGTGTGGCAGGTCTGAAGGACCAGGGAATTTCCATCCTGCCAAGAGCAGCCTTTAACTTGTGATAGATGGAAGTTAGTGAATAAGCTCTGTTTCCTCACCCCTCTAAGTGTCAAACTCTGAGCCACATGTCCAGAACTCCTTGGAGGCCCCAGTATTATTAAACTCCAACTTTCCAATGTAGTTACCTCCTACCAGCCTGTCTTACAGATTAAACTTTCCAGATTAAACTACCCATACTTGAATATTTATCTTAGGGTCAGGTTTATGGGAAACCGAAACTAAAAAAATTTTGGAGCTTGTCTGTATGTGGTGCAGAGCTATCATTTTGGGGTCTCCTTCAGCACAAGTCACTTTTTTAAGAGATTTATTCATTTATGCATACAAGAACTGGTGTGTAGACCAGAGGTATGAGGGAGTGAGAGGATTCACTAGAGAGATTGGGGAGCAGAACAGGAGAATCTACTGAAATACACTGCTGAGGGGATCAGCAAGCTAGACAGGAGAGGTCTGCTGCTCCATGGAGGTTACTCCCCAGTCGGCAGAACTCTAGTGATGCAGTGGCTAGGGATAGCTCGATAGCGCTGTGTCTTTAACCCCTGTGCCACCAGGAAGGCCCCAGCACTTCTTAGCCAATGTAGCACTAAGGTAGCAGCTTAATTGGAAGAGATTAAAAAAAAAGTTAGCTGTGTGAAGATTACTAGAGCCAAAGAGGAAAAAGGGGACTTGAGTGAAAGGCTTCCTCTTGTTTTATTACCTTCTACCTAACATGCAGGAGCCACTTATTCTCTTTTATTACAGCTGCTTCATTTTCTCCTTTTCAAAATGTAATTAACTTTGTTTTTTGCTACATTAAGAGTAATACTCACTATAAGACCCCCTCCAAAAAAATAAAGGATGTTTTGGAGAAGAAAGTAACAGTCATATAGAATGCCAACATATAGAAATAAGTGCTATAAACATTTCTGTATTCTTTTGGACATTTTCTTTTATAAACATGTACACACTTCACTTTAAAACATCATAATAGAATAATACTATCTGTATCTGCTGATTCTTAACCTGGTAGTTTTACATGTTGTTGTCTGTTTTCCATAGTAATAAAGATAGCTAAGCAGTATTTTTAATGAGTGCATGGTATTCCTGTGTATTTATGTGTCATTATATACATGGTATCATAATTGAACATTCCCTTACTGGTCAGCATTTAGATTGCTTTCAGTGTTTTGCTATTATAAAAACTGCTGAGGGGAGCATGCTATTTCATATATCTTTGTACTGTTGTCGGATTTTTTTTTTTTTTTTATTAAGGATGAATTCCTGGCCATAAAGTTGCTGTGCTGAGGAAGGCACATTGAAATTGCCCTTCAGAAAAGTACTATCTTACATATCCACTAATGTCTCTTGCTGTATTAAACAGATACGTCAGTGACTTTCCTAAAGCAGCAGTTACAGAGGATCAGAGCTGGCATCAGAACCCTACACAGTTCTCTTATTAGCCACAGCGAGATGTAGATGGGGTCCTCTTGGGTTGCTGTTTATGTTCTAAAAGGCCAGATGCCATTGTTTGTTATTGTTAAGTTTGGAGGAGAAATATGTTAAAAAAGAATAACAGATCTTACTTCAAGGAAGCGTAAAAGGATTTGTGGGGAATCCCAGCGATTCTGTGTGGGCAGCCATAGAAATATTATGATTTATAGCTTCTCTGCTTCTATGGCAGACCTGCTTGAAGTTTGTCTTGCTTTTCCATTTTTGGGTAATCATGATGCCACTGACTTAGATGTACATGAGAACAATGGCCACATAAACAAAGTCATGGTGACAGAGAGAGGCCTCTGTAAAAATGTATGGCTCTTGCTAGTTGTGTGAACTTAAGTAAGTTACCTCATCTCTTTACCCATTTTCCTCATCTATAAAATAGGGGCCCACCTAAGAGTTCAGGCAAGGCTAAGAGGAAAGGTTGGGGTCACAAGTGGGCAGGATGAGGTGACAGAGGTGAGGAAGAGGTTGGAGACAAGCCAGAGGAAGGTTTAGGGATTACCATCTGATGAGATTGCCCTTGTGAAAAAGTTAGATAATGCCATTTCTAGTGGTATTTAGTGTACATAAGAGACACATTTTCCCGAGATAGCAGTAAGTCCATGGAGGAATGAAGGAATTTCTGCACTGTCAAATATAGGTAAGGAATATCTGAAGGTTGAAAGTCAAGTTTAAAGTGCCTGGCCATCCTTCAACCCAAGCATGACAAGTTTTATATCTGAGGTGGAAAAGTTTGGCCAGCCAAGGAGGAGAGTAAACCTAGGACAAAAACTTCTATTTTGTCTTCCTTTAGGATCCAAATTGCATTTGAGACTATCATCAGAAAACTACCCAGTTGGTTCTGAGATTGTGTACCTGACAAAAGGAATAATGTTTCAGAATTTAAAAATCAACTTTAAGATACCATTCATTTTATTGCACTTGCTTGTACTTAAAATTAAATTTTTTAACACCTGGAGCAATCAAAATTCAAATGTAGTCCTAAAATCCATTTGCATTACATTTCTCTGTCCACCATGTTGTTCTTGGAATCAGTGAATGCTGAGTGCCTTGTGTGCTCTAGCAAGGGAATGGTTCTTAATGTTGTTTGTTTGTTTGTTTGTTTAGGAGTTGGAAAAACAACATTAATCCAAAAAGCCAGTGAAGTTCTGAAGTCCTCTGGTCTGCCTGTTGATGGATTTTATACAGAAGAAGTCAGACAGGCGGGGAGAAGAATAGGATTTGATGTTGTCACGTTATCTGGAATGCGGGGCCCTCTGTCTAGAGTTGGGTACTTACACTTCATTTTTACAGTGTCTTATTCTCCTTGGGCACAGGGTGAAGCCAATCGATTCTTCTCTCTTGAAAAATCTTGAACCATTACTAATTTCTCAGAGACAGAAGAGGTTGAAACCATCATATGAAAAACAAAGTATAAAAATACATTTCACCATAAAATTCATTTTATTAAGCCATAAGCTCTTCTTGCTTTGTAATTTGTAGCTCTTTTCTCACACCATTTTTCAAAGATTGGTCGTACATAAACTCCCCGGATGTGCTTTGCTCGCCTCCACTTTTTGTGTAGGTGATTTTAAAGGATGATTTAGCATATGTGGGTGGTCAGAGGCTCGGTGGAGCTGCAAAGAACCAGAAATCAGTGCAGGAATCTTTCAACAAGAACATGCTTGCTTTTCATTCAGGTCAGAGCCTCTGCCTGGAAAACGTGAATACCGAGTTGGGCAATATGCAGTGGATCTCACTTCCTTCGAGCAGTTGGCACTTCCGGTCTTAAAGAATGTGAGTGTATGGTTTCTGCTTCTTGAACCTATCTGTTCTTAGTGCAATGTGAGAATTGCCCACCCTAGGAGCAGAGTGGCTTTTCTCCTAGGGAGACACCAGTTTTGCATTTTACAGTTTTTACAAGTCTTCATGTGATTGAGTCAATATGGATATGCAACATAATTTGCTATCTCTCTGAATTAAGAGTAAATTGCTTGTCATATAAATTCAGCACATATATATATTTTATTTAGAGTTCAAATGCCTGGTTACCAAGGTTCCCAAAGATACCTTTCCTCTCTCTTCTTTTTGTTGATATCTTAACCGTATTTTCATAGCACAACAGGTAAACATTTAGAAACAGAAAAAAAGGTCATTATATGAACATAATGGTAAGCACTTAATAGATTCTATTACTGTAGATAGCAGTGTAAGTCCATGGAGAAATGAAAGAATTTCTGCACTGTCAAATATAGGTAAGGTAAATTTGTTATTTTTTTGAAAGCAGCTTTATTAAACTTTAATTCATATACCATACAATTCACCCATTTAAAATGTACAGTCAATTTTTTCTAGTATAGTATATTATTGTATTAATATCATGCATTATACTCATTGATATTTGGATATTAAACCAATCTTGCTTTCTTGGTCATAGTGTATAGTCCTTTTTATATATTGCTGGATTCAGTTTGCTAGTATTTTGTTGAGGATTTTTGCATCAGTATTCATAATGGATATGGAGTTCTTATGAAACCTTTGCCAATTTGCTCTTGTCACCAGACAACAGAAAAGGCCCAGGGTCTCTCAGCCCTATCCCAACCTCCCCCACATCACAGGCAGATAAACTAGAAGCAAACCAGCTACTGTTTGCAGAGCTACCCACTGGGAGTTGGAGGGATGAGCTGAGAAGTACCATTTCCAAACTGGGAAAAGGGTCTTGAAAAGAGGACTCCACAGGCTCTGAGGGCAGGCAAGGAGCCAGCGTTTTTTGGTTAGTGAAGAGCAAGAAAAGAGAGCTCTGAGGAGACCTCTCTGGGCATGGGAGCCTCTCCAAGGTGGCAGGGGTAGAAGTCTAGATAGGTGTTAGGATTGAGGTTCGAGTACAGAGGAATTTAATCTTCGTTGGTAGAGAAGCAAGGAGATTGGACTTGGCTAAAGTTCATTTATTGTGGCTAACTGTGGGCACCCATCAGCCCCAGCTCAGTGGTAAGATATCTCAGGATGCCCAGGCTGGGAGAATAAGTAGTAAAAACAATGGGCCAAGGGAATTTCTGGCAGCCAGTGTCCTGGCCCAGAGTCATCAGGTTTTTAACCTCCTGTTTACCAGCCGTGGGAACAGTAACATTTTTTTCCCTTGAGATCTGTCCTGGGACCCTTCCTGTCTCACCCTCATAGAATAAGAAAGTGTTTCTTCTCTAATTTTTAGAAGAGTTTTGTGAAGGGTTCATATTAATTTTTCTTTGAATATTTGATTAGAATTCACCAGTAAAGCCAGACAAAGTATGACCTGGGCTTTTGTTCATAGAAGCTTTTTAATTACAAATTTAATTTGATTTCTTATTATAGGTCTACCAACTTAATTATTTTTTGTTGAGTCACTTGTGGTAATTTGTATCTTTTAGTAATTTGTTGGCTTACAGTTGTTCATCTATCTCCCTATATTCCTTTTTATGCTTAAGTTCTATAATATTTTCCTTTTTTTAATGTCATATTTTAGCTATTGAAGTTTTCTATTTTGTTTAGCCATTCTAACTGAAAGCTTTGATCAATTTAGTTGATCTTTTCTAAAGAACCAACTTTTGGCTTTGTTGATTATTATTTGTTTTTTTTTTTGCATTGATTCATCAAATATTTATTGAATCCTACGTATACAGTCAAGAATAAAACAGACATGTTTTCCCTCTCTAAATCTCAGTTTAGTGGTAAATGTAAACACTGAACAAATAAATGTATAGTGTCATAAATTCTGTGAAGGAAAATAGCAGGGATCTCTAAGAGAAAGGCAGGAGGAACTGACTTGAGATCAGGTGACAGAATAGAGTTCTAAGGAGGTAACACTTTTAAACTGAAATGAAAAGATGAGAAAGCAGGATCATTTCAAATAGAGAATACTCTGTGTGTGTGTGTGTGTGTGTGTGTGTGTGTGTACATATGTATATACGCTGGGGAAGATATGTATATGTATATTGAGAGAGGATAGGGAGAGATGGCGGGAACAGCTCACTGAAACCCCAGGGCCTTGGGAGGTAAGGCGATGTAACAAGTGAAAAAGAAAATGTAGATAACTAGGTGAGATGGTGATGCCAAGTTTTTGTGGACTATATTAAGGAATATGAGTTTCACTTAATTTATTGGAGACTTACTACTATGATTTACTTGCATGAAAATTGAATGGTACAGACCTCTTTTATGACACAATTTTAAGCCTTCCAGGGGGTTCTGTTGCACCAACAATAAAGTTCAAAATCTTTCCTATGACCTGGGAGGCCCTGTCTGGCCATGCTCAACTCTGACCTCATCTTACCATTCTTCAGCCATACTAGCTCAAACAAATTCCTCACACATGCCAGGACCACTCTAGCCGTTGGCCCTCGGCTCTTGATATTTGTTTTGGTTGGTATGCTCCTCCTGCCTTGCTTCTCTGCTCTTTTTTGACATTCAGGACTCAGCTGAAATACGTGGTAGAGAGCTATTATACTTGCCCAAGGATACTGAAAATTTTAATTGTAGCCTGCCCAGGGCAGTTTCTAATTCCAGAAGGCTAGTAGGATCTTGTGCTCTATTTTGGAAAGGGGTAGCTGTTCCTCAGGCCTTCCTTCCCCTTTGCTTCCTCACCCGTGTCTGCTCCTGCAACCTCCTTTCCTAAGTCCTTCCTCTTGGAATGTTTCCTCATTTCCTGTGCTGGGGACTTTTGTGGCTGTTATGTTCTGTGGGAGCACTTCGAACACATGGTATTTTTCTCTCTAGTTCTTTCCCATCAGATACACACCTCTCTGTTTACATGTTCAAAAGGCAAGTGAAATACTTCAAATGAAATTCTCACTGAAGAGTCCACCTTTGGGCACTAGATCAATACAAAGAGTTGATTTTTTTCACTCCTGTTTAGAGCAGACTAAGTCCTCGGGGAGCAGCGAGCACAAACATGCTTAAGTCTGTCTGCAAGATATAAGAAATTGTATACTGACTGGAATAAGAGCTTCAATCTCTCTCTTTTTAATTAAAAAATAAAGGCTGACTTTTTAATCCTTGATTCTCAAACCCATATATTCGCATTCTATGTAGGAAATGTTCCTGGCTGTGTGGATTCTTTCTTAGTCAAGGTCATGGATTTCTCTTCTGAAGAAGAAATTTCTCTCATAGCTCATATATTTTATTGGGTTGAAAAAGGAAAAAAAAAATTACTGTTTTACCTTCACACAACACAAACAACAAAAAAAAAAAAATAGAGAAAGAAAAAGTTCAAGTTAACTAAGTGATAAATATAGGGAAATAGATTCTTTAATATTAGCAATTGGAATAACCAGCTAAAATAAGCTAAAAGCTTTAAAAAACCACATTTAGGCAGGTGAAAGACTACACATATAAGCAGCAAGTTAGATCCATAGTGCCTGGGATGTATGAAAGCCAAAACTCTGACAGTCAGTTAAGAAATATCTATTAAGTGCCTGCTGTGTGTAAGAAATCACTTATGGGTGAAAAATACTTTGAGTTGTTTTTAAAAATGCAGTTGGAACCACTAGAGAAACAATCCTTTGATGGGCTAGTAGGCATCTGCCTGCTGTGTGCTGGGAAACAAGAATGTGGCTGGGAGGTAAACTGTAGCTTGAGTTGAGGGAAAGGTGTGGGGCGGGGGGAGTGGTTCAGGCTTGACCCTGTCCCCATCCTGTGCTGGCGCCCTGGTTTCATTTCCTTGGGCAGGAATGGAGACTGATGGACTGTCATGGGCACCTGTGAGAAATCAAGGAAAACAGAGTGACCTTGGTGAAATTTCTAGACTCAGTAAGATTTTTAGAAAGCTCTTTGTAGCATTGACTGTTGGTGATTTTCATTCCATGGGTGGCATATTTCTTTATCTGGCAAACTGTTTTCTTGAATATTAAAGTTCTCCATACTCAAAAAAGAAAATATGGTTAACTTATATTTTAGCACTGGGTTGATCACTTTTAGCATATTTTGTTTCTGATTCAGTGCTCAAACCTGGAGAAGATGCAGTATACAGTTTTTATAGACTTGGGTTTTTTCCACAGTATGATTGAGTGACATGAAAATAGTCTCACAAAATGATGATTTTCAAAACTGTGACAATTTTGCTAATTGCAGAGTTATTACATGGTCTGGATTTTCACTTGGATTTAACTACTCTTCCCACAGTGTTGGTCACACTTATGTTGACATCACAGTTGTAAGTAACCTTGTAACAAACACCCTTTGTACATCAGTCTTAGCTACTTTATTAGAACCCTTTGTTAAATAACCCATTTTTCCAGTAGTTTACTATGCTTTTTAATTATATTGAAAATAACTCAGATGTTTGTATATAATTTTAGTGTTCTGTTCTCTTCCATTAATTTGCTTGATTCTTCATTTATTATTCTTTTATTTTTTTTAAAGATTTATTTATTTATTTATTTATACAAGCACTGGGTACAGTCAGAAGCGCAGGAGGGCGAGAGAATTCACCAGAACCAGAGTGGGGAGCAGAAAAGGCAGAAGGACCGAAGTACAGTACACTGCTGAGGGGAGCAGTGGGTGCGGCAGGAGAGGTCTGCGCGCCATGTGGGACCTTTGCCGGCCGCCGGGGATTGAACCGGCACTGCAGAGGCTGCGGGCAGCTTCACAGCCCAGTGCTCAACCGCTGCACCACCAGGGGAGGCCCCATTTATTATTCTTAAAAAAAATTATCTGATGCTGAATGTTCAACATTCTAAATTGAGGCAATATTGGTGGTAATCATGGCAGTGGTGGTAGTAGTAGTGGTGGTAGTTTTTGAGTGCCAACTGTGTATCAGGAGCCAACTCATTTAATCCTCAACAGCATTCTCACTGTATTCCTATTTTACAGATTAGGAAACTGAGTCATAGTATAGCAAGTAACTTTTCCAGGAACAGCTGACTTACTAGTGGTAGAGCTGGCTTAATTGTAGAATGAAGACTATATTATCCATTATAAAAAGCCTTATACGGAGTGATTGGAACTATACAAAACTAGTTATTTTGCTATAAAGAATATCTTAATTTTTCAGATACTCTATTCTCAACAAAAAACATGATCCATCATGCTTTAAATTTTTCCGTAAAGCTATTCATGGGTCTCTTCTATTTTCTGATGCTACTGTAACTGGGATTTTTTTTTTTATTTTTTAACATGTCTGATAGGATGATACTGGCCTTTTTCATAATGATTTTTTTGACAGCTACACCAAATGCTTTATTAGATTTTGATACACTGTAGGATTTAACGTTTTGTGGGTTCTCAATGTATCTTCTCATGCAGAAAGATAACAGTAGATTGTAGTGTTTTAAAAAATAGTAGACTTCTATTTAGAGCTGTATTTTCTAGGCTAGACAGTGTCATTTTTTAATAAAGATCCATGAAAGGAATAGCAAGCTAGACACCAGTGAAAATCAATATAGTTTGAACCTTTTATTTCCTTGTTTTGATAAAAAAAAAAAAAGGCTTTCAATGTGTATTTGTTTTTGAGAGCAGAACCTGCTTTTGATTCTGAGATAAAACTCTGCTTCAAATCTTTGAAACTTCATTTGAAGGTGAGAGAACAACTGTCTAAGGAAAGGTTATTCTTTTTTATCACTTGACCTAGAAGTGCCTCTTAGTACTTTCAGGCCACTGGGCTTTAGAAAGAATTTAGAAAAATCAAGATCTAGCTGGAATTCATTCTTAAAAGGTTGACAAAAGGCCAAGCATTGTTTTAGAATTCCCTTTATTATTAGCAGATTAGACACTTGTTTCTTTGTTCTTCCTTACTTTTATTTCTGTATCTCACAATCACACACACACACCTATATATATATATATATATATATATATATATATTGCAATATATATTTATATTGCAAGATCAGCCAGTCAATTAAAAACTATCTGGTACATATTTGACAATTTATGTCAGTGCTAGGATTCCTGCAGTGAATCAAAATAGGAAAATTAACTGAAAATTACATTTAAGGTTGACTCTACAGTTCATCTTTCAGGGTTTGTCATAACCCTTACTGGTAATCCTTCTAATCCCTCTGGACTGAAGTTTTCAGTATTTTATGCTACTGGCCTTGGTGAGGCACTGTGAACTTAAATGCTGGGCAGGCTTCTACCCTGTATTTTGATTGTTAATTTTATTATTATGAGGTAACATTGGTTTACAACACTGTATTTGACTCAGAGGTATAGGATCCAACCTTTTCGGATGTGTGTTTCCACACCACACCTACCACCAAAGCACCCACAGTCCACTGTAATTCATTGGGCACCCTCTACTTTTGACCTCCACCATCCTTTTCCCCCTCTGGTAGGCTCAATTCTACAGTCACATTTCTAGATTTTGTTATTGAGTTGGTTTTATCTGACCCTGTGTTTTGTTTTTCCATGCTCCACATGTAAGTGAGACTGTAGGTGTTTGTCTTTTTCCTTCTGACTTAATTTCGTTCAGTATCATCCCCTCCAGTTCCATTCCTGTAGTTGCAAATGGGAACAGTTCTCTTTGTCTACAGATAGCACGTCTTCTTAATCTGCTCCTCTGTCCTCAGACACTTAGGTTGTTTCCATAGTTTGGCTGTTGTACATAGTGCTGCAATGAACCATGCAATTCTTCTTGCAGTCTCCGCCAAAGAAATATGGTAAAGTCACACTTCTTTAAGTGGGACTGGGGTAGAATTTGTATAAACTGTTGCCTCCCGCCCTTTTACTCACCCAAGTTGTCCAGTTTCCAACATATCCTTGACACTTTCCATACATATCTTTCTAAAGCCCTCCATTCCTTCTGAAGGTTTACATGTCATGGCTTAGTTTTTTTTTTTTTTTTTTAATTAATTTATTTATTTATACAAGCACTGGGTATGGTCAGAAGTGTGGGAGGGTGAGAGAATTCACCAGAGCCAGAGCGGGGAGCAGAACAGGCAGACTGACGAAGTACACTACTGAGGGGAGAAGCAGCAGGAGAGCTCTGCCTGTCATATGGGACCCTTGCCAGCGGCCGGGGATCGAACCCGGGCTGCAGAGGCTGCGGGCAGCTTCGCAACCCAGCACTCCACCTCTGCGCCACCGGGGATGCCCATGACTTAGTTGTTTTTTGAATAAGATACAAGAATGTATACATGTGAGCCTTATTTGGGTATTGATTCTAATTTTTTCAACTTTATTTCAATATAGTTTTAACTCTTAAAGGAAATAATAATAGTATAAGACCACCTTTCTATTACTTGATACCCAGAGTAACCTATTTTTCACAGTTGCCTTATTGTTTATTTACTCTATGTGTGTATGTGTGTGTGTGTTTAATTATATAAATTTACATTGTCGGGGAGCAACCACTTGAAAATATATTGCAATCATCAGGGAACTTAAGTGTTCAGTATATTTTTCTTAATAATAAGAAATGCTCCTATGTAATCAGTACAACCTCAGTGGTCAACTTCAGTAAATTTTACACTGACAAAATGCTTTGATCTAATCTACCATCCTTAAACCAGTTTGTCAACTGATTTAACAGTGTTCTCTGTTTCATTTCTTTTCCTCCAATCTAAGGCCAAGTTATATTTAGTCATCATATCTCTATGGCCTCCTTTAATCTGGAGCCCTTACTAAGTCATTCTTTTTCTTGTATGTCATTGACATTTTTGAAGAATACAGTTCTCTTTTAATAGGACACTCCTGTTTGGGGGTTTCTGACGTTTCTTCATGACTGGATTCAGCTGGAATGCTGCATAAATGCTGATGCATCTTAGGCCTTTTCTCTGGAGGCAAGTGATGTTAGGTGACTTTGCTTGCCTGATCAAGTAATTATTCATCTTCTTTACTGTATATTCATTATTTGTTTGAGTGGGGAGAAACTTGAAGACCATGAACATGCTATTCATCAAAATTTCTCCCAATTCTGATTTATTTACACTGTATTAGATTATCTGAAGACAAAAAGTCTTCTCTTGAGGCTTTAACAGAAAGAAAATTTAACTACTCTGCCTTTTGAAATACTTTCTGTAACAATAACTAATAAACCTAGCATCTCTACATTCAAAAACTGAATTGGAAAAGCCATAATGCATATACAAATAGGTCATTATGTACACCTGAGACTTATATGTTCTATGTCAGTTATACTTCATTTTAAAAAAGACCCTTAATGGTTAATCTAAGCTGCATGCCTTTTTTTTTTTTAAAGATCCATTTATTTATGCATATAAGAGTTGGGTTATAGGCCAGAAGTGTGGGGGGCCAGAGGATTTACCAGAGACAGAGTGGGGAACAGAACAGACTGATTGAAATACACTGCTGAGGAGAGCAGCAGGCAAGTCAGGAGAGGTCTGCTGCGCCATGTGGGTAGCTCCCTGGCCGGGGATCAAACTTGTGCTGTAGTGGCTGCGGAATGCCTCAGAGGCTGTGTCTTAACTCATTGCGCCATCAGGGAGGCCCTGCATACCTCTTTTTGTATCCATTTACCTCAGTAATTAGAAAAAGTATCATCATCATTTTACTGTAGGAAAAACAATCACCTTTCTCTCCCTCAGGCAGTTTCTAATAATAGGATATTAGAGATCCAACACACCAAACTTTTATCAAATGCTTAAATACTGATTAAAATGTATAATCAAGTGGAATTTGATTCCACCAAGCAAGTGGAATTAAAAAAAAATTAGTTATGATGAACACTGCCAGCTGATAAGGAAGGGGCAGGAGTTAGTATAAACTGGTGTCCCTGGCCCTGTCGCCTGTGCTGTGTGCTCCTGACCCAGGACCTTTCACCTGCAGTCACATCTGCCCACTAAAGTTGACCATTAGCAAGTGTCTATGCTTGTTAAAATGATGTTGGTGATATTAATTGTTCTGAGACCCCAAGTATGTAACTACATACTTGTTAAAATGATGTTGGTGATATTAATTGTTCTGAGACCCCAAGTATGTAACTACTGAAAGTCATAGGATTATTTTTTCATGGTTATACCTTATAGACCCCAGAAACTAAAGCACAGTTCCTTCTCATTGGAGGGAAAAGTAGTTTCTCAATGGTTAGGAGAATTTATTAGATTCCTTCTTCATATAAAAAGCATGCAGGTGGAACAAGAACAGACACACAGACCAATGGAATCAAATAGAAAATCCAGAAATAAACCCACAGATTTATGGTCAACTAATCTTTGACAAAGGAGCAAAGAATATGCATTGGCGCAAAGAAAGTTTGTTCAATAAATGGTACTGGGAAAACTGGGTCGCTGCATGCAAAAGAATGAAGCTTGACTACTACCTAACACCATGCACAAAAACCAACTCAAAATGGATTAAAGACCTGAAACCATAAAATACATAGAAGGAAATAATAGGTGAAACACTACATGATACGCACCTCAAAGACATCTTTACAGACACATCACCCAAAGCAGTGATAGTGAAGGCAAAGATAAACAACTGGGACCACATCAAATTAAAGAGCTTCTGCACAGCAAAAGAGACAATAACAAAAACAAAGAGAAATCCCATCGACTAGGAGAACATTTTGCACACAGCACTAATGATAAAGGACTGATCACAAAAAATCTACAAAGAGCTGATGAGACTCAACAAAAACAAAGAAAATAATCCAGTCAAAAAAATGGGCAGAAGAGCTAAAAAGAAACTTCTCTGAAGAAGAAATGCAAATGGCCAACAGGCATATGAAAAAATGTTCAACATCACTTGTAATCAGGGAAATGCAAATCAAAACTACAATGAGATACCATCTCACACAGTGAGAATGGCACATATTAAAAAAACTAGCAACAACAAATGTTGGTGAGATTGTGGAGAAAAAGGAACTCTCCTGTACTGTTGGGAGTGCAAACTGGTCCAACCACTATGGAGAGCTGTGTGGAGATTTCTTGACCTACTAAACATAGAGCTTCCATATGCTCCAGCAATTCCACTCCTAGGTATTTACCCAAAGGACACAGAAACATCAATTCCAAAGAGCACCTGCACCCCTATGTTTATAGAAGCACTGTTTACAATAGCTAAGCTTTGGTAACAACCCAAATACCCAAAAATAGATGACTGGATCAAGAAGAAATAGATGACTGGATCATATACACCATGGAATATTACTCAGCATTCCAAAAAGATAAACACATGCAATTTGTAGCAACATGGATGGCGCTGGAAGGGATCATGCTCAGCGAAATAAGCCAGAAAGAAAAAGAAAAATACCGGATGGTCTGACTCATAGCAGGAATCTAGAAAACTTAAATAAGGGACCAGGAAAAAGAATAACTATAAGAAAAAAAAATATCAAAATCAACAAACAACTATGAACCAGAGACACTCTATGGGGGGTGGGGGGCGGGGAAAGGAGGGCTTGGGGTCAAAATAACGGGGTTGTAATTGTATGGGGAATATAAAAAATAAAATTTAAATAAAATGTGAAAAAAAATTAAAAGAATAAAAGCGTGCAGGTGGTATTGCATATGGGCTAGAGAAGAAAGCTTTAATGTTAGATAATCCTGAGTTTGACCCCCAGCTCTGTCACTTTGGATAAATTGCTTGATCTCTAATATCCTTTCTTTCTATCTAAAACAGAGATGCAACATGAAATTATTGGAACTGAATGCCATAATGTTGTAAAGTACAATAGTTTCTGCCTGCTAAGAGGTGCAAACATAGGGGTAGTTCTGATTATTTTTCTTAAGAAATTGAGTAAAGTGATGGGTGTCAATATCTTGGGAGTGCCCTTGCATCAGAGGTCTCGTTTGTGTTTGCTAGGAGCCTGGGGGCCAGGGCAAACAAAAAATCTGTCATTTGTGGGATGCATAAGCCCAGAATCGATGCTGGCCCCTAGGCACTGGGATCATGAGAAGTATTGGGTTCCTGGTCCCACTGGGCTGACTATCCTGTTTCAGTAGTAGAATAAATAGTCCTTGTAGCTTAGAAAATACCAGGGTGTTTTGTGGTCAGGTGCTCATGTGGGTGAGTCCTGGGGAGGCCAGTGAGGACATTTCAGGGGGCACCTCAGAACTAATCTGCTGACCTGGGGCAGGGATCTCTGGCATGTGGGTAGGGGCAGCTTCCATCCAGAGTGTGTCCTAATTGGGGAAGGGATGGGCTGCAGGGAGTGCCGGGCAGTCTAGACATCTTGCCTGGCTGTTGGCCTGTGTTTTTGCTCCCTGAGGACACACAGTCAGCATGCCACCAGACTACTAAGGAATTCTGAAGCTTTTGGACTTGGCATAAATACACACAAAGATCTAATTGTAGCTCTGCATTTTTAGCTAATAACCTAAGAAGGTCAATTGTGGGCTTGCTAGTTCATAGCTGTTGTTTTCACCATTGGCCTTTCTGGATTCCCCAGAACTTGTGGCTATTTAGGGGGAGGCTTCAGTTCTGCTGCCTGACTTTGGGCAGATATCCCTGACCCTTCTCTCCCATGACTTCTGGTATTTGCTGGTCTGGGCAGGCAAACTCAGAAGGGAGTGTGTGTTGCATATGAAAAAAAAAAAATACCGCCAAAGACACTTGCTATGTAAATAATTCAGAATTCTGCAAAGACTAGTTAGCTTTTCCTAGGTCCTATTTTGGGTAATTGAAATGGCTTATTTTAGGTTTACATTTTCTTTGTAGTCTTCAAAGTATACACAAAGATTAAACAAAGAACAGAGAGATCACACTATTTTCATGTCTCTGGCATAACTGGTATAAAGATATTTTGTTGTTGCTCTAAATCGATTTTAGTCTTTCTGGAAAGCAAACGAGTTGAGTGCAACCAAAGCTATAAAATTATTCATAGCTTCTCTCACCCCTGGCCGGTCAATTTAGGACTCCATCCTAAGGAAATATCTTTTCCCTTAGAACAAAGGAACTAAAATAGGCTTTGCACAGAGATGCTTTTCTCACCCTTTGTGACAGTGAAAATGTGTGATCTACTGAAATGGAAGCCTAAGAGAGGGGTGTGGTGACAGAAAGCTGTAGCGGAGCCCTTAGTAATGATGCTGCGTGTATTGTCCCCTAGGGAGAGAGGGGTGTGAGGGAGAAAGACCGCATCCCAGATAGTGTGCTCAGAGCCTGAAGTTCTTCACACACTCCTCATCCCTATCTCTGCTGTAGCTAGTCCAGGAACCCTTTATTACTTCCCCACCACTGGAAACGGCAGGTCCTGATGGCTTCAAACCTGAGTCATCAGGCCATCTTGATGAGCTCAGAGGAGAAATTAGAACAGTGTAAACACAGTCGTGTATTTTTTACTGGTTTATATTTTGTTACCTTCTAAAATTGCTTAATATATATAAATAAAATAATTCTTAACATAATAATGGTTCTTTTAAATTCTTGATAATGTTCATTAGATAATTAGGACAACAAGCAAAGTATTTATAGGCTTCTGAGTGACTTAGCATCTGCTGTCTCTCAGAAGAGCAACAATAGCTTCATTTTTCACTGAAAATCCCAGACTTGTTTTTTTTTTTTATTCCTAGAGTTCCTGGTTAAAAAAAGTCCCTCATTCTGTACCACATTGAGATTTTATTTAAGCTAAGGTTTTAAAACAAGCATTTCCAGTTGGTAGGAAATAATGTATGCAGGCGGGTATGTCTAGACACCTGTGCAGAAGATTCAGTAATGTGAGCACTCATCAGAGAGTCTCAGGAAGGGCAATTGTAGAGCCCTGTGCTTTATATGTGTGCCCACTCATGTATTTACACCTTTGCCCAGTGCATTTGACTACTGGGCACACACATTGATTCTCTTTGTCTGAATTGACTGCTTTCGAAACTTTCATTTTGATGTGCAAGAGTAGATTCTGTTTGGCTCTTAGTTGCTGGAAAGATAACATCTATGATTATCCATAGTCCTGGAGGCAGCAAAATGTCCCAAACACTCCTTGGTAAGAGTCAGGTCGGTTGGAATGGCCTGCCCTTCTGCTGTTGACTGTCTATATCCTGAAGACCAGGTGGCTGATAGCTGCTTTATTTCTCCCGGTGTGACACTCATTTTGGAAGAAGGAATGAGGAGCGCTAGAAATGCCGAAGTTTGAGTGATTGTTTAGACCTCTCATCCTCAGATAATTACAGTGGATCCCTTCCCATTCTTTCTGCTAATAAAATGAGTGGGGAACTTTGTTACATGCATATGATACTAAGTAGGAAAATAAAGAGGATGCCACTTCCAAAAAGCTTGAAAACCTCAGTTCTAATGCTTCCCTCCAGTTGCTCTGGGTTTCGCCCCCACAACTTCATATTGTCTGTAACTAAGATGTCTAGCTTGTCTGCTTGACTCCACGCAGCTAGTGGCCTGTCAAGCATGATTTGGGATCCTTCCTGCCTTAGGATGTCTCAACTGTTGAACAAAATCTCCACCCCTCTGGACACCATACAAAGCTTTAGGCTCTGCCCCCTGAGCCCCTCCTTCCACTGTCTGCCGTGTGCACCACAACACAGGCCACACTGTAGTATAGCTCTGGTGCAGCTGTAGTGTGGTGGAGCAGACTTAAGCTTAACTCAACCAAACATTCTGATAATGTATTGATGTCATTATTAAGGAGTCTAAGAACTAAAGTAAAAAGTACTAAGTAAATCTGCTTTACATACAGGTTTCAAAATAATCATTTATACAAAGATATGTAGAACATGCTTGTCACAATGGATCAGACAAAGACAAGCTGCAGGACTGACCCTCGATCTGAGACCATAGGTCTGAGACATTGGTGGGGAGTAAAGAATGGGGGTGCGGGGTGGAGGTGGTGGAGGGCGACGATAGCATAGTGGAGTGTGGTGGAGGACTGGAGGGGAGAAATCCTACATTGTGAAAAAATAAACAAGAATGGTAAATAAATAAGATATGCTTGTCACTAAGCATTCAGTGAAGTATTATGTGTTCTGTTGTGTCCCTGCTCTGAAGAAACTATTCAAAGTCATAGCAGCTTTCTCTAGGAAGACTTTCTGGAAAGGACTTATTTAGTCTGTAGCATACTGCCCCCAAATTTAGCAATTTATTTTATTTTTTTAAAGATTTATTTATTATTTATTTTACACAAGCACTGGGTACAGTCAGAAGCGCGGGAGGGTGAGAGAATTCACCAGAGCCAGAGTGGGGAACAGAACAGGCAGACTGACGAAATACACTGCTGAGGGGAGCAGAGGACGTGGCAGGAGAGGTCTGCGCGCCGTGTGGGACCCTCACCGGTGGCCGGGGATCAAACCTGCACTGCAGAGGCTGAGGGCAGCTTTGCAGTTCAGCGCTCAACTGCTGCACCACCAGGGGAGGCCCAAATTTAGCAGTTTAAAACAACAAATATTTATTATCTCTCATAGTTTCCCTGTGTCAGGAAGCCAGGAATGGGCTTAGTTGGGTGGTTCAGCCTCAATGTCAAGTGTTAGCCTGGCGGCAGTCACCTAGGCTGGACTAGAAAAGGTCCACATGCCAGTTCAGCCTCGTGGTTGCTGGGATCCTTAGCACTTGGCTCTGAGTGTCCTCATAACACGACAGCAGTGTTCTGGAGTGAGTGGTCTCAGAGAAAGGGATTAAGACCAAGCTGGAAACAGTAGTCTTTGTTTTTAATTGGAGTAACATGGATTATATCATTACATATGTTTCATGCGTACAACTTTGTGAATTAACATCTGTATGCTACACTGTGTTCCCTACTAAAGGTCTAGTTTCTGTTCTTCTCCATCCAATTGGTATCTTTTATCCAAGTTACCCCCCTCCCTTTCTCTTCTCTTCTGGTAACCACTGTTTTGTTCTTATATTCTAAAAGCTTTTGTTTTATCTTCTAATTACGGGTGAAATCAGCGTTTGTCTTTATCCATCTGACTTATTTTACTTAGCACAGTGCTTTCTAGGTTCATCCATATTATTGCAAATGGCAGGATTTCATCTTTTTTTTCTTAAATAACTGAATAATAATCTTTATCTACTCATGGGTAAATGGGCACTTGTGTTGTTTCCAGCTCTTGGCTGTTGTGAATAATGCTGTGATGAATTATGGGGGTGCATCTATGCTTTTGAATTCATGTTCTCATGTTCTTAGGGTAAATATCCAGAAATGGGATAATGGATTGTATAGAATTTCTATTTTTTGTTTTTGAGGAACGTCTATAAGGAAATAGTAGTCTTTCTTACCTAATCTTAAAATCAGTTCTGTTCTGTTCTAGCGGCCACACAGACCCAATTCAGTTGGTACTGTGTGGGAGGGGTCTACAAAGAGTGTGACTCTCAGTAGCTGGACAACCCTCTTGGAGTCTGGTTGCTCGCCTGTTCCTGTGGGGTTTTCAAGGAAGTAATGTCCACAAATGGGTATCAGTCATTAAAAAGGATTCTGGAATTTAAAGGGCAAAAATTCTGCTCACTTTTTCTTAAGCTTTTTAAGATGTCTTTTAATTTTCACTTCTTTTTTCTTTCCCTCTTAGTGCAGATTATGAAATACACAGGTATCTGCCTACAGCAGTAACCTCTTCCTAGAAGATAGCTTATATGACTCAAAATTGGGAAAAAAAAAAAAAGAAGGTAGTATTAATAAAAAGAGTTCCCAGACCAGTTGTCTCATTTCTTTCACACCTGAGGCATTTGAGTCCTACTTTTTTCCTGGGTGTATATAAATATAAAGCTTGGTCGGAGCAATTGCCAAGGAAACTGGATGGCACAGGGAATTGAATTTTCTGGATGCTGCCCTCTCCAAAGGAGTCCTTCCAGATTAGTTTGCTAATTAATTGTTCCATGTGGACTGGGTGACTGACTTCCAAAGTGTAGCTCACTCACCTTGGTATAACTGTTGGTTGGTGAGTGACTGGGGCTGAGGACCCCTGGGCCTTTGCCTGATGTGACTCTAATGTTCCAATTAATGTCTTTGTCATCTGCAGGCAAGTTCCAGAAGTGGCCCTGAGTATGGAGTGTGTGTCATTGATGAGATTGGGAAGATGGAGCTCTTCAGTCAGCCTTTCATCCAGGCTGTTCGTCAGACACTGTCCACCCCAGGGACTGTAGTCCTCGGCACCATCCCAATACCAAAAGGAAAACCTCTGGCCCTTGTGGAAGAAATACGAAACAGAAACGACATTAAAGTGTTCAGTGTGAGTATGGCTGAAACTGAGCAAACCCAGGGGAACTGGGTTGACCCAGTCCTCACCCATGTGCTTAAGAATGCAGAATACCTAAAAGCAGATGCACAGTCAGAAACAATAACAGCAGTTATTTACACAGGGAGTAAAGAAAAATGAGGAGACAGAGAGAGAGAATATCCACAGGCTGGCATGTGGCCAGGTGCTGTGTCTGTCCTTCCCTAGGCAGCATCTGCTGAGCAGACATCAAGGTCCAAGCTAAAGCCCCATGTGGTAAGCTGGTGACTTCTCCACAGACACCCCTCCTCACTAGCAGTTTAACTGCCAAAGCCCCAGCAGCTTGACTGCTAAAAGCCTTAGCTTTGTCCCTTTTCCTATAAGCCCACACTCGGGAGGTGGAGACTAGAAAGCTCTACCTTTTTCCAGAGAGGTGGCTGTGAGCACTACCCAGCGGCTCAGAGGCTGCTCTTCACCTTTCCTCTGACACAGCCAGTCTTCCTTATCTGCAAAGACTCCCAACTGTTAGCCATTCGCCCTGCAATCTGCCTCCGTCTCCTTCCCCCACGAGAGGCCAGGACCTTGTCAGCAAATGACTTGCCTGAGTAGTGGATACTTCTGGCCTAACCCCAACTCTCCTTAGTGTGTGACCAAGTTGGGAATTAGGAGAGAAGAGGCTGAAATTACAGTTTCCAGCAGAGCTTCCAGATACTGTAGAGTCCAATGGCACATTCCACAGTGATGGAAGTGTACTATCTGCATTATAGAGATGCTATAGCCATTAGCTACATGTGGCTCTTTATCCTTCATGTAAATAAAATCATATTGAATAAAATGAAAAATTTAATTCCTTGATCACACTGGCCATATTTCAGGTACTTAGTAGCTACATGGACAGCACAGTCTTGCTGCCAGCAGTATGGTCCTCACCCAGGAGCTTGCAAGGTGGGCAGTGTTGTAGGACCCACCCTGACCTAATGAATTGAATTCTCTGGGCAACAGCCGAGTAATCTGTTGAATCTGTTTGATAAGCTGTCTGGCGGTTTTCAGGCCCCTTAGAATTGGAGAAGCCCGAGGGTAGACCATGTGTGACAGATGAGTAGTTCTGTGTTACTAGCCAGTGGTGCTGCCTGAGCCTGTTGTAAGGGTCCCTGCTGACACTGCTGACACTGCACTGAAACACTTGCCTTTTCTTCCCTGTTACTTTCTGCCCTTAGTCAGATATTGACTGAGTTCTGCTCACATCCCTCACGCCTCTTCCCTAACCCCTATACTCTTTCCCCACCCCTCCCAGTTTAAAAGCTCACTGGCCTTACAGGTGCCAAGTAAACTGACTAGTCAGTCTGGTAAAATCATTCCTGTCGGGACAAGTAGTGAGTAAGCTCTCACTCCAAATGCCAGTGAACTTACATCCCTGGCTAAGATGTCACCGTGGCCAGCTGATATTAGTGGGGCATCCATATGTTGTCACCAGAGTGTCCTGGGGTACTTTGAGGATAGTAAACAACCATTAGGGTTAGACCAGCCTGACTTGGAAGAATGTGTTTCTGTATAACTTCATTTATTCCTTCTTCATTTGGTAAATATTGTTATATCTAAGGCATCATTCTAAGACTTGGCGATAAATAAGACTGATCAAGTCCTTGACCTCATGAAGTGAACATTTTAGTACAGGGACTAGAAAACAAAATCTAAACAAACATTTAAGAAGATTTTCACAGCTAAGTAGTTTTCCATCATGTATATAAATACATGATGGAAAACTACTTAGCTGTGAAAATAAATGAACCTTTGCCATTTAGACAACATGGATGGATAATACCAAGCAGGGGATAATACCAGGCGAAATAAGTCAGAGGAAGAAAGACAAAGGCCAGATAATTTCACTCATGTGAAATATAGAGAAATAAAAAAAAGGAACTGATAAAACAAACCCTAGAAATATTACTGCAGAATTTAGGGTACTAGAGAGGGAGTAAGGGAGTGTGGAAACAAAGTGAGGAGGGGCCCCAATGGTCTAGGTATAGGGGCTGTGTGGGTGCTTTGATGCTGGGTGGTGTGTGGTGACATACATCTGAGGAGGTATGTCCCTGTTCCCCTAAATTTCATGCACACACATAGTGTTACAAACCAATGTTACAAACAAAAAAACTACTAACCTAAAACTAACTCTTGGAAAATATATAGAAACAAGGAATAATTCTTTGTAATCTTGAGTTGGACAGTCTTATTTGATACACCACCAAAAGTACAAGTGACAAAAGGATAAACTATAATTTTTCAACCTTAAAATTTTGTTCTTAAAAGGACACTACAAAAGTAAAATGCCAACCCACAGATGGGGGAAAATATTTGCAGATTACAGCCGCTCAGGGAGTTGTATCCCTGCGTGTACTGGCAACTCTTATAACTTAATAAAAAGACAAACTAGTTAGAAAATGGGCAAAGGATTTAACTAGGCATGTCTCCAAGAACAGACACATAACGAATAAGTCTTAAAAAGATGTGAAGCATCATTAGCAATATCAATGCAGTCAAAACTACCATTAGATACCACTTCACACCCACTAGGCTGGCTATCCTAAAATTTAAGAAAAGAAATGGAAAATAACAAGTGTTAGTGAGGATGTGAAGTTGGAACTCTCATCCACTGCTGTTGGGAGGGCAAAAATGTGAAAAACACTTGGGCAGTTCCTCAAAAGGTAAAATTGGAGTTACCATATAACCCAGCAGTACCGCTTCTCAGTATATGCTCATAGATCGGAATTGAGACTATATATTCACACAAAACTTGTACATGTGTGTTCATAGGAGCATTGCTCATAATAGCCAGAGTGGGGACAACCCAAGTGTCCATGAGCTGATGGTTGCACAAGTAGAATGTGGCCTACACATACAACCAGCTATCTTTCAGCAATAAGAAGGAATGGATACTTGGCTACAGCATCAATGAGTGGCTAAGTTCACAGTATGTTCAGTGAAAGAAGCCCATCACAAAGGTTACATATTGCATAATTCCATTCCTATGTTCAGAACAGGCAAATTTACAGAGACAGAAAATAGTGGTTGTCAAGGACCTGGGGGAAGAGGAGGGGGAAGACGGGCAGTGAATGAGAATGGAAATAATGGGAGTGGTGATAAAAATATTCTAAGTAGACAGTGCTGATGATTGTATAACTATGAATATACTTGGGCCTCCCTGGTGGCACGGCGGGTTGAGTGCAACGCTGTGAAGCTGTCCACAGCCTCTCAGTGCGGGTTCGATTCCGGCTGGCCAGGGAGATACCCACATGGCACAGCAGACCTCTCCTGTCTTGCATGCTGCTCCCCTCAGCAGTGTATTTTGGTCCATCTGCCTGTTCTGCTCCCCGCTCCGTCTCTGGTGAATCCTCTCACCCTTCCACGCCACTGACCTGTACCCCAACTCTTGTATAAAAATAAATCTTTAAAAAAAATTGTGGGGCCTCCCCTGGTGGCGCAGGTGGTTGAGCTCAGCGCTGTGAAGCTGTCCAAGGCCTCTGCAGTGCCAGTTCGATCCCGGCCGGCTGGCGAGGGTCCCACATGGCGAGCAGACCTCTCCTGTCTCACCTACTGCTCCCCTCAGCAGTGTATTTTGTCAGTCTGCCTGTTCTGTTCCCCACTCTGTCTCTGGTGAATCCTCTCACTCTCCTGCACATCTGGCCTTTACCCTGGTTCTTGTATAAATAAATAAATAAATCTTTAAAAAAAAATAAAAATAAAAATAAAAAAACTATTATATACTAAAACCCCCTGAATTATGCCCCATTAGGGGTTGAATTTTATGGCATATGAATTATATATAAATTAAGCAATTTTCTGTATATACTCTTCCTCCTCCAGGGAGATGTGGCATTGTGGCTTTAACTCTGGGTTCTAAAGAATCCCAAGTAATTCTTAGTTTAGAAACATCAACTTTCGAGAAAAAAGTAGAGCTGAGCTGGTGGATTCATGAATGATTCTATTTTTAGGTTCACTATATTGAAATAAAACATGAAACAAACAGGCTACTAATAACTTGTTATGTGTTAACTTACAATAATAAACAAAGTGTTGTCACATTAATTCTTTTTATAATCCCTTGCCTATTGGAAACTTTTCTGGGCCCTTCCCAGTTTCAAGGAAATGAGGGTGATTTTGTTTTAGTTTCTTGCATAGTACATATGCAGAGAGCATGTTTTCCTGTATCCGGATGTTTACAGCTTTCCTGAATTTATGGCCAGAATTACTGACCTTGGACTCACTCTTAGGCCTTTCTCTGTCCCCAGGAGGCACAGAGCAACTTGGATGCTTAAGATGATCAGTCTTTGTAACCTTTATTTATTCACTCAGCTGTATTTCAAAGACCCCCCTCAGCTTAGAATTTAATAAACATTCATCAAGTACCCACTCTGCCTGACTAGATGAGTGAGAGGCAGTTCCTGTCCTGCCCAGTCCCCATGGAGATGGAGTCTAATCTTTTCTTCACCCAAAGGCCACTGGGTTACTCCCCTCTGACAGCCCCTGCATTGGGCAGAGTCACTGGACTTCCTTCTCTGTCTTAAGCCTACATTATGGGGTGTGGGGGTGGACAGGGCACCTTTGTTCTTTTCTGCAGCCTTCCTCTCCTCCTTTTACAGTTCTCACCCCCCACTTTCCTTTTTTTTTTTTTTTTAAGATTTATTTATTTATTTATACACGCACTGGGTACAGTCAGAAGCGCGGGAGGGTGAGAGAATTCACCAGAGCCAGAGTGGGGAGCAGAGCAGGCAGAAGGACCGAAGTACACTGCTGAGGGGAGCAGCGGGCAGCAGGAGAAGTCTGCGTGCCATGTGGGACCCTCGCCAGAGGCCTGGGATCGAACCGGCGCTGCAGAGGCTGCGGGCAGCTTCGCAGCCCAGCGCTCAACCACTACACCACCAGGGAGGCCCTTAAAGATTTATTTTATTTATACAAGAACCGGGGTACAGGCCAGATGCACGGGAGGGTGAGAGGATTCACCAGAGACAGAGCAGGGAACAGAACAGGCAGACCAACGAAATACACTGCTGAGGGGAGCAGCGGGCGAGACAGGAGCGGTCGGCTCATCATGTGGGTTGCTCAGAGGCCGGCGGGGATCTAATCGGCACTGCAGAGGCCTTGGACAGCTTCACAGCGCTGCGCTCAACCGCCTGCGCCACCAGGGAGGACCCCACTTTCCTTTTTTAATTAGCCACTCAGGAAAGACTAAATGTGGTGACTAAATAAAAAGTAACCTGGTCTTCTACATAAAGGGAAGGGTCCTTGAGGTTTACAGATGATGCTTGTTCTTGTCTTTGGGAGTTTGTCTTTGGGGTACAAGAAACATAATAGTAGTAGTAGTAGTAGTAGTAGTAGTAGTCAGTTTCACATAGACATCTCAATGCATGCTTTTCAGAAATAATCTTAGGGAGGCCAAAAGGGGGGGGGGGTGTTGCAAAACATGAATGTAGTTGCTGCATTCTGTTCACTATTTTTTTTTAAAGGATTTTTTTTTAAAGATTTATTTATACAAGCATTGGGTACAGTCAGAAGCGCGGGAGGGTGAGAGAATTCACCAGAGCCAGAGTGGAGAACAGAACAGGGAGACCGATGAAGTACACTGCAGAGGGGAGCAGCGGGCATGGCAGGAGAGGGCTGCACACCATGTGGGACACTCGCCCGGTGGCCGGGGATCGAACTGGTGCTGTAGAGGCTGTGGGCAGCTTCGCAACCCAGCACTCAACCACTGTGCCACCGGGGAGGCCCTCTGTTCACTATTTTTTAATGAGAAAATGTTCTTAGAATGTCTTTTCCAATTCTTATATTTATTCTTCCCATGTCCAACTGAGGCTTGGAAAGAGCTGACTGTTAGGGGCAGTTGGCACTGTTCCTCCTGTACCACCCTGAGCCCCCAGCAGTTACTGAGGAGGGAGGGAGGGGATCTTGGCAGGGCGGCCACTGACTCACCAGGACCCCTGGGTGATGCCCATCAGCCTTTGGCAAGCTCTTTTCTTCCTGTGCTTAGTCTTGTGTGAAACGGGGATAATCATGCGGGTCTCATTTGCCACAGGCCCAGTGTGAAATTGAAATGAAACAAGATAGGGTCTTAAGAGCTTTGTATGGAATCCAGGGCTGCAGCATGAGTTTGATGCTGGAGATGACGAGGCATCTCCCTGGAGTGTGTATCTGGGGCTGTGTGGCATGGCAAGGCTCTTTGGGCTCCTAATTTTATTCTCTCTGATGCAAGCCTTGGCTGTGCCCTCACTCATAGCTGGTATTGTGGGTAATGGAGTTTCCTGCCTTAACACCCTTGGCTTACCTTCATATGCCCCCAACTATTTCATCTCAAGATTTAAGGGGTTAAAGAATAAAAACAAAGTTGTGCTAATGACCCATAGGAAGAGGTCTTCCCTTCCCCCATCCTCCCTGCAGATTGCTGATTCTGTTACCTGTAAATTCCAGCTGCTGTAATGGACATATACAGTGGGGCAACGTCAGCTGGCCTGTGCGGAACTGGTGATCCACCTGTGGCAGCTCCTTTTAATAGCTGGACAGGGAAGTGTCTCCGCTGGGAGGCAGTAGTGACTCCGGGGAGCAGTGCTGCGCTTCCCTCGTCACTCCCCCCTGCAAACTCAGGGTTAGTTCTCCCATCTGGAAGGAACTGGTGTTCCCTTCCCTTCTTTCTCCCCTTCCCTCACTTCTTTTTTGCTTTTTCCCTCTCTCCTCTACATCTCTCCTCTCCACTCAACATCTCATCCTTTGCTTTTTAAACGAGGTGATAAAATAAATGTTTAGAGAAAAGGAAGTGATCCCAGATGCCCTTCACCTCTGAAGTCGCCTCTTGAGGAACCCCATGCACTCTCAGAGACTCAGAAGGCAGAACCGGGTGACTTCCTAGTGAAGTCAGGGTGGAAGAGGAACCCCGGGCTTGGGGTCATGTTGTCTGTCCTTTTCCACCCTGCTGCTAAAGCCACATGACACTCCCCAGCCAGCCTGCTGAGTTTCCATCACTGCCTGCTTGTCTACCTCTTTCCTCTTCAAATCAGGATTTCCTTGAATGCAAACAGCAGAAATGGACCTCAGTTAATTTAAGCAAAATACCAGCAAAGAACTTTCTAAGGTGATGAGGTTTCTCTTCCTGCAGAAGGCAAAGCTGATGTTGTTCATTTTGCTGGAGCCAGAACTGCCCCGGGAGTGATGTGGCTACTGGATGGTGTCCTCCAACACTGCTGTTAGGGTGTCAGCCTCAGCCATTTGCTGCTACGCTCACTTTTTTTTTTTGGTATTCAAAAGAATAATTTTATAAGACATAAGCAAAGAGATTGTTAGGAGCTGTTCATTGACAAGGATATGGTTGACTACTTCTCTAAGGACTCAAATTTTCAGGAAGATTTCCAGGGCTCAGCTCACACTCCTTACCCGAGGGCTAGTTTCCTAGTTGGTCACCTTCCAAAAGAAAATCCTATAAAGATGAGTGGATGCTGGAGAACAAAAAGTAGTAAATTGTGTTGTGCACTTCCTCATCAGACATTTGTTTGGCATCTACTGTGTGCCAGGTGTGGTCAGACTCAGGTGTGATGTGCAGTGGGACCAGGCCCATTGCTCCCAGAAATCTGGGTGTGACTCATGACCAGGGAGTGGGGTGCTCTTAGTGAGCCCACCTGCAGGGCAGCCCTACTGCTGGCTTCTCAGCCACTTCCTCTGCTTAGGTCAGGTCCCACCCTTAATCCCCTCTTCCAGTCCAGAGGGCCTCGCACAGGACTCAAGTCACAACTCCTTTCAGCAAAATCCCCTTGCACTTGAGGAGCAGTCACTCTGCAGCAGCTGGCACGGGATTTCCTAGCCCCATCCTGCTCTCTGCTCCTGAGGAGCTCTTGAGGGCTTCCTTCTGGGCCCCAAACATACCTCACCCTCTGTTGGCCCCCCAGGCTCTTTTTTCCAAATATAACTTATCAGTGGCTAGAAGAAAAAGGAAGGGACTCTGAAGCCCCATCTCTTGCTTCTTCCCACAGGTCACCAAAGAAAATAGAAACCACCTTTTGCCAGATATTGTGACGTGGGTGCAGAGCAGCAGGAAGTGACGGTCCGCATTCCTGGTTTCCTGCACGTGAAGAAATGTGCTTGTTTGAGAGGTGCCCATTCAGTGGCCTGTCAAGCTTTTATGCCTTCGGGACTATGAAACCTTGTGGGCTTTGCCAAAGGAAGAATGACAGCTGGTTTCCATAAAATGTTTAAAAGATCAAATTAGCCTTAATGTGGAATTGACTACAAGATCAACAATCCATTGTGGCTTATTTATGCCCAGAGATTTCTGTTTATTTCCTCTTGCAGTTGTGCGTATGATTTAGGTAAATTACAACATGAAAAACAGTTTTCCCAGTATTAGACAGAATTGCCCCCATTGAAGTTTATAAACGTGCTCGGGAGAAGCGGGTGAAGAGAGCTCGCTAATCAATTCTGCATGTCATGAAAATGAGCTCCCTCTCCAGGTGCACTGCAAATGACAGTGGCAACAGTTTCTTGATTTCTGAAATTATTATTTCAAAAGAACACCAATTTAGGTCTTCCCCTTACTGTTTGTATGTTTGCTTATTACCTAATAAAGTAAATAGGAATATAATGGTTACTGGCAGCGATTTCTACTGTGGGAGAGACAAGCAGTGTTTAGAAATGTCCATAGTGTTGGACACGTACAACCCACGGGCCCCCTCTTTGACCACATTCACTTACCTTGTTTCCCTTCCAGCAAAAGGGGCAGGTAAATGTGGCTGGAGGAGGAGAAACCACATCTAGAAGGAGGCAGTTACCTGCTGTCTGCATGACCCCTGGGAGTGCCTGGTGTGAGAACCAGGCTGTCAGGAGCTATGGGGTAGAGGAGGGTTTAGCCCATAGTAGGTCACTGTAGAGAAAACTGCTGAAACTCCAGAATTCAGAGAGGATAAAAACAGACCTCCTAGTGGTTGATGGTACTGGAGTGATAAGGTCAATCAATGTTTTTAGGCCATTTTAATGAACTATGAATTTTTAGGATGTTTTAGTAACTCTCCTTAGCTACAAACCCAGCTGGGGTGCCCGTTAATAACCGTGGCCCATTCCCATCCTGTGTGGTGAGGTGACCTGTGGGCTGGGTCCTGGGCACAGTGGGAGTGCAGGGAGCTCTCCCATTTCTACACTAAGACAAGGGCCGGTGGTCCTGACAGGCTCTTAGGTTGGTGTCTCCTCAGCTTTTTATCCCAAGGTAACTTTAAGAAGCTTGATATGGATTTTCCAAGCCTTTGAGGGACCACAACTGGAAGGCCTAGTAGGTCATAAGCAAATCCTTTAAAAAGGGTGACCTGTCCTGTATGACAAAGAGGGCATCTCTGTCCCACTGCTCCTGATTTTGTCTCAAATTAGAAGGAAAATTAATGAACTTTATTCAAATAGGTAAAGTAGCTCATTTGAAGGCACACAGAGCTGCAGCCAAGTGTGCTTATGGAAGAGTTTGAGGTTAGAATCTTCTCAGATGTTGCCTATATGCAACTGAGATTCAGGCTGACCCCTGACATTCTTAGGATGCTGGGGCTTCTAAACACTCTTTAGGTAAAGAAGCAAGTTTGTTGGGGCCCTTACAGGATTTACCCAAGCCCTGATGGGTCTGGAGCCCCTTGTTCTTCCCAGTAGATAATTATTGTATTACCTTGCCAAACACCGATCAGGGAACATTGTAAGATGTCAGAAGAATTGCTGTATTTTATGAACTAATATTCAGTAAAGGACAATATTATGGTCTGAATGTTTGCATTCCTGCCAAATTCATATGCCGAACTGTGGTACTTAGAGGTGGGTACTTTGGGAGGTGATTTGGTCATGAGGATGGGGCCTTCATGAAGGGGGTTAGTGCCCTTATAAAATAGACCCCAAAGACCTCTCTCACCCCTTCTGCGTTATAAGGACACAGGAGAAGGCTGCTGTATATGAACCAGGAAGTGGGATCACCAGACACCAAATCCACTAGCACCTTGATCTTGGAGTTGCCAGCTTCGAGAACTGTAAGAAATATTTGTGTGTATACCACCCAGTGTGTGATAGCAAATAAGATGACTTCACAAGTAACCCCCACTCAGAGCCAAGTGTGCACAGCCTATAGAAAGAGCATTCTGCTGAGGCTTAAAGGAGGAGAGATGCTGAGGCCAGTCACCAGTTGAGGTCCATTCTCTTGCTGAGCACAAGCCAGGGCTAGAAGTGGAGACTGAGCACTGTCTGTGTTGGTGCCACTAGCCAGACCAGGAACCCTCAGGGAGGAAGGGGAGCAGTGGCTGGAGAAGGCAGACATCAGGAATACTCTTTTACACCTTAGTTTGAAGTGCCTACTGTTTAAACAAATCCAGTACCTAACATATAGATAGGTAGGAGTACTGGTTCAAGAAAAAATTCAGCTTGAAGAGTGCAAAATTTACATAGGTGCTACTGTATAAAGAATTTGCTAGAATAACATGGATGAGACAAAGCAAAACTGATTTACAGAATGAGTTTACAAAATCTTTCCGCCGTTAGCAGAAGGTACCAAAAACCACTAACTCACAGTATTTTAAAAACCATCTCTTTTTTCCTCTGAATAAGAGAAGCACATGTAGGGAGGCTGACAAGTCTTTTAAGTTCATAGAATATAATTTCTCTGGTCATCGTAACTGACAGGAAGAGTCCCCAGTAGAGTTGTGAGTTCATTCCCAGCTCTCAAATCATCAGTGGTCTAGCGGATGATGGCAGCCCAGAAACAGTGTAATGAGCCTTGCTCCTCCTTCTCATGTACCTCCATATTTTTAGAAGTTTGTGTTTGGGAAGATGGCACACTCGTGTGTGTGTGTGTGTGTGTGTGTGTGTGTGTTGACAACAGATGCTATGTCCCTGAAGATTGATTACTTGGGACAAAACAGTGGAAAGGTGTAGGAGGCTTGAGAGGAGAAGGGTAAGTAAACAGGCATTGCATTGCACATTTTATGGGCAAAAAGAAACTGGAGCATTGAGTGATTTTTAGAAACAACTTGCCAGACACAGATGGTTTCAACACAAAGAGCAAAATTTAGAATCAATAATGCCAGATTAGCCACATGATTTATATAAAACCAAAGCAGTACAGTTTTTATATTATCTTGAGAGGAGAAACAATTTTGTTCAACATCCAAATGCAGAAAATAACTCTCCAGCTGTATGCTGGCAAAAATTTGAATAACTCTGGCAAGAAACGTCATGTTAGGAAAATCTCCTTTAAATGGAGACTAATAATACAATATTTTGCAAGGAATACTCTGGTAAACAGCTGACTGAGGGAAGACCAGCTTAACTAGCTCATGAGTAGTAAATATAAAAGTTGTTTACCACAATTAAAAAAAGTGTGATGCATCATTGACGCTGGCCAAACAGCCACCAAGTGTCCTGACTGTGACCTCTCCTCTCGTGGGCATATCCCCCTGTGGCTAGGTGTGTGCACACATTCCCAGTACGTACATTTGAAACGATGTTCCTCTTCATAGACAAAGCAGAGCTGTGTTTTTATCTGAGGAATCTGACCTCACTGTTGATGGTAAACTAGAAATTTCCTTCACCCACTGTCTCTCAAAGGCTGCAGAGAGAATTAGGTGAGTAAGATCCAACACCAGAGAAGCAGCTCAGCGCTGGTTCTGGAGCTGAGTCCAGGCACTTTCGCCTTTTCCTTTGCATTGCCATTTCTTTACAGGTGTTACTTCCTGAGGAACATGGGGGCTTTCTGTGTTTCTTTCTTCTGAAAGCCCCAGGAGTGGTCAGCTGATTGCTGGCCACTGCTGGGCATTTGTCATTTTCTTGCTGAATTTAACGAGACACTCCATGTGAGGAGGCCACACTCACAGCTCAGGGCCTTAGAGTTTGGCTGTAAAATTGTCCAAGAGGATTTTAGGAGCTGCCAGCCAAGTTTGTTTGGCTAACTGAGAGAACTACTATAAGGTTCCTGTAAGGTTAAGCTTCTCATGAAACACCTGCAGACCAATCAGAAATAACCATGTCTGAGTCACCAGGGATTGCTGATCTGAGGATAATGCACCATGTCTCTGATGAGAGGGCCCACCTATTTCTAATTCTTATTTCACTAAAGAAGAAGAGCATTACCATCTGCTTCCAAAGAGTAAGGGATTCTCTGCAACCACCTCCTCCCATCCTCCTGGGACGGGACACAAATCGTTTCTAAAACCACTCTGCTCCAATTTCTTTTTGCCCATAAAATGCAATGCAATGCCTGTTTGCTTACACCTTTCTTCTCAAGCGTCCTCTATCTTTCCACTGTTTTGTCTCAAGTAATCAAGCTTCAGGGACATAGCTTCTCCTTGAAAATTTCATGTGACTGTTAACAAATTGAGTACTTGTGTCCATATTGAGTGTTTCTAGCTCCAAAAGGGCTTGTTCCGCAGACCAGCAATGATATTCTTCATGGACTGTATTCTGGGGCACCTTCCCTCCCTCATGTCAGAAGAAGTCAGGTCCTTACCCAGTCGAACCCTAAAAAAGGGAAGCACTGTCTCAGAATTGCCATTCTCAAAGCAAAGGATGCATTTTTCAGAAATGACAGTTTCAGCTGAATTCCAACAACAGGACACAACAATAAATATAAACATTTTAATTCCAAAAACAAAGGCATGTGCAAGCGATACAGTAAGGATTGCTTGGAGAAGCAGCGCACAGGAGTGCGGGCGAGGGAGGCCAGCACAGAGGAAAAGCTTTGACTACAGCTGTGCATCACGAGACTCCGGCCTGGCTCTCCACGCTTGCCTTGACCGGATTTCTCAACGCATTGTAAGGTAGTGCTGGGCTCTTTCACAGAATACTGTAGATGTGACTGCATGCACTATCACATTTCTTGCAGAAAAGCTGTTAACTGGTTTTACTTTAACATCTGCATAAATATTAGAAAGAAGAGAGATTTTCGTTACACATAGACTGAACCTTGGCGCATGGATGCATGACACATGTCGTTGCTCATTTCTTTTTCATGGTAACGGTGATATAGCAAACGGCCATTAGTTAACATGCAGTTGTCTTATTTTCATCAGGGCAGCGAAGACTTATATGCGCTACTTACTCTACGTGCCTTAAGCTATGACATGGCTTCTGTTTGCATTTTCAGATGCTGAAGTGTTCTGTTCCTCCTATGTCCTGCAGCTCTGGGGCAGTGAGCCCCGGAGCCCCGCTGGGGACGAGAAGGCCTGGTGTCCATATTTTCTTTTATCATATGAGATTGTTTTCAAGGACCTGAGATAAAGTTATTTTGATTTCTACAACAGTTCTTGTTTGTCCAAGGGAATAGTCTCACATGGGACACAGAATCTGTTCCTTTTGCTTTGGGAGCGCGCAAGGGAGAAAGAGGTAAAATCTGAAGATTCCATTTCTGCCCTAATTGCATGGCGCTCCTTCCCAGCCCGAGGTCCCTTATTGCTCATCGGAGGCACTTTGCTGGGAGGCGGTGTCGTCCAGGCCCATGTCCTCCTGGCTTGCTCTTCTGCAGATCACCCCCACATTCCCTACCACGGCCTCAGCCAGACGGCGGTCGCATAGCTGCCCCTGCTCGGTGGTCTCCGTGGGTTCACATGGATCAGAGAAGTGCTTCCAAAGGGAAAAAAAAAAAAAAAAACAGCAAGGAGCTCAGCAAACGCTGCTGCCACTGGTTACTTACCCCACTACTGCAGGTACTAAAGCCAGAGTTGTAGGAAGCACAAATGACAGAGGACCAAAGAGTGGCCTTGGAGGAAAGGATGTGCAGTGAAGCCACAGGCCTAACACAGGTGGGGGCTGCCTCTGAATGTAGAGGCCTTTTCTCGGATAATCTGGACCTGCTGGGAAGAGATACCTTGGGAAAAAAGTCATTGTTTGCCTGGCGCTCCTGGGTTCGGGTCAGCGTTATTTCATATTCATTTAGCTCCTGTCACCAATGCTAAGCCCCAAAGGTTTGGCCCCAAACAGTAATAATTTTTATTTTGGATGCAAGGACTCAATTGTCCTTGTTAGAAAGGATTTGCCAGAATCCGAGAACTACACCCACGGGTTGTCTTAAAGACAGAGTGGGGGTGGGAGAAAGGTGTGATGTTTTGTGCATTTTTATTAAGGAACTGAAAAAAAAAAAGTTATCTAACTAAACTTAGTCCAAACTTCTGATGTAATCACTTTCCTTGCTCTTGACTGGTGTGACCTGGGGATCCAGGAAGAGACCCTGAAGCCTGCTCTGGAAGGTGGCACACCATTACTGAAAACCCCAAGGCTCTCTTTAGGCTGGTTTGTGCCAGCTTGATTTTCCAGGGGCCTGCATGTGCCTGCTATATAGCTCCACTTTTCCCTGAGGGAAGAGAGAACAGTATGTCCACCACCCACCTCCAAACACCTACCCCAGAACCAGAGTCCATCGGACTGTGAGCCTCGTGCTTTTTAAAGAGCATGGACTGAGGGCAGGGAAGGTGTGGACAATCAAACAGAGCCTGGGAAAGCGCCAATCTGATATCAATTTTTGACTTAGTGTCTCATTTTTTCCCTCCCAACCAGAACACATAAGAAAACTGCTAGGTATTTACCTATGCGCCACCTCAGGTCAGCTAGCAAAGAACTCTGGATCAGTAACAGTTTATTTGGGTGAAGTCCTTAAAAGTCTAAATATATAACAAATAGAAGGCTGTCCAGAACTTTCAAATTAAATCTGGTGCATAGGAATTGATAATAATATAATCAGGGAGGGTGTGGGTCCTTTCCTCTCCCTCAGTGAAGACTAGTGTAGAAAGAGAATGAAGTATGACTCGACCCCGCTGTGTGGGTGAGTGAACATTCCCCCACATCGGGAACCCCCATAACATGCACCTGTTGTTATGTCTTATAGAGCTGTGCTTCGGAGAACAGCTAACTGTCTCCTGTCAGTTACGTATGTCACGCTGGTAACCCTGTGGAGAAGGTGGTAGGAGTCCAAGCAAGCAGTGCATAGGGGTCCTTAGGCCCAGGGCCCACACAAACACCCTGGTCCACCCCATGAAGCCCCTTACCCGTGTGGCCTGGCTGGCGGCCCTGGCCGAGGGGCCCATCACGATGTTGACACTGCTGGATGACTGGGTGTCACTGGTGTTGCCCCCCTCTGCAGCAGAGAGGCCAGAAATGACAAGCGCGCTTGAGAAGCTCCTCTTGCCAAAGAGGAAGCTCAGAGTGGAGCTGGTGGACGAGCCCAGGCTGGACCTGATCAGTGCCTCAGCCCGCTCCCGCACGCTCAGGTGGCCCGTGGTGGTGACCGGCGGGGGCTGAGAGTGCAGGGACGTGGCGGAGGTGTGGAAGGAGGGCCGGCTGCCCGAGAGCCGCTGGGCTAACTCGTGGACCGATGTGGATGTCTGGAGGAAGGCCTGGTGGCTCTCTAGGATGGGGCCCGATGAGCTCAGGATGGGCGGCCTTTGGCTTAACGTCCCGTGTGCCTGGACAGATTGACTCCTGCCTTTTCTCCTGCCTTTAAAAGAAAGGAGAACAGGTTGCCACATAGGTGGTCATAGACATCGGCGTTTGTGCAGTAAGGTGGGTGTCGGGGACCTAGAAGTCTCACTGCTGTCAAGCCCCAGAGCAGGAAGCACCACTATGAGTCCCTGAGGACAGAACGGCTCACCCAAGGGTGCCTCACGGCCCTGGGTAGGGTGGGAGGTGGTGAAATGGGGAGCAGCAGGGAGGGTGGGCTTTCTGGTTGCCCAAGACTTCCCAGCTTTTAGCAGTGAAAGTCCTGCATCCCTGGGAGCCTCAGTCCCAGGCAAACAGCAGCCTCATATCTTGGCCTCATAAAGCAAATTTCATTTTGTTCCTGTGTCAGGATCTGAGATCCAATCCTCATTTGAGAAAGGGATAGAGGAAACACACACAGTTCATTTTTAGTTGCCTAAAAATAAAAATAAAAGAGGACAGGACTACATGCTGGACTGTTTTCTGTTTTGTTTTGTTTTTTTTTCCTGAAGATCAAGGTCTTTAAGAGGATGTGCCACAGACCCCTAGGGCTTGCCTGGCGTACAGTCCATGTCTAGGTCTGTGTCTACATGTCTAGCACCCGCTGTAGCTCCAGAGCCTACTGGCCCCCAGCTCTGACTGAGACTTGTAAAGACAGTGTGGGTTTTAAAGAAAAGGAGAGGACTGCCCCGAAGATCAGGAGCTGACCACGTCTCTCAAAGAAGGATGCCTTAAAGTGCATGCTGGGGCCTCCCCGGTGGCGCAGAGGTTGAGCGCTGGGTTGCGAAGCTGCCCACAGCCTCTGCAGCGCCGGTTCGATCCCCGGCTGCTCCCCGGGCACCGGAGGAGGGTCCCGCATGGCGCGCAGACCTCTCCTGCCGCCCGCTGCTCCCCTCAGCAGTGTACTTCGGTCCTTCTGCCTGTTCTGCTCCCCGCTCTGGCTCTGGTGAATTCTCTCACCCTCCCGCACTTCTGACTGTACCCAGTGCTTGCATAAATAAATAATCTTTAAAAAAAAAAAAAAGCGCATGTCTGTGTGGCTCAGTGGACTAAGCAGTCAGGGGGACAGCTGGGCCAGAATGCCGAATTGCTTCATTTAAGCATCGGGGATTACAAGGGTCTAATTTTAAAGCACCGTTTTGGAGGAAACAGCTAGTGATGTCACAGTTCCGTCAGTTGCCTTATTGATGTGCTCCCGAAGCTGCTCCAATTAGGCATTCAGTACATGAAATGGGGGGGCTAGATTGGGCGTCCCAAATGACTGTCCTGTGCATTTTCTCATGTTCCACCTCACACCACAGGCCCAAATTATAACAGTGCGTCCTGTGAGTCTAAATTATTTATGTGTGTCTGCAGCAGAACTTGAGAAGTGACATATCTTTGGAGGGATAACTCCTGAGGGAACAAATGTGAATATGGAGATTCCAGGCTTGCCTCCAGACCTGCTCCTCCCACAGCAGCTAACTGGCTGGAAGGGCCCATCCTCTTAACGTGATGGTCTGTTTCCAGAGGGTCTGGGTGTCTCCACCTGCTCCCTCTTGCCCATATGCTGAAAGAAAGGGTGCCCCCCATGGTGCTGCTCCCTGGGATGAGTGTGGGCAGGGGGCTCTCACTCAGGCTGGAGCCCATCTTTAAGTTCTCTGCTGAATAGCTGAATAAATGACTCCTACAGAGCAAAAAAAAAAAAACGAGGGCCCTGACGAATCAGAATTAAGAACAGAGATGGTGATTTGTTAGTTTATTCAGAGTTTGGCAAGGCGAAACATCTGTTTGTGATTTATACTGTTACGCTGATTGCTGTCCAAAAATACTCCACATTCATCCACAAGGCAGTGATTCTGATGCAGGGAAAAGACCACCCGCACTGAGTGGGGGAACTTCTCGGGTAATTCCAGAAACAAAGGGACAAAGACCCATCTGTGTCAAAGAGGGATGGTCTATGTTCTATGTAAGATAAGGACAAGCCTGGCACCCGCCCCTCTAATTCCATGGCTTCCGATTTTCTTGTTTTTTTGGGTCACTCTTGATTTTTTAAAAAACAATTACTTTTGAAAAGGGGCCAAGTAAAGCAAGCCATGTTCGAAGCATTTATGCTACTCAGGATCATTATTTTAAAATTTAACTTACTCTGCCAGTTACCTCATTATCAAATTATGAGTGTTTCTAGGGGAAATCTCCTTCGGTTCAACCTGTGTTGAAATTCCATATAAATTACTCTCCTTGGTTCATTATCCTGGCACTGTTCCTGTGCCTCTGATTGCCGTCTGACAGGTTGTACTGCACATCCTCCAGGTCCTTACCAAGAGGACAGCGAGGTCTTGCTCTCCAATCTGGCATCCAGATCAGTCATGAATTCCTACTGCTCTCATAAGTAGGGGGCTGGCCTCTACCACTGGGCCCCATGCCCTCCCAGCTGGGACATACACTTCTTGCCCCAGGTTGTCAGGTCATAGCTGAGGCTGCCTGGTGCACTCCAAGCAGAGGGCATGAGAACACGCCAGCCCTGCATGACATGTTGGCACCTGGGGACAGCGCACACATAGGATGGCTGGCCTTAACAGAGGTCCTGCTTATCGGGGCTCAGGATCCCAGTTGTCCAGGAGTTTGGCCAGCGCCCAGGATTGGGATACCAGCTGAGAACTGAGGAGGGTCCCCAATTATGTGGATTGAGCCATGGGCACTATGAGTAAAACAAGATCCCTGTCCTTAGACTCTGGTTCATGTCCATCCTTCAGTCACTGCCACCTGGCTAAGTTTCTCATGTGCGCTATCTGGAGAGCCAGGCCCTCTGCCTGCAGCCCCTAGGGATGCCCCTGCATGGCACTTAGCACACAGGTCCTGTTTGCTATACGAACTCCGTGGTGCTCACCACCTTCACCGATAGAGGATGACTGCATCCTTTCTACAGGCTCAGCACGTAACATACTCACTGGCAAATAAGAGACACTGGGGACCAACCTATAAAACTGTCCTTTTGCTCCAACCTAGAAGTTTTCAAATCCCTGTTTTGGAGCACAGTTAACCCCTGAAGTTTGGGGTGGGTACTACAGAGCTTCTTAACCTTGGCTGTTAGAACAATTTGGGAGGCTTAAAAAAAGCTTTGACCAGTACAGCCAAGCACCTGCCAATTTTAAGTAAACCGTCTCTCTCTTGGCATCCCCTTGAATGGGAGTTTAAGCTGCAGCCCTGGGCAGTTGCCCCCACCATGAATGTTTTGCTTATGCTCCCCCACCCACTGTGAAGCGCCTCAGTTTGCTTTAGTAAAGATTCACATCACAAGTGTTCACCCAAGTGGAGTCCCACAGCTGCTGAAGTGAGGGATGCCAGCCATGTCTGTGTCCCCTGGAGTTTGGGCAGGGTGGGAGAGGACTCATACCCACCCCCCAGACCCTCCTTTGGGGGCTATAATACAAATAGTCTGAAAAGGTGGCTTGTCTGCAGCACTTGTCACCTGTCACAGGGCCACTCAGTTATCCTGGTGCATCTAGTGACACCCTGGATGGTTTCTAGGCAGAGGATGGCCTGCAGGGGAACATGACAGTCAGGAAAGGCATAGTCTGCTGCCCTCTGGGATCCCCTTCTTCCCCAGATCATGCCAGCTTGGTGCACGTGGGGCCTATCCCCATGGCATCACCAGAACAGCATTTGGTTTAGGTTTCCCAAAGAACCTTCTGAAGATATAAAATTGGGTCCCTGGAGGGATTCTGGGGGTGGAGGGATTCATGGTACCAAGGACAAGCCAACAGGATCAGCAACTCTTGTCTCTGGAGCTCTCGGCTGTGAGAAAACAGAAGCTGGCTTCAGCTGAAGTTGCACTTGGGAATTCTGGGACCCAAGAACTGCTCCCCTCACCCTTTAGCCAAGCCTTAGAGGGCAGCTGAATCTAGATCTTCTGCATTTGTCGGGGGCCATGCTCTTTCACTCAACCCATGTCTGCTAAGCACAGAGCCATCTGAGATGGGAGCAGCCACCTGGCCTAGCACTTAGGAGACCCTGCTGGGGTCCTCCTGCCACATCTCCCCCAAGGAGACAGGGGACATGATGACCTACCCCTGCTACACACTCCTGCTAGGCCATGCTGGGTGTCTGGCTCCAGAATTTCCTATCCAAACTCAAAGGCTGCACAGGCCTCTTTCCCAGGCTTCTCTCCCAGGGTAAACATTGGGCCTTCCTCAGCTGTGTGCACCCCAGGGACCAAGGCAAGGACAGGGTATGGATGGTGTGGCCTACACACATGCACAAGGCCCCTCCCCAAGCAAGATGGAGCAGGGGAAGTGAGTGGGCCATGTTTTCCATCCTGTTCCCTGCAGACCCTGCAGAAGGGAGGGCCAGCCGAACTGAGTGCCCACTGCATGCTGAGCTGTCCTAGGTGCAACTCACAGGCCCTGACCATGGACAGGTAGACACGGTGATTGGTGGGGCAGGGCAGGGTGGGGCTGGCCAGGGGCCTTGCTGATCAGTGGCATCTGATCAGAGGGTGAGTGAGTGAGCAAACGACTGTGCTGTTTTGGGGAAACACATTAGAGTGGGAGGAAGCAGCAACGCTGAGTCCCAGGGGAGGACAGGGACAACTTGAGCCAGCAGGAGGGGATAGGAGATGCCAGGAGAGAGAGAGAGCAGGCCATGGAGAGCCCGGGGGGCCAAGTGAGTGCTAAACTGTGATCTGCTCCCCATTTTGCAGCAGCTGAAGTCCTGGCCTCTGGGACCTCAGAATACGATCTTATTTGGAAATGGGGCTGTTGCAGGTATCACTAGTTAAGAGGGCACTACTGGAGGAGGGCATGCCCTAATTCAAGCTGACTGCTGTCCTTGCTAGAAGGGGGAGTTTGGACATAGACATGCACGCAGAGAGAACACCATGTGAAGATGAAAGGCAGAGAGGGGGGAAATGCTGCCGCAAGTCAAGAACAACAAGGATCACCAGAAACCAAAAGCTAAGGGAGAAGCCTGGAACTGGTCCTCCTCCTGACCCTCAGGAGTAACCAATTCTGGCCACACCTCCAACTGGGACATCTGGCCTCCAGAACTGTGAGCCAGTGGATCCCTGCTGCATAAGCCATTCCGTCTGTGCTGCTGGGCTACAGCTTCCCCTGCAAATGCACACAGGTTTATTCTAGATGGGAAGCTGATATTCAATACAAGAATGGCCGGAACGATTTAAGTTAAAGGGAGATCACTCTGGCAGTTACATGGAGAGATTCGTGATTTTGTGCATTTGTCAGGGCTGTGTGAACAGAGAGGAAACGGAAAACAGCAAGAGGTAAGTTCTTCCTTTATCTGAGGTGGGGAGGATGGTAGGCCCTGGCCCATCTCCCCCTCCCTGACCAGCTCCCTACCCTCTGTGGGCCCCCGTCTCAGGATAACACTCTGCAGGCATGCCAGCTGGCTGAGCACAGGGGTACCCATGGCTGCCTCTTGCCCCCTCCCTTTTCCCTGCCCACCATGATGACCTAAAGGAACCCTGGCTGGCTGCTTTAGGAAGAACTGGATGCCAGCTTTGCCTACTCTCAGGCCAGAAGGAAATCTACTGGCAAGAAGAGCCCTTGCCAGCCAGGAGACAGGACACAGTCAGGCGCAGCAGTGACACCGCCAGCAGCACAGATGGTGCACTGGGAGCGAGGGCAGCAGCTGCACCAGTTCATCCCCAAGCTTGGAGACAAGGACAACCCTTGATGAGAAGAGGCAGCCTCCCAGGCAGGGTGAGGCAGCATGGCATGGTGACCAGGTTCTCCTTGCCTGGGTACAAATCCCAGATCAACTGCTTAATGGCTGGGGTGCTTAGGGTAGTGACGTAACTTCCCTATGTCCCAATTTCTTCAGCTGCAAGATGATGAGAGAGAGAGGGCCCATTTCCTAGCATCGTGGTGAAGATGAGGTAAATTTACACTTATAAACCACTCCAGATGGGTCTGGCACATAGTAATGCTGGAGAGCTGTGTGGTAGCATAACGTGAGATCACTTCCACCGAGATGTGGTGACCACGACCCGTGTGCACAGAAAGAGCAGGGCCAGCAGCATGGAGGGTTTGTGTCAGAGCTTCGCAAAGTCCCCAAGGGGAGGACAACTGGTCTCAGAGGCTGGGCCTGCCTCAGGCTGCAGGTGGGAGCCACCAGCAGGAGGGCAGGGAGCACTGGCCACCAGCTATGTCTCCAGGCAAGCCCGTCACCTTGCAGAGCATGGGAAGTCAGGAGTGGGCTTGGTAGGAGCAATTTTATAGGAGCAATAATAAAAAATTAACAGCTGCTTTGGGCTCTAGCTGGACTTCAACATCACAGGAGTCTGTGATTGCTCCTGGCTGCAAGTCTCTGGTTATAGATGGGGGGAGTATTCAGTACCTACAGCATGTGAGTTCTGGGGAGAGGAAGGAAGCCTAGCTTTTTCCAGGCTGGGCAGTGCCAGCCTTTGGTCACTGAGTCAGAAGCTCACCCCACATGCCAAGAGTCTCTGACTCTTTTAAAAGCCACACCTCTGCCCCTCGACCACTCCAGCTTTTCTCTGGTTCAGACAAGCCACCTGGACAGTATTGTGCTAGCAAAAGCTAAATATAAAGGCATGTCTCCACTTGGAACCTGCTTTGCATTTTCCTATCTGGAAGATCACTTATTTGATTCTGAAACTTAAATTTCTCAAGTGATAACCACGGTTAAGTAAGCAACAGGAAACTCTGGCTGAGAGCTAGTCATACACTGTAGGCCTGTGGCAGAGGCAGGTGCTCAGCTCAGGGTTCAGGACAGATGGCACCCACTGGGGAAAGGGTACTTTTATCCCTGTGAACAGTTAATGTCAACTACTTTGCCCATCTACCTATTTACCCACTGCGCTCCCTGCTCTGTCTTTCTGTCTTCCTTCCTCTCTACCATCTATCTTCTCGAACCCGCCTCCTTCTCCAATAGCTTGCTGTCTGTCTTTTCTTCCATCCATCCATCCAGCAACCATCCTGCCCATGTCCCATATGTACATAAATCTAAAGTATTTCAGTTAAATAATTACTTCCTTGCTTACTTCCAGGAGGCATGGCCTGTTCCTTGCTGACTCACTTAGTGCAGAGCTGGCAGGTAAAGCATACACAAAGGTTCTTAATAAATGTTCTGGATGGTGAGAAAGCAAGTACTGGAGCCAGGAGGTGAAACCCCTGAAGGGTTTTAAAGGGTAAACCCAGCACTGATGTCTCGGGGGTGGAGGTGGGGGGAACCAGGGCAGAGCTGTCAGTCTTGCATCTGCCTGGGTATGTCCTCCAAAAGCCCTCAGGGCCACCGGGTCTAACCCAGGGGCCACACCACCCCCGACAGTGGAGCAGCGTTTTGGAACCTCATCCATCTGGTCAAGTCTAAGTAGGCGGGTATTTGTTTAAATGTGATTTTAAACTATAATGTCAAACTAACTTGGACCGAGGCACACCGTCCATTCCTGTCTGCTGGCACCTACCTTCTCTTTTCTTATCCTCTGAAATGTCAGGTGAAAGGAGAGGAAGGTGAGATCTAGAAAGAAGCAGGAAGGGAAGGCAGGAGGCTTGTCTGAGCACCCCACAGACGTAGAGAGGAGAGGGATAGACTCACAGTCAGACAAAACACTGCCATGGATCAGCAGCCAGACACAGAAGGTGCTTCACCAATGAGGGAGAGATGGGAAGGGCAGGTGGATGGACAGACGGATGGGTGGCTAAGGTCACAGATAAACAGATGGAGAAAGGATAAAAGCTGAATCTAACAGTTTTGTTTTAAGCAGGACCTACAAGTCAGTAAATCTGGGGCATCCTCTGGCCCAATACTGATTTTTCTGGCAAGAAGTTCTCAGATGTTAGAATGTCAGCATAACCCATGGCATTTGTCATGGGGACCAAAGGAAATTTTATCAGTAACCTTGAGGCACCCACCTGTCCTCCGTGTCCCTTCACGAGGTGACCAGTGGTGGGTTCCCTCTTTTCTGGGCTGTTCTGTGCTGCTCTCCTGACTCTCTCCACTTGGGGCGTTGCTCCCCCCTGTGGATGGAGCCTCTCCTCCATCCACATCTTCAATGTTGCCACTGTTCTGCTGGCCAGCATCACAGTCCTTCCGCATTCTGCGAGAGGAGAAACACTTCTAAAACCCTTAAACGCCCTACCACATCCATGTCTAAATCAGGGTTGAGACCACACTACATTGTACAGGTGAGCAGCACACCTGGCTTGCAGGTGGAGAGTGGGGGGCATCTCTTTCCTAAACCTCAGGGTCTAATAAATATGAATAAACTGCAACAGGATGTCAAGTAGCAATCTCCGTCTTCCACAAGAGCCCTGAGCTCTAAGACCCAATGAGGACTTCTGTCATATTCTGGCAAAACTTCTTAGAATTCATTCTAACTAACCAGAGACATTATTACAACCAGGTAAGAAGACTTAGTGGGTGAGGTGAGTGCTGAGGGGCTCAGGCCTGGATCTGTGTAACAGATGTATGGCAGCTCCTCCAAAAGGCCCATCACCTTCACAGCCCCCAAGAACTCAAGCCCAACCCCCAGGGTGTAGAGTTCGAGGAAAATAGATTCTAGAAAATAGAGCATGAGGTTTCCCATTGATTCACAGTCTGAAACTGCTGGTTGAAACAAATGATTTGTTAAATGACACTTGGGTAGGCACTTTTAATCAGATGAAAGAAAAAAATATGAAATTCTAACCAGAAGTAGCATGCTCTCCATGCCCTCGCCCCCCGCCCAGCACTCCACAGAGGTTTCTATCCTAAAGACCGACCTTAACAGCTTGGTTCGGAGCCACGTGCTGATGCAGTCCAAAGTGAGGGGGCCACTCCAGACATTCTTCAGTTGCCTGTGGGTCCCTAGATAGGATGTGGTTAGCGGGGAGACATACATGGGGTACCCCAGGGGCTGATCACAGGAAGAATTAATCAAGTTTCGGAGGACCTGCTTATTGTTCTGGATGCTGCCACGCTCCGGGTTGCGGTTCCGGAGGAAGATGAGCTCTTGCTGCTGTCCAGCCCAAAGTCCTCGGACACATTCTTTGTTAACCTGGAGGTCAGGGAAGGAGCAGGGAGAAGAGCAGATGGCAGTCTGTTGGCTTTATTCCACACTGAGTGAGCAGGGCTCTGGGCCTGAATATCTATCGCTACAACATTTTGGCCTAAAGCTATTTACATAGTCAAGCTAGACAGGCAGCCCTACAGGACTGATCCGAAGCCATTTTCATGGGGAAACAAAGGGAACATAAAAAGAAAGTCAGTCTTTGTTAGACTTTCTGAAGTTAGTCTTCAGCTCACTGATTTGAAGCTACAGGAAAAGAAGGAAGGAAGGAAATGTTTGGGTCCAGAAATAGGTTATAGAGAAAGGTCTAGAATTTTAGAGCAATTTAGAATGACAACGTAATAAATTTATTTCAGAAAATACTCTAGAAAGTCTTTTAAAAAGGTAGATGCTGACCCTCATCTACATGTGCATCTTTCCAAAGCCCCTGCCTACATTCTGGTTCTCTGGAGTGGGAAATGACCCTGGCAGGGGAACGCTGCCCCACCAGCTCAGTGGCCACCTCTGCTTGCTGGTCAGTGGTCCTCCGAGACCACATCCCTGAACAGAGCATGCTGGTGCTGGACATGAGCATTACATGTCCCCTACAGAGAAGACTCATGCCAACCCAGGAAGAATGGCCACTGTACCTTGATCACCTTGAAGCTCAGGAAGCTTCTGTGGAGCATGATGACCTTGTACTCATCAGTGCCCTCGTCTACCACGTGCCGCAGGGTGAGCAACTCTTCCTTGTTGGAGAGCACTGCACCCCTCCAGGCTGGGTCACCCTCATGGCAGATCACCACCTTCTTCTCAAAGGACTGGATGGCTTCATAGAGGACCACAGGGTCTTCATACTCATCTGGGCAAGTGAACTGGTCCTGGAGAAAGACAACCATCTGTGTACTCAGTGAGGGCTGAGAGCTGACCCTCAGCGATGTGCACAGGAGACAACCTGACCAGTCACCGGCAAAGCTATGTCCGTGTCCAGGTCTTACTCTCCTCCCTGCTCTTGTTCTGAATTCTGAGCTGGAGAGAGGTCATCTCTTCATCCTATTTGTTGCCCTTACTGCTAGACACCTAGGGAGACAGCTGTGTGGCTTGGGTACCCATGCCTTTTGGATACATTTTGGAGACTTCTGATGTGTCCTATTTCCCTCTTCCATCCTAATGGAATATCATCTCCTAGCAGCTCTAGAGAGGAAACTGCCTTGGGTCAGTGTGAAGACTACCCAGACAGCCTGCTGAGTTACCCAAGTAATAAACACACTCTCAAGTGTCAGGACTAGAAAGGGAAATGCATTTTTCAAAGTTCTTTCCTAATGTCTCAGACCTGGTCTTTTTATAAAAATGAACTTTTACCTGGTGAAGCTTCAGTGACATTCTGATAGCTGGAGCGACCACCTTATGCAGCAGGTCCATGTCTGCAAAGACCCACTCGTCTCGTGCTGTGATTCGAAAGTCTCCTTTGAAGAGCGTGTGGAGACCATACAGGAAGGAATCCAGACTGCAAAGCAAAGTCTGAATTACTGGCCATTCACACTGAGCAAATGGTGTTCATGATCCTGTCTCTTGGAGCAAGGTCTGCGTCTCCCGTGTGTCACATCAAGAAGAATCATCGGGGGCTTCCCCGGTGGCGCAGCGGTTGAGCACTGGGTTGCGAAGCTGCCCGCAGCCTCTGCCATGCCGGTTCGATCCCCGGCTGCTCCCCGGCCACCGGAGGAGGGTCCCACATGGCGCGCAGACCTCTCCTGCCGCCCGCTGCTCCCCTCAGCAGTGTACTTCGGTCCTTGAGCCTGCTCTGCTCCCCGCTCTGGCTCTGGTGAATTCTCTCACCCTCCCGCACTTCTGACTGTACCCAGTGCATGTATAAACAAACAAACAAACAAACAAACAAGTAAATAAATAAATAAATAAACATGCCTCTATTAAAAAAAAAAAAAAGAATCATCGGGTCTTCAGGCTGACCCGGAGTGGCTGCACTATACACCTGATCCTGCAGCCCACATCTGGACCTCCCCACACTTGGGTTGGTGGTCTTCTTCAGCAATTTTTAGAACCACTGCAGCCATCACTAAATAAGATGGTAGACACTCGGGTCAAAATGCACACTCCTAAAATCAGAGCAATTGTGACAACATACTCTATTCTGATAATCCCACTTCCCAGGAAGGAGTGGGGTGAACTGTGGGATTGCCCAGGGGCTTTTACTTTTCCTCTTTTTATTTCTGGATATTACTTTTGGGTTATGTTACTCATAATACACATGGGATTCTACCATAATATGGAGAAAGAAAATGAAATCTCAAATCGGCCATTTCGAGTCTCAGAGAACATCTGGTTCCCAGCCCAACCCATTTTGAAATGACTACTGAAAGAGACATGATACAGAAGATTAAAAGGAATGACAAAGAATTTTTCACATTTTTGTGTTTCTAGGTTTTTCCTGCTTTGCTTTCGTTTGCATGTAACTGAGTATTGCCTGGATCAAGAACACAAACTCACTCAAGGGAAATCTTTCAGAGCATGGTTTTTTTTTTTTTTTAGATTTTGGATAAGCATAGCTTGGGAAAGTGACTCACTCCATATTGTGAAGAAAGGAAGAAGGGCTCTTTTTTTTTTTTCCCTTTTCTTTCCCTGAATAGACTGGTTCATAGCTGCCTGAATGACCCTGGCCTCTAACATCCCTGAGAGATAGTTAGGAGGCAAGTACAAGAAACAGCATCCCAGATAGGGGCTGAACTGGGACAGAATGAACAGGAAAATACGTGTGAAAGAGACTCTCCAAGGATGGTTGCTCATAAGGATTTAATGAGTTGGCTCACTGAGCAAGACTTTTGATTCAACATAGCACATTAAACCTGCACATCAGGGAAATAGATCCACTGATTACTCTTTTAGCATTTTGTTGTGAAATGTACCACTATCATTAATTTCTACCTAGAACTCCCTTGAGAGAGACACTGAGACTTGTAGTCAGAGCAGACTGTGGGAAACGGAAGCAGCCAGGGCCTAATCAGGTGGGACTACAGGACCCTGTGGCTGGAGGAGCCTGGAACCTTCTAGAGAATGTTCCAGGAGGAAGCCTTCTTGAAAAGGCTCTCCCATCCCAGAACAAAGACTGTGAGCTTTAGCTCGCTGGGGGTTGTGAGCTTTAGCCACTGTACTAGAGGAGAGTGATGGAATGGCAGGCTGCATTAGGGTGAATATCCAGAGCAGAAGCCTTCAAAGAAGTTCTCTGTGCTCTCAGTGGGAACCATTTAGCAATATTCCTGCCATCAGGTCGAACCTAAGTACAGCAAAGGGAGAGCTAAATTGTAAAAAATAAATAAACACATAAATAAATAATTTTTTTAAAAGATGGGTGAGGTTTCTTTTGGAAAAGATGGGGAATGCCATGCTGCTTGCAGACACATTAAGAGAAAACACTCCCATGAAGGTAAAGGAAGATTAAGGGATTTGCACAAATATTCAGAGCAACATCTGCAGACAAAAGAGAAGAGGAAGGAATTCAGGGCATCATCCCATAGCAAGTGCATGGCCACCCCAGCCGCCTTCTTATCAGGAGAGAAAACACACTTCCCCAAAGCCTCCCTAAAGCCAGTAAGCTCCCCTGCCAGACCCCAGCGATAGATGCTTTACTTGTCATTTCTGTCTTTGGAGAGATTGACACGCTGTAGCACTCAAAGCCGCTCTATTAAATAAAATGAGTCTCAATATAGCAAACTCAAAGTGGTGTTCCTCTAGATTGGGGGTATTATCCTTAGTACCTTCAAGGCAAAAGCATCCTAAAAGTGAGGTGTTTCATTATCTGCCTTTCAAAGACTGAAAAGGAGGAAAGCAGAGAGATGTGACAAGCTGGGAGGGAGAGAGCAGACATCTCTGGAACACCTGCAGTATTTCTGACTCAGAGCTTCAGAGGGCTTTGTCTTTTTAATACTCTACCTAGACATGACAGGCTCCCACCCCCAGGTCAAGAGCTGGAGTGGGGATATAGTGTTACAGCTCATCCAGGCAAGGATGGACTTCATGGGGACTAACACAGCCTCACCCAGCTTTTGCTGGGATAGACCCAGCGTCCCACCTGATGATATTAATGAAGGAGGTCTCTAATCCTTCTGTCATAGGGTTTGTTGGCCAGGCAATCAGCAATGTAGGGACAACCACATCCAGCTGTGTGAGATTAACATAGGGCATAGGGCAGGGGAAACCCCAGAAGAAACCTGTCATGTAAACATACCCACACAGAGGAAACCTGGCGCCTCATATGTGCTCAAATTTTAATAAATAAGAACAGCACTAGTAAAATATTGCTCCTTAATATGATGATGAGTAGCTGATACTTGAATACATTTTCTTTTTCATGGAAAAGGCTGGTATGCATTGTTTAGACTCTAACTCTGACCTACTCAACCCAAGAACAAATCTATGCCTTCGACCCTTCACCTGCATCCATCAGAAGGGACCATGGCTGCATTGCTTCCTTGCTAGTCTTCTATCCCTTTTTTGTAGGATTTGATCCACAAAGTCAGTAAAAGCAGTGACCTTGCCTTTGTCACAGAGTGTGCATGTCTGTGTGCACATGTGTATGCCTGCATGTGCATATGTGTTCACATGTTTATTCAAAGGATTCCCAGCTTTTGCTGGAATAGACCCAGCAGACACCAATGACCATAAAGATATGTTCCAGTGACCCTCTGATTGTAGTAACTCCTGTTCTTGTCTTTCTGGATCCTGATCCTGTTTCCTATTATATGATGATTCAACTTCTGATGAGGAGTATAGATGAGTGACTGTTTTCTGGCTTGAGATTAGCTTTTGTTCTCAGAGCTTGTCACAGCTACTGCTCTCACTTGCGTTTGACTAAGGCTTATGCTTTAACAGGTGTGGCCCATTTCAGCATCCTTATTCATCCACCACCTTTCATGGGCGATGAGAATTTGAAGACGGTCAGTGGATACAGAAGTTGTTTCACTCTCTTGTATCTCATCTTTCTTTATCCACATAGCTTTATTTTAGCCAGAGGTTATCTATGCCCTTGTAAACCCTACTTTTGTTCCAAATCATTGACCAACTCTGCTCACTTATGGCCTGCACCCTTTCTCACCGGTTCTCAACTAGTTCTCAATTTTGGCTCCCAGGGGACATCTGGCAATCACCTTATGATGTCATTTTTCAAACCACTTATGAATTTCACAACCAGAGAGGGTGATTTTAGCATCTAGTGGGTAAAATTCAGGCAGGGATGCTGTTTCAATGCACAGAATAGCCCCTGATAATAAAAATCCATACAGCCCAAAACTTTAATAGTTCTGCTGCTGAAAAACTCTGGCTTTTAGCAAAATAAAAAAAAAAAAGAATGCCATAGGGAGACACATATTTTAATATTTTGACAATGGAGTCATTATTTTGGATCCAGTCTTCAGGAATCATACAAGTCAGAAGGAAATAGCCCTAACACTAGGGTCAATGCAGGTCTTGACGATGGGCTCTCTGCAACAAAGAATGATTTGTTTAATTCAGTTTCTTTCCTAACAGGTACACTATGTGTTTACAGACAGGCAATGCAAAGAGACTTCTGCTATAGCGCACTGCCATGAAAGGATGGTTTGCAGAACACATGCAAACAATTAAGTGTGATTTGCAGGCTGGATTTTCCATGTTTGCTATTAGTAATGGAGATGCTCAGGAGTATGTGCTTGTTTACCTAAGTCAGGGTCCCAAGCTCAGAGCATCTTGACCTCGGGGACAGCAGCCTGCGTCATGTATGCTTCACTCCCCACCCCAGCATTCAGTAGCTGGGCACTGGTCAATTTCATCACTCCTAAACACACTTTCCTGCTAAAGTTCCCCAAGCAAAAACAGCAATGCAGGTGACTAGTACCACCTTTGATCAACTAGAAATGAGTTAGTAAGGACAGCACATTTTTCTGGTGATTTCTGGAAGACTGACAACTTCCTCTCCCATCAACTCTTCTCAGCCTCACGAATGCCTGTACATGGTATGTGGGTTCCTATGAGCTGGCTAGTAACTGGCCACTCATGGGCAACTGTGACCTATTTGCTATCTGCAAATCACAGCAGAGAATTTCTTGATTACCTATGGAGTATAGCCACTATCACAAGGACGGCCTGAGAATACCTAGGCTGCTGTTGACCTGATTACATGACTATCTCCATGGCGGTCTCAGGATAATTCCGACTGTGATAACATCGAATACTTTGCTAATGCAATTGTCTCCTGATTTATGGTCATGATGTTCCCTTCCCTGTCCCTCGTAAAACTTTGTCCCCCATTCTAATCCTACCCTCCGGACTTGTTTCCTCATACCATTGTCGCATGATCAGCTGTTACTAGCCTGCATGCTTTCAATAAATGGCACATGAACTTCTGCTCAAGAAGCAGGGTTTTGCCTTGCAAGCCTGCTCCACGACTGCTGTGTCCCTTATCATGTTCCTGTCGCAAAGCGGCAACAAAGTTCCTGTCGCAACAAAGGTATATTATTATATTTTTTAAAAATACTTTCAGCATTTTTGAGTTCTTGGTTCCAAAGGTATGATAAGTGTCAGGTGGCTACAGACCCTTAGATGCTAAGTTTGGAAGGCTTGTTTATACAAAAAAATGGTAAGTCCAACACTGCAAGTTATCACTAACTGCAGACCAGGGTGAGGGAAAAAAAAAAAGGTACATTATTCTAGCCCTCTCATTTAATAGGAAGCAGGGCAGAAAGGGTTGAGCTTCCCCCCACTTCATCCTCCCGAGGCTGGTCACCGCAATTTTCCAATGTTTACAATGCTGTATTTATTCAGCACACATCCTGAATTGATAACGCAGTAACCATTTTTTATGCACTTTTGATCCGAAAAGTTACCCTCTTGGGTCTAAAATCACCCCACCTCCTGGTTTGGATACCAGCTCTCTCCTACCTGTTAAAGACCATTGGGAAGCAAGCAATGATGTCCCTCAAATAGCTCCAAGACTCCTGACTTGGTTTTGGAGTCTGGCTGTTACATGGGGAGGCATCACATGGCCCAGCAGAGCTGAAAGAACTGGAGCCAGAAGCTCCATACCCAAGCTTGAATTTTGGTTCTGATAGTTGTAGTTTATATTTGGGCAAATCTCTTGTCTGCATTATCACTTACTTTTTTTTTCCTTTGTTCATCTTTAGGATCAAGTATTTCAGGGGAATGTGGAGGCTGGGGAGGGGCTTGCTGAGAATCTTTTTCTGTGAGGGGTTGAGAGCACAAATGTGGCTTTACAACAATGGATATGGGTCAGTGGAGGGACAGTACAAATACAGCCCAGGGTCCAGCATTCACTGTCCTGGGGCGCCCATGTCTGGGTCCTGAGAGACACAGATGTGTTGATGAGAGCTGGGGCATTGTGTGCAAGGTGGTAGCAACACCTATAGGAAAGGGATCTGGGCCAGAGGAGAGGGCAAGGTGCCCCTCGACCCAGAGGATGGAATGCCCCTGAGCACGGGTCACAGGGACCTTTGGGAGCCACGACACAGACATGAGCAGGTGCCTATGGCCATTCTCAGCAACACAAGCCAGCACAGGGTGTATTCCCAAAGGAAGCTTAAGTAGGTGAGGAGGAGACAGTGTGGCCAAGTCACTCCAGGAAAATGACCACAGAGATTAGGGGCAACCTGAAGAAATCCCACAGAGCACATGGGATTAATGGTGGCAATTAGAGCAGGAATCTAGAGTTGGGAAAGGACTCGGCAATGGAAAAACATTGACAAAGCAACGTGCTTATGTCTTCTCCAGCTGTGAAATAGAACCAAAAATAGTACCTGTCTTATCCCCTCAGACCCCCAGAGAGAATAAAGTGCGTCAACTCACAAAAAGCACTTAGCGCTGTTCCCTGTACCCAGTGAGCCTGTTATAGAGGTGCTCTGCTGTTCTTATTTTCATCCTAAACCGGTCTGTCCAGACTACATAAACTTTGCATATAAACCAACACTTTTATATTGCAGGATCTCGTATAATCACTGGCAAAGGATTTCAGCGGTAAAGGATATTTTTTATATTGCAGGATCTCGTATAATCACTGGCTAAAGAATTTCAGCAGTATTATTTCAAATAAATCCCCAATAAAATGTGAAATAATAATCCCCAAGTGAGAAGTAACTAAAAGGCAAGGTTTGATGAAGAGCTTTAAAAAATATCTCATGGTATCTGAACACCCAAGAGTTCCATGCTTTGAAACCTCCAAATCCCAAAGATTAATCGCTATCACCTAGTGTAAAATGCTCCCCAAGGCCACCTGGGGACCGGCGTCGGGCTGCAAAGGACTCACCCACATGGAGGCTTGTTCAAAATTAAAACTAGATGACCCATCCCAATTCCTAGAGTTCTCAAACTGGCGGTCTGTGACGGGGCCTGGAGGTCTCTTTTTTGATCAAATTGCCCAGGTAATTCTGCAGTGCAATAAATTTGGGGACTCATAAGAAAGAGAACTTGAATGTCTCCTAAAGATGTCCAGACATTTCAGGAGCCAGTCCACAAGATCCTGTACACCAGGTCAGGATAGGAGGTGACTCTGCCAGTGTCACTGTGTAAGGTCTCAGAAATTCTTCTTCTGTTTTTGAGGTTACCATTATTTTTCTATGATTTCAATTTTGACATTTTCCCCATGCTCCAAGATACTGATTTTGGCATGATGAACTGATTTTATTATCTTGGTCAGGGTCTTGTATCATGTTTACTTTGCTTATATCTCTTTTGGGTTCTGACTTCTGAGTTCCCAAATCCTGTATGGCAAACGGATCTTAATCTTATAGGTGAGGTGATCCAGGATGATGACTGGCCACAGTTTGGGGCTTCATCTCAAATAGAGGACTATTCCAAAGAAGAAATTCAAATGACCAACGGGCATATGAAAAAATGTTCAGGAAAATGCAAATCAAAACCATGATGAGATACTACCTCACACATGTGAGAATGGCCCATATTTAAAAATCCTGAAACAACAGATGCTGGTGAGAATGTGGGGAAAATGGAACCCTCTTACACTACTGGTGGGAATGCAAACTGGTCCAGACACTATGGAAAACTGTGTGGACATTCCTCAAAACACTAAAAATGGACCTACCACATAATCCAGGGATCCAACTCTTAGATACCTACCCAAAGGACACAAAAACATTAATTTTGAAAGGAAACCTTCACTCCTATATTTATTGCAGAAGCAACATAAATGCCCCAAAACAGATGAATAGATCAAGAAGATGTGGTACATATATAAGCAATGGAATACTGTTCAGCATTCAAAAAGCTAAACTCATGCCATTGGAAGGATTATGCTCAATGAAATAAGTCAGAAGGAAAAATGAAAATATTGGATGGTCTCACTTATATAGGGAAACTGAACAAAGGGTCAATAAAAAGACAAAACTTGCGAGATCTGAGGTATACAGCAGGGGAGGGTGAGGGAGAGAGGTCAAAGCATGGGAGGGAAAAGCATGAAGGACTGTGGTGACAGATCTTGGGTATTATGGTGCTGGGAGAATTATGGAGACTACACCTGAGGGGAGAAATCAAATACTGTACAAAAATGAGCAACAATGTAAGAAAATAAATTTAAAAAAATCAAATAAAGACTAGAAGGAGTAACAGGTTATGTCCCAGCAGATTGTGTCTCAATGTACCGTGGGTGAAAGGGGTGGGTACATGCCACATACGACCCTACACCATGATAGTGTGTAGAGTGAGGTAAAAGTATCAGGCTTTTCTGCCCTCCCGCCATTAGTATAGATGACGGAACCCTGTGGTCCTGAATGCATGCCTGATGGCGGGCACCTGGAGTAGGGTGTGGGCATACGTAGATGGGATTCACCTGGGCTAAGACTGGGCTTTTAAGGGCGGCATCATGGGGATGCCAGCAGAAGCAGAACCATGAGAATCAGAGAGAGAACCACAAGAGAACCAGAAAGCCCAGAAAGAGTAAGATTTGCTGGGGGCTGGGAGGCCTGCCAGCCTCCCGGCCCCCCCAGGACCCCTGCCTGCTGTGTACCCGGTAAATCCCAATAAAAGACTGAAAAGCCACTGATGACTCTCTAGAACTCTCTCCTCCTTCACCCTGTCTGCTAGGTTCATAGGGAACCTGCTCTGTGTCCTCCTGCCCTTGCAAGTGACAATCTGCCATAGGTCCCTTGTGTCTCGTGGCATGCAGTCTCCAGCACGGGGGTTGGCATAGCACATCTATGCCTGGCTCGTCTGCCTATTATTCTTAAAGATTACTTTTATCCTGAAATTTTCTATCCTTTTCAATGTCAGAATCCATGAAACGGTAACAAGGCAACTAATAAGTAGAGCAAAATTAAATTCTAAGACTTAACAGGATTCAAAACCTAGATGGAAAAAATATAAATAAGTCATAAGTAATTCACAAATGATATTTACAAATTAATTAAAATGATTATAATTATATCACAGATTAAATATAAATATAAATAAAATTTTATCCAAAGAAAATAGAGGCTAGTATTTTCATATCTGGAGCTATAAAAACATTTTTAAAAGACAAAAATCCATAAACTGTAAAATCAGTTTTTAAAAGATGTCATATAAAAATAAGACAGGGACATCTTGATAGAAAGTATTTTCAACATTGTTAAATCTTAATGAGACTAGCTCCTGAAAACCTCTAAGTACCTAACAAAAAATGGCTAAAGAACATAAACTGGCAAGCAATTCACAGAAAAGAAAATGTGACCAATAAATACATAACAATATTTTGACCTTGGGCCTCCCCTGTTGGCGCAGCGGTTGAGCGCTGGGCTGTGAAGCTGCCCGCAGCCTCTGCAGCACAGGTTCAATCCCTGGCCGCCAGTGAGGGTCCCACATGGTGCGCAGACCTCTCCTGCCTCCCGCTGCTCCCCTCAGCAGTGTACCTCGGTTCTTCTGCCTGTTCTGCTCCCTGCTCTGGCTCTGGTGAATTCTCTCACCCTCCAGTGTTTCTGACTGTACCACTGTACCCAGTGCTTGTATAAATAAATAAATAAATCTTAATAAATGAATTTTATAAAAAAAATATTTTGACCTTTAAAGGTTCACTATTAACAACAGAAATGCAAATTCAAATCAAGATAAAATTGCCCATGAGACCATGAAAATTTAAACTGATTAAATGTCCAGCATTAGTGAAGGGTATGGCAAAGCAATCTTGGTGGGCATACAAACTGGGGTAGCAGTTTTGGAGAGCAATTTGACTGTCTTAAAATCATCTTAAATTTTTTTTGAACTCTGGAACCATGTTTTGAACTCAAAATCATGTATTGAGTTCCAGCACAGTAAATGCGGAGCAGAGCTGTTTGCTCAAAGCAAAGATGGGTACCCTACCAGGTTCTAACCTCCTCACACTGTAGCCCACTCTATGCCCCACAGCGCAGCTAACTAATCAGAACTTCATGAACTTCGGGCCTGACTGCTGGCCTGGGGTAGCATGTAAAATAAATTACCTTTTGTAAGTCAAAGACTGAAATGAAATCATGTGGAAGGATTTTACTTCTCAGTAAAGTGAACCAGTCCCAGATGATCAGATCCTTCCCTAGAACAGCAAGAGTTTATTCCCAGATTTATCTCATCACTATGTTTGCAACAAGTAGACCTGACACTGGGTATAGGAAACTGTTTGAAACAAAGAAAATCCCATCTAAACAAGGTTAAAAAAAAGCAGCTGGTAAACATGGTGCTTAATCAAGGAAAAAAATAAAGCAGACCAAGCAAAAAACACCTGGTCAGGAATAGCTGGCTAATTTACGGAAGAACAAGATTGAAGAAGTCTTTGAAAAGGTCTTAGACAGGAACCAAAAGAGGGAAAACTTTGGAGCATTTCAATTTGCAGTTTGTAAAAGAAATTTGAAATTTATGTAAAACTTAAAATCTAGCAAATAAGAAGACCATCTGCCTGGATGCTACGAATACCTGAAGATTCTCCTTACTGTGTAAGAAGCAGCTCCTAGAAGAGTCACAACATGCCTTGTACGAAGGCCACGGAGACACTTCTGTTAGCCTTTCAAACAAACCTCAAATTATTCCCAGATGACCACAGAGGGATTTGCCTGGATCTAGTGTAAGGTTGAGTCAGAGGGCAAGAAAGACAAAGCCTGGAACCAGTGTTCCTTCCCCAGAGAATTTTCCTTTAACAATCCTGAAGTGCCAGCAAGGCACAGGGCAGGTTCTCTACAGATCTGGGAAGAGGGGTAAGAAAAGTCCTGGAGCCCTTGGTGGCTTTTTCAGGCTTTTAATGACCTTTCTACACCATTTGTATCGAGGCAACCAGGTGCAGGGCAGCCAGGGAAGCTTGGGGGCCAGGAGGCTGGCAGACCTCCTACCCTCTGGCGAATCTTCACTCTTCCTGGGCTCTCTGGAGTTCTCCTGTGGTCTCTCCACTGGCTTCTACTGTGCTCTGCCACTCTGTCCTCTGCCAGCCCCCCACACACACCTATGACAACACCGTTATATGCTGAGTCTCTTGGCTCAGGTGTGCCCACGCACATACATCTACGCCACACTCCAGGTGCCGCCATCAGGCAGGCGTGCAAGACCACAGGTGTCAATCATTGATGTTACTGGCGGGAGGGTGGGAAAAAATCTGTTCACTTCCATTTACCCTACACAACTATTAACACAGGACTTCAAGGCTAGGTCATTAGCATTTCTCTATGAAGAAGAGAAAATCTAAGATGTAGAGTTGAAAGAATAGTCAATGTCACACATTCTAACTACCTCGGTTCTTTTCCTCTTAGTGAGGGAGGCCACTGGCTCCAAAGATATGAAGAAAAGCGCCCAACCACATCTCAACTTTTTCAGCTCTTATCGTAGTGATGTGTTTCCACAACCTGCCACCACTAGTGACTCCCAGTGCTCCCACAGGCAGGGCATTTGAGAACATGGGGAACAAGGTTCTCTGGAAGGTTTACCCACTGGCCAGAGTTTGGGAGGGCTGTTGGGGAAATACAAGTGGGGTTTGCCTTTAAGAAGCTTGTAATCCAGCCTCCTAAACTCAAGTTCTCTAAAGAGCCCTTTTTACAGAACATTGTATCAGAAAAGCAATGAAGAAAAAGTGAAGAAAGTCCCTCTAGAGAAGGAGCCAGAAGAGGCTCAGCAGAAGACACACCCTTTTTTTAAGCTCCCTAGGCCTGTGTGATTCTCAACCTTAGGGCACACTGAACCCCCCCTGTTATGGCGGGAGAGGCCTCAAATGACAGAAGGAAGACCTATACCCGAGGTTGACCGGATTCTTGACTTGGTTCCAAGAAAGAATTCAGGAGTCAGAGTTTGTAGAGACCAGGCGTTAGTAGCAAGGGAAAGCATAGCAGGAAGAAACGCGCGCAAACTCGAGAAAGTTGCGACCAACTGGGTTTGGGTTTCCCAGTTTTATGGGTGGATTGGCGTGAGGTTTAATGACGGGGTGGAATATTCAACACCTTAAAGAGAAGGGGAGGTATTTTCTCTCCTCCCCCCCCCCATGGGGTTGCCACCCACTTTTTGGCTTTATTAGGGCATTTCCGAAAGTGTCATTGGTTTGGGGTGGGTTTTTCCAGCTTTCTAATGAGCATTAACAAGGTTTGGGGGTGGGACTCATCTTCCATCTTGATGTTGACCGACTTCACTATTCTTATGGCATTCACTTTGGCAAGGCTGCAGTGTTTTCATTGTCCTGCAGCTACCCAATATGTTCTATCCAGCCTGCCTCACTGGGAAAACTATAAAAAATCCCTGTGTGTGGTTTACCCCCAGAGTTTCTGATGTCCTTGGTCTGGACTGGCTTAGGCCCTGGGTAGCAGGATATTTACATGCCCCTTAAAAGATTTTAATGTGCACTAATAGGGGTAGGCCCGCAGAACTACTGATCCCAAAATCCCTGATTTAAGAACCACTGATCTCTAAATCCCAAAAGAGTTTGTGAGATGACCACGGATTTGGGTGATGACTGGGTGACTGATGAAATTCATAAGAACAATTTCGCTGGAGTGCTAGGAGCAGAAGCAAGCTGGCAGGGAAGCAGTGGGGCAAGGGCTATTATTTTCATTTGTGAGGGAAAGTTTAAGAATTAGTTTATGAATAAGACAAGATCTGAGGGACAGGTGAAGGAGGGTGAGTGGTCCAGACAGGGTTTTATTTTGTTCCCTAAGTGTAGGGTAAGGTAAAAGGTATCAGGCTTTTCTGCCCTCCCGCCATCAGGATAGATGAGGGAACCCTGTGATCCTGAATGCATACCTGATGGCGGGCACCTGAAGTGGGTACACCTGCACAAAGACTGTGCTTTTTAAGGGTGGCATCACAGGGATGCAAGTAGCTGAGAAAGCAGCAGCAGAAGCCGAGAGAAGGCCGGAGAGCCCAGAGTGAAGATCTGCTGGGGGCTGGGAGGCCTGCCAGCTTCCTGGCCCCCCAGTACCCCTGCCTGCCATATGCCTGGTGAACCCCAATAAAAGACCTGCAAAAAACCACTGAGGACTCTGACTCCTCCTTTACCCGGTCTGCATGGGATCAGAAAACCTGCACTGTGGTCCAGCCTGCCCTCTACACTAAGAAAAGGCAAGTTGACTATAAACATCTAGAGGGGGAGGATCTAGAACAAGAGAGGCTGAGAAAACAGAAGGGCTATCCAATTAACTAAAGACCCACAGCTAAAGGCAGAGAAGGATCTTAAATGGAGCACAGATGTGATGATTTTTCCCCTCTGAGGAAAAATAGGAACAGGGACCAAACATTTATTGAGCATTGATTCTGCTATATACCATGTTAGATACTTCATATGCATGATTTCATTTAATCTTCCCAGCAAATCTACATGGACCTTTGTAACACAGAAGGCCCTAAGCCCCAAATTCCCAGATTAATCCATGTTAATGCCATTTCCAATTCTAATATTCCAAAGAATCACAGTGATCCAACATATGTTATGGAAAGAATCATCTGAAACAAGTATAAGCAGTCCAATTTTAAAATAAAGAATGTGACAAAGGTCTGTCCAAAATATCAAATATTGGTGCCCATCACAATTGTTTCTCCAGGTACCTGATGGCCATATTGTGAGCTGCTGTCCCCAGCGCTCTCCTCCCCAGGATGCACAGGGCAAAGGACAGAGTCACCAAAGCAGAGTCCTCGTCACTGTCCAGGTTCTTTGAAGGCTGAAAGAACAAGGGTGTTCAGCTTTCAACACAGGTTCTGCCATGCACAACACAGAAATACGAATGTATGGTTATAGGAGTCTTGTACTATTGACCCTTGTGGTCCTCTAGTCCCCACTAAAATGATCCCAGGGATAGGGATCACTCTTCTTCCTAAAACAGCTTCTCTGGATGTTGGACACGAAAAAAAAAATTCAAAACGGGGAAGCTACTTTAAGGAAGGAAAGGGGATAACATGTGACTTGCTGAGCCAATTTCTTGAAATTTTGAATCTGGCACTTCAGGTCAGGAAGGTGGTCAGAGCTTGCAGTGAGACAGAGGCACACTTTAAGATTCTCCAGTGAGGGAGGCATGGTGAGGGAGGGAAGGCCTGTCTAACAGGGAGAAAGAAGTAAGGGAAGCAATCGCCCCATAATGAGGAGCCCACTGAACTGACCCTAAGTCCCAGTCAACAAGTAAATTAAGGGGACCATCCAAGGTCAGCTTACAAAAGGTGGAGGGAATGGAGAAGAAATTTAAAATCAAAATATCTTTTGTACAAAAAATTGCATGCACTCTCACGGGTAGCCTTGGATATCAATAGATGTTTTGAATATCTCAGCCACCAGAAGAGGCCCATGGGTTAAGACCTGGATGCATCTGGAGAAAGCAGAGTCTGCTCTCTACTCTAGCAACCACCTGTTTTTAATCACTCATGAAAAGGTTAAGGACACGGGCTAGTGTCATTACTTGGTTTACCTTCTACAGGTCATGTGACAACATGCTTCACCAGCTGCTGAGGAAGTTGTGTTTCAGTTTGAATCTACAGTCTCCACTGTCTCCACCAACAACACCTGGAATCAGGTTTTCGGATCCCGAGAAGCAAAGTAAACCAATTCCCCCCACTTGATTTCTTTCCCTTCGTCCTCCTAGGCTGGCCTTCTCTTCTTTTTATTTGCTATCATCGGCCCTGGTTTCATTTCTAAGAGCCTGCATTCATCTCTAGAAGTGTTCTCAGCACAGAAGCAATAACAACACAAGAAAAACAACTATGGAAGCAATTTGAACCTCTGCTGGCTAAACAGCATTTGCGTGTCCATGATTGAATAGGAGGCCAGTAAATTCTCCAGATTTCAGCATGGCACCGAAATTTCAAAAAGTAACTTTAAACAGAGAAACAAAGTCTTCAAGTTTATAAAGCTGATGGAGGTTTAAAACTGCACTGTCCCTGAGCACAGTTTAGAGGGAACTACCTCCAATTTTTCTTTGGAGGAGATATAGTACATAAACATTTTCTAAAAATTTCTTTTGTTGCTGAGGTAACACCGATTTACAACACTGTATATGATTTAGGGGAATAGGATCACACCTCCTCAGATATGTTACCACACCAGGCCCAAAGCACCCTTGTCCCTTTACCAGAGACCACTGGGCCCCTCCCTCCTTGTTCCCATGCACACTCTTCCCTTCCATAGACTCAGTTTCACAGTCATATTATAGGGCTCATTTTGGTTTAGTTTTGTGAGTTCCTTTATTTTGTTTCTCTATATTCCCCATATGAATGAAATTATCTAGCATTTGTCTTTCTCCTCTGACTTATTTCACTAAGCATCATCCTTTCCATTCTGTTTAATTGTGAAATAAATATTTATCTTAATACCAATGCTTTTTTTCTCTTCTCTACATTAATCTGCCATAGAGTTAAAGGAAGAGATGGGCTTTACAAAGTTCCTTCTTTCTAAGCTTTTTAAGTTTCCTTTCAATGCCTCTAGTCCCAAACCTCCATTACCCACCTCTTGCCTCTTCCGCGCACAGTATTGGATCCATTCCAGATAAACATTACAGTAGCTTGCCCGCGTGATGCCCTGGAGACACGGAACGTAGTCGTCATCGATGTTAATGTTGAACATTGCGAGGTCACGCTCAATGTAATGCCATTTGGCAAAAGGCTGCAGGGACTTCAGAAGTGATTCATCCTTGATCCAGGAGAGGAGTTTGGGGGACGTGACCATGTAGTATATTATACTCTGCAGAGAGAAAACAAGAGTTTGAGGCTTTATAGCCTTTCTAAAGCCAGAACGACTCCTTATTTATTATATTTCATAAGGTAAATCAATATCAGGGAACTATGAGACATGAAATTCCCCCCATGTGGTAACATTTGTATTTCCTGCTAGATCTTAATGCATAGAACCCGCATTTTAAGACATTCTTAAAAGCCCACTCTTAAGGGTCACTGTAGGAAAGAGGGAAGTGAGAAGATCAAAATGCTAATAAATGTATCAGAACAGAATCTGAGATGAGAAAGAATGGCAGCCAGCCCTATCCCTTCTGAGAGAAGCTCATGAAAACACCCTTCAATTTCTGGGGACACTGGGCTGGACTGATCCAGCTGAAAAATACTGGGGCAGACCCTCATCCAGGGCCCCAACCAGTGTTTAGTGAACTAAGTCACCATAATTCTTATGTAGAATTCTCTCTCTCTCTCTCCCTTCCCATCCCCCTCTTTCATGTGCGCACACTCCCTGGAGCACTCTCTCTCTCTCCATCTCTCTCTCATAGACACACACACACACACACACACACACACAAAGAATGCACGTGCACAGCTGCAGGTGCCCAGACTCTGTAGAGAGAAAACAAGATATCACAGTGGAAATCTGTGATATGCTCAAAAATAACCCATGTCTCCCTCCTATCAGCCACCTCACCTGTAAGCCCCAATTGGGAGAACTGCTACTCCTGGGCTTTATTATTTGGAGTCACAGTTTTCGTGAAATTCATCTTGTAGTTTTTGAAAATATGATTCCTTCCAACAGTCTATCACCCATCCTGTGACAGAGTCCATGGAAATTCAAGTGTGATGTGATACATCAGCAATGGAGCCTCGTATGTGGCTGAGGACTCTGTTCCAACTTGCACCACTTTTCAACCACACAGGAAATCGGAAGAGGTGCCGGGTGCCACTGAGGCTGAGGTGGGCCTGGAAGCATGGCGAGCAGCTCATGGAATCTGGAGCCACAGGAGGGGCTGCGTCTGCTGCCAGGAGGCAGTGATGCCCCTAGAGATCAAACCTTTCACTGACGGCTTCTCTGATTATAAAAACACCTCCTTTCCAAGTGAAAAGACAGATAGTACACTTATGGAATGGACATGAACACAGTTTAGGTGACTGACACCTAAAGGTGACACCAAAATGCTCTTTTCTAAGCAGATTGCCCCGTCCCCCTGGCCGCTTCCAGTAGACAGACACCTGGTGGCTGGGTTTGGGCTAGACAAGGCTAATTCCTGACTCAGCCTCTCTAGCTCAGTCAAGACTAATCTGTGGCTCAGAACATGTGAGTTTCCCTCTTTTGGGCATGTTTTTATTAGATTCCATGATACACCTGACCCCAAAATGGGGGAGCAGGAAAAGTTGGCCCACAGGCAATAAGTGGACTCAGTAGTTGATCTATTCTGCCAGCTTCTATAGCACACACCCCAAGACATTGATGCTGACCTTAAGAAATCCCTTCCATGGAAGGGAGGAAGAAGAGGCCAAAGGAAGTTGAAAATAGGTGGGAAAGACAGGAGAGATAATGATGCCCATTTTCCATCACTGTTTAATTTAAAATGAGATTGTAATAGGGTGGTCCCCTGAAAGGGGGAGGTTCCAGGTTTCCTGCCACACCTAAAAGAAGGGTGGAGCTGAGCGGGGAAGAGAAGAAGCTGCAGAGGAGACTGAGGAGGAAGGAAGCAGGATGGAGAGCCAAAAGGAGACCTGGAGGAGGCACAGGAGCTGAGAGACACATGAAGAAACTGCGCTTGCCTTTTAGTCATGGACTGGGTGACACAGATGTGTGTGAGAGACCCATGGGGAGGTGACAATGGCCATTTTTGTCTTGATTTTGATTTTTCTCTTTTCCTCCCAGACTTGTCTGGTTGTTTCTGATCCTTTTCTGTGGGTCCCCACTGGAAGATACTTTAGACTTGTGGCAGGCTTTGGGGCCTTGCTCTGGGCCAATCCCATTTGGGTAGACTTTTACCCATGAGGGGATGGGTAACTTTGGGTGCTTGATTGAGAAACTATATTCTTTGCCTTTCCTGTGTTGTTCACTAATTGTATTAAAGTTCCTTCCCACTAAAGTCTCATATGTTTTGTATTGATGCAGCGGATGGCAGAACCTATTTAGAGCAGGCAGGTTTGTGAGGTCTGGGGTGCCCCTCCCCCTGCCCTCTAACAAGATGATGTATACGAAGCACTTAGTACACAGTCTGCACACAGTGTACCTTTGGCATCTCTGACTTACCTATCCAACTAGCTTGAGGCTCTGGGTAGGTGGCACGAGCAGCATCTCTGGAAAGGTTAGGTGTTGGGGGACAGGAGAAAGCTGGGTCTGTGCTGGTCACCAGAGGGCACATCTAATAACCAAAAATGTAAATTCTGAATCTAGATGCTTGTCTATTGTCTATTTACTGGCAGGATATTTTATTTTATTTTTTTTAAAAGAAATTTGTTTATGAATACAAGAACTGGGGTACAGGCCAGAGGTGCAGGGGGTGGGGTAAGAGGATTCATCAGAGACAGTGTGGGGAACAGAATAGGAAGACTGACTGAAATACACTGCTGAGGGAGCAGCAGGCGAGATAGGAGAGGTCTGCTGTACCATGTAGCTCCCTGGCCACCTGGGGATCAAACTCGTGCTGCAGAGGCTGCAGATAGCTTCACAGTGCTATGCTTAAGCTCTTGTGCCACCAGAGAGGCCCCTGTCAGGATAATTTAAAGCTTCTCTGAGGTAGAGAGTTTACGTAGTCAGCCCAAGTCACAGATAAACGTGGATCTGTGACCATGGCCAAAAATCTCATTTCTCAGCTGATTGTTGTAAAGGGGAAAAAAATTTGGACTGTCTAAACATCTGGTTCTAGCAAACATCTGGTCTAGTTTTCTCCAATATGTCCCAATCACGTGTGCCAGCTAGGAATAACAAACAAAAATCGAAAGACAAATGTTTACCTTCTCATTCATTTCTGCAGAGGAATTAAAATAACCCCTCAAAGGATGAAGTCAGAATAATTAATGAGGACTCTGAATCCCAGAGGTTAAAACTTCCACCCCGATGTCTGACAGAATCTTGCAGTGTTGACTCTTGATCAGGACCCTGGCTCGACTAAGCTTTCCCACACGTAAGGAGAATCAGTACCAACTCCCCTCAGTGGGAGAAAACCATCCTAACTAGTTCAATTAGTTACAAGCAATACCTGATTTCCACTTTATTTAGGCAGAAATTCTGTCAGGACACATCATCACTGAACAGTGTGAAATCCTTCAGATTCTGTCAGGATGAATGAATAGGATACTGAGTAAAACTAATAAGTAAGGACAGTGAAAAGGAACTGCGTGCATAAAACTTGATCTGTGTTGAAAGCGGGACCTCTTCTGAATTAATTCACCATATCTGACTTCTCCAGCAGGGATTCTCCTGGTTTCTCATTTTAATTGTAGATCAGCACATTCTATCAGAGGACTCATTCTAGGACGGGCCCTGGCAGGCAGACCAAGATGTCCAGGTTTTTCACTCTTCATTCTGCAAGGCCAGCGATAAGCACATCTCCTTTCTACAGGAGCTGGGCAGAAACAATGGCAGCAGAAAACCAGGCCCTGGCAGACAGCTAATTTCTTGACTGCTATGAGGGTTTTAGGCACTAATAAATGGAGGAGAGACGGAGGAGGCACCAGGGAAAACCTCAAGTTGTCAAGAAGGAAATGATTTCAAATATATTCATAGAGGGTGGGGAAACTGACCCAGTTAATTAGGAGATTTTAAAAAAATATGCTTTTGTGTAAAGGAATTATTCCAAGCTATTCTTCCTTTTCAATTTAGCTGTCCATTAAAAAAATAATAAGGATGAAACCAAACTCTTGAAACTTGAAGCAATTCGGAGCTACCACGCAATTTTTAGAGCCTAAGAAGAAAATATTCATTTGTTTTTACCCTAAAATACTTGTTTCTCCTCTTCCAATAGCTGTTCAGCACTCATAAAATTTCCTTTAACTACACCAGGGAAATGAATAAAATTCTGAGCTATTCCTCACCAAAGGGTAGGAAAGTTCAGAGAAAGCCTTGCAAGACTAAGCCTGAACAGTGAAATAACAAGAGGGCTCCCATCTGTCCCCAAATCTCAGCCTCTCCTGAAAGCCCTTAAGAATATTCTTTCCATGGAACACAAAAATGTCTGTGGTGATTCCTAAACTCAGTTGTATAGCAAACCACTTAGGAAACTTACTTAAAAATACAGATGATTGGGTTCTCCCCAGACCCACTTGGAATTTCCGAATAGAATGCAAATCTGTGATTATCTAGCCTACAGGGAAGTTTGATGTCATAAGTCTGCCCTGGCTTGTGAGTGGTGCTCCGCTAGGTAGCACACCATCATACTCACATTCCATATGGCAACCTTCTGGCCCATGAGATACAGCAGGAGCATACTGTGACAACTTCCAGGAACCTTTTAAGGGGCAGCTGCTGCATACCCTTGGCCTTTCTTTTCTGTGTCCTTTCCTGCATCTATTTAAGCCTGGAGTTAAATCTTGGAACACAAAGATGGGGAAGAAACTTAAAATGGTGGTGCTGGGAGCTGGAAGGAATCTGGATCCCTGAGGATGTCATGAACCAGAGCTACTATATCACCTTCGTTTATGTCAGAGAAATACACTTCTGTGTAAGCACGTGTGCCTTTGTTATTTAATAACCCACAGTCAAATCTAATGCCACCTGATATACTGATTTTGCTTAGAGTTGGTTCTCTGTATGAAAAACATTTTGCAATCTCATTTGTAATGGCTGAGGACCAAACCATGGAACTGTGAGGCAAGAGGTCACAACTCCCTGATGGACTTCCAAATCTTCCCCAATTTATGTATGGTTGGGGAAAACATCTGTAGCTTTGTGTGAGTTTTGGATGTGACATTTTGAATCTCTCTAGCACACACCAAGGTGGTGAGTATGAACCGCTAAATCTGTTATAAATTTTCTGACACAGAAAAAGGTTTCAGAAACATTTTTTGTTGCAGTCAACTTGGGATGTGATCGTTAAAAGTTATTTAAACTTATGACTTTCATAGTCTGTCTTCTGTAGAACTGACCCTTACTGTTGAAAACATTGGGGCTCCCCACAATGTGGTTGCTATCCCAAATTTCTAAATATCTTCCTTTTTAGTTGATTGGAACGCATGTTGTCCTTTTATTTTGTATTTCTCCATTTCTGCTTGTGTCAGACTCAGCTGGCAGATGGATGAGCTTCCTGATTTTGAATGGCATTAAAATGTGGACCCTCTTCCCGCGCCCCACCCACCACACACACCATCTTGGGCTGCCACCATGTAAAATGCTCCTTCAAGATAGGAGCTACCACACATACATCCTCAGCCACGGTTGCCCTCGCCTGCCCCTTCCCCCAATTATAGTTCTGCCTCTTTTGCCAAGTTTCTTATTTGTTCTCTAGGAGACTTACTCCAAACCTGCACATTTTCTGAAGCTGAATGTAGTCTGAGAAGACATGGGGACTAAGTAACTGAAAAAACATGTTATTAGTACCCACATGAATGAGGAGAAAAGGCTGTCATTATTAATCCTGATTGTATCATTGAGTTATATTTTTGAATTTTTGTCATGAGCTTAAAAAATGATACTGGTTCTAAGGCAGAGCATTTGCAAAGCATCTAAATTGACATCTGTAACTTGTAAACATTGAAGCTTGGTAATATTTCCAGAATGCTTTCATTTCTCATCCCCATCATGACGAGCAACTTATGCTGTGTTAGAAGTGAAGAAACAGACCCACATTAGAAGACAGACTTCTTACTAGTGCCAAGTTTTAGAATGTGACTGGGCAACTGGAAAACAATGAACAAAATGGCAGTAAGTACCTATCTATCATAACTGCTTTAAATGTAAATGGACTAAATCCTCTAATTAAAAGACACTAAGTAGCTGAACAGATGAAAAAAGAAGACTCATCTATATGCTGCCTAGAAGAGACTTATTTCAGAAGTAAAAACACACAAGGACTGAAAATGAAAGGACAGCAAAAGACATACCATGCAAATAGAAACCGAAAGAAAGCTGGGTAAGAGAGAGAAACAACCTAAGTGTCTATTGATGAATGGATAAAGAAAATGTGATACACACACGTGTACACACTCACACACACAGTAGTATATTATTTAGCAATAAAAGAGAATGAAATCTTGCCATTTGCAACAGTATGGATGGAATTTGATGTTATTATGTTGAGCAACATAGGTCAGAGAGACAAAGACAAATACCATATGATCTCACTTACATGCAGAATCTAGAAAAGAAGGAAGAGACAAACTCATAGAGAACAGATTGGTGGTTGCCAATGACAGGCAGTTAGGGTGGGCAAAATGGGTGATGAGTGTCAAAAGGCACAAACTGCCAGTTATAAAATAGATAATTTTGGCAAATGTAACATATAGCAGTGACTATGATTAAAAATACTGTATTGCATATTTTAAAGTTGTTAAGATCATAAATCTTAAAAGTTCTTATAAGAAAAAAAAACATTCCTCTGTATGGTTATGATTAAGAAATTATTGTGGTGATCATTTCACAATTTATACAAATATCGGATCATGATAGGATACACCGAAACTAATATTACAAGTCAATTACACATCAATTAAGAAAAGAAAAAAGGGATCATACCCTGACTAATATTGCCAAGTGCATCTTCAGGTTTCCCAATAGCTTCTCATCTACGTTCTCCCTTGAACCCCTTGATAAGTCATTCTCCAAATGACTCAATAAATCCCTTTTTTACTTTCTTCTTAGACTCAGTCCCCAAACAGTTCATTGGATAGTTTTCTGAGCCTCTTGTTCCCCAATTTTTGACCCCTCCTCAGAATATACCCTGTTTTCCTGCACTAATTCCTTCTTCAAGGAAGCTTCCTGGGCTCCCTAATTCAATCTTGCTTAAAAAATATGACTAGGGGTACAACCTCAGGCTAACCCAAAACTCTTGAGGACTTTTCATGAAACTAATGGCTCCCAAACCCCACTGGGATTCAGGAGCTTTAGGAGAAGCTTCACAATCTAGCTCTTTACAAAGCTTTGCAAGAGTCTGTCAAGCAGCCCAGTGTTACAGAGTTACCAAGTGTCTGGGGCCAAGAGGAGTACCTTGATGTAGTAACGAATGAGGATCCTACGGAGGTCAAACACCTGCAGCATGGTGGCTGCGTTGTTGTCCATGATGCTGTAGCCTTCCAGGATGTACTGCGTCTGCGTGATCTCCCAGGTGAGCCAGCGGAGATTGAAGGCAGCATTGCAGGACAGCAGGTGAGGCAAGTGACCTGGTTTGCAGCAGCAGCAGCCTCTGTCATCCTCGTCACCTTCCATGATGGCTTCCACCTCTCTCTGCTGGCAGTAAGTTCCTGGCAGAGTACAAACATGATGGAAATATACAAGAAGTCACAGGATAACCTTTGCTTTGAATGGAGTTTCTTCTTGTCTTCATAAGAGAAGAGGAGGCTGAGGACAGCCTAGGCATCAGAAGAATTGTTTAATTCTTAGTTCAAATAGTGCCTCCAAATAAAGTCACAGTTCTCATAGTTGTTAACTCTTAATCACTTATATTTATTCTGATTCTCATCTCCTCCCCATAATTTTTTGTCTCTGTTTGTATGTGTTAGAGGGGAGATGCTCTCACAGCAGCCATGGACATTAATGGTTGAAATGATTATAGCCTTAAGTTCCCTCTTCCAAAGCCTGCAGGTCATGATGAGCAGAGGGAAGACTAAGGAAAGGTGGCAGGTGGAGATGTCTGAGGGCATCCAAGTGCATGCTGAAGCATTACTGAAAGGGGTGCCCTGGAAGAGGTCCACTGCCAGACAGCAAGGGCACACCCCTAGACCCAAGAGAAGGAGGGTACGATAGCAGTGAGTTAAGCACATTTTCAAAGGAGTTAATGCCAAAGCTTAAGTTGATGGGTGTCAACTGTTTTTGAAAATGAAATACCATATATTCCTTAAGATTTTTGCCAGTGGAACTCCCAGGTGGTGCAAGGGGGTTATGTCTCAGCACTATGAAGCTATGGCCAGCCATGTAGCACAAATTCGATCCCCAGCTGGGAGCTAACCCACATGGAGCAGCAGACCTCTCCTGTCTAGACCACTGCTCCCTTTAGCAGTGTATTTCAGTGGATCTGCCTATTCTTCTCCCACTGTGTTGCTAGTGAATCCTCTCACCCACCCTGTACCTCTGGCCTACACCCCAGCTCTTGTATGCATAAATAAAGAAAATAAATCTTAAAAAAAATTTTTGTCAGTGATTTCAAGGGAACTGTCAATAGCAGTATGTTAATCATAAGTGGTTACTGTTACCATTTGGAAAGCAGAGTTGTGATCTAAAGTTAGATAAGATGACAGACTGAAACAAGTACACTGAAAATTAAAAATAAGTGCAATCTCCTGTATCTAGGCTCAAAAACCCAGCTACACAATTTACTAATATGTAGTAACATATTAAGAGCCAGAAGTAGGATAATATTTAAAAACCAATGTGACCTTGCTAGCATCAGAACAAAGGGACAGCTTGGGTCAGATTATATGTGGTTTCATTCCTTTGTATACTACAAAGGAATACTACACAGTCACTGATAAAATGAAATAAAGCTAGGGGATCTAAGCAAGTTACACTTCCTCCATTAAATAGAAATAGTACAATAGTACTGATTTTTAATGCAATTAGAAATAGTTAGGTACACATTAAGAAACCTACAGAGTTGTAACATACCTCAAAACTCTGTTACTGAAGAATGCCTGCAAAGTCCAGGGATTTTTAATTTGCAGCAAGAAGGCTGGGGGAAATTATGGTTGCCTTCAACAACTATCTGAAGGGCTATAATATGGAAACAGGAACTGGATATTTTCTGGAGCTCCAGAGGGCATCACTGTAAACAGTGGGAGAAAGTTTAAGGGTATTGAGCAAAGATCATTTTAACAACTAGATGATCAAGTATGATGTGGACTGCCCTGTGAGGATAACAGGCTAAGGAAACAGTTGGTGAAAAGCAAAAGCAATAGTAGTTAATCACTATGGTACAAACCACTTGAAATATGTCACAATGAAGAGAATAGGAAGAAGAGTAGAGCCAGAAAAAACAGCAAGATCAAATAAAGCAGTTGTTATTGGTGGTCATACTGATTTGTTTATTTTTGTAAATTATTGTATATTTTTCAAAATAGTTTAGTCCTAAATATAGTTAGTGGCAGAGGGGAGAAAAAAAGAACCCCCCCCCCCAAAAAAAAAAGGAATTCAAGAAATGGTTGAAACCAGAACTTAAGAGGAGTGGAAATATACATAAGATACAAGAAAGAAAATAAAGTTAGATGAAAGTAAAGTTAAATCAAAAAGCATCTTGCACTGGAAAATAAGATAGACATTCAAAGCAGCCTCAGAAAGGAGAGAAAATATGGAAGATGGTAGGGAGTAGCAGGAAAGAAAGGGGATATGAGTGTCCCTAAAATTTTTCATTTTAAAAGAGATGCTTGATTCGCTCTGGGTCTGCACCATGGAGTTATTTGTCAAGAGTTATTACTTAAATATAGTTAAACTATTTGAAATAGTGTTTGGGCATAGAGTACCATTTAAAGTTCAGCATAGAAGAATGTTATTTCAGTGGAAGGCAGTTAAGAACTAGGTTTTGAAGAAAGGTGGTAGGTACCAACTTTGGTCAAGTTATCTGACTCATCCAAGTTTGTTTCCTCATCTGTAAAATGGGCTACTGCTCAAATAAAATAAAATGGGCTGTAGCTCAAATAAAATGGCATATGTATATTTATTAGTAACCACTCAGTAAATTACAATTATTTTACTAGATTATAAGCTCCACAAGGACAGAACTGGCAGATGGAAATTCATTAACTAAGTAATGAGCTAACAAATAAATTAATTCACCAAACAAAGATGCACTCTACCAGATGCCAGACACTGTTCTATGCATTGGGGATATAATAGTGAAAATATAAAAATGTTTGTTTTATGCAACTTATAAGTTTACGTTGAAGAAAATAGACAATAGACAAATGAGTAAGAAAAACATAAAATGTCAGCTGGTGAAAAAATAAAAGAGCAAAAGAAGACAGAGGGCTGGGTGGGAAGAGCTGTTTTAAACAGGGGGATCAGAGTAGGCATCCCAGGGCTGCTTAGTCAGAGACCAGAAGGAGAGGGGGAGCCATCATTGTAGCTAATAGGAAGGAAAGTCAACAGCAGAAAGAGGAAAGCAAACAGGTTGTGTAACACAAAGCGAAGGCGAAGGGCTTATCCCAGGTCTTACAATTCCATTTGTTTCTCTAAGACTTTACTGCTTTGGGTCTTAGCTGAAATCACTCTGTTTTAAACATATCAATGGCCTCAGCTCATTCTGTATCATAAAATTTTTATGCCATCTGGTAAAGATGTATAGATATATGTTGTTGAACTCTAAGCAGTGAGTAATTCATTCCACATGCTCTGGGGGATCCAGCTGAGTGATAACCACCCGGTCCTCACCAGTCTGCCCCCAGGGACCTAACGACTGCAGGGGTGGGTGACATCTCATCCCCCCATGATGGGCAACTAATAACAAGGTGTCCTACAAGCTAACACCATCTAGGAAGAAATTCTCTTCTAACGAAAAACAGTTCTTAGAAATGGACTCCACAAGAAAGAAGCATAGAGAAGAATTTTCACCTCAAAGAGATTAGCTAACATGGTTAAAAGGCATGGTTCAAATAGCTGCGTTTATTTCCAGTTTCTTCCTCCACTTTTTCATTAGGCTAGCATTTATCATGTTGAGTTGAATGTCAGAGGTTCTTTTCCTTCATCAAACAAACCGGCATGAGTGTGTGTGTGTGTTTATGCACCTGTAATTACGTGTATATCTTACATGGGACAATGCAAAGTTTGGATTTCTACTATCCAAATGAGATGGGTTAATACCACACGCTGTGAGAAGCCTGGGAGCATTTCTGCATTGCTAAAAGTGAGGAACTCATTCTGCTGTGAAGGACTGCTGGGTCTCAGTACTTCTTTTAGGAAAAAAACCATCATACTCGGGATCACATTGTAAAATAATATGACAATAATGAAGGCCAATCATTTCTGCAAATCCACTAATTTTGCTGTTCAAATGCAACTAAAGGTCTATATTCTTTCAGAGTAGCTCAGAAAATCTGTTTCCAGTGGAAGACCAAATTGTCTTCTGACTCCATTGTGCCCACACTATGATCTCTCCCCACCCTGTGGAGAAGACTGATGAGCAGTCTGTCTCTGCCTGGTGTATCCATTGAAACTGACTCTCGGCACCTTTTATGTTGCTGTGTTCTCATGGTCTAAGTCAGTGAGGCATTTAATACATATGTTTTAAAAATTCATTTTAAGAGGATTCCGGAATCCTTTACTTCTGATGGCTGAGAACACCTACTTAAAACTGTGGAAATTCTGTATTTGAAGTAAACATTTATCCAGTTATGTAGTAGGTTCCAGATGTCTTACCACATCAGATAAGTATCAATTTCCTGAGTGTTCCCAAATGGGGGACAGCCACTGCAGCTATGACTGGCAGCTCCCTCCTGACCACCTGCCCCTCCTCCTCCCTTTTCTTGTTTCCATAGGAGCAAGCATCCCCTTTAAACACTGTTTGTCAAACTCCCAGTGTCCAGCTGGCTCTGACTTACTGATCCATGCTTAGTTCCAAAAGGGAATGAAGCAAAACCCAGAAGGGATGCACAGTATGAAAGCAAATGATAAGTTTAAGTGAAAAGGGGGACAAGAACAATATGGTCAAGCTGGAATAATGCCAAGTGACCCCAATTGTGCATTCTGGTGCCCTGACTAAATGTGGGTTGCCAATTTCAATCAGAGTTTCGAGGAGCCAGTACAGAAGGAACACTTGAATAGTTCCTTGTGACCTTAAGATGAAAACAAAATAATCAAAAGGATCATAGCTGTTCCTGGTAAAGATACTAGATTCATGATGCCCCCAGGACTCTCATAAAGAAAATACTGTGCAGTATAGTCACACTATCCTTAACAGCACAGCGCAGTCAAGTACAAACACAGGGTTTGCTGAGTTGCTATAACATGGCCAAAATACAAGAAAGAAAAAGCATTTTCATAGGCATCCCAAACAATTCAGCCTTAGGTATGCGGTTCTCCAGAGAGCTGAGGACACCTAAGGGATAATTTTAGAGATTCCTGAAGACAGGGAGAACCTCATCCCTTTCAGGTAATCCTTCATATGGATCATTTCTTGCCTAGTTTTGACAATTACGTGTTAGCAGCAGTGAACTTGTATATATCCTCACTGACAAGCATAGGAGCGTAGCCACTCAGTGTGGCTGGTGAGTGTGGACACTTGCTTTCATGGTCAGCCAGGACAGAAGAAAGCTGGCAACCTCTTGGGAAAGTTGGGAAGCCAAAAGAGAGTGGCAGTCTGAACAGAACCAAAAGTGCTCCCACCTTCCATTCTGAACAACCCCATGAGTAGGGTGGGGGCAGTGGTAGTGCCTTCCTGGCTGGGAAGCCTGGGCCAGAGGACATGCCCCCTGAAGTGGGGAGGGGCACTCAAAGTAGGCTGGCTGGAGGGGGATCTTGACTCCTATGGAGACATGTGAGCTTAATTCTGGAAGATAACAGGCAAGTGAGGGGGACTTTGAAGTCCCCAGGAAATATAGGGAGATTGCACTTGAGAAGGCTGTCTCTGCAAACTTGAAGTAAACAGAAGATACCAGTGATGGGGAACTCAGTCACTGCTATTCCATTTTGGGTGGACAGTGAAGGAGACTGGAACTGGGGCCTAGGCTGTTTACTAAGAGGTTGAGGAAATAATGGAGACTCCAGGCCTTTATGTGATGGGAACTTCAAAGGGATGCATTAAAAATGGTTGCCTGCAGCAGGAAGATTGCACTGAAAGAAAATGTCAGCTTGCTTTACAACCTTCCGGCAAGGCACATTAAACCCTAAGTACACAACATATCTTCAAATCTCAATTCTCCCATTTTCTTCCTTATCTGATGTGAGTACTTGGAGAAACAATGCTCAGTTGTTCCAATGAATCTGACTAACTGAATTTCAAAGAAAACCCCCAAATGTCATTAACATGATTTTGTTAAACTAGTAATGCTTCAAACCAATGGTACTGGCCATTTATTTGAGGTGAGCTTTCAAATGGTCACTTGCCTTAATCGGTGAAGCAGGCCAAGCACTGGGCTGCTGTTTCCCATGTGCCAAGCAATGAGGTGACCAGGACGGGGAGTGACACAAGAGAAGCTTGGATTTCCCTTAAAACACAGTCAGTTCCTACTCATGGAGTAGACTTTAGTTAGTCATCCACAGAGTTAAGCCAGTGCTATTCAAGCTGCAGGTGGGACTAATAGGTACATTTTGCGATGTGTGTGTTGGATTATTATATAAAATGCATCCCCTTCTGGGGTGACAGCTAAGATTGTTCTCTCCTGAATGGCTTGGGCCACAAAAGAGGAGGCCATAAGATCTGGTCATTGCTGGGCTTAGAGCAATTCATTTCTGCAGACATTTGGACCTCACACAGCCAGGAGTGCATGCATGTCATGTGCAAGATGTGTGAGACAGGGTTCAGCCCCAGCGAGCTCTTATTGAAGATGCACCCTCCACTTCTAACAAGGAGCTGCATGTCCGATGAGAGATGTTACCAGGAGGAAGGCACCCAAACATTTTTCTAAGGCTGGAAATCTAAACCATCATTGTCTGCTGCCAACTGGTTATAACATGGGCCATTTTGTGACCAAATGAGATAATGTCAAAAAAGGTTTTTAAAAGTTTTTGAATTGCTATCATTTCCAAAAAGGTCACAGTGGGATTTTTTTTCTCCCCTCAAACTCAAGGAAGACATACAGATGGTTAACGGGCACATGAAAAAAATGCTCGTTATCACTTGTTATTAGGATTTGATTAGCAATCAAAACTGCAATGAGGGTCTCCCCTGGTGGCCCACAGCCTCTGCAGCACCGGTTGATCCCCAGCCCCAGGCGAGGGTCCCACATGGCGCAACAGACTTCTCTTGCCAAGCCTGCTGCTCCCCTCAGCAGTGTATTTCGTCATTCTGCCTGTACTGTTCCCTGCTCTGGCTCTGGTGAATTCTCTCACCCTCCCGCGTTTCTGACTATACCCAGTGCTTATATAAATAAATAAACAAATCTTTAAAAAAAAAAAAAAACTGCAATGAGATTTCACTTTATATCTGTGGGAATAACCTATATAAAAAAAATTAGAAACAACAAATGTTGGCAAGGGTGTAAAGAAAAAGGATCCCTGTACACTGTTAATGGGAACATACATTGGTGAAGCCACCTTGGAAAGCAGTATGGTGTTTCCTCAGAGAATTAAAAATAGAATTACAGGGCCTCCCCTGGTGGCGCAGCGGTTGAGCACTGGGCTGTGAGGCTGCGGCAGCCTCTGAAGCGCCAGTTCAATCCCTGGCCACCGGCAAGGGTCCCACATGGCGCACAGACCTCTCCTGCCGTGCCCGTTGCTCCCCTCAGCAGTGTATTTCATCGGTCTGCCTGTTCTGTTCCCCGCTCTGGCTCTGGTGAATTCTCTCACCCTCCCATGCTTCTGACTGTACCCAGTGCTTGTATAAATAAATAAATAAAATCTTTAAAAAAAATAGAATTACATTATAATTCAGCACATGCATTTCTATCTGAAGAATATGAAAACACTAATTCAGAAGATATGTGTACCCTCATGCTCACCGCAACACTATTTACAATAGCCATCACAGGAAAACAACCTATATGAGCTGACCGACAGATGATTGGATAAAGAGGTGGCCATTATACACAACCAAATATTACTCAGCTGTCAAAAATGATGAAAGCTTGCCATTTAGAACAACCTGGATACACTGTGAGTGGATAGTGCTAAGAGAAATAAATCAGGAGACAGATACAGGATGATCTCACTCATGTAAGAAACAAAGCAAGCAAACAGACAAAACTACAATAAAACAAACTCTTGGATCCTGGCAACAAAAGTGACAGGGTCACCTGTTAGACGGGAAAGGAGAGAGGTGGGGGTGGGGGGAAGGGGAGAGGGCAGCCCACGGACTCTAATTTACGGTCATTAGTGCTTTGGGAATGGGAATGGTGTGGAATCATATATTTGAAGAAGTGAGTCTGTATCCCTAAAATAGTAATAATATTAAACTCACTTTCTTTACCTATAAAAAATCATCTATCATGTGATATTTATCAACTTAAAAAGTGATTTCTCAAATAGCATCTCATTTATAACATACATTAGCCTGGTTATGCAGGTGTCATGTCCCCTTTTATAAATAAGGAAACCAAGTTTCAAAAATAACTTGTTTGCTAGAAGAGGCTGGTCTTTTAAATATAAAATCAGTATCTTCCCCCTTGTCACACACTGTCTAACAAGGCTAGACAAATGACAAGCAAAAGTTTTGTGAAGTTAACTTTTTACCAGCAGAAAGGGAAAATCAAATGGCATTGGGGAGTGAGTACCTTCTAATTCATATTTAATTCAAACTTGTAGTATCTTCCTTTCCTCCCCACAAACTTACTTAACATGTTTAAGGCGAAAACACACAGACTTTGTTAATGTTCCACAGAAAAGGCCCTTTCCTTCCAGTCTTGCTATCTAGACAAACAAGGCTTTGTCTCTTCCACTAACATGTCATAAAATTGGAAATGAAAAAAGAATATGTATTTAGGAACTCTGAATGGAGAACCTATTATTTTATGAGTTAACTTTGAAACCAAGGGATTTAATAGATTACTTGAGCTATGCAGACTTAAGAACTAAAGAATCATTAATGCCCTAACTGACCATAGAGAAGAGAGAATTCTAGATAACTCCAAGATTAGTAGGAGAACTATGGCTCTACATGAATTAGCCAGTTAGGATAAAGGTTTGGGTTGGATTAGCTTTAGATAAGATTAGGTTACATAGACATTTTTTTCAATGTCCCTGCAGGCTGGTGATTATCGGGTGTTAGCCAATCTATGAGATAGCTGATAACATTTCACAGACAGGAACATAAATCCTTCCCCCTTTTTTGATATTTTCCAGACCCAATGGTAATGTATAGCTACAGTCTGAAAATGGTGCTTTTGTTTTTCCTGTTCATTCTGCAAGAGTCATCCCAGTTTCATGGTTGCTAAGGCAATTGGAAATTTAAAAAACTAAGCTGCTAAAAGCAGAGGTGCTATATTAACATTTCAGAACACAATCAGGTAAAATTTTTACTTTTGAGTTTCCACAGCCGAAGAAATCTTTAAAGAATGGTCAGGCCATTCATTCTTTTTTTCATATGTTCTCTTTATTCTTCCTCTCCTCTGCCCTTCCTCCTTTCCCTGTCTCCCTCCCTTTCTGTCTTCCTTCCTTCCTACCTGTCTCCCTCCCACCAGAACAGTGGGTCTTACCGCAGAGGTCAAGGACACTGGAGTCAACCACATGTAGGGACTTAGCCCTCCTTCTACTGTGAGGCCTTGGGCAACTTACTGATATGAGTCTCATTTACCCAATCTTCTCACATCTAAAATAGGATAATACCTACTTATATTCTAGGGTTATTATAAGGAATTTCTGAAAAATTAAATGCTTCATATGGTACTTGGCAGATAATTAGTGCTCAGGAACTTTTAGGCTGTCTCTACTTCCTCACTCAACCAGAATATACTGGGCATTTGACTATGAACCAGTCAACTGGAGGAGGGACATGGATAAGGCAAGGAATCCCAGTCTTTGAGGGAGTCACAGTCTAACGGAGCCTGATTTAGTAGAATTTTTCATAGCCTGCAGGAATAAAGAACTGAATATGTACATTTGCAAGAATATTAAAAATAAACTGGCTTTGGTTCTACAACTCTTATTTAGTATTTGATTGCCAGCAATATTTATTGACCATACCATGCCCTTCCCCCCACAGTGGCATCAGGGATCTTGTTCTTAAGGATTCATAATCCACACATACAAATATCTAAAAACAAACATAACTTTCTTTACAACCTTGATTTAAATAAATGGGCATGTTAATCTACGTTGGTTATGTTTTCTTCTTTGAACTAATCTATGATGAAAACCTGGAAATATTTGGCCACATGGGAATGTAGAAAATACATGTACATTCATTGCAAGGAAACACTGAGAAATTAATAAATTTACAGAGAAAAAAATGCAGCTACATAAAGAATAGAAAAGGTAAATATACAACACCAAGCATTTCTGGTATTGTTTTTCCTGAGCTTTTCAGAAACCCACTTTATCAAATGATTCATATTTCTTAGAATTCTCATCTAAGAAGATTTCAGGAAAATCGATTTTGCTGTGATAAGAACGGAGTGGTCCAACCTTAATGAGGATAATGAAAGCTGCATGCATACCTATGTGAATAAGAAAATTTCATTTCGGCAACTTCAAAACTTTCTGTGATGTGACCCAGCCTTAGATGGTAGATCTGCTTCACCATCCCAGGAGAGGATGTTGCTTTATTGCAATTCAAATAATTTGCCATGGACAGTCCAGGAGCCCTGCAGTCTAATTCTGTACTGTTTTATAAATCACATTTCCTGAGTCTACCTTAACCCCCACCCTAGTCCCACTGGGACCAGGAACTCTTAAAATCCTTTGGATTGTGCCCTCTGAAATCCCTGATCCATTCCTCAACTTCTCTGAATGTTCTCCTCCCCTCCTTGATGCTCTACTGGACACCCAGACCTCCTTGTTCCCTCTTTAGCTCCCCCAAATGGAGCTGAATACTTTCACACACTCCTCTCACCTCCATGCTGAGGTGGGTAGAAAATACCGACCTCATTGATGTTTTCAGGCCACTCTCTCATTACACTCCACACCATTCTGTCCTTGCCACCTGCAATGGCCCCTCTGGGTCACTTCTGGTCCTTCCAGGAAGATTCTGGGTCTGGTTTACTATCATCTCCAAAACACCTCTTAGACCACTCCTGGAATTTCAGTATCCACAGAGATGTTCCTTCCAACAACTTTATACTTGATGCTTCTCTTCCAGTGATCTCATCTTCCACTCAACCTCAGCCACTCATTTCCATGGTCATAACTCTAAACTCTGATTACTAAAAACTACTTCCCCTAGTTTCCAATATTCTAGGCTCCAGGAACTGCTGCCTATCTTTCCAGCTCATTTCCAATAATATTTCAACTTCAACAGCCCTTGTACCCTCCCAGCATCCAGGAAGTTCTATCTCCAGGCCCATTTCCCACCTCTCACAGACCCTCACTGCCCTCCTTTCTCAGCTTACATTCCACGGCCAGATGTTATAATCATTATCAACCCCTTGCGAATCCTGTAAGTTTCTTTGTCCTTGTCTTACTTCATGATACTCATGTGCCTCAATTCCAACCCTCACTAACTCTAACTCTGCCCTTCCATACATGCACCCATGAAATTGAATGTAGCTTAGAAAGAAAGCATGAGCAATCTTAGCAGGCCTTCCTTTAAATTCATGATCACTGGGCCTCCCTGGTGGTGCAAGGGGTTAAGCACTGCACTATGAAGCAATCCACAGCCTCTGCAGCACGAGTTCAATCCCAGTTGGCCAGAGAGAAACCCACATGGCCCAGTAGACCTCTCCTGTCTCACCTGCTGTTCCCCTCAGCAGTATATTTCGTCAATCTGCCTGTTCTGTTCCCTGCTCTGGCTCTGGTGAATTCTCTCGCCTTCCCGTGCTTCTGACTGTACCCAGTGCTTGAATAAATAAATAATTAAAAAAAAAAACCACTTAAAAAAATAAAAAAGAGCATGTGGGTTGGCCTAGCTTGCATGTACTGGTTTCAAGCCTCTCAGGAAAGTATTCTCTCCTGGGGCCTTGTTTTTCCCATTGGTTAGATGGTGGGGAAGAAAGGGGATCAGAGCCGCTGAGATACTAGATGCAACTTCCCAGACCAGCAGGCTCTCTTAGTGCAGGGCTCACATGCATCTCTTAGGGGACTCCCTCCTAGGTCTTTTTTTCTTGCTTCTGTTCTTGGCTCTCAGCCTCTTCAGACAGTATTTTCAAGTTGCCTGGCTCCCCTTGCCAGCAGTACCGTGACTCATTCATTTTTCTTGTCTTCTTAGAAAAAAGTTAACCCATCACCCAAAGTCACCGGGATGACTAAAGGAGAACAGAAATGGGTTGAACATATAATCAACCCCTGCTTTACCATTCTTCCATGGCCACCTACTCAAATAATGGGTAAGTAGGAGTTACATTCCAGCAGATTCCATTTCTTTTTAAAAACCTTGAACTTGGTGCCCTCCACACTGTTGGTCTTCTAAAGTGCATTATCTGTTATACTGATACATTTTTTTAAAGCTGATGACTAATCTGTGTACTCTTGGGTTGCTCCCTTGAAGCTTTCCTGGTTAGGCAGATGAAATTAACACTGAAAAATCTAAGAGCAGCACGGGCACGAGAATTAACATGAAAAGAGTTTGCTATATTCAGTAACCATGGGACAAAAGAAGTAGATTAGAAATACATGACTTTTTTTAATTTAAATATTTTATTTTATATAATTCTTACATCTTTTTTTCATCTTTGCACAATGTATGCATTTTCATTTTGGTTATATTCCCCATACAATTGTACCTACCCCCTTATCTTGACTCTAGTTCTTCCTTTCCCTGCCCTTCCCTCTCCTCCACCCTAGTGTTTCTCTGGTTTATAGTTGCTTGTTGATTTTGATTTTTACTTTGTATTGATTAGTCTTTTTCCTGGTCTCTTATTTAGTTTTCTAAATTCCTGCTATGAGTGAGAACATGTGGTATTTTGCTTTTTCTTTCTGACTTATTTTGCTGAGCATGATCCCTTCTAGCTCCATCCATGTTGCTGCAAACTGCATGTGTTTATCTTTTTTGATTGCTAAGTAATACTCCATTGTGTGTATGTACCACAGCTTCTTGATCCAGTCATCTATTTTTGGGCATTTGGGTTGTTTCTAAAGCTTAGCTATTGTAAATAGTGCTGCTATAAAATAGGGGTGCAGGTGCCCTTTGGAATTACTGTTCCTGTGTCCTTTGGGTAAATACCTAGGAGTGGAATTGCTGGATCATATGGAAGCTCTATGTTTAGTAGGTCAGAAATCTCCACACAGCTCTATAGTGGTTGGAACAGTTTGCACTCCCACCAACAGTGCAGGAGAGTTCCTTGTTCTCCACAACCTCGCCAACATTTGTTGTTGCTAGTTTTTTTAATATGTGCCATTCTCACTGGTGTGAGATGGTATCTCATTGTAGTTTTGATTTGCATTTCCCTGATTACAAGTGATGTTGAACATTTTTTCATATGCCCATTGGCCATTTGCATTTCCTCTTCAGAGAAGTTTCTTTTTAGCTCTTCTGCCCATTTTTTGACTGGATTATTTTCTTTGTTTTGTTGAGTCTCATCAGCTCTTTGCAGATTTTTGTGATCAGTCCTTTATCATTAGTGCTGTGTGCAAAAATGTTCTCCCAGTTGGTGGGGTTTCTCTTTGTTTTGATTTTTGTCTCTTTTGCTGTGCAGAAGCTCTTTAATTTGATATATTCCCAGCTGTTTATCTTTGCCTTCACTATCACTGCTTTGGGTGATGTGTCTGTAAAGATGTCTTTGAGGTGCATGTCATGTAGTGTTTCGCCTATATTTTCTTCTATGTATTTTATGGTTTCAGGTTTTATGTCTAGTTCTTTAATCCATTTTGAGTTGGTTTTTGTGCATGGTGTGAGGTAGTGGTCAAGCTTCATTCTTTTGCATGTAGTGACCCAGTTTTCCCAGCACCATATATTGAACAAACTTTCTTTGCTCCAATGCATATACTTTCCTCCTTTGTCAAAGATTAGTTGACCATAAATCTGTGGGTTTATTTCTGGACTTTCTATTTGATTCCATTGGTCTGTGTGTCTGTTCTTGTTCCAATACCAGATTACAAATGAAAGAGGAGAAATCACAACAGACACAGCAGAAATCAAAAGAATAATCAAAAGAATAATCAGAAACTACTATGAACAGCTATATGGAAACAAGTTCAGCAATCTAGAAGAGATGGATAAATTCCTACAACTCTACAATCACCCAAAGCTAGATAAAGAAGAAATAGAACACCTAAACAGACCAATAACATTCAGCGAAATTGAAATGATAATCAAAAACCTCCCCAAAAACAAAAGCCCAGGACCTGATGGATTTACAAATGAATTCTACCAAAGATTCAGAGACAAATTAGTGCCTATCCTTCACAAACTCTTCCAAAAAATTGAGAAGGAAGGGACAATACCAAACACGTTCTATGAAGCCAACATTACACTAATACCAAAACCAAACAAGGACAACATAAAAAAAGAAAACTACAGGCCAATCTCCCTAATGAACACTGATGCAAAAATCCTCAATAAAATTTTAGCTATCAGAATCCAACAATGTATCCATAAGATAATTCACCATGACCTAGGAGGATTCATTCCAGGGACACAAGGATGGTTCAACATCTGAAAATCAATCAACGTCATCCAACACATCAACAAAAAGAAATATAAAAACCATATGATAATATCAATAGATGCCGAGAAAGCTTTTGACAAAGTACAACACCCATTCATGATAAAAGCCCTTTAAATTCTTGGGATACAAGGAACATACCTCAACATCATAAAGGCCATATATGACAAGACAACAGCCAGTATCATTCTCAATGGCGAAAATCTGAAAGGATTTCCATTAATATCTGGAACAAGACAAGGATGTCCACTCTCACCACTGCTTTTCAATATAATACTGGAAGTCCTAGCCAGAGCAATAAGACAAGAGAAAGACATACAAGGAATCCAAATAGGAAAAGAAGAAGTTAAACTATCACTATTTGCAGATGATATGATAATATACATAGAGAACCCCAAAAACTCCACAGAAAAACTAATTCAACTAATCAATAAGTTTAGTAAAGTGGCAGGATACAAAATCAACACACAAAAATCAGTAGCCTTCCTATACACAAACAATAAATCTGAAGAAGAAATCAAAAAAACCATCCCCTTTATTATCGAAACAAAAAAAAAATCAAATATTTGGGAATAAATCTAACAAAAGAGGTAAAGGACCTATACAAAGAAAACTATAAAACACTGTTAAGAGAAATAAAAGAAGACACAAAGAAATGGAAAGACATCCCCTGCTCATGGATTGGAAGAATTAACATTATCAAAATGGCCATCCTACCAAAAGCAATATACAGATTCAATGCTATTCCAATAAAAATTTCAATGACATTCTTCAAAGAAATAGAACAATTACTGATGAAATTCATATGGAATAACCAAAAACCCCGAATAGCCAAAGCTCTTCTGAAAAAAAAGAAGGGAATGAAGGCATCACACTCCCAGACTTCAAACTATACTACAAAGACATGCCTTTCTTGTTTATAGTGATTTAAATTTTAACAGGTGTCTCCCTGGTGGCCTAGGGGTTAAGTCTCAGCACTATCACTACTACAGCTGAGTTCAATCCCCGGCCAGGGAGCTAACCCACAGGCAACAGACATTCTATAGTCATGCTTGCTGCTCCCCTCTGCAGTATATTTCAGTAGATTCGCCTGTTCTGCTTCCCATTCTGTCTCTGGTGAATCCTCTCACCCCCCCACATCTCTCGCCTATACCCCAGTTCTTCTATGCATAAATGAATGTCTTAAAAATGATAATAAAAATAAATAAACAAATTTGTATCAGTCCTTTACTGTAGTACTGCTCAATGGAAATTGGATGAGTCCTGAACTTTTATTAATCTTTGGGTTACCCAGGAGCCTATCCCCATAACATGTTTAGAAAATTACCCACTATGGCAGAAACAAGCTAATTTTTGAAATAGAAACCCTTTTATATTTCCTCCCGGTATGCAGACAAAATTCCCCAGTTTCTCTTGCAGTTGTGTCCATTCTGGACCACAGAGTACAAGAGCAAGTGATAAATCACAGGCTCAGGCCTGACCTGTAACAATCTTCCATGCAATCCTCCATTCTCTGCCAGCTTGATATGGAAGCTCAGAGAGACCTCAGAGCAATGTGCTAAGGAATAAGCAATGATTTCATTAGCCAGGATTACTTTACCAATCCCTAGCTCTCATTCATTGGACTCTATGTGAGTACAAAATAAATATATGCTGTGGTCATTGATAGTTGATGCTGAACTATTAGAGTAGTTATTGTGATTCCAATGAAAGCACCCACATAATGAGTCTTGGAGAGAGGCAGAGATCACCTCCCATAATAGGAACTGACAAGTCAAAAGCTCTCTCTCCCACTCTCGCTTGCATTTGCAGTGCATGTGTGTGATCTCAGCTTTATTGATCAGATATTGGCAAATGAGGTGGTGACCCAAAGAAGTAAGGCTTGCATGGAAGGATTCTGGAAAGGAGTTGGTGGAGGGGCTGTTCATCCAGTTTCCAGAGGCAGCACCTGTAGCAGCAGAGTCCAGTACCCAAGGTCCGGGTGTCCATGAGGTGAAGGTAGTGCTCAGGTCCAACAATCAAGGTGTAACCACTTCACAGATCAGTACTACTGTGTGATTTTAGATGCTGCTCTTGTCTGACAGCACCTGGCCTGCTTCTCCGGTCTTCTCAGAAAGTCTGTGCTCTGTGCAATATTACCTTCCAATAAACCCATCTCTTACTTAACTTAGAGTTGATTTCTGTTGCTTGAAACTAAGAATTCCTCTTGATATAAATGCATACTTCTTAGGGAGAAAGAAAGAGACAGGCCTCCTTGCTCCCTGGCTTGGGGGAGGCTGGCTTCCTCCAAGGAATAGTGGCTATTTCCTGAGTCAGCCCATGCTGTGAGCCAGTCATTTCCCCACTGATGACTGCAAGTACTCCGTGGGAGGGAGAAACAACACATATGTGCCAAAGTAGGTTAAATTTGACCAAAATAAAGCCTACTATTTGAAAAAATAGGGAATTGGATAGAAAAGTGAAATGTTGAAGAGCAATCTTAGGACAATATCCAAGGAAGTGACAGAAAGCAGATCTTCCCTGGGAAAATATATTAGATGCCATGAAAAGATAGGGAACAGTACATTCATTTTAGGTCAGCTGGATTCTTCCTGCAACAAAAGCATAATTTAGATTTTGTCAAGCTACATGCTCTCTTAATAGCTCTGTGTTCCAACTACGGTAGAAGTAGGTCAAAGAAAATGTGGTGTACCAGAGTGGGTGGTATCAGGGCCATTTATTGGCGTTTTCAACTCAAGATGTCATTTTGTGTTTACTTCACCCTTACAGCCAGCTTACATTTCAACTGTGATTGGCAGGAGGCAGGAAAACTCCAAGGCCTCTGCCTCATGCCCACCACATGCATGCATATAAGTTCTGAGTTTCCTGCCACATTTTACCTGATGGAATATCAGGAGTATGGTATATTGTTATGAGATTGGCTTCCAGTCTGTCATGTAACATGATGAGGCCCCTTTTCTGCCACTTGAATCTGAGCTTTCTAGGGAATTACTTTGGCCTATTGTGCCTGTCCTGGAGGCTGGACAGTAAGAGGCCTCTTAGTACCTGTGTTCTCCTATTCTTAACCCTGAGACCACCTGCCATGAAGATGCCTCATCCAGCCAGCTGGAGGCTGAGCAACTACTGAAGGAGGAGTATTTCAGTTACTCTGCCTGTTCTGTCCCCCGCTCTATCTCTGGTGAATCCTCTCACTCCCCCCATCCCTCTGGCCTATACTCTGGTTCTTGTATGCATAAATAAATAAATCTTAAAAAAAAATAGCAGGATTGGAAACAGCTCCAGATGCGGTCCCTTGGACTTTCAGCTGCCAACTGAACGCAGCTATATGAGCAATGTGGTCTAAGATGGGCAGAACTCCCAGCCAACAACGTTAATAGTGAAAAGGAATACACCCATGTCATCTCAGGATGACAAATTTCAATTCTATTGTGGTTGGTTTGTCCGCCCCCCAAAAGAAAAAAATTATATAAGGTGAGGTCAAAACATTGAATGCGGTAGATTAAGAAGAACCCCTATTTATGAGGAGAAAGACACAGACAGCGGTCAAGTACTGCAAACTTCCAAAAGCTCACTGACTTTGAATCTTCTAAGTCAAAGACTAGTTTCCTAAAGAAGCAGCCACAGAAAACTTATGATAGAAACTGTAACTCAGATTCCATAAGATTAACTCTAAAGTTCTTCCTTTGAATTCTAGGAAAAAACAAAAATTCACAAGACAGACATTTTTATTGTGTTCTTACACGGGAGACACTTAATTTCTGCCACTTTTCCTATGACATTTTCTAACATTTGTGCAAAATTTCAAGGACACATCATTTTTTGGATTGTACTGTAGAAGCTAACTAAGCATTATTCACATGGTCCAATAACTGTTTCCAAAATAATCTCCCTAAATTACATTCCTGAAGTGTGGAAAGATACACAGAATACACACCTGAATCACAGAACCCACTGCTCTAGAAAAACAAAACTTATGTACAAATTTATTTAGGAATGCTATTTAAAAGAATGGCTATTATTAGTCACAAAACTAATAGTTAGTATGTATCATCTAAAGAACCAAAAGACTGGGCCTCCCCGGTGGCTCAGCGGTTGAGCGCTGGGTTGCGAGGCTGCTCGCGGCCTCTGCGGCGCCGGTTCCATCCCCGGCTGCTCCCGGCCTCCAGAGGAGGGTCCCACATGGCGCGCAGACCTCTCCTGCCGCCCGCTGCTCCCCTCAGCAGTGTACTTCGGTCCTTCTGCCTGCTCTGCTCCCCGCTCTGGCTCTGGTGAATTCTCTCGCCCTCCCACACTTCTGACTGTATCCAGTGCTTGTATGTATAAATAGATAAATAAATCTTTTAAAAAAATAAAGAAAGAAAGAACCAAAAGACTTGGTACTCTTTAGGTTAAAGATATGTGAAATAATGGCAATGTGTTCTTGGTTAAAAGGTCTCTTTTGTCCACTGTGAGGTTGTGAATAATGATGACCTGGCTCCTGCTTGGGCAGCTACAAACATTGCTAAATGACCTTCCCTTGTCTGCTTTTGTCCCCTTCTAGAACATTCTCCACATAGGTACCAAAACAATTTCTTAAAGTGTGAATTAATCATTCCCCTTCAAACCCCACACATGGGTCTCATTACGTATACAGAATAAAACGCAACCCCAGCACTGTGGCCGTGAGGACCCATGTGACCTGTTTCTACCTTGTCTTCTGTCATGTTGTGCCCAACTTGCTCATTAGAGCTCATCCCTGTGGTCCTCCTGAGGGCCGGGATGCTCCCCATTGCTCCTGACTCATACTTTTAGCACTGCTCAGTGCCCAACCTGGGACATCTCTTCCTGTTCTCTTTAGGCTTCCCTGACTAATCCGTCCAATGTGGCACCACTCACCCTCAGCCTCACAGAGAGTTTGGTCACAGAACCTGAATTTCCCTCCTAACACTTCTCCAAGCCACAATCAGTTTGCTCATATTTTTACTTGTTCCCATATTTTCTACTTCTCCCACTGCATTCAACCATCAAACATCTTTAAGGGAAGAAGGACCCTTTCAAGTCAAGTTTCATTGTGTTTCCAGTGTTAGAACATTGCTCGGCACAAAGGATGTGCTGGAAAAACATGTATGACATGAAAGTGCACCCAGAGAATACAGGAAAAAGAAACATGAGGACCTCTGTTATGCCCCACCACACAGCTCCAGCACCTGACTAAGGAAAAACTGGGGTCACACTTCCAAGACTGAATGGTGTGCATTCAATTATATGACCTCATTTAAATCACACATCAACTTTATGAGGCAACCAATCTTCTCATTGTCACACAGTCAGGATAAAAAGAGTTCACAGACACTGAGTGACTTGTCCCCCGTAGAACACAATACTGGTAACCCCCACGACCACGTTCTGCTTTAGGTCCAGCTGTTTCCACATCGAACCCATGCATGTTCCACCACTTCCTGTTGCTTGGGTTTTCCCAGGAGGATTGAAACCTAAGTTGTGACTTGCTGTTTCAAAGGTTTCCACCAGATTATATCCTAAACTTCATCATCCCCTCAGATGACTGGGGTTTACTTGCAGCAGAATAAAGGTAGATAAAAGCAAATAATTAATGGTGGTTACAACAGGCTCCCTAATTCTCATTCTGTAGGACAGGCATCAAATTCTTTTATAATGGTGACTTCTAATTAGAGATTCACATGATAATTAACTCAATGGACTGACTTCCACAATGATAGGATTCTTACCTCGGAATTCCAGTCCCCGAAGTTGAAAGGTAACAAGACCATTGCCGATTTCAATTAGATGAACGAAAGCATTGAGATAATCTGAAGCCAAAATAAAGCAATCGCCAGAGCTGTAGTTACCCCATCGACCAAGGACCAAGTCTCCACAGAGAGACTCCTGGAGGGCCCAGGTCAGGTGCTCATAAAAGATGGAATTGAGATTGTTGTCATCATTCCCTATAGACAGAACAAGAAGTATGGTCAATGAATGCTGACTCCCCATGTACTCAGATCGATGAAATAGTCATTTGATTAAGGGTACGTCAGACTTTTCAGATCCTTTGCCTATTTTAATGGACTATGTGAGCTCTTCCTATTTTTCCATCTGTACTCTTTCTGGGCAAGCTCATCTATATAAATGGACTCCAGCTGGGGCCTCTTGTCTATACTCTAGACCTATGTACTTACTTGTCTACATAACATCTCTTCCATGTCTAGAATGTGCCCCAACTTCAACATGTCCATATCTGGTCTCCCTCTCAATTCTCCCTTTGTGAATGGGCCCATCCTCCAGTCAGCCATAACCTCAGGAATCCTTATTCCCATTCCTTCATACCAAGATTCTCAATTTTACTTTATTCCAAAAAATTTTATTTCTTTTTGCACTGTAGGACCTGTGGGAAAACAGTTTTCTCTAACTGTTTTCACCATGACCTTCCAGCACAGGTGGCCTAGTACATAACAGGTAGCCTTGAGATGTAGTCAGTCCCAGTGCAGAAAGCAGTAGATAATAATGTAATCTTGATGCATAGTTTGCATATATATTATGTCATATACACATAGATATAAATTTTTATATTATATATGGGTGCCACTTACTGTTTTTAAAATATCACATATATATATATATATATATATATATATATACAGCTCAGATTTATTGGAGTAATTTATGCAGAATAAAATTCACCCTTTTTAGTGTATAATCCCGTGAGTCTTAAAAAATCCATATAGGGCCTCCCTGGTGGCACAAGGGGTTAAGAAGCAAGCTATGAAGCTATCTGCAGCCACTACCACACAAGTTCGATCCCCGGCCAGGGAACAACCCACATGGTGCAGCAGCCATCTCCTGACTCGCTCCGCTGCTCCTCTCAGCAGTGTATTTCAGTCAATCTGCCTGTTCTGTTCCCCACTGTCTCTGGTGAATCCTCTCACCACCTCACACCCGCCCCCTCGCACCTCTGGCCTGTACCCCAGTTCTTGTATGCATAAATAAATAAATCTTTAAAAAAATCCATATAGTCATGTAGCCACAGCTTCAAATAATGCATCTGAGATTAAAGAATACCTTTGCACATACAGCAGCTGGTTTTGCTTCACTGGTGAGCAGTGTTCCTGTGTAAGCTGTGCTATAGTTAGTTTAGCCATTGAAGTTCTTTCCTGATTTGGTGATTATGGCTAAATCCACTACAAATATTCACAAATGGAAGTTTATGTAAGTTTTTGTTTCTCTTGAGCCAATACCCAGGAGTGGGATCACTGTTCTCCAAAGTGGCTGCAGTTTCCACTTCACAGTGACCAAGACTTCCAGTGCATCCTTGCCAGGACTTGGTATTATCAGCTATTTCTTGCTTGTTTGATTTTAGTCATTCCAATTGAATGGGTGATGACACCAAAGGAAGAGTGAAGGAAGGATATAGTAAAGGAGACGGAAGGATGGTATACCCTGCTTCCCCACAGAAGGTATGCATTGCAGGGGGCACAGAATTGAGGAATTGGGAATTGAAGGTATATTTCTTTTTAATCTCCTGCTGGGTCCTGACTCATTTCACTCTCTCTATTGGGGCTTTCATGACTAAGAATAGAAACCACGGAAGAGAAGACAAGGTGAACTGGGAAGTCCTCTTGGTTGATGTGCTTGGGCTAGAGGAAGTGCTGAGAGGGACTGGAGAGAAGTCTGCATTCTATACTTTTATTTTAGGGATACCTTTTCTTTGAGGTTCAAGTCATGGCCCTGGAAAGCCAGAGATGTATAGAAATATCCAAAAGAGAAAATGCCTATAGCAAACCCAAGGGTCCCTCTGAGACTATCTATTGGAGGGATGCTGGGAGATAGAAGATAAAATCTACAGAGTTGAACAGAGCTCCCCACCTGTAACCTCAGGACCCTGGGCACAAAGGGAACAGGAAAGTAAAAATTGATCCCAAGTGCACCTATATGATCTATCTCTAAGTAACTTATAATTCTATCAAGTTATGAATGCGCTTGCTAGACATTCATGAAAGCTAAAAGTAGAAATGAAATTAGAGCACTTATAGCCTAATTATGATTAATGGGCAGAAGTGGTCCTATGCACTGAGTCATGTCATCTAAGAAAGTATCTGTATACTTAATCTTCTATGCAGATTATATTCTGCTTGACCTGCCAATATATTCATTTTCTATGATAAATCAGCATACATCCCGAGACACTAATTAGAGATGACTTTGAATCTCTGACACTTTATCAGAAAGACCTCAATGAAGGAATTAACTTTTGCTTAATTATTTAACCTGCTTGATGTTTAAATAAAACAAAAAAAGTTTAAACCACTAAAAATGGAAATCTTCTTAGAACACACTGACCAATATCTGCACAATTAGATTAAAGTGAGATAACAATTACAGATAACTAAAGGCAGGGTGTGCCTGGGAAACTATCCACATGCCTCATATCCAAGACTCTGCAATGTCATAGAGCCCCAGAGATGCACCAGGTTGTACTGACATAAAACTCAACAGAAAAATAAAGTAAACCTCTCTCTAAGTATTTTCAAATCAATCATGTATATGCAATTCAAATGTAGATAATGAGAATGGTACAATTTCTTCTAGACAAAATTTCTAGCCCAGAGGAGAAAGTGAGGTGGATAAAAAAAAGGAACACTTAAATTTACACTGTGACATATGGGGAAAGGAGAGATGATGAGATAGATTATGGAAAGAAAAAAGTGAAACAATTTTCTAGCAGATAACTCCTTCTATAGCTTGATATTGAATGAAGTTTCTGAAGGCTTCTGGATGCTGGATCCTGGGATGGGTTGCCTTTAAGGATATCATAATGCTGATGTTTTTCCAAATAAGTTTTTGCTAAAAGACTAATACCAAGGTTTATTGTCTATATTTGATGCTAACATACACAAACTAAAATGTCTTACTTGACAAAATCATTCATTAATGAACAGGGACCTAATCAATCCAAAAAATGAAGAAATGCATTTCAAACCAAATCAGGATGCTTGATCGAGCTACTTGCATAATTTCATTTTTACAGTCAGCCTGTTTACCAAGGCATGCGTGTCTCCATAATGATTAAAAAGTATGAGTACTTAATCCCCCTTTCTGGATTAAAAGAATTTATCTAGATAACATAATAAGTAACTATCAGTAGTTTAAAGAGAGAGAAGGAAGTGGTCTTCTTACCTGGATCCTTTTCAATTTGGACCACCAGCCTTGTGTTGGAATTATCCACACGCCTTGTGCTAGCAGGGACCACAAAAGGGTAAAAAATCATGATTAGAACCCTACCAATGAGAGCTGGTTTATAGAATCAGCTGTGTGAATGGGAAATGCAGGCATATAGCTTGCGTATTATTTAACAATGTTATGTTAGAGAAAAAGGAGGGGAAGAAGGCATAGAAAAGTACAAGAAGCGATTATTAGGGTACAGGAAGGTAAAGATTGATCCCAAGTGCATCTACATGATCTACCTCTAAGAAACTTATAATTCTATCAAGTTATGAATGTACCTGCTGGACATTCAGTATAGCGAAAGTGATTATTAGGTCTCAGGATTTGGAAGACTGACAATGTGCCCTATAGATTTTAGCACCAGAATGACAAAAATAACAAGCACTTGAACTGCCAATGGACTGTCACTCACTTTCAAAATCTGAGCAGGGCACCCATAGGTACCTTTCTTCTCAAATTGATCACAGGAAATCGTGGTGAGTAGTCACTGTTTCCACCACTTGCTTTGCACCAATTGGGTTCATTCTCATTAGCTTTTCTTGGGTTGAACCACAAGAATAAAAACAATTCTCACACTTAGAAGAAGACAGATCAACAGTTGCTCTGGTAACAAGGGGTCACCAGCAACAGTTTTAAATCTCTTCAATATTGACAACTATCCTCAGTTCACAGCTTTTGCAAGTCAGTCAATCCCTGGTGACCGCCCTGCTTCTGGAAATCAGTAAGTGAGACACAAACGTACTCCAGACTTCTGAGTAGTGACAGCAAGTCTCCCCAAGTAATTACCTGTGCAGGTGATATCAACACACTTGTGCTTCTAAAAATTCTTGAGCCCCTGAACTTTGCACCGTCAAAACCCAGCAATGAGTATGATAGCCTACTCTGCTTGGAAAGACTGTGCCTGACCAAAAAGACTGTCTTGTTATTTCAGATATTGAGCAGTGGGTTCCTCATCCTTTGTGGAATGAAATATAAAATCCCATCAATGATATTCAACTGCTTATAACCTACCCAAATGGCAATTTCATATGCTTAAAACTAAGCCATTAATAAAGACTTTCAGTTGAAATATATCATTGAACACAATGAGGGTCCTAATAAAGTGTAGAAAAACTACTCTTTAGCATATCTTGCCCTGGCCTTTGCTATCTCTTGCCTCTTGCTTTCTATCCCCCAGCCACGCTAGCCTTCTTTGTCCCTGTCTCCAATGTGCCCCACATCCTACACCTGTCACCCCTCCCTCCTTAGAACCCATTCACCTTGGAGTTCACCCTTTCCAGTGCCACCCATTTTTCCTCATCTATTCCTCTCATCCTTCAAGTCCAGCTCAAGTATCACCTCCTCTGGGAAGTCTTCCCTGATGCCTGCTCTAGGAGGCGTTCATGAGTCCTGTGCTCTGTCATTTACTGAACTTCCCCCTTGGAGCATTTCTTATGCTTAATATTACTAATGATGATGTCTATAAATTTAGGTAGCACTTACCTGTGCAAATACTTTACATGTATTAATTCATTGTATCCCCACACCTACCTGCTTAGGTAGGTTCTATTATTATGCCCATTCTCCCAGACAGAAAATCTAAAACAAAGTGAGAGTAAATCAAGTACCCAAGGTCAGAGCTAACAGGTAATAGAGTCAGTATTTGAACCCAGGTATACTGGCTCTGGTGTCTTCAATCCATATCACATCTGACATTTCTTTATGCAATTATTTGATGCTATTTCTCTCCTACAACAGATCCATGAGGCAAGCTTTTTGCTCATAATTGTCCTGTATTAGTCACTTAGTATTGAATGAATGAGAGTCAAAGATTCCGTTACATCTGATTTTTTTTCTCATGAGACATGCTAAGAAGAAAATAGACTAGCTATTGCAAGATTACACTTAAACATGATCATTGGCCTATCGAGCAGGACTTAATAAAGGAAGAGCACATGTTGGTCATGGTGCTTATAGAAAAATCTCAGGATGCACATTTCTTTTATGAACTTATCTGTTGGGAATCAGAACAGATAAAAAGATACTAAGATGGAACTGTAATTTGAATGAAGAATGTGTTTTCAGAAAAAAAATTCTCTTTTCCTCACATGTCCCAGATATTTGAGAACCACCTAAGCAAGATCATATTTGAGTTTTGTAGAACAGATTCCACAGTTGCATTGGAGAGAAGGAATACTCTGTTACATCTCAAAAAGGCAGTTAACCCCAGCAAGCTGTTCTGTTGGTACCTCAATTTTCCTCCCAGATACTCTCAGATTGGCTTTGAAAATAAAAGAGCCTAGGGTGGCAGAAAATAAAGCAAACAACAAAGTTTTTTTCTAATGAAAGTTGAAATCCCTCGTTGGCATAGTCAGTTCCTAAATGGAATTTTAATTTCATCTTAAGACCTAGGACAAATGGAATTTTCAGAAGCAGTATGAACAATTTTTAAAGTGGGGATTAAACCAAAAGAAAGTCATTTACCAAACTCCTTAGGGAATTAAAACACCTTCTAAAACTATGTTAACTGGAAAGCCATCTTTTTGAAAGGCTATGGAATGCAGAGTGTTAAATTCTGATCAGCAAGAACGAAGCAGATTTGCCTGTGTACCCCAGGGCCTCTGGCTCTCCACCAGACTCTCGAAGAAGGTGAACTGTCAGCCATACCAAGTAATTTGAGCTTGTCTCCAGTGCTTTCCATCTGTAAATTTGGTGCTTACCATTCAAAGGTGCTAATTAGCTCTGTAATTGGATTTCTGCCTTAACTGTCCTATTGCATGAATATCAATTCTGTTGCTCAAAGAGAAAATGGGGGCTCATATCTCACTCTTCTATCTCAAGGGGAGCACGGAATGCTGGTGTATGTCAGGTGTGCATCTGCATGCATACTCTTTTCAGCACTCATCTGGCAAAGTCTCTGCTCATTGCTATGCACATGCTCCTGTTAAAAGTCCAATAATGGGTCTTTCCAAGAAGCTGACTTAATCTGAAACATCCTTCCCTCATGTAGACAGCAAAGCTAGCTTTCTCCCTTCAAACTCTGCCTTCCACCTCCTGAGCTGTCTCTCCATGTCAGGCACCTTCTCTCTTACATGGTTTCATTTGAGGAACTTAATAATTTAACAATGATTTTAAAAAATTACACCACTTCAAATTCCCATTTTTGCACACACAGAGACTATTTATCATAGAAGTAATGCCATTTTTGATGAGGACATCTGATCAGCTGGAACAAGCAGTTTGATGTGATCTATTTGTACAGCAAACCCAAGCTGGAGTTATGAATGGATTGTAGATCCAGCTATTCAAGGGGCAGGTCAAGCTTAGAGAAATGTGGATAATGAGAAAGCAGTCAGAACTTAATATCAGGACACTAACCTTTTAAGTTGTATATAAACATAAGGTTCATCTGGGTCTGTTTTTCGTCTTTAATTTAAGATGAATTTTTTCATCTTTAATTTTTGCCACTGACAACCGTATTAGTTCTCTTAAAGCCAATGACCTTTTTCTGGTGATTTGCTTCATAATGACTTGACATGGAAAGTTTCCTGAGGACACAAGACACAGGGTTGTACAGTGGATTGGGTGACCTCTGTCTGAGGTCAGATACTCAGGTGACTGCTAATCTTGCTACCATCTTGGAGGCTTGGTTTAGTTTGGCTCTCTGTTATCTTAGGCAGGGTGGAGTCCTAAATCAAAGGTAGGGGATCTTTGTCAAACACAACCACCCATGACAGGCTTGGTTTTGACTTCCTTTCCCTCAAGACCACAAAGCATAGCTGGACCTGGCTGTTCCTTCTTCCAGGTCAGTCAATACTCTTAGGGGAACTTAGGTGTAAGTTCACAGGTATTTGCCTTCCTGAATTTTAACCTGAATCCCTCCCTACCTTGAAGTTTTTAAGAAATTTATTGGGTTTTATTTCTTTATTCACCCAATTTTCCTTAGTTACTCTTCATAGGGAAGGTCTTGATTACCTAGCCTGTTACACAGAAATTAAACTACTATGATGGATTGTAGAGATTACGGAAAGGGGGAGCTTTTTAATTGACTATTTTATAATCAGTGTTTGTCAATGTCCTGTGGCTCCTTCAATCAGCACACCCCATTTTCTGTACATATATAGCATATGTGTGTGTGTTCTGTAATATGTATTTAGATAGCATTATTGAGTATGGTATTTAAATCTTCTCCATCTTTACCTAATTTATGATTACTTGAATGGTCATGAGCTAAGAAAAGTAAATTACATATTCTAACACCACTGTTTCATTTCTTACCAAATTTCCTTTTATGTTTTTCTGTATGAGTTTTATTGTGATCTACTGGATTCACATTTATATCTTCATTGTGAATTTTAGTCTTTACCATTATAAAATGTTCTTGATCCCAATGGGTTTTGCCCCAGATTCATCTGTATAATATTAAGCCACAACCTCTGCTTTAATTGCATTCTTTTATTCTTTACTTTTTCAAGTCATTATATATTTGATGTGCCTTTGTCTTTGGTGAACTGACAGATATATCTGATCCTATTCTGTCTTCATATTTTATGTTAAAACCAGTTATCTGATTTTATTGCTTCTTTGATTTTTATGCATGTTACTCTATGGTCTGACTGTAGAATCATAAAAACAATACTATAAAAAACATAAATGATAAGGCAAAATCATGAACAACTTTGTCCCAATAAATTAAAAAATTTAAACAGGTAATTTTCTGTAAAAGCACCAAAACTCAAGAAGAAAAAGAAGAGCAAATAGTTCAAAAACTTTAAAAATGGAGTCAGCAGTTAAATAACTACCCACACATAAAAAAATGCATACATCTAGAAAGAAAGATATACTAAAAAAGGTAGGGGGTGGGGTGGGTTAAAGAAAGAAAAGAGGAGAGGCAAGGAGAATAAAGGAGGGGAGGAGGAAATAAAGAGAAAATGTAAACAAGCATACTGAGAAATACATATTTTTCTATTGTTGCTACTTAGAGAAGATCTATTAGTCATACTGGTATTAGTATGTATTTTCTTGTTATTTCTGAATGTTTTAAAGATCTTTTCTTGTTACTAGTGTTTTGAAACCTCACCATTATGTGTAAATATGTGGGTTTATTTTTTATTTTATTCTGGTCACAACTTATTAGCTTTCTGAACCTAGGAAATCATGTCTTTCAGAAATCTTGAAAAATTCATATTATTTTCTCTTAAAAGGATGTTTCTCCCTATGCTAGTCTTTTAATAAATAAATTTAAAAGAAAAAATGAACTTGGAATGATCCTGAGTTTGGGTATAACAAAACAGAATTGGGATGTTCATGTCCCAGGAATGTTGGGGCATGGACAGATGCTTCCACAGCCAAGAAAAGGAAATCACGACAGTAAAAAGTGCGTAGAATTGAAAATGACAAATTAAAGCTTGACAAACCTTGTACCAATCAAAGTTGCAATTACTGACAAGTTAATTTGCACAAAATAGATAAGTCCCATCTCCTTTTGTCTATATAAGCATGCTTCCTGCAGAGATTCTTGGGCATTCAGCTCATGTGCTCCTTGAGTCTGCCTTCCATGGACTGCAGTCCTCCAGCCCCTACTCAACCTTTGCTATAATACTTCTGCTGTGACACTCCAACTGTAGAGCAAGAGCTGTGACAAGACATGAAAGCTGTAACACTTCTGTGTGACCTATGGCTGTAAACCTCTTCTATAACTTGATCAGAATTAGGTATCATGGTCAAGAACTTCTTCTCGGAACGCCTCCTGAATATCTAGTTGATATCATTCATCCCATCTTCCATGTCTCTTAACCTTCCTGGATTATTTCCCGTATCTTTATTATTCTTTGCTGTATTCTGGGTGATTTTCTTGGACTGCTTTCCAGTTTAGCTGTGTTTATTTTTTTTTATTTTTTTTAATTTAAATTTTATTTTTAGGGCCTCCCCAGTGGCGCAGCAGTTGAGCGCTGGGTTGCAAAGCTGCCTGCAGCCTCTGCAGCACCAGTTCGATCCCTGGCTGCCGGGCAAGGGCCCCGCGTGGTGCGCAGACCTCTCCTGCCGCCCACTGCTCCATTCAGCAGTGTACTTCGTCAGTCTGCCTGTTCTGCTCCCTGCTCTGGCTCTGGTGAATTCTCTCACCCTCCAGCGCTTTTGACTGTACCCAGTGCTTGTACAAATAAACAAACAAATAAATAAATAAATAAATAAATCGGTATTTTTCTTTTTCTTTCTGGCTTATTTTGCTGAGCATGATCCCTTCCGGCTCCATCCATGTTGCTGCAAATTGCATGTGCTTATCTTTTTTGTTTTTTAAAGATTTATTTATTTATTTATACAAGCACTGGGTATAGTCAGAGGCGTGGGAGGGTGAGAGAATTCATCAGAGCCAGAGCACAGAGTAGAACAGGCAGACTGACGAAGTACACTGCTGAGGGGAGCAGGGGGTGGCAGGAGAGGTCTGTGCGCCATGTGGGACCCTCGCCCGGTGGCCGGGGATTGAACCGGCGCTGCAGAGGCTGCGGGCAGCTTTGCAAGCCAGCGCTCAACAGCTGAACCAGCGGGGAGGCCCTGCTTATCTTTTTTGAATGCTGAGTAATACTCCATGGTGTATATGTACCACATCTTCTTGATCCAGTCATCTATTTTTGGGCATTTGGGCTGTTTCCAAAGCTTAGCTATTGTAAATAGTGCTGTTATAAACATAGGGGTGCAGGTGCTCTTTGGAATTGACGTTTCTGTGTCCTTTGGGTAAATACTTAGGAGTGGAATTGCTGGATCATATGGAAGCTCTATGTTTAGTAGGTCCAGAAATCTCCACACAGCTCTCCATAGTGGTTGGACCAGTTTGCTGTGTTTAACTGATAATTTGTTGTATCTTTTATACTATACAATTAATGGTTATATAAACTTACTGTTATAACCTCCATTTGTTCCAATTTGACATTTTTTTCAATGTATCTTAGACTTATGATTTTATTTCTTTTTTAAAAAAGATTTAATTATTTATGCATACAAGAACTGGGGTATAGGCCAGAGGTGTGGGGGATGAGAGGATTCACCAAAGACAGAGTGGGGAGCAGAGCAGGCAGATTGACTGAAATTCAATGCTGCGGGGAGCAGTGGGTGAGTCAGGAGAGGTCTGCTGCACCATGTGTGTAGCTCCCTGCCCGGGGATCGAACTTGTGCTGCAGCGGCTGCTGTCAGCTTCATAGGTTGCGTTGTAACCTCGCCACCAGGGAAGCCCTGATTTTATTTCTTATATGACTTTTCTATCTAAATGCACATATAATTTATTCATTATCTATAGTTTTGGAGGGTCTAAGTTGGCTATTTTATTAGCTTGCTTTTGATCATGATGAGTATTTTCCTCCTCAATTTTGTAGTACCAGACTTATAGCTTATTTACAGAGGGTGTTTAACCACATGAGCTGAGGCTGTCCTTTGTTCTGTCAGTTAGACAAAGCGTTTATAAACCAGTACCATTTTTATGTTCCTTCCTCAACTTGAGGATTTCTAGGTATTTGTAGTGTACTTTTGAACTCCAAGTCTACATGTGGCAGAAGGTTGGCACTGCACACTCACAGTGGAAAGTTGGTCTCATTCTGATCTCTAATTGACATTATTGAGCTGCTTTTTCATTTCTCTGTGTTGGATGTTCCACTTCCCTAAGGAGGGAGAAGAACGTCAGTGGTTTTGACTTAATGTAGAAGTCTCATTTCAAGTTTTATCCCTATGTAGGAATAAGGTCTTGTTACCTGGCCTGGTGTTACAGACCAGAGTGGTGATCATGGCAGAATGTTTCCAAAGCAACAAGAAAAAAAAATGTACAGCTTCCAATGTTCCTGTCAGGTATTAATTTTACCAATCAATCAATACTCCTGTAGCCATCTAGAAACCCATGCAAAGTCTTGGTTTTTAATAAAGTAGGATTAAAATCAGTCTTGGAAGGGCCTCCCTGGTGGTGCAGCGGTTGAGCTGGGTTGTGAAGCTGCCCTCAGCCTCTGCAGCGCCGGTTCGATCCCTGGCTGCTCCCCGGCCACCTGAGGAGGGTCCCACGTGGCGCGCAGACCTCTCCTGCTGCCTGCTGCTCCCCTCAGCAGTGTACTTCGGTCCTTCTGCCTGCTCTGCTCCCCGCTCTGGCTCTGGTGAATTCTCTCATCCTCCCGCGCTTCTGACTGTACCCAGTGTGTGTATAAATAAACAAAAAAATAAATAAATAAATAAATAAATCTTTTAAAAAATAAAAAAATAAAATCAGTCTTGGAAATAGGCTCAGGGTAACAGATTAAAGAAACAACTTAATAACTAGAATAGTAAGGAAGGAATTCTAACCTAGATCCTCAAATGCAGAAGTCCCGCAGGGTCCAAAGTGGTCTTTCCTCATCCAACTCTTAGTATGGGAAGAATTAAAACATACTGAAAGGCTGGTAGCACCCACTTTGAGTGTTGCCAGTCCCAGAGAAGACTCTTGAAAAGGCTCAGGGTAGGCCTCCCTTGTGGCGCAGGGATTAAAGACACAGCACTATCAAGCTACTGCCAGCCACTACAGCACAAGTTCTATCCCGGGCCAGGGAGCTAACCCACGGGGCACAGCAGACCTCTCCTGTCTCGCCCGCTACTCCCCTCAGCAGTGTATTAGTGTATTTCAGTCAATCCGCCCGTTCTGTCCCCCACTCTGTCTGTGGTGCATCCTCTCACTCCCCCACCCCCAGCAACTCTGGCCTACACCCTAGTTCTTGTATGCATAAATAAATCTTTAAAAAAAAAAAAACAAGGCTCAAGGTTCTGTGTACTGGCAAGTGAGCTCTGGCTGGGCAGATGCCTCAGAGATGTCCAACGCATTCCTGCACCATGTACCTTTGAGTCTTAGAGTAAAATGGTTTGAGACAATGTAGATTTAAAAGCTGAACACTTCCTGCCTCCCTTTGTTTAGAATAAATCAATCCCAGCTCCCACATTGACCTAAAGACTAAAAAAGCTGAGGCCCCTCCTCCCTCACTTGCTGCAATGACCGAGAAAGGGTTTTTTCTGTCCTACACTCCTAGACCTCCACTCCTACCACCATTCATCAGCTTGACTCAGTCACAGTGCCTTGCCCCTGGGTGACCTTGAAGTGTGGAGTCAGCAGCAGTGGACAGCCGGGAAGCAGGTGGCAGGCTGGACTCCTTTCTGCAGGTACATCGTCAGCTACACAACTCTGCACTTTTCAAATTCTTGAACTGCTCAGCAAAATTTAACAGGGCCCTGAGTAAAATTATGCACCACAGCATAATGAATAATAAGCTCAAACTGAGGAAATGCAATGCATTTCCTCAAAAGCATCATCCTTCTAGAATACATTTGCATAATAGCTCATCACCACACCTGAAGAGTCAAGCCTTTGTCCTGGGGGGGAGGGGGTGGTATGAGAGAAAAACCAAGGGAGGGGGCCAGATTCATCATTTATGGCATTCAGACACAGATCTGGAATTCCAGGTGAAGAAATCGGAGACCAGGAAGGGAGAGGGAAGGTTTGTCCTGAGACACAGGGACAGCAGTCATAGAGGGGTTCAGCCTGCTGTTCTGGCACTTGCCACTCAGGCACAGTGGGGACACCTGGCACCTTCTCTGGCACTTCTCACTCTTAAGACCCACAGAATCATGTCAATATAAGTCTTATCTTCTTGCCGTCACTCTCTCCAAATAAAAGGTAGGGTGTCTTAAAAAAAATAATAAATCCATCCCTTGCCTTAAACGAGGGATCTTTTGATTTCAGATTACAGAAAATACAAATGGAAATGACAGGCACAATATGGAATTCACTGATGATATCACTGAGAGGTTGATTGAGCCCAGTTGGCTTCAGGATGGGGTGTCATCAACAGGAATCATCCCCCACATCCCTGGCACTGCCTCCTCTGTATTTGCTGGGCTCTCAGGACAGTTCTTGCCTCATTATAGACTAGAAGGCTTCCAGCAGTGAGAATTTTGCAGCCCACACCACCGAGTCCAGCAGAACAGGGAAGACTGCTTTTCCTGGATGTCTTCCATCCACAAAGTTCTAGAACTCACTCAGGTTGGGCAGAAACAATCGCTCTCTGGGTCTTTGGGTTTCACATACGGTCTCTCTACAGCTTCTGTCCTTTTGGTCACAGTCTCATGTGCTTGACTATTTCTTGTTTACCTGTGGTCTAGAAAATATTTTATTCAGAGCTAAGTCTTACTGGAGTGGAGCAGAACAAGAGGCAGACACTGGCCTCCTCTAAGTTCACAGATCCAACTCACATGACCCCAGTCTGTCTTGACATCTCCCTTTTATTATACACAACTAGGGCTATTTCCTGCTACTATCGCCTTACTTATTTTTCTTTAAAAAAGATTTATTTATTTATACAAGAACCAGGGTACAGTCAGAGGCGCAGGAGGGTGAGAGAATTCACCAGAGATAGTGGGGAGCAGAACAGGCAGATGGACCAAAGACACTACTGAGGGGAGCAGTGGGTGAGCCTGGAGAGGTCTGCTGTGCCATGTGGGTTTCTCCCTGGCCAGCCGGGAATTGAACCCACGCTGTACCTCAGGAAGTCACTTATTGCCTATGAGGATGACCAAAGTGTCATTCCTGATTTAATCACCTAGTAGAGACCTTGAAAGTTCAGGAAGGAAAAGGCCCCTCACATTGTTGATGATCACAGTTTTCCCAGTCTGAGAGGTCCCACAATTATGGCTAGGGCAGTGCTAGAAAGCAGGCTATACCCAAAGAGGTGGCTTTATATCTTGCTGCTTGGAGGCTGGAGCTACGATAACCAGGATGGGCTGCAGCACACAATCAGCCTCGTGAAGAAGGTGGCCTGCAGAGAAGCGCTATGCCCAAGCTCAGTTACACATGGGAAAGAAAACTTTTTCTGTGCACAGGTGATTTGAGGGAAAGCTTTTCCTTGCTGTGTTCTCTTCCAGCTTAAAGAGGGTGGCTCTGTGCTTTTGAGCTAGTAGCCTTGTGTGATCCAGTATCACAAATGTGAAGGAAAGCTCAGCCTCATGATTGAGGAAGGGATTGAGAATCATGGTGTTTCTGATCTGGTTGGTTCTCAAGATTCTTGTTTCTGCTACTACTACTGATTGCTCCTTTATTATTATTCTGAATAATAATATATCCAGGCGATGGCCATTGAGGTCTGGTTAAAAGAGTTCTAAGAGCCCTAAGACAGCTGATAAAACAGCCCGAAGACAGCTTCATGACTTTATCTCAGCATAACTATGTCCAGACACTTTGAAAACCCCCAACAAATTATGGGGTAGCTTAGTTGCAAACTGAAATACAGAAATCCCTTCCCTGCATAATTGCAAACTTTAACTATGAGGCTGCATTTCCCAATTAAATAAGATATAAAAGCTTCCTGCTTTATACTTAAAAATTGCCTTTTAAGAAACTTGGTGCTTTTGCACAAAGATCTTAGAAGCTTGTTGAAAACAACTCAGGGAGTAGAGAACATGTGACAAAATCCTTTTATATCATTTAATATAAGATTTCTGACATCTGAAAACAAAATTTCATTATTTTAGGGCTGAAGACAGTCAACTCCTTTAGGACCAAGATATTTGCTGAGGTCACCAGGGACAAGAGTCAAATACTTTCATGCCTAAACACTGGCTTCATTTTAATGACAAAATTGGGTTATTTAATGGCTGTTTACATATGAAGAGGATGATAAATCAGAAATTGGAATGTGTTTCTAAAGTTTTTAAAAATACTCTGACATAAGGGCACTGATAAACAGGAGGCACTGTCACTACAGTGCATTTTCTATTGGAGCCCATTTAAATGGGACGCCAGGCAGAGCTCATCAAGACAGATTTTTAAAGATATCATTAGTCAAGAGCACTAATGAAGCTTAAGAGTGAATTTTCTAACAACAGGAAATGAAACCCAAAATTGAGATTTTCTTCCTCCTTTCCATAATGTTATTAGATGTAATTCACTTAAGAAATAGCTACAGAACACCTCCTGTTACAGAAAGCACCTCTGTGAAGCAGGGAAGAGCACTGCAGCAGTGAATGGATGCCATCTGTCCTCGTCCCCACTTGCACACAGTCATCTTGGACTACAATTCCCAGCATGCCAGGCCTGAATTGGGCGGTTGGGGCAGAGTGAGGTCAATATATAAGTGGAGGTGGAAGAAAAGAAAAAAGAGATACTTGGAGAAGAGACACCTGGAGTTGAGACACATGAATCGGCTACTCCCAGGATTGTAGCATTTTGGCAGAGACAATGACGTCATTATCTTGACCTCATGGTGGATATAGGGTCTCTTCTGTCCCAGCTTTTGGGTTACTGCCTAATCTTTTTCTTGTGGTTCCCCTCCAGAAGATATCTTAGATTGTGGCAAGTTTGGGGGCCTCAGTCTCCCCACTTTGGACTGAATCTGCTTGATTGGGCATTTGCCCATGAGGGCGTGGGTAATTTTTAGAGTTTTATTGGGAATATGTTATTTGAAATCCTTTCTTCCCTTTTTTCTCTGCATGACCAATTAAAGACCTTTCACACTAAGAGTATGCTTTCTCTGCCTTTGTTCACCCAAATGGATGAATCCTTTTAGAATACAAACACCTTTACAATAGTTCAGGGTCCCTGAGTATCCCTTGGGGTTGCAGTTATACTACTATAAGAATGTCCCCATACGGACATAAAATGAAAAATAAACAAGTCCAGAATTTGAGGTAAATACAGTCTACACCAATCCCACATAGAAGTCATTGGTCTACACCAATCCCACATAGAAGTCACAGAGCAAATTTATTTTCCAAAGATGACTGCTGTAATACCTCTCATTCGACAAGTCCTTTTGGAACCTTACCACGAATCCATTAAGAGGCAGAATATAATTCTCCTCCCCTGTTGAATCTGGGGGGTGTGGATGAGAATGGTGAGGTTGTGGGAGGGAAGGACATACAGTATGAAGGGCACAGCTCAAGGAAATGCTTGGAATGATAAATCCACAATATGTGATGTGTGGAAAGTGGGAGATGGGCTAGTGATAAGATTAAGACTGAGGAAGACTCCCATCTGTGTTGTCCAATTCAGTAGCCTTTTGGATACTTATGGCTATTTAAATTTAAATCAGTTAAAATTAGATAGAAAATCCAGTTCTTCAGTCACCCTAGCCTCATTTTGTGTGCCGAGTAACCACATGTGGCTGATCGGGCTTCCATGCTACACAAGGCAGATACACAGTGTTGTGATGAGTGGGGAATGTCTTATTGGCCAGCACTCGTCTCTGTGCTATTTGTTCTTGTACCTCAGGCAACAAGGAGCCACCCAGGCTTTAGAGGCAGGACATAACCCGGTGCTATGTGTGGGGAGTGTACTGGAAGGCAGATTAGTCAGAAAGGCAATAAGGAGCAGCTTTGAGAAAGAGGGAGTCTACAGATTTCAAGACGGCCTGGGTTGGGGAAAACAGGCTAGCCGTAGTTATCAGGTGGCTGCTGATTTACTTATCTTTTCCTCAGAGTATTAAGCTCTTTCACTACCGAAAAGGACTCATCTGGGACTTGCAAAAACCAAAGCTGGCTTTGGAAGCTTTGAAAGGCAACCAGAGGACTGGAAAGTGAGGCGGCAGGGGCGAGAAGAGGCCCAGGAAGGGTGACTGGGAGTGCCCCTCACCACACCCTCAGGTTGAGGGTGGCAAAGGTACTCACTAAAACGCCACAGTTTCTTTCAGCAGGACTTTTAAAGAGACAGGGCAGTTGGTCAATGATACAGAACCAGTCACACTTACAGACTGATCCTTTGTAGCCGGCTGAAGAGAAGGAAGCAGCAACAGAGACACACACTCTGAAGTAAAGCAACAGAAGTCAGTAGTGTTTGAAATAAAAACCCACAGTTTAATATAGAAAAAATGAGCTTTCCAGAGCATTTGTAGAGATCCAGATGAGATTTCCCGCCACTTCCTTTCCTGGAACTCACCACTCCTGCTGTCCTGAGTTCCATCACTGATCTTTTAAGCAGATGGACCACACGGGACTCAATATTCTGATACCTTAACTCGAGGCGACAACAGAACTTTACTGATGGGGTTTCGCATTGGGAACTTTTTCCTGATCTGGACTGAACATTTTCTTTAACTTGGCTCCTTCAGAGAGGTCTCATAAAGTCTGGATATCCTTATAGAGCCTCCTTCCCACACAAGACAAGTTGAGCAAAGGTGGACCCTCCCACATGGAACAGGGTGCCAAATGAGGGGAAAGGATGGCACACAACTGAATCAAGGCTTCGTGAGACTGAAGGACACATAAATGCAGCTCTAGCAGCTCATACTCCAGCAAGTCAGACCCAGAGAGGATGGCAGAGACTCAACAACCAAACACATAACTCCACACAGGTGTTAGCAGGCCTCCCCACAATGAAGTCTCCACTGCCAAGATTTCTCCTGTCCCCTTTCTATTGGGGATGCTTAAAATCCTTTCCAGTTCACCTAGGATAGATTTCACTGCTATAAAATCCTCCCCAGCCAGACTGGTTCCAAACTTACCTGAGAGTAGGAGACAAAAAAAAAAGAATCTTTTGTATTGAAGATCAACTTTTAAATATCTTGCACTTCCCAAAACCATCCCCTATTTACAAGCACTTGCACTTTCCAGAAGTGTGATCTTCAGAGCTCTAGAAAAGGTTCTCCAAACTGCTTTCTCTTAAAAAACTTCAAGAAAACAGTGCTAATAATTTTCTTTTACTCTCTGGCTTTGTAATAGGTAAGATATTTCGACACATGCAAAAGGACTCTTGTTTATGTACAACCTTGAAGATGACTTTACTGGTATTGCAAAAAGCTCACCTCTCTTAGAATATGCAGCTCCGCCAGGAACACAAGGTACCTCTCCCCCTTCGGTGGTGTCCCAGTACTGGCTGGACCTGGGCTACTCTGCTTTGGTTACCTTTCCCCAGGAGAACCCCTAGAGGTGAGCATGCTAAATTCCACTCACTCAGTCATGATGAATAGTGGGTTGGGGACCTCTATGCAGAGCAGAGACTCACACTAGTGCAGGCTTACTCGACACTTTGTTCTAGGGGCTTCCTGCGTATTAACTCATTATCTCTTCACAACAAGTCTGTGAAGTAGGTTCTTTTATTTTGCCCCCATTGTTAGAATAGAAGAGGGAGGCCTGAGTCACAGGAGTTAAGTGGGAGGGGAGAGCTGTGAGCCCCGGGAGGCTGGTAGCCCAGGCCTTCTTCTAATCACCATAACCTGCTTGCCTGGCCCAGACGATTGGGCATTTTATGTTCACATAAACCAACTAATGAGAGAAGCAGAAACCACAAATCTCCTACCTCCACGTTGGCCTCTGTGAGACAATGTAGGGTGTGTTGTAAAGTGCCAGGGTGGTGCCAGAGATGGACCTATTATGGAAGATGGATTAGGGTTTTTATGGAAGAGCATGGGAATGGCTAATAAATTGGGGCAAAGGAGACCTGGAATGAAGTCCTGCCCTTCGCACACAGAGTGACTCCTCTGCCCCAGGCTGGATGCGGGCTAGTGCACCCAGCTCTCCTCTTCTCGCTGTTCTTAGAATCTGTCCCCGCCACAATCAGTAGCTGAGTGTTCTTGAAAATTACTTATCAACCCATTACTCCTCTCTTCACACCTTCCTTCAAAAATAACTGCCCCCAATCCATCATTGCTTGAGGAAATTTATGATTGGCCAATCCAAAAAGTAAGAAAGAGTACATAAATCATCTCTGAGGAGCTTAACGGCGCTCAGAGAGATTGTCTGCTTTTTCGTGTTGAGCTGTGATGCGTGTACCTTTGGACACAACTCACGGATGTACAAAGTTCACCGAAGCGGCATGACAGAGAGGAACACACATGCCATTTAGGAGCAGAACTCCAAATGACAGGACGATGGCACCTCAAGCAGGTTTACTTGGACAAATGGTAAAATTGAGCAGTAATTACTCATTTCCCTTCACTAATGGTGCAATCTGATTGCAAATTTGAGATAAGGCTCTGTAGTGACCAGAGCGCAGAAGCCCCCAGGGTTTGTCCTTGAGCTCAGTCCCCATGGCCTGGCGCTGGGCGAAGCAGAAAGCCTGGAACTTTACAGACAGGAGGCCAAGGAGCTTTCTGAAGCACAAATCTTAGTGAAAGAAACTAGCATTGGTTTTCGGATCTTACTTGTAGTTTTTCTCCCAGAATTTCACTGGCCTGACGTAAGAGGTGATGAAAATGACGCTGCCGAGAAACGGACTCAATGGGGTTGAAAAGACAGATGTGGCGATCGTCTGGAAGAAAAGCATGGCAGAATCTGACTTCTGAGTTAAGGTAAACACATTTTTCATCGTTCTATTTCTAAACAGTGTTTCAGATTTTGGCTAGTTTACATTTTTCTGAAAAGAAACCAGCCCAAAATGGACTCACGTATGCCAAGCCCCATCATGATTGAATACCTAGCCTAAGGGCAGTTTCCGCCTCTCCAAAAGTGAATTCTGAACCAATCTGCAGTCTCCCACTCTGCACGCGTGAGTTCATGGGCACACTTGACCCCTCTCTTCCCTGAGAGAAGATGGCTTTGTCTGAAATAATCTTTCTTTTCTTTTGTTTATAATCTCATCCTATCCTAGTTCGGATGCCAGAAACCTTCCATTTTGTACCACTCTGGCAGCACCTTACTGCTTGCTAGACAGGATGCCGCCCCATTCACGAATCATTTAATAAAGGCAATTGGATCTCTAAATGTATTCAAATGACTTGTTTTTTAACAACATTAAAGCCATTTTCTCACCAAGGAAAGAAAGCTGGGCATACACTTGTTCTATGCACTTATTTGGAAATATAAAACTTTCAGTAGTATCCTGCTAGGTTCCATTACACCACCAAGAACACCAAATGATTCTCATAAACATCCCAGCAGTCTCAGTGTGCATCTCGGCAAAGATTTAGTATCTAAGGGTTGAAAAGAACTGAATCTTTTTGCTCAGCTATCATTAGCTGAACAAAATGCACCGTGGTACATCTGCTGAAGTACCAAGTAGCTTTATAAATAGTTAAAATTAAGCTACACTCTTTGAAAGAAATCATAGCATTGTTTGGGAAGGTTACATCTTTGTTTCTCCAAGAATCTTTTCCCACTATTCAAAAACATATGTCTGCTCTCATACACCGAACACCAATGGTTCAGTTCAAGATCTGGTTTATAAGCTAAAGACAGGCATGCTCAGTCATGGCATCTGGTCAACCCAGTTGCCTCTTTAGCACTGTGTCAGTTTCTCACTTTCTGGCCTCATTTTTATGTACTTTGTTGATCAAAAATGTAAATGCTCAATTTTAAAATAAGTATAGTTGTAACTTTTAGCTTAAGCTCAGTTGATCTCTGGAAATCTAGGGATGGTGCCAGAGAGCTAGTCCCTCCCCAGCCTCACTCCATCATGGGAGAACTGGCTAACAATCACACTGTGTCATTATGGTGCAAGGGTGGTTGTGGGACTTAGGGCTGGAAGGCAGAGGTCCCTGGGGCTGGCAGAGGGGGGCATGATTGACCAGGCCCTACGCCCACATACCATTCCTTACTCCACAGGTTAAAGACTTGGAGTGTTCTACTGCAGGTCTAGTCTGGTCTCCTACAAGCCTGATCTTCCCATTTGCAATGGCACCACATGTGTTTCTTCCTCACTACAGCACAAATGGAGGTCTTTTCTCTCTAGCCAGTTCAAAAGGTTCTAAAAGAAAGTTAAAAAGAAATGATTGGCACCTCTAGGAGGACTTGTCTCATTACCATTAGGACACAGGAAAGCAAATCAGGCTTCTAAGTGCTTGCACATATTGTCCTATTTGCTTTAGTTATGTAGTAGGGGCGGTTTAGAGACAGGAACCTCCCAAGCCCCACTTACATGCACATATGGAGAGGGAGTGAGTTTTGAGCCAGTCACAGACACTTCTCAAGCATTTCTACGGATTTCAGAGTTTCGTTTCAAGAGTAACTGTCCTTTTTGATTTTTAACTTATTTCATTCCAAACAAGTTCTTTAAGGAAATGATACATCCTTTTTTAATAATCCTTTCTGGTGTTGAATTGTTTGAATATCGAAAACATCTTTATTGTGTTACAGTTTAAATCAAATTCCGTTTATTTTGACCCAGGTTCAAACTAGAACTACAGAACAATGAGCTACTGTGGTGTCTATCACCACCAATTTCCTCTTGGTCTGAAACCTGAAAATATCTAAATATTTCTGTCACAAAACACACCCAATTAACAATGCCTCTTGTCGCTGGAAGAAAAGAGAACTTCATGGAAGATGTCAGCATATAAAGGAACTGAAAATATTGTGAGAAGGTAGAATGGGGTCACCAGGGGAGGTGTCAGGAGGGGAGGTGTCAGGAGAAGGGGCTTGTCCACATTCTCAGGTGACAAAAGGACTCTGGGGTTTCAGGAAGAATAAAGACAGAGCCAAGAGAGGCCAGGGCTGAACAAGATGCTACAGGGCCCACCATTGCCCTTCTTTTGTATTCTAAACATTTCCCTAAAGACTATGTTGTTTATACTTTATTGGATGCCAGATATAAATTTAATAAATGCCACAGCAATTACCCAGAAATTGAGAGCTAAGAGGTCGGAGGTTTAGAGGTAAGTGGTGACTCTTTCAAAAGTTTCAGTTTTATTTGAGGCCATTTAAAATATAACATCAACGTCAGTAATTTAAGTTACAAAACATCATTAGAAGCACAAAAGGAGCTCAAATAGCAAGCAGCCTTCCTAATATATACATTTAACAGATAATCTGGCTAAGTCTGTCTAATTGTTAGAAGACAATGGTCTTGCATGGTCTCTACACATATTAAAAGGGCGAACATTCTCATCTTTCCCTGGAGGTTACACGCTTAGAAACTAACAGAGGGAGAAAACATGCCAGTACTGGAAAAAGCAATTTACTAAACTGTGCCCCGCTGGCCTGAAAGCTAATTCACTTCCAAAATGGAGCAAATTAGTCTCTTCTCAGTGCCAGGATGTAACCCACAGCTTCTTAATAGAGTGATAAAATAATTAACATTTCAAAATTAGTCAAGATCCAGGGCTGGTGTTTAGGAATCTGATGACTTGGTCTTGATGGCATCTACATCCAGTTTCCTAAACTGTTTTTCTATCTCATTCTATTCTGAATGGGAGGATGCTGGACTCCAAATAGCAAATATCTACCTTACAACTAATTGAGGCTGGGAAGATGTCCTTGGACAAAGACAGGGGACCTGAAGGCCCCATGAATTCTAACACAACTCCCTGATCCTAAGTGGTCATTTTGAAGGCTCTGCACCTTAGCAGAAGGAGGAAGTGAATGTCACTAACAGGAAAAGTTTTAAGAACAAACCAAGGGGATCCTTTGAGTGTTCTAAAATAGAACTACCTACCAAATGCCCAATAAAATCTACATCTCAAATGTGTCCAATTTCTTAAGAGAATGAGTCCACCTTTCATGAAAGTACTTAGAATTAACACTCACTCTGCGCCAATCTCAGATAGATGCTAATGCTACTTTCATTCTTGTAGGAGATATTAAATGCCACTTATGCTACCCTTGAGCATGAACTCTCAGCACACGTGTGGGTCAGGTAATTAAAATGTATGGCTCCCAGAATGGGGTTAATTCAGCTATGGAACTACGGAGTAATAAGTATTACTGAACTCACTTAACAAGGCATAAATAGCCCAAAGAAATGCTATGAGTCTATGTATGAATAAGGTTAGGGTACAATTGAGCACCACAATTTCAAATTTCAAAATCTTAGTGCCACTCCTCAACCACAAGTTTGCATCAATCTAATAATTTTCTTTTAATAAACAGGCTTTAAATTCTAGCAGGATACTGTAGAAAACACATCAGAAATAAAAATGACCTCAATTTTTCACCTTACTGTTTTCAGAGGACTCAGTTTAGAAAGACTAAAATTACTGGCATTATAGAAAATGATTGCAGTTAAAAGAAAAAGGTGCGGCCAAGCTCACTCTTTCATAATTTTTTCCCTTAGCTTGTTCTGCCAAATAACCTTGAACACTTTGGAAATACCAATGCAGGTCTAAGAATAGGAACCCAGAACAATGAGCATTGTGAGGCCAGCTCTTGGTATGCTTAATAATGTGTGTGTGTTGATTTTGATTTTCACTTTTTTATAATTAGTCTTTTTCCTGATCCCTTATTTGGGTTTTCTAAATTCCTGCTATGAGTGAGACCATCCGGTATTTTTCTTTTTCTTTCTGGCTTATTTCACTGAGTGCAGGCAACTATAAACCAGAGACACTATGTGGGGAGAAGGGAGTAGGATCAAAACAAGGGTGGTGGGAATTTTACGGGGACTATAACCAAGATGAAAATGCATACATTGTACAAAAATGAAAAATGATGTAAAAAATATATAAAATTTTAAAAAATGTGTGTGTTTTAAATGAGTATGGAGGAGAGCATTTAAAAAACATACAATCTGTTATCACTTAATGATCAGCCCAAGTACAGTGCACAAAATTTAGAGCCCAGAGATTCCTTATGAATTGTCTTAGGAACCTATGTGATTGTCATATGAAAACACTGAGTAGTCACTAAAAATGGCTAATAGTACCTCTATTGGAAAGCCAGCAGCTCCCACATACCAGTGGATAAGAATTTCTGGGGAGGCTTGAGAAGTTTAGGGGGCAGGATCAACCCACTGAAATGTGGTCATAAAAGTATGTGCTGGGCTCAATCCACCTATTTAACAAGCTCTTCTGCGCATTCTAATGCAAGAGGTCCCCGAACCACTTCTTGGGAGAGATTAGTTTATAAAGTGAAAATTCAGTGGGAGAATATAAATTTCTTAAAGGAAAGCCTTTTTAAAGGCAAATTTCAGACTTCAGTCAAGAATACTTTGGCTTAATCTTGCTTTTCAAGGTGTTATTATTTTAAAGAATTAATCTCTCCACATACACAGTTCAGCCTTCTGTGTCAAGGTGATCTTTACAAGGAGCAGCTCAACTGTTTTGAAGTAAATTATAAATTATTATCATTATTGAAACACTTAAAACAATACCAGGAAGTCAAATGAAACTACAGGTGATAAGACTAGCAATTGGAGATTAGCAATTACAAAACAAAACTATAAATTATCTTATTAGTTTTCAAAAACATTTGACTATTTCTGTTGTATCTGATTCTGGGTTTTTGAATATTTTTCTAGTATATGATAACCACACAATATCATAATGTTATGTAAGGTATAACAGTATATTAAAAATACAAACTCTATCCACATGTTTAATAACAACAAATTACTTGCTCTTTTTTGCACAAGTCAACCAAATTATTTAAACAGTAAGTTTCCATTCAAAAGACAGGACGGCTAAATGCAGATCTGGGCATAGACATGAAAGAATCAGAAAAATTAAAGCAACTCCTGAATATGCATTAAGAAACAGGAAGAATTCAAAATTAAGAAACATGTTTTAAGGCTAAGTGGCCTAAAGGGAATCCAAAGTGCCTCCCCATGTCCCCATTAAAATGTAATCTTAAAGACTTTAAAATATTTTTATTGCCAGAGTTCAATGAGAAGCTCGCATCTGTAAAATGTGAATCTCAGCTCTTGGGTGAAAATAGAAGCAGAAAGGATATGAGGGATTGCAAAGAGCTGAGCAAACACGTGAAATGAAGATCCCCAAGCCATCTGCCAAGGAGCCACATATGTCATGACGAACTGTAATTTGTGAAGCAGGTCCCCGAGCTGAAAGCAAAAGAAGAAAAAGATTCATCAGACATGGCATTCAGACAAGGTCATTCCAGACCCACATGTGGTTGTTAGGCAGGGGCAGTGAAACGATTTGCCCACTTGCTTATTCTTACCTTCTTTTCTCCTACATGCAAAACAGCCCTTGAGGGATAGTTTAAAACTACTTTACAAGATGAAAAGAAGAAACCTGTTGTGGTCACTATTACCAAGTAGATTATTTCAGTCCCCTGCGAGGCTGCATCTCTTTGCTTTCCTTAGAGTAACACAGCAGCGTGGTCTTCCCATCTTCACTGGGGTCAATATTCAAGTGGTGATAATCTTCACTGGTGACAATATTCAAGTTCTTGTGTATTAAGTTCATCATATGTCTCCATCTGCTCTTGCCAGGAAAAACAGCCCCCTGCCTTTGACTTGCAAATTATACAGCTAGGATACGATAGCTGTTGTATTTACTAGATAAACCAGCACAGGAAAAAGGTGAATTCTGGGGAGAAATAGAAGGTAGAGAAGAGAGACGTCCATGGACCAAGGATGAACAAGAAGGACATAGGAATACAGAATATGTATGTACTGAGGAGGCTGGAGAAGAATGACTGGTCTGGCTGCAGACTTCTACTTTGTGGTAAGAAGCGGTCAATGAATCCAACAAGGGAAATCCTTCTGCTGTGACTTCTCCATGTAGTCAATGATATCTTACCAGGATGCTCCGAACTTTACACACACTTTTCATCCATATTGGAAACTGCAAATGCTTTATTTTTTCTAGCAGAATATGCCAACATCATTATAATAAACGTCTTAACCACAAAGATGTGCTTGTCCCTAGACTGACTAGCATATGAGACAATAAAATACATTCACCAAGACCACGGGTGTGAAAAGAGGAAAAAATGAAATTCTTAGTTATGCTCAAAAGGTATTTACATGAAACATCAGAAGACCACAATGAATAGAAGGTAGAACTGGGAGATGGGGTTTCAAGGAAACAAGGTAACTGAGCCTTTCAATGAAAGTCAGACTTGTGATTTTGGAGCCAAAAGACGAAATTACTCTTACTGTCCTTGAAGGTGTAAGGAGACAAATGAAGTTAATTAGAATCCTCTCCAAGTCCTCCTCTGTTCTCTTGTCTGACCAGAGAGATTTTCAAAAAAATATCTGGGTTTGGGAGAAAAATGTTAACATATAATTAAACATCATCACACAGGCTATAGAAGGTGAACTGAATATAAAAGTTCTCTCAACAGTACAGCAAGCGAGGAATTCTTAAGAAGTACAGATTTCTGGTTATGTATAGAACTCATGGATCTAAATGTGTCCATTAGGGACTCTTGTCACAGATGTAGCTGAGAGAGACAATGGAGAAGGGCAGGGGAGAGGAAGAGAGGGAGGAGAAAGAGAGAGAGAAAGACATAACGAAGTAACAGTCTGGAAAACAAAGAAGGTTAAGAAGGAAGGGGAGGGCCTCCCCTGGTGGCGCAAAGGTTGAGTGCTGGGCTGTGAGGCTGCCCGCAGCCTCTGCAGCGCCGGTTCGTTCCCCGGCCGGCCGCTGGCGAGGGTCCCACAAAAAAAAAAAAAAAAAAAAAAAAAAAAAGAAGGAAGGGGAAAATGACTGGAGTTGAAGAACTGTTTAGGAATACGAATTCTGGCATTGGGAGACAGATGTTTTTCACTGAAGCCTCACATTCTTTACCATTGCTCACTTCCATCAACTACAGAGCATTGATTTCAACTGGCTTCAAATTCTTTTAGAAAGGCCACTTTAGTTTTAACCCTGGGTTTGGTTTAAGCTTTCTGAATCCATTCTGGATGGGATGCCAGAGCTCTCGGGGCCTGCGAGAGTCTGGTAATCGAGAGAATGTCATTTACTCTATTATGTGACTTGAGGTCACATCTCTCAGGCTCACATAAAAACGTCTTGTTCCTGTCACCTTATTTTCTTGAGTCAATAGATGAAAACTACAGAATAAGAAACAGAAAGTTCTACCACAGACTCAAACTCATGACTAACTGGTGTTAAAGGATGTGATTTCCTTTAAAGGTCAATATCATTTTCTTTCTTGCTTTTTTTTTGTGTGTAGAACTGGGGTGTAGGCCAGAGGTGCAGGGGGTGAGAGCATTCACCAGGGACAGAGTGGGGAGCAGAACTGCCAGATCTACTTAAATACATTGCTGAGGGGAGTAGCAGGCATGACAGGAGAGATCTGCTGCGCCATATGTGGGTTATCTCCCTGGCCAGGGGTCGAACACAGGCCATGGTGGTGATAGCAGTGAGACTTCATGCCTAGGCCACCAGGGAGGCCCCTCAATATAATTTTCTTTTATTCCTACCCTTAAGTCAACCAGAGGAAAAATGCACTAATTACCAAAGAGAAGGCATTCATACAAGAGACTAGATTACATCAGAAGCAAAAGTACTGAAAAGTTGGTAGTGGGCTCTCTTGTATGAACTTGCTCGTTGGAACCTAACTACCAAAATGACTCTGAATCTGAAACCCTCTAGTCATCCCACCATTAAGAATTTTTCATCTAGTTATTAAGAATTAACCTTGTGACTCACGTCTAAGTGAAAGTACAAGCATGAACAAGATGCCTTATGTGATGTATGACAGCCCCTCCCTGCCCCCTACCCAATTCCCTAAAAATAAATCATGGGTTATGGAAAGTTACTACTATTGGATTTTCCAGTGTATGAATATATCCTGGGAGGTGTTTAAGCCATCTTCTGAAAAAGCTGATAAGTAGGTCAGGCTTAGCAACTACAATCAGACAGGCAGCCCCAGGGAAAGGCTCATCTGCAAGTTTAAAGCTCTAACAAGTTAAACTTTGCTGCATTATGATTAAATGAATCTATTACAATTATTTTTTGCCTAGCACAGCAACTTGTATTTACACGCAAGCAAAACCAGCAATCAGACACATGCGCTCTCATGAGCTAATTGCAGCCAAGGCCCCAGGTATCTCCACTCTTCCTGTGTCTCCATGTTCCTTTTTTTTTAATGTATATTGTGAAGAATGTAATACAAGCTTTGTAAAAGATTTTTCAAGTTCATAAAATAGGCTCTGCTGTTCTTACCCACTGATGAAGTCAGTGCTCCAGTGCCAGTCCTTTATAAAGTGGTGATTCCTCCACAGCAAAGACATTTTTACTTATTTATTTATATTTTCTTACATCATTGTTCATTTTTGTACAGTATTTGACTTCTCCCCTCAGGTGTAGTCTCTGAAGTTCTCCCACCACCACAGCACCTGTGACCCATCACCATTGTTCCTTGTGCTCTTCCCTCTTCTATTTTGACCCCCTCACTCTTCCTCCCCCACTGCATCCCTCAGATCTATGTTCTGCCTGCAAGTTTTGTCTTTTTCTTGAGCCTTTGCTTTCCCTATGGTCCACCTATAAGGAAACCATTAGATAGTTTCCTTTTCCTTCTGACTTGTTCTGCTGAGCATAATCCCTTCCAGCTTCATCCATGCTGCTGTGAATGGCATGAGTTTATGTTTTTGGTTGCACAACATAGAAATTTAATATTCTTCCATGAAACCCAACATAAAAGAGATGTGTCGATGTGTAAGATGTCCACACAGAGCTTTATTTAACTGAGTGGACTTGAAGGCACGCTGAGTGGATGGAGTCCCAGCTCACACCTATCATGGCAGTGATAAGGTACCTCCACATGGTGCCCTTGGGGACCTAAATGGCTTCATCTTTGTTAAGGAATTCAAACAGTGCCTGGCAACTCTAAATGAATATGAAAGTTTGATAAATGTTAGGACAAGTGGCTGTCATGGTATGAGGATGTACTTAGCTCAGAATCAGGAAACGCTAGGGACCCACTCCAAAACAATTAAAGCTTACCAAACCAGATCCTCTCATTTTTCAGAGGCACACAGACTCAAAAGGCTTAGTGGGCTGCTTAGGTCAGACAAGAAATCATTTGCCCATGTGAAACCAGAAATAGAATCCCGTTTCTCTTTCTAGTGATCACCAGTCTTACCATGTCCCCTCAAGATCACCAGCTTTGTCTACAGGAGAACAACAGGACAACGTGCCCAGTCTGATGTAGCCAAGGAGCTGTGTCCTCTGCTGAGGTCTTCCTGCTGACAGCAGGCACAGGATCACAACTGGGACAGGACAGACGCTGGCTACAGGTACCAGCAGGGATTTCTTCATGTGCACAGTGAGCAAGGATTCTTATCTAGCCTGGAAAATCCTTTCAATATAAATGCCCAATGAATAAAACACCACCCAGCAAGCTTGGTGACATTCGGGTGGGTGTCAGAAACAGACTGACTCACTGGGTTGCCTGTTTGACTTGAATGCACAGCTCCAAAAAGAACGATGAGGCTCACACATTTTCTCTCTATAAATATGAACAGGTGTGATCCAGGTTAAAAGGACTCAACTTTGTCTTTCTTTTTCAGGGTAAAGTCAGGTGAAAAATTTGTAGATATGGAAAAAGTTATGTGTAGGCATAAAGTGAAACCTAAATATCAACCAATAATGAGAAGAGTATAGGAAGAAGTAATTTAAGTGCCATGTTAGGCCATTATGTATAAAATAAGACCTTTAAGATAAGAGTTAGTGGAAACTGCAATAGCAGCACCTTCTAAGCAAGTACTGCCACCTGCAGTAAAACATTGCTTTGTAGTACTTGAAATAGAAATTGCATTTAAATCAACTATGAAGTTGTACCTCCTTAGATAGTTTGAGGGCTCTGTTCTTATGACGCTTATCTCAATCCTAATGGGTAGCTTCCAAGATTTTAAATCTCAGCCCCATTAAAGCACAATAAACTTCACAAGTACATCTGTAAGAAAGAACAAAATCATTTGGGCCTTTTCCACTGAAAACTCTTGGACAAGAGTAAAGAAAATCACAATGGCATAATTTGGGCTATTTGCCAAAGACACCATAAATATTCTCATCTCAAATGACCTTTTTGGAAATATGTCTTCAATTAGGCATCTGTTATATCTCTGCTGACCCAATTTGCATAAATCCACAAACCATCTTTTTTTAAATAACAATACAATTATTTATTACTCATATACTACTGTTTTTTAAATCTTTTTTTAATTGAATTTTTTATTTTCTTACATTGTTGCTCATTTCTGTACAATATTTGATTTCTCCCCTCAGGTGTAGTTCCCGTAGTTCTCCCACCACCACATCACCCATGAACGATGTGTCACCTTAGTCTCTTGTGCTCTCCCTTCCCATTTAGACCCTTCACCCTCAATATCCCCTGCCGTATGCCTCGGATCTATAGTTTCCATGAACCATCTTAAGAGAATTCTCATCAAATAGAGATGACTCCAAAACATTTTCTTGCTAGTACATTCTGAACTAAGGCAAATGTCATCTTTACACTGGGGATTCCATCTACTCCCCATTCTATCCCCATTGAAAAAGCTGACCATTTATTGAACACACTTATGTGGGGTATTATCTCAGGGAGCTGCCCTTACATGCACTTGATTAAAGTGTAATTAATTACCCCTCCCAACACAAATAACCATCTTTTCTCTTATGGCTTCAAACTTACTAACCTCCCAGGGTAATTCTAGAATTTACTATTATTTTTATATTTTTTGTCAGTTTCAGCTAATTTCCTTCTCAAAAAACTACGCACTTCAATTAATATAACACCCAATTTTTGACTTTCAACATTAGAACATTAGAGGCATACATGTCTGAATGAAGTCCCAGAAAGGAAAGAACGTGGAAGGAGCAGGGTCTCATAAGTGCTTGGAATAGAGGTAACAAATGGGGAGAAAATTGGAGATTCAAGTGGAAACAGGTAAATAAATTCAGATAGGACACCAGTGATGGCTTAAAAAGCCAGGAAAAAAAGAATTGGGGAAAACTACCAGATATTTTAAGACTTAGGCAGTAATGTGGGGAGTAGAAAAATGTTCAAGAAGGATTGGAAAAAGTAAAGCTAGTGACATCTCAATTGTGGAACACCACTTTTTTGGGGGAAGGGGAACACCACTTTTAAAGAATAACAGATTCATAACCGCACATAATTAAATTTTGGGATATTAGTAGTGAAACAAAATATTTACAAATAAGGATTGACAACATGAGTTGGAAAAGTTAAATAAACATTTTTTAGGTGGAAGTTTATAATTGGGAACAAAGATGAATTAGAGGACCAGAAAGAGGTTCTACCTCAATAAATAATGTGCTTTGGGAGCCTATTAAACAACACACAGTTTAGCAAAATTCATGGACTTTGGGGAGCATGGTAATGCAGAAAGGTTACTATCCCACAGTAAAAATAATATAAGTAGGGCCTCCCTGGTGGCGCAAGGGTTAAGATGCAACCTAGAAGCTATCCACAGCCATTGCAGCATGAGCTCCATTCCTGGCCAGCCAGGGAGCAACGCACATGGCGCAGCAGACCTCTCCTGTCTCACCCTGCTCTCCTCAGCAGTATACTTCGGTCAATTTGCCTGTTCGGTTCCCCACTCTGTCTCTGGTGAATCCTCTCACCCACCCCCATACCTCTGGCCTGTACCCCAGCTCTTGTATGCATAAATAAATAAATATTAAAAAAATAATTAATCTAAAAGGTTATAAGAAAAAAAGGGAATAGTTGAATTAAAAAAGAAAGGAATGCTTCCAGCAGTCAGAACCAAAGAGAGAATTTGAAATGAGAATGGTAAACTTCACCTAACACTATGGCAATCCTAGATGCACACAAACATGGATATGGAATGTGGGAGATGAGGACTTGGATCTTAATGGACCTGAAGAGCTGCCATTAAAAGAAGAGCTGTCTACAAAAAGAGAATTAGAAAACCCTACCTCCCAGAGCTGGGAGCTCAGCTGCCTGAGTTAAGGTAGAGAAAAACAATTGGTCACTCACAATACACTAAAGCTTCAAACTTTCAGACTTCAGAAACAATTCTACAACCAAAGTATATAGGTCTCCTACAGCAATCTCCACTGAAGAAGCATATAATTATGAAAGGAACCCAATAACCTCCACCTGAAGATCGGCGTGCAATAAAAACTACAAATTAAGCTAGCAAATGAGCAAAGGAGAAGACAATCAATAGACGCAACACACAGGATAAATAACATTCTAAGAATGTGCAGTAGTACAAAGAAATAAAGGAATTTAATAAATTAGGAAAGAACTGACTTAAAAAAGAAACATTACTGAAAGTAATATAATATGAAAAATAAACAAATGGAATTGAAGAAGAAGAAACGGAATTTGGAAGAAAACTTCCAAATATAAAAGTGGAAAATGAAGTCATTAAAATAAGTACCCCTAGAAGCTGGTTTAAAAGCAGATTAGTTATAGCAAAACAGAAAAATATAGAAATGGAAGGTCTGAGCAAATTATTTTTTTATTATTTTATTTTATATAATTCTTACAGCATTTTTCATTTTTGCACAATGTATTCATTTTCATTTTGGTTATATTCCCCATACAATTGCACCCCCCTTATTTTGACCCTAGTCCTTCCTCTCCCTGTACCCCCCTTAGTATGTCTCTGGTTTATAGTTGCTTGTTGATTTTCTTTTTTACTTTGTATTAATTAGACTTTTCCCTGGTCCCTTATTTAGGTTTTCTAAATTCCTGCTGTGAGTGAGACCATCGGGTATTTTTCTTTTTCTTTCTGGCTTATTTCGCTGAGCATGATCCCTTCTACTGAGGAAATTCTTTAAAACACAGCACAGAAAGATGAAAATGTAAAAAAAAAAATTCTAGAGAAAAAGAAACACAGAAAAAGAAGCTATGACATATATCCAACTGCAGTTCTCAAAGGAAAGTACAGAGAGAAAATATTTGAAGGACAAATGGTTCAGAATTTTCCAGATTTGAGGAAAGCATGAGTGCTTATTGAAGAAGCACATCAAGTTCTACCTAGGATAAATACAAACTCACACTGTATTGCATGTTGTAGTGAAAATGTGTAACATCATAGAGAAAACTCTTTCTTACAGTTTGCCTACAAAGCAATTGTGGATGGGCAGCAGACTTCTCATTAGCAAAATATGTGCCACAAGCCAAGGAAACAATGCTTTTAAGAAGAAATGTCTATCAAGTTTGAATTTTATACAGAACTCCAGTATCACATAAATTTGAGGTAAAATGAAAGACCTTTTCAAATAGACTGAACTTATTACTTATACAATTTTTCAGAAAGAACAATTAAAGAATGTCCTTCGGGAAGAAGGAAAATTATTCCTAAAAGAGAAATGAGATACAAACATAATTGTGAGAACAGAAGCAGTTAAAATGTTAGAATCACAAGAAGATTAATTGTATAAAGGGTGACTTATCTGAATGTGTAACCAGGGACTAGTACTAGATATCATAAATATTTAAGATCTAAGCAGGGAGGGAGTAGGAGCTAATGTGTTTTGTGTTTGGATTATATGAGAAGAGGGCAGTTATCTTAATTTTATATGCTAATTAAGAGTGCTTATTGATAACTTAAGAGTAATCATGTAACCTCTGAAGTTTGAAACTTCAATGCACTTGTAAAACAAGCATTGTGATTCCCAGTTTTCAAAGGCATGGAATGAGAAAAAAGAAAAAGCATCATAAATGTAAAGCAAAAAAAAAAAAAAATTCAGAAAAAAACCAGCAAATCAGTAAACCAAGTAAATATAAATGATAAAATTCACCTACTAAAACACAGACAGTCTCAGTCTGCATTGAAAGGAAAAATCTTCCTAGATTCTTTTACAGGAAATATTAAAATGGCTTAGAAAGTTTTGATATATAAGAATAAAAAAAGAAAAGATACCAGGTAAATCTTAATTAAAAGAAAGCTTGCTTATCTATATTAATATTAGACAAAATAGACTTTTACTCAAAAAAAGGATAAAAAGCCATACAAAATGACAAAAAGAAATCATCATCAGGAGATAACAGTTTCATAATATTTGAAGTAAATAGGAATAGAATTACAAACTAAGATACAAATCTACAATTTAGAAAACCATTTCAAAAGATGCTAGTTTAATTCAACAATAAATATATAAGCACATAAAACATTTGACCAACAGAATTAGTAAGCTTTATCTAAGAGATGTGTATATTACAATCTTACAACTTAACAATAGAAAAAGAACTTATTTTTCAAGCATTGTATATTTACAAGACTTGATGACTTACTAAACTACAAAAGAAGTATTAATCAGTGCTAAGAACAGGTTTTAGGTAAACTGCTTTGCAGTTGGATTAGGTGAGTTAAAAAAGTGGTAAAGTGAAAGGTGAATCTGATTAACCTACAACAGAAAAATGAAACTTTAAAGGGAGACAAAAATGGAAGGAAGGCAGAAAGAACCAAGGGTAATATTTTATCATCTGTGAATTGCAGTTTGGAAAACTGAAGCTAAGAAGAGACATAGGAATAATAGCGGGATGAGCATGCCCAGCAGGGGTAGGCTACTTAGGCAAATGAATGTGGAACTAATAAAGGAAAATGCCACAAGCCCAGATTCTTTGATTAGCCGACCTTATGAAGCCAGACAAATGCAGAACCTAGGAGAACATGGCAGAAAATATTAGTTAGGTTCATATCTCACAACTACTAATTAGTGCACCTATAAATGCAAATGAAGTCACCATGCATGTGGAAATTTTACAATCTACCAAGAAGTAAGAATGCACAAAGCTAATAATCAGGAATTAAATGTAATCAGTGTGTGTGTGTGTGTGTGTGTGTGTGTGTGTGTATGTTTTCCCATTTTGCTGGCGGATGGGAGATCAGGTGCGTGGGTAGGTGGTTACTGAGAAAGGAGACAAGGGTAGATTTAATCACAGAAGAAACAGGAGATAATGAAAGTAAGTGGTGAGGGAGTTACTCTTGTTTTTTAAGCATCCTGCCCAAACTGACTTGGAATAAAGTGGTAGAAGTAACAGTCCAAGATATTCTCTGCCTTCCTTTTCAATCCCAAAACTTTTTTGGATTTTATATTCGTCTTCATCAGCCTGCTCTATACAGGAGATGATTTCCCAGTCTTTGTTTTGGATTTTACTTAAGAGACAGCTCTCTGGATTCTGTTTTGGGGGGCTTCCAGCTTTCTCTGAAATGTCCATTATAGTCCTATGGGTGGGAAAAAAACTGCTTTTAAGGAGAGGGCTTGAGGGTCAAGTTCAGAAGCCTCTCATTAGGACATACACTGCTGCTTTTACTGAAATGCCATTTTATTAAGGGAAACAAACAATGCAAACTTACACAACTATGAGGCACTTTCTCCATCTTCTTTGGATTCCCTCCTGTTCACCCTATCCTCTGCAACCCCCTTGGGTATCTAACTTGTATATGCTTCTGAGATTTTATACTTATATAACATTTCATCAATCTAATACATATAAGAATGCAGTGACTTATATAGTAATGTTTCATATGACAGAAATGTTCTGCTTTAAGCACTTAAATTTTCAAAGGAAGTTTTTCGAGGATATTTGAATATTTATTTTGATTCTATTTTAAAACTGTATTGTCATTTAGGTAACGCTGGTGTACAAGACTGCATAGGATTTAGGTTCACACCTCTTCACCATACTAGCACACCACCAAAGCACCCACAATTCTTCACCAGTCTCTGGACTCTCTCCCCCATTTCTCCCCACGTCTACCCTCCCACGCTGGTAGCCTCAATTCTGCAGTCAGATTTCTAGGGCTCGTTTTGGTTTAGCTTTATCTGTCCCGGTATTTTCTTTCTATGCCAAATATAAATAAAATTGCCCAGTATTTGTCCCCTTCTGGCTTAATTTGCTTGGCATAATCTATTCAAAGAATAAAGAAACACCAATTCAAAAGGACATGCACACTCATGTTCACTATTAATACAAGCAGCGCTATGGACAACTAAGTGCCCAATGAGAAATGGGTAAAGATGAGGTTTAGATATGCAATAGAATACTACTTAGCTATGAAAAGAGATAAAATCTTGCCATCTGTGACAATATAAATTGAACTGGAGGGTATATGTGGTTTTAAATTAATTAAAAACACAGTTTTTGGGCCTCCCTGGTGGTGCAAGGGTTAAAGTGTCAGCACTAGCAAGGTATCAGCATGATACCACCCAGGCAGGTGACCCACAAGGCCCAGCAGACCTCTCCTGTCTCACCCTCTGCTCCCCTCAGCAGTGTAGTTCAGTAGATCCGCTTGCTCTGCTCCCCACTCTATCTCTGGTGAATCCTCTTACTCCTGCATTTCTGACCTATACCCCAGTTGTCGTATGCATAAATAAATAAAAATAAATCTGTAAAAAAACCAAGCAAACCAAAGCTTCTGACACTCTTTCCCCCACCCACCAAGCTAACAAATTTCAAGTAAAAAGTAAAAGCAGATACTGACGGGTGAGGGTACAAGAGCCTGCTCAGAGAGAATGCTAAGGTACAACAAGGACACAAGGACTAAGGACTGAGTAGAAATTAAGCTGACATTGCTTCTGCAAACCAGGCCAGAACCTAAACGCAAGGTATCCTTCCAAGATACCTTATGGTACCCTAATAGTAACCATAGCAGAAACAACAAAAACCATCCTGGCTTAATCTCCTAACTAAATTAACTCACAACCCATACTCATATTAAAAATCTAGTAGAACACGACATGCTCAGATCCAGTATTAAAAACTATTTACTTTATTCTCCATGTCCTTCACAAGATGTCCACCTTCAGAAATAAAACTATAAGGCATACAAAGGCAGGGAAAAATATACTCCTAAAAGACAAAGCAACAATTAGAGTAAGACTCAGATATGACATACACCAAATAGTTGGAACTATCTAGCTGGAAAATTAAAAGAATAATGATTACTATGTTAGGGCCTCTAGTGGAAAAGGTATTCCATAAGAAAGAATAGGTGAGTAATTTTCAGCAGACAGGGGGAAGTTATGAAGGGTTACAATGGAAATGATAGAAATGGGAAATAGAGATACAGAATGATTTTAGGACTCATCACACTAACACAGTTGAGAAAATATTCAGTGACCTTGAAATTAGTTTAAAAGAAATGACCTAAACTGAAACACAAAGATAAAATTGCGTGATGCAAAAAAGATTACCAAGTATCTAAGAACTGCATAATAATATCAAATTAACGTATGCATATTTTGATCCTCAGAAAGAGAACAAGCCAAAAGAAGTATCTGAAGAAATAATGGTGAAGAAATTTCCAAAATATGTCAGACACCAAGCCACAGAATCAAGAAGATCCAGTTAACACCACAGAGGATAAACACCCCACCAACAAATGAACAAACACACGACATTGTCATATCCTACACAACAGCGAGGCATGTAGAAATCAAACTCCTGAAACCAGAGTAAGAGGAAAACTCCAAGGCAGCCAAAAAGAACAAAAATGGACAAGAACAAAAACAAAAACCACAGAAGACACCAGAAAGCATGTAAGTCAGAAGATAATGGAGTAACATTTTGAAAGTTGAGGGGGTGCTGATGTTGGAGGACATAGAATTCTGTACCCAGTGAAAATATCTTTCAAAAATGAAAGCAAAATACTTTCTCCGACAAATAAAACTGACAATTGAATGCTAACACACTGACACAAGAACTACTGAAGGAAGAAATATGATAAATGTTGGCAATCGGGTTCTACACAAAGAAACAGCATCAAAAATGGAGTGAGTGACAATAAAACCATTTTATTCTTTTTTTTTTCGCTCTGTAATAGCAATTTTGCTCTAAAACAAAATAGTAACAATATGTCATGTGTTTACAGCATGTGTAAAAATGAAATATCTGACAATAGCACAGAAGGTGGGAGGGAGAGTACTGTTGTAATTCCACTCTACATGAAGTGGTATAACATTTGAAGGGCAAGACTGATGATTTAACCTTTTATATTTATAGTAAAACAGCAGTAGCTTTTGAAGAAAGAGGCTTCAATATTAAGCTAATACAGAAAATAAAATGGAATTAAAAGCAATTCACGGTGACATCTCCTTTAAAGTTTTTCCAGCTATTCTCTCCACCTACATCCCAAGCTTAACTAGTTGCTCCTTTTCAAGGTCCCCACAATACATGGCTTATAATTTCACATCCCTTCAGTAGTAGTATAGCCTCTTAGTGACCAGAATAGACTTTGGAGTTAGACAGCCTGAGTTCTTAGCTCAGCTGAGTTTCTCACTAGTTGTGTGATCTTAGACAATTTTCACTCAACTAAACCTTAGCTTTCTCATCCATGAAGGAAGTAGAGTGATGGTATCTATCTCAGAAATTTATTGCAAAGATTAAATGAAATAATCCCTGAAATGTGTTAGTTAAAATTCTTTCACAACCCACACAAGGAAGTCTAGAGTTGTCACCTTTCCTGAATCCCCTGAAGTCACTCAAGTAGCTTTTTTGGTCTTAAATGCACATTCCTATGAAGATTCACCAGCCGTGGCTCTTTAGTTCTGTTTTCATGAGGACAGATCACCATGTGCTCTTGGGAGGGGCTGCCATGTTTAGCCAATGGGCAGCCTCCTTCAGTAAAATAAGTTGTAGACTTTTAAAAAAAAATGAGTCGATAATACTTCCTTGACATTAGCAAGGACACACAGCTATTGCTGTTATACTATAACTACAACTACATAGATATTTGAACAACATGACTAACTCCATGTATGCTTTAGCATGAGAATAAGGGAAAATGACAGGAGGAAAATGGCATAACTCTTGAATACTAGACTCAATGTTCCAAATGGAGTAGAAAAACTCACCCTTCCTTTGAAGGCTGAGGTGTGGAGGAGCTGCTAGTATTTGTTTCAGCCCTACATCCTTTCCCAGATGAATTACAGTCACTTGCATGGTTTGAGTTAAGGGAAACCCATCCTCCTACTCTGTGGATATTGTACTGGGGAGGAGAAGACAAGAAAGTTGGTGTGCTAGGCTATAAATCTTGAGCAGATTTGGGTGGTTCAGGCAGCTCCCCAACGGTCACATGCCCCAGTTGAGAGTGAAGTCATGTTGTGGCCACATGTAGCGAGCTGCCCAGTCAGATGACATCAGCTTGTCAGAACTGGAGTAGAACCACAGCTAGAAGCAGATGTGTTTCCCTCTCAGCTTTGCAAAAGGGGCTATGAGGACTACAAATCACAGAGCACCATACTCAGAGGGAAGCAGGCAGCTCTGTCGGCCATGTGAACAGGACAGTGGGCAGCAAGGAGGCAGCTAAACAAGATTTATGGCAGGCCAAGAAAACCAAAACACACACCATGAAGAGACCGAGGAGGGAAATCTCAGTGACCCATATGTTCAATCTAAAGCCATTGCTCCTCCCATGCACTCTCCTGCCCTTCCACTGTGAATCATGATTCCTCTAGAATAACAAAATGTCATCCAACCACCTCATCCAAGCTAAGATTTCATTTCTCAAATACCAGTTTTTCCATCTTTGAGCTCTCAAATGAATTCAATTAATATGTTTCCCCTATTATTAATATTTTACATTCATATAATACACTAGTTAGAATTAATGGACCAAAGTTGATCTGTTGTTATTAGCTGTTATTGATCTGTTATTATTAAATCCCATACGTGAGCCAGATTTTTCTTAGCTTTTCTATATTTTCCTTTTTCTCCCCAAGGATTCCATCCAGAATAATACACTGCATTTTGTTGTCATGCCTCCTTAGACTTTGCATGACTGTGACTGCTCTCATATTTTCCTTGCTTTTGGGGGCCTTGACAATTTTATTTTATTTTATTTTTTATTTTTTTTGGCCTTGACAATTTTAAAGATGAATGTTTGGGTATACTGAAAGAGTCTGATATTATTCTCTTCATAAGATTGGAGTTACAAATTTGAGGTTAATATAAGTACAGTGCTTTTCTTATCAAATTATGTCAAGGATTCATTCCAGCAATATGAATTAACATTGTTGATGTTGGATGCAGCAAGCGGGACTGTGAGTGGAAAGGAACTATTTCAGCCACCACACCCCGTGAACGGGAGCAGAGGCGAACCCTGCAGGATCCACCACGGAGGTGAGCTCCACGCGCCATTAAAAAGAGAGCCCCGCCCACCAGGAGGAGACCAGCACCTGCACACAGCCCCGGCCGCCGGTAAGCTTGCGCGAAAGCGGCGCTCGGATTGCAGCTGCCCAGGCCCCTGCGCCTGCGACCTAGGCTTGCGGGGAGACGGCGGAGGCACTCCCTGAGTGAGCAGGAACAAGGTGCCCAGGCAGGGGAGCGGGATTCAAAAGGCGCCATTCCCGAGCCACTGATCTGGGCTACAGCCCCCGTCCTGGAACTGAGGGCTTTGGAACTGAGACCCGGCGGAGGCCCTCCCTGAGTGAGCAGGAACAAGGCGCCCAGGCAGGGGAGCTGGACTCAAAAGGCGCCATTCCCGTGCCACTGATCTGGGCTACAGCCCGCGTCCTGGAACTGAGGGCTTTGGAACTGAGACCCGGGCGGAGGCCCTCCCTGAGTGAGCAGGAACAAGGCGCCCAGGCAGGGGAGCGGGATTCAAAAGGCGCCATTCCCGCGCCACTGATCTGGGCTACAGCCCGCGTCCTGGAACTGAGGGCTTTGGAACTGAGACCCGGGGCACGAAATTAGGGGCGTGGGTTCCCCACGACGGTGGGGCACAAGGCAGACACAGCACCCCAAAGCCGTTGAGGTGTACCCTACCATCCCCGCTCTGCTCCCTGTCCCACGGGGTGGAAAATCAGCTCCCCAAGGGCTCTAGGAGAGATCTCTGGTGCCACCTAGCGACTTGACCCCAGCACAGGCTACTGAAGGAGCTAGTGGCCAGCTGGGGAGTTAGCCCACACCGGGCCCCTTCTGAACAAGTAGTCTGAGCCCACAGGGAGAGCGAGCACCCACAGCCGGGGCAGACCAGGCGCGCAGAAGAGTGTGCCTGAGACCAGAAGCGCAGGGAGTGTGTCCCACATCACCATTTTAGAACAGGGACATTTCTTCAGTAAAGACTACCTGCAGAAGGCTTCCTCAGGAGCCAGAGGTGAGCGGGGGAAGTTCGCCCACGCCAGACCCCCTCTGGCCTGCAGTCCAAGCCCAGAGGGGAGCAGGAACCCACCGCTGGGGCAGACCAGGCGCACAGGGGAGTGTGTCCCAACATCGGCATTTTAGAACAGGGACCTTTCTCCAGTAAAGGCTGCTTGAAACTGACAGATGACTCCTGGAAGAACCAGAGGGGAACAGAGAAGCCCACCCAAGATGCCGGCAAGTCCCAACAACACAGTGTCCCAACGCATATGGCAAATTAGAAAACAGACAGTAGGGAGGAGAAGAACCACACGCAACCTAGCAACTCTCCAGAGAAAAAGCACACCACAAAAAGAAAGCCAGCCCCCAGATTGCAACGACAATAACTTGGAAGAATTTCTGAGCCTTCCAGAAAGAGAATTTAAAATTGCCGTGATTAAAAAACTGACAGAAGTCATAAAGGAAAACAATGATAAGGGAAAAATAATCAACGATCAGAAGAATGCAATTGAGTCCCTAGAGAGGGAAAACAATGGTCAGAAGAAAGAAATTGAGTCCCTAAAGAGGGAAGTAAAAGAAATGCAGGAGATCAAAGAATTAATGGAAGAACTAAAGAATTCTGGGAAAAGCAATGAAAGCAGAATAGATGAAATGGAAGAACGAATAAGTAATCTTGAAGACACAGAAATAAAAAGAACCAAAACAGAAAAGGAAAGAGAAGTACGAAGGAAAAAGAACAAAGAAAGACTTCGGGAACTATCTGACTCCATGAGGAAAGGAAATATAAGAGTTATAGGAATACCAGAAGGAGAGGAGAGAGATGTAGGAACAGAGAAAATATTCAAAGAGATAATTGAAGAGAACTTCCCAAATGTGAAGAAGGAGCTGAAAATTGATATACAAGAAGCAAGAAGAACACCAAACTTCCACGACGAAAGGAAAAATACAGCAAGACACATAATAGTAAAGCTCCCAAGAATCCAGGACAAGGAAAAAATAATGAAGCTGGCAAGAGGGAAGAAACAGATAACATTCAAAGGAAAACCAATCAGGCTGACATCAGACTTCTCCGAAGAAACACTACGGGCAAGGAGAGAGTGGAGGGACATAGTCAACAGACTCCAAGAAAACAGATGCCAACCAAGAATACTCTATCCCGCAAAGCTCTCCTTCCTCTTTGAAGAAAGAATATGGACCTTCCCAGACAAACAGAAACTCCGGAATTTCATTGCAACTAAACCCCCACTCCAAAAAATACTACAAGGAGTCCTAAAGACAGAACCTCAGAGCGACGAATAACAATGAAAGAAGGCCAAAAAAAAAAAAAAGTTATTAAAAGAATAAATAAATAAAATCAAAGGAAAGACAAACACAATGGCAAATACAGATGTTAACATATCAATATTAACTCTAAATGTAAATGGACTAAACTCTTCAATAAAAAGACACAGAGTTGCAGCCTGGATTAAGAAACAAAACCCAACCTTTTGCTGTCTCCAGGAAACACATTTAGCTACAAAAGATAAAAATAGGCTCAAAGTTAAAGGATGGAAAACAATCCTACAAGCAAATGGACCAAAAAAGAAAGCAGGAACAGCTATACTTATATCAGATAAAACAGATTTCAAACTCAAAAAGATAAAAAGAGACCCCAATGGTCACTACATTATGATCAAGGGGACAATACTTCAATAAGAAATAACACTCATTAACATATACTCACCAAACGAAGGAGCACCAAAATATATCAGACAACTGTTGTCCTCTCTGAAAACAGACATCAGAGAAAACACATACGTAGTGGGAGACTTCAACACACCACTATCAACAATGGATAGATCAACAAGACAAAAAATAAGTAAAGAAACCAAAGATCTAAATAAAGACCTAGAGCAATTGGGCTTAACAGACATCTATAGAACACTAAACCCCAAAAAAATGGAGTACACATTTTTCTCAAGCGCACACGGATCATTCTCCAGGATCGATCACATACTGGGGCACAAGACAAACATCAACAGATACACCAAGATTGAAATCATATCAACCATCTTTTCTGACCATGAAGGCATCAAACTAGAAATAAACCATAAAAAGAAGGCAAGGAACTTTCCTACCTCATGGAGATTAAAAACCACACTACTGGAAGACCATTGGACTAATGAGGAGATCAAAAAAGAAATTAAAAAATTTTTTGAATTGAACGACAAGGAGGACACCAATATCCTAAATGTATGGGATGCAGCAAAAGCAGTAATAAGAGGAAAATATATAGCAATAGAAGCTCACATCAAGAAACAAGAAAGAACGCAAAGAAACAACCTAATCTCGAAGCTCAAAGATCTAGAAAAAGAACAACAAAAAAACCCCAAAACCAGTAGAAGAAAAGAAATAATAAAAACCAAAGCAGAAATAAATGAAATTGAAACTAAAAAAACAATCCAAAAGATCAATGAAACCAAGAGCTGGTTCTTTGAAAAAATCAATAAAATAGACAAACCCCTAGCCAGGCTCACAAAGGAAAAAAGGGAGAAAGCACAAATAAACAGGATCATCAATGAAAGAGGAGAAATCACAACGGACACAGCAGAAATCAAAAGAATAATCAGTAACTACTATGAACAGTTATATGGAAACAAGTTTAACAATCTAGAGGAGATGGACAAATTCCTACAACTCTACAATCACCCAAAGCTAGATAAAGAAGAAATAGAACACCTAAACAGACCAATTACAATTAGCGAAATTGAAATGGTAATCAAAAACCTCCCCAAAAACAAAAGCCCAGGACCTGATGGATTTACAAATGAATTCTACCAAACATTCAGAGACGAATTAGTGCCTATCCTTCACAAACTCTTCCAAAAAATTGAGAAGGAAGGGACAATACCAAACACGTTCTATGAAGCCAACATTACACTAATACCAAAACCGAACAAGGACAACACAAAAAAGGAAAACTACAGGCCAATCTCCCTAATGAACACTGATGCAAAAATCCTCAATAAAATTTTAGCTATCAGAATCCAACAATGTATCCATAAGATAATTCACCACGACCAAGTTGGATTCATTCCAGGGGCACAAGGATGGTTTAACATCCGAAAATCAATCAACGTTATCCAACACATCAACAAAAAGAAATATAAAAACCATATGATAATATCAATAGATGCTGAGAAAGCTTTCGACAAAGTGCAACACCCATTCATGATAAAAGCCCTTGAAATTCTTGGGATACAAGGAACATACCTCAACATCATAAAGGCCATCTATGACAAGCCAACAGCCAGTATCATTCTCAATGGTGAAAAGCTGAAAGCAATTCCATTAAGATCTGGAACAAGACAAGGATGTCCACTCTCACCATTGCTTTTCAATATAATACTGGAAGTCCTAGCCAGGGCAATAAGACAAGAGAAAGACATCCAAGGAATCCAAATAGGAAAAGAAGAAGTCAAACTATCACTATTTGCAGACGATATGATATTATACATAGAGAACCCCAAAAACTCCACAGAAAAGCTAATTCAACTCATCAATCAGTTCAGTAAAGTGGCAGGATACAAAATCAACACGCAAAAGTCAGTAGCCTTCCTATACACAAACAATAAATCTGAAGAAGAAGAAATCAAAAAGACCATCCCTTTTGTTATTGAAACAAAAAAAATCAAATATTTGGGAATAAATCTAACAAAAGAGGTAAAGGACCTATACAAAGAAAACTATAAAACACTGTTAAAAGAAATAGAAGAAGACACAAAGAAATGGAGAGACATCCCCTGCTCATGGATTGGAAGAATAAACATTATTAAAATGGCCATCCTTCCAAAAGCAATATACAGATTCAATGCTATTCCAATCAAAATTTCAATGTCATTCTTCAAAGAAATAGAACAATTATTGATGAAATTCATATGGAATCACAAAAAACCCCGAATAGCCAAAGCTCTCCTGAAAAAAAAAGAAGGGAATGGAGGCATCAGACTCCCAGACTTCAAACTATACTACAAAGCCATAATCATCAAAACCGCATGGTATTGGAACAAGAACAGACATACAGACCAATGGAATCGAATAGAAAATCCAGAAATAAACCCACAGGTTTATGGTCAACTAATCTTTGACAAAGGAGCAAAGACTATGCATTGGAGCAAAGAAAGTTTGTTCAATAAATGGTGCTGGGAAAACTGGGTCGCTACATGCAAAAGAATGAAGCTTGACCACCACCTCACACCATACACAAAAATCAACTCAAAATGGATTAAAGAACTAGACATAAGACCTGAAACCATAAAATATATAGAAGGAAATATAGGCGAAACACTACGTGATTTGCACATCAAAGACATCTTTACAGACACATCACCCAAAGCTGTGATAGTGAAGGCAAAGATAAACAGCTGGGACTATATCAAATTAAAGAGCTTTTGCACAGCAAAAGAGACAATAACAAAAACAAAGAGAAACCCCACCAACTGGGAGAACATTTTTGCACCCAACACTAATGATAAAGGACTGATCACAAAAATCTGCAAAGAGCTGATGAGTCTCAACAACAACAAAGAAAATAATCCAGTCAAAAAATGGGCAGAAGAGCTTAAAAGAAACTTCTCTGAAGAGGAAATGCAAATGGCCAACAGGCATATGAAAAAATGTTCAACATCACTTGTCATCAGGGAAATGCAAATCAAAACTACCATGAGATACCATCTTACACCAGTGAGAATGGCACATATTAAAAAAACTAGCAACAACAAATGTTGGCGAGGGTGTGGAGAAAAAGGAACTCTTCTGCACTGTTGGTGGGAGTGCAAACTGGTCCAACCACTGTGGAAAGCTGTGTGGAGATTTCTGGACCTACTAAACATAGAGCTTCCATATGACCCAGCAATTCCACTCCTAGGTATTTACCCAAAGGACACAGAAACATCAATTCCAAAGAACACCTGCACCCCTATGTTTATAGCAGCACTGTTTACAATAGCTAAGCTTTGGAAACAACCCAAATGCCCAAAAATAGATGACTGGATCAAGAAGATGTGGTACATATATACCATGGAATATTACTCAGCATTCAAAAAAGATAAACACATGCAATTTGCTGCAACATGGATGGCGCTGGAAGGGATCATGCTCAGCGAAATAAGCCAAAAAGAAAAAGAAAAATACCGGATGGTCTCACTCATAGCAGGAATCTAGAAAACTTAAATAAGGGACCAGGAAAATGAATAACTATAAGAAAGTGAAAATCAAAATCAACAAAAAACTATGAACCAGAGACACTTTTAGGGGGGCGGGGGCGGGAGGGGAGGGATTGGGGTCAGAATGGGGGGCTGCAATTGTATGGGGAATATAACAATAAAATTTATAAAAAAAAATAAAGAACATTACTTAATTAAAACTGTAAACTATAAAAAAAAAAAAAAACAAAAACATTGTTGATGTTAGCCTTGATAATCAGGCTTAGGTAATATTTGCCAGAGTTTTCCAAGATAAAGCTGCCCTTTTGTCCTTCTTTCCATATTGTATCCTTTGAAGGAAAGTCACTATCCCATATCTGAAGAGTGGAAAGTTCTATTCTACCTCCTTGAGCAGAAAGTTTCTATGTAACTTATCCAGGCCAATCAGTTAAAAAGAGGCTAAAGAGTAGTGAGGATGGAGGCAAGAAGCCTTTTAGAAGTCTACTGCAGTAATGCAAGTGAGAATGATGAGGGTAGAACTAAGTGGCAATAGTTGACATGGCAGAAAAGGAGTAGATACTGGGTATATGTTTTGAAGGTTAATCTCTGAATAAGGAATTGAGAAAGTAATCAGAATTTTAGCCTGATGCATTAACTCTTTGCTATTGTACTTATATCCCACCCAATAGACTAAACTCTAAGATGGTTTAGTCTGCTGAAGCATATCAGGTCTTTAAAAAGCTAAGGAGCTAGTAGGAGTGACACCTCGTTGTCACTAAACAATCATCACTGAATCAAATTTTCTATGCTGCTATAATGATATCTTTCTTGTTTCCTTATTTCTGCTTGGGAACAGTAATACTAATAATCAATATACAAGCCAATATAATGCCCCTACTTATCCTACTAGAGTGGGCACCTTCTTTAAATACTACCAAATTAAGTTTCAGATTTATGACATTTCTATTTGTACTGTGAAACTTATTGATGACACCCCCATACACATCCAATGAATACATAAGGCCAGTACTTTTATTTTTCAAATTCATTTGTATGCTCTTGATTGAGCCTACCACTTGAGTTGAATGTTTAATAAGAGATGCTTATACTTTTTCCCAAACTGTTTATGTCAGTTTTACTTGTCATTATAATGATGTGTATTTCCATTAAACATACACATTGATGCAATATGAGAGCAAACAAAATAAAATCATTTCTCTCATAAAAATGCAATGACTTGATGGAGGCAAATCTAAAAAATATTTCTGTGAACTCAGGTATGAATAGAAGAGATTTGGGAGCAACAAAAATGTGAACTGCTTCACAAGTAACTTTAACTTTCTACTTCAAGTAGGATCTTTAAAAAATGGAAATGGAACATCCTAGAAAGCATATTATGACCATGGTTCATGCAGGAAGACGAGAGCTAGTCCTAATTTAGTAGATTTCTGCTCAAAGAAAAGGCTCCTTTCTCTTTCAAAAGACTGGCAACAAAAGTGCATGTTAAGTTTCAAGCTATTACAAAATTACCCCAATATGTAGATATCATTTATTATTACTTCCTGCTTATTTTTTTCAATCTACCAATCAATTATCTGTCACAAATACAGCCTCAGAGTAGAAACTTCTACACTTTATAACGGTAAGACTTACAGGAAATTAACTTTGTTCATGTACTCAGTTTCCTCATCTGTACAGTGAAGAGTAACCACCCACAAAATTGTCGCGGGGATGGAGCAGGCCATTCTCTTGAAAGTGCTGAAAATAGTGGCTGGCCCACGGAAGAAGCCAAATAAGGTTTTGCGCTTATGGGAATATTAGTAGTCTTTGTGCCTAGTAACAAGTCTAGCACTTAAGGGGTGCTCAGTAAATAAACAATCACCTTTCTGAACAATGCATTTGAACAAATACTTCTGACAAAGCATGTACTCCCAAAAAAGGGAAAAAAAAATAGTGGTTCGATTTTAATGCAAGCTTTCTACTTGCTCACCGAAAATAAAGGAAAATGCCATTTAGAAGCTCTGATTTCAAATAACTTGAACGCTAATTGCAGTCATTCATAACATAGCCACTCATCATGACTCCAGTGCTATTACTCACAGAGATTTATATAAAAACAACCTTACCCATTAATTCTAATTTCCTAAATGGTAAAAGTGCTAGCCCCATGTTGAAGTAATGGCCCATAGAATTTCATACTTAATGGATTCTGGAAATGGTGGCAGAATATCCTCTGGCAAGATATTTTCAAGTCCTGCTTCTACAACAAAACATTATAAGACCAGGTGGTTTCTAAGAACTGTTTCAGGACCATGGCAAAAAAGGGGCCTTGTCTGCTCTGCTCCTGTCACAACCAAATATTCCATACAACCAAGTATGTTCACCTGGAGCATCTATCCCTGTCCCCCAATGAATTGGCATACCAGAAGTGTTAGAGATTAATTACATTAATTAATCAGTAAAAGAAGAGTGACTGATGGGGCAGTGAAGAAGGAGGAAGGGACTGAGAGAATGGGGGAGAGAGGCAAAAAGGCCTGACTTCTCAAAGACAATAAAAGCCAAGGGGTGTGTGGCAGTAGGGACTCACACATCTCAGGATGAGATATGCAGGGTCCCTTCTTCACCAATGTCACCCCTCCCCCATAACCCCGCAGCCCAGGACTCCATTAATTATGACTGCCATCCGACCATCAATGCATGGACTGCACCAAATCTTTTCTGTAGGGCTCTGGTGCTAGAATTCATTATTTCCCATTTTTTACCAGGTCAGGCAGATGGAAGAGACTGACCCAACATTTATCTTCCAGACTTTGGGGGCAGGGGCTACTCAGGGATTCAGGGAGGCAGGGGATTACACATAGGCAGGCCCTCTAGAAGGCATCAATGTCATCCTCTGCCCCCCCCCCCCCGGTGTTTTGATTTCACTTTGAACAACACCTCTCTAATCACATCTCTCTCTTTCTACCCATAAAGCCTGAAGGATTTGGGCAAGTGACTTATAATAATAAGTCCTATATTCATGCAGCTTTTTGTCTAAGGAAACTGGATGCCCTTCCAAGATCTCATCATTAATCTTGTAACCCTTCTGTGAGGTGGGCTGCCAGCTAACAATGCCTATATTTAGCAGAACAGGAGTGGGGCTGGGAAAAGGTTCCTGTAATGCTCCTATGTAGGACTCTGATTAGTCTAGCGAACAAATAAAATTGCATATTGTGCCCTGAGTAGCTAAGGAATAATGCCGTCTGCAAAAGAAAGTATTGCAGGAAATATGCTGAGAAAAAAAGTTAAAGGTACATTAATAAGAGGAGACTGAACAGGAAGTATCAGTTGGGACTTGCAGGCAGAACCTTTAGAGGAAACATTAGCTGAGGCCTTCCTCACAGCCACCAGCCACCACCATCTCTGTCACTAATTTCTGTTGGCTCTTTTTCCAGAAGCTCCCAAATGCTATCTCTTTCCTTAATTATATTTTTTTTTTGGTCAGGGAATCAGATCTTGCTTCTCATTCTAGAAAGTACACTCTGAAGATGAAGAGGAAGCAGGTGTGGGTGGATGGGTGAGTGAGGAGCGACTCACTGCCCAGTAGGGTCATCTTTCTAGCTTTTGTATCACTTGCTTTGCATTTTTTTTTTCCTTTTTGCTTTTAGATTCTGTTATTATCGCCACTCTAAAAGTGTGCTCTCCAAATTACATGTGCTAATGCTCCCTCAATTAGAGAAAATAAGAACGCTGCTACCGTGGTTCTCTCTGAAATTGTTGGTGTTTAATTGGTGCTTCAAAAAGATTTTGACAAGTGGAAGCCAAATGCTTGCAGTAGCTAAGGTTTTATGTATTTCCTTTCAGACTGTGTCCTGTCAGCCCCCTGCCCCCATCGTGCACGGCTGCTGCGTAAAGGGTCCTCATGGATACAATAGCAACCATGGTTCCTTCTGTATCTATCCCCTTGAGCCACTCTGCAGGGTGCCTGCAGCCACATCTGTTCAGCAGAGGCCTGTTCTTGGTTGGTGTAGGGTAAATGAATTAATCAGGCTTTTTACACCACTAGCCTTGTGGCTATCACCTTGGACCTTGAATGCAGAAGGTGCTTGGGAGTGTGGGCACGCATGCCTGATTGTAGACACCTAAAGTGTAAGTGCCTAGAGGTCAGGGATATAGGGCAGCATCAGAAACTATGGCTACAAGGGGACAAGAGGCTCCAGAAGAGGTGAGGTGTAGGGTAAGTGATTATCAAGCTTTTCTGCCCTTCCGCCATTAGCGTTGATGATGGATCCCTGCAGTCTTGAATGCATGCCTGATGGCGGGCATCTGGAGTGGGGTGTGGGCATAACGTAGGTGGGTACACCTGGGCTGAGACTGGGCTTTTCAGGGTGGCATCATGAAGATGCCAGCAGAACACCAGACAAGGAGAACAGGTGAGAGAGTGGAAGAGAACCAGCAGAGAAGCAAAGGCCACGAGAGACCACCGGAGATCCCAGAAAGAGTGAAGACTCAATGGGGGCTAGGAGGTCTGCCAGCCTCCCGGCCCCCTGACACCCCTGCCTGCCGTGTATCTGGTAAAATCTCCATAAAAGCCTGAAAAGCCACTGAGGGCTCTAAGACTCTCTTTTACCCATCTGCTCAGATCATAGATATCTTGCTCTGTGCCTTCCTGGCACTACATGAGGCCACAAGACAATACAAGGAAGAGAATGCCAGAGAGAGCCCAGAGAAAGAGTGTAAAGGTTTGTGGGGGACTGGAAGGCTCAGTTGCCTGCCTGCCTCCCAGTCCCCCCTGCCTGGCTCGTCCCTCCTTTTATGCCAGCCTCCGTGATGGTGTGCCTATGTGTCTGGTTCCCTGTGAGAGCATTAAAGCCTGAAAAATCTACCAAGAGCACGAGGACTCTCTTTATCCATCTGACTGAATCAACAGTGAACCAGCCCTGTGAACTCGCCACAAGAGTTGGCGAGCAGACAGCCCAAAGGGAAAGCTCACCTGTGCTCCAGAAAATGAAAGTCAGTGTTCCTATTACAGAAGTAGAATCATTTAGAATCTGCGCTCTTAAGACTTCCAGACAGACCCTCTACCTGTCTGCCATGCTTTGGTTTACCTGGGGCCTCTCACTTTACACGATGATATATACATGGACAGCTCAGTGCAGGAAACCAGCTACTCTCCTTCACATACTACACAGCGTGTCACTTCTCTTTTTTTGCTTACAAAGAATTTAAAACTCCTGCCTTATATTTGGAAATCACATTTTCATTACAAACTTCTTTTATAGTTATGTTAGTTAATCCTCTCAACTCCCAGGTGAGATCCACATCATTACTTTCCATTTTTCAAGAAACTGAGGTTCAGGAATATAAATATCATCATATCAAACTATGAATATTGCCAGAGTCAGGAGTTCAACTCACCCTAGCACATTTCACAACTGATCACAGGCTTTTACCCCTGAGAGTAAGTTTATTTATAATAACTTCATAATGTTTTACAAATCATTATATACAATTCTACAATGATTATGTGACATAACTGGAATTTTCACATAATGAATACAGATTATGAAAGCATGTGATTTGAGTGGTCAGAAAACTGGGATACATTTATCACAACTGAACAGAACTCAAACAAAAAGAATAGAAATGTTCTGGAATAAGATACGTAAACTGGAGCAGGCTGCAGAAGTAATAGGAAGGAGCGAGTGACAATGACAAGAGGAGGGACTCAGGCATCTGGAAAATCGGGGTTCAGCCGGAGTTATATAAGAAATGCACATGACACGAGGGGATAATGACAATCACTTCTTTAATAATAGGAGATTTTTGGATTTTTGTTATCTAAAACATGCAAAGAGACAGCCAGCAGAAGGGAAGGATAAGGAATAAAGAGAAAAATTAAGAGAACTGATTCAAAAAGAATTAAATAAAATTAAGTTCATGGGCTAAAAATCTTAAAATTCAAAAATTATTGGCCAAAAGGGGGAAGGTGCTGGAGAAGTCAGCTGCAGGACTGCTGGCTTGTACTAGCAGGAGGAGGAAACCTGGTGTGATAAGAGGCCCCGGGCCTTTGACAGCAAGACTTGTTTCAAATTCCTTGCATTTCTGTTTACAAACCTAAGCTTTGTAAGGTGCTCAACATATACTCAGGCGAGTCTCCAGAGGACGATTTCATCTCCCTTATGTTAAGCATTAGATACCATCCCTGATAAATGTCTGAATTGTAATGAGGATTTCTTATAGCCCATGTATGAATTTTTAACAGATGAAGCCTTGGCTTGAAACAAACTAAGGTATAAAATACTTCAAGGTACTTAGTTCATGGGTATCAGTTCTCAAATTTTACCACAAGAGGCAAAATGCTAGTTAAGGGAAAAAAATTAGTCTGATCACTAACATTTAATTTAATTTATAACATTTGAGAACTAGGGAAGTTCTATAATGAGACCGTTAAGAGAGACAAAGATTATATAATTTCAAGCAACGCCAATAATTTTTTCACTTTAATTAGTGACTTTTGGAAACTAAATGTCATATTTATATTCTTTGTGGAATACTTTTAAAATGGCAGTAGGAACAAAACATGCATATGTAACTCAATTTAATTTCCAGCAATATTTTAAGAGAAAACGTTTAAAGTCCTTAAAACATTTGGTAAGAAATGCACCTTTCAAATGTTTTAAATGAAGAAAATAGCTCATTAACTTGCCTTGCTGAATAAAATGGACACCATGAAGAAATCCAGTAAGAAACTCTCTGAAGCATCTTTATAGTCAAAGTGGAAAAAGATCACGGTGAAGCTCAGGTGAATGTACTGGTGAACTGGGTTACAGAACGAGGTCCGCAGCAGCTTCATGCCAGCGATGATCATCAGAAAGATATCCCAGCTATTGAAAATGAAAGCAAAGAAGAAATCAATGAGGGCAGGCAAACAACAAGATGGGACACAAGGGCTGATGTTTTTTGAGGGTTGATCGTTTACCGACACAGACATAAGCAAGCAGGAGGGTAGGTCTGCTATTCTGCCCACCTGACAGAGAAGTAAGCTGCCTACCAAGACTTTGAACAACTTGTCTAAAATCTTATGCGACAGAGCTAGGACTAAAACTCAGTACTCAGTTTCCAAGCTGCCCTGGGGCTTATCTGAAGGACTACCATAGGGTCCATGGAAAATTTAACCAGTGAGTATGCTGTCCCTGTTGACATCTGCCAGGATATATCTTTTTGTTATAAAAGAATCTTACTGAAGCTTTGACCTAATAATAGTTACTACTAAATTCTGAAAAGATGGGAAAAGGCAATAGCTGGCTACGTCATTTTACTTTTACATATTAACTTCCAATGTTTTCCGGCATATTTGTTCTCTAGTGAACATAAGCTTTCTGGCCTCTCTTTTGTTTCTGTTGAAAATTATATCACCTTTATTTCCCCATAGCATAGGATTTTTCAGTTAAGGAGCTCACCAAAACAGACCAGTGAAGACATACCAGGACTTTGCTTTGAGGGCTGAATTCCTGAATTCTTTGCTAGGGAGTCAAATTATTTACCTTTGTGGGGAACACGTGTATGTGCACAGTTCCACTGGATGATGAGGTCAACACTGCCCAAGCCCCCTACATTCAGCTGGGAAGGCAGCTGACATCTCAGAGCAGTCTGACAGAGCAAGCAAGTGCCTCCGTGAGGGTCTGCTTTTCTGAAGGAAGCCTTTGCACAGTTTAACCATGTTACCCCCAGTTAGAGCATCCTATTTGGGAACACAAAACAAAGATAGGTGGGAACACTTTGCAGGGAATGATTGCACTTGAAAGACAGAGAGAACTTTCCTTTTTCTGGCTAAGTACGAAAAACTCAGTCCATGTCCCATTGCCCTAAGCCCAGACCCTCATGGGGATTATTAATCTCTTCTCCCAGGTTGAGGGCAAAACTAACAATATTTAAGAAAAAAAAAAGTGCTTCCGAAGTCTTTGCACCTGTCGGGTACAAACTTGTCATTTTTGTAGTCAGTATTGGTATTGGCAATACCGTTTGCATCAGCCTGGTATTTATAAGCCTTCTGAACTAGGTGTGCAATTGTTTTCACTCTGCTCTAGGATGAATGGGGTGACATTTGCACAAGGCCCTATAGGATAAGCTCAGAATTGACCTCTGAGGAAGGAGAGCCCTTGATTACATACGATTTGGGGAGAGTGGGGATGCATCCAAGGAACTTCAACAAAGTCCTCAAAGTCCTTGTATATTATTCCACAACTCGCCTTCCTTTTCCAGTAGACTTTCCAAGTGCCTCTGACAACAGTCTAGAGCACAAAAATCCCAGTGGGCTAGACAAAACCCTTAGAGGAGCCCCATTGTCAGGGTGCCTCAAAACTAAGAATATTTTGGTTTTCAGATGAGATATTCTGGATTTTTCAGGCCAAATCTCCATGACGGTCAACTCTTTAACTTTCTGTTTTCTGTGACTGTGGTTAACATGGACAGCATTTATTTTATGCTTATTAACAATGACTGGTTGAGACTATGGAAGATCTTAAGGATTGATGTTTATGGCTTTTATAACAATACAACACTAATGTTCATGTTAATAGATCCATGTAGGGTTAGCTGAAGATTATATAAAGGCTCAGGTAGGAATGAATAAACAATGCCCGGGACAGATACAAAGCATCCATTCAGATGGGGCTAAAAAATAGAAATACTTAACAAGACATCACAATTCACTCTTCCATTTACCAATCTTCCACCACATATTCATCCATCCATAGTTCTAACATTTACTAGAACTTTGGGTTGAAGTTGAAGGAGAAACAGTGCCAGACATTAAGGCACTTATCCGATTGTTGGGATAGTGATTCTCAAAGAAGGTAGGAAGAGGGTTAGGCTTATATAGTTTGAAACAGACCTCTAGGTGATATGGGATCTCATGCTGCCCTGTTTGCAAACAGTTGGTCTAGTGGGGTGCTTGAAATCTTGAGAGAACATTTTATAAGTGTTCATATGGATTCCTCAAGAACATAAGGACACTGTCAGCTTTGGGCTCTAAATAATTATTTTTGTGTCATCTGGGGAGTTGAGAATATTTGGCAGTACATAGGTGAGACGTTACTTTACTACTTTGGTGTATGGAAAAAATTACAGGGGCTAGCGAACAATATTACATCTCTTCAAATTATTTATTTGACTTTGAATGACTCCCAACCCTTGCATCCATCTTCGGCCAACAGCTAGAACTGTTTGACCTCAACCTACAAGCTTAGGGCCTAATTTTTGCACAGGAAGCGCTATAAATTCTTCAGCTCCACAGAGCAGTACTGGTACCTTCTTTGCTACATTGGTTCTGATTGTAAACCCAAATTCTAAAGAATCTGTCTTGTTCTGGGATGTCATCAAGAGGTCAGCCAGGATTGTACCAGACTAGAAACACCAGTCACTAGGGGAGCACTCGCTGTTCTAGATGGAGAGTCATTGTCTGGACTTGTATATACTCATACTTGGTAAGAGGTCTGCAGTCCCATGCCTGCCTTCTTCATTCAGTGAGACTGATTTTCAACCCTGAGTGGGAATTCTAGCATCTTAAATAACAAAAGGCATGGCCTTTTTGCCCTGACCTGACACAGATCAGGACTTGAAAGAAAGCAGAGTCTGATAAAGACAGGAAAGTTATAGGATCATTTCACTTATGTCTGTTTTGTGAATCTATTTAAAGCCTAACAAACTAATCAAATTCTTTCTATCTTAGCTAGTTCAGCCACTGGCAAATATTTATTAATTTTCCTCATAGCACCATGAAGGGAGGGACAGGCTGGGATTAAAATGCTCAACATTACCCATCATGGTTGACTTGGGCATGTGATTTTTAAGCAACATGACTAATAAGTAAATCTGGGAAAGACTATTGACAACCTCCTACTCTAACAACTTATTTGACCAGAAGCAACCTTTTGTCACAATGACCAATCCACAAATTATCAAGTAGATTTCCATTTGTAAAATCTGAGTTAATTTTAATATTTGAAACCAATAACTATACTTTGCTAAAGCTTTGCAAAAACATGGCCATTTTGACGGCATGGAGTCTCTATGCTCCATTTTTTCAATTATGAGTCTTTGCCTGATAAATGCAGATTAAGTAAAGACAGTGATTAATCCCCCCTCCCTCAAGTATGGAATGAGAGTATTTGCTAAATGAAACTATATAAGGCAGTTGATAAAGCTCTTAGCATGATGGTACAAACTCCAGGAATCCCTGACTCACACTGTGCTTCTGTCACCTTATGAAGGCTCAGTGAATAAGCTTTTGCAGGATGATTTTCAAATCTACTGACATCTATTCCCAACATTACTTGAAGCAAATCTAATTTCATTTGCACTGCAGTTACTCTATGATAATCATCTGACTCTAGAGAGTTTGAGTAAAAGACCATGACTTCCTGTGCTATGGCGGTTAGTGGGTAGACATGAGTTCGCTTCTGCTGTAGTCTGTTTAAAGAAGAGTTGCTAAAATTTGAAACACTCTGATGCAAATCATTATGAAAATAAAACCCGTATCTACTTACTGGGTACCAAGTCTCCGGTAATTGCTTATTGAAAATGCATCAATAGTGAGGGCATTCAAAATTATTGCTGGGTACAAGAGATATTTTTCAAAACACTGAAGCCAAACGTAGAGTCTTTCAAACCACATTAAATGGGCGACATCTGAAATAAACACAAAAACTGCTTAGGACAGCTGCTGATCAAATTATTTTTCTTTCAGTGCATGTAACAATAAATAATATCCTTTAACTCAAAAGGTGATGATTCAGAACTCTAGATACTAGACACAATCTACCAATTTTCTTTCTAGGTAGCAGTTCTTGGCTTTGCCTTTTACATAGTTCATAAAAAATATTCACCAACATAGGCCTGTATCCCAATATTTTAAGTCAATTGATTTTTTTCACATCTAGTTATTACCAATGAAATGAGGTAGTCACAAAAATGTCAAGCATCTCAGTGTAAGGCCCAAGGAAAGTGAAGGATGAAGAAACTCTCATGGATCCATCTCTTTGTAAGGTTGGAGTCACTTCTGAAGTTGAGGCTAGTTTCAGGGCTCTCCTCTCCCCCTTTTGGTATTTAAATCCACATTCAAAATTTGAGCAACATATACAAATAAGAGGAGGTTGATGCAAGTCCCTATCAGTATGAATGTATTACATTCTTGTGGGCCTTCCCACCTAAGGAAGCCCCGAGGGTGAGGCCTATTCCCATAAGAGCTAACAAAGGATGTAAGTCAGGTTGATGAGAGTTTACATTCAGACTCTCCCAACTAGTAGTGATTGTGAACGATTAACTTCATCTTTCTGAGTCTCAGTTTTGATGTCCTGCCCGTTCCTCTATCTGAGTCTGCTACTAGGAAACTGGTATCTCTTTCCCACTGCTCCTCACCCCATCATGGATGATGTGGATTGTAAGTACCCCTCGCCCCTCTCTTACTAATTTTCTCTCTGGAGAGAAGTTCAGTGGGGAAAGCATCGCATTTCCCTGCCTCAGGTGTGTGGCACAACAGTCTGAACCCTCCTGTTTCTCACTTATGTGAGGAGGGTGCAGCAGGTTCATGGTCAGGGTTGACCATCTCTTTCCCAGCCACTCTCTCCATTGGTTAGAGCCTTGGGCCCCAGATTAGGTGAAGATGCTAGTTTCTCCATAGCAAGTCTCAAAGTCTAACTCTGCACAGGGGGAAGGTGACCATCACACCTCTGGAGTCATATTCTTCAACAATCTGTAATAAAAAAATCTATTCTCCAATAATCTATAATTAAAAAAACGAGCGCCATGAAGATTTACATGGTTTATATCACAATAAGCCAACTCATCAAAGAGAAAGGTCACATGACCGTGCAAAATGACAAGACAGGGACATCAAACGGGCTGTCTCTCCAGGTGTCCATTCAAGATTAAGATATAGATCACCTATTTCTTACATTCTTCATCCCACAATAAATAAAAGGCCTCAGAAAGCAACACAAGCACACACATATACCACACACAACACTGGGAATTGACAGTTAACTTTCTTCTTTGTATAACTTACCGTTGTATATAAGAATGTGCTGTCTTTATAACTCATGAAGACAAAGCTATCTTCATTTGATTAAAACATAAGAAGAAATTTGGCATTGAGAGATCTTACTCGAAAAGAATTAACTTGAATAAGATAGGAATGGTGAGATTGGATAGAGGGAAAAGACTTCAAGGCATGGGAAATAATAGTAAACACCCCAACGATTAACTTAAGTAGAGAGAGATACAATGAGAAATTAACAAAAGAAGAAGAAATTTTAGTGACAAATGGAACCAAGAGAGAGAGAGATGGAGGAAAATTAAGTTTAATAAAGAAAGAAGTTGGGGCCTCCTTGGTGGCACAGGGGTTAAAGTCTCAGCACTATCAAGCTGTCACCAGCCACTGCAGCATGAGTTCAATCCCCGGCCAGGGAGCTAACCCACATGGCACAGCAGACCTCTCCTCTATCGTCCGCTGCTCCCCTCAGCAGTGTATTTCAGTAGATCCGCCTGGTCTGCTTCCTACTCTGTCTCTGGTGAGTCCTCTCACCCCCTGCACAACTGACCTACACCTCAGTTCTTGTATGCATAAAAAATAAATTAAATAAATCTTAAAAAAGTAAGGTATTTGGGTATGAATTCCACCTTGGGTATTTTTAATAGTCAATGCGTAATGTTTTCTGGTATAGACTTTGAAATAGGTTACTTTGTAAAGAATGAAGCTTTGATATAGCATCAATGCAATTCAGGTATGTGATCTATCTTACTTAAATATTGAAGGGTATTTTGGGGGAGTATATGAAAATTAAGAAAAGAAATCTTCAGGATCCCCTCCTCATTTCCTTCAAGAAAGTGATTTTTGACCCCCGCTTCCTAGAGCAAATTGAGACTCTTAGGCACAAATTCCCTAAACTTCCCATCCCTCCAACTGAAATTTATCTACTATATCCACATAGTCAGTCCCGTCGCCTGGGTCCAATCTTTCCTGACATCTTGGTTCAATGGTCATTCCTTTGCTTTACCAATAACTCATTCTTAATGGCAAGTGAAAAGATTTAAATGTTGCCAAATTGAAAACTGACCTCATGTCATCCTAGTGCTCATGATGTCCTTTCTTGCACAGTCAACCTTCTTGAAAAGGTTTTCTATGTCTGATAATCCCAGTTCCCTGCCTCATACTGACTGCTAAAATATAAGCCTCTGGGTGTTGTAGCTACACCTGCCCAGAACTGTGCAGGGCAAGGCCACCTGTGATACTCTGAGAAAGAACCAGCACTCCTCAGGCTATCTTACTAGACCTTTTTGAGGCCAAAAGAACAGCATAACCCTCTTTTAAAAGTTCTCTCTGCCCAAATACTGTATGGTTTCACTCATATGTGGACTATAGCGAAAGAGAGTCAGATCACACCAAAAGCAAAAAAAAAGCAAAAAAAAAAAAAAACAACCTTTGCAATCTGTAAAACTAAGCCTACTAAAGGGGAGGTGGGGAAAAGGGTGGAGGAGGGACCCAAGGACATGGTGAAGGACTATGGGGGCCTTGGTGGTGAGCAGGAATAGTAACACACACCTGAAGAGGTGGGACCCTATATTTCTGAGTCAAATATGCTGTTGAAGACCAATGTTACCCTAATTAAAAAAAAAAACACTATAATAAAAAATAAAAATAAATAAATAAAGCCCTTAGCATCTCTATCCTTCCAATTCCAGCTTAGGCTCAAACCTCATACACTACTCTTGCCTTTTCCTTTGCAAACCCCTTTTCTCTTACCCTTGGCTACTTACTTTCTGTGGACCTCTTTCCTGCTCTTCTTACTTTCTTGAGTTAATGTTCTCCATACCCACGACTGTAACTATTCCTTCCATGCTGATGAGACTCACATTGGAGTCTCCCTCTACCATCTCTCGCCTGACCGCTAGATCTAAATACTCAACTGAATAGCTTCATCTGATGTCCCAACAGAATCTTTAAGTACAAATCAAACACTGAACTCTGTCCAGCTCTAATCACCTGCTCTTCCTCCTGCATTATTTATTTCATGACATTTACATTCACTCACGGAGTCACGTGGGCAGTATACCTTGAAGTCATCCTAAGTCAGTTCTTCTTAATCATAGCTGTATGTTGGAATCACCAGGGACAGGGATAAAAAAAAAAAAATCAGTCCTAGATCTGTGATTCTCAAACTTCCATATGAAAATATGAAAATAAATCACTTGCTAAAGTGTAGACATCCTGAATTCCTAATAAACTTCTAAGTGATGCCAACATTGCTGACCCTTAAGCCATACTTTGAGAAATAGATACCAGTGCTATCAGCATCTCCTGGGCAGTTGGAAGAAATGCAGATTCTTAGGTCTAATCCTGAACCTGCCGCATCAGAAACCTTAGGGTTCAGCCCAGTAACTTGTTTCACTACAAGTGATTCTGACACATGTTCATGTTTGAGAACCACTGTTCTGGATGATCTTGCTCTATGTAAGACTAAATTGTGTGGATTCCATCTGCTTATTCCCTGGATGTGTATTTTCACTGCTCAGATACTCAATCCCTTGTCTAAAAATTTATAGTTGTTTTTTAGTCAAATAAACTCTCTTTCCTAACCCTGTCATTCGTGTGTCCTGAATCCCGTTATTTCTTACTATTTAAGGACATTCCTCATGCAGTTATCACTCACTCTCCTTCATTACTCCTTCATAACAAAAGAGTTATTTTCCACTCTTTACTGGCTCATTCTCATCACAACACAAAGATGCTATAATATCTTACCATCAAAAAAAAAAATAAAAACCTCCCTTGACTCATTTCCATCCTGATGGTGGGTATTGTTGGGTATTTTCCAGATACCACTCCATTTCTCTGTATGCCCTTATAACAATTTAGCAATAAAATTATGGCTACACTCACTTTCTCCACAACTTCTTTCCCTTTCTCAGCTGAGTCCACTCCAATTAGAGTCTAATCCCAATTGCTCAATGAAATTGCTTTCTTACGGACCTCCCCCTTACTACACCCAGTGGTCATTCTTAATCTTATCTTACTCAACCTCCCAGCAGTGTTTAATCATGTTAATTATTCCCTTCTCCTTGCAAGTCCCTACATGATTTCATGGATTTCCAGGTCTTTAAATATAATCAATAAGCTGCTGGCTATCAAGACTATAATTCCATCCATAACCTCTTTTCTGGACTCCAAACCAGTATTTCCAACTAACTTTTCAACATATCTTGAATTTCTCATACGTTCATTGAGCAAAGACCTTCATTCTATACTCTTTCACTTAAACCTACTCTTCCACGGTGCTCACCATTCATCCAACCCATAAATCATAACTGTGTGCCACACACATTTTTAGGCACACAACAGTGTGCCACACACATTTTTAGGCACATTGGATAATTAATGCCCAGAACATTAAAAAAATCTCTGCCCTGATGGAGCTTGCATTCTAATAGGGACAACAAACAATCAGCATAATGAATAAGTAATTACATAGCATATTCAAAGATAACTGATGAGTGCCAAGTCAAAGAAGAGTAGTTCTTCCACAGTCAATGAGATTTCTCTTTCTGTGCTTCAGATCCCCTGGTCCACGTCCCAACACCACTTCTTATCTAGACTAATGAAATTATCTTAGAACTGGAATCCTTTTTATTGGCTAATGTCCCCCACACTCCCAACATAATCCAACCACCAGCCATTAGATGCTGCCAAGTACTCACTAGGTGTCTGCCAGGCACTAGATTGTGAGTTTGTCAAGAGTAGGTACTAGTCTTAATCAGTTATCAGTTTAAAATGTCAATTGCCTAGCAGATTGCATGGGCTGGAGTCAGGGTTCAGTAAATGTTAATTTATTGTCTTATGGGTTTCAGTGGTGGTAACTCTGAATAATTAAATTCAATAAAGGGGGAGTCAAAAAAGCAGCCCCTTGAATTTACTTTTTTGATTACAAAACAAAAAGCTTTCTGACTCTAACACATTAGACAACATTTTTGGTTTTAGTCCCTCATAAAATACAATCTGTTACAGTTAGGTTTCCTTCTATACAAATTATTTTTTTTTTCTGATTTCTCAATTTATAGAGATCAACAGTGTCAGATTGAGGCTGTCACATCAAATGCCATTCAGGATATACATAAAAATACATTTTACAAAGTGCTATCAACATTTATCACCAATTCAGAGAAACATGACAACCATAGCTAGGTTCCTGCAAAAATATGTAAATTCAAAGAAATATAAGCCAACTTCATCCTTCAGTGCTGTTAGGAAAATATCTAAATTTGAAAAAAAAAAGTCTGAGTGGCTCGTCATTGTAGAGTGATCTGGGTACCATTTGGCTGGGGGCGTGTGAACTATACTTTCAAATGCTTGTCACATTTACATTCAGAAAATGATATTTTCCAGTGAGTGAAGATTAAGCTGATGCCAGTGCAGGGACACAACCTTATTGCCATCTACAAGGCTTTAGTGCAAACAATGATAACAAATATGGGCTTGCCATGGGAATTTCAGTTAATCCACCTCAGACACACAATGAATGAATTCCAAATAATACAGAAATCACTGAATTCCATCTTCATCATCAACAATAAGTTTAAAATTCATTATCCATGTGTGTGTGTGTGTGTGTGTGTGTGTGTGTGTTTTGAAACTATAGCACAGGTGTACCTTTAAGGATGGGCCAAGACATTTTAAACTCTAGGAAGTCTTGGATTGTAAGCACCATCATTTTATCTAACTTTGCAACAGAGTGTTCATTGTTCATACATTCAATATGGCAACAGTGACATACATGAACAGTTAAGACCTGCATCTTTCAAAGATAATAACCACGTCTCTAGTTAGAAGCAAAGCAAGATGAAAGCTACAAAGAAGTTCTATGTCAGACTTCTGAAGGATAATAAGAACTTCTAGGAAACTAGAAATGAATTCATTCATAAGTTACAAAAACCTTTATTTTAAAAAGAAAATAGCTTCCTTAGTTAGAGTCACAAAAGAGACTGAGCTGGAAGCGAGGCTATACTGCATAATTCAGTCCCAATTTACTACTCGGTGTGCTACAAGGGAAATGAAAGTGACAGTCACTGACATCAAAATGTGACATAGAAGCTCCCACATGCCTTCCACTGATAAATTCTGAATCTCTAGAGAGAGGACAGCGAATGCATTTTATACCATCTGTACACACCAGCAAACACAGGTATCCACTTTATATATTAAGCAAAAAACATTTTAGGTAAAAGATTGTCCTATATCATAGTTTTACTCATTGGTGTTCAATATAGCATCTAGCCAAATGAGGGGAGGAAAGGATATTAAAAAGGACTTAACATAAATATCTAGAAATGACAGAAAGAAAATCCCCAAGACCACCACCTCCAAGCTTTTGACCTCAGGTACTGTTAAACATGTACATTGACAGAAAGTTGATTCCACTTTAATCCTTAGCTATCTCCAGAAACCTTGTCAGGGATCGGTAATTTATTCCAGTGGAAAGCTTCAGCCTCTACATTTTAGAAAATTTAACAGATAAATGGCATTTTTACTGAATGTTTATATTTGGAAATAAGAGAATAAATACAAAGATGAATAATAATATAGGAGGAAGTTAAAAAAAAAGTAGAAATCTGGAGTTCTGAATTCTAAAGGACTAATCTTAATTCTTTCTTATGGGGTGACCATGAAAAGATAATAAAAAAGAAAGCTTACAAATGCAATAACATAATATATGTTTCTTAAGTCCCCAAACTGCCTTAGAATTCATGCAAAGATAGTTAAAAGAAAATCATTGCCAGGGTATTTTATAACTGCCTTTCTACAATATCCTGAATATGCAAAGAGACCATAAAAAGACATTACATTAGCATTATGAGTTCTGTTTTCCCTGGAATATTAGGCCTTTGAGAAAAAGAATGCAAACTATCTCTGCCATTTACAAGTTTGTATATGACTTATTTCCACTGAACACTTTAAATTTTCTCCAAGGCTTTTCAGGTAGTATTTTATTTAGATTGCTTCTGTTACTAAAATAAGTCCTCTCAATAATTAAAAGTTAATCAAAAATTCTCAGTATGTTTTTATCTTTAGGAAGACAATTGTGTCCAATTTAAATCTTTTTTTTTTTAAAGATTTATTTATTTATACAAGCACTGGGTACAGTCAGAAGCCGGGAGGGTGAGAGAATTCACCAGAGCCAGAGCGGGGAGCAGAGCGGGCAGAAGGACTGAGGTACACTGCTGGGGGGAGCAGCGGGCGGCAGGAGAGGTCTGCGCGCCATGTGGGACCCTCCTCCGGCGGCCGGGGAGCAGCCGGGGATCGAACCGGTGCTACAGAGGTTGCAGGCAGCTTCGCAACCCAGCGCTCAACCACTACACCACCGGGGAGGCCCCTCCAATTTAAATCTTAAATTATGATTTCAGCTTCAAGAACACCAGTCATCCTGTTTTATAGGGGCCAGACATGTTTACAAGCATTTCAATTAGGGGGCAGCTCGACTCCACTAGTCACTCTGCTGCTTCTGAAGCAGAGAACCCTGCAGAATGGAATTGCCACATCCAGGCTGTAGTGTTTCCTTATTACAGACACTGTTCTTCACACTGAGCAATTTTTTCACTCTCATTTTTCTTATTGGGCCAAATCTCAGATTGCAAAAGGCTTAGCAGTATCATGTAAACATGTCATGGTTTACTCTCCAGAAACAGACTTCAATTCTAAAACCAGTAACATGAATTCAGAGTAAGGAATCATTCTTAAATGCAAAGCAAATCTGATCACTCTGTGGCTCTAAGTCCTATAATTCCGTGGAGACAGACAAGGGCTGCCCATTCCATTCCCAGTAAGATGGCACACATTCCCAGGGTGTGCCAATGGGGCCTTCTGATGCCTGGGATCCTCTCCCTCCAATTTGAGGGCCTACCCTCTCTTTATCTTCCAGACTTCAATTTAAATGTCACTCTCTTTGCATTTCACCAACCTTTCACCTTTGTAAAGCAGCAGTGGCAGCTGTCCTGCCCACTTATGATTACACAGTGTCTCTTTTTCTTTTTCATTTTCCTAAAAACCCTGTTCTTTTAAAATGCAATTCCACTCCTAGGTATTTACCCAAAGGACACAGAAACATCAATTCCAAAGAGCACCTGCACCCTTATGTTTACAGCAGCACAATTTACAATAGCTAAGCTTTGGAAACAACCCAAATGCCCAAAAATAGATGACTGGATCAAGAAGATGTGGTACATATACACCATGGAATATTACTCAGCATTCAAAAAAGATAAACACATGCAATTTGCAGCAACATGGATGGCGCTGGAAGGGATCATGCTCAGCGAAATAAGCCAGAAAGAGAAAGAAAAATACCGGATGGTCTCACTCATAGCAGGAATCTAGAAAACTTAAATAAGGGACCAGGAAAAAGAATAACTATAAGAAAGAAAATATCGAAATCAACAAACAACTATGAACCAGAGACACTCTATGGGGGTGGGGGGGGCAGGGAAAGGAGGGATTGGGGTCAAAATAAGGGGGTTGCAATTGTATGGGGACTATAAAAATAAAATTTAAAAAAATTTTAAAAAAAGTAATAAATAAATAAATAAATGTCACTTTCTCAAAGAAGTCATTCTCTCCCCCTTTAAGTCCAAATCAAGACTCCCTTATTCTCCCTATTTTAGATTGCTTCTGTTACTAAAATAAGTCCTCTCAATAATTAAAAGTTAATCAAAAATTCTTAGTTTATTTTATCTTTAGGAAGACAATTGTGTCCAATTTAAATCTTTTTTTAAAAAAGATTTATTTATTTAGCTAGTTAGTTATTTATGCTTTTTCTGCACTGGACTTCAAATGCTGAATATGTATATTCACCTGTGTGATGGGTGTTCATCTCTCCACTGCAGCTAGAGGTCCAGGACTGTCTTTCTGTATCACAGTCATAATTTAGCTCCACACCCTGTCCATAGTTGCCACTTGGTAGAGTCAGACAATGTCACTGATTAACTGATTGAAAATTAAATTAACTGAAGTAGACACCAGGCAAAACAAAGTCTGGGGCTTCCATGATGGGGCACTGCTGCAGTACAGGGACCTGGGGTTCACTCTCAGCCAAATCAACCCCTTTCTCACCAGGTAAGCCATTTGCTCCTCAGTGCTTCCCCAATATCCTGCACCTTCAAGTTAGGTGTTCTATAAATATTTCTGAATGAATTAATAAATGTTATCAGATTCAACATCAGTGTGAACCTCTCATAGAAAAAGAAGTTGGTGGGGCCTCCCTGGTGGCACAAGGGGTTAAGCACCACATTATGAAGCACTCTGCAGCCTCTGCAGCACAAGCTTGATCCCTGGCCTGCCAGGGAGCAACCCACATGGCACAGACCTCTCCTGACTTGCCCGCTGCTCCCCTCAGCAGTGTATTTCAGTAGGTCTGCCTGTTCTGTTCCCCACTCTGTCTCTGGTGGATCCTCTCAACTCCCACATCTCTGGCCTGTACCCCAGCTCTTGTATGCATAAATAAATATTTTTTTTTAAAAAAAAGAAGTTGGTAAAGAGTAGCATTAAGAAATCAGGATATGCATTTCCTCTTTGGAGAAGTTTCTCTTCAGCTCTTCTGCCCATTTTTTGACTGGATTATTTACTTTGTTTTTGGTGTGTCTCCTCAGCTCTTTACAATAGCTAAGCTTTGCAAACAACCCAAATGCCCAAAAATAGATGACTGGATCAAGAAGATGTGGTACATATACACCATGGGATATTACTCAGCATTCAAAAAAGATAAACACATGCAATTTGCAGCAACATGGATGGCACTGGAAGGGATCATGCTCAGCGAAATAAGCCAGAAAGAAAAAGAAAAATATCGGATGGTCTCACTCACAGCAGGAATTTAGAAAACCTAAATAAGGGACTAAGAAAAAAAACCTAATTCTAATAAAGTAAAAATCAAAATCAACAAGCAACTATAAACTAGAGACACACTATGAGGGGGGAGAGAGGGAGTAGGATCAAAACAAGGGGAGGTGGGAATTGTATGGGGACTATAACCAAGATGAAAATGCATACATTGTGCAAAAATGAAAAATGATGTAAAAAACATACAAAATAAAAAACATTTAAAAAGAAATTTAAAAAAGAAATCAGGATATGAAAGTTTACCTTTTTCAAGGAATAAAATTTAGTTATTTACTTAGTGGTTTTTGACTTTGGGTCCTGCTTAGAAAATTCTTTTTCTCTTCCCCAACGTGGATTATATAACTTGACCTATATTTTCTTGCAGTGCTATTCTTGTTCTTTCTTTTTCTTTCACTTCCTTTAAAAAAAATTATATCTTTAATCCATTTGGAATTTCATTTGGTATAAAGAAAATCGGACTCCATTTTAAAAAATGTTTAGCTCATTTTCTCCAAACCATCCCACTGATTGTTTCATTAATTCAGTGGGAATAAAAATGTATCCTTCACATTTCCTCAAAGGGATGGAGAACATCTTGGGAGAATCAGTGCATTAATGGGCTTCTTCCTCTTGATAGAAAGGTCTTCAATTAATAGCAAGCCGGAGTATTTAAAACTGAACGCCCTAGTAGACTCATTTGTGCATTTTCCACATGAAGGAGGTTTGTAGAAACTTTGAGATGGCCCTGCCGTGGCCACAAAGGAAGATCCTCCTTGTTAGGACAGTCATGTCACCAGAACATGGAGCATGCGCTTACACACTTCTGCATTCTCTCTCTTCCTAGCGTGGAGCCTTGACACAGCAGGTGCTCAGTAAAAGTCAAATTTACAAATCAGTCTTCTTCCCCCAAATAAAGCGTGATTTGTATGTTATTTAGATTGCAAGATTACTTGAAAACACCACTTCTATTTTTTGACTGTCATTTCCATGTATTACCCACTGTATCGTCGTCAGGGGGGTTGAGCTACATCAGCTAAGATCGCACAGATGTACATCCTGCAGGCTGAGTCAGGACCCAGCCCACTGACCTCACCTGCAGTGTCAGACAAGTGACTTCATTCTCCCAAAGCCTCCTTTGGTCCTTCCTGTGCCTCAGGGCAAAGCTGCTGCTGTGGCCCACAGCATATACTGCTTACTAACACTTCCTGATTTTTAGTGCTCATTTTATTTTATATTACTCCAATTACTGGCAATTCAGTTTATTTCTGCATCATTTGGATTTCTCAGAAGTCTAGGAGCAGTGGACAATAGGGTGAATGCCCTGAGGTTTCGGAGAGCTGGGGCCTGGGGCTGACAGCTAACCACAGAGCACGGTCCATGTGCCCTCATCCTCTGGATGCTGGCTGGGGTTCACTTGAGACTGCCCAGGCTTCCCTCCTCTTCCAGCAGAGGTAACCGTATTCCGTTTTTCCTTTTTCCTGCTATAGTGTGAACCTGGTCTCGCTGCCAATCCCCTGTTGCCCCCTCTTGTGGAGACTGACATAGGCTTCCCAGTAGACTAGGAGAACATCAGTCAGTGTGTGCAATGCCTGGGAGGGAAAGAAAAGGATAGCAAGAGAACATACATAGAAAAAATCACAACAGAGGGGAAAGTTAATAAGGCAGGCTTCCAGCTGACAGGCTATTTTCCGACACATCTGCTCTCAGCCACTTCCTTGGCATTTGGAATGACCTTTCCTATAGAAGCAGCACAGCAAATGAGACTAACCCAATGACCACTGGTTCCACCCATGCTTGAACCATTATAGTCACTTTGAATTAAAGATGCTTTGACGGGTTTTGCAGATCTCTAGCTCGGATACTAGCATCTTTTTATGTGGGGGTGAGAAGGGAAAGGGAGACAGGGACTGCGACAGGCATTTCTGTAAAAGGGGGAGGTTCTGTGTTCCCTGTCCCCATTTATATGCAGCCCCTTGGACTAGCTACTGGGAACCAGGGGGCAGAGCTGAGCGGCCAGTGGAAGCTACATGGAAGGCTGGTGGGCTCAGGGAAAGAGGGGAGAAGACAGATGCACTTGCTTCTGGGCTTTGTACTTGCACCAGGGACTTGGGGGGCTTGAAGGAGAGACGTGGTGACACTTGAAAAAGAGCATGAATGAGAGCCACGTGGGGAGGCTGGCAATAGCAGCAGTGACTTTGATTTGGACTTTGATTTTGCTCTTTTCCCTCTAGACTTGCCTGGCCCTTTTTGCACCCTTCCTATGGTTCCCCACCAGAAGGTACCTCAGACTTGTGGCAGGCTTTCAGCCATTGGTGATGCTGCTTCAGGCCAACCCTGTGTGGCTGGGCATTTACCCACAAGAGGTTGGGTAACTTTGGGTGTTTTATTGGTAAACTATTTTCCGTTCCTCTCTATGTACACTAATCTTATTAAAGTTCTTTTACAATAAAAGTCAGCTTTGTCTTTGTGCACATGTATGGCCAGACCCCTTTAGAGTATAGTTTGGGGGTCCCTAGTTGTCCCTCAGTGTATGCACTAACAGGAATATATTCTTGTCCCCAAGATTATGGCCTCTCCTCATCACAAACAAATATGAGACCTTTCCAGCAATGTCTATGTTCTGAAATTACACAGTGCCTGCCATGCTGTATTCTCTTATGGGGGGCCATATACATATCAAAGGATTTTTATATGTTAATCAGGCTAGATTTAATCACCACAGAAATTCTTGAACTAAGTTATTCAAGTAGTACTGTCACTTGTTGACAAAAACGTCAAAATTGTAGGACATGTATGTCCATATAATAAAAGGCAACCAACAGCCTAACATAAGGGCAAAGTGAGACACAGTGCAAGAAGCATAATGATTGAATTTCAGAACCGTGATGAAAAAGAAGAGGAAGGTCCATTATTGAGTGAACTCTGCATGTCAAGGACTAGGCCAAATGTGCTACATTAGTCTCATATTCATTTCATCTCCCCAACAAATTTTGCTGTAGGCACCCCCAATTACAGATGAGTAAACTGAACCACAATAGTTAATCATAAATAGCATGTGACAGAACCAGAGTTGAATCCGCCTTGTCTCATTCCAAAGCTCATTCTTGGACCATACCCCTAATTACTCTACTAAACTTTCCAAAAGCTTCGTATTGGACAAACCTGGGCACATATAAAAAACCAGGGATCTAAAAGACATCCAATGTCTTAATAGCAGCAGTAGTGGAAGCTGAAAGAAAATGGAACACTACCTTAGAATGAGAGAAAAGTGTTTCCATGCCAGCGGGCAACAAACTATCCATTAAGTGCAAGGAAGAATGAAAGCCCTTTGAGGTGGCAAAGTCTCAGAAGTTTCCTTCCAACAAACCCTTGCCCTGAATGACTGGAGAAAATTCTTCATAAAAAGAAGAAGAAGGAACAATTGGAACAGGTGCCAGGAAAAGCCCAGGAGAAAATGGAACTAATAGATATTCTGACAGGTGTGCTGTATGGAAAACTGAACAAAGAGATTTTTACATAACTGTTAGAGAGGCTACCAAATGCAAAAACAGTAATCTGAGCCAGAAAGGAAATGCATCAGGCTATACTACCAGGCTAGAAGTGAGCCACAATTAGACTTAATAGTATAAAAAGAACAAAACTGAGTTTGTGTTCAATAAAAAAAAAAATTCAAAAATATTAGAAGGAAGAAGAAAGGGAAAATGTTAATGAATGAGAGAAACAAGAAAGATAAAAACCTATTTTTCATAACAGGAAGTGAGTAGATGAATCAATCCGAAATATCAACAAATGGCAGAACATGCTTTTTATTTAGAAAAGTTGTAAAAACCAGAAGAAATACCTAATGAGTAGAAGGGATTTTTTTGGAAAGAGGGAAATCAGAAATGGGGAAAGTTGTCATGGGTCTGCTGCTTTTCATTACATCTTGATTTTTAACACTACAATACAAATAAAAACATTAGAAAAAGCACTATTTCAGAATCACATTTCTCACATGCAGAAACAAGTCTATCTACAAATCAACAGGCAATATTTGCTAAAAGACAAAGGAAATCTTGTGTAAAAATTACCAATTCAGGACTCATTAATGAATGGGTTTAGCAAATTTTTAAATTAATTTAAATGAGATTTTCAATAAATTTAAAACAAAACAATTTTTAATAATTTCTATAGTTTTGTATTAATTTACATACATCCAAAAATGATAGCTTAAGCTTTTCAACAGTGATGAACCTGTTTTCAAGAATCTCACTCTACACTATACACTCTTGAGTCCTCTCAACAAGCCTTTACCTCAAAGAGCTTTTTCTGGCAACAGGGAACTCTTCCTTCAGTGAATTTATAAAACACTAATCATTCATTTGCTTATTCAACCAATATTGAGCTAGACATTACTTCAACATTAAATTCCACAACCCCATATGTTTTCCATTTTATATGTATATTCAACCAGTTGGAAAATTTCACTAGTAAACATGCAATTAATTGGAAGCTTCTTATTTAAGGTCTGAGTCTTCTTTCTGCTTCTTTATATTTCCTATAATGCTAACAGAGTGCAGATCCCATATCACTGTGTATGTAGCAATCCCGGTTCTTTCATTCCTGCATAGCCATAAATTTGCTTAGTAGGTCAGAAACTTTTGATGATAAAAACTATACCTTAGTCATCCCATCTCACTGGCTCACTGGCTTGGCATCAGATAGGAGCTCAATAAGGATTTTTAAATGAATAATACATTCATAAACATAGTTTCTGAGTGAATAAATATGTAAACAAATGAATGCCAATAATACATTTATTCTATATCTCAATTTCTTTTAATACCATTAAAACAATCTCTCTAATATGGTCATAAAATCAGATCATCTCAAGTTTTCTTAAATTCTTAAGATCTAAGAATTAGATAATTATGGAAATTTCTCCTTGGAGGACCATGTGAAAATGTGACCCAACTCTATTATCCTCTTTCAAATTGACATAATTAGGAAAGTTCTTAGATAAAACATAATTTGGAAAATTCCTGTGTAAAACAACTTTTCAAACAGATCCAACTTCTTACTCGTTTGCAAGAGAGGTGAGTCAACACAGTCATTGGTATAGAATCATGATCATAATTCAGGACAACAGATTTGTTTTACTCTGTAGAAATCAGTGCTCCTTGACTATTAAGTCTTAAATGTTCCCTGCCTGACTGACACGGTGCCACTTGTAATGATGTCCACTCTATTACTGTCAGCATGATTCACGTAGATTGGTGGAAACAGCAAAACAAAAAGAGCAACTTCATGCATTCCCATAAACATAACTTAATACTGCCCACACCAATAGTCCTGATTCATTTGACTTCTGAACTGTATGCAGCATAAGTGATGGGGTTTTATTCTTTTAGTTCAAATATGGGTGAAACACCTTGTTGGTGTGGGATGGGAAGGGAGAATATATACTTAAATTAGTCTCAAAGGTAAAGAACTGAGCTGGCTAAACTATGTTTTAATTTGAGTCTGTAACTTGAGTGATAACACAGACCCATTTCATCATAATCTAAATTTTCTATCAGAATTAATTTTGCACATCCAAGTGTTTTCACTTAGCAAGTAAAAATACCTATCAGAGTTGTACAGAAGGAAGGTAACCTGAAAGAAGGTATGTGCACTAAGTTTTAAATTTGTTCCAGGAAACATAAGGCTGATGATATTTAAATTAAATGCAGTTAAATAAACATACCTCTGTGATGGGCACCAGAGTAAGCAGTGGAGGGCCAGCATGAGCAAGCAGACAAGATGCTCAACATCACTTTACAGAATGTTATGGAAGTGGAGGGTTAGGGAGCAACTGGGACATCAGTCTGGTCTAGGAGGTCATAGAAGGATTGCTGAGGAAATGATTTTCTAACAGTGACCTAAAAGATGAGTCCTATGGCTTGAGTCTGTTGAAGCTTGAGGAAACACTTCCCAAAGGAAAAGCAAGGAGAGGGCAGTGAGAGAATGTAGTGTGTTTAAGAAACCACAGGAATGTCCAGAATTTACTATAGGGAGTATGTTTCAGACTAGCGACTAACGTTCTGTAGAGTTAGTATTGATTATGGCGTGTCAGACTTTCTGAGACCTATTGCAGGGATGGGGTTTTTATGGGTAAAAGTGCTTACAAAAACAGTCAGAAACTCATTCAAATTGAACACAATCTCCCCACTTGACCGAAAGCTACGTAGATAGTGGCCTGGGTTCTAGTCACTCACTGCCCACAAATTTGATGAGACCCAAGTTCCACCTCTTGACTTCTTTGGCTTCAGTTTCCTCCTCTGTAAAATGGTGGAATAGAATTATATAAACTCAAAGACAGGGACAGCCCCTATGACTCATCTTACCGGCCAATTCCAGTCGATTAGCAATGTCTGCCACTGGCTCAGTTTTCGGATTGCTCCCAGAAAAGTCTGCCACAGGGCCAAGATGTTATAGTGGAATGCTACAGTCTTGCGAGCCCTGCTCTGTCTCCCTTCTTTTCTAGTTACACTATTTTATGACTCTATGAGAAAAATAATTTGAGCATAATAATTTAAGCATAATTTTCTCAAAAGTTATGTAAGTGACCTGAGATGCCTGTGCATGGTTTGCTGCTAATAGAAGAAATGAAGAATTAATACCTAAAAGCAAAAGGCCAAGAAGAGGAGGCATGGGTGATACCAAATGAACAGGAAAAGAGGTCTTCAATGAACTCATGCCAACATATATTAGACATTTGGATTTTCCTCCCAACACAATTTTGAAATGCAATCTGTTTTTCATTATAAGCCTAATCTGTCAAATCTATCACTTTTGGCTACATTTCAGGTGGCTTATAAACAGCTAATGTAGGCAAGTGAGAAACATCCAGAGCCTCTGCTTGAAACTGTGCTAACAAGTGTGAACAACTCCTGGCCTCCCCACAGGACAGAGCTCCAGGGCTGTATTGTCTGTTCCCTTCCCTGTCACAGAGAAGTCAACTTTCAAGCATGCTCACCTTCCTTTGCATTGAAAAGACCATGGTCTAAAATATCTAGATGATTCTACTTTATTTTTTAAAAAGATTTACTTATTTATGCATATAAGAACTGGGGTACAGACCAGATGTGTGGGGGGAGATGAGAGGATTCACCAGAAACAGTGGGGAGCAGAACAGGCAGAATTACCAAAATACGTTGCTGAGAGGAGCAGCAGTTAAGACAGGAGAGGTCTGCGTGCTATGTGGGTTGCTCCCTGGCCAGGGATTGGACCCTTGCTGCAGTGGCTGTGGATAGCTTCATAGTGGTAGGTCTTAACCCCTTGCACCACCAGGGAGGCCACAGATTTTGATTTTGCTCATTTCCTCCCAGACTCACCTGGCCCCTTTTGCTCCTTTCCTATGGGTCCCCATCAGAAGGTGCCTTAGAATTAGGGCAAGCTTTCAGGCGTGCGCAGCCATGCTTTGGGCCAGCCTTGTGTGGCCAGACATTTACTCACAAGGGGATGGGTAGCTCTAGGTGTTTGATTGGAAACAATTTTACCTATGCTCTCTTCTCTCTATTGCACACTAATTCTAGTAAAGTTCTGTTCTATTGAAAGTCTTAGGCAGTAGGAGTATGTTTTGCTTTTATGCAGCGGATGGCAGAACACATTTAGAGCAGGCAGTGGTCTGAGAGTGCCCCTCAGTTTGCCCACTAACGAAGTGATGCTTTTCCTGATCCCCAGTCAACTTGAACGGGAACAGCAAAATCTTTAGGTATTAATGTTATAATTTTATGTCTTAATTTTTCTCAATACTAATAGCCAATTAATAGTTTTATAAAACATACTATAATTCATTTCTCTTTCTTGTTCAGGAAACAATACTATAAGCTATATATTCCAGCTGTGCACTCTCTTTTTAAAAATTTTGATTAAATATACATAATGTGACATTTACCAGTGTGACCATTTTAAGCACAGTCTGTGGCTTTGAGCCCATTCACAAGGCTGGGAACTCTCCAGTGCAAAATAGGGTGATCATGACAATGTTGAGAAGGGATCTATTACTAACCTCTCACTTCCCGCTGCTGATACTCTTTGTTTTTAAGAACAGGGTGTGAAATCCACATCCACGGATGGTGCTTGCGGAGCTGAGGGAGCAGGTAATGGGTTACAAAGCCCACAGTGCCGGCCAGGGCAAACAGCACGATGCTGAGAAATGGCTGCGATAAAAGAGGGCAAAATCTCATTATGTAGCTTACAAGGATGGGATGAGGGTGCCATGAATAATACATAACACGACTGTCCTTCCCCTCTTTACTCTTAAAGAATAGACAGCTGCACTCTGTTTCTGTTTCAGGCTTCTGAAAATTTCTTGTCTACAGCATGAACCTGGTCTGCACTGAGAACCACTAAGCACTAAGAAGGGGGAGAGGGATTCGCCTGGGAAAATCCAGAAGCTGGGGCATTCTGAGCTTTGGAATACTTTTTTTTTTCCTGAAAAGAAGTGGAGTATAACAAACTTAGCTTATAGACTTTTCCTTGTTGAAAGGGGGGCTCTCACATGCATAATATTTTTACAGACAAATGTCTGTAAGAACCTCAGGCCAGAAATCCCATCTGGAACTCTCTACTTTGGTTTTTCTAACTGAAAATCATGTTCCAATCATCCTGTTGGCTCCATGACCTCCGTCTTGCTCCTGATAGGGCAACTCCTCCCTTCCTGGCTGGTAGTAGCTGTATTCAGTCTGTCTTATCACTACGGAGGGTGCACGGGGTGAATTCCAGGGGGATGCACTATTGCTCCTGCAAACAGAACCACGACCCCTCCCCCCTGGGAAAGGCTGAGATAGAACAACTGAACCAAATCTGTGTGCAGCCCAGTCTCATCATGGACATAATAGTACATGTGCCTTAACACTCTCAGCTGGGTTTTGTTTCCTCCTTTGCCTCTCTCGCCTGGCAATACCCATGAGCTTTACCTGAGCTCCATTTTGAAGGAATAAGGATATGGGAAGAGCAAGAAGTTGAATGGATACATACTCGCAGAGACAGGAACACAGTGCTGGCACTGACTGCAAATGATAAAACAGCAGCCACCGAGCAGATGATGACATCCGATTTTAAGATCTCCTTCTGTAAAGAGAAAGCAAGTCATGAAGCCTGCTCGTCATGCTCTCTGTGACTCTGTGTCAGCAGGTGCATTAGATGACAGCATGTCAGCCCCTCATTTCCCTGGCATGTTCTGCTATGATCTCAATGGCACACGCTAGAAAGACTGCTCACTACCTCCTGTGTGAGGACTAGCAGGGGTATGGGAAAGGAAAATACACCCTGCAAAAGCAGCCTATGTCTGCTAGCCATGGAAAGTGAGAAGGCTTTCAGCATGTATAAGAGGCATAAGGTTAGTCTCTAGGAATAGAGAGCACATATAGGAGGCCTCGGTCTGATAAGGGGGGTTAGTACTAATATCTCTACTTGGATTTAAGGTAGCTTATATTTTATCATGTGAACAGAGGCCTCTGACACATTTACTTATTTCTTTGGACCAGAACAGGTTTTACATTTTTATTCACCAGTCAGATTGGGTAAAGTTGATTTTCAAGTTTTACACACACACACACACACACACACACACAGAGAGAGAGAGAGAGAGAGAGGGAGAAATGCTTATCTAAAAGGAAGATAAACCTTTCCCCAAAAATAATAATTTAAAACTAAGTGCCCTTTTTAATTGACAGTCATTCTTGTCTAAAGGCAGAGGAGTATTCACCAGGACAACCGCTGGGAAGAGAAGAGTTGCATTTCCAAGTTTCTTAAATTGAGCAGGAGAATGACCTTAACTTATTGCTCATTTTTCTTCAAAATTCAATGACACACAGGAATTCAGAATTGCACTGATTTTTGTCAGTGTCCTCAGTATGCTTTTTATTTTTTTTAAAGATTTATTTTTTATTTATACAAGAACTGGGGTACAGGCCAGAGGCGTGGGAGGGTGAGAGGAGTCAGAGACAAAGTGGGGAGCAGAACAGGCAGACGGATGGAATTCACTGTTGAGGGGAGCAGCGGGAGAGGCAGGAAAAGTCTGCCATGCCATGTGGGTAGCTCCCTAGCTGGCCAGGCATTGAACCTGCACTGCAGAGGCTGCGGACAGCTTCACAGTGCTGCACTCAACCCGCTGTTCCACCGGGGAGGCCCCTGAGTATCCTTTGTAAATACCAACCATTACACAGCCTTCATTCATGAAAATGCTCTTTCTTCCCATTTCTTTTCTGCATTATAAATTTTTTAAATAGCTCTATTGAGGTATAATTGGCATACAAAAACCTGGCATATATACACAAAGTGAACATGTTGATGTATTTTGACATATGTAGATCTTCATGAAACCATCACCATAATTAAGATAACTATATACCCATCATCCCCTAAGTTTCCTCCTTGGACCTTTTCTAATCTATCCTTACTTTCTTTCCTTACTCAGTCCTCAGGTAACTATCAGCTGCTCATTCACTACAATTTACTTTAATTTCCTATAATACTATATAAATGGAATTGTAGAATATGTAGTCTTTTTTGTTCTGACCTCTTTCATTCAGTGTATTTATTCTTAGATTAACCTATGCTGTTGTCTGTATCAAGTATGTTCCTTTTTATTGTTGTGTGATATTCCTTCATATGTGGATATACCACAACTCATTAATCCATTCATCTGTGGATAGATATTTGAGTTGTGTCCAGTTTTTGGTTACTGGAAATAAAATGGCTACAAATATTAATGAACATACTTCCAAACATGGATTTTTGTTGCTATTATGTAAATACCTATTTATAGAATGGTTGAATTATATGGTAGGCTTAGGTTTAAGTTTTTATGAAACTGCCACAAGCTTACCCAAAGTCATTGTAACCATTCTACACTCTCACTGACAGTATATAAGCATTCCAATTTTCAATATCCTTGCCAACACTTGTCAGTATTTTTTATTTTAGCCATCCCAATGGTTTTGTAGAATGAAGTTATCAACAATAAACAGTTTTATCTCCCAAGGGACATATGGTAATGTCTGGAGATATTTCTGAATGTTACATTTCAGGAAGAGGGAGGGATGATACTGGCACCTGGTGGTTAGAGGCCATGGATGCAATTAAATATCTTATAATGCATGTGGTAATCCCTGAAAATAGAATTATCTGGCCCAGAATGCCAATAATATGTAAGGTTGTGAAACACTGGTCAGTGGTAGCTCACTGTGGTTTTAACTTGCATTTTCCAATAATGATATTGAGCATCTTTTCATGTATTTAATCTTTAAAATATCATTTATAGGTGTCTTTCAAGGTTTCTTTTAAAAAATAATATTTTCAAGAATAAAAATTTTTGGAGCAGTATAAAAAGAAGGAGGAGAATAACCTCAGAAACTGAGGTTAGGTAAAGTTCATTTTGATTAGCTTTCTGGTTAAATAATATTTTGCTCATTTAAATGTATATTATTGATATACATTTCTGCTTCTAAAAGATAAAATATGTGAAAAAATATTTTAAAATATGTAAAAAATATTCTTTTGGTGTGTGCTTTGCTTCAGTCTTAGTTTTGTTGTACAAAAAGAAAATAACTTTTATTGCCATCTTCCTTTACATGCTTGAAGATCAAAAAAAACATATGACCCTTTTGCATTACTTACTTAAATAAGAGATTTAGGATCTCTTTCATTTTGATAAATGGCCTAAGACTTAGCAGTGAATTGTATAATGTCACATCTTACCAAAAAGAGAGTACCCAAGATCTAAGCAAAATGCAAATTTAGACAGTCTACAATTTTTTATGACTAATTAATTTTTCCATTATAGGACAGCATAATAACATTATAGCACTCAAAAACATAGAGGAAAAAAGGGGAAGATCATTCATAATCATTACATCCTGACACTAACAGTATTAGCATTTTTGTGTATTCTGGACCAATATTTTTTGCCAGTGAATGCTGAACCTGTAACTATCTGTAATCATGATATATATGGGGCAGTTCTGTGCATATTTTAAAAAGATCTAATCTTAATGTGCATATAATTTTCTAATTTTTTCAGCAGTACTTTATATTGTGAAAATTATATATATTATTGTATAGACTTACCAACAGCCACCTAAAGATTAAATATCTTGCCAAGTTGTAGGTCCTATACATACACATCAATCCACATCAAAACAGCACCACAGTGGGCGTTCAAAACATTAGTTCAGTAAATAAAAGTGAACGAGCTATAGTTACTGCAAATACTCCCTGACTGCCAGAGATTAGGTTGCCTTCCATTTTTTACCAAGATGAATTATCCTGCAATTTTCATTTTTATGCACCTAAATCTTTTTTCATATTTTGATTTAATTCCCTAGAAAAACTCTGACAAGTAGATGTTATTGTAGAATAGGTTATGAATATTTTACAACCCTTGATAAATTATGCCTTTCCAGGTGACTGCAATAACTCACACAGATACAATGTATAAGAGATCTCACATTGCCACAATTGGCAATATCACTAATTTATCCTGTGCTAATTGAGTGAACACAAAAGAAAGCCATCTTACTTCAATCTGTATTTATTTACAAGAAGAGAAAATATATTTAACACATTTGCTTACTAAATATTGTGTTCCCAGATTAAATACATTATTTGTTATAGAATTTTAAGAATTAAATTATAAGAGTGATTGGTATGGGAAAATTACCGAAATTTTCTCAAATGTGCAACAAATATTTTAAGTATTTGAATTTCATTGCCTTGCTTTTACACACAGCAGTTGAAATTTCTTATGTACTCAGATCTAACTCTGTGTGTTTTATCTATTTTTATTTCATACAATCCAAGTCGGGAAAAACCATGCCCTCTCTAGAATTTGAACAAATATTCGATTTTATGTCATACTCTTGAAAATTTCAAAATTTTAAAATTGTAAGCCATGCCTACAAAAAAAAGTGCATACCACACATACGCACACTTTAAAGAATGGCTATAAGGTAAAAACAAACCCTTCCTTTCTCTCTTGGATAGCCTAACAACTATACTGATACTGGAGAGAATAATTTTCTTGCTTTTTTAAAAAAATGACTTTGCCAATTATGTATGCTATTGTAAGCAATTTAGCTTGCCTATTTTCAACCAATAAGGGGTGCTATGTTATATGTAATATTCGTAATTGTCTTGCACCCTTTGTTCAACATTATAAGGTTAATTCACTCATGATACCTCATGCAACCTTATTAAGGTCTTTTTGTTTGCTATCTCCTTCTTATTCTACTCCTGGTAGACTTCCTAATGGCTTCAGTTTGGTGCTTTTTTGAGCAAATGCTATGACGAACAATCTTCAATGTGTAGTCTGGCACAAACATGTAAGATTTGCTCCCTGGTAAACAGCTAGCTGGTGATTACTACAAACATTTTCAAATTTATAATACCAAACTGCTTCCAAAGCAAATATACTAAATCACACTATGAAGTACATGAGCATTCCCCTGCTCTACATTTCATTTGTCAACACTTAATTATTAGGAGAACTTTTAAGTTTTTGTCAGTGGGATAGGTGCGAAATGGTAAATCAGAGTGGCTTTTGTTTGGAGAATCCTATTATTAATTAGGTTGCACATGTGTTTATGGTTTTGGCGATTTATATATTTCCTCTTTTGAGAAGTACATGTACATTTTTTAACCCATTTTAATTTAGATATCGGACTTTTCTTGTTGATTTGTAGGTATTTTTATTCATCTCAACACCATAGTTTTATCAGCTGTGCATAGTTTAAGAAAGTTTCCCAGCCTCTGACTTGTTTCTATAAATTCCTGGTATAACTTGACAAATCAAAGGTCATCATTTTAATGAATTTGAATTGTATTGTTTAAAAAATTGTTTCCAACCCTGATAGCATAAAGATAATTTCCTTTAACTATAATTCTAAGTGCTTTCAGCTTTTGTCATCTCAGTTAGATATTAATCCACTTTGAATTGACTTAAATATACTGTAACAGAGGATTCCTATAATGTGTTGTTACTTATGAAAAATTTCTCCTATCTTTTATTATACCATGTTCATCTTTGGAAGTTATTGATGTTGTATTCCTTTAATAAGAAAAACCAAACATTTTCTAATATTGATGAGTGTCATATATTTTGGTTATTATTCAACCTTCATAATGTACTCTTAAATCTCAAAGAACTAAGCTTTTCTTTGTTATTCATCTTTTTCATGTTTTAAAGCTATTATTAATTGTTATTCTTCTAAACGAATCTTAGAATCATTTCCCCAACTTATGAATATAACTCTTTTGGAACTGTTTTTGAATGATATTAAACCTATAAATTTATTAGAAAGCATTGGGATTTAACAAATCTCAGCCTTTCTATTCAGTATTAGGTTATATCTATTTATCACCACTTATTCAGAAATTCATTTACATTCTACAACCTATTCTACAACCTATTCTGCTATAGTTTTCTTAATTTCTGAAACTACCTGTTATTATCAATTTACATGTTTTGTCGCTATTGTCAGTCAGATTACCTTTTCATTATATTGATATTTTCTAAGGTTCTTTTTTGATATGTTAGAATGCTTTTGCTTTTCCAAATCTTCTTGTCTCAAGTGGTATTTATGAATTATCTTATTAATCATAGCCAGTTTTAATAAACTTTCTGGGTATCCCATGTGCATACAATAGTATCATCAATACCTTTTTCTCTTTCAGGACTTATACTAGCTAGATCCTCTAAAACAATATTCAATAATATTAATGTTCATGCATGAGTTCATGCATATTTTACTAATGTACCAGTTCTTAGAATATCGAATATTTAAAATTCATTGTGGCCTTTATGTAGCATTTCATGCCCCAATGCTAAAAAGAAACTTCAGAAGCACTTATCCAACACTATACATCCAGTAGATTTAGACAGTGCAGGACCCGAAAAATCAAGATGATCCATAAATAGTCTAAAAGAAGCTGTTTAAATTTTACAGATAAAAATTAGGTGTTTTTGTTGGCTTGTTTTTGTTTCTGACTAGAGAAAAAGACACAATGAATGGAAGTCTGAATCTGAAGAAGAACTGAAAATGAGGACAAGTGGGCCTCCCTGGTGGTGCAAGGGGTTAAGTCTCAGCTTTATGAAGCTATAGGCAGCCATTGCAGCACGAGTTTGATCCCCCACCAAGGAGCTCACCCACATAGCACAGCAGACCTCTCCTATCCCACCCGCTGCTCCCCTCAGCAGTGTATTTCAGTCAGCCTGCCTGTTCTGTTCCCCATTCTGTCTCTGGTGAATCCTCTCACCCCCTGCACCTCTGGCCTACACCCCAGTTCTTGTATGCATAAATAAATAAATCTTTAAAAAAAAATGAGGGCAAGTTATGGGCAAACCTGAAAGACCAAGCTCATAAGGCATGTGGAAACAGACTAACCTGGAAGACCATTAGTGGCAAGCATTATTCTTTATTAATGATTGAATTTTGGTAACTAACTTTGTGTGCATGACATATACAGACCCACTGATGGAACTCTAGATCTCTCAGTTCTTTTAGAGCAATGTTCCTTAAAGCAACCTGGGGGTCACCTGAACAGAATCACCTGGGTGGCAGTTTTCATTAATAGGCAACCCCCAGACCTCCCTACCCACCTCACAGACTAAATGAATCAGAATAGGAGGAAGATCTGGAAAAACTGAGGTCTAAAGAGGCTCCCGAGGGGCTTCTCATCCATACTAAAATTTAAGAAGGGACATAGGAAATAAGAGTCAGAAAGAAAAACAGAGAAAGAAAAATCACAGACAACAGGGGGAAATTTTATGTTTGCACTATAGCACAGAATATCAGTGTATTATACATCAAACTGTAAAAACTGAATCTGATAACCCCATTAAAATATTATAATTAGACCAGAAGACTTTCCAGAGAAATGAGCACAAGCGTCATATTAAATGACCTACAAGTTATATGCTCCACGTTGCACAAAGCATTTCAAAGTGTATGAAAATGAGTCAGGCAGTACCTAACCCATCACATCTAATTATACTAATGAAATGCTACCAGTGTCTGCAAGGCAAGTTTCACATTGTATTTCTTTTTTTAATTTCTTTTTTTTTATTTATGTATGCATACAAAAACTGAGGGGTATGCCAGAGGTGCGGGGGTGAGAGGATTCACCAGAGACAGAGTGGGGAGCAGAACAGGCAGACTGACCGAAATACACTGCTGAGGGGAGCAGTGGGCGAGACAGGAGAGGTCTGCTGTGCCATGTGGGCAGCTCCCTGGGTGGGGGATCAAACTCATGCTGCAGTGGCTGGCGATAGCTTGATAGCACTGTGTCTTCAACCCCTGTGCCACCGGGAGGCCCTGAGTATGAATTTTTTAAATGTAACTATGTTGTTTATGAGTCCTGAATATAGTCTTAAAATGATGACTTGGTGGCTTGCAAGTTCCGTCATCTCAGTTCCCGGGAATGTACTGAATCCCCAACCTTGCATCAGGCTCTGGCACTATGAGACCAAGATGAGTAAGACGTGGGCCTGGGTAGGGAAGCTTGCACTTATGGCCCATTCACCACTTTTCCTGTGATCTGTCATTCTTTAAAAACTCAGGAAAAGGGCCTCCCGGTAGTGCAGCGGTTGAGTGCTGGGCTGCGAAGCTGCCCACAGCCTCTGTAGCGCCAGTTTGATCCCTGGCTGCCGGGGAGGGTCCCACATGGTGCGCAGACCTCTCCTGCTGCCCACTGCTCCCCTCAGCAGTGTACCTCGGTCCTTCTGCCTGTTCTGCTCTCCGCTCTGGCTCTGGTGAATTCGCTCAACCTCCCACGTTTCTGACTGTACCCAGTGCTTGTATAAATAAATAAATCTTAAAAAAAAAAAAAAAAAAAACCTCAGGAAAAGCATGACTTGCAGGCATTAGACACTTCAAGCTCAATACTCAAAATGAAAAGGAGGCAACACCATCAATGGGTACTGCTTTTCAAGCCATGAACGTTTAGAAGTTAACACCAAAGAGGCCACACCTGCTCGATGGATTTTGAAACAACCTTAAACCATTCTCTTGGTAGACAAAGAAATAACATAATTTTCCACATTCTTTGGATTCTCTTCCTCCTTCCTTCTTTTCTATCTTCTCATGTGCCCCACACAATATAGCTGTTTCCTGCTCCAATACCCCAGACAGTAAGTCTTAAGTCCAAGACCCCAAAAAGGCTGTGCAGCTGTCAACTTTGATCCAAACGACTCAGCAGAGAGCACTCTAAGCTCAGCCTCAGGCCAAGGCAAGATGACGTGGAAAGAGCTGTGTGGAGTGTGGCAGAAAAGCGGTTTGGCTGAGTGTTTATTTGACAAACTTTTATTCATGCTCAATCCATTTGCTGTTTGATGCCAGTAAGTGGGTGGAACTGACTGAGTGATTGGTTCGCATATTCCAGCAAACTGCCTTCAACTAAAAACCAACTGTGTACCTGTGGCACACGTGTGTAGCTCTACGTTGAGAGGCTCTAGAAGATGCACCCCTGGCAGGAGCTTAACAATCATGTGCCGCCAGGTTTAGGCCAAGAAAGGCACCTCTTTCTACACTAATCATTCCCACGCCCTGCGAGCTCTGGACCTGTGAGAACTTGAGCTTTGCTGACAAGTTCCACGTCATGTCAACCATAGCCCTTGCTACATATACACACAAATCTCTCACCACTGAATCCTTCATCTTCGTGGGGAGAGGGTCTGCAGCCAGCTCTTCCAGATTTTGATGTAAACATTTAGGAATCAATCTGCAGTGAACAAAGGACCTGAAAATGGAAAAACACCAGGTCTTATTTTTTTTAAGTACATGCCTCTTACAAAATTTAAAGTGAACAACTTCACAAATGACAAAAGCAAGTGCCCCTTTCCTTTATATAATTTCAATAAAGAAAAATAGATGCATATTTAAGTGATCACAGAGATAGTGTTTGGACTTTCAAATTCCAACCTAATTAAAGCAGTCAAGAACCTCAAGAGGTATCAGTTCTTCCGACTGTCAACAGCTAACTAGGAAAAAATGGCAGCAAAATCCAACATTCCTGTAAAATACTTAACACAAAAACTTGTGTAAACCATATTTAACTTTCCTCCATTTCTCTATGCCTTTCATCTTGCTACAGCCTAAAATTATAATTTCTCAAAGTCTTCTGAAAGCTTGGACAAATCACTTGAGATGACAGACCTAACTGTGATTGATTGATGGATATTAGTAACTAAGGATTATTATTAAACACATTTTAAAACTTTGGCACAAACTTCACTTTAAACCCAGAGGGCACTGGCGTCTTGGGAACAAAAAGCAATAGAACAAAACAAAAACCTCTCCATTCAGAGGTGGCAACAGTATAGTTTCTCCAGGGTAACTGCCTAGAATGAAGGCCAGGATGCCAATTTATGAACCACAAATTGGGTTCTTGTTAGAGCTTCTCGTGCAAGGGAAAGGGATGGTGCATGAGTGCTGGCAACCATCTGTTCCTGGCTTTGCACCTTTTATTGCACAAGTATCACAGTCAAAGCTAAATGTTCCCTGAAAGTTGACCCTTTTCACTGGCTTCCAGTTGCTCCTACATTTGGTTGCCAGCAAGAGTCCAAATGCCCCGAGTACTAAAGAGAACAAGGCTGCAGGACCTGCCGACAGGTGTGTGTGTTATGAAAGTTGTGTGTGTAGGTGTGTGTGTTACTCACAGGAGCACAGAGGGATCGCTGCTCTGCCTGCTCAGGTGGTAGGAAAGTGCAACCAGGAGGCCACAGAAGGCTGAAAACAGGGCTGGGATGTGCTGTGTGCTCCACGGCTCCTGAGGAAAACACACGACATAGCAAGTCATTCCACGGCTGGTGCAGATGGCAGGGACAATACAAAATGCCCCAAGGTCCAGCTAGATGGAACTGGTGTCTGAGGGCACTTCTGTCAATGGGTAGACAGCACCTGATGGCCACACAGAAATGTGGCCTGTTCACCAGTGAACACTGAGTTTGACAAGAGACAGGGGCAGGGGTGAGGGACATTTCAAATAAATTCCACATATTTACAAGAATATCTTTACTTACTCTTTTCTAAGAACATATGTACTTAATCTTATCTAAAATTAAATTTAAGAGTTTTATAAGATGTAACATTAAAAACACATGTTGCCTCTTCTGGATTCAATAGAACGCTTAATAATGATTACAAGGATTGTATTTCTTAGTGTTAATCAATGGTTTCAGAGGTGTAAGACGTGTAAACACAAGAGGAGAGATTAAGTCAACCAATGGATTGAAACAAATCTTGGTAAAAACAAAAGACCATCCGTAAAGAAGGAAAAAACTATTTGAAAAGAGCAATGACTACAGGTTTCATCTGACAGAAGCACTGATGCAGGGCAATGTAGTCGGGGGTGAAAGAACAGATTTCTGGAAACCCAAGTACCCAGCAGGAGAACTTGGCGGCAGGGACAAGCTCTCGCCCCCCCCTCCCCCCATCCCACACACCTGGAACTCCCACCAACTCAAATGCATCTTCATATGCAAAGGAGGAAACTTTCCAACAACATCAGTACAACCTGCCAAGGGCCTCAAAGCTGGATCTAGTAAAGGACTTCAATACTTTTCTGTCCAGATGTTGACCTGTAAATTTACCAAGTGTTTTGTTTGTGAAGGATAAGTTGTTAATGATGTTCAGATCAAATATACAGATGAATGAGTCGAGAGTGCTCATATTACATTTGTCAGTGCAAAGATATACTGGAAAAGTGCTGCCCTGGGTAGGATCAGTGATTTTTATTTTTTCATGACTCGCTTTCCTAGAAATTAAAATGCATTACCTTTTCCTCTCTGTAAAGAAGATATAGTTGCCAAAAAGAGCACACAGCACAACCCAGTCTCACTGGGATGCTGAGCTCAGTAGCTGGACATCAGGAAGGGAGACAGGCCCACAGACACAGGTCAAGCAACCAGGCCCCTGCCCCAGGGACACCCACCACCTCTCAGCTCACCCTCTTACCCTACTGCCCCACAAAGTAACTCTCTGAACCCTTAAGGTCCCACAACTGCTTATTTTCCTAATTCTGGCAGATTCTTCCCCACCAATCCACAAATTTTGCTGGAAATCTCAGAACTGTAATAACTGTTCTCTGCTTCTCTCTCCTTTGAAGTTTCATTCAGCAAGATCCTCCCTTCTGTGTGAGAGGACACATCCTCCTCCCTAAGGCCAACCATACCTGTGTACCCACTGTTTTGGAACCATCCCGGGCTGGGTAGGTTGTCAACATCAGCCCAGGCAGCTTTAAAAAAGAAACTCGGAGTTGCTGGCATCATCCCCACAAGTTTTTAAAAATTTTTTTATTAAGACAGCATTGCATTATAACATTATGTAAGTTTCAGGTGTCACACACACACACACACACCTGAAACTTACATAATGTTATAATTTAAGAATAAAACTTTTGACACAGGGGAGCTCAGTGCTTCATGCTTGGTGACAAACACACGATGCTCTGAAGCAAAAAGCTTCTCCATCATCCCCACACTCAGCTGATTCTCAGGAATCAGGGATGCATCTTTTCAACACCTTTCCAATCTGTCCCTTGCGTTCATTTTACCCTACCGGGAAAGGCTTCTGTGTCTCATTCCTGGACTGTTAATAACAACTTCATAGCAAGAAGGTCAAATGCTGATCTCCACATTCTTCACCCATTTCACAGATCCCAAGACATCTTCCACATAACAAAAGAATGACCCTGCTCTCATAAAAGCCAAATTAATCACATTATTGACCTTCACTTAGTATTTTCCAATGATTCCTTATTGCCTACCAAATAAAATGTACTCCACAAGAAGCTACATTAACCAATTAGGATCTTGGCCCTAACCTAACTTTCTAACCTCATTCCTTCCACTTAGAATATATACAATAGCATAAACATATATTTCTTCCCAGGCCCTGCCTTCACAAACAGCGTTCTATCTGCCCAGAGGGTACTTCTTCTCTGATGCCATTCCACTCCCCTCTCTCTGCAAACTCCTACCCATGCTTTAGGACCCAATATGAGAAGTATCACCTGCTTAGTACTGCCCAGTACCAGACTTTCCAGGTAGACTGCAGCCCTCTGTGTATCAAAACTGGCTTTAAACATCCCAATTGCAGCATTTAAGGTATGTCACTCCTGTTATTCATGGGCATGGGTGGGACTTCCCCTCATGTCTCATCTGAGAGGTGCTGGCACTGAGCAACGTGAGTAGGCTCAGCTTTGCAGCTCTTCCTCCAGTAGGTGGCTCAAAGATAAGCTATCAAGGTATCCTTGAGTGAAGGACTGTATCAGTTCAGTTTTTTTTTTTTGACTACATTGGGCCCTCTTCCATGACCTACGTAGAAAGAATTTTTGGCAAGAAAAGAGGGTAAAATAATTAAGTAGCTTAGATAAAAAGTGGCCAAGCAATGAGATTCCACCAAAATGACAGCTCATCAGAGAATTGTTCCTTGACTCTAAAACTTTATTTTTCCCTCAAATGCCACCAGTAATAGCAGAACAGTTATTCTGAAAAGTGGGAGTTTTATATTTTCCTAACCATACATTTACTGGCTTCCAACTTTGTGCCAGGCACCAAGGAGCTCCCCTGTGAGAGGACAGACACAGTGTCTTGGGAAAGAAAGAATACATGAGTATTATTTATTGGTGGTTCAGGGGTGAAAGACAGCACAGGGGTTAAAGACAGCACTATCAAGCTATCAGCCACTGCAGCATGAGTTCGATCCCTGGCCAGGGAGATACCCACACGGCGCAGCAGACCTCTCCTGTCTCACCTGTTGTTCCCCTCAGCAGTGTATTTCAGTAGATCTGCCTATTCTGCTCCCCACTCACTCTCGTGACTCTTCTCACCTTTCCCACCCCCACACGTCTGGCTTACACCCCAGTTCTTATATGCATAAAAAAATAAATCTTTAAAAAAAAGAAAGAATACATGAGTAACTGCAATAGGGTACAGGGAGTGAAAATAATCGGGAGGAGAGCGCCATACTGGGGAGCAGAGCAGGGGGCAGAGTGAGTCAAGAGTGTGCTTTTAAGTGGAGCCCCACACAGAAGAATCACAGCAAAACATGCTCCCTCCCCTGCAGGAGTTTCTGAAAAGGCTAATTCAGCTCAACAGCCCTGTGGGTGGATGATGCTATCCTTCTACTTCCCCTGTTCTTACCTATTCAATGTATTTCATTCACAATTTCATGAAGGCTGGGGTATTTCTCTTACATGCAGTTCAAGAAAACACAAATGCATTAAAAAAATCACTATGAAAAGGATTTAGTAACCATGACCATGGAAATAAGTGTCACTGTACAGAACAGAGGAAACAGTCATATAGTTAATCCAGCCTCATGAATGATTCTATAGGAAAAAAATTACATCTAAGTTGTTCACTTTCCTCTTCTGAAAAATGTGACAATGTCATCTTTCTTGAACATTGCTCTGGTGACTTAATAAGATTTGAAACAGCCTTGCACACTGCAAAGTAGTGTGTCAGCATCCATTTTTTTAGTCACTGGAAAAGAAAGAGTATCCATGATGGACAGTATTCTCTGACAATCAATTCAATCTAGACTAAATATAATTAAGTAATTAAGTTTACCTAATAAAAGTAATAGGTAATTACTTTTATTTGCTAGCTACCCCTCAAATAATGTGTCTTTCATTCATCCTCTACTTAAATAACTCTCTCCAGGCAAAAGCAAAGAACAGCCCCGGACCCTCCCTCTTTACCTACTCAAACAGCAAATGATAGAAAAGGGAGTGGGAGTTAAAAATATCGAATCAGAACCTGTGGAGCTAGAGATGGGTGATGTCGCCCCCCCCACCTTCTACTTCTGTGCATTTTTCTCCACCTGTGATGACCTATGCAGACAAGTGACTGTTTGATTGACATCTGATCCCTCAGCTAGGCTGAGCATAAGGGTAGGAGGCACTCGTGTGTTCGACCTCAATGTATTCTCAATACCTATGCAGTGCTGAAAAGCATTTAATCAATATGTGTGGAACCAATTCACCTTACTGCATAAAGCTTATAATATATAAACTACATGGATTGTTTTATTTAAGTATCTACAACTACAGGGAAGGTTGATCTTTTAGATTGCAGAACTGCAGCTCAAAGCAAGATTCTGGATACATTGTTGGATTCTGATAGCTAAAATTTTATTGAGGATTTTTGCATCAGTGTTCATTAGGGAGATTGGCCTGTAGTTTTCCTTTTTTGTGTTGTCCTTGTTCGGTTTTGGTATTAGTGTAATGTTGGCTTCATAGAACGTGTTTGGTATTGTCCCTTCCTTCTCAATTTTTTGGAAGAGTTTGTGAAGGATAGGCACTAATTCGTCTCTGAATGTTTGGTAGAATTCATTTGTAAATCCATCAGGTCCTGGGCTTTTGTTTTTGGGGAGGTTTTTGATTACCATTTCAATTTCGCTAATTGTAATTGGTCTGTTTAGGTGTTCTATTTCTTCTTTATCTAGCTTTGGCTGATTGTAGAGTTGTAGGAATTTGTCCATCTCCTCTAGATTGTTAAACTTGTTTCCATATAACTGTTCATAGTAGTTACTGATTATTCTTTTGATTTCTGCTGTGTCCGTTGTGATTTCTCCTCTTTCATTGATGATCCTGTTTATTTGTGCTTTCTCCCTTTTTTCCTTTGTGAGCCTGGCTAGGGGTATAAGATAATTCACCACGACCAAGTTGGATTCATTCCAGGGGCACAAGGATGGTTTAACATCCGAAAATCAATCAACGTTATCCAACACATCAACAAAAAGAAATATAAAAACCATATGATAATATCAATAGATGCTGAGAAAGCTTTCGACAAAGTGCAACACCCATTCATGATAAAAGCCCTTGAAATTCTTGGGATACAAGGAACATACCTCAACATCATAAAGGCCATCTATGACAAGCCAACAGCCAGTATCATTCTCAATGGTGAAAAGCTGAAAGCAATTCCATTAAGATCTGGAACAAGACAAGGATGTCCACTCTCACCTTTGCTTTTCAATATAATACTGGAAGTCCTAGCCAGTGCAATAAGACAAGAGAAAGACATCCAAGGAATCCAAATAGGAAAAGAAGAAGTCAAACTATCACTATTTGCAGACGATATGATATTATACATAGAGAACCCCAAAAACTCCACAGAAAAGCTAATTCAACTCATCAATCAGTTCAGTAAAGTGGCAGGATACAAAATCAACACGCAAAAGTCAGTAGCCTTCCTATACACAAACAATAAATCTGAAGAAGAAGAAATCAAAAAGACCATCCCTTTTGTTATTAAAACAAAAAAAATCAAATATTTGGGAATAAATCTAACAAAAGAGGTAAAGGACCTATACAAAGAAAACTATAAAACACTGTTAAAAGAAATAGAAGAAGACACAAAGAAATGGAGAGACATCCCCTGCTCATGGATTGGAATAATAAACATTATTAAAATGGCCATCCTTCCAAAAGCAATATACAGATTCAATGCTATTCCAATCAAAATTTCAATGTCATTCTTCAAAGAAATAGAACAATTATTGATGAAATTCATATGGAATCACAAAAAACCCCGAATAGCCAAAGCTCTCCTGAAAAAAAGAAAAGGGAATGGAGGCATCAGACTCCCAGACTTCAAACTATACTACAAAGCCATAATCATCAAAACTGCATGGTATTGGAACAAGAACAGACATACAGACCAATGGAATCGAATAGAAAATCCAGAAATAAACCCACAGATTTATGGTCAACTAATCTTTGACAAAGGAGCAAAGACTATGCATTGGAGCAAAGAAAGTTTGTTCAATAAATGGTGCTGGGAAAACTGGGTCGCTACATGCAAAAGAATGAAGCTTGACCACCACCTCACACCATACACAAAAATCAACTCAAAATGGATTAAAGAACTAGACATAAGACCTGAAACCATAAAATATATAGAAGGAAATATAGGCGAAACACTACGTGATTTGCACATCAAAGACATCTTTACAGACACATCACCCAAAGCAGTGATAGTGAAGGCAAAGATAAACAGCTGGGACTATATCAAATTAAAGAGCTTTTGCACAGCAAAAGAGACAATAACAAAAACAAAGAGAAACCCCACCAACTGGGAGAACATTTTTGCACCCAACACTAATGATAAAGGACTGATCACAAAAATCTGCAAAGAGCTGATGAGACTCAACAACAACAAAGAAAATAATCCAGTCAAAAAATGGGCAGAAGAGCTTAAAAGAAACTTCTCTGAAGAGGAAATGCAAATGGCCAACAGGCATATGAAAAAATGTTCAACATCACTTGTCATCAGGGAAATGCAAATCAAAACTACCATGAGATACCATCTTACACCAGTGAGAATGGCACATATTAAAAAAACTAGCAACAACAAATGTTGGCGAGGGTGTGGAGAAAAAGGAACTCTTCTGCACTGTTGGTGGGAGTGCAAACTGGTCCAACCACTGTGGAAAGCTGTGTGGAGATTTCTGGACCTACTAAACATAGAGCTTCCATATGACCCAGCAATTCCACTCCTAGGTATTTACCCAAAGGACACAGAAACATCAATTCCAAAGAACACCTGCACCCCTATGTTTATAGCAGCACTGTTTACAATAGCTAAGCTTTGGAAACAACCCAAATGCCCAAAAATAGATGACTGGATCAAGAAGATGTGGTACATATATACCATGGAATATTACTCAGCATTCAAAAAAGATAAACACATGCAATTTGCTGCAACATGGATGGCGCTGGAAGGGATCATGCTCAGCGAAATAAGCCAAAAAGAAAAAGAAAAATACCGGATGGTCTCACTCATAGCAGGAATCTAGAAAACTTAAATAAGGGACCAGGAAAATGAATAACTATAAGAAAGTGAAAATCAAAATCAACAAAAACTATGAACCAGAGACACTTTTAGGGGGGCGGGGGCGGAAGGGGAGGGATTGGGGTCAGAATGGGGGGCTGCAATTGTATGGGGAATATAACAATAAAATTTATAAAAAAAAAAAAAAAAAGCCAAAAAAAAAAAAAAAGAAATATTGTTATCTCACTGACAAGTAACTTCTTAATATTGTTACTTCCTAAACTAAAGAAATAAATAGCAGTATGTTAGGGATTAGAGATTTAAGGCTATTTATTGTCACTTTGATGATTTTTTTTGTAAGTGGTTTCCATGCTTTTTTTTAAAAAAAAAACTACTCCTTTTTTAAAAAAAAGTTATATTCACATATAATAAATTTGAGAGCCTTTTTATGTCAAAAGGGATCATTCTTCTAATTTTACTGTCTTGAATAGAATGCATTTATAATAGAATGTAATGTTCTGTGTGATATTATTTTAGTTTAATTACTTTTTCTAACTGTTGAATAATATTCTTTTTATCCATTCATTTTTATGTTTTGCATGATTTGTATATGTATTGTTATGAAATAAAATTAGTAAAAGTCAAAAAAAAAAAAAAAAAAAAAAAAAAACAGATAAAAGCATGAGAAATAGTGAGGCTTAGAGAAAATAAATAGCAGGGGCAATGACCTTCACAGTTCATGATCACATAATTTTCTACACTGAGAAGAAAAGTAGCCAGATACCATCAACTCTGATGATCAGACAAAAGAAAATGTGCTAAGCATGAGCAATGGAATCTGAAAGTAATTTAAGGAAAGAACTTCCCAACACTGATGATTAAGTAAAGTTACCCTAGAGAAAGATTACCATTTCCTTTTCTCAAGTTAGTTTAAAACACAGATATTTTCCTTGGAAAGTTAAGATACAAGCTTGTCTAAAAGAGAAGGAAGAGAAGCTTGCTGAAAGTTTTTCTTGTTAGGCTTTTATAACTTAAAACATAGTATGGTTTTAACAACTCCACAACTTAACACACATACACACCCCACAGACATACAAATAAACAGATTGAGTATAAGGAAGATCTATTCCAAATTATTTTACAGAATTAAGGTTGGGAGGGAAACCCCAATAGGATAAACTGCCTTTGTTCCCTTTTGTTTTTTCTTTCTCCTTGCTCAATTGATTAGTCTCCTAGTTATTCTGCCATTAATCACCTACACTGTATTCCTCCAGGGTCCAAGTTTCTCTCCACTGTCTCTTCCCTAGGCAGTTCTGTACATCATGGGTGGGAAAGAAGAACAGTGAGAGTGATGGAGACTTTCTACAGGATCAATGGCAGCTAGGAATTAAATTTCTAGAAAAAAGTAGAACTTGTCAAGTCAGAGACAGGGTAAGGAAAAAAATGCATTTGAGGATGATTTTATTTTCATTTTTATATGGGAACTGAGAAGGAAATATTGGCATTTGATGAAGAATAGAACAACTGACCTGCAGAGGGATTTTGAAATAAAATCATTGGAAACATTGCTTATTTTATCTGGAAGACATAGTTCAGCGGTCTCAAACAGCTTCTTTTCACAAAGAAAAGCAGAAAGGAGAAGCAGAAGTACTGACATAGTTTTCAATTAAATTTTTATACTTTAAATATAAATGCTTAGATGTTGAATTTTGTTATCAATAGTTACTCTCCTAAATACACACACACATGTACATGAGTACACAAATACAAGCACACATATGAAGATTTTGGAGGGAGATAAGGTTTTAAACAATGTATCATCCACTAATAATGAAGTATACACCATGTGACAATTTGTTTCAAAATCAACATCCCTAATAGCTTTGAGATGTGTCTCATGGGCCTCTGAATTGGGAATGATACAGATTGATGAGTGTTGGCTTCATAAAACTCCCAGTGGTTTTGAAATATTTTTATGAGGTAGAAATAAAACTTCCTAATAGTCCTACAATTCTGTGGTACATTTCACAGGCATTTGGGGATTCTTTCGATGAAAACGCACAGGGTAGTTAAACTTTGTATAAAAGTATTCTCTGAAGAGAATCTTAGTTTTGGCATTTTTTTCTTAGAAATTTTAGATATCTCTATGATGGAATTTACAGGGCAGACTAACTGAGGCTTTGGATATAAAGGGAATGCAAATGGACCAAATTCTTACTTTGCTATGAACTTCATCATAGACTCACACTATTTCTTTTTAAGGTAAAAGCAAGGGATTCTTCTTAGCCCAATAAATATAAGGGCATTTCTGAGATTCAGGTTTTTGTATATCCTCAAATAAGAACTAAATCACATCACTCTGATACTGAGATAAGCCCTATTTTTAGGCCTATTATTGAAAAGAATCTCATCTTTAAATTAAAGAAATTTTGTGCCCCTAAACTTCCAGAAATTCAGTAAGCTCAGCTATGTCTTCTAGTCCCTGTACTAAGTACTCTGTTCACATTTCACACACAGCCCTTGAGTTATCACAGGATCAAGAGCATGCACTGGACATACTCTGGGCCCCCCACCCTCTCCCCTAGCAGCCAGTGCTCACTCTGTTGCAGCTATGGTTGATACTCCTCATAGACCCTGAAGATTTTAGGGGCATCCCCAGTGCTGAGCACTGAGTCTAATTCATAGAAGTCATCAGTATGTGTTCAGTAAATTAATAAATGATCACATTAATAAAGATGATAAATCAGACTTCATTGTTTACTAAAAGCAGATTTTTCTGTTTCATATTTTTTCATTTTGGTGAAAAATATTCAATGTTTATAATTTAAGATAACAGTTTACTTTTATTAGGGGAAAATGAGATCATTAGCTAGTGAGATATACTGATAGGTGCCATGCATTCAAACCTATCTATATCAACATATAGAAATGTAAATAACACGCACTCTAATGTACATATTTTGGGGTAGATATATGGACATTTACTTTCCTCCTCAACCTTCTCAGTTACTTGAATTTATTCAATGCCAAAGTTCATAGTTCACCTTTTATGTAACAGACACTGGGCTTTATACGGGATATAAAAAGAAGCATATAAAAGCCACAGTCTATAACTGAGGAGATCATAATCAAATGGGAATGATGATCAGTTGCCTAAACAAGAGGCTGTGAGGGCCATCCAGCTGCCAACATCTATCGCCCCATTGACTGCCAGGGTTGATTTGGCTATGCTATCAGTGAGGAGGACTGTTCATTCAGGACCTTCCCTGCATAGAGATGGACAGTTCATCCATCAAGATATAAAAGTAGCTGCACTCCCCTGCTAGAACCCCCAAACACGCTCTCAAGTCCAAACAATAGTTCCTATAGGGCCTCCCCGATGGCGCAGCAGTTGACCACTGGGTTGCGAAGCTGCCTATGGCCTCTGCAGCACCGGTTCAATCCCCGGCCGCCAGCGAGGGTCCTGCATGGCGCACAGACCTCTCCTGCTGCCCGCTGCTCCCCTCAGCATTGTATTTCGTCGTCTGCCTGTTCTGCTCCCCGCTCTGGCTCTGGTGAATTCTCTCACCCTTTGCACTTCTGACTGTACCCAGTGCTTGTATAAATAAATAAATAAATATTAAAAAAAATAGTTCCTATAAACTTCTCAATGGCTTGACTATACACTTACATATATTTTCACATTTAGTTCACAGCACACCTGAAAGGTAAGTATTGTTCACTTTAAACATAAGGAAATAGAGGCTTTACTTTCCTAATTATTATGGCGAGTATGTGTATTGCCCATAGAGAACTGATTATATGCAAAAAAATAAATACTGAGTGAATATCAAAAGTCTACACGATTTTGGAAGAGAAAAAAATAAGCCCTTACTGACGTGGCCAGGACAGCATAATCTTCCAGCTTCACCAGGAACATTGCTGCTCACGCTCCAGGCCTAGAGTTCACTTTTCTCTCGGCCCTTCCCTTTCCCTATCTATCACTCCAAATGGGACAGTCACAGAGTGCAATATCAATTTCACCACATTTGGATTTGATGTTTCAAAACTTGAGTTCAGATCTTTGATTCACTCAACAATTGCAATTCCACTTTGAACACCTGAGGTTTCATTATTCTTCCTATTTTTTTTTCCCAAATCAGTGTCACTGCCACAGTCAAAGTCATCCTACCGAAGCTCGAGGGAGTAAAACAATTTAGGGTGAACTTAGTTTGCTGATGGATGACCCTTTTTTTAAACTGTCTAGGATGGGAGGTGTGACACTAAGTACCAACTGCCTACATAATTCCCATCCCCCCCTCCTCTGTTTTCAAGAACTTCCTCACTAGCAGTTCAGAGAGCTAAAAGACTTGTAATTCCCACTCCCTTGCAACTGTAAGTGACATGGTTCTAGATATAAAATATAACCTGTAGTCTAGTGTAAAAAAGGTGAACTAGGATTTTATTTTCAAACATATTATTATATTACACCATTATATTCATGACCATTGCAATTGTCATATATTTATGCTAATTAAGTTGCCATCTGTATTTATTTTCTATTGTGATGGAATAAATTACCATGCACTTAGTGGTTTAGAAAACACAATGGTGTGATTCACACTATCCAAGGGTCAGAAGTCTGTACACAACTTGGCTGGGTCATGTCTCAGGGTTTTACCAGGTTGAAGTGACAGTATTAGCCAAGACAGCCTGAGACTGGGGGTTGTCTGCCAAGTTCACTAGTATTTGGCAGGATATATAGTTCCTTGCAGCTGTAAGATGGAAGGCCCCCTTCTCTTGTTGTCCATCTTTTAGGGTTCACTGTAGCTGAGAGTCCATCCTCACTCAGGTCCTTGATAGGTAGTTCTTTCCATAGGCAATCCACAACATGGCTATTTACTTCTTGAAAGCCAACCAGGGAGGGTCTCCCTTGCTGCTTCTGGTTCTGTCCTATAGACCCTTTTGAAGGGCTTGCCTGATTAGGTCAGACCCACTCAAATGATCTCTTTTACGATAAATTTAAAGTGAACTGACTAGTAACCTTACAATAGTAAAATCCCCTCCCCTTTGCCAGATAATGTAACTTGGTCACTGGAGGGACTGTCCCATCCTACTCACATGTCTTGCCCACACCCAGGAGATGGGACTTTCACAGGGTGGGCTCACCAGGGGGTAGGAGTTTTAGGCAGTCTTAGAATTCTGTCCACTATGCTATTTAGTGAGAACCTTCCAGCTAAACACTCTATACATTATCAATTTAATTCCATTTACTTCTGACAACATTCATATGGAGCAGGTATCACTAATCCGTTTTACAATGGGAAAAACAATGTGAATTAGCCATGTGCCCTCAGGCAAACAATTTAAGCACTCTGCTTCAAAGTCACCATTGGAATATAGAAATACTATTATCTTTCTTATGTATTACATGGAGCTATAATAAAGGATAAATGAGAAATCGCTTGGGAAATTATTTTGAAAATTAAAGTAGCATAGATTTACAAGTTTTCTTATAGGCTTGTGAATTATTCTTTTGACTAGAAAAATATATTTACACTTCAAAACTGTTGAAGAGCATGACATAAAAGATTGAAAAGACACAAGATAAGGGGCCTGTGATTAGTGACATTAAGTTACTTAATCTCCCTCTAGACCTTCATTTTCTCATGTTTAATAATAAAATGCAGAAGTTGGAATAGGGGATAGCTAATATCCATTTCAGTACTAAAAGTATTCTAGAACTATGGTATGTTTTATATCTGCAATTGGATTTTAAAACCTGAATGTAGGGGAAATGCTATTGTTTTAGCTGCAACACTATAGTACCGAGAAGAACACGGGGAAAATGCTCCCACAGGCCATTCTTAATGATTCTTGGGGAACATTAAATTATAATAATGTGCCTCAACCCTTGGATCCCCTTGCCATCAATAAAACAGACTCTCTTTGTAAGGTATTAAAAAAAAATAATAGCAGTCATGCTTTATCCAGACATAGAGAAATCCCAGTTAATTAACTACTGAGTCATTTCTCCAGGGAGCAAATATTCCAGTTGTTTCTGTACATCACTGTCAAATACTTAAGTCAATGTATATATTACTGGCTACCATCTTGGGTGAGTCAAAGAGAATATGAAATTTAAAAAGGAATAAATTTTTCCCCTAATTAATATTCCAGAGAGAAGAATTAACTCACAGTCCCTCAGTCTGCTTATATCATGTGAGAAAAATGAAAAGCAAGGTCATAAATACATATCAAGGTCCATATAGAGAAACATATCTCTGGCGAGGCAGCTGACTTGCTGAAATCATTCACAAGGGCCCATCAATCTATCATGGTACAGTGTTGATAAAAGGAAAAAAAAAAAATCCAGTAGGCAATGCAAAGAAAAAGCACAAAGGACATAAACAAAAGCATCATTAAATAAGAAGTGGATCACAGCTCTGGGTAAGTGTGGTAGATTGAAGACGGGTGAGTTTTTCTTTTTTCCTAAGGATTCCCTTGCCAATTTGCTGGCCATGCTCATTCAATTCATGGCATTTAATAGGTACTGCATTTTAAAGTGGAGAGTCAAGCTGCAACCATTAGAAAACTCAAGGCTTCCAAGTGAGAAGGGAGAAATGCAAATTGCTCTATTTTTACCAAAAGGTATTTCAAAATATAGATAGAACATTAGAAATCTTTAACATAAGGCGATACTATTTATCTCAAGTGGCGCTTGTTCTATGCTAAGCAAGAGAAGTCAATACCTTTTTGGGATGAAACAAACCTTCCTAAATTACCTGGCAAAAAGCATGTTTCAACACCTAAGTAAACCCCAGAGCCTTTGATGTGTTCATTCCTATCACAAAGTGAAGCAGAGTGCTTCCAAAATTGAATCTACTTACTCTGATCCAACAGTTTTTGCACCTATAGCATGCTATATATAGAAAGGAAAGCAGAAATGAACAAAAATCTCAGCCCAGGATTATAGAGATTTTATCACTTGGGCCACTTCTGATCAGCTCATGCTGGCTGCCTACTTGTCTGGGTATCCTGAGACCTTACTGACCTCAATGAAAAAAAGTAGTGTGATTAATTAGCATTGTCTGAAATGAAGAGGGAGTTGGACTTGGAGGGGTAAGGGGATGATAGCACCTGTCCCACAATTAAATAAAAATTCAAAAGATTTCTGGATTTTTTTTTTTTTTGATTATTGGATTCTTCAGTAGTTTTCAAAACCTTCTAAGAATTTTGTAAGAAAAGCCCAGCTATCATCCCGGGAATGCACATTATTTTTGATAATACTTGAATTGGTAGTAATGAGCCTTCAACACTAGTCAAATAGAATGGGATTTTCACAGCATATATTTCTCCTTTAGAAATTAGTCTAAGAAGTCCCAGGAGTCATTCCTTTGTGGAAATCATCCTAAAGATGAAAGACTATTCTCTCTTTCATACATTGAACCAAGATTCTATTTTCAAAAAATTATTTTTCATTACATGTGAGCCTTACCTGCTCAAAAGCATGAGGCACGAGAAAGGTGCAGCACAAGCCAAAGATTTAGAGCAAGCAGATGCAGTATTAGTAATAGGACAGAGGATGAGAACGCATCTGAGGGAGAATCAGGAAGTGGAGTTTCTGGTCTGCCCACTCTTGGAGTGATTTGGAAAGTCAACTAACTGGTGGAACTTCTTAATGCCTTTGTGTCTGTCACCACTGGGGCTATCAGCTTATATATGTAATTAAGATGCATAATGTGTCCACCAGATCAGAAATAGATTTTAGCCTTGCATTAGAAAGTGTCTGTAATTCTGATGCTTCCTACCCAGATACCTAATCTTCTCACTTCTTCACTATTAGCAGGTTAATGTCCTCACTGCCTCTTCCACCTGCCATGGCCATTCATTCCTAACTCTGACCAAACCTGTTTCTCAAGCTCAACTGCATCCTCAGTGGCCAGCACCTCCACTGACAAGGTAGACTGGCAAGGCCATGTTAAAGACCACCTTCCCTGATAGATTTTTTCTTCTCTGATCACCCAAAGCACAGCATCATCTTTGATGAATGTTAACCTGCTGAGGAGAACTGATACATCCCCCTTTCCTATCTCTACAGTACAAGGAAGTCATTTCTAAACAAAAAAAATATACACTGACTACCAGAGAATGTGAACCCCCAGCTCCTGCAGCACTCACAGGGCCTGGCCTGTTCCCATTTCCATCAGCCACAGGATATGTACTGCAAATGCTGTTTGTTATTCAGGATTTATATCATGATTACAAAGAGGGGCAAAGCAATATGTGGTCAAAATGGCATTAGGAACACAGAAAACTAGCTTCTACTCTCACTAAATATCTAATATAATATTCAAAAAGCAAGAAACATAAATTCACACTGGTACTCAAGTGTGGTACTCGTGCATAAACCAGGCCCTGAGGAAGTTATGCTTGATCATACAGATGAAACTAAACTGAAAGATAGTTCTGAGGTTGAACACATGACCCAACATCCATTCTCCATTTGAAAGAGAGAGAAGAGAGTTCTGAGAAAGTAAGCAGGAAAAGGTCTTGCTAACACCCTTCTGACGTCACCTGAATCAGGGAATCAGAGGCAAGAGGGCTGGGGTAGGGGCAGGCCACAAGGCTGGCAGACAACATAACATCTGGATTTGCACATCTGTGGACTGGTAGTATTTGGCCATTCTCACCATCTTGGAAGCAGCAGGCTTATTTGATTAACTCATGGGGAGGAATACTGGTGCATAAAGAGTGCAAAAGAGAAAACCACTGTCTCAAGTATACCATTTTTAACTAGGTAGGCCCGTGACGTTGCTTCCTTATATTAACTTCAGGAATCCATCAATAAGACATTTTTCTATCTGAACTGGTAGACTTCAAGATAGGTCACTAAAACTATTCAAAGGAAATTCCAAAGGAAAAAAGAAAGCGAAAATAAAAAGAACATAGCATCCAGAAGATAGAACAATACTGAATCATCCAACATATATGTAATCATCCAAGAAGAAAATAAAAACTGAACAGGGCAGGAGACATATCTGAAGAGATAATGGCTAAGTATTTGGAAAGCTCAATAAAAAAAAAAAACCTTTTAGGGAACCTTACATAAAATAAAAAATGGACATGATACATGATACACCAAGTTACATCACTGTTAAAATCCTGAGAACCAAAGACAAAGAGAAAATCGTGAAGGTAGCCAAAGAAAATAGGAACATTACCAGTAGAGGAACAAATACTGGGAAAATAGCAGGTTTTGATCAGAAATCACACAATCCAAAAGAAACGGGAACAACATATTTAAAGTGTTGAAAGAGCGGGACTCGCCGGCAGCACTGTGAAGCTGTCCACAGCCTCTGCAATGTCTGTTCTATTCCTAGCCAGCCAGGGAGAAACCCACATGGCAAGGTACACCTCTCCAGCCTTGCCCGCTGCTCCCCTCAGCAGTGTTTTTGTTCCGTCTGCCTGTTCTGTGCCCTGCTCTGTCTCTGGTGAATTCTTTCACCCTCCCACACCTCTGGCCTGTACCCCAGTTCTTGTATAAATAAATAAATCTTAAAAAAAAATATTGAAAGAAGGAAAAATGAAAAAATGAACACATCAATCCAGATTTCTATCCCAGTGAATATATTTTCAAAAAATGATGGCACAATAAAGAATGTCTCAGACAGAAGCTGAAAATATTCACTAGATTTGTTAAAGGAAGCTCTTCAGATCAGTGGAGTATGACGCCAAACCAAATGGAAACAAGGACCCACACAAAGCTTTCTTCCCTTATAAATATAACTGGTATTCAGATCACATACAAAATAGTATTCACAACGGAGCAGGCATATGTAACAGTTACATTTCTTTTCTGATCCAACATATTGTTTTCTTAAACCTTGTTTTCCATCATCCCTTGTTGCCAGCCTAGGTTTCAACTTTATCCACTTGAATAAGCCCATCAGATTTCTAGATTCTGAAATTGTGTTGCTGTCATATCCTCTCTCTGTCCATATTATGCATAAATTTTATTCCTTTACCATCTTTGCATGGTATTTCAGATGGAACTGAAGGCAAACACAGAGGTTTATCATGGACGACCATGATAAACAGTGTCATCAACTGACCTTTCAAACAGATCTGGGGGGTGAGGGGGATGTTAAGCCAGTGGGTTTCATACTTCTTGGCATATCAGATGCCTTAACATGACTCCTAACATCTGCCAAGCCCGGCCGGCCAGGGAGAAACCCACATGGCAAGGCAGACGTCAGCTGCTTCACCCGCTGCTCCCCTCAACAGTGTTTTCCGTCCGTCTGCCTGTTCTGTTCCCCACTCTGTCCCACTGGATCCTGCCGCTCCTGTTTCTGCTCAAATCCTGTTTCTCTTATAATCAGAGAGAACATTTCTCACTAAAATAATTTCTTGATTGAATAAATACGAGAAGAAGGGGAAGGTCCTTGGCCTCACACCTACCTTCACCGCACTGAAGCAGAACACATGGAGCAAGGCAGCTGCTGCAGCACTCCGGGCCACACTGTAGACAGCTGATGTCAACCCAGAAACAGCTGGAACAAAAATGTGAACAATTACTTTGTAGATCTCAAGTCTCCCAATCAATAAATGTAAGTAAGTAAAGAGAAGGTTTTAGGCTTCCTACTCAAATGTCTGCTGAAGGAGCAAAAACTAACTATGCAATCAGCCAAAAGCACTGGGTGACTTTTAGTCCAGGAAGAGACTGACAGTTGGGTTAAAAACTCGGGAAGAATGCATATAGGAGGAGCCTTGACAACATTCTTAGAAAACCGTGTGAACCTGTCAGGTTGGAGGTAATAAAGACCTTGTTGCTTACAGTTGGAAGTTGCTACTCCAAGAAAATATCACTGAAACAGATTTCAACAGAAGGAAGAGGAGAAACAGTGAGGGAGATGATGCAGGAGAGGGAGTGAAAGAGAGGGGGAGAAAATGGGAAAGACAGAAAGAGGACAGATTAAAAGATCAATAGATAAAAAGGAAGAACAAGTGCTAGAGTGTGTGTGTGTGTGTGTAATGTGGTGATAACATAATAATCAATTGCTCTACTCTCTGCTTTATGTATATGATTTCATTTAACTTTTATAGTTATTTTATGAGATCAGAGTGTTTATTTCCATTTAGAGAAGAGTAAGCTTTAAAACGAAGCAATCTACATAAGCACTAGGTAATGCTCCACCTGAATCGTAAGTGTCACACCAAACGAAGGTCATAGTGATGTTTAGGGATACATATCTGTACAGACACACACACACAATACTTACGGACAATGTCCAATTCACAAGCTCACTTTTATACTCCTACGTTGACACATACTCCAGGACAGGTACCCACACGCTATGTCCACTCACAGAACTCATACACATCCACACAACAGATCATTTTTGTAAGGATATGTTAGAATGTTCCCAAAGCTATTCCAATGTTCAGAGAATTCTACACAACCCTGTTTTTTGTCTGTGTCTTTACCATTAACTACTAGGTGGTCCACTTTCAGTTTGGCTGGATGAATCTAGTTGTGCCCACCATCAACCTGATGGACCCAAACTGAAGTAGCTTTAAATGCTCCAGATGAAGAGCCCCTAACTGCCCAGGCTTTCATTTCAAGACTGAGGCTCCTTAGCCCTTATCTGAAATTTGCAGGAAGAACAGAAAATAAATGACTTACCAGAACCTCCAAAAAACAGCATGTCAATTTGTTCCAAAAGATAAATGCAAAAAGTGTTGATCTGTGGGAAGAGTCCAAGGAGGGAAATTGCAGGGAAGCAATATAAAAATACTGAAAGTGAACAGACAAGATCATTGGTAAGTGCATGGAAGGGTTCCTGCTGCAATTCTGCCTCCCTCCCCTCCAGCCACCCCATCCTGCAACCCTGGAGGTAATACTCGGGCCCTCTCACCCACTGGGAGGAGAGTCTGGAGGCTGAGCTGAAAACATGCCTGTGGAAAGGCCGAGGAGCTACTGCTAAGGAAGAGGCCCAGGTGAAAGGAATGCAGACAGGCCCAGGACTGAGCAGAGACCCCCGGGGGTGGGGAATGAGAAGGAAGGCTGGTCTTCAGTTTGCACAAGCACTGTGGAGCTTGGGGAGGTGGGGGAGGGTGAGGATGGGAGGAAAAGGTTTGGGAAACCCACAGGAACACACAAAACCCAAGGACACTTATCAGGGGATCTCTTCCTGCATGAGAGGGAGGCATAAAAATTGGAGCCAAGGGGCTCCTCCTGACTTTGCATTTCTGTGACCTCCAGCAAAAATGAATTGCTGAAAGTCTACTACATTCTAACCACCATTGGAAATCCACAGCTCAGTCAGAACTCCGGACTCCAGGAGAACGGGGAGAGTGAGTGGTGGCTAACTTAGAAACTCCACATGCTGAGATGGTGCCTGGTTCCAGGTGGAGAGGAAGAGGGTGCTGCCTCTCCAAACCATAACAATGCAACTGGACAGAAGAGCCATTAGCTGTAATTCAGTGTTTCACAGAGCTCATTTGTTAAAGGAAATAAAACACAGGAGAGCTGTATTTTACAGCAACTTCTCTATCATTCTCTCTTTCTCCTTTCTATTTAAATAAGGTTTCACGAAAATACAGAAATTTCCACTACAGTGCTATAGCACATCTGTCTTCTTTCTGCCTCAGTTTATTGGGTAGAAAGTCAATGAAGTTTAATACTGGCAAACTTTCATAAAACTAAGGAAATTTGATTTAATAAAACTAAGGAAAATTGATCCAATATGCCTAGACATGAAATTATGTCCTAACACAAACTACAATGAATGGTAGAAGTAAGGATGATAGCGGACAGTGTTTCACCCATTTCTGAGAAATTGGAAATGCAACCTTTCCATAGTGAAATTGTAGGAATGAGAGTAATTGTCCAGCCCATTTTCTTGCTAGTAGTAAATTAAAAATAAGTATGGGACAAACCCCTCTATGGCAAAACAAGGAAAGCATGTCAACCCTTTACAAAAGTACAATTTTATGTAATGAACATGACTATAATCAACAGGCCTTTGCTTGGAATTTGAATTATATTTTGAATTACATGATGATTTTATTATAATCTTTTTTCCCTGTGGCAAGATCTAACTACCCTGTAAAAACCTAGAGCATCTGTGAAGAATACATTTCCCAAAGTAGGCAGTCAGAAACAGACACTGATCTGTAAGACAGGACTGCATAAGATGCAATTTCTTTCTTTTTTTTTCCAGCTTTTGTGAATGGAACTTAGAGACATGAAAGGAAAGATATAAGAAATCCATATGTGCCCCTCACCCTACCCTGTAACACATAGACATTTAATTATAGAACACAGAGTTATGGATTGAAATTTTAATCCGTAGAATTTCAAGCAAACTGAGTAGTTCTCTTAACTTTAGGATTCAAAACTCAGATAGGAAGATCATTTGCTACTTGATATTTCACATGGGCAGGATAGGGGCAGAGAGAAGATGCAGCCAGATTTTATTCACTCACTGTCTCAAATGCTGTGTGTGTGACAACACTAAACTGAGTATGAAGAACTACAGAAAAAGTCTGGGTGTGAATCATGTCGAATACAGCCCAAGATTGGAAGTTGTTTGGCAAAACGGAAGTGGGAACTATTCGCTGTAAGATGTACATTAGGCAATGGAACCAAAACTAATGAAGCAGAAAGAACTGGAACACAAAGAAGGATGACATGAGGGAAATAAGTGGTAGGAGACACCTGAAAGTCCTCACTGAAGATGTTCTGGTCCTGGGGCAGAATTAGGACAAGGCAGCCCAGGATGGAGATCTTCTCTAGAATGAGTTAGGAAATCTAACTCATTTCAAAGACAAGAGGAGGAAATCTCTGGTCTTTGAATCCAGAGCCAGGGGTGTGAATAAGGGCAAGGTGGATCTCATCTGTCAAGCTGCAGTTCATGTGAATGAAAAAGCAGCCAAATCTGTTGCCTTCATAGGAGATTTGGAAAATCACACTTGAGCTTGCTGGATTTTGTCCTTTTTACCAAAAGTAAAAAATAAGACAATTCCTGTGGTTGCTGGCAATTTCTCCTGTGAACAAAAGCTTTTTTCTTAGTATACAACTGAGGGGCTCCATAATTTTCTCTTACTTTTTATTACTCCTCCTTTTCCCTCATAATTATCATAAGTGCAAAAACTTCTGGTACAGTTCCATTTCTTTTCAAGAAAATTTTAGAAATGAAAATACTGTACTGTGCTTAATTCTACAGTTAAAGGTGAATAATACTGTTGATTACTGTGAATAATTAAAATGACAAGGAAATAGAACTAAAACCTATGGAGTTGATGTGAATGGATACATTTTGGGTCTCCAACTCACCATATCTGTGCACTAACACACCCAATGATAACTACTGAGGCCAGGAAACAAGTGTTTACACAGACATGGAAATGTAAGGTCTCAGTGTGCAAATAAGAACAGGTACATTCCAGTAACAGGTTATAAAACCTATCCTTATCTTTAAGAGTTATATTATTGTAGCTGGACTGTAGATACATGGTGATGAATCTATGCACAAAAGAAAACATCAAGTCCTCCAATCCCAAAAGGGCCGTAGAGGCTATTTGATAAAGAACCCAGAATCCTGCAGCCCAGGACTTTTGTCTTGTCCTCACTTTCCACATCAGCAAGCTCCTCGCTTCACTAGCCAACCCGTACTACTAACTTAAATGATTGCACAGGTCTGTCTTGCAGTGAGTTCTAATCCACCTAGCTATCTGCTGGGGCTGGATAATACAACTGCAGCAACAGAGAACAAAATCCCTGACAGCCTTGTCATGATGGGAGATGTGGAGGGCAGTTCTGGCACCCATGTGTTGCTGCTCTGAATTGGACTTGCCCATGCCTTGGCCCCATCTGCAGACCCAGGGCAGTTCACATGGTCACCTTCCTTGGGACACACTCTGGCTTTGCACCTACTGATTTTAAAACATGGTACTAAGAACAGACGTCCTCTTGGCCTTCTCATCTACAGGATCATTGCAAAGCCAGTCTCGCTCATAGGCTGCTGCTGAAGTCACCCAAAAAGAAAGTAATAAAAACTCTAACCCAGAGGTCACCAATCTCTGATGGACCACAGGGATGGGGACTGACTAAGGGGTTGTTTTTTTAACCTTACTCCTGGAAATAAAATTTTCCTGATAATGAAAGAGAAATGCCCAGAGAGATAGTCTGATTATATATGAGGGATCATAAAAGCAAAAAAAAAATTGTCCTGAGTGTCTCCATTGCCTGAATTCATCCCCAGCCAGCAAAATAGCAACCAGCCCCTGTCACTAACTTTGCCTTTTTTCTTGTGTCAATTTCAGTCTTCATATTTCTTGCCTCTTCTATTGTTCTATTATCTGATGTGCTCGTCTTGCTTTTAAGGTGCTCCTGTCCTATAACAAGGAAGTTCTCCCTCTTTCCAACCCACCTGGTTTACACCGGAGTCACGTCCCACGGATGTCTTAAGCATTCAGTTCCCTCTGCCCTGGGAGGCAGGAGGAAGCAGGCTCCTCTGCTGAAAGCAACAGACCATGGTTCTCCCTTGTCCCTTTCCTACGCCCCTTCTTCTATACCTCCACCCCCTCGAACAGGTTGATGGTGCTGAGCAGAAGCCAGGAGTGGCAGAGGTAGCACAAACAGCACCAACAAGGCACGGTTGTAGTAAACATTCACGTTCTCCAGCACTACTGGAGATGAGCCACCTCCACTCCATCCACAGTGAGACACAACAGCGCCTCCCCCACGAGATGGTAAATGACCTCCCATGTCCTTAGTTCTTGTCTCTCGCTCTCCTTTCCCTTAACTGCTCCTTGCTGAATGGTTTAAACATCAAAAGATGTTGAAGTCCTAAACCCCCAGGATCTGTAAATGTGACCTTTATGAAAACAGGGTCTTCACAAACGACCAAGTGAAGATTGAGATCAATTAGGACAGGCCCCAACCTAAAGTGGCTGGTGTCCCTCCAGAAAGGGGAGTTCAGACACAGAGACAGGTAGGCACAGAGGGCAGGGGATGTGATGACACAGAGAGAGGATGGACATCTTGAGGCCCAGGAGGGGCCTGCAATGGACCTTTCCTAGAGCCATCAGAGATTTTAGATTCCTGGTGCCTCCAAAGCCATGAGACAATCAATTTCTGCTATTCCCAGCCATTTGTTTGTGGTCCTTTGTTAGGGCAGCCAGGGGAAACTAATGCACTTTTTTCTTCCTCATAACCTTTTGTTTTCTCCTAATATTTTTTTTTTCTTTTTCCCTCTCAACCTGAAAATGACAGCAGCTATATACCACTTAGATCCCTTGGTAGCTAGGGGACAGATGGTGAAGGGGTTGTGCAAAGAATAGATGGCTTTGAATTGCCCTTGTTTTTTCTCATAAAATTAGAAAAATAGTATAACCCTCTATCACCTTCCTCTTTCCCAATTGCACTAAATCTGTACCATGATCTTTTCCTTCTCGGTGCAAATTAGTATGTTTAACACACTCTTTCCATAGGGACTGCTATTGTTCTATTTTTCCTTTTTTCTTTTCCCCAGAAGTCATTTAGTGGAGGCTTGATGGATTATTTATCGCTATTTTTACTTGTCACTGTTGACAAGCAGACAAAAATATGTATTCAGGAGAAGGTTTAATGAGGGAAAAGGAATCCCAGTGAGAAAAGATAAGAAGTGCCATTTTCCCTGCCCCATCTTCACTCCTCATGGAATTGATTTAAAGAAAAATAAAATAAGAGTGCACGTAGTCAGTAGCTTAATGTAGAGCAGGGTTACTAAAATAAAATCTGTTTTTGTTTTTTTCCCGAGTAAGTATATTAAGATCTTACTTTTTGAGCCTTAACAATATTTCACATTCTGAAGCCATGGTAAGTTTTTGTCCTAAGACAACTATATTTATTCTACAATGTTGACTTTTTGATAGTAGCATATTAAAGAAAAGCAGGAATGAGAAGACACTCATGTACAGAAAAATCAGCAAAAACTATCAGGCCCCTATTTATTTCATAGGCTGAGCTGAATGGTCCAAAAATGACTGTTTTCCCTGGCTGATGAATAGGAAGTATTTCAAAAGTTTATCCTTACATTAATTTCTCTGATACTTAAATTCTATATTCAGTAGTTCATCTGTTACACAAAGGTTTCTTTAATGCCATATACAACAGACCCTATGCTCAGAGCTGGGGATTCAGTGGTAAGAAAGCAGGCAGGAGTTCCACCCTGCCCTGACTTAGCAATGAGCTAGCTAGGGAGGCAGACATTAATCCAGTATCAAAAATGAAACTGATTACTACAAAATGGGTTCAGTACTATGAAAAGTAATGGGTTGCGAGAGGATAGAAGGTGGTACCAAATCAAGGGAAAATGAGCCATTGTTATAGGCATAGTCAAGGGCATGGGGAAAAGCAGAACAGAGGTCCATGGCAGAGAAAGGAATCACAGGAGTTACAGCTCAAGGTCACAGCTCCAGGCACAAGGAGGGATCACAGGGATTATAGCTCAGGCTACAAATTCCTGAGACCTGTATGAGTGGAAGTCTACCAACACTAACCCATTGTAGGGTAAGGTAAAGAGTATCAGGCTTTTCTGCCCTCCCACCATTAGGATAGATGACAGAACCCTGTGATCCCGAATGCATGCCTGATGGTGGGCACCTGGAAATGGGTGTGGGCATATATAGATGGAATTCACCTGGGCTAAGACTGGGCTTTTAAAGGCGGTATCACAGGGACGCCAGCAGAAGCAGAGAAGCAGAAGCAGAATCATGAGAGAAGCAGAGAGAACACCAGAGAGCCCAGATAGGGTAAAGACTTGCTGTGGGCTGGGAGGCCTGCCAGCCTCCTGGCCCCCCAGCACCCCTGCCTGCTGTGTACCTGGTAAATCCCAATAAAAGCCTGCAAAAGCCACCAAGGATGCTCTAGGACTCTATCCTCCTTTACCTGGTCTGCTGGATCATAGAAAACCTGCTCAGTGGCCTGTCCTGCCCTTACACCCATGATCCTGATTGTGGAAAAGATGGCCAGGAGTCATGCAGGACCAAGTGTGGGGTGCAGAGCAGGAAAAGCACATGTAGACATAGACAAACGTCTCTTGTACATCTTCTCATATCTTTTAAAGCCCCCTGGTATGAAATCCCCAGGTCCTCCTATACCCCTTAGCTCTGGACTCCAACTGTCTGCAAAGCTCTGGACTGCTGCTTGCAAAAAGAAGACAACAGAAAAGGATGGAATCAGAAGTTTATGCAGCCACAGCCAGAATCTCAGTGCATTCAAGTTCTCCACTGCAGCTGGTCTCAGGCGGATGATAGGTGAGCTAATTAAGAGAAGGTAAACAGTGAAACTGAAAGTTTCGTTTTATGTGTGCCTGATCCAACTGACAGAACTTTAAAGTCATATAAAAAAGGAAGGTGAAAACTGTCAGCCAGGGCAGAAATATTCTTAGGTAAGAGAGCACTGACTGGGAGTGTAATCATAGGAGCTATTTTCATTTCTTTTTTCAACATGCTTCTATTTCCTATTTGAGCTCAGATGTTCTCTGAGACATGGTACCTAAACCTGGAGTATCAAGAAGCTCCTCAAGCCCTCACATGTTGTAATAAGAGGTATATTGAGGACACAGAGTTGGGCTGGTGGTGGGTTGGGTGTAGGTGAAGCAAGCAATTTGCTACCAAGACAGTGGGAAGAGGATGGGGGATGGAAGCAGGAAGGAGTGTCAGGGGTAGGATGTTGTGGGGTAAGTGAGTATGAGGCTTCTCTGCCCTCCCATCATTAGGACTGATGATCCCTGCGGTCCTTTATGCAAGCCTGATGGTGGGAACCTGAAGTTGGGTGTGGGCATACGTAGGTGGGTACCCCTGGGCTGAGACTGGGCCTATAAGGGCAGTGTCATGGGGACGCCAGGAGAATAAATGAGTGAGCACTCATTCTAGTAGAATGAGAAGAAGAGAGAAAAAAAGCAGAAGAAAGAGAAGCGGAGACCATGAGAGAAGGCCAGAGAGCCCAGGAAGAGTGAAGACTTGCTGGGGGCTGGGAGGCATGCCAGCCTCCCGGCCCCCTGGCACCCCAGCCTGTCCTGTACCTGGTAAACACAAAATAAAAGCCTGAAAAGCCACCAAGGGCTCCAGGACTCTCCTTTACCTGTCTGCATAGGATCACAGAGATCCTGCTCTGTGCCTTTCAGCCACTACAGATGTCTATCAGTTTTTACCTGTAACGAAGGAGCACAGCACAACAAAAACTTACTCTATATTCAGGGGCCCTCCCTAGTCTCATTGAAGAGACTTAGGGAAATACCATGGGAGCTAGAGAAAGGATGCTAGGGGATCTAAGGCTTTGGCAAGATCCTCTTGGGTAGGATTTCTTGTTGCCATGCCACAGAGGCAGGGCAACAAATTCAGTAGCCGTCTTCATCAGCTCACATGGTCAATGGAATCATAGTCCATCACATGTTAGCGTGTGTTTACATCCCTAAAGGCCATCACAAAATTTCTCAGAACATCACAGTCCAGTCAGGGCAATTTGCTTGGCAGCCTGTTTGCCTAATAACAAAGATAGTGCATACCTGGCATCAGGCACTGCTCTGTATGTTTCAATATATACTAAAGCATGTAAAGTTTGAGATAGCCTCTGAGGTGGAGACTAATTTTGTCCTCACATTACAATTGAATTTTGCTCAAGTTATCACAAGTAAAGAAGCACAGCTAGAATTCAACCAGTCAGTCATCTGGGCTCTGGAGTTGGGCCTTAAGCCCTTACAATATGCACGTCACCTGTGTAAAGGGAGCAACGTGCGCTAGTGAATGGCTGGATGGGCAGCGTATGTAGGCCTCCACCTGGACTAAGAACCGGGCTACTCATGGGTCACCATGCAGATGGGGCTGTGGCTGCTGCCCTGACAGCAAAATCACCCCCATCCCGGGAAGTCCCACTGACACCCCATACCAGGCACCACAGCGACTACTTTTCAGATGTTACAGCACTGCAACCTCACGGCCATGGGTATAAAAAACAAAGAGATAAACTCATGCCATTTGCAGGAACATGGATGGGGCTGGAAAGGATCAAGCTCAGTGAAATAAGTCAGAAAGAAAAAGAAAAATACTGGATGGTCTCATAGCAGGAATTTAGAAAACTCAAATAAGGGATCAGGAAAAAGACTAATTATAATAAAGTAAAAATCAAAATCAACAGGCAACTATAAACCAGAGACACACTACAGGGGAGGGGGAAGGAAGTAGGATCAAAACAAGGGTGGTGGGAATTTTATGGGACTATAACAAAGATGAAAATGCATACATTGTACAAAAATGAAAAACAATGTAAAAAATACATAAAATTAAAAAAAAGATATTTAATCATCAAAAAAACCCAATTATGTTCTTGGATGTTCTAATGCTCCAACTTGCAGACTGTATTCAGAAGGTATGCAGGCCAAGAGGGTATGCAGGCCATCGCTTCATCCAATTACCAGGTTTCTCTAATTAGGGAATGAGAAGATAAAGGGAAACATATCCTTCCTTCCCTATATTCTTCTCCACAACCCCCAAATTAACTCACCTATTAAGAGGTCCCTAGCTGATTGGAGGGACCCGGGAGAGAAGAGCTTCAGGCCATAGACAACGTAAGTGGGAGGGTACCTGGCGTTGGCCCCTGCATCGAGAAGCAAAATAAGGCCACACAGCACACAAAAATAGACTGGTCTGCTGTATGTTATCATTTGGTTGTGTCCCTAGAAAACAAACACAATTTCTGAATGGTACCTTTATTCTGATTAAATGAAAAAAAGCCTCAGAGTCAATAATTTATACCATTTCATACAACTTAGATCATAGAACAATTCCCCACACACACACCTACCATAATTCATGCACACCAAGAGGGGGGAAAAAAACCTAATGATTATTCTGTCAAATCAGAATGAGAATATCAGAAAGAATGCTACACTTCTCGGACTCAACAAGATTTACCTGAAAATTTAATTACCATCCTTGGAGAGAATCTAGATCTACTTTACTGCTTCCCAACAGTGTATTGTTCATTTGCAAGTGCAAAACTAATTTAAACCATTATTTGCTCTTCATGGTCCAACTTGCACTCCATTATTAATAAGAAATAGAATTATAAATTTTGGGCTTTAATTTCCTCATGTTTTAGGAAGCAAGACAATAGGGCTATAAAGTTATACCTGCAGATATTGCATAAAAGGCCTTCATGTAGCACTGTGAAAAAATCCAATTTTTAGAACCTGCTATTTATATATACTTTGCTTTGAGAAGGGTCCAAAATTTAACAGATCTCATCTTAGCTTTTGAAATATTGCAATAAGGAGAAGTAGGGACATTTTCTATTTTTCTCCTTGAATAGATAGAAAAACTAAGGAAAAAATATATTATCAAATTCCCAGGGTAAAAGTCAATGAAGAATTTATATCTCGCCAATCAATACACAATATATAAGGCTCAAAAATCCAACCAAGACATATTAAAGGGAAAGTACTCTTTGCAATTCACCAACTACTTTGAGTATAAAACGTAGATAAAAGTGATACATTTTTGAATGTGGGTTTTTAAATTCACTGCCTCGAACATGTTATATTTAGAAATGCAATTTAAATTGCCACCGCTTCTATAATAGAAATAGTCCTATTCTGAGACCATCTTTTAATAGGAAGGAAAACACAGGTGGTCCATGGGGACTGGTTATGTTTGGCCCTGAGTCCAGACTCAGTCTTGCAGGAATATTTGCACTCTTATGAAATTTCCTTTTGTATCCAACTAGGTCATAGATTAATGGGTATGGGAATACTTCCTCTGCATTAAAGAAAAAACCTGAAAATAAAGTCTAAGTTAAATCTTAATGCATTTCCCATCAAGTGAATAGCAAAAGAAATTGGGTGATAGAGACAGCTACTTAGTATACAAATACATAAGCATATAAGCCATTTTCTCAAAATGATATTTTTAAAAATATATAATTAAGTAGCTACCATTAATTTGCCCTAATTCTTCCTTTTACTAAGAGCTTATTAATAAATTCTCTAGGAATTGAAAGTCTTTGGCCTTGAACAAGTTGGAGGTTTCATCTTGGATATGCCAAGCCCAATGTTATTTATTGGGTATGGGACTACTTCTTTGTATTGTAATTTATGAAACAAAAAACTTAAGGCTCTCTTACAAAGATCCTACCCTCTCCATCATGTGTCTGCTTCATCTCACTTCCTCTAAGATGTTCTGAGTCCCCAAACCATCCTAAGCATATCACTAATACATGCCATAGAAGTTACTTTTATTTGCATTGATTCCTAAGAACACCTGCAAACAAAATATCCTGGCTTCCCAATTTTTTTCTATTACATATGAATCAATCATTAAAACCCCCAAGGACTGCTTTTTTCCAACAGGAAAATTTCACTTGTTCCTCCAGGTGAATTTGACTTGAAACACTTGAAACTTAGTATCTGACTATTTCCCATCTGTTTTTTTAATCTTGAAACACATTGGGGAGCACATCTCAGCTGCCGGGCATGTTGGAGGCTGTGTAATAAAAGCTGGTCTTTGTGTGCACTTGGGGCTCTCTCAGCCCACTGCATATACAATCTCACAGTATACACTCTGGTCAAGGGCGGGGAAAGTGGGGTGAGAGCCCCTAAAACCTCCAGGAACTCTGCCTGTGGAGAGCAAGAGGCTGAGGGATGAGGTCATTCTAAAGACCTTCTTACCAAGAGGTCAAATACATCAACTCTGTTGTTGTTAAGAAAAAAATGTTTTTATGTAAGGAAGGTGAGGGTATCTGAGAGAATCTTAAATGGCCCAGGGGCTGGAGTGCAGCTGGGCCTCAGAGGCCCCTGAACCAGGGTCAAGCCACATCCATCCCACCAGCTGGCTGTGCATGCCCACTCCAGATGTCCAGCTTCTTCAATGTACAGGGCAGTCAAGAGCTGCCTCACCACGGAGTCTGCACCCATCCAGCCACATTCAGAGGCCCAGCTACTGCAACACAGCTAAGCATCCCCAGCCCTTCCCTGCCCCAGGCACTGTTCTACCTACTTTATTTTTTTTTTTAAAGATTTATTTTCTTTATTTATGCATACAAGAGCTGGGGGGAGGCCCTGTTCTACCTACTTTAAATGCATTCCTGTGGCTAATCCTCAGTATACTCTAAGAAGCATATACTACTATTCTCATTTTCCCAAAAGTAAATAGAGCATAACAACTAAAAAATCTACTCCGGATTTCACAGACAGAAAACAGTGGCTGAGCAAAAGTTCGAACCGTGATCATCTGGAATCTTGGCCCCCAACAAACAGCACCCCAACAACTAGGGAGAGGATTCTATCTGACACTGGATCCTTCTAGGCCCAACAGAACTTTGTTAGATTTTATTAATAACTGTTCTTTAAACATACAATGTGACCACCACTCATGACAAGCAAATACAGAATATGGGAAGCGGCATTCATAAAAGCTCTGGGGCATCGACTTTTATTAAAAGGATTTTAGGGGCTGAAAAGGGCTACTTACCTGGGGAGGTTGTGGAAAAATAACCACATATTCTGCCCAGCCCCTCAGCTTACCAACACGGACTCTACTCTCATCCTTCTAATTAAAGGCTTACTATATGTATAGTTTCTTTTGGTGGTGTAGGTTACTTTACCTAAGCAGCATTTGTTGATGGTTGTTGATGAGTTTTTTTCACTTTAGCTTAAGCAAACCAACATTTTTAACTATACACTTTCAGTGTCCTATGAATGTGGAGCAAAGGGAGAATAGCTGGGGGGAGGGGTGGGGTTGGAGACATCATTTGCTCTATACAAAGCTGAACCCAAGTAAAACCCTGGACAGCAAGTACTCTTTGACTTGTGCATGGTGTGTACCAGCACATCCTGCACATTTTAGAGAAAGCAGTATGGGAGATAAGTAGCAACCAAAGGGCCAAGTAATTCTTAACAGTTGATTATTAAGATGCTACCTCAGTTTAATCACAGTAGAAATCAAAAATTGAAAAGACATCCATGTATTATGCTAAGTGAAGTCAGTCAGGAGGGGAAAGACAAACACCTGGTGATTTCACTCATACGTGAAATATAAAGAACCAAAACAAGCCCTATAAATCTGACTGCAGAATGGAAGCTACCAGTAGGGAATGGTGGGGGTGGGGAGCACAGGGGTGCTTTGAGGTAGGTGCAAAGAGGTGGGAACCTATACCCCTAAATCATATACAGTGTTATAAACCAATTTTTCCTCAATCAAAAATGACAGAGGGCCTCCCCGGTGGTGCAGTGGTTGAGCGCTGGGTTACGAAGCTGCCTGCAGCCTCTGCAGCACCAGTTCAATCCCTGGCTGCCAGGCAAGGGTCCCACATGGCACGCAGACCTCTCCTGCCGCCCGCTGATCCCCTCAGCAGTGAATTTCATCAGTCTGCCTGTTCTGCTTTCCACTCTGGCTCTGGTGAATTTTCTCACCCTCCCACGGTCTGAGTGTACCCAGTGCTTGTATAAATAAATAAATAAATCTTTGAAAAAAAAAAAAAAAGACATTTAGGGAATTATTAAAAAAAAAAAAAGAATCTGGGCCTCCCCGGTGGCGGAGCGGATTGAATGCAGCACTGTGAAGCTGTCTGCAGCCTCTGCACTGTGGGTTCGATTCCCGACCATCTAGGGAGAGTCCCATATGGTGCAGCAGGCCTCTCCTGTTGTGCCAGCTGCTCCCCTCAGCAGTGTATTTCAGTCCTTCTGACTGTTCCGCTCCCCATTCTGTCTCTGATGAATCCTCTCATCCTTCTGCGCCTCTAGCCTGTACCCCAGTTCTTGTATAAAAATAAATAAATCTTAAAAAATTAAAAAAATGATAGAATCTAAAAAAATTAAAAAGACATGGGCAAATGAGTTTCCATAAACTTAGTTTCTATTTCCACAGAATGATTTATTTTTAGGTCTAACTTCCTAACTTTCAGATCTGTGAACCTTGACAAATGTGCAGATGCAATTGTCCAACCAAGAGGGCATTGAAATGGATATCAAAGTGTTCCTCAGAGCAACGTTCAGGATACAGCCCACTCTACCAATACCCATTTCACATATTTTCCCACTTCATCAGTCTTCATCAGTGTTTCCCTCAATGGAAGTAAAAGACATGAGTCTTCTATGATAGCTAGACAGCGATCAAAAATGATAAATTCATGCAGTTTGCAGTAACATGGATGGAGCTGGAAGGGATTATGCTAAGTTATATTAGCCAGAGGAGAGAGATAAATACCGGATGGTTTCACTTATATGTGGAATACGGAGAAACCAAACAACGGGTCAAACAAAGACAAATTTTAAAACCAGTCCTTAAAAAGTGACCAAAGATCAGAGGCATCCGGGAAGAGAGATGAAAACAAGGGGCCTCCCAGGTGGTGCTGGCAGTTGAACGCAGTGATGTGAAGCTGTCTACAGCTGTGCAGTGCGAGTTCAATCCCCGGCAGGTCAGGGAGCTGACCCACATGGCGCAGCAAACTTCTCCTGTCTCGCCCATTGCTCCCTTTAGCAGTGTATTTCAGTCAGTCAGTCTGCCTGTTCTGTTCTGTTTCCTGCTCTGTCTCTGGTGAATCCTCTCACCCTCCTGCACATCTGTCCTGTACCCTGGTTCTTGTATGGATAAATAAATAAATCTTTAAAAAAAAAAAAAGAAAAGAAAACAAGGTGGTTAGGAGACCACAATGGACTATGGTGAAGGATTATGGGTGCTTTGCTGGTGGGAGAGTTATAGTGACACCTGAGGGGAGAAATCCTATACTGTCCAAAAATAATGAGAATGTAAAATAATGGTGCTTCATTTAAAAAAAAAATCTTACTTATAGGATTGAAGGCTGAGAAATTATTTTATGTCATTCAAAATCATCCCTCTGATAAACACCACCTTAACCAGGTGATCAAGGTAAATATCGACAGAGGTAAATCCTGCTGATAGTATGTATCCTCTATATGATGTGATGAAATGGCTCTTTAGCAAAGTGACCTTCCTCCTGAAAATCCATAACCCCAGTCTAATCATGAGATAAACATCAGATAAATCCTGACTGAGGGACAGTCTAAAATATTCCCTGACTCCTCCAAATGATCAAGGTCATCAAAAACAAAATCTAAGACCCTGTCACAGCTCACATGAGCCTAAGAAGACTAAATGTGACATTGTATCCTGGATGAGATCTTTGAAAGAAATAGGACACTAGGTAAAAACTAATAAGGAAATCTGACTAAAGTATAGACTTCAGTTAATAAAAACATATCAATATTGGTTCATTAATTATGACAAACATAGCATACTAATGTAAGAGGTTAATTATAGGGGAACTGAGTACAGGGCATATGGGAACTCTCTGTTCTATTATTCTAATATTTCAGCAAATGTAAAACTGTTGGGGGAAAAAAAAACTTATTTACAAAAAGCATCCCCAATGGTTTTTATTTTTATTGATTATTTTATATACCTTGAAGATACCAAATCTCCTCACTATGTAGTAGCCACAGTTCTATGAGTAGAACATAGAACCAGTTATAGCCCTCAGTTTTTGGTGTTTATACTATGAACAAGGAAGGAATCATTTCAAAAAGAAGGAAAAAAAGCTGGAAATGTATCCAGATGACTCTCTATTCCAGGCCCTGCAGTGGACCTAGTACATATACTGGTACTGGGAATGGCCCCTGAGCAATACAGGGGATCCCATTTTGGGAACACCCTACTGAATTCTGCTTTCTTGGTATTAGTAAATAGTTTTGGTTATAACAATGCATAAATCTGTGTAAACCAATTTACACTGTGATCGCCCAACCTGCTACTACCAGTCTCCATGTACCTGTCCCTGTTTTTTAAGCTTTCCTAGACTTTTTTCTTTTATGATCAGATGCATTTTTTTCCTGCCCACAATCTATTGTACAATATCCATTAGCATGTTATGTTAATTCTGCATCTATATCTGAAGTAAACAGTGTTATGCCAATTTTTTTTTTTTTTTTGCTATCTTCTAGTTTTACCAACTTGCTTAAAACTTGCTAGTTCTGTGCTCTTGGAAGGAAACAAAGAAGAAATCCCAGTGAGTTGCTCTACAAGCAAGAATTGACTGAATTTATTAACAGCCCCTCCCCCAAATGTACAAAGTAATGTAGTTTTGAAAAACTCTTTGATTCACTTGACAGCCACTGATGAATTAAATGTAACCAGGGTAGAGGCAGTGGCAGGCTCCAGAACGGTCCCTGGGCACAGACCCGCCAGGCCATATCCTTTTGGAGACATGCTCACCTATGAACTACATATAGTAAATCAGCCTTATAAATGCCTGTATGCTTGGGCACATTGCAAGACAAATATTTTACAGCCACCAAAATTTCTTTACTCACTAGCACTGTTAGAGAAATGCCAATTCATATTAGGGAGTAATTCTTGTAGAAATCTGTGTAAGTGAATTAATTACTGCAAGGAAAGTAGTTAGAGATCTGAGTATGTCTTACTCTGATAGTAAGATAAGTCATTTTTCACTGTCTCACTAATGATATGCTTGCTCGGATAAAGAAGCAGCCGAATCTAGTCTTTCGGAACTAGACCCATACAGACACTCTAACTCCAGCTGAGAGCGGTGACATAAGGATCCTGCTGATGGACATTCACATCCTCGGAGATTATGCAGCTGTACTCATCATCACCTTTGCTAGCATGTACTGCATTATTCCTGAAAGTACGTGCAGGAAATGAATGTTTAATAGCATATAACACCCCTCCCCCAAGTCACCCAGAAAAATGATGAAGACACGAGACTGCAGTGCTATTACTGAAGCAGGGGGTGATGGGGCATCTGGGGTGGGCTTGAACAGAATATTTCAGAGCTGCACACCTCTATGCACACCACCTAACACAGATTTCTGACAATAATCACAACAATACATCTTAATACCCTAATTATGCTGCTGCTACTTATCTTGACGTTCAGACTCTGGGATAAAAGAAGATGTATTATATGTAAACCAATTACAGGCAACAGAGGAATTTAACAAGATAGGAACCATGCCTTGTGATTGTCCAATTATAAGCTTTTCTTAATTACTATGAGCTAAACATGAGCTATCACAGTTTTAAAAGCAGTCCTAAATCCTGGATATGCATTTTTTTATAGCACAATAGAGGGAAGATTAAGTTTTCTTTCATGGGAAGGGCTTTTCTAGGGCCCACAGGAGCTCACCATGACAAAGGAAAGCAGGTTTCCCAGAGTGTCAGGAAGTTTCACCAGGCAGTGGTCTCAGCGCAAAGGCATGTGGTCAGGGCACCTGGGATAGAGGGGAGAGCTGGGACAAGCCTGTCCTTCAGCACCCCGTGAGAGAAGGTACAGCTGTTCAGCGAAAATTGTGTGTGCCTCAGAGCTCATGGGATAATGCCAGGGCACCAAGAGATCAGTACTGGTGAGCCCAGAGCCTTGACTATAAATTAACCCAAAGGTAAGGGGATGAAAGTTAACAATACACTTGAAAATGTGACATAGAATGAGATTGGCTAAGTAGTCATGATTACATTACTGATAACACTAATTATGACAGCCCCCATTTAGTAAGCAATAGCTTTGTGCCAAACACTGTTGAAAGCATGTGACATAGACCATTTAATCCCAGAGAAAATTTTCTATTTCCTTATTCACACATAGAGAAACTAAGGCATAGTGAGTATACGAATCTTGCTCATGCAAGTGGGAAGAACCAGGTAGTCTGATCAAAAAGTTTGCCATTTTCCACCAGGCTACAGGGTTTTTCCTTATATGAGTCTGGTCGGATAGAAAACACCATCCATAGACTCTTGATTCCCCACTACTGCCAACATACACCATGCTCTCAACCCAGCCTGAACTTAACCGTCATGCATTAGTATTTTTATTAAAATTTTCTATTTATATATACAATATATATGTACATTGATATATGTGTGTGTGTGTGTGTGTGTATATATATATATATATATATATACACACACAGCCTTTGGAATAGATTTTGGCTGGCCCAGTATCTTCAACACAAGCCCAAAAGACAAGTGACTTGCCTGTTACTTGACACTTACATGTACTGGTGAGGCAGGGTCCGGCTGGACACTCTAGAACAGAAATCACAAGCGTCTGTGTCATCATCTCATGCTTTCAAGGATACATTAGTGATGATAAGAATGAGATGTGATCTTGCCTTTAAAAGGGAATACTGGCAGCTGGCCATGACTAGGCAGAAGAGCAGTACCCGCATATCTTTGCAAAAACCTCGGTTCAATGTCAGAAATCCAAGCAGGGAAACCAGGACAATGAGCAAAACCGCCAGCACGTTTTCCTTGACATCTTCAGTTCTATGCAAAAAAAAAAAAAAAAGAAAAGAAAAGAAAAGAAAGGAAATAAGAGGTACTTTCTCTATTTTTAAACAAAGGATATCCATTTGCTTCCCAAAAGACTGACAGCAATGACAGAGTATTATCTTAAGCACGGTTTTATTTTTGGTAAATTGATTTTAAGGTTTTCTTCCATTCCTGATTCCTGTGTTTTATAAACAAAACACTTATTTCAAGTCCAGATTTATGTTATTGAAACAAATGAAATATAATCCCGTGGGGTCTCCTTAACCATTATTCTGTGTTCACTGGGAAAAGGCAATTAACTATTCCATCTATGAGTGAAATACATTTCAGATAAAGAACTTTACTGGCTTTTTTATTTTTTAAATTTTTTTAAAGATTTATTTATGCATACAAGAACAGGGGTACAGGCCAGGGATTCAGTGGCTTCTTTCAAAAGTCATTAACACCTGGTTGGAGTGGGAAATCATTTCCAGATACAGTCTTCATTTCCAGGTGCAGTCCAATTCCAGAAGAATTCCATTGGTGAGCTGACCATGCAGAAGGTCTGCTTGACCCCCAAGCCTTATTGTGTGGTCTTGGGGGCTCCAGACAAGAGGTGTGGGATGGAGAGGTGGGCTTATCCACGGTGGGGCATTGCCAATGAGTGTGCAAGTGACAACATAAGGACATTTTAGGATGTTGCTATAAAGGGTCTGAAAGTTGGGTATATTGTAAGCTTCCAGACTAACTTTTCCTTATGGTAATGCAAGTGCCTGAACCAAGCTAGCTGCAAAGCATTCATATCAAAAAAGCACTGACTGCTAGGAGGCCTAACTTTTGGCCAGTCCCAGGACTAGATAAGAATCAAGTCCCAGCTGCTCTTTTTCAGTTGATCAAGTCTCTCAAGGCAACTGTAATAAATAAGCATCTTCATCCTTAGTTGTTTTACCAGTAGGTCTTAGAACCAAAGGAAGATGGTTTTTCTGTTCCCACAATCCACTTAAATGTTGCTTTAAAATCTGAATATTTCTGTCATTTATAATTTCTGTTTTGGATAATAGTTCTGACCACTACTTTAAAAAAAAAAAAAAGATTTATGCGGGCCTCCCTGGTGGCGCAAGTGGTTAAGTCTCAGCACTATAAAGCTATCAGCAGCCTTTGCAGCACAAGTTCGATCCCCAGCAGGCCAGGGAGCTACCCACACAGCACAGCAGACTTCTGCCTCACCCTCTTCTCCCCTCAGCAGTGTATTTCAGTAGATCCGCTTGTTCTGCTCCCCATTCTGTCTCTGGTGAATCCTCTCACCCTCCTCCCAACACCTTTGGCCTGTAACCCAGTTCTACTTCAACAGAAATAGAATCTTTTTTTAAAGATTTATGTATGCAAAAAAAAACTGGGGTGTAAGCCAAAGGTACGGGGAGGGGGGTGAGAGGATTCCCAGAGACAGAGTGGGGAGCAGAACAGGGGGACAGGAGAAGTCTGCTGCACCATGTGGGCTAGTTTCCTGGCCGGGGAGAAAACTCCTGCTGCAGTAGCTGCGGATAGGTTCAGAGTGCTGAGACTTAACCCCTTGTGCCACCAGGGAGGCCCCTTTAACCACTACTTTTTAAACCAGAAGCAATAAGACTGCACAGCAGTCAAGTGAGATGTGGTGATTTTCTTTCTATAAACCATTGGTGAGCACAGGAGCATTTGGTTATTTAAAACATTCCTGGGTTGTATTATTTCCATAAAAATATATCATCTGAGAATGGAACTGTGAAAGAAATGAAAAAAAAAATATATATATATATTTTTTTTTGCTTAAGAAGCTACAGTGAAAACACTAAGGAAACTCTAACCATCTACTTCACACTGAAGTGGGAAAATATCTGAAAGGAGCAACTTCAGTGGGATGAAAGTGCAGGAGGAAGATTGTTCCCTTCATTGCATTGGGATTTATATGATTATTTGAGAGCACTGTTTAAGGACTACTGGGTCTTAATGATTTCCTGCATAAGAATAATATGTACTGTTTGAAAGAATAAGACAGGACTTATTACGGGAACCACAAGATCAATCATCTTTTAAAGATGGGGTTCTATAAAAAAAAAACTGAAATGTGTGCAGCTCTTTTCTTATGTTGAAAGGCTTCAAAAGTTAAAACATCATTGTAGGGACTCCCCGGTGGCGCAGTGGTTGAGCACTGGGCTGCAAAGCTGCCCGCAGCCTCTGAAGCACCAGTTCAATCCCTGGCTGCAGGCGAGGGTCCCACGTGGTGTGGCAGACCTCTCCCGCCGCACCCGCTGCTCCCCTCAGCAGTGTACTTCGTCAGTCTGCCTGTTCTGTTCCCCGCTCTGGCTCTGGTGAATCCTCTCACCCTCTCGTGCTTCTGATTGTACCCAGTGCTTGTATATATAAATAAATAAATAAATAGATCGATAAATAAATAATCTTTAAAAAAAATCATTGTAAATAATACTAAAATTGTTTGCCTATATGGAGACACTGGGCATACAAAATATCATAATTATTAATAAGTCAATGTATATGATACCAATATCTGTTCTAAGAAAATTAAAATCAACCATGTTTCAGGCATAATAAAATCCACAAATTAAATCAGGGTTTTCATTCATATAGAATGTTGCTGTTAAAATTATCCCCACACCATTTTTAAAACTTGAGAATATTTTCAATATCTTTGATTTTTTTTTTTGCCAGAATCTTCATGTCATGTCATGTCTGTTATTCCTACATAAAGAAAAAGATGGATATGTATTGTATAAATGCTTAACTGGAGATGTTCATGGAGCTAGCTAATTTATACTGACATTTGTATATATTTAATATTTTCAGTCCGTATCACTTATCATTTCAATTGAGTAAATTCACTAAATATTTCCAAAAAAGAAAACCAGCTCCAACTCCCCTTCCCCCAAGCTTTTTGTTTTTTACAGATCTGGACTGATTTAGAGAACTAGACAGTTGTGATAGACACTTCTTTCGTCTCTCTTTCCTTGCTTTAAATTTTTGCTCTTATGATTTAAAGGTGTCAATATAAAGCAAGCCTAAGAAAGCCTAAACCCCCCATTGTGGACCCCAATAAAGGCAGGACTCCTGGTCCCTTCTCTCATTCTCTACCCCATGAGTTCCCCAAGACTGCACTGTGGCCCAGGTGTGCTGTATAATTTCCAGGTCTTGTAAGTATAAACTGTTTTCTTCAAAGATTTCTGATAGTTTTTGCTGAAGGGCATCTTGCAATTCTAAGAACTTTCAGGGCTGGTGCAACTGAAATAGTGACTTAAAAAAGAGAAAGGTCTATGTGAAATTCAGCAGGGCCCAGGTGAGTGTCCCCAAGCATTTCTAACCCTTAGTATTATTTCAATGGAGAGGGACCTATACACAAAACACTGGATCATGGAGCCTAAGTACGATGGGGATGCAAGTGAAAACAGGAAGAGCTTCTAGAGAGGAGAAAGTAGAAGGTCAAAATGCTACAGATGGTTTGGGAAACTTTGAGGCAGGAAATGAAGGATCAGCAGAGTCTAGGATTTGACATCAGAAGTAGAAGACTTCTATGGGAGTGGAACAGGGTGGTCCCCAGGAAAAAGGGAGGTTGCAGGTTTCCTGTCCCACCCAAGGGAGGGTAGAGCTGAGCAAGGAGAAGTAGCTGGAGACTGGGGAAGGAAGGAAGCAGGATGGAGAGCAAGAAGGAGACCTGAAGGAGGCACATGGAGCAGAGAGACATGTGAAGAAGCCGAACTTGCTTCTTCTTCTTGGACTGGTTGAAACAGATGTGGGTGAGAGACCCATGGGGAGGTTAACAATGGCAGCTTTTATCATGATTTTGATTTTGCTCTTTTCCTTCCAAACTTGTCTGTTTCTGATCCTTTTCTATGGATCCCCATGAGAAGGTGCTTTATTTAGACTTGTGGCAGGCTTTTGGGCCTCAGTGACCCTGCTTTGGGCCAGCTGTATTTGGCTGGTCATGTTCCCACGAGGGGATGGGTAAATTTGGGTGCTTGATTTGGAAACCTAATACTTTGTCTCTTCTGTATTACACACTAATTATTTAAAGTTTCTTTCCATTAAAGGTCTTACACACTACAGTATGTTTTGTCTTGATGCGGTGGATAGCAGAACCTATTTAGAGCAGACAGGTTTTGGGGTGCCTCTCCCCTGCCCCGTTACAGAGGACAGGATGCAGGGGGAATTTATGGGAAGGAGTGGTTTAGAGTAAAAGAAGATCACGTGAATGGACCACAAAATCAGGAGCTTAGATGGACATTGACAAGAATTGAGTATGTTTCTTAACCTCACCAGTTTTGCTTATGTACACAGGTCTCTCCATTAAATTATGATTTCACACGAGGACAACTAGTTACTTCATTCCTAGTATACAGGCACTAATAGACTTGAATTTAAGAGCAATTTTAGATCATAGTACAACTGAAGGGTAAGTGCAAACATTTCCCACATAGCCCCCCCCCCCAAACACAGCTTCCCTCACCACCATCATCCTTACCAGAGTATTTCATTTGTTAACAATCACTGTACCACCATTAATACATCATTATCAACTAAAGCCTGTGGTCTACATTATGGTTCAGTCTTGGTGCTGTACATTCTATGGGCTTAGAAAAATATATAGTGATATCCACACTAATATACACATTTATATATACTCACCACTGTGGTATCACAGAGACTATTTTCATTGCCCTAGAAATCCTTTGTGATCTGCCTATTTGTTCCTCCATTCCCGCTCCTTTAATGCTTGTAACCACCTATCTTTCTACCTGATCTTTCTACAGCATCTGGAGTTTTGCCTTTCCTAGAACTTCATACAGTTAGAATCATACAATATGTAACCTTTTCAGGTCAGCTTCTTTCACTTAGTAATATGCACTTAAGGTTTCTCATCTCTTCATGGGTTGATAGTGCATTTCTTTTTAGTGCTGGAAAATATTTCACTGTACAGATGCACTATGATTTGTTCATCCATTTACCCATTGAAGGACATCTTGAACGCTTCTAAATTTTGGCAATTATTACAGCTTCTATAAACATTTGCATAAAGATTTTTGCATGAACCTAGGTCCTCAAGTTGTTGGGACCAAGGAGTGTGACTGCTAAACCATAGTGTGGAAATGTTTAGTTTTAGGCAGCTCTTCTGCCTGCCTGTGACCACGCAGTTGCCTTTCTTTTTCTTTCCCCTTTTCCTATAAACTTGTCCTTTTAAAATGTGAGGAAAAAAAAAGAAATACATTTAGTTTTATAAGAAATTGCCACGCTGTTTTCCAAAGTATCTATACAATTTTACATCCCACCAATAAAAGACAGCTCCTGTTGCTCTACATCCCTGTCAGCACTTGGTACTGTCAGTCCATTCCAGCAGGTGTGAGAATTACCTCACTGTCATGTGGACTTGCAATTCCCTGTTGATAGAGGTTAACAGAGTATTTTTCATATGCTTACTGGGCATCTGTGTGCTGGGATAGTGGTTCAGATCTTTTGTCCATTTTTAAAGTTTTTATTGACATAACATTGATTTATAATTTTCAAGTGTACTATATTATGATCACCACTAAAAGTTCAATTTCCATCTACCACCACAAATTGACTCCCTTTATCCATTTCACCCAGTTCAGTCCTTTTCCCTTCTGGTAACTGCCATTCTGTTCTTTGAATCTAAGACTTTGTTTTTATTTGATTTTTGTTTATTTGCTTGTTTTGTTTCTTTATCTTCTACATGACTGAAATCATATAGTGTTTGTCTTAGTATAATGCCTTCCAAATCCATCCACATTGTCACAATTGGCAACACTTCATCTTTTTCATAGCTGAGCATTATTTTTTTTTCCCATACAACTGAGATTTTTATAGAGATGTATAAAAATGTGAAGAACTCAAATATTCTGATATTCAAGTTGAAAAACTTATAAAAGCTTTTTGGGGACCAAAAAGTGTCAACTGTGTTTCCTCCTCAGAAAAGTATTCTACAACCATCTTTTCTGTCAACAGTGTCCCTCCTCCCCAGCTCCTCTTTCAGATCTTGATGCGCGTCTTTCATAGCAACTATTACATTTTGTCATTTTTGCCTATTTCCCCAGTAAAATGCAAACTCCACAAAGGCAGTGACCACACGTATTTTATTCATCACTCTGTTTCCAGTGCCCAGTACAGAGCATAGCATAGAGTAGGTGCTTGGTTTTGTTTTGTTTTAATTTGCCGAATGAATAAAATGATGCACAGATGGACAGTTTCTTATTTCCAGTGACCACCTGATAAACTAGATAAATGAAAATAATACCAGGTGTTTTGCAGCATGGGGTAATGCAGAATAGAAAATTAGATAAAAAGAGAAAGGAGAACAAAGACAGGTCCAAAAATATATGAGTAGGATGAATGACAAATTGAATGACAAAGAAAAAAGGCTGCAATTATAGAAACTGTGAAGATATGATCGGAGAATAAAAGGAAACATTTCAAGGAAGATCAGTCTGAATTCCAGAGTAAAGCTGAAGGCCTTAAACTATGAGAGTTTATAGCAAAGATCAGTTCCATTTCAATATTTGCCATTCACCATTATCTTCTACTTCCTGTCCAATCCTTTTTGCATACTTTTTCTTGCTAAACTGCAATCTGACTATTCAAGTTATGTAATTCATGTGAGACTGTATTGCCCCCCAGTGAATACCAAAGATAATTTATTTATGTCTTTTATCTTAGCAGAATACCTGAAGTTCATAGTGTAAGTTCCTCTTTTCCTAAAATGACCATTTAGATCATCATGGTCTTGCTAGGAAGGTGTGCCAGTGAGCTATGTTCTAATATAGCCCTAAGCTGTCCTCCAGGCCACGCCATGGGGTGACATCTCACACCTGAGAATCTGTATTTCTATAAAGCTCCCAAGTGTTTCTGAACCACTGTTCTATTTGGGGATTATAGTCTCCTTGCAAAGGTCCCAAGCTGCTCCATTTTTCTAGGTCAGTGTTTTGGTTTTTTTCCTCTTTCCTTGCTGTCAGCTGGGGGTTCATGCAGTCCCTTTCTCCCCTCTTAATTGACTGTGAACTGGAAAACCAGATCATCAAGCTTGCTAATAGATGACTGAAAGTAGGCTGATAAGGGCTCTGAATAAACGGTGATTCCCTCGATGAATTAAGGGCCTAAATTTTACTGGCTGTGTTTGACAATATCTACTGTGGCTACCCTAATTTTATTATTTATTCATTTTTTTTTCTTTCTGGATTCTAGGCCACATTTCAGAGAATAATAATTACAGTAACTAATAAAGAACTCTATCTATGGCTAAATTGATTTAATGCTCACAACCTCCCTGTAGTATAGATTTTTCTCCACTTAACAGGTAGAAAACCTGCACAAAACAGTGTCACAGTCATTCCATGAACACTAGAAAGTAATAGAGACTGGAATGGACCCTGGGGGAATCCCCAAAACCTAGGGTCTGAGGGATACCAGGGTGGGGCTGTCTCTATGTCATCCTGGACACAAAATTGAAAATCCATATGACTTACTAGAGGAGTGATTAAAACTATAAACCATACACCTTTTAAAAGTGCAATAATTTTCATCATCTTCTTTTAGGCCTTAATTTGATTTTTCAGTCAACTTTTTGTGACCTGGTGGATTTCAAAATAACAAAACTAGAAATCTAAGGAAACACTTGTTTTTAACATGAAGGGTTAACACAAGCCAGCCTAACTTAAAATTATTCCTTTTTAACAGAAAAAAATTAATATTTCAAAATCTGCCTCATCTAACAGACTGTATTATCTTGGATTATTTTAGTTAAGTATGAAATGTTCATCTTAAGTGTGTCCCCCTTGGGTAACATAGTGTTGTTAGAAAAGCCATTATAACTCCATTCTCTGACTTGTGGGTCCTGAAATTTACTGTTGTAATTTTGCATGACTATAGTTTTTTAGTATGTGATCACACCATTTAAGACATTACTATAACAAGTAGTCACTGGGGGACCAACTAGAGCAGAACAGACAACCAGTCTTTCCACCACCTGACTGGCTGGCATTTAACTGTGAAACTCAACATTTGTAATGGCATCTTGAATTTTCAAACCAATACCCCAGTCAGAACTACAAAGTCCTTGAAGATCATAATCCTAATCCTGGTTTTTTGTTCATTTCAGTGGGGTAGGGTTGGGGTGAGGGGATAGAAAAATGTAAAGGGAAGACTCCTACTTAGTCCCATCTCTAATCCCCTCTCCCCACCAAGAAACAACATCTTATCTTAAGAAACAATGGCAATAGGGCCTCCCCTGGTGGCACAAGGGTTGGGTGCTGGGATGCAAAGCTGCCCGCAGCCTCTGCAGTGCTGGTTCAATCCCCGGCCACCGGCCGGGTCCCACCTGGCGTGCAGACCTCTCCTGCTGCACCCGCTGCTCCCCTCAGCAGTGTATTTCATCAGTCTGCCTGTTCTGTTCCCCGCTCTGGCTCTGGTGAATCCTCTCACCCTCCCGTGCTTCTGACTGTACTGAGTGCTTGTATAAATAAATAAATAAATAAATAAATAAATAAATATTTAAAAAAGAAAAAAGAAACAATGGCAATAAAAGGTGAAAGAGTAAACATAGTTTTTAAAGGAATGATTAACATTCAACTTAATGTATATCAGACAGGAGTGACAGACAGAATCAAAGTGGTCAAAGGGCAGAACTAGAAAATATCCCATTTCATCTTGCCTCCTTTCCCCATAGCCAACAGCAATCCAGTCACCCCTGCCACAGAAGGGAACCCTGAGCTTTTCTACAAAAATGTGGCAAGCAGTGCATAGAATGACACATAAGGAATAGTACTGATCCCAAAGCTAACCTTGCACTAAACCATGCTACCCAATCTTCCTCTCTCCCATTTTCATTGCTAAATTACAATTTCTTCAGTTGTCAAGATCTCACTGCTTCAACTTAAGGTTTGCAGCACCAAAGGTGTAGCACTTGAAAATGTTCCACAGAACCTCAGCAAAAGGCCACTTTCCTTTTATAAGAGGCAAGTGCACACTCTTAAAACCCCAATGTTTCTTTCATCTGTACATTTGCATGCTCAGTGGCTTACCGATCAAGTAACGCCAACAAGGTAAGTCGATCATACCAGACTTTAATCCACTTGCCAGGAAAAATGATAAATTTGTAAAACTGCTCTCGGTTAAATTTTCCTTGTGTTGAAGAACATGATGAGTCTTCCAGATCTTGACTTAGATGCTTTAAATCCCAAAAGAAACAACAAAGAAAGGGTTTCATATTGACATGTTACTGTTATAACTATACAATCATAACTAAAACCAACAAAAAAACAGAGGTTCAAATGCTAACTGTAAACCAAAACAGTTCATAAAAATGGGCTCTCAAATAGCAATCAACCAAAGAATCTTTCTTACAGGCACTCTTTAATTCCATTATAACGTACCATTAAATTTGTACTATTCATCCTATCAAAACACAACTTAGGTTTTAAAACTATTATACTGCTATGAATATTCTTGGACATGTCTCGTGGTACATACGTGCAGGAATTTCTTTAGAAACTAGGAACAGAATTGCTAGGAATACAAATGCTCAACTGTACCAGATGGTGATTTTTATTATGAAACAAATTCCTTAACTTTTCCAGGAAATGCACAAGTTTATCACAAACGGAATTAGCAGAATGGCAATGTTTGATTTATAGAGAACACTCTTTCAGGAAACAAGTTTTCTAAACTGGTTCTGTTGGTTTATACTTCCACCAATCACGAATAAACATTGCATTGCTCCATATTCTGCCAACCACATGGAGGTCTAGTACCACCTTAAAGTCGTTGTTGGAGGCACAGAGACCAGCCCCGGTTCTCTGTTCAGAAACTATAAAATCAAAGCTTCCGTTCACCTCCTCCTTTACTAACTGGCTACTGCTTGTCACTTGCTGCTATCAGAAAGTCATCAGTCACTACCAGCAAGCCTTCTCTTAATGACCTAGCCCCCTTGCAGATCTTCTATTTCTAATCTGTAATTTTTGTAGTTATACAGATAAACCAAACAAAGAGTCAGATAAAGGTAAACTGAGATGCTGGAGGAGAGCACAATGGATTATGGTGGAGGACTGTGGGTATTTTGGTGGTGGGAGGGCTACAGTGACTACACCTAGCAAGGATATAAAACAATGATACTTCAATAAAAATGTTTTAAAATAAATTAATAAATAATAAAATGGTTACCATCTTAACCATTTTAGTTGTACAATTCAGTGGTGTTAACTACATTCATATTGTTGTCAACAGCTCTCTAAAATTTTTCATTTTGCAAAACTGAAATGCTGGACCCATTGGTTTCCCCAGCTCCTCCATCCCCAGCCCTTGGTAACCACCATTCTACTTTCTGTCTCTAATATTTTGACTATTCAAGGTACCTCATATAAATAAACTTATACAGCATCTATCCTTTTGTGATTGGCTTGAGGTTAATATCCTCAAGATTTATCCATGTGTAGCATGTTTCAGAATTTCCTTTTTTTTAGGATCCAATGATATTCCAGTGTGTGTGTGTGTGTGTGTGTGTGTGTGTGTGTGTTGGGTTGTTGGAAAAGTCATGACAGACTTTTGCATAGAAAAATATGCCACAACTTTCCCAATAACCCAATGTTATATATACACAAAATCTCCATTTATCTGTCAGTGGGCACTTGGGTTGCTTCCACTTCTTGACTGTTGTGAATAATGCTGCTATGAACATGGGTGTGCATGATCTGTTCAAATTCAGGTTTTACATTCTTTTGGATATATATTCTGAAGCAGAATTGTTGGATCATTCTAATTTGCATTTTTGTTCATTTGCTTTTGCCCTATATTTTTCCAAAAGGGATTTAAAGTAGGCTCTAGTTTCCTATAGGTGGATAAACATGACACAGGAGACTAATAAGAAGAACCAGACAAGAAAAGAGGTGAGGAGAGTTCAGAAGAACAGCAGCTGAGATGTTGCTGTCTTTTATAGGGCTTACATATTTCTCTTTGACTTGTAAAGAAGAAGGTTGTACTTGGACAGACTACATGATTTTTTTCTTAATTCAGTGGAAGTCAAAATGCCTGGTATCCATGAGGGCAGCGTACCTGCTTCACTGGAGACCACTGTGAACTCACAAAGGAGGTTGATTTTACCATTTTGTTCCTAGATGCTAATTCACTGACACAGCTTATGGAACATGGAGTTATTCAGATTATAAAATATTAATGTAAAAGGCATTTCAAGGGAAAATTGATCCATCACGATGACAATACACAGGCTATATACAGGATGGATAGGGCTGTATTATTATAGGAAAGTTGAGCTGGTAACTGCTACTTGTGTCTGAAACCCTATTCCAACAAAATGCTATGAACATGGGCATGCATAATCCTGTTCAAATTCAGACTTCACGATCTTTTGGAGATATATTCTTAAGTAGAATTGTTGGATCATTCTGTTTTTGTTCATTTGCTTTTGCCCTTTTATTTTTCTAAAAAGGATTTAAAGTAGACTCTAGTTTCCTGTAGACCTGGTGTCATGTCAGCAAAAACAGCATCTTTTTTTAATGACAATGATAAACCTTCCCCCAAAAGGAATCCTTTTCTTATATGTTTCATGGCCAGAGTTCAAGTAGAAAATATGTGCATAAGATGTTTTGTAATGTGGAAATTCATGGTTGATGCATAAATAGGTCACAGCTAAGCAACTGTGAAGATGATAGCAGTGTTCTGAATAGAAAGAAAAATATTCTTCTTAAGTTGAGGTTATATATGACAACCTGTGCTGTTAGGAAAGGCCAGTGTGTGTGTATATTATATATATAATATACATATATGTATATATTATATATTATATATGTGTATATATACACATATATAATATAACACACATCACATGAACATTATGTCCACATATTTTCCAAATCTTATTAAAGATGCTGGCACACAGTATCAGCTATTTCTGCTTAAGTGAAATGCTTGTTTAAAATACATCTCAGGGTTGCACACAAAGAAAAATGATTTTATGTCTTTGTTAGCATGTTAAGGCTCCCAAAACAAAGCACTACATGGTGGGTGGCTTAAAGAATAGAAATGTATTTTTTTTCACAATTTTGGTAGCTGGATATCTAAGATCAAAGGTTGGGGGTATTTTTAAGATCCTTTCTCCAAATACAGTCACATTCTGAGGTATTGGGGGTGATGACTTCAACATAAGAATTTTGAGGAACATACATCAGTTCATACCAACTTCCTTTATGAGAAAGTAAGGTTCAGAGAATTTCTGTGGTTAGTTTTGTCATCTTAAATATCAAGGAATCTAAAAGTTCAGCATTTCAGTTGATTACAGCAATTTTTTTTAGTCTGTTTTCTGGTACAAATTTCAAATTCAAATATTTCCCAATTTTTCTCAAATTTTAACCATTCATTTATTATTTAACCATTCATTACTCATCCAACAAATATTTACTGTAAAGATGATATAAGCCAGATATTATATTCAATATGTGCCGAACATTCAAGGATAACAAGATAGTTTCTTTCTTAGAGGATTTAGATGGCCCTGGGAAGTAGACCAAAGAGAGAGAAAAATGAGCCTGGGAGTGTGCACAGTGGATATCCCTGGAGAGGGGTCTTGAAAGAGCCCCCAGAGAGCCTCAGTAATGAGGGGCTAGCAGGGCTGAGGACCCCCAGTGAAGGCTCTGTGAAATTTCATATCTGTGACTCATCTAAATGCACAAACACTGACCAAAAAGCTGTCTGCAGTTCTGATTCATTAACTAAGCCTTGCCAAAGAACAACCACGTCACATTGTCTCGTAAGTCAAGTTTTATTCTCTCTTAGAAGAAGGAAAATGGAAAAAGTAGAGGGCCTGCATATAAGCTGAATACAAGTGTTTTTTTTTTTTTTTGTTATTGTTGTTTTGTTTGTTTGTTTTTAAGGAGGTTTATTTAAAAGAAAAACAAGAGACAGGATCCTAATTGTTCTTACCTATGTCTTGAGTTTGGGTTATATTTGGTAAGATTTGATAGTAATTGTAGCCATTTTTTTTTCTCCTACTGATTAATTATATTGTTATCCATGTAAATTTCTTGGAATATTTCTTGGAAATAAATAAATAAATTTCTTGGAGATTTCCCTGTAATATTTAGTAATACAGGTAAAAGCTAATATATGATTGTGCTTTTTTAAAAACACAAGTTCTTTTTAAGAAACAAGAGAGTTGCATTTGCTCACAGTCCCAGTAAGGATGGATCTACATTTACAACACAATACTTAGGGTTCTTTGCCTGAATCTGCATTATCTAGAATGACTTAAATGATCAGCATATTCAATTTAAGGAGGCAAGGAAGTATATAGCACATTTCGGAAATAATTTTTGGTAGAGGAAAACATTTAAAAACATGAGGATCTATCCCTCTCCCCCAAGATATCTGAAAAATTTTATTGTGCAAAATAATGGTATGGTCAAAAGCTCCATATAACTAATAAGACTTTGATGGTACTAATAATTGTCACTGATGAAAAAAGGCAAAACTTTGCCATTTATTATATATAATCTTGAAAACCTTTCCATAATTCTTCCCCACAGAGTGAGTATTTAAATACTCATGTTTAAAACATGAGACCATAGTTCTGAGACGTCAGATTACCTCCCTGATTTGGTTTGGTTTCAGAAGGGGAATTCATGAGAAAACAGGGCAAAGCCCACTGAAGAGCAAGTAAGCAAAACTGAAAACCCCAGAACTGATGGAAGGAAGAAGTAAGGTGAGCAGTGAACGAGGGCCAGTCAATGCCCAAAGTACCAGGACCCCTTCTGATTCCCTCAGATGGCTAAATGAAGGTGCAGTAACACTTTATGTCCAAGATTTCCGGTGAAGACAATGTGATAACAAATATGGATGTGCCCAGCACAACACCTTACGCAGAACTAATGTCCCACATGCTAAAGAAATGCCAGTGCAGCCTGAACATGAACAGCATTTTGAAGGGTAAAAAGTATAAACCACACATGGAATTCTATTACAGTGGTGGCTCGATTTGGCAGTCAAACTTCCAGACTTTGTAACAAATCATGTAAATTGATGTTTCCTCAATGTTCTTATAGACAAGGATTATTTAATAAAATATTACACATAGTATTTCATGCAAATTAGAGTCCAGGATTCTTTTTTCCTTTTTAAAATGTCTTAAATTTTAAAAAAAAGCAGCAATTGATGACTATATCACCGTGACAAAACAATACAAATGAGAAAAAATATAAGGGGGTCAAAGAAATATAAGGAGTCAAAGTCCTCCTTTCACTCTTTAATGGTAATAATTGTGATATGAGTGTTACCTTTACATTAATTTAAAGTGACATTCAGTCATGGTCAGTGCTGTTAGCAATGCAATCCTCACCAATGAGGACCAATGAACTAGACTCCCTGGCTTTCATGCTATTCCTACTATTGTGTTCATAGTAATGAAAAAGGCCATTATTATTATCATACTGTTTTCATAGACTTACAGGTAACCTTAGTTTACTTTGTGATATTTGGAGGGCTTTTGTTTCTTTTTTATTTAAAGAACCAAAAAAAAAGGGGGTGTGGGCCAGAGGTGTGAGGGATGAGAGGATTCCCTAGAGAGACAGTGGGGAGCAGAACAGGTGGATTTACTGAAATACATGGTGCGGGGAGCAGTGGGTGAGCCAGGAGAGGTCTGCTGTGCCATAGATGGGTTAGCTCCCTGGCTGGGCATGGAACTCAGGCCGCAGCAGTGAGAGCACTGAGATTTAAACCCTACTCCACCAAGGAGGCTCTAGTTTTAGTTTATTCAGTACTTTCACATACAATACAATCTTATTTTGTAATGCAGCACAAGCTGCATTGGTATGGAACTGGATCCTGGTCAGCATAATGGAAGCATAAAATACTATATCCTCTCAGATCCAGTATGGTCTTTGAGTAGACTCTCAATGGCAATTTAATAAAGAAGGTGTTTCAGTATAATTATTCAAATAGTTACTTATAACATAATGAAACAATATAAAATTTAAAAATCATGGTAATAAATCCATAGAATATACCCCATGAGGTTAGACTTACAAGATGGATAACCAAGGTACAGAGAGAGATGCCTGTGATACTGTGATTGATAATATCCAGAGTCCCTCAGTGCTAATCTGCATGTAAAGTAAGGAGTACCATGACTTCCTGATTTATTCATGCAGTATTTACTTGTTTATGAGTTTCTGCTCTACTTTGGATGTTTTTGAGATATTCGATCAATGCATTTGCGTCTCTGACAATCCCAAGTTCCTAGTTTCCCTGTGGCTCTTCCACTTATGATATTTCACATCTATTCAAACTATCTGGTTCATTTTATATAACCTTCTACTCCCTAGAGGTTCAATAGTGATACTCTGGAGCAGGGAGCTGGAGCTTCCCCAGACCTGTGTGAGGGAAAATGTCAGTTTCCCAGAGAAAACCCACATTCTGCCATTCTGTACCATCCCTCCCCCACAACTCCCCCACCCGCCCACACCCCCCACTAAGGCATGTGGTGGAAACTAGTAGTGGTCACTGAGGCTGAACTGGCTGGGCACAGGGCCCCCAGGAGTATACGGAGATACAGCAAAGATTGGTGAACCCCAGGATACTAATGAAGAGGACAAGACCACAAAATACAGGATCATCAGCTGGGGACTATGGCAAGATGGGCAGGCCCTAGCGTTGCACCCTGAAGGAGCAGAAGCAGTGGCCCCTATCTAGGTACCATCTAGCATGCCCAGTGAGCAAGCAGGTTCCAGGCATATGAACCATGCCCATCACCTGAGATGCCCTCCCCCTCTGCTTGCTTCCCTCGGGATAGGGAAGCTTTCTCCTATATCTGGAGGCCTTGGAAAGAAGAAAAAGGGAAGAAACAGCTTGAGAGGCTGATCCTTTGAACTAATGGAATATTTATTCCCACAAAAACTCCTTTAAGCCTAAAAGGATCAAGTTAACCCTTTATTGGCAGTCCTCTCTACCCAATCCCGACTCCCACCTAGTCTGCAGGAATGAGGACACCAGAGCAAAGTGTTTTCAGTTAGAAGATAACATGACATTATTTTGTGCAACTGCGCATAAATGTCAACCCACTATATTATCAGGCATTTTTTGGAAAAATTTGGTTAAGCCATCATAAAAAAAAATAAGACTATAATATTTGATTGAGGTAAGATTATTATCTACAAGTGAACAAAACACTGCCAGGAGGAAGGTAAACACAGCAGTTAACAGACCTCACACTAATTTTCAGCATCCAATCAATAATACTCTTCACTCAATCTGTACCAAATGAAACCCACCTTTCTTCAAGGTCTAGCCCAAGTGCCCCTTCTAAGGGGCCTTTGGCATCCTCTTTCTCCAAAATGCTCAGGGTTGAATCTAGCTCTAAAGGAGCTTAAGCCTGGGTATAAGTCTTAACGCGCATGTTATCTATCCCTTTGAATTCTTTGCTCTGCCTCTCACAGAGTTTAATTAAAGATCTACTGAATAAGCAAATGAACATCAATAAGTTGCCTCAGTAAAATAATTGGAAGGCTTCATGTTTTAAGCCCCTTGATGATAATGTCATTTGCTTTAAGAATAAAGTCTCTCTTCAAGTCAAACATTTCTTTTAAGAATCTCTGAATGCTTAATATATAAAGGCATAAAGAACGAATGAAAATAGAGATATTTTCCAAATTATGGGGGGAGATGGAGAGCATCCTAAATAAATGAGCTCTTTTGGGATCTGTGCTTCCCAGGAACCAAAGATCAAAGTAAATGAATTCCTAATGCATTTGGAAAAGCAATTAGACAGAGGCACTCCTTACTATCAACAGGATGGTACCTGTTATCTAAATGGTTTCTTTTCATGTCTGTTCAGTACAATACAATGCAGTGATACATCTACAACATAAAATGCAGAGTAAGACCTGACTAACTCTGCTAAAACCTGGAAATAGGAATCAAAGTCCCTGCTTCCAGAACATTCATGGACAGAGATATTGGAACGTACCCGAGGGGTTTCTGACTGGGTCCTCCGAGCTACCATTAGTAATAGCTGTTGTTGGAGGGCGCTGACTGCGGGGTCCCCAGAAGAAGGATCTTGACTCTCAGAAGTCGTGGTACTGGAGGAGCTGACCTGTATCTCTCTGAGGATAAGCAGAACAAAGGTTTTGGTTACCTGGAAGTATGGGAACTGATCTAGTTATTATGCACAAACACAGGACACTAGGGTTCCCCAGTACAGGTGGCAGATAAGGCTATACGACCTTGCATAAGCAGTAAAAAGTTGAAAATTGAGTCTACAAAGCTGTCTTCACGCAGAAGGGCAATCATTATTCCCACTCATTACTCAGGCTGGCAGGGTGGCAGGGTTCCTGGAATGGGTGGGCAGGAGCCTGGTGTGCCAAAAATAGTAACCTTAATTTTCTATGTATTTGATGGACGGGAGAGTGGTAGCAACAACGTTTAGTTTTATATGTTGTGAGTAGTTGGCTAGACAGTTCCCTAGACATGGGTCAGGAAGAAAGAATGTGCTAATACCTTTGTGCCTTCCTCCAACCCCCAACACTCTGCTTTTCCTACTCACTCCCACCAACCTCATCTCAAATAAAGAAAGAACATTTTTGGTAAAGGAAGTAACTCGGGTAAGTGAAAAAAGAGAATTTAGCAAATTAGTTGTGATCCACATCTCAATAGTTTTATGATCTTTAGTCACATATACATTGACTTAAATTAATAGAACTTGGGCCTCCCTGGTGGCGCAGTGGTTATATCTCAGCACTATCAAGCTATCGGCAGTCCCCTATGGCACAGCAGACCTCTCCTGTCTTGCCAGCTGCTCCCCTCAGCAGTGTATTTCAGTAGATCTGCCTGTTCTGCTCCCCACTCTGTCTCTGGTGAATTCTCTCACCACCCCCCACTCTAGCCTATACCCCAGCTCTTGTATGCATAAATAAATAAAATAAATCTTAAAAAAAAAAGAACTCAATACTGTCTCCAGCCTGGCATTTTTCCTTTGGCTCAGAAAGCAAAAATAAGGACACTCTTCTCCATCCTGCTTTTCTGGCAGAGAGCCAAAAACATTGAGGAGACACTGTGGGCTGCCCACCTTATAGTCCTTTCCTCCAGAATTCCTCCAACACAACTCTAATTTTATTAATGCTCCAAGACTACTTTACAAGAAAGACAAAGTCCCTCCCTAGTGCCAGGGCTAAACCTTGGGAACTTTATACCCACCATGGTAGCTGCATTCAACCTAGTCAGTGCTGGCTCTGGCAGAGAGTATAACACTGTTCTAAGAATCGATAACAAAGCAAAGGGCAATCAATTGGAGATAAGGGACCTGAGGGACAAGTTTTTCTATTTAAAACAGAAAAGAAGAAGGTAACTCACTATCTTTCTCTTGGGCTTGGGAGCTATGTGATTAAGAAACACATGCAGCTGCAGCAGCCATGCTGCTGTCATGAGGACAAGGTGCAGGACAGAGCCCCAGGACCGCAGAGCTGAGAGATAGAAGCTAGATTCATGAAGACAGTGTGGAGCCTCTGGATCTGCCACCCTTGCCCTGATCATAACTTTGAATTTCTTATTTTCTGAAATTACATATCTTGTTATTTACCCATTTTGAATTTGAGTCTCATGGTACATGCAGCCCCGAACTGGCGCAAGAATGTAACACTACACTAATGTAACTGCCTTCTGATTTCTGATCTCCCACTTCATTATAAAGTCTTTGATTAACTTTTCAATCTTTCCTTCCCCTAACTCCCCACTACTCTATTCACAAACATACAAATATTTATTTTATAGAAAGTGTTTAAAATACTTTTTTACTATTCATCCCTCTCTCTCTTATATACACACACTAAAAAAAAAAAACACCTCAGAATTCTGTACATTTTTAAGACATAATTTATGACTATTTTATCATGTATTCTGTAAAAACCTCCTTAAAAAGAGTCACTTAGGGAAATTCATATATTAAAGTCAGAGATTAAGAAAGGAATCAGGTAGGATAAGAACATAACAGTTTGAAAACTTAAAAATTCATTTATCTTATTTGGATGATTGTTCTGTAAATAGTGCTTTTGCTTCTTATCTGTATCAGTAGAATAATACCTGTCACTAACAGAGAAAAACAGTAAGATGTATAAAGATAATGATCATTCAAACTCTCCTGCCTTACACAAAAACCACTGAGTACTATGAGTACTATAATTCTGTCATTTCATAGCTAAACACAAAAGGATTCTAAGCACCTTGTTAATACAAATTCAGAGAAATCTAAGGCTCGGTAAATGCCAAAGTTTCACTAACGCCAAAATTCATCTGACTTCACTGTAAGTAATAGAGGTGATAATGATAAGCAATCACGCAAGGATGGAAATATGTGCCTCTGTGAGGAAATCTAGAAAGTGTAGAGCACCCTCTATTGCCAATGGAAATAAACTAAGCATGGACTATTGTGCAGGATGTATCAAACTGTTATGTTTTAGCAACCTCCTCTATCAATTTGCTGTCAGCAAGGAAACATGATGCAAAAAAGGTGTCAATAAACTGCAGCTTAATTTTTGCACACTGCTAAGCATGTTTCTATTGCAAAATAATACTAATTAATAACATTTTTAGGCAAGTCACTTAAAAATCCTACATAAGAATATAGGGCTTAGTTCCAACTGAGGTACATAAAGCGCCAAACAGCATTTAGCTAAGGCCACGTATTAAATAAACCACACCTAACCTTTTCATTGCCTTTATTGACTTTGTTTATTCTCATACTGGATAGTAACACAATACCTATGCTTTTCACACAAATAACATATTAATTCTAATTGTCTCTATAGCAGGGATGGGGGAAGAGATCTTGCTCTCCACTTATAGCTAGTCCTCTTTATCTTATAAAGAGAGACTCAAACAGCATGGTAAGTTTCCTTTCCATTAATCCCACAGTATTCTAAACAAAGCATGATGTTGTTAAGGAAGCTTTCTGAGATTTATGACTGGTGCGTCCTCAATAGAAAACCTGTACTGTCAGGTGAATATAAGATTCTTGTTAGGGCAGGAGGAGATTAAATGCTTTCATAAGCTTTGCTCAACTGGAAATGATCTTCACCCCCTGACTTAGAGATTGCTCTCTGGGATCTTGATGTTGTAGGTGCATCAAAAAGCAGGTGCACCAGCTTGTTCATTTAAGAACCACAAAGTCTATAATGTCTCAAAAGTTACTTATTGCATAAGCATTTACCTACCAAGCATAAAGAATTTTTGTTGCTTGGTACCTTTTACCTGTATCTCTTTTCAAACTATTTGCAATTTGTTCTCCCTTCTTTGATTTTGTCCTTTTTCTTTTTTGCTATGGACCATGAGTTACATAATCTTTAAAAAAAAATCTTTGTTTTAACAGCGTAAGTCCAAAGACCCCCCCTCCTCATTACTAAATCGAACATGAGAGTGCTAAGTTTCAGCTGCTCTAAAATGGCAATGGATATGGACACGCCCCCAGACCTGCAGTGACTACATGGTCAGCCACACAGAGTGACACTTGTACAGCTGGTCTTGTTCATCCAGCTCTCTGATTAAACCTCTGATAAATGGTTGTTTCAGGACTATTACAGAGATAAATTTACTTAAACGAAATTGAGCTCAGAGCAATAGCAGAAATAGTGATGGGTAGTGGAAACTGCAAAAAGATCATCCACTAGAAGATAAAGGTTAGCAGGGGGCTAGACTCTAGGCTTAGCCAGAAAGGTGTACTTTTGAATGGACAGAACTGGGTCTGGGATTGTTGATGGCAACATTCCATCAGGCTTTTACTCATGTAAGCTTTAAGTAAACAAATAATGGAAATATGTGAGCTTCTTCTGCATTTTTTTCTACAGCAGTCTACAATTTCCCATTGATATGGAAAAAGAAATCCTAAAATTCATCTTCCCCAGATCTCAAAACTTAAGAGTCTGAGGGAGGGAAAGGGCCTCTCTCTGCTTCTCTTCCTTTTTTTCAGACCTAGGACACACCGGAATAAGCTACATAGAAGGGTAGTCTAGAAATGAAAATCAGAGCAACCTGTTCAACATGTAGAATATTTAAATAAAGCAGCACTGTTTTTAAAAGTTATAACCTGCTATTTATAATTTTAATAGGGATTCCTCTTTCAATGTCTGCAAACAACTCTTCTTTTATATGACAGACAAATTTCTGCGTGTGTGAGCAAAGAAAACACAGGAGTGAGACAGTTTCCCATGGGGTCTGACTGCCCCCTTGTGGCAGCTGAGGCTGTGGTCTTGGGAACCAACCCCACAGAGCCCTGGGGGTCTCTGGATTCATACAAAGTATTCAGAGAACAGTAGTCTTTCTAGAATCACCCTTATAAGCCCTCGCCCCTTATGACTTTGTGCCAGCATGAAAATTTAATATTTCTCTAAAGGGTCTAAGAAAACAAAGGAAGGACTGCATGGAAAGATCTGAAAAGCAGGAGAGGCCAGAGAAAATTTGGAACAGCAGAAACTCTTCAAAGGCAAACTCTTGGATGGCCATCGACTCCTTCCTGATCACTTCCACTTGTTATGTGATCAAGGGCACCAAGAATGGCCACAGATTTAAAATTTAAAGCAGTAAACACATAACTCTATTGTGCAAGTCAACTCACTCTCAATATTTGTAATGAGTTAACAATTTCAATCTCATATATCACATCATATATGCATAGCATATAATTCACATTTCATTCCACATTTTGAAGACTGAATTGACTAACTTCCGGGCCGCATCATCTCCCTCAGTTATTACAAACCAGGGGTCCCTATATCTTCTGACCTTCACAAAATAGAGACTTAAGAGATGATCACTTTTTACAATTTTCTGACTGCTTGCCTTCGTTGAGAATCAGGAATATACTTAAGCATCATCATGTATTTAAAGGGTTTTTCCTGAGATTTAATGGTAATAAATAAAAGAGGTTTTACAGAGATAAGGGTCAGAAATGTTGATGATGCCAAAAAAGAGTAAGAAATATGAGGAGGCAAGAAAGACTAAGTGTAGGGCTTTACCAAACTCAATGCATAGTGAATGATTCATAAATGAGTCATAAAACAAAGCCAAACAATAAATATGTCCAGATCAATACATTGTCACCAAATCTCTCTGTATTTTTAACAAAAACAAGTACAGGTACAAAAATCCAGTACGAAAATCCTAAGAACTAGATGGCTCTAGAATGAATCTTTCATTCAGTAGGCTTTTATGCACACTTTTATGAATTATTGTTACTCAAAGCAAATGTAAATTCTGTATCTTTTCATCAGATTTCAGTGGAAAGATGATATATACTTCATATGTATTTTCATTAGATGGTTTATAACACTGAAAAAAACTGGATTAATACGGAAGCATAGTTATATATCTTTCATAGACTAAAGCTCTGCTATGCTACTTGGAAGAATTTCTACACACAAAAGAAAGACAAATCTGTGCTGGACAAAGAACAAACGATCAAGCTTTAATTGTAAAGGGAAATAACAAAAGTCTACTCTTCAAGGTATGCTTTCGACACAATACATACTTCCACTTCCTAGGCAGATAGCTTGCTTCAAGTTCAATTTTTCAGGCACATTAGTAACTTCAACTTTTGAAGCAGATTAACTCATTTCAGGTTGTGAGCTCCTGTACCAATCCTTTGTCCTGGGCCATGACACAATTAAGTGAATTTATCCACTGAAAGTTTTCCTAGATTGCAATTCTAAATGCTGCAATTCAAGTCATACCCCCTCATTCTAATTTCTGGGGTAAGCAGAACTAAATTACATAATGTCGCCAAAGGAACCTGCTTTATGGACAGTTATTGCACAACCAGAAAATACTGCTTATAGTTCTTTGGCAGTTAAGGGAAAATGTATTGGTTCCCACAATGACAGTGGGGCCACAGAGGGAAATTTGTTTCCTCCCCTGGTTTCCTCCAGGAATCCCCAAAGGGACATGAAGTTACATTTGCAAACAATTCCCTATTCATACTTGGGAATCAGGGATATAAAACTGTCACATGGCAGCTAGGCTTCACAATGGCAAAGAGGAATGACTTTCTTGCCAATAATAAGAATCAGTGGTTAATGGCCTGGCTGGAGACAATCCCAGTCGCTGAGCAGCAGCCTTACTAGGAACAGCCTGCTTTTTCAATATCTTCCATAGCTGGCTGTCTTAGAAACGGTCCCAACTAGGAATTCTTCCAAGTTCAAAATCAAAGTTTATGTTTACTATAGTAGGAAAATTCAGGATTTGATGGCATTAAAATGCAAAGTTTTAATGTCAAAGTAACTACTCTAAAATTGCCCCAGAGGCCACAGTAGGTTGACAGGGAGAATGCAAAAGTACTTCACCACCTGAAAGCTCATAAAGTGACTCATAAATGTGGTTGTTCTACCAGGACTCATCTAAAAGGCTCATTCTACCAGGCCCAAAGTCAGGACTTTTCACTGTATCAAGTCCTAGTGAACTTTGACCGCTGTCTTATCCCTTCTGTTTACAGGTAAGAGCTACCACTGAGTATCCTCTATGGCTGGCTCTGTCCTAAGCACTGTATATAAAATTATGTTTCACCTTTAAAGCCAAGTGGTAGGTTAATAACTAGTGTTATTTCTATTCATAGATGAGAAAACTGATGCTCAAGATGGTTAAGCAAGTTACCCAATGCCAAACGGAAAGCAATAGTCACAATAGGATCTGGAAGTAGAAGTGGAACTGCTGAAGGACAAGAATAGAAAAAAAAACTGAAAAGGAGGTGGGCCCAAGACCAGAAACCTGGCTCACACAAGGAGGTGGGGGTAGAAGAGACTAGCATAGCCACTGACACAGCTATGGAAACCAAGATCCTTAGGCGCAGACAACACAGTTTCAGAAATTAGTACCCTTAGGCGTGGAAGCCTAGATTACAAAGCATAACATTCAAGCAGGTATCCAAGGGCACATTCAAAGTAAAGACATGGAGATTGAGCCCATTGTAGAATCGCTGGTCCCTTTCAGATTCTCCATAGTTATCCAAAATTAGCAACCAACTGAAGTCTCTCAAGGAGTGAGTCCCTCCCAAACAGAAGACTGTATCAGTGCAGTCTCTGCAAAGGCTCGGGGCAGCACTCCCACTGCCCACCTGTGACTATGCAGGTGCTTCTTTTCACCAACTCTCTCCTGCAGGGCAGGAGCTTCCTTCCATGCCCGTTGCATGCCCATGACCTGTACCATGTCAGGATTTCTCTTCACTGACCTCCCTCAGCTTAGGTCGCTCTCCTCAAGGCCGCCCACTTGCAACCATGAGGGCCTCTCTCAGCAAATCTGTTCCTTCGGGGCAGCTCTTCCTGCACGCTTGTGTCTATACAAGTGTCCTTTATTCTTCTGTCCCTTTCCCTAATAAACCTGCTCTTTAAATATAGTTAACGGCTCTGTGTCGTGGAGAAACTTGCCTGGGAAACTTGCCGCGTGTTGCTGAAATGGGAGCTCTGGTGAAACCTTTCCCAGAGTGAACCCAAAGACCCTGCACTCTAAACCCACAGACTCCAAAAACCACAAAAGAACCATCTCCGACTACAACTGGTATCTGTGCTGCAAGATACTAGATCTTTGATTTCAAGGAAGGATGTATGGCTCCTGAAGTCAGATTTTCTACAACAGCCACCTCTCATATGGGCAGAGAGAATTCGTTCCTGGTGAATGAATGCAACACGGAGTGGAAAATCAAATTTGAGTCTGTACTTCTAATGTCTGTGTAGAGAAGGACATTCTTTTGCAGGGTCCCTACCACCTCCACTTTTCACTAACAAGAGGACAAGATCACAACCCATAATCCAATGCAGTGATCAGACAACCTACTAGTGTTTCTAACTCTTTCCCTACAACTGATACAGGGCAGGGAGAGGGGCACCCCAGACCCCGCAAACCTGCCTGCTCTAAATGGGTTCTGCCATCCGCCGCATCAACACAAAACATATGAGACTTTAATGGGAAGAAACTTTAATACAATTAGGAAACAATACAGGAAAGGCAAAGAATATAGTTTCTAAATTAAGCACCAGAAGTTACCCGTCACCTCACGGGTAAAAGTCCATCCAAATGGGATTGGCCCAGAGCAAGGCCCCAAAGCCTGCCACAAGTCTAAAGCATCTTCCAGTGGGGACCAACAGAAAAGGATCAGAAACAACCAGACAAATCTGCAAGGAAAAGAACAAAATCAAGATAAAAACCACCATTATCACCTCCCCACGGGTCTCTCACCCACATCTGTGTCACCCAGTCCACGACCAAAAGGCAAGCATAGTTTCTTCACATGTCTCTCTGCTCCATGTGCTTCCTCCAGGTCTCCTTCTGGCTCTCCATCCTGCTTCCTTCCTTCCTCAGTCTCCTCTGCAGCTTCTTCTCCTTCCTTCTCAGCTCTACCCTCCTTTTGGGTGGGGAAGGAAACCTGGAACCTCCCCCTTCCCTGGGGACCACCCTGTTATACAACCACCACAAGAGAGGGAGTTAATGGTTGATGCTATCTTGGTAATTCTACATTCAGGCCTAACCACTCCTGCTACAAATAGAACAAAGTATGAATTCTTTAACCAGCCTCATGGTCCCCAGGAGCTGATTCCACAACTCCTGTTCGGCTTCTCACACGCCATCCCTAAATGCTCAGCTGGTCTTTGCACTGTCCAGATATCCAACTGGGCCTGTTTTTGTCATGTTCAATGATTCAATTAGAGTCAATCCAATATTTATTGAATATCCACCTACAGCGGACTAAGTGGGGGTGCTAAAGGCACTTTAGTCATTGCTCGTTTTTCTTTAGACAAGTGCAATGTAGTAGGAGATGGAAGTTCCTCACCAAAAAATGAAGGACCAGGGAGAATGTGATAAACACTCCTCTGATGGTAATGTGGAAGGATAGATTTACCATCACAGTAAGGCTGATAAAGGAACAGAATAAAAGAGGCAAACTGTAATTGGAGTTTTGAAAGATAAGAATGCTAAAGTTCAAAAACTGAGTGGAAAGGGGCATTTCAGGCAAAGAAGAGCAGTGCCAGCAGTGTGGGCTTCCCAGAAAGGAGAGGGGCAGGATAGGGCCATTAAGGGGGTTTAGAGGAGCCAGCTCTGTGCCTTCCTGCCCAGACAGTGGGGGCCACATCAGAGCATGTGGCTATCACACGTGTCAACAAGGAGAGCTGCCCCACAGGCAGTCACAGAGCACAGGATGCTGTCCCAGAAGTCAGAGCAGGAGTTGACAGCTGGTGACTCACACACATGGTCAACCACACACACGACATGTGGCCTGTGGTATTTCCACAACATGAAAATAAGAAACATTAAACAAAACTGAGTTTTACAAATTAATGTGGGTTTCTAGCTCCTTGTGGCAAAAACCAGAAAATCTAGTCCCCCTTCAGGCTTACTGAAGATAAGTAGCAGCAGCCCTGAGACAGAACACATGCCCTCAAGAGAACTTCAGCATCAAGCCCACCCCACCAATTTACCTCCCTGCCGAGACACCAAAGAACTCTGAGCTTGTGGCCCTGCCATGGCCAGGGGAGCCGAGACAACAGTCTAACTATGGAGGTTGAACATGCTTCTTAATTAATCTTAGTCGCCTTTTCTGTAAAGTGGAGCTAATATCCTCTATCTCAGTTTTGCTGTTCAGATAAAATTAGAAAAGTTAATACAGTGCTTAGCACAAAATAAATATTTAATAAGTGGGGGGAGGGGTGTGCTACTACCAGAACTATTACAGGAAATGCTTCCTTCAGGTCCAGGAACTGGCACATGTTGCTCTGCATAGAGAGACCTGCACACTGGAGCACAGGTGTGAGGTGTGACTGCGTCAGCCCTTCCAACCTGCAAAAAGTTGACCTACTGGCACTGCACTTGATCAGCTGTACTATGCTCTGGTATCATTCCTTACATTAAAAAATAGGGATGCCATCTGTTATCTATATACACAGAAGCACAAACACACGCACAGAAACATGTTAATGTAGGGATTAAAATATTTTAATCGAACCAGCTTGTTTGCTTTTATCCTATTTTACAAGTTTTCTTTCCTACAACCAATTCAAAGACCCAAATTATCATCACATCAGGAGCTTCCACAGAAGCCCAGGCTTATTACAAATCCAGAGAAATTAGCCTCCCATGAACTGGTGGCATTGATTTCAACACCTCCAAGTCTGGGAAGGAATTTGGGACTGGTGCAATATCCATGATAAGCCTGTCAGACAGCAGTGTAAATCCAGAGATCATCTGACTACGTACAACTGAGCCATTTTTTCCTGAGCATGAATTAAACAGATGGCAGCTCCTTAACTGCTTTTCCAGAACTGTTTAGGGAACAGCTTCCATTATGCTATAATTTTGCTAAATGAGGTGACTAGAGTTTTGTACCAAAGTATCAAACAAAAAGTACTGCATATCTTCTATGCCCAGTGGGCCACCGAATTATTTGCCATCATGCTCCCTAAAAAAGTCCCCTCTGAAGGACTAACTTACTTTAAAGAGACAGTGTAATAAACATGTATATTCTCAAATAATAGTCCATACATCTGATAGACATCCTGTAATTTTTTTTAAAGATTTATTTATTTATACAAGAACTGGGGTTCAGGCCAGAGGCACAGGAGGGTGAAAGGATTCACCAGAGACAGAGTGGGGAACAGAACAGGCAGATGGACCGAAAATACTGCTGAGGTGAGCAGCAGGCAAGACAGGAGAGGTCTGCCTCACCATGTGGGTATCTCCTTGGCTGGCTGGGAATCAAACCTGTGCTGCAGAGGCTGCCAACAACTTCACAGTGCTGTACTCAACCCGTTGCACCACCAAGGAGGCCCAGAAATCATGTATTTTTTAATTTTTATCTTTGAATCATAAGAAAGAGAAGATATCTGTGGCAGCATGTCATTCTTTCCCAGAACTCTTAAGACCAAATGCCCTGCAAATTATCTTGGGGCAAGAGTAGGCAGTGAAAGACCTTGAGCTTGCACATGAGGCTAGAGGAATTAGACCGTATCTATGAGAATGTTCACAAGAGAAACACTAGAAATGTTAATGTTAGGAATTTCTCTAAGGGAAAGGTTGCTTTTACACCACTTGATTATTTTTCTCCTTAAAAAAAAGCTCGATAATTAATTCAATTGCCATTATACCAGAAGCAGCATCCCCAGGGGTTATCTGTTGAGTTTTGCTGCCCTGCATACATAGAGTTTTCTCCAAAATTCCGTCTAAAAAACGACCCCAAGTAATTCTCAAAGAGAACTTTCAATGTCAGCTCTGTGTATGTAAGCAGACCCAGTCAAGTCAAGTACTTGGCTAGCCTAAGTGACAGGGCTTAGATATGTGGCCAGTCAGAACCAATCATGCACTGAGAGTGGGTTGATGATAAAGAGGCAAGCAGTCTCCGTTGCTTTTGAATGAGAGAGGACATAACAGCTGGGGCTACTATAGGCATCTTTTGACCACCTAGGCGAGATCTTTGAGAATGTCAAAACAGTGCTAGAGAAAAAGAAAGTGCACCCTTGAACATGTCTAGCAAAGATATCTCAGTGGCATGACCCCCTAGATCCCTATTTGATGGACCTGTTTCACTTGGATTGTTCTTGTGTATGACAGAAAGGGTCTAACTGTGCTAAGTAGGTGAAAAGGCAGAGCTAGGATGGAACTGATTATATGAGATTCTCCACTAAGCCACATGACTGCACAGGAAGTCCAGCATAAACACATTTGGAACCCCCAGCACCCCAGCAGGGCCACAACCTGACCTCGCAAGAAGGCTTTCATTAAAGCAAATGCATTGTGGGAATGTAAACCCAGCCAGGTCTGGAATGGAGGGCAGATTAAATAAAGATGAGCTCTAATATAGAAAGGAAATGCAGAGGAAATAAAGAACGGCAGAATTACAGGAAATTCAATAAAGAGAAAGAAATAAAGGGAAGAAAGTGAGTGGCTTTGGGTGGCTCTGGGTGAAGTTTGGCATAAGCAAATGGGGTGTATTAGAAACCCTACATGGATGCTCTTTAATTCCTATTGGCATGTTTTTATTAATAGTTATATTTTTAGTTTTTTAAGGTTCTGGATATATGACCTTATTCTAATTGACATTGATGGCAACTGCAGATAAAAAATGTTTACAAGGCAAGAGGGAAGTAGTTACCCAGGAAAATGAAAATGTCTTATAATTTTATTTTGGGATAAAATAAGAGACATATATTTGATCTAAATATAGTTTCAGAATACTACAGCTTTCAACTGAGGGTTGTGGAATAATGACAGTGCTCAAAGTTGTGTTGTCATGTCATTAAATATTTTGTCTGAAAACACTGCCATCTGAGACAATTAAACCTATCAAGGCACTGTGCTGAGGTTGGACACTAGGCCTCCCTCTCCTCCAGGAGTCTCAATTTGCTTTTTGTCTAGGGAAGGAAAGTCTTATTTGTTGTCTCTTTTGAATGGTGTGTGGGTACCTGAGGGTCTCCAGAAAAGTGAAGGACATGCAGGGTGTGTGGAACGTGCCTGTTTCCCCAGGCAAATGATTCGGGACACAAGCAGGCAGCTTTTGAGCTGGGCCCAGTTGGGATTGTGTGACCAGGAAAGCCATAATCTACACTACCCAGCAACACTACCAAACAGACCATACCAGTATCCCTAAGAGGGTGAGAGGCAGCAGTGGCAGTGATGAGAACACCCTGAAGGACTGGCACACGACAGAATTCCACCTGGAGACCAATCACAAAGACAAAAGATCCACCAGGGAAGCTCCCCCTTTATGCTTTTCAGGAGTGAAGACTAAAACCACAAAAGTGGGCCTCCCCTGGTGACGCAGCGGTTGAGCGCTGGGCTGCAAAGCTGCCCGCAGCCTCTGCAGCACCAGTTCAATCCCAGGCAGCCGGCGAGGGTCCCACATGGCATGCAGACCTCTCCTGCCACGCCCGCTGCTCCCTCAGCAGTGTACTTCTTCGTCAGTCTGCCTCTTCTGCTCCCTGCTCTGGCTCTGGTGAATTCTCTCACCCTCCCGCGCTTCTGACTGTACCCAGTGCTTGTATAAATAAATAAATAAATAAATAAATAAATAAATAAACAAACAAACAAACAAATAAATAAATCTTTAAAACCGCAAAAGTCTCCCACACATTCTTATGTTTACATATAATTCTAGAGAAATGCATTTGAAAAATTTGCTTTCCCACTTGGAGGCATGCACATATGGATTATCCTCAAAGAATCTTGAAGCTCAAGATGAATGATGAATTCAGTTGTCACTAGTAAGATTTACCATTTTCCCATAATATAATTCATCTGTGTATTTCCAGGAATGCAAGTTAATTTAATATCAACTCAATAAAATTTTAAGTTAGTCAATAAATTCTGAGGGAGAACAAAAAAGATGTTCAGATTATCCACAAAAGAGCTTGCCTCCTTAGTATCAATGGGAACTTACTGCATTTCTAGTCCATTCCTTGGGACAAATTTAAACACGATTTTGAGCTGCACCACCCTTCCCGAAGGAATATTATTTTCTGCAAAGGGTTCCACTTTTTTTTAAGATTTATTTTTCTTTATTTATGCATACAAGAACTGAGGTACAGACCAGAGGTACAGGTGGATGAGAGGATTCACCAGCGACAGAGTGGGGAACAGAAGAGGCAGACCCCTGAAATACACTGCTGAGGGGAGCAGCGGGTGCAGCAGGAGAGGTCTGCTGCGTCGTGTGGGTTAGCTCCCTGGGCAGGGATCAAATTCATGTGGCAGTGGCTGGCAATAGCTTGATAGTGCTGAGACTTTAAACCCTTTTGCCACCAGGGAGGCCCTCCACTCCATTTTTACCTACATGATATGTTCATTTTTGGCAGTGGGTTTCATGAAAATGGTTCTGTTTATTTTTTGTTATTCTACTATGTCAGATTTTTTTTCCTTGTACACAAAACCCAGATTCTTTAACATCTACAAGGAGATCAACACATTCATCCTACACCAGGATCCTCAATTCATTTACAGTCAGAGTAAGTTTCATGTTCCCCAGCAACACAACAGCTCCCAAACTTGAAAACTGAGCTCTACTTACCGAGCACGAGAGACTACATCGTGATTTGATGGCTGCTGTTGTAAAGGGCCTTCTTTCTGATTTCCAGACTTTAAATAACAAGATCTAATTTCTCCTACAAAATCACAAAATTTCAGCACAGAGTATGTTACACAACTAGTTGTATATTGGACTAATTGAAAAATAAATATTGGCAATCTAAGTCAATTCATTTCATTTCTCCATAGAATGCATAACTTAAGAAAATTGTCCTGACATGCTTCCCTCTGATAACATGATCAGACAAGTTTGACTCCATTACTGATAACTAATTACTTTTAATGAAATTAACTTGTACCATTTCTTAATTCACTTTCAGGTAGCCTCTTCATCTTTTTATATTCTTTTCATTTGTCAGTATAATGTATATGCTATAGCCAGGTGTTTTTGTATCATATGCAAAAAGAGGCTTGAAAATGTTGTTTTGATTCAGAGACTGTGGGAGACCATCTCTCCCTTCAAATCCACAGATGAGCATGGCATAGCACATTGCCTGGTGTGTCAGCCTGGTAATGAGGAAAAGCAAGAGATGGAATTAATTTGCAGAGATAAATTAGCTCTGCTAAATAGGCCTAGGGTTTTGAGGTGTGAAAATCAGTTCATTTTGTACATATAAAATGATCTCTCCCCAGAAGAATTTATAGGAGAGCCTTCTTAGGTCACACAGAAGCATAATTAACCTTGTCTGCTGTGAGCAGCTGGAACATACATGGGTGAGCTGCACCTCAAAGTGAAGGTAAAGGTTCCCACCAGGAGAAACATCAACAAGGATAACCATAGGCCCTCTGAGGCTTTAATATAAGTGTTAGTGTAGTTCTTTATAGTGAAAGTGGTTCTTTGTATTTCTGCAAATTCAAAACCACTTAAAACTCTAAACTACAGATCTATAGATAGGATAACCATATAATTTATTACCCATATTAGTTTCCTTTTGAGAGTATAATAACAAACATTAATTGATCGATAAGGTCCTTAAGCCAAGACCCATCTGAGAAAAACTAGAAACTCCATCCTTTACCTATAGAACTTTGAAACTGTAATTCTCTATACTATTTTAAATCCTATTTGTAACAGGGCCTCCCCGGTGGCGCAGCGGTTGAGCGCTGGCTTGCGAAGCTGCCCACAGCCTCTGCAGCACCGGTTCGATCCCCGGCTGCTCCCCGGCCACTGGAGGAGGGTCCCGCATGGCGCGCAGACCTCTCCTGCTGCCCACTGCTCCCTTCAGCAGTGTACTTCGGTCCTTCTGCCTGCTCTGCTCCCCTCTCTGGCTTCTGGTGAATTCTCTCACCCCCCCACACTTCTGACTGTACCCAGTGCTTGTATAAATAAATAAATAAATAAATAAATCTTTAAAAAAAAAAAGAGAGAGAAAATGACTTGTAACTCTTTAAAAAGAAAAAAAAAACTTTAAAAAAAATCTTATTTGTAACAAAGCACTAAAAATATATCAAAGTAAGACTTCCAAAATACAGACTAGTATAATAAATATTTACTAGATGTTGGGCATTGCCTTCTGGATGTTTATAGTTGTAAATTATCATTAATCAAATGATTATAAGTCAATAAATAATCACAAGCTGCAACAATACCAAAGAAGGAAGGATAGAGTGTTAAAAAAGGAAATTCAGGAAAAGTTTTCCTAAAGAACTTACCTAAGAATTAAGATCTAAAGGGATACAGTATGCTCAAAGGCCCTGAGGCAGAAGGGAGCACACTTAGTTCTCAAAACATGGTACGTGAGCAATCTTAGGACGAAGTCTTCCTGTCCCAAAATCTAGTACTCGGGCTAAGAGAACCTATGGTATCCTGAGAAAGCTGCCAGCATTAACCCTCCTTCCTCATTAGTAAAGACTTACCATGCTCATCAATGAAGACATGCATAGCATCCATAGATATCTCATCTTGCACGGATGTTTCAGGCCCACTGATGACTTGCAAGACAGAACTATCTTGTTGGGAAGTTACCCTGTAGATTATTTGTCTTTGTCTATTGCCCTGGAAACTTAACATACATAAAAGTTTCAAAAACTATTAGGAACTTGTCCTTATCCTTAATAAAGCATTAAAAGCAGCAGTCAGTAAATGAGTCTACCTCATGCTTTCACCAACAGGAAGCTAAGTAAGTAAGTCATCCTTACAGGGTGGTGATCTTGGCAGGTTCAGTGAGCGCAGGGCTGGTGCTAACTGGGTCTTGATTTGGCATCTCTGGTTTTCCTGGCTTGGAATTGCACCTAACAGGCTTTTCGCTTTCTAGGATGTCTTCCTTTTTCTCCTGGGAGCAGTTATCTGAAAAACATTGCTTTACATGCCAATATAGAAATTGAAATTATAAAAAGAAATTAATGTGAAAGCACTTGGAGGCCTCCCCAGTGGCCTAGGGGTTAAGTCTCAGCACTATCATTGACACAGCCTGAGTTGGATCCCTGACCAGGAAGCTAACCCACACCTATCGCAGCAGACCTCTCCTGTCTTGCCTGCTGCTCCCCTCAGCAGTATATTTCAGAAGATCTGCCTGTTCTGCTCCCCACTCTGTCTCTGGTGAATCCTCTTAACCCCTGCACCTCTGGCTTACACCCCAGTTCTATGCAAAAATAAATAAAATCTGAAAAAAAAAAAAAAAAGAAGAGGCAAGCATTTTGGAAAATGTTACTTAAACTAAAAAAAAAAAAAAGATAAAAATATCTAAGCAGTTCCTATGAATTCAGAATACATTTAAATAAATTTTCATTTTCATTTTATTAAGTATGAATGTACCAAAATATATTTCAAAAAAAGAAGCGCATATAGATGGAAAGCATTTTATTTAGATATCTATAAATACCATCTACATTACATATAAATTCAGAGACCTGCTGAAGTAACTGCAGTGCTCACTGGCTTATGCGGTTTAAATCACCCAGTTAAATTACTTATTTTAGAAGGGTTATAACTTATAAATGTCCAACATCATATGAAAAACAAACAAAAAACTTGTATAAACAACCTGGCTATTTTGGAGTAAGGTTCAATTTACCATTTTAAGTATTTTCAACCTTTTCTTCTCATTCATTCTCCAAAATCAACATTTTCAACCTAAAAGTAGACTCAGGGCCCCTCATAAAGTATCAATAGATACTTGTTAAGTATAGCTGACTTTGAACTATATGCTTAGCGCCGTAGAGGACATGAGATACTACAAATGTTCCTTGCCCTGAAAATGATTTAAGGTAAATAAGTATTCCAAGATCAATGGTATAGGTTGGTTTCTTTAGAATCCTCTGTAAATAATGGGCTAAAACAAGCCTTAACTTACACCAGTATGTAAGGTGGAATCAGTCCCTAAGGGTTACTTAGCCTTTCCTTAAGGACTTGCCCCAATAGCCACTTTTAAGGTCACAATGATTAATCCGCTCTCTAAACCAAAGATATCAATGTGTTTCTCCTTCTGAGGAAATTTTTGCCTGAGAGATCATGATTAAGTGGTTTAAACCTATAGGCCCTTCCAAGACACGCCATTTGGAAAGGCCACCAAGTTCTACCTAACCTCTCAAAAAAAGTAAAATGATGTTAGCTTCCCTAGGGTATAAATCACATCATTATGTATATAACAAAGTTTTTCATCCTTAAACTTCAAGTAATTAGAGAAACATTGCTGACGTCTATGTAAGTCCTAAAGATAAATATTCCCAGCACATCTGTGAAACTACCATTAGAACTTCTTCGGTATAAAAATGTTTGCATTTCATTTGACAACTTGTCAAGATAGAAGTTTTCACAGTTTTCAAGAAACACATTTGTGAGAAAATGCTATCATAACAAATGGCTTTAGCCAGAGATCATGGCACATAAAAACTTGCAGAAAGCACACTTGACAGCTCCATCCACTCACGCGACATGTTCTTGGAATCATTTGTTCACATTTCTTTATCATATTGTAGTCTCGATCCTTCTCTTAGATGAGTATATAACACGTGTCAATATTTGGACTATTTTTAAATTTTTCCCCTAAAGAAAATATTTGTAGACATTTGCTACTTATAAATACAGTCTACATTCCTTGAAATTTTAAAACCAGAGAAAAGAAAAAATATTTAGGTTACTAATTCCACCACAATGACACAGAAGCCAGAAAGATACACATGTCGCCAGTCTTTCTTCTAAAAGCACACACATTTTTTTACAATCATAATACAGATGTTGTTTTATAACTGTTACGTTTACCTTAAAGCAATGTAAAATTTAAGGACATCTGAAATTCTACATCATCCAAAAATGATAGTTATATCATTTTAATAACATATTATAATATACTACTATGTGGCTACAGTAAATTTGTTGTTGTAAATTTAGGTTGTTTCCATTTTTCTGTACTATAAATATTTCTTTCATCAGTATCTCTACATATATTCATGGCTATTTTCCTAGAAATTCTAGAGGAGACTAAATACATAAATGGACAATGGTCAGATAATATATATAATACTTATATCATATGTATATAAAAATAAATAACTCTGACCCTCAATCTACAACAACCAGTTTAAAAAACCACCCAATAAGTCAATGTATATACAAATCAGACTTGAAGGAAGTCAGATCACTATTTCTAGCAAACGGTCCAAGAAGCCAAGTAATAAAACCAGTAACAACTGGTTCAAATGGGCAGCACTTAATTCAAAACTAACAGCTTCCCTAATTTTTGTCCCTTTTTCTAAACCAGATGAAACCAACCAAGTAGAGAAAGTCAAATAAGTACCTCTAACCAACAGCTCAGAATTCTCTAATAAGCCCTCTTCCACTTGTCCAGGGCAACAGTTTCCAATCAGAGTACACCGGAAGTCCTCCCTTTATCCCACTACAAAGCTTTTCCCACTCCTATGCCTGCCTCTGAGTCTCTGCCAAAGGCAAGTGATGGAGGCTGACTCCCTCACGATAGCAAACTCTGAATTCGCCTTTGTTTCTTCTTATGTGAGTGGTCTTCATTTCCATAAAGTAAAGTAAAACCATCCCAATAAAACAAAGCATATGGTTTTAAAGGTTTCTGAAACATGGGTGGTTTTCCATAGTCTTCTACTTTAAAGATAGTCCCAAAGCCTGAAATAATCCTGAAATCTTTTGAGAGATGACCTGGGTTGGAAATAACAAAGAACTGGGAAAGCACATCTCTTTTTATAATCATGTCCAAGCTCAAGCATTGTTTTACCATTAAGCAAGACAAAGATTAAGGAACAATCCTTAGGCTGGTAATAATAAACACTGCTATATTGTTTTATAAATACACTCCAAAACTGGGTTTTCAGATTACAATAAATAACAGATAAATTTTTGATAGCAGAATAAGACATGATATTGTCAATCTCAAAGACAAAAGGTAACACTGGGAAAGCACTTATTTGTCCTTTGCATTGACTGCCTTCTAAGAACTAAAGGACTAATTGACCTTCTCCTTCATTCTTTAATTACCAACCCCTGCCCTCGAAGAGGCGTATAATATACACCAGTTCCTCCTTCCCTGCTGTAAGCTGTGAGTTCCAAAAGCAAACATTGTTCCTTTCCATGGAAAACTTTATGATATCTATATCTCTGTGCACATTCCCTATATTTCCAATTTAACAATGTTCTAATTGAATGAAGTTCGTCGAAATTTTTAAGAGTAAAAACTTAAGCAGACAAACCAAATAAATCTTATTTATGGCTTAAAGGGAAAACCAAAATAAAACCCTAAAATTGTCCAAGTAGCAGGATGTCTCACTTTTCCTAACTGAGTCATTCCTAACTGAAATTATATCTGCTTTCCTGAAGAAATTGTGACTCAGACGGATTTGGTATGGTGTCCGAGCTCATCCTGCCAGTACTACAAACCACAACTTGGCCCTGGGCTATTAGGTTCCAAAGCCAGTGCTCTGTCTACCACACACAAAGCTTCCTAGGAAGATAAATGTGTTGTCTGGATCAGTGCTATCCAATATGGAAGCCATGAACTACGTAGGGGTATTTAAATGAATTAAAATGCCATAAAGTTAAAAATAGTTTTTTCACAGCTGTACAATCACCATTTCAAATATTTAATAACTATATGTGGCTATTATATAGACATTGACATAGAGTATTCCCATTACTGTAGATAGTGCTAGTGAATAGTGCTAGGCTACATGCATGCATCTTTCTATTGAACAGATGAGGAACACTGAAATCCTATGTCAGAAAGATTCTTTTATCTTTTATCTCAAAGTGAACAGGGACTTTTTGTGCTGAATTTAAAAGGTTTAACTGAGTCTTTTCTGTTCTTATTCTATTTGCAAAATCTTAGATATAGAGATACAGTAAAATGGAGAACATTCACTTTACATGACTTAAATATTCAAATAATGAATTTTTAAAGAGGACGGAAGGACGGAAAGGAGCAGCAAGGATGGAAATCTTGTTGACAGCACAAAAAAGACAAAAGCCACAAAAGTAAATCACTGGGAGCTGCCAACATGAAGCCAGCCAAAGGCCCCTTGGCATTCCCAGAGAGGAGCGTACAGCCTGCAGGAAAGGGACGATCACAGCATTAAAAAATGCTACAAAAAAAACTACAGCAAAGAAAATGAGCTACCATATGCAACAACTCTGGCAAGCAATGCTATCATACAGACACTTTCTCAACACAGACACATACACATACACACACACACAGATGATATACTCAAAAATCACAGCCATATGGACATTTAAAATAAACAGGCTTTGTAGAAAGTCTAGTCCAGTAACATCATTTTACTAGTGAGGAAACTGATGTGGGATATTAAGAAATCCTGAAAATAAATTTATCTTATTTTCATACAGAAAATATATTATATTTGCAGAATATTTTATTTATAATGGAATTCGATACAAAAATGAATTCACTTAGTAAAAATTTGCTTAAATGATCAGTCATCCCAGAAGTTCAATAATAAGAAAGAGACATCTATTTCGAGTCTCTGTCACCACAGTAAGCAGTAATTGCTTACTTCCTTAGAGACAAGTATTCTTACTTTCTAGGGAAGCCAAAAATTCATTACTGTGGCTTACATTCCTGAGAGAGAAAGTAATTTTAATATATTCTCACCACATAGCTTAGTGTTCACTGATGTTCAACAAATGTCAATGACAATACCAAGCAACTGAGAATGGCCAATAGCTGTCGCACTCTTTGCAAAAGCAAATCACAGAAAGAAAATAACAAAGAGATCATCTTATATCATCAGGCCAAAACTGAGGTGGAACCATACCTCGGAGATGCTCAGTTTCTTTGTTCTGCTCTGCTAAGCCATTCTTTTGGTTGGTGGCCACCATCTTGGAAGTATTAATTGATTCTAACAGGGACACAAATTCCAAGAAGTTGGATTCATTTGGTATTTGTCCTTCTTTAGCCTCTAGGTCAGATTTGGAAGTTGGCATTGTTTTTTCTTTATCATTAATCATTTCTGTGGAGCTCTTACTCAAGACATCTGTCCCACTGTCTACACTGAGGACTCTGGTGTGTCTCTTTTCATGGCTGGTTTTGCAACATGATGGGTCAAGGTTAGCCTGGCCTTCCTTTCCTTCCTCAGGCTCAGAGACCACATTAGGTGTGAGAGGCGGAGTTGTTTCACAGTGGTCTCTCGGGGAAAGGCTACCATCCTTCGTGGCATTTCCTCCCTCTGCAGATTCATAGCCAGAACACGGATTGGAGGATGCCTCCACCATCAACCTCTCTGGAGTCCTTTCACTTCTATTGCCTTCTGGACAAATAATGTCTCCTCCCCCATCCTCAGATAGCTCAAGGGTGATGACAGGAATTCTTATCTGTTCAGTGCTTGGAGAACTGACCACCCCTGGGGTAGTTAGCTCCACATCAGACTTTAAACCAGTTCTTTCAGTGCCAATCACTTTCAGGTGGAGAGAACTTTCCAAGTCTGTCATAGAGTTTGGGCTACTGCTCATGGTGATGACAATTTTAATAGGTTCATGCAGACTCAGAGGGTCTCCGGGTTGAGAGGTATCAATAAGAGTAACAGCTACTTCACTATCTGAATAGTCTACTTTCTGGTTCGAGGGAGGGTCCACCTGCCTGGAACCATCTACCAGCTCCTGTGTTGATTTGGTGATAACGGTGTCACACTGAGGGCAGCTACTGCTCAAGCTGCCCTGGGGTGACTTGCTTTGCATCTGTTCCCTTATGGAAGCCTGGGCATAATTCACAGATTCTGGAATCAGGACTGAATTCTCACTCCCCCAAGGCTGGAAAGAAACATCTGTTTCTAGTATGTCATACTGAGACAAAGACAGGTGTGGCAACTTCTTTAAGACATCTTTATCCACTAAGCCGCCCTCAGATCTGTGGCGAAGAGGAGGTTTCCCCTTGCCTCCTCTTGCCTTGCCTTTGATTAGAGTTTCTGTTACAACTGGTGTCACAGGTATTGCCGATGTGGTTGTGGTATCCGGCACATATGCTTTGGAAGCAGGTAAGCTTTCTGTTTTGATACCAGGTGAGGTAGATGACACTGGTGCCATAGGTTGGTCTTCTGACAGGACCACATCTGAAATACACAATAATAGCAACTTTATCAGCATCTGAAATAGATGATTAAGGTCCCAGAGCAAGAATGAATAATAACAAAACTAAAATAGCAACAAATGTGATTGGATGCCTATTTTCAAAATATCACCTCCACCATAATTTTGTTCTTGAAATCCCTATGTTTAAAATAATGCTTCAGGGCCTCCCTGGTAGTGCAAGGGGTTAAGTACAGAACTATGAAGCTATCTGCAGCCTCTGCAGCATGAGTTTGATCCCCGGCCAGGGAGCTACCCACATGTCGCGGCAGACCTCTCCTGTAAATATCAGATGGCCTCACTGTATGTGGAATACAGAGAAACAAAGACAAACCTTGAAAATTCACCACGAATCTGAGGCATTCAGGAGGAGAAAGGAAGGGGGAGGGGTGAAAACAGGGGGAGACAGCACAAGGGACTATGGTGATGGACTATGGGTGTTTTGGTGATGGGAGAACTACTGTGACAACACCTGAGGGAGAAGTCATGTATTGTTCAAAAATTAACAATGATGTAGAAAAAAGAAAGGTAATTTCATTTAAAAATTTGTGTGTGTGTGTGTGTATATATATATATATATATATACACACACACACATATAAATCAAAAAAGACAATTTCTTCTGTTTGTGTTTTAGCAGTGTGATGCTTTGACAGTGTGGTGATTCAGGTTCATTCAGCATTTTGATTGTTATAACACATTTGAAAAAAAATTGAAATTACCTTCTCAACTGAACTACATAGTTCTAGAAAAACAACCATATTTTATATTCATTGAATCCGCCAGTGAAACCAACTTATTTTCTTATCCATGCTCAAGAATGTTGGGTGATGATGATAGTGAAAATTTTTTTACCTTGTAACAATCCTTTGCTGGTTATCCTACTGGGCAGTGTAGATACCATTACAAGGAACAGAAGCGAGAAGGGTCAGGAAATTTCTGTAAGGTCGCCAAGCTATTGATGAAGCTGAAACTAGAGTCCAAATCATCTGAGTCCTGATTGCACAATCCTCTGATCTATCACATCAACTCTCCATGTGTGGATGGCTGCTCTGCCCTGTCATTAAGATCTCAACCAGAATGCTATCTGTTCAGAGAGGTTTCCCAACATTACCCACTAAAGTGAATTTGCACACTAGTCCAACCACTATGGAAAGCTGTGGGGAGGATCCTCAAATTATTAAAAATGGATCTACCATATGATTCGACTCCTAGTAATCTCCCAAAGGTCACAAAAATATTAATTCAAAAGGATACCTGCCTTCCTATCTTTATTGCAGCACAATTTACAATAGCTAAGATAAGGAAATAACCTAAATGCCCTAAAATAGATGACTGGATCAAGATGTGGTATATATACACAATGGAATGCTACTCAGCAATCAAAAAAGATAACCTCATGCCATTTACAGCAACATGGATGGAGCTGGGAGGAATTATGCTCAGTGAAATAAGTCAGAAGGAAAAAGAAAAATATTGGATGATATCATCTAAGATTAAATTTAGCAAAAATAAAAAATTTGCCACTAAACACTACAAAACATTTTCAAAGAGAGCAAAGACCCAAATAAATGAAAAAGATATCCCAATTTCATGGATTAGAAAATAAAATTGTTAAAATGGCAATTCTCCCCCAAATTTATCTATGGATTCAATATAATCTTTATCAATATCTCAGCAGCCTTTTGTGCAAAAATTGATAGTTCATATGAAAATGTAAGGAATCAAAACAAAAAGTACACACGTTCCAATTTCAAAATTTATTACACTATTACACACAATAATCAAGACAATGTGATACTGTCATAATAACTGCCAAGAACAAAAAATAGAACTGGAAGTCCAAAAATAAGCCCTCACATGTATGGCCCATTGATTTTCAATAATGGTACCAAGAGAAAAGAAATAGCCTTTTCAACAAATGGTGCTGGAACACCATATATATGAAAAATAATTGAGTTGGACTTCTACCTTACATCATATACAAAACTTAACATGGACCATACATCTAAATTTAAAAGCTAAAACTATAACTCTTATAAGAAAACACTAAATCTTCACAACCTTTGATTCAGCAATAGTGTCATATGACACAAAAAGTAGTCCAAGTAACAAAAGAAACAATAGTGGATTTCATGAAAATTAAAGAATTTTGTGTTTCAAAGGTCCCCATCAAGAAAGTGACAAGAGGCCTCCCTGGGGTTAAGTCTCAGCACTATCACAGCTATGGTCTGAGTTCTATCCCTGGCGAGGGAGCTAACCCACACATGGTGTAGCAGACCTCTCCTGTCTTGCTGCTCCCGTCAGCAGTGTATTTCAGCCAATCTGCCTGTTCTGTCCCCCACTCTGTCTCTGGTGAATCCTCTCACCCCATGCACCTCCAGGGTCTTCCATGCAAAAATAAATAACTAAAACTTAAAAAAAAGTGACAAGATAACCCATAGAATGAAAGACACTATTAGCAAATGATATACAATAAAGAACTTTTATCCAAAATCCATAAAGAACTCTTAAAACTCACCAGCAAAGACAATGCAGTTGAAAACTGGCAAAGGATTTGAATAGATATTTCTCTAAAGATTACTGATGATGAAAACATCAACACCATTAGTCATGAGAGTAATGAAATTCAAAATGCGACACCATTTCACACCCACTAGAATGGTTATTTTTTTTTTTAATTAACATTATCAAGTAGTATCAGTCATGAAGAAATTGTGACTCTCATACATTGATGATGGGAAATAAAATGATACATCTAATTTGGAAAACAGTCTGGTATCACCTCAAATGGTTAAACACAGAGTTACTAAGTAACCCAGCAACTCCACTCCTAAGAACATAGCCAAGAGAGTTCAAAAAGGTGCCCAAGAACTTACACATGAATATTCATTGCAGAATCATTCATAGTAGCTAAACAGCGCAAACAATCCAAATATTCAGTAACTGATGAATGGAGAAATAAAATGTAGTATATCCATTTGGTGGAATATTATGACAGTAAAAAAGAAATTAAGTACCATGCATGAATGAACCTTGAAAACATGCTAATTGAAAGAAGTCAGTCACAAAAGAACACCACATCCATTATAAAGTGTTCAGAATACGCAAATCTATAGGATCAAACTATGTATCTAGGGCGAGAACAGATGGAGAAATTGAGAGGTAGTATGGGTTTTTTCCCTCCAAGGTAATGAAATTATTCTAATATTGATTGTAATAGTGGCTATATAATTCTGTGAATATACAAAAAAAAAATTAAATAGGAGAACTGCATGGTATCTGAAGTATATCTCAATGGAGCTATTTAAAATAATTTTAAAAAGCCATTGTGCTTTTTAGCAACACAAGAATTTGAATATTAGGATGGAGTATTATGAGATTTAAAAGAAAAATTGTTGTAGTGCTATGTTGCGGAAAAAACACTGGATTTAACAGTCAGGTATGGATTTATTGGCAGCTGTACATTACTTCCTATGACTTAGAGTAAAATGTCATATGCAATGTCTCTACTACAATTCTTATTACAAGGAAGGAAGGAAGGAAATAATGATTTCCATAGGAATGGTGAAATTAAAAGGTCAGAACAATCATTGAAAGGGTATAATAAAATAAGAGTACTAATAACAACGCCTAACCTAGAGGAATATGCAGGTCAATATGGGCAGAAATGTGTGTGTGTGTGTGTGTGTGTGAAAAGACTTAAAATAACATTTTTATGAAACTTAGTGTGTAACTAATATTTGAAACCTGATTAGTATGTATTTCATTTCAGTTGTAGTAGTACATTTAAAAAATTGGTTAATCCTTTATATACAACTATCAGGGAACTTACTTGAGTGATGAAAAGAGAAATTTCATTTTAGGTTTTCAGGTACATCATGTTAATTTTAGATGTTTATTAGAAAATAAAATATTACACTATTTTCAAATTTTTAACAGACCATAAATTTCTACTTCAGACCTCCAAAACTTCTTTCTAGGTCTTCTGGAGGTAATCAAAAGGCAATGAGGGCTTCCTTAGTGGCATAGGGGTTAAAGTCTCAGTGCTATCAAACTATCGCCAGCCATTGCCGCCATTGCCGCTGCAGCATGAGTTCGGTCCCCAGCCAGGGAGCTACCCACATGGTGCAGCAGACCTCTCCTGTCTCACCCGCTGCTCCCCTCAGCAGTGTATATCACTCAATCCACCTGTTCTGATCTCCACTCTGTCTCTGGTGAATCCTCTCACCACCGTACCTCTGGCCTACACACCAGTCTCATATACATAAATAAAAATAAATCTTTTTTTTATTTATTTATTTTTAGAGGCATGTTTTTATTTATTTATTTGTTTGTTTGTTTGTTTGTTTTTGTTTTTGTTTTTATACATGCACTGGGTACAGTCAGAAGCACGGGAGGGTGAGAGAATTCACCAGAGCCAGAGCAGGGAGCAGAGCAGGCAAAAATAAATCTTTAAAAAAAAACAAAAGACAGGGGGCGGAGCAACATGGCGGCGAGGAGACGCTGCGAGTAAGATCTCCCATTAAAAAAAGTTAATAGGGAGGAAAAGCGGCAGGTCCCAGTGAGAACTGGGACACGGAAGATAAACGGACAACTCCAGCAAACTGCCCAAAGAAGAAAGTTGCCATAAAAGAGGACGAGAAGGGAGGGAAGCGCAGAACCCTGCTCCCCTCCCCCGCCCACAGAGGCGGCACTCTCCGACCGGCAGAGAGCAGGAAAACAACAAACCAAAACGCCCAACAAGAAAAACGGACGCAGCAAGTGGGACTGTGAGTGGAAAGGAACTATTTCAGCCACCACACCCCGTGAACGGGAGCTGAGGCGAACCCTGCAGGATCCGCCGCGGAGGTGAGCTCCAGGCGCCATTAAAGAGAGCCCCGCCCCCCAGGAGGAGACCAGCACCAGCACACAGCCCCGGCCGCCCGCCCGGTAAGCTTGCGCGAAAGCAGCGCTCGGATTGCAGCTGCCCAGGTCCCCGCGCCTGCAACCTAGGCTTGCGGGGAGACGGCTGAGGCCCTCCCTGAGTGAGCAGGAACAAGGTGCCCAGGCAGGGGAGCGGGATTCAAAAGGCGCCATTCCCGCGCCACTGATCTGGGCTACAGCCCGCGTCCTGGAATTGAGGGCTTTGGAACTGAGACCCGGGGCACGAAATTAGGGGCGTGGGTTCCCCACGACGGTGGGGCACAAGGCAGACACAGCACCCCAAAGCCGTTGAGGTGTACCCTACCATCCCCACTCTGCTCCCTGTCCCACGGGGTGGAAAATCAGCTCCCCAAGGGCTCTAGGAGAGATCTCTGGCGCCACCTAGCGACTTGACCCCAGCACAGGCTACTGAAGTAGCTAGTGGCCAGCTGGGGAGTTAGCCCACACCGGGCCCCTTCTGAACAAGTAGTCTAAGCCCACAGGGAGAGCGAGCACCCACAGCCGGGGCAGACCAGGCACACAGAAGAGTGTGCCTGAGACCAGACGCGCAGGGAGTGTGCCCCACATCACCATTTTAGAACAGGGACATTTCTTCAGTAAAGACTACCTGCAGAAGGCTTCCTCAGGAGCCAGAGGTGAGCGGGGGAAGTTCGCCCACGCCAGACGCCCTCTGGCCTGCAGTCCAAGCCCAGAGGGGGAGCAGGAACCCACTGCCAGGGCAGACCAGGCGCACAGGGGAGTGTGTCCCCACATCGGCATTTTAGAACAGGGACCTTTCTCCAGTAAAGACTGCTTGAAACTGACAGATGACTCCTGGAGGAACCAGAGGGGAGCAGAGAAGCCCACCCAAGATGCCGGCCAGTCCCAACAACACAGTGTCCCAACGCATACGGCAAATTAGAAAACAGACAGTAGGGAGGAGAAGAACCACACGCAACCTAGCAACTCTCCAGAGAAAAAGCACACCACAAAAAGAAAGCCAGACCCCAGATTGCAACGACAATAACTTGGAAGAATTTCTGAGCCTTCCAGAAAGAGAATTTAAAATTGCCGTGATTAAAAAACTGACAGAAGTCATAAAGGAAAACAATGATAAGGGAAAAATAATCAACGATCAGAAGAATGCAATTGAGTCCCTAGAGAGGGAAAACAATGGTCAGAAGAAAGAAATTGAGTCCCTAAAGAGGGAAGTAAAAGAAATGCAGGAGATCAAAGAATTAATGGAAGAACTAAAGAATTCTGGGAAAAGCAATGAAAGCAGAATAGATGAAATGGAAGAACGAATAAGTAATCTTGAAGACACAGAAATAAAAAGAACCAAAACAGAAAAGGAAAGAGAAGTACGAAGGAAAAAGAACGAAGAAAGACTTCGGGAACTATCTGACTCCATGAGGAAAGGAAATATAAGAGTTACAGGAATACCAGAAGGAGAGGAGAGAGATGTAGGAGCAGAGAAAATATTCAAAGAGATAATTGAGGAGAACTTCCCAAATGTGAAGAAGGAGCTGAAAATTGATATACAAGAAGCAAGAAGAACACCAAACTTCCACGACAAAAGGAAAAATACAGCAAGACACATAATAGTAAAGCTCCCAAGAATCCAAGACAAGGAAAAAATAATGAAGCTGGCAAGAGGGAAGAAACAGATAACATTCAAAGGAAAGCCAATCAGGCTGACATCAGACTTCTCCGAAGAAACACTACGGGCAAGGAGAGAGTGGAGGGACATAGTCAACAGACTCCAAGAAAACAGATGCCAACCAAGAATACTCTATCCCGCAAAGCTCTCCTTCCTCTTTGAAGAAAGAATATGGACCTTCCCAGACAAACAGAAACTCCGGAATTTCATTGCAACTAAACCCCCACTCCAAAAAATACTACAAGGAGTCCTAAAGCCAGAACCTCAGAGGGACGAATAACAATGAAAGAAGGCCAAAAAAAAAAAAAAGTTATTAAAAGAATAAATAAATAAAATCAAAGGAAAGACAAACACAATGGCAAATACAGATGTTAACATATCAATATTAACTCTAAATGTAAATGGACTAAACTCTTCAATAAAAAGACACAGAGTTGCAGCCTGGATTAAGAAACAAAACCCAACCTTTTGCTGTCTCCAGGAAACACATTTAGCTACAAAAGATAAAAATAGGCTCAAAGTTAAAGGATGGAAAACAATCCTACAAGCAAATGGACCAAAAAAGAAAGCAGGAACAGCTATACTTATATCAGATAAAACAGATTTCAAACTCAAAAAGATAAAAAGAGACCCCAATGGTCACTACATTATGATCAAGGGGACAATACTTCAAGAAGAAATAACACTCATTAACATATACTCACCAAACGAAGGAGCACCAAAATATATCAGACAACTGTTGTCCTCTCTGAAAACAGACATCAGAGAAAACACATACATAGTGGGAGACTTCAACACACCACTATCAACAATGGATAGATCAACAAGACAAAAAATAAGTAAAGAAACCAAAGCTCTAAATAAAGACCTAGAGCAATTGGGCTTAACAGACATCTATAGAACACTAAACCCCAAAAAAACGGAGTACACATTTTTCTCAAGCGCACACGGATCATTCTCCAGGATCGATCACATACTGGGGCACAAGACAAACATCAACAGATACACCAAGATTGAAATCATATCAACCATCTTTTCTGACCATGAAGGCATCAAACTAGAAATAAACCATAAAAAGAAGGCAAGGAACTTTCCTACCTCATGGAGATTAAAAACCACACTACTGGAAGACCATTGGACTAATGAGGAGATCAAAGAAGAAATTAAAAAATTTTTTGAATTGAACGACAAGGAGGACACCAATATCCTAAATGTATGGGATGCAGCAAAAGCAGTAATAAGAGGAAAATATATAGCAATAGAAGCTCACATCAAGAAACAAGAAAGAACTCAAAGAAACAACCTAATCTTGAAGCTCAAAGATCTAGAAAAAGAACAACAAAAAAACCCCAAAACCAGTAGAAGAAAAGAAATAATAAAAACCAAAGCAGAAATAAATGAAATTGAAACTAAAAAAACAATCCAAAAGATCAATGAAACCAAGAGCTGGTTCTTTGAAAAAATCAATAAAATAGACAAACCCCTAGCCAGGCTCACAAAGGAAAAAAGGGAGAAAGCACAAATAAACAGGATCATCAATGAAAGAGGAGAAATCACAACGGACACAGCAGAAATCAAAAGAATAATCAGTAACTACTATGAACAGTTATATGGAAACAAGTTTAACAATCTAGAGGAGATGGACAAATTCCTACAACTCTACAATCACCCAAAGCTAGATAAAGAAGAAATAGAACACCTAAACAGACCAATTACAATTAGCGAAATTGAAATGGTAATCAAAAACCTCCCCAAAAACAAAAGCCCAGGACCTCATGGATTTACAAATGAATTCTACCAAACATTCAGAGAATTAGTGCCTATCCTTCACAAACTCTTCCAAAAAATTGAGAAGGAAGGGACAATACCAAACACGTTCTATGAAGCCAACATTACACTAATACCAAAACCGAACAAGGACAACACAAAAAAGGAAAACTACAGGCCAATCTCCCTAATGAACACTGATGCAAAAATCCTCAATAAAATTTTAGCTATCAGAATCCAACAATGTATCTATAAGATAATTCACCACGACCAAGTTGGATTCATTCCAGGGGCACAAGGATGGTTTAACATCCGAAAATCAATCTACGTTATCCAACACATCAACAAAAAGAAATATAAAAACCATATGATAATATCAATAGATGCTGAGAAAGCTTTCGACAAAGTGCAACACCCATTCATGATAAAAGCCCTTGAAATTCTTGGGATACAAGGAACATACCTCAACATCATAAAGGCCATCTATGACAAGCCAACAGCCAGTATCATTCTCAATGGTGAAAAGCTGAAAGCAATTCCATTAAGATCTGGAACAAGAAAAGGATGTCCACTCTCACCATTGCTTTTCAATATAATACTGGAAGTCCTAGCCAGGGCAATAAGACAAGAGAAAGACATCCAAGGAATCCAAATAGGAAAAGAAGAAGTCAAACTATCACTATTTGCAGACGATATGATATTATACATAGAGAACCCCAAAAACTCCACAGAAAAGCTAATTCAACTTATCAATCAGTTCAGTAAAGTGGCAGGATACAAAATCAACACGCAAAAGTCAGTAGCCTTCCTATACACAAACAATAAATCTGAAGAAGAAGAAATCAAAAAGACCATCCCTTTTGTTATTGAAACAAAAAAAATCAAATATTTGGGAATAAATCTAACAAAAGAGGTAAAGGACCTATACAAAGAAAACTATAAAACACTGTTAAAAGAAATAGAAGAAGACACAAAGAAATGGAGAGACATCCCCTGCTCATGGATTGGAAGAATAAACATTATTAAAATGGCCATCCTTCCAAAAGCAATATACAGATTCAATGCTATTCCAATCAAAATTTCAATGTCATTCTTCAAAGAAATAGAACAATTATTGATGAAATTCATATGGAATCACAAAAAACCCCGAATAGCCAAAGCTCTCCTGAAAAAAAAAGAAGGGAATGGAGGCATCAGACTCCCAGACTTCAAACTATACTACAAAGCCATAATCATCAAAACTGCATGGTATTGGAACAAGAACAGACATACAGACCAATGGAATAGAATAGAAAATCCAGAAATAAACCCACAGATTTATGGTCAACTAATCTTTGACAAAGGAGCAAAGAATATGCATTGGAGCAAAGAAAGTTTGTTCAATAAATGGTGCTGGGAAAACTGGGTCGCTACATGCAAAAGAATGAAGCTTGACCACCACCTCACACCATACACAAAAATCAACTCAAAATGGATTAAAGAACTAGACATAAGACCTGAAACCATAAAATATATAGAAGGAAATATAGGCGAAACACTACGTGATTTGCACATCAAAGACATCTTTACAGACACATCACCCAAAGCAGTGATAGTGAAGGCAAAGATAAACAGCTGGGACTACATCAAATTAAAGAGCTTTTGCACAGCAAAAGAGACAATAACAAAAACAAAGAGAAACCCCACCAACTGGGAGAACATTTTTGCACCCAACACTAATGATAAAGGACTGATCACAAAAATCTGCAAAGAGCTGATGAGACTCAACAACAACAAAGAAAATTATCCAGTCAAAAAATGGGCAGAAGAGCTTAAAAGAAACTTCTCTGAAGAGGAAATGCAAATGGCCAACAGGCATATGAAAAAATGTTCAACATCACTTGTCATCAGGGAAATGCAAATCAAAACTACCATGAGATACCATCTTACACCAGTGAGAATGGCACATATTAAAAAAACTAGCAACAACAAATGTTGGCGAGGGTGTGGAGAAAAAGGAACTCTTCTGCACTGTTGGTGGGAGTGCAAACTGGTCCAACCACTGTGGAAAGCTGTGTGGAGATTTCTGGACCTACTAAACATAGAGCTTCCATATGATCCAGCAATTCCACTCCTAGGTATTTACCCAAAGGACACAGAAACATCAATTCCAAAGAACACCTGCACCCCTATGTTTATAGCAGCACTGTTTACAATAGCTAAGCTTTGGAAACAACCCAAATGCCCAAAAATAAATGACTGGATCAAGAAGATGTGGTACATATACACCATGGAATATTACTCAGCATTCAAAAAAGATAAACACATGCAATTTGCTGCAACATGGATGGCGCTGGAAGGGATCATGCTCAGCGAAATAAGCCAAAAAGAAAAAGAAAAATACCGGATGGTCTCACTCATAGCAGGAATCTAGAAAACTTAAATAAGGGACCAGGAAAATGAATAACTATAAGAAAGTGAAAATCAAAATCAACAAAAAACTATGAACCAGAGACACTTTTAGGGGGGCGGGGGCGGGAGGGGAGGAATTGGGGTCAGAATGGGGGGCTGCAATTGTATGGGGAATATAACAATAAAATTTATAAAAAAAAAAAAAAAAGACAATGAAATGAAATCTTAGTTTAGAAAAAAAATTGAGGCATTTAAAAACAAGATTCCAGAGACAAAATTTGTAACTTGAAGTAAATGCATACATACAGAATGCAATATAATTTCCTTTGTTTTTTTAATGTGTGTTATAATGAAAAGTTTGTACATTGATGATAAATTTATCTTATTTTCTCTTTGCTACTATGAGCCATATGAGTAGAAGAATGAACTGGAGAAAAGACAATGAAATATGATAAATAAATCATACTATGAATGTAGACATTATGTACAAATTCTGATATGAAACAAAGTTAGGAGTTACAGAAATGAAGTTAAAATATAATTATGTAATCATAGGTATGGTTCTTATTTTCAATTAACTCACTGGTGTTTTGTTTTATAAAAACTATTTTTCACTTCAGAGAGAATAATGTTATAATTAAAATAGTAAATGATGATAACAAACACTCTACCTTTGAGATCTTCCACAGTTTCCTGTGCTGGCAACTCCTAAATAAATGAAAGAACAAAAGAAATCAATAAAGGACTCAGCTCATTGCCCATTTCCAAGCAGCCAGCAGACACCAAGCAGCAGTTGTTTTTCTAAATGGTACATGGGGAAAAGACAATAGTGTCCACTCTGTTTAGGCTTCTAATAAAATAGGTAGCAGGCCTCCCCAGTGGCACAACAGGTTCAGCAAAGCCCTGTGAAGCTGTCCGTAGCCTCTACAGTGTGGCTTTGATTCTCAGCCGCCCAGGGAGATACCCACATGGCGCAGCAGACCTCTCCTGTCTCGCCCACTGCTCCCCTCAGCAGTGTTTTCAGTCCATCTCCCTGTCCTGCTCCCCGCCCTGTCTCTAGTGAATTCTCTCTTCCTCCCACACATCTGGCCTGTACCCCAGTTCTTGTATAAATAAATAAAATCTTTAAAAAATTAAAAAAAAATAAAATAGGTAACACAAATGAATACAAAAATAGATAAAAGTATAAACAAACAACCAAGACCATTGCACTGTGATGAAAGAGCTCAGTAATTGAGAAAGAAAAAAGGAGAAGGAATAATATGCTATTTTATTCCACTGTAAACAGATTTCAATAAAGTTAATCTAGGAAAAAAAGGTTATCTACACATTTCCCCTGCTATCCAAAGTAAAGCTTTTCTAAGAAAATTTCCATGAGTTAAAATGGCATAAAGAAGTAATCACGGGCCTCCCCGGTGGCGCAGCGGTTGAGCGCTGGGTTGCGAAGCTGCCCGCAGCCTCTGCAGCACCGGTTCAATCCCTGGCTGCTCCCCCGCCACTGGAGGAGGGTCCCATATGGCGCGCAGACCTCTCCTGCCGCCCGCTGCTCCCCTCAGCAGTGTACTTCGGTCCTTCTGCCTGCTCTGCTCCCCGCTCTGGCTCTGGTGAATTCTCTCACCCTTCCGTGCTTCTGACTGTACCCAATGCTTGTATAAATAAATAAAAAATAAATCTTAAAAAAAAAGAAGCAATCACTATTAATTTACACGTAAAATATTTTGAGTATTCCCAGATGCAAAAAATTACCTAGCAAATCCGATCAAATAATGCATAGAAACTAAAATGACACGAAGATACAGTCAAAGATACAGTCAAACTAAAATGACACGAAGATACAGTCAAAGTGAAAATGACAGGATAATACACAACCCGTAGCAAGTGCTTCCCAGGGAAGGTGCCTGCTGGTGCCACTGCCATAGGTGGGGAAGCCCCCCCTCTAACAGCTCATTGCATAACCAATAAGAGCTCTAGCTTTCATTTCAGCCCTTGTCATGAAAACAAAAATTCTCCTGGGAAATAGTTACTAACATAGATCTTTCTTAAAAGCAAAGTGTTGTCACATGAACTTTCAAAAACTGGGGGATGCCTGTATTAACTTTTCAAGAGACAAATGCAATTTAATATGGAGAAATGGCATTGGTTCCCAGGAAAGGCATTGCAAGTAAGATGATTTATATACAGGACAGGGACAGACAGAAGAGACAGAGGGAAGTGAAAGCCTGGAAATCGGTTCTTCTGGCCAGAGTGGGAGGCCCAGCAGGGTGGACCCTTAACAGAGTCTCATGGGTAAACTCTCCAATAAGCAACTGGGTGTGTATCTTATGGTCCAAGTGCTCCCCTCGAGTCAATTCCAGGTCATTCTGGATAAAATCAACTCTACAGCAACATGGAGACAGTGAACAGAAAGCAGACCACTAACCAGTAGCCCAGAAGAGTGGTGAGAGTTTATGCTTTGCCCTCTGGAGCTGCAGTGGTGGGGAGATGTAGACAGGTTTCGACTGGGCTCCTCCTTTTTGCCATTGGTAATCCTCCCGTTATTGCTAATGCAACATGAGAGACACAAGACCAGTGACATTACCACTGACTCAGTGTTAACCCCAAAACAATTTTCTTCTATGCTCCATTTTGTCATGTTCATTGGTAGAAATTTTATTTTTAAGAAAGTAATAAACATCAAAAAAAAAGAAAGTAATAAACATCACCTTAAAATAAAACATGCCTTCTCTTATTTCCTCAGAAATAAGGGCAAGAATAGTGACAATGATGCTTATTCAAAAATGACTCAAAATTTCAGTTCTATGCAAAGTATTACTGGTATGTTAACAAACACAAATGTTCTTTTTAAAATTACTTTGATGTATGTTAATCATTTAAATGAAAAGATTAAAAAATATTGAAGTAATATTTTACTAAGCTAAGGCTAATGCAAATGAATTCCAGAGCATGGATTAGGATTACATGAATAATCATTTAAACTATCTTGTTTATCAATATCAATTTCATGTTTAAGTGCAAGCTTAAATATAAGAAAAATGTTAAAAAATGTACATAATTGTGTCTACCTAAACTGACATTTTCATAAGTAACTAGTAAATGAGGAAAGGTACTTAAAGCAAACACTTAAATTATGAATACAGATAATTATAAATGTTACCTTGGATTTTTGTGATTAATGATATGTTCACTGTTGGCCTCCTTGTCTTTATTCGGTTTTTCTTTCTTTCTGGGGGGCCTTTGCTGAATTATTTCTCCTTTATCAAACATGAGGTGTAGGCGATAACTGATCAACTTAATTATTGTGAAGAATACAGTCACTGAACTGCAGTAAAAAAATATAGTGATGGCATTTGGAGGAAAAGCCTAGAAAGAAAAGAATGAAAAAAAAATTATTTGCTTAGAGAATGAGCTTTTGTTTTAATCCTGAAAGCTTTTACAAACTATATATTGACCATAAATTGGCAAAGATTTCAAATTTTATTAGCTTGATAACTTTTTCTCACTGCAATATCTAAGGAGAAAGAGACACATCTCTGTGTCTTTTTTAAAAAGTCTCAGATTCTGGTACTAGTTAGAGTAAAAGGGGAAGGAGAAAGGCTAATGCAACCTTTTCTTTCCCTTCCTTGATCTCCCTTTAAGGTTGGATGTGGTTAGGGGAGTGATGTGTGTTACAAAAGGATGTTTCCAAAAGGAAGAGGGATACTACCAATAAAGACATGGGATTTTAGCATGGAGATGATGGTGAAGGTCAACTCAAGTTCTGTCCAATTCCATCAAAAGTAATCACTGAGATTCATGTTATTCATGCCTCACTCTATAAGATCCAGCACATACTTACTTTCTTCCCTCCCAGGATTTCTGGTCCATCCTAAACAAACTTATCTTTGGGGATGGAAAGTAACCTTCAGTATTGTGTGATGGTATCTTGAGTCTAAATAAACAAGTGTAACTCTTTTTATCAATGTACCTCCGGAAGGATCTTAGTTTTTGTTATGCCCTGGAACATAATAACACCTGTATCAGTACAACCCAGCCCAAATCTGTTCCCAAGAAACCCTGCACAATCTCTGTGTTCCTAGCTGACAGGTCAAACTTTTCTAAAACAGATAAACTAAAACAAACAAACAACAAAGTAAAAGTCATCACCAACAAGTAAAAGTTGAAGTGAAGAATTTTCACAATCATTGACTTGCTTTCACTTCATGAAAACAAAGTCCACAAATAAATATAAATAAATAAGTGAAAGACTGATTCAGTGAAATAACATCAGAGATAGATAATAAGGTCAGGTTCCCACCCTAGAAATAGGTTAAGTTTACAGTTTTTTTAAGATTTATTCATTTTTGCATAGAAGAACTGGGTTGTAGTTCAGAGATGTGGGGGGTTCAGGGAAGGGACGATCCACAGAGACAGAATGGGGAGCAGAACAGACAGATTTATTGAAATACACTGCTGAGGGGAGCAGCGGGTGAGACAGGAGAGGTCTGTTGTGCCATGTGGGTTAGCTCCCTAGCCGGGGATCGAATTCAGACCATGGAGGTGATAGTGCTGAGACTTAACCCGAGTGTCACCAGGGAGGCCCCAAGTTTCACATTTACAACATGAAGCTCCTGATGAGAATATATATGATGAAACAGCTCAAGAAATATATAGACAAGTTGAAAAAAAGAGAAAGTGGGATAGGGAAACAAATAGCCCCCTCAAAAACTGTTTCTTAACATGTCTATAAATTTGAGGTCTAAGAAATTTATGCTGAATCTAGAGTATGAGTTTGAAGAAAACTCATAGGGAGTACAACTAAGCAAGTACGTATGAGAAGAGATAAACATTCTGTCATATACAAATCATATTCAACAGTTGTTTGTATAATGTATAACATAACTTGGACTTCATAGTAGTCTGCTTAGTAGGGGTACCAGAAGAGTTAATGCTCACTAAATATCCCATATGCTCCACTACATTTCCCAGTCTCCCTTATAGTCAGGCTGGATCACATGACTACATTTGGCCAATGGAACATGAGCAGAAGTGGCCAGTGTCACTTCCAGGTCCAGACCATCATAAGCAAAGGGCCTGCTCATCATGCCAGATGCCATGTCTTCCAGATGATCCACCTACAAGATGGTGGAGCTTGCTTCCGCCTTTGTAGAACAAAACGCTTATAGAATCGAGATGGATATGTACTATGAGTAAGAAATATATCTTTGATTCCTTAAACACTGAAATCTGGATTTTTGTCTGTTGTGGCAGTTTGCATTGCTTAACCCACTTAATACTGGGGGGTTATTTCCATGAGGACATGTCCATTAAAATTAGACTAGAGAAGGGGCCTCCCTAGTGGCACAGCTGGTTGAGCGACGCTCTGTGAAGCTGTCCACAGCTTCTGCAGCGAGGGTTTGATCCCGGCCGGCGGGCGAGGGTCCCACATGGCGCAGCAGACCTCTCCTGTCTTGCCTGCTGCTTCCCTCAGCAGTGTATTTCATCAGTCTGCCTGTCCTGTTCCCTGCTCTGTCTCTGGTGAATCCTCTCACCCTCCCACATATCTGGCCTGCACCCCGGTTCTTGTATAAAAATAAATAAATCTTTAAAAAAAAAATTAGACTAGAGAAAACTGAAAAAAGAACTCTAAAGCATTGTGAAAAAAAATGCCAGGGAAGTAGGGTGAGAAAAAAAAGGATTATATATGAATATTGGGAGAGATCATTTGGGAAAAACCTAACTTGCCACAATAAGAGAGATTATTTTTCTATCAACCCTCACATACATGAACACAGCATTGACCTGGTAGTGTTGTAATTAAAACACAGCATTGACCTGGTAGTATTGTAATTAAAAGGCAAGAAGTAAGAATTTGAAATTTATGAGGATTAGTGTCTAGTGTGCAAGTCAAGTGAGAACAGCCTTGTCTCATGCTCTATGAAGAACCACTTTGTGGCACTTTGTCACATCCCCCAAAAGCCCATGCACCTCACCAGGTGAGGTGAGAAGCAGATTTACTGAAAAATTTTCTGGGTGAGAAGACAGGTTTTACAGCATGCTACACCTGGCACATTATTCCTCTCAAGATGCCATGCTCAAATGATTCCTTTAAAAACCTCTGCCTTCAATAGACACAGAGAACAGAATCTAGTACTCTCCTAAATAGCACCCCCCTTTTATGCTAGTTAATTAAGCTCTGCTCAGGCTCCTCCAATTCAACATTCCCAGGGATGTCACTTAAAATTATTGTCAAAACCATTTTACAGCTGACATCATTATGCTCAGTCAACAACAGCTCTCCAGTTTCTATGATTTTCTCTCCATGTAGGTATGAATGTGGGGAGGAAGGGAGTGCTCACAAAGGAATGTGTCATGATGAGCAGTTTTAAATTTGTTCTTATTTTTTATCACAGATTTTTTCCCCCCTCATATAAGGTATATTGAAATTTTGAATAGAGGTTTACTTGTTCTAAAAGAAATCATAATTTTGCTTTTGTTTTCATAAACTTGTATTTTAGCACAATCACATGCTAACTATTAATACTAAAGCAAATTTTTCAAAAGCCCCTTCTTGGTCAAAGAAAACTATAAGGGACCCACTGCTGTTTCTTTAGGCTTATAGATCTGGTCTGTCTCAGTCACCCCCCCTTTTTTTTTTTTACATGGCAAAATATACACAAGATTTACGATATTAACCACTTTTAAGTGTTCAGTGGCATTAAGTACATTGATACTCTCTAGCAACTATTACCTCATTTATCTCTAGAACTTCTTCATTTCCCAAACTGAAATTCGATACCCACTAAACAATACCTCTCCATTCCCTCCTCCCCAAGCCCCTGGCAACCTCCATTCTGCTTTCTGTCTCTATAAATCTGATGACTTTAGGTGCCTTATATCAGTTAAAGTATGCAGTGTTCATCCTTTTATGACTGGCTTATTTCATTTAACATAATATCTTCAAGGTTCTGCTATATTGTAGAATGTGTTAGAATGCCCTTCCTTTTTTAAGGCTGAATAATATTCCATGGAATGTATAAACCACATTTTATTTATTCATATGTCAATGGACATTTTGGTTGTTTCTATCCCTTGGCTATTGTTAATATTACTGCTATGAACATGAATGTGATATATGTATTATGACCCTGCTGTCAATCCTTTTGAATATATACCCAGAAATAGAAATGTTGTATCATATGGCAAATCTATGTCTCACTTTTGGAAGAAATGCCATACTGTTTTGCAATACACCATTATATGCCACACTGGTTTTTAACTTTAGGGTGATGTGTTTCTACTTTCCATCTCTTGGGTAGTGTGGGGAGACCAACAATCTGGCTGAGTGAGGGCTCGCTTTGAATGATGCTGTTGTCCAGTCAGAATAAACCACTTCTGAAGATATGTATGTAAAGACAGAAGGAAGGACAATCTTGGGAATCCTTGGGACATTCTCGGAGTTCAAGCTTTATCAACAAATGTTTCATAAAGGTACTTTATTAGTCTAATTTCACAAACAAATTTGAAGAATTCTGCAAGTGACTATTTTCATTTTGAAAATGAAGCTGAGTATCATACTACAGAGCTGAGGGGTGCTCATGTGTCCTCTGACCTGAGTTATTTACCAGCCACTTCAATGACCTGACAGACTCCAAGGACTCAGAAGAAATGAATAAATAAATAGTCTGGAAAATCAAAGCAGGTAACTATAAAATGGGAAACAATTCCTCTGCACTCCCTTGCCTTTCAGGAGAGAGAATGATTCCCCTCTACATAGTGGCCTGTCCACACCTCTGACATTCCTTCTTGGGTGACTTGTGACTGGCGTTGGGGGGCTCGGGACTGAACAGACTTTCCTCTTGCTTCCCTTCTTTCTCAGGAGCTGAGCTGGACTAGACATGTGCCCCCAGGTAGCATCTCCTTGCTTCAGTCTCAAGAATCAGGAGCAAGTCAGAATGGCCAGAAACTTTCCACACCACCCCCCACCAAGTAGGTAAGTCTCTGCAACTCTGAACTTCACAAATAGAAAGTTCACTTACATACAGATATAAATCATGTACCAATTATCAGCTTCATTTGCAATAAAAGTGCTCTCTGAATTCTATCTGCTGAACTCTCTGTCTCCCCCAGGTGGCTCAGAAAGGAAGTGCTATTTATTGGGTCACCAACTCTGCATACTGTGTGCTCTTGACTGGTGGGGGGGGGTACTCAGAGATTCAGTAGAAAGTTTTGTGTTCTTGATCTGTGTATAATTAAGTTATATGGTACCTAATAAGCCTAATAAAATTTGGTCTCCCAGTGCATAACAGACATTAAAAAGGAGACTAAAGAATGAATACACATAAACACAATAATGTAACAAGATCTGTTAAGTGACAGCTTAGTGTTGGAAAAGCAAAAGAAAAAGTATATTTTAAAATAAAAGCAAAACACCCATGTTGTGTCATATTTGCGACACATACACCTCAGTCATCTCACAGGGTATCACTACAGTAGATATAAAAATTCTAGATGTACAAATAAAATATTCAGTGATATTCAATATACTGTTAGAGAAGACAGGGAAATTTAAAATTATTCTATCAATGTGGTTAAAGCAAATTGATTTTTCATGCTTAAAGATTAAACTTCATGTAATTTGTGATAATCAAAATGTCTTCAGACATTACCAAATGCTTTGGGGGGGGTAGGTGCAAAATTAACACCCCCCACTGATGATCATTGTTTAAGCCCATAAATGGATAAGTGATTCCCTTGTACCAACATACAGATAAAAACAAAGTCGTTATACTCAGAGTTCAAGTTAATAAAGATGAGTAAATACATATAAGATAGAGTAGCAAGTGCTATAATTCTGGTAAATTGGGATGTGATTAACTCAGATTGAAGGATGGAGTAAAGGGCCAAGGCAAGCAGACATCTATGAGAACTAAAAAGATTGCTGAGAAAAGTCAGGCAGGAGCATAAGATGTGAGCACACAGATTCTCCAGAATGTTCAGACATTTCAGAACAACACACACGGGCCATTCGAAGTAGGAAGATAATGGTAACACTGACAGAATTAGATCTTAACCATGAACAGTGTAGAATGCGGTTTAAGCCAGGAAGTGAAAAGTCAGTATCTGCATTTTACAAGGGAAAGCTGCACATAGCAGTGAGAGTGGCCATGACGAGACCAGTAAAGGAGATGAGTTACTTCCTAGAACTAATGTGGAGTTCAAATAAATCACCTATGCGGATGCCCACGGTGTAATATGAACTGAATTTTCCATTAAACCACTTCTAAAACTGTGATGTGATACATAAATACAAACTATTGTCTCTGTTCTTCTATGTCAGTGTTAGAAATTCCAAAGGTGAGACCAATACAATCAATGGAAGTGTAAGAAGGGAGAGAAGCAAACTCCCAGCCAGTGGACGGTGCTCATAGCCAACTCAAAAGCAGAAGGTGGAGCTTTCCAAACTCTAGCCCTTCCGGGGCAGTGAGGACTGATGGGGGAAAGTGGGCAGAGTGAGGGGATAGGGGCAGAATGAGGTTTTTGGAAGTTAAACTGCTAGGGCATTGGTAGTTGAACTGCTGGCACTTTGATAGTTGTTCAGCTGGGGCTTTGGCAGTTAAACCACTGAAGAGAAGGATGTCGTGGAGAGGCCACCAGGCCTCCACATGCAGCTTTGGATTGGACCTTGGTCTCTGCTCAGTGGATACTACTGGAGTAGGACAGACAGCTCCTAGCCACATCAACCTGTGAATACTCTCTCTCCACTCCCCGTGTAAATAAATCTTGTTATTATCATTTCAAATTTTGTTTGCTTTTGGGTCATGTCTTACAGTCGTAAGTGCAGGAATAAGGGTCCACCAGGTGAGGCCACTCCCACACCCAGAGTTTATCCTGTTTTAAAAGGACTGTTGGAATAAATGAATAATCTTGCAACGTGACTACTTCCAAGTAGCTACCATATGGTAAGTTGCTATTATTTTATGTTGAAAAGTGATTATTTATGGCAAACAGTACGGCAGCTCCAAAAAAATTAAAAATAGAATAACCATATGATTCAGTAATTCCACTTGCAATGAAAGAACTGAAACTGGGATCTTAAAGAGGAATTTGGACACCCAAGTTCATAGCAGGATTATTCACAATTGCCAAGAGGTAGAATCAACCCCAGTGCCTATCGAAAGATGGAAAAAATAAGCAAAATACAGCATCCACATAATGAAATATCATTCAGCCCTTAAAAAAAAAAGTGAATTTTGACACAAATGAATCTTGGGGAAATTATTGTAAGTGAAATATGTCAGCCACAGAAAGACAAATACTATGTGATTCCACTTACATGAAGTATCTAGAGGATTCAAATGCACAGAAAGGGAAAATAGAATGGTGATTTCTAGGTACTCACGGAGGGCTGGGAGTTGCTGTTTAATGAGTACAGTTTCAATTTTACATGATGAAAACATTCTGAAGACTTCTTGCAAAACAATGTGATTATATGTAACACTGCTGAACTGTCCACTCAAAAATACAAGGCTGCAAATTTTAAGTTATATGTATTTTATTACAATTTTTCAAGATAATTATTGTTTTATAACACTTTGATTATGGCATTTTCCAACTTAAAAACACAATCAACCAAATCGTTAGGTCGCTCTGTTTGAAAATGGAGGCCAAGCAGGAGACAGCCTACGGAATGTCCTAGAATGTCTCTCAAGATCAAACTGCATCCAATTAACATGGGTTCTCTGCCCAGAGTAAGCTACAATTAAAGCTCCACAGAGTTAAGTGGGTCACACAGACAGTCAAGCTACCTCTTCATTTAACGCTTCACAAGCAGTTATTGAATACACTCTGTACCAGGCACTGTGCATGGTACACGGGAGAGAGCTATAAATAAATTAGGCAAATTTCTGTCTGCAAGGGGTTTCCACTGTAAAACAGACTAATTACAAGTAATTACAAAATGAATTTATTTTTGTCCAACAAGGGAACCCAAGCTAGTCTGGAGCATCCAGGAATCTGGTATTTAACTTAAGCACTGAAGGATGAACAAGAATTATCTTGGGAAGACAAGTAAGGACTTTGCAGGCAGTGGAAACAGAGCGTGCAAAAAGCCACAAAGCAGCCTTAGAGGTACTAAAAGGCCTTTGCAGCTGACAGGAGGAGTGAGAAAAGGTTGGAGAGATGGAAGAAGCCAGTGAGAAAACCTGCGGGGGCTGTTTCAGTCCTCATTCAGTACCTGCAGGGAGACCCTTGGTTACTTGCTTCCTAGTCACCTCCCTTCTGTCCTAGAAGTTTTTTTTATTTATTGAGGTAACCTTGGTTTGCATTATTGGATAATTTAGGTTATAGGTTCACAACTTCTCAGATATGTTACCATAATAGGCCCCCTCCCCGACTTTAATTTTTTCCCCACTCTCCCCCCTCAAGTAGCCTCAATTTTACATTCTCAGTTCTAGGGTTTCTTTTGGTTTCATTTTTGTCATTTCCTTTGTTTTGTTTCTCTATATTACACATGAGTGAAATCATCAGGTATTTGTTTTTCTCCTTTAGACTTATTTCATTTAGCATAATCCCCTCGAGTTCAACTCATATTGTCACAAATGGCAAGCCTTCATCATTTTTCAGAGCTGAGTAGTATTCCATTTTGTATGAACATGACATCTTTTTAGTCCACTCTTCTGTTGTCAGGCACTTAGGCTGTTTCAATAACTTGGCTATTGTAAATAGTGCTGCAAAGAACTTAGGAGTGCATATATCCCCTCAAATAAGTGTCTTTGGTATTCTTTGGATAAATATCAAGGAGTGGAATTGCTCAATCATATGGTATATTTATTTTTAATACTTTGGGGAAATTCTTTGTGTTTTATAGTCAACATTCCCACCAACAATTTGAGGATTCCTTTTTCTCCACACCTTCACCGATATTTGTTATTTCTGGGTTTGTTTTGTTTTGTTTTGTTTTGTTTTTTTCTGATATGGGCTTTTCTCACAGAACTGAGATGCTATTTTCCTGTGGTTCTGATTTGCATTTTCCTGATATGATGTTGGATATTTTTCATGCGCCATAGACCATGTGTATGTTATCTTTGGAGAAGTGTCTATTTAGATTTTTTGCCCTATTTTTGATTGGGTTCTTTGTCTTCTTTTCATTGAATTGTGTAAATTTTTTTTGTAGATCTTAGATATTAGCCCTTCGTTAGATGCTTGATATCTTTTCATTTTAATTATGGTTTCTTTTGCTGTGCAGATGATTTGTACCTTGATGTAACCCCATTTGTTTATTTTTGCTTTCCCTTAATGTTGGAGTGGAGTTCCAGACATCACTGAAACCAATGTCATGGAGTTGTTCTGCCTATGTTTTCTATGTATTTTGCGGTTTCCAATCTTACATTCAAATATGTTACCCCATTTTGAGTGGATTTTTGTATATGGTGTGAGAGAGTGGCATAGTTTCTACAGTTTTCAAAATAGTCCCTCTCAAGCCCCATTTTTTTTAAGATTTATTTATTTATGCATACAAAAGCTGGGGTGCAGGCCAGAGATGTGCAGGGGGAGAGGATTCACCAGAGTGAGGAGCAGAACAGGCAGACTGACTGAAATACACTGCTGAGGGGAGCAGCGGGCAAGACAGGAGAGGTCTGCTGCACTGTATGGGTCACCTCCCTAGGTGGGGATCAAACTCGTGCTGCAGTGGCTACCGATAGCTTCCTAGCATTGTATCTTAACCCCTTTCACCACCAGGGAGGCCCTCAAGCCCCATTTAAATCACATCACTGCCCTAGGCAACTACCTTCCTTTTATTCCCTCTAACACTCCTTATATTAGCTTCAAACTTTTCAAAGCCCTCTTGAGCCTCCAGGCTCTTCATCATTGTATAACAACAGTATACTTTGCTGTCCTCACAGAGGGCAGAACCCAAATCTAAATGGCCTCAAGAAGTAAACTACCTAGATAGTGAGATAAGACTAACAGACACAAAGTGGTGTATAAACAACACAACCACATACAACTCAGGTCTCACTCAGATAAAACCCTCCCAGAGTCCAAGGCAGTCACATGAGAGAAGGTGGATAAGACTGTGGAGAAGGGGAGCTACTGTTGAGGTTTTAAGAGGAAGGTGAGCAAGTAGGATGCAGGAAACAGATAAGGCAAAACAAAGAATAGAGATCTCGGTGAGGGCAGGTGCTGGGTAGCATTAGCACAGATTATTGGGCAAAATCATCAGGAAGCTAGACTCTCAAGGCAAAGAGAAGATAACGAAATGCAGAGATCAATTTGAATAGAAGATCCCCACTGAAGGAAAAGAGGGAAATGGAGCCAAGGAAAGAACACTAACAAGCAAGGAATCACAATGGCAGCCAGGAAACATGTTTCTTTCCAATATCAAAGGTTGTGTTTACCTTTTTTTTTTTTTTTAATCAGTTGATAATATGGTGCAACTTACTGAAATTTATCTCACTTTTATGGATTTTCTTTTCTGGTCATTATAAAGTTCCTGAATACAGGGGCTGAGTCTACTCTTTGTATATCCTCAATGCCTGACTCACGGTAAGTAACGTCCCCTTTCTTATGCCAGGACCTAGTCTTCCTCATATATATTTCCAGGCTCCCATTGACCTGGGACGTCAATGGTAAGGATAAACTGTGCTTTCCTCCGGAGTCTGACAAAGCCTAGTGCAGGGAGAAATCACAAGAGTAGCTGACTCATTGCAGGGTGTCAGGGTTCCCATGTTGGGCTACTTGTCAGGCCTGTAAGCATACTCTTGAGATGTCAAGTGTGGCGGGAGAGAGGATTCTGCAGCAGTGACAGCATGTCAAGGAGAACAGCACCTCAAAAAGAAAGTTTACTCCCATGGTGCCACAGGGATTAAGAGCTCCAATTTCATGAATCAGAGAAAGGACAGATCTTAAAGAACTGTGCTTGGTAATAGGGGATGCTCTTCTGTGCAGAGCAGTAGAAATTTCTAACTAAAGGTTTTCTGATAACCAAGGAATATGAGCAGGATAATATTTGTTTTTCATTGTCAGTCCTGCTTCTCCAGTCCTTTGCTGCTGAGCTGGAGACACTAATGCCCTCAACTCCATCCCATTCTGCAGCCAACCACAGCCCAGAGGTAGACCTGGGAGCAAGTCTTACTGATAACATACCACTATTCCTGTTGGTACAGATAAGCCCTTTGGCATATAGTATAGTTTCCATATCACAGTATTAATGTCTTATGCTTCTTAAATATACACCCTACTCCAAAATGCTTATCATTTTATATGACATCATGGGGGTTCAAACTGACCCATCTCCATATGCATTTAACATGACATTATTATTTTTCAATAGCTTGTTTGATCTTAGGCTCCTACAGATTTTGGCTTCAGAACTGAATGTACCATCTCCCCAAGTTTCTTTTAGAATAATATATCTGGGCCTCCCTGATGGCACAAGGGGTTAAGTCTCAGCACTATGAAGTTATCAGCAACTACTGCACTATGAGTTCGATTCCCGGCCATGGATCTACCCACATAATTGTCACATAGGCAATAAAACAAAGGTTATCTTGAACAACAGTAATATAAACTTACAATCTAATACATGGATAACACCTTGGTTTTCAACCTCCATATTTAAAGACCTGGATCCTGGTCACAGGATTGTGGTGAGTATATTGATATAGGGCTGACTATACACTACCAAGAAGTGTCTTCCTTCACAGAGTTAGATTTCCATTGTGTATAAAGTTCCAAACTAGGCTCAAGGGATAATTCAAATAGGCAGATCCACCTTCCTAATTCCTGCAAACTTGGGAGAAGGGATAAGCCTTTGACTCTGAATCTCTCTCCAAGTAGTGTGCCAGTTTTTCTACTCCTGAATGAAAAGAACCATCTTCACCAGCTGTCTTTATTTCTTCACCTCCCATTGCCTCTTAAACCTACAGCTGCTACTCCCCAACATGCCAAAATGTCACTGAAATGTTCTTATTAATGTCTCCCAAGATAAAAATTTAATACAATTTTCTTTAATTCTCAGCAGCACAGTTGCTTACTTCTTGAAATGGTCTCCTCTTTGTGTTTCAATGCTATCCTGCTCTCCTGGCTTTTCTCATCCCCTCTTTGGCCTACATCTAAGAATAGAGCTCTTGGGACCTTCTCTTCTCATTCTACACATTATACTTAGAACTTCTCATTCAGTCCCTTGGCAGTAAACATATCTTACACTGATGATTTTCAAATCCATATCTCTAGTTGAGCTTGCTCCACTAAGTTCCCCACACTTTTATCCAACTGTCTACTCAATATCTCCACTTTGATGCAGAAAAGGAAACTTGATTTTTTAATGGATATATATTTTATATATAACATTCTGCAAATTTAAGGTATACATCATGCTAATTTTATACCTATATGTTGGAATGATTGCCATTATGGAGATAATTAGCACCTCTATCCCCATTACATAATGATTATTTCTTTTTTAGTGATTAGAATTGCTACGTTCTAGCCTCTTAGCAAATCTGATGATAGTGCTGTTATCTATGTTTACTACATTGTGCACTAGATCTCTAGGCTTCCTTACTAGTTATTGCAAGTTTGTACCTCTAAACATCTGTCCTACTCTCAAACCTCCCACTTTTCTTCTTGTATTTTTTTTTTAAGATTCTACAACATACAATACTTGTCTTTCTCTGTGAGACTTATCTCATTAAATATCACATGCTCAAAGATTATTTATGTTGCCTCAGGATAACCTTTCATCAGTGGCAGAATATCCTTTCTCATGACTAAATAATATTCCATAGTATACAGTCATGTGTCACTTAATGACAGGTATTTGTGCTCAGAAATTCATCATTGTGAAAAGTCAGTGTAATTATACAAACCTAGATAGCATTAGTCTACTACACACCTAGGTTATCTGGTATGCCGTACTGAAACTGTCATGGTATAAGAAGCCTGTCATTGACCAAAATGTCATCAAATATCTGTCATCAAACATATAATAATAATGAGATATGTATATATATATATATATATATATATATATATATATATCTTCTTTATCCACTCATCCATTGATGGGGACTTAGGTTTCTTCCATATCTTGGCTATGATGAATAAAGTTGCAATAAATATGGGAGTGCACATGTTTTCAGTATCTGGCTTTATTTCTTTTGGGCATATAGATGTAGACTTGCCGGATCATGTGTTAGTTCTATTTAATTTCTTTTTAAAAAAGATTTATTTTATTTATTTATGTATACAAGAGCTGGAGTGCAGGCCAGAGGTGTGGGAGGTGAGAGGATTCACCAGAGACAGACTGGGGAGCAAAACAGGTGGACTGACTGAAATACACTGCTGAGGGGAGCAGTGGGTGAGACAGGAGAGGTCTGCTATGCCATATGTGAGTTAGATCCTTGGCCCAGGATTGAACTCAAGCTGCAGAGGTGATAGTGCTGAGATTTAACCCCTAGGCCACCAGGGAAGCTCCTCTATTTAATTTTTTGAGGACCCTCCATATTGTTTTCCATAATGTCTGCACCAACTTACATTTCCACCAATACTATACAAGAGTTCCCTTTTCTCTTTGTCCTCACCAACATTTGTTATCTCTTGTCTTCTTGATAGTAGCCATTCTAATAGTTGTGAGGTGATATCTCATTGTGGTTTTCATTTGCATTTTCCTGATGATATGTGATGCTGAGTGATCTTTTCATGTACCTGTTGACCACATGAATGATTCTTTTGGGGAAATATCTATTCAGTTTCTTTGCCCATTTTTAAAAATCTGTTTTTTTTGGGTTTTTTTTAATTGAGTTGTATGAGCGCTTTATATATTTTCCAAGAAAGAATGTTTGTAATAAAGATGTTTCTAAAAATATGACTTGCAAGCTGCTTTGAGAACAGCAAAAGGACAGACATTCTGTAACTCACGTAGTTGTTTATTAAACCTTATAATAAAGGTATTTCTAAGAATGCTAAAAAAATTATTTTTTACTTTTTTAAACATTTATTTATTTATTTATTTATTAAAGATTTATTTATACAAGCGCTGTGTGCAGTCAGAAGCATGGGAGGGTGAGAGGATTCACCAGAGCCAGAGCGGGAGCAGCGGGTGCAGCACAAGAGGTTTGCACGCCAGGTAGGACCCGCGCCCAGCGGCCGGGGATCAAACCAGCGCTAAAGAGGCTGCGGGCAGCTTCACAGCCCAGCACTCAACCGCTGTGCCACAGGGGAAGCCCGCTAAAAAAAAATTTAAAAACAAAGTAAAAGGAAACTCCAAACTAACAAGTCTAAAATTAGGTGTCTGGTTTCCCAGTCTTTCTCTCCAACATTTTTCTCCTACCCTTTCCCATCTCAAAGGTATCCCATATACCCAATGCTCAAACCAGAACTCACTCTTCATTCCTCTCCCGTCCACACTCCTCCACCCTAAAAATTAATTTATCACTAACTCCTATCAAAACATTTCTACATTCCTCTCTCTTTTCTGCCAATACCATTCATGGCTGCTTTAATAAAATAGCCTCTGAAGCTCCCACTTTGATTCTTCTCCTTTCTCTAACTTACTTTCTATGCAGCAGAGAATATTTTTGGTAAAACAACATATTATTTTTAATATGTTGAATTGACATTGTTTTTATTGAGATATAATTGACATATAACAAAGTATACAATATGCTTCAATATGTATATATATAATGAGATAATAAGAGAGCAAATTATGTCACCACAAAGTTACATATTTTTTCTTGTAATGAGAACTTTTAAGATCTACTCTCTTAGAACTTTCAAATATATAACACAGTATTATTAACTATAGTCACCATACTGCATATCACATCCCCAGGATTTATTTATTTTGTAACTGGAATTTTTACCTTTTGACCATTTTACCCATATCATCCAACTGTCACTGCCTACCTTTGGCAACCACCAACCTGTTCTCTGTATCAATGAGTTTATCTTTTTCATATATAAGATCAGACATATAAGTGAGATCATGTGACAATCTGAACATCAAAAAGAATGACAGAATGGGCTATAGCCCATTGAATTAAAAAGAAATAGTGAATATCTGAGATCACACTTATAAGCACAACAAAACTACAGGGCCATTTGAAAAGAAAGCTTTTCTTCACAGAAGAATACAAATAAATAGAAAATCACCATTTAAAAAATGATTTTAGGCAAGGATCACCAATAGTTTACAACTACAACATGTACACAGCCTCTAGGTTCCCCCTAAGATTAATTACTAAATATGAAGGGGTAAATGAGTACTTTGCAGCAGAGATATCTGGCCAACACCACCTTAACCAATGAGCAAGAGCACCAACAATAGGGGGCTAGGCCTTGGATATGACAAGAACATGACAAGAATATATTACCTAATAGTAACACATTCCTGCCCCCAAATGCACAATTGCACATTTAATCCTACAGAAACAATCAAAAAATCCTAATTAAGAAACAATCTGCAAAACAACTTTCAACACCACAAAAGAAAACAAAAAGGCCTAAAGAACTTGTCCTTGATTAAAGAAGAATTAAGAGACATGAAGAATTAAAAGATTTAAGAAGAATTAAAAGTCACGTATTACCCTTGATTGAATCTTGGATCCAGAAAAGCAAAATGAAATATACTCATAGATGTAGTATATTATTCAAATAACTGGTAAATTTGGAAAGGAATTATATATCAAATAATAACATTATATCAATGATCAGTTTTGGGGGGTGTAATTATTGTGTGGGAGAATGTCCTCTGCTTTTTTATTTTCTTAAAGATTTGACTTATTTATTTTTGCCTAGAAGAACTGGGGTATAAGCTAAGGGGAGGTGAGAAGATTCACCAGAGGCAGAGCGGGGGGCAAAGCAGGTGGATCTACTGAAATTACACTGTTGAGCAGAGCAGCGGGTGACAGGGGAAAGGTCTGCTGTGCCATATGTAGGATAGTTCCCTGGCTGGGAGCTAACTCAGGCAATCAAACTCAGAACGAACTCAGGAAGTCATAGTGGATCATCGAGGTGATAGCTCTTGAGACTTAACCCCTAGGCCACCAGGGAGGTCCTTTGTTTTAAGAGATAGTTGATGAAGTTTTTAGGTAGAACTTATTTTGATGCTGACAACTTATTCTGAAATGATACAGGAAAATAAAAATGTATAAATATATAAAGAGTACAATGAAGCAAATGTGGCAAGACATTAAAAGTTGGTTAGTCATTATGCTTTTTTGTGCAACTCTTTTTGTAGACTAAAAACATCCAAAAAATGGGGAGATGAGAAAATAATATCCTACTTCAAACTGGACAAAAGAAGAACCCCTCAGTGTGTGTCTCACTGTACTAAAAGTCCAAACTCCTCATGATCTACTCACCTTTGAAAGGCTAACCTACGGTCATCAGTCAGTTGTCAAATTGGAAGTGATTCCCTCAGGTAAGCCTTCCTAGGCATCAAAGCCAGGATGGCGTCTCCCATTTTCAATATATAGCAAGTCACATTACCCCTATGTCTGTAATGATCACTGTGGTGCCCTGGTCTGTGGCTCTTTACCTGCCATCTTCATGAAGAGAGACACCAATCTGTCTTTTGTCTGTTGCTCCCCCAATATGCAGCAGAATATCGAATCCTCGGTTGTAGACGTAAGTGCTGTCCAACAGATACATCTAAATTCTTCCTCTCTGTGGCAACCTCTCTATGCTAGTTTCATCAAAAGTAAAACTATAGTGCCTCTCTGGGTTGTTATAAGTTTGAGATGGTTAACTCATGCAAAGTCCTTATAACAATACCTGCTGTGTATATGCTGGATGAGTTTTGGCTGTTACTATTACCTATCCCAACAATATAATAACAATTTTAAATGTGAAAGGTGAAAAGTTAATTCATCAGGAACAAAAGGGGAAACACTGAATACCATTAAGAATAAATCCCTTTTTTCTTCCATAAAACGCAGGAAAGAGATTTAGAGTGGAAATCTGGGTAATATGTAAAGGAAATCTTCTGAGAGACCAATTGGTTAAAATCAGAAAGCAAGAGCGATCAGATTAATACCAACTTCCATAAAAAAAAAGGAAAGTCAAGGGTACTAAGGTATTAGATTACAATCATAGGAAATAACAAAAGGTCTTGAGGAGAGGAGCATCCAAATATAGCCATTAATTGGGAGAAGTCTCACAAAGTCCTAAGAGAAGTGAAGGTGAGAAAAACAAATTTAACCACTAGAAAATTTGTCATAAACTTGCAATAATGGACAGAAAGAAAGGGGGAAGTGCTATTTTTGGAGGGTTCTTCAAAAGGCGGACACCCAGGTCCAGGGAGGTGCTGGTTCTTTTGCCACAGACACAAAACACAACCTGCCCACAGACATACACGTGTCCAAATGGCAGAAGTTGAGGTCAGGCAGGAGCCATTTTGCAGAGGGGACGCAAGCATCACTCAAATAAGGAGGTATTGACCTGAAAAGGTGGAGATGACTGCCCTGCAATGCCCTGGGGATGAAGCAGCCTAATAAAAATGCTTACAGCAAGAAAGCAAAGCCCTCTCGAAACCAAGCCATTTGTGCACACAGTCCAGATGCCATTTGGGGAATCAGAAAGTTAAAGACTGGCACAGAATGGTATTCAACCCAAATCTCGAAAGCTTGGGTCTATAGCCCAGGACTCAGGGAAGAATGTCTTCAACTTCCACAAAGCTGCAGCTCATTCAATTCAAACTCCATTCTGTTTAAGGTGAGTAGGAAGAAGGTGAGGGGGGTGCTAAGGGAAGGAGAATAGAGAGGGAAAGATGGAGGTGAGGGCAGAGGGAAGGTGAGGGCAGGGGGAAGGTGGGGGTTGGGGGTGGTGAGGCAATTTGCCTCAATAACTAATAATAAACTTTTAATTTTATATTTAAAGTTCCCATTAAATTAAAAGGTGAATTCTCCCTACAGTGGAATTGTTTTGCTTAAACAGACTTAAGCTGAAGATGTACAAAACCCAGAGAAGTTCAGAGTTCCTTAAATGAACTCTGAACAAGCCCGTGCTATGCACAAAGAGTCAAGCATCTTTTATGGACCAAATTCTTACAAGTGAAAAAATCTGAAAAAAGACATTAACAGTCACAGTCAGTATTGAGGTAGAGCAAGTATTTTTAAATACCAGGACCTAGAGAACAGAATTCTCAGTTGGGAAAGAAGGGTCTTCTATTTCTAAGGTCACTTTCAAAGACCAAAAGACAGAGCAAGAACAGGATAACTTACATTATTTATTAGGATAGGTTATTAAAAAGCAGCATGACAATAAATGCAATGATAAAAAATTACTCTCTAGAGTTAAAAGCAGGGCCTCCCTGGTGGCATAAGAGGTTAAGCTTGGCACTAAGAAGCAATCCACAGCCTCTACAGCACAAGTTCAATCCCCGGCCAGCCAAGGAGAAACCCACATGGCGAGGCAGACCTCTCCTGTCTCACCCGCTGCTCCCCTCAGCAGTGTATTTCAGTCAATCTGCCTGTTCTGTTCCCCACTCTGTCTCTGGTGGATCCTCTCACCCCCCTCATCTCTGGCCTGTACTCCAGCTTTTGTATGCATAAATAAACAAATCTTTAAAAAAATATTTTAAAAAGAGTTAAAAAGCACACTGGCATCAAAATGTGTGTATAACATATTTTGATCCAAAATAACTGAGTAAAACTATTTAAGGTATCAGCTTTTACTTTCCAAACACTTGAGATTTTGCCAAAAACTATTCTACAATATCATTAAAGAGAAACTTAACTAAGGACTGTTTACAAATATAAGGTAGATAACAAACTACACAATAAAGCATCATTAGGTAAAAATTCGGGATTCTGATGCATGTACTAGATCTATGCATACATTAAATCTTAACAGAAGTTATGTAAAATAAGCCCATGTTCACAGAAAAAAAAACTCTGTAGGTACAAACATTAAATGTTAATGTGGTTGTTGCTAAGGAGGGGAATTAAAAGTGGAAGATACAGTTTATTTTTAAAATACTGGTAGATTCTAATTCTTAATTAGAATCTAATTATATTTTGGAGCACATTAACATTCAAAAATGATCTGGAGGTAAAAAAATTTAAAAGAAGAAGTGGAACACATTGTTTTCATTACAAGGAAATACTCAAAATACTTAGTGAGATAGCAATATCATGCTGTTTGGAGCAAAGAGGCATGTTTATTTTATTTCCAGCAGTTTGCGATATGCTGGAGGAGTGTTAACCAAATGTAGAACAATTCTGCTAATACAACAGGGGAACCAAGATGAATCAACAAAATCAAAATCCATGTCAACAAAAGCTCATGAACTAGAAGTAAATAAAATAAAATAAAAATACATGTTTCAGCAACTAAGTACACAATTAAACTAAAAATGTGCTGTAGTACTAACAGTAAATACAGAATGGTGTAAGAACAAGAGAGATTAATTCTAGCTGAATGGAATCAGGGAAGTGTAGACAGAGATGAACATTTCATTGGTTCTTAAAGGATAGAGAGATTTTGGCAATTGAAAGATGAGAGTGGGAAAAACAGGCCAGTTCTTATTGAGGCCTCACCATGTCCCACGTACTAAGTACTTTCAGTAACTCATTCAAACCTCATAAGTCTTCTATAGGGAGACACTATTTTCCTTGTTATAAGCCAGGAAGCTGAAGCTTGCTCAAGCTTGCTCCAGTATATACACAGCTAGTGAGCAGAAGAACCAGGATTGAATTCAAGCTTGTGTTTCTCGTCACTAGGCTATGTTACATCTCTGGGCAAAGAGAAAACATTGGGAAATTATAGCACAAACTATAAACATGGTCACAGAAGAAGGAAACATTCATTTATTGAAGGGTCTCCATGTATCAGTCTGTATTAAGTGCTTTTATTTTTAAGAAATTTTCTTTCTTTTTCCTGTGAAATGGTCATTATCATATCTACTTTGAGGATGAGAAACGTAAGGGTTAGATAACAGAAACATCAAAGTCAAAAAAGCAAGTAAGTAGCAAAATAGAAATGTAAACCAGTCTGAGTCCAGTTCTAGGTCAAACTAGATAGTGGATTTACATATAGTATTCCATTTAAGTCCAAATACAACATTGTAAATCTGGTACTATTAATTTTCTCACTTTACATATAAGAAAAAGAAAAATCAGATGAGGTAAGTAATTTTCCCAAGGTCACAGACTGATGACTGAGAAGAAATGGATCTAAAATTTGCCCTAGGCAGCATGACTTCAGAGCCGGAATTGACCCTCTGGGTAGATTGCCAGAAAGAGAGTAAACGGAAACCACATCATGGACAACCTCTAATGTTGAACTCAGAATCTATTAGCTGTGCAAACTCAGTGGAGATTTTTGCTATGAAGAACATGATCAAATTATGTTTCAAGTACAAAGTTCTTCAACAGACAAATCAAAATTAAACTCTTGGCACATTAAGTGTAATAGGACATGGTGTACCTTACCTGTACATCTTTTCAAATAAGTTTTTAGGTTTCGAATTAGGCATATTTAATTTGCCCAAGAAGGTGACCTGTGTGGTTATTCAACAAGCACTCACTTATCATCACTCTACCAATTAAGGCGTCAAGTCCCGGCTAGGAGCTGTAATATTTTGCTTAACATAAAATTCGATTTACCCATTATTGTATCTGTCTAGAGAATTCTTTACACAGTGGTGTGGCAAATAAAAGCTGAGTTACAGATAATTGAACCTGCCTTCTAAAAGCAAAACAGGAAAGAGGGGGGCAGTGTTGAATATGGACTGAAATGGGTTACTTTTAACATTTCGTTTTGCCTTTTGGTTAACATGCACAGCATCTTATACCAAATATTATCCCAGGCTAATCAATCAAGAGGCTTGGATTGTCCACTTACAAAACAGGTTCAACATTGCTCAGCGACAAGCAAGCAGAGTCATCCTAACAGCTAGCATCAATTTTTAATGAGTCCCAGAGTCCCCAAAGTCCTTTCTACTTCTTTCCCTGCCACTGAGTCCCTGCCTGCCTTTCTCTGTACTTTCTCTGTGCCACATTCCAGAAGACCTCCTCCATCCCACCTCTGAAGAACCCTTGCCAACCCTGTCCATCCAGAGGCGCACAAGCAGTTTTCTGGGCGCCTGCTCCGTCTTCCCTCCACGCTCACGTCTCCCCGGGGCTTGCACCCCCCACTCACCAGGTGCAGGGCCAGGGGCAGCAGCAGCAGGAACAGCCACAGGTAGAGGTGGCAGCTGTTGGTGAACTTGCTCTGCTCCGGGTCGTGGTACCAGCCGCCGGTGAGCGCGGCCCACACGCCCTGCCGAAGCAGCTGCAGCACCTGGGAGCCCATGTCGGCGGCGCCCCGGGGCCCGCGCGCGCCCCGCTTTAATACCCGAGCTCCCGGGCGGCACCGCCCCCACCCCCACCACCCCCTTCCGCCCCAAGCCAGAAGCTCGCGCTGCTCTTCTGCCCCGACCCGCGAACCGCGGCGCCGGAGCCCGCTGCTGCCGCCGGGCAGGTGGGCGCCATGTCCGAGGGAGGAAGGATTTTCCCAGGGTGCTCCGCGGCGGCTGCTCAGAAGATGCTCCGCAGGCTCCGCCCCGCGCCGGCTCCAGCCCTTTCACACCTGGGGCGGCGCGGGGAGCAGCTGGAACCCGGGGGTTGGGGGGATGGATTAAAAGGATTTCTGTGCCTCTCCCTCAACCTCTCAGCTTTTCCTTCTTCCCGCTTCCCCCGAGATCTCCCCGCTTTTCACTCAGCTCCTCCTCTCAAAGAGGGGGGAGGGGGATGAAAGACTTAAAAATTAATTATGTTCTCATGTAGAAAGGACAAACCAGGGCCTCCCTGTGGGGCAAGGGGATAAGACGCAGCCTGTGAAGCTTCCACAGCCTCTGCAGCAGGAGTTCCATCCCACCCACCACCCCCTAGCTACCCACATGGCGCAGCAGACCTCTCCTGTCACGCCCGCTGCTCCCCTCAGCAGTGTATTTCGGTCAGTCTGCCTGTTCTGTTCCCCGCTCTGTCTCTGGTGAATCCTCTCACCCGGCCCACACCTCTGGCCTGTACCCCAGCTCTTGTATGCATAAATAAATTAATAAATCTTTAGAAAAAAGAAAAGACAAACCAGAACAGGAGCCTTTGCCTCTTCCGTATTTGCCTCCTGCACCAAAATAGTTATCTAATTTAAAATCCTGCCACACATCACTCAATGCATTTTCTTCCCCTGGTCACTGCCTGCACAATCTTTCCAGATGTTCTATTTACTGAATGGAGCTCTACCTGTGCCTTTGGCTGACATTTTTCCCTCTCTAACATTTTCCCTTCTTCCCTCTTGTTGTCCAACTTGGCAAATGAAAGAGATACCACCTTCCTGGTATAGTTTCTGGAGCCTCAGTTAGTTTACCCATCGTTTATATATTTCCTAGAATACAGTGCCAGGTGTCTATCAACTATTGAGAACATTAATCTAATATTTCTATATTGTTAATAGGTAAGAAGAACCACTAGAAGCTATCACTGAGCTTATAACTTTTAAACTTTCTTAGTAGTTTATAATTTATAATAGATGACTTCAGATTCTCTTCTGAAAAGAGATTTTGGACAGGGATGATATAAAAAGGAACTCATCTCCTTTAGTGGTATGATATGACACAAAGGAAACTTAGATACCAGGGCTAACAAGAAGCAGGTTTATTGCACTGGTGCTGACTTAGTGTATTCACATCCAAAGGCTGGACCCCTTTTGAAAGATGTCAGGGGTTCATATACATTGTAGTTTTTATAAGGCTCTATATGGGTTTGTATTGGCAGCTGTACATAGTCAGATATGACGTGGCTACATACCAAGAAGTGAGTTGTTAAGCTGCATACCAAGGAGTGAGTAAAGGGTCAGTAGTCATGGAACCACACCCCCCCCACCAAGGTCTATCCTCCCTTATGGCGGTGTATAGTTTAACATGAAGCAAGATTCTTACCAGGAACTGAGTTGCATACCAGGAACTAAGCAATAGGCTGTCACTCAAGACCCCCAGGCTGCTTATCATAGGTCACCATGCTTCCATATAAGTAAAGGAAGCCCTCATTATTAGTCATTGATAAAGGAAATGAGTGTCGTTGAGATTCTTGAAAAGAGGGAATTTTGGAAAGGGGGGAGAGAAAAAAGGGAGCTTGTCCTCCTGGAAATGAGCAGAGGGAGTCCTGTGTCACTTAGGGCTGTTAGGGAAGAACAAGGATGAGAGGGCTCCATGATCCCCAAAGATTCCTTTCCTGCATCATGCTTACTCATGTGTCTGGCATTGCTCCCCACACATGTGCCCCCGCCCCCCCCGTGTACACCCTTGCCAGACTCTGTTCTGCAGCATTATTGGCTTCTGGCTGCTTTCATTAGACTGAATAAAGGCATTCCAGATTTCCTGTGCTGAAGACTGGGAAGGTCCATCCTGAGGAGTGGATCTAGCACATGAAAGTCCACTGGGTTACAGCAAAGGACTCACACTGGTGTGTGTGTGGCTCCAGCCTTAATCACCTTTTATCTGCCCAGCATGCATCTGCAAAATGACTAACCAAAATGTAATAATGCTGCTTTCTGTTTTGGTAGAATAATTTTCTCAAAGACGAAGGATGATTGTGTGGGTTTTGTTTTTTTTAACAGCCTCAATGTTTGAATCCCAACAAGTGCCCTCTAAATATTGAATGAATCAATCAATCAAACAACTTACAGTAACGATCCACGCTTGAGGCACTTTCATGTGTTTGGATCCAGGAGAAGTAACCATGCAGTGGGTGCATTCCTGATTGAGTATCTTCTGTGTACCTGGCATTTAGCAGAAGACTGAGAAAGCAAATATAAATAAAATATAGTCTCTACAATGAAGGAGTTTACAGACTACAAAAGGAAACAGACAAACCCACAAAGACTTGCAATAAAAATGTGCTGTGTGCATAACAGGATTGTATCATATGTGTTTAGAGTTGAAGGAGGTCATAAAAACATGTAACCTCCAGTTCACTCTGGAGCAGGACAATCAGAGGGCTCCTTTAGCCTCTCGCTGTCTCTACAATGTATATTTCACCCTTGTTCCCATGGGAGGAAACACTTCAAGGATGAAACGTTGAGAAAGTAAGGTGTTATTGAAGTATACATGTGTACATTGAAGTATACATATGAAGTGTACATGTCACTGAATCTGCATGTCTTGGGGAGGCTCAAGACAAGCCTTGTATATAAGCACTCTCTATTAAATCTGGAATGATCTGCCTTTTTTTTTCATCCTTTTTGGCCCTCCATGCACAGAGACCAGTTTCATCTTTCAGCCTGTGAACTCCTAAGGTTTCAAACCAACAAATATGGGGTATGTAAGATTTGAGACACTAAAGAAGACACATGTTCATGTCTATGAAAGAGGAACCCAAAGAGCTGGGTCTTAGAGTAAATATTAGCATCTGGACAAATATATGTGAGTAGCTTGCCAGGAAGACACATCAATGTATAAAGAAAAATATGCATGGGTGATTCTGGGAAGATGTCAGTATAGTCAGATATGCCTAAAAGGGAAGACAGGAAAAGGAAGAAATGGGACAGTAGGAAACTTAGTAAGAGAGCTGAGCAAGGGTGAGTTTTGTGGGTCTTACTGTAACAGGGTGGTCTCTGGGAAAGGGTGAGGTTCCAGGTTTCCTGCCCCACCCAAAAGGAGGGTGGAGTTGAGCAGAGGGAGAATCTGGAGAGGAGACTGAGGAAGAAAGGAAGCAGGATGGAGCCAGAAGGAGACCTGGAGGAGACACATAGAGCTGAGAGACACGTGAAGAAACTGCACTTGCCTTTTGGTCACTTGCCAAAGGCAAGGTGACACAGATGTGGGTGAGAGACCTGTGGGGAGGTGACAATGGCAGTTTTTCTCTTGATCTTGATTTTGTTCTTTCCCCCCCCAGACTTGTCTGGTTGTTTCTGATCCTTTTCTGTGGGTCCCCACTGGAGGATGCTTTAGACCTCTGGCAGGCTTTGGAGCCTTGCTCTGGGCCAATCCTGCTTGGGTGGACTTTTACCCACAAGGGGAAGGGTAACTTTGGGTGCTTGATTTAGAAACTATATTCTTTGCCTTTCCTGTATTGTTTACTAATTGTATTAAAGTTCCTTTTCATTAAAGTCTCATATGCTTTTGTGTTGATGCAGCGGGTGGCAGACTATTTAGAGCAGGCAGTTTTGGGGGCACTGGGGTGCCCCTCTCCCTGGCCCTGTAACATTACCACCTTATCTTAGGCAATGGACAGCAATTGGAAAGTTTTATTGTTGTTAATATTTTTAATGAAGTTTCTTTGTTTTATATCCTTGTAAGTATTTTTTTAATAAAGTCTTTCAATTTTTTTTTTAAAGATTTATTTATTTTTGGGCATCCCCTGGTGGCACAGTGGTAGGGTGCTGGGCTGCGAAGCTGCCCACAGCCTCTGCAGCGTCAGTTCGATCCGCAGCCACCGGTGAGGGTCCCACATGGTGCGACAGACCTCTCCTGCCGCGCTTGCTGCTCCCCTCGGCAGTGTATTTCGTCAGTCTGCCTGTTCTGTTCCCCGCTCTGTCTCTGGTGAATCCTCTCACCGTCCTGCGCTTCTGACTGTACCCAGTGCTTTCATAAATAAATAAATAAATCTTAAAAAAAAAAAAAAGCATGAAGACCAAGAAAAGACTTGAGCTTTAAAAAAAAAAAAATTATTTATTTTTATACAACAATTTTGCAACAGGGACCTATCTTTGCTGGAGACTGTGTGAACCCAGCAGAAGGCTCACCGAGGAGCCAGAGGTAAGCTGGGAGGCTTGCCCATGCCGGGCACCTTCTAGCCTGCAGTTCCAGCCCAGAGGGGAGCAGCACCCACCTCTGGGGCAGACCGGGCGTGCAGGGGAGCACGTTCCCGCATCGCCATTTTGCAGCAGGGACCTTTCGTGCTGGAGACTGTGTGAACCCAGCAGAAGTTTCCCAGAGGGGCCAGAGGAGAGCTGGGAAGGTCGCCCAAGATGCCGGCCAGTACCAGCAACACAGTGTCACAAGGAATATGGCAAATTAGAAAACAGGCAGTAGGGAGTAGAAAAACCACATGCAACCCAGCAACTCCTCAGCAAAAAAGCACACCGCAAAAAGAAAACCATCTACCAGATTGCAACGACAGTAACTTGGAAGAACTTCTGAGCCTTCCAGATAGAGAATTTAAAATTGCTGTGATTAAAAAACTGACAGAAATCATAAAGGAAAACAATGATAAGGGGAAAATAATTAATGACCAGAAGAATGAAATTGAGTCCCTAAAGAGGGAAGTAAAAGAAATGCAGGAGATCAAAGAATTAATGGAGACGCTAAAGAACTCTGGGAAAAGCAATGAAAGCAGAATAGATGAAATGGAAGTACGAATAAGTACTCTTGAAGACACAGAAATAAAAAGAACTAAAACAGAAAAGGAAGGAGAAGTACAAAGGAAAAAGAACAAAGAAAGACTTCGGGAACTATCTGACTCCATGAGGAAAGAAATATAAGAGTTATAGGAATCCCAGAAGGAGAGGAGAGAGATGTAGGAACAGAGAAAATATTCAAGGATATAATTGAAGAGAACTTCCCAAACGCGAAGAAGGAGCTGAAAATTGATATACAAGAAGCAAGAAGAACACCAAACTTCCATGACGAAAGGAAAATTACAGCAAGACACATAATAGTAAAGCTCCCAAGAATCCAAGACAAGGAAAAATAATGAAACTAACAAGAGGGAAGAAAGAGATAACATTCAAAGGGAAACCAATCAGACTGACATCAGACTTCTCTGAAGAAACAGTATGGGCAAGGAGAGAGTGGAGGGACATAGTCAACAGACTCCAAGAAAACAGATGCCAACCAAGAATACTCTATCCCACAAAGCTCTCCTTCCTCTATGAAGAAAGAATAAGGACCTTCCCAGACAAACAGAAACTCTGGAATTTTATTACGACTAAACCCCCACTCCAAAAAATACTACAAGGAGTCCTGAAGCCAGAACCTCAGAGGGACGAATAACAACAAAAGAAGGCCAAAGAAAGTTATTAAAAGAATAAATAAATAAAATCAAAGGAAAGACAAACACAATGGCAAATACAGATGCTAACATATCAATACTAACTCTAAATGTAAATGGACTATACTCTTCAATAAAAAGACACAGAGTTGCAGGCTGGATTAAGAAACAAAACCCAACCTTTTGCTGTCTCCAGGAAACACATTTAGCTGCAAAAGATAAAAATAGACTCAAAGTTAAACGATGGAAAACAATTCTACAAGCAAATGGACCAAAAAAGAAGGCAGGAACAGCTATACTCATATCAGATAAAACAGATTTGAAACTTAAAAAGATAAAAAGAGACCCCAGTGGTCATTACATTATGATTAAGGGGACAATACTTCAAGAAGAAATAAGACTCATTAACATATATTCACCAAACGAAGGAGTACCAAAATATATCAGACAACTATTGGCATCTCTGAAAACAGACATCAAAGAAAACACATACGTAGTGGGAGACTTCAACACACCACTATCAACAATGGATAGATCAACAAGACAAAAAATAAGTAAAGACACTAAAGCTCTAAATAAGGATCTAGAGTGCTTGGGCTTAACAGACATATATAGAACACTAAACCCAAAAAAATCTGAGTATACATTTTTCTCAGGCACACACGGATCATTCTCTAGGATCGATCATATACTGGGGCACAAGACAAACATCAACAGATACACCAAGATTGAAATCATACCAACCATCTTTTCTGACCATGAAGGCATCAAACTAGAAATAAACCATAAAAAGAAGGCAAGGTACTCTCCTACCTCGTGGAGATTGAAACCCACACTACAGGAAGTCCACTGGACTAACGAGGAGATAAAAGAAGAAATTAAAAAATTCTTTGAATTGAATGACAAGGAGGACACCAATTTCCTAAATGTATGGGATGCAGCAAAAGCAGTAATAAGAGGAAAATATATAGCAATAGATGCTCACATCAAGAAACAAGAAAGAACTCAAAGAAACAACCTAATCTCGAAGCTCAAAGAACTAGAAAAAGAACAACAAAAAAACCCCAAAACCAGTAGAAGAAAAGAAATAATAAAAACCAAAGCAGAAATAAATGAAATCGAAACTAAAAAAAACAATCCAAAAGATCAATGAAACCAAGAGCTGGTTCTTCGAAAAAATAAATAAAATAGATAAACCCCTAGCCAGGCTCACAAGGGCAAAAAGGGAGAAAGCACAAATAAATAGGATCATCAATGAAAGAGGAGAAATCACAACGGACACAACAGAAATCAAAAGAATAATTAATAACTACTATGAACAGTTATATGGAAACAAGTACAACAATCTAGAGGAGATGGACAAATTCCTACAACTCTACAATCACCCAAAGCTAGATAAAGAAGAAATAGAACACCTAAACAGACCAATAACATGCAGCAAAATTGAAATGGTAATCAAAAACCTCTCCAAAAACAAAAGCCCAGGACCTGATGGATTTACAAATGAATTCTACCAAACATTCAGAGACAAATTGGTGCCTATCCTTCACAAACTCTTCCAAAAAATTGAGAAGGAAGGTATAATACCTAACACGTTCTATGAAGCCAACATTACACTAATACCAAAACTGAACAAGGACAACACAAAAAAAGAAAACTATAGGCCAATCTCCCTAATGAACACTGATGCAAAAATCCTCAATAAAATTTTAGCTATCAGAATCCAACAGTGTATCCATAAGGTAATTCACCACGACCAAGTAGGATTCATTCCAGGGACACAAGGTTGGTTCAACATCTGAAAATCAATCAACGTTATCCAACACATCAACAAAAAGAAATATAAAAACCATATGATAATATCAATAGATGCCGAGAAAGCTTTCGACAAAGTGCAACACCCATTCATGATAAAAGCCCTTGAAATTCTTGGGATACAAGGAACATACCTCAACATCATAAAGGCCATATAGGACAAGCCAACAGCCAGTATCATTCTCAATGGTGAAAAGCTGAAAGCATTTCCATTAAGATCTGGAACAAGACAAGGATGTCCACTCTCACCACTGCTTTTCAATATAATACTGGAAGTCCTAGCCAGAACAATAAGACAAGAGAAAGACATACAAGGAATCCAAATAGGAAAAGAAGAAGTCAAACTATCACTATTTGCAGATGATATGATAATCTACATAGAGAACCCCAAAAACTCCATAGAAAAACTAATTGAACTCATCAATCAGTTCAGCAAAGTGGCAGGATACAAAATCAACATGCAAAAGTCAGAAGCCTTCCTATACACTAACGATAAATCTGAAGAAGAAGAAATGAAAAAAACCATCCCCTTTATTATCAAAACAAAAAAAAAAATCAAATACTTGGGAATAAATCTAACAAAAGAGGTAAAGGACCTTTACAAAGAAAACTATAAAACACTGTTAAAAGAAATAGAAGATACAAAGAAATGAAAAGACATCCCCTGCTCATGGATTGGAAGAATAAACATTATTAAAATGGCCATCCTACCAAAAGCAATATACCAATTCAATGCTATTCCAATAAAAATTTCAATGTTATTCTTCAAAGAAATAGAACAAGTATTGATGAAATTCATATGGAATCACCAAAAACCCCGAATAGCCAAAGCTCTCCTGAAAAAAAAAGAAGGGAATGGAGGCATCACACTCCCAGATTTCAGGCTATACTACAAAGCCATAATCATCAAAACTGCATGGTATTGGAACAAGAACAGACACACAGACCAATGGAATGGAATAGAAAATCCAGAAATAAACCCACAGATTTATGGTCAACTAATATTTGACAAAGGAGCAAAGAATATGCATTGGAGCAAAGAAAGTCTGTTCAATAAATGGTGCTGGGAAAACTGGGCCGCTACATGCAAAAGAATGAAGCTTGACTACTACCTCACACCATACACAAAAACCAACTCAAAATGGATTAAAGAACTAGACATAAAACCTGAAACCATAAAATACATAGAAGGAAATATAGGCGAAACACTACGTGATTTGCACATCAAAGACATCTTTACAGACACATCACCCAAAGCAGTGATAGTGAAGGCAAAGATAAACAGCTGGGACTACATCAAATTAAAGAGCTTCTTCACAGCAAAAGAGACAATAACAAAAACAAAGAGAAACCCCACCAACTGGGAGAACATTTTTGCACACAACACTAATGATAAAGGACTGATCACAAAAATCTGCAAAGAGCTGATGAGACTCAACAACAACAAAGAAAATTATCCAGTCAAAAAATGGGCAGAAGAGCTAAAAAGAAACTTCTCTGAAGAGGAAATGCAAATGGCCAACAGGCATATGAAAAAATGTTCAACATCACTTGTAATCAGGGAAATGCAAATCAAAACTACCATGAGATACCATCTTACGCCAGTGAGAATGGCACATATTAAAAAAACTAGCCACAACAAATGTTGGCGAGGGTGTGGAGAAAAAGGAACTCTCCTGCACTGTTGGTGGGATTGCAAACTGGTCCAACCACTATGGAGAGCTGTGTGGAGATTTCTGGACCTACTAAACATAGAGCTTCCATATGATCCAGCAATTCCACTCCTAGGTATTTATCCAAAGGACACAGAAACATCAATTCCAAAGAACACCTGCACCCCTATGTTTATAGCAGCACTATTTACAATAGCTAAGCTTTGGAAACAGCCCAAATGGCCAAAAGTAGATGACTGGGTCAAGAAGATGTGGTACATATATACCATGGAATATTACTCAGCATTCAAAAAAGATAAACACATGCAATTTGCAGCAACATGGATGGCGCTGGAAGGGATCATGCTCAGTGAAATAAGCCAAAAAGAAAAAGAAAAATACCGGATGGTCTCACTCATAGCAGGAATCTAGAAAACTTAAATAAGGGACCAGGAAAATGAATAACTATAAGAAAGTGAAAATCAAAATCAACAAAAATCTAAGAACCAGAGACACTTTTGGGGGAGTGGGTGGAGGGAGGGGAGGGATTGGGGTTCAAATGGTGGGGTTGAAATTGTATGGGGAACATAAAAATAAAATTTATTATTAAAAAAAATAAAAAGAAAGAATTAGGCAAAAAAAATAAAATACATGAAGGGGCCTCCCTGGTGGCTCAAGGGGTTAAGCATTGCACTATGAAGAAATCCACAGCCTCTGCAGCACAAGTTCTATCCCCGGCTGGCCAGGGAGTAACCCACATGGCATGGCAGACCTCTCCTGTCTCACCTACTGCTCCCCTCAGCAGTGTATTTCGGTCGGTCTGCCTGTTCTGTTCCTCACTCTGTCTCTGGTGGGTCCTCTCACCACCCCGCATATCTGGCCTGTGCCCCAGCTCTTGTATGCATAAATAAATAAATCTTTAAAAAGTAAAAAATAAAAAAAAATTATTTATTTTTATACAACAAGGAGGGTGAGAAGTTTCACCAGAGACAGAGTGGGGAACAGAACAGGCAGACTGATGAAATACACTGCTGAGGGGAGCAGCAGGTGAGACAGGAGAGGTCTGCTGTGCCATGTAGGATTCTCGCTGGCTGGCCGGGATCGAACCCGCACTGCAGAGGCTGTGGACAGCTTCACTGTGCAGTGCTCAACCTCCTGCACCACTAGGGAGGCCCCCTTGTAAGTATTTTGATGGTATAGGATTTCTCCCTCGGGTATGATCACCATAACCCTCTCACCACCAAAGCACCCATAGTCCTCAACAATAGTCCATTGAGTTCTCCCCATGGTCACCTTTCCCCTTCCCCTTCTGGATGTGTCATATCCATAGTCAGCTTTCAAGGGTTGGTTTTAATATTCATCTGGCCCTTTGTTTGGTTTCTCTATATGCCACATATAAGTGACACTATCCTTTCTCCTCCTGGCTTATATATTTTGCTTAGCATAATCCCTTCCAGCTCCATCATGTTGTCACAAATGGCATGAGTTTATCCTTTTTGATTGCTGAGTAGTATTCCATTATGTATACATACCACCTCCTTCTTGAGCCACTCATCTGTTTTGGGGAGCTAGGTTGTTTCCATATTAGTTGGAAGGCTTTAAGCATGGATGTGACATGAGCAATAGTGCAGGGGAAATGTTGACTATGTGAACTAGCAGGAATGTACATGATATTGAGGAATTAAATACCATAGAGCTTAGGAACAAAGTCAATGTAGAGGTAAAAGAAGGTCACTTTCTGTGTTTTGGTGGAATGAGTGTGCTATAAAATTAATATAATTAATCTACCAGGAATTAGGATGTTTGAAGAAAATAAAAGACTACATTGAATTTGAGTGACCTAGGTATTTTGGAGAGGGGTAAGGGCAGGGAAAGTATGGGACTGGAGCTTAAATAGGAGTTTGAAATAGAGATATAGAGGAAATAAACTTGGTAGAAATCACCATATATTTACATGAAGGAAAATTATAAAAAATGAGATCTGATCACTGCAGATCCCAAGGATTAAAGGCACAGATCAGAGAAGAGGAGAGAGAGCAGGATACCAAGGAGCTTATTATCACCAACTAACTATACAGGAAAAGAGCAACTATTCAAAAAAGGAAATTGTTAATGGTGACAAGTGCCACAGAAGAAGCCAAATACAAAGACTGAAAGTTATCATTAGGAGTAACCTGTGTCACAGCAACTTCAGCAACTGAAGATGATGAAGTGGGCAGACACCTATTTGCATTATATATATATATATATATATATATATATATATAGCATATATTACATATATACACACACAAATATATAATGATTTTCATATATATATATATATATTGTGTAGAAGAACTGGGGTGTGGGCCAGACGCATGGGAGTGGGGGGTGAGAGGATTCAACAGAGACAGAGTGGGGAGCAGAACAGGCAGATCTACTGAAATACACTGTTAATGGCAGTGTATGACTGGAAAGGTCAGCTGCGCCATGTGGGTTAGCTCCTTGGCCAGGTATCAAACTCAAGCCATAGCAGTGATAGCACTAAGACTTAATCCCTAGGCCACTAGGGAGGTCCTGCATTATATTTAAGAGAGTGAATGTGAAATGAAGAAGTAGAAGCAGCCAAAGGGTTCATGGAGGCAGGTGTGCTCTAAATGCAGGTACAGGGAGGAGGGAGTATTCCTATTGATTGCTTGACTTTTTTTTTTCAAAGATTTATTTATTTTTATACAAGAACCGGGATACAGGCCAGATGGGTGGGAGGGTGAGAGGATTCACCAGAGACAGAGCAGGGAACAGGATAGGCAGATTGACTGAAGTACACTGCTGAGGAGAGCAGCAGACGAGACAGGAGAGGTCTGCTGCGCCATGTGGGTTGCTCCCTGGCCAGAGATGGAACTCGTGCTGCAGAGGCTGTGGATTGCTTCATTGTGTGGTGCTTAACCCCTTGCACCACCAGGGAGGCCCATGATTGACTTTTAATATGGGGAAAATTGAGCTCATTTCTTCTTCATTACTCTGCTTTTCCCACAATGGTTTTAATCTACTGTCCTGGCTTAAACTATTATGCCTCTGTTTATGACTCTGAGATATCTGTAGCCAACCCTAATCTCTTTTCTGAACTTCAGATTTAGTCCACTTGGGTGCCCTCCATATCAGCCCCTCAAAATGTTCAGATATGTTCTAGTTGGCTTCTCCTTTACTGCTGTTTCTCCTATTACACCTCCTGTATTTTGGGTCTCAGCTGAAAAAACTACTTATCTACCCAATCATTTATAACCTGGGATCTGTCTTAGATTCCTGCTCTCTCTCTCCTTTCACTCACCACCATATCCAGTCAACACCAAGGCCTATCCATTATATCTCCAGATGCTGACTAACTAGGCATGTTTTGCTTTATCCCTACTACCACTCTTGGTCAAGTACTCAGGATTTCTCACTTGAATTATTTCCAAGTTTTCCTAATGAGGTTTTCATATCTTATCCATCTATACCCATGAAGGTGCCTCCAGAATAAAGGAGCAACTCTTGACTTTCTAACAGAGATAATTTTACATAGGAATAGAAAAACTGACAAAGTAAATAAGGGGTGATGAACAATCCAGAGATGAGTAAAAGCAGAAGCAGATCGCCTTGGACAGTCTGGAGAGACAGGAACCTGGAGAACAAGCAGATGCCATAGGAGATTCCATAGAAGGTGGTGGAGGGGGAAACACACATCAATAGCCTGACTTCTCTTCTCCAGTCTCCCAATCTCCTACCTGCCCCTTCTGTCAGCCAATTTATCTGGACACAAAAGCACCAAGAAGCCTGGGAAATGAGTTATGTGTAATGCAGATCACAGTAAGCAAAGGGGAAACCTAAGTGGTTTATGTAAAATGGCAACCTGGTTACCTCTTCTTAAAATTCTGTCACATACAGGGCCCTCCCTGGTGGTGCAGAGGTTAAAGACAGTGCTATCAAGCTATTGCCAGCCACTGCAGCATGAGTTCATTGGCCCCAAATGGCGCAGCAGACCTCTCCTGTCTCAATGGCTGCTCCCCTCAGCAGTGTATTTCAGTATATCTGCCTGTTCTGCTCCCCACTCTGTCTCTGGGGAATCATTTCATCCTCCACCACCACCCCCCAGCACATCTGGCCTACACCCCAGCTCTTGTATGCATAAATAAATAAATCCTTAAAACAAATTTTATCACAGAAAAGACAAATGAAAAACAGTTAAGTGCCTCCTCAAGGCTGACCTCACCTAACCCCTTCAACCCCATCTCTGGAAAACCACATTGTTAATATTTCTCTGTATATCCCATGTTTCTTCGTGCTTTTTTTGCCTTTGCTAATGTCTTTCTTATCAGGTCAAAAACTGTCAACATACACACACGCAGACACAAGTATGAGAGATTTTTATTGGGAATGTAATGGACTCTGCTAGTCAATTTTGAGAGTACCGACCTCTTTTAAATATTGAGCCCTTCCATTGATGAACCAAATATATCCCTTCATATTATTAAGATGTCTCAATAATAGTTTATAATTTTCCATGTAGAATTTCTACACACTATTTTTTGGTATCCAGCGTGGGCCATGATCCAGTTGGCTAGGGTTGAAAGAAGCAATGCAAAAAATGAAACATTACGGACTGGAAATAATTGCTGTTGAAATATTGAAATAATGTGGCAACTGAACATCATCCCTTGTTGCCAGAATCATATCCAGACTTCATTTGGTAAGAATTGCTTACTAACTGTGTTTGTCTAGCAGCCCTTGATGTGGGCAGTTTGGCTGGAGAGAGAGCAGTGACTCAACTATGTTTGAGTCACCACAATATAAACAGTGGGTGGAGTAAGATGGCTTTGCAAAGCAGTAAAATTCCTGATGCACTTGACTTTCTAAAGCCTCTTTCACTACTTCCCCCTATAACCCTCATCAAAGACACAGGCATCCTTAAGATGGTTCCAGCAGAGGATGAAGATACGGCCATGACAAAGCAGAAAACCAACACATGAAAGTGGTCAAAAGCCCTAAACCAAGAATGCCTGGTGAAGTATCCCTGCCAGCCTTTACCCAGACTCACTAGGCCAGTAAAAGGGTAATTTTGCTCTTCCTCAAAGAGAGCCCTCATCTACCAATCGGCTCTGGGCAGATTGTTATTGTTTCTTTTGTATTGTTACTATTTCTTTCCCCTGATGTCTTATTTTAATGAGTTGTGAGATTCAGTGAGCAGGGTCCTTGGCTTACCTCTGAGAAAAGTTTTGGCAGAATTCCCCTTTCAGCAGCATACAGAGAGTTTACCAAGAAGACAAGACATTTTAAAAGATCGGGCTCATTAGTAGAAGAAAGGAAAAAAGAGGCACAGGCTTAGCCACTAGTTCCAGGGGACAGGAGAGCTGCATCTTGCTGGTGCAGAACTTGTACTGACAACAGTGCTCTTTTGGGAGGGGTTTATTCTTCTGTGGAATTGGTATCTATTGTTAAATTAATTACTTCTAGGGTGTGATTATGTTGATTTGTAGGGACCAGTGATTCTCTGCTATGGCCCTCCACCTCTGGTCTGCACTTCCAGATACTTTCTGTAGTAGCCTGATACTTGCTATAGCAGTTGGGGCCCCGGATTTTTCATTTTGATAGGTGGTTTAACAACTATGTTAATCATTTCTACCCCCACCTCCACTTTCTGATCTTGTGATGCCTCCATCTTGAATTTTCTACTCTAAGCTTTCATCAGGACTCAGTGAGGAGCTGGACTGCAGGCCCATTCTCGCTCACTGTCCTAAGTGAAATACTCTAGGTTCCCAAAGGGCTCTGAATATAGGCAAGTGGAAAAAGTTATTCCTGCTTGAGTAATGAAATGGGGTTGATAAAATTGCACAGAGGTAATGAAAGTTATTTATCCTCATTCATTTAGAGAACCTCATCTATAAAAATGAGTAAAATATCAAAAAATTTTAAAAATCATTAACATAACTAAAATTTCAAAAACTAACCACTCTGAGAAAATAACCCCACTAAAATAAAACGTGAAAAAAAAATGAGATACTTAAAATTATAACTAATATTCTCCAGGAGAATTGAGGGAATATTGCTCTGACTAAAAATAAAATAGCAGGCCATTGAAGCAGAACAATTGGAAAGTGTCTCCAATTTAATAAGGTTAAAAACTAAGCCCCCACTCTGTGCCCAGCAGACAGACTTGGGAGGTTTGAATAGATAAGGGAATTGATAAGGTTGCCTTGGAAACAGAGCCATTAGCCCACCCTGACTAGAGAAACCAGCCCAGCTCCAGGAATGCAGACTCTGGGCCTGGACATGTTTCTGTGTCAAAGGCCAGAGCCCAAGACCACACATCCCTGCAGATAACTGGTGCAAACTGGTGCTCCAAGTTAGAAAGTCCACAAAAACAGTATAAAAGAGAGGCTCAAATCCTCCTTCAATCCAGACTTCTCCCATCTACCCACTTCTCTCTTGCAGGGTATTTCAATAAATCCTGAAAAAATTAATCTTATAATCATGCAGAATCTCTCCTGTAATTTTTTTGTTTTAAATTAAATTTAAATTTAATTTTGTCTGACACTAATATAGTCAAACCAGCTTTCTTTTGTTTAGTGCTTGTATACCATATATTTTTGCATATGGTATTTTTGCATATATTTTATTTTTATATATTTTTTACATCATTTTTCATTTTCGCACTGTGTATGCATTTTCATCTTGGTTATAGTCCTGTTACAGGTCAGGGAGAGGGGACCACCCTGTTAAAGTCCCGGTACAATTCCTGCCCCCCTTGTTTTGATCCTACTCCCTTCTACCCATTCTTGCCCCCCCCCCCCATAGTGTGTCTCCGGTTTATAGTTGCTTGTTGATTTTGATTTTAAACTCATGCAATTTGCAGCAACATGGATGGAGCTGGAAGGGATCATGTTCAGTGAAATAAGCCAGAAAGAAAAAGAAAAATACCAGATGGCCTCACTCATAGCAGGAATTTAGAAAATCTAAATAAGGGACCAAGAAAAAGACTAATTATAATTAAGCATTGTTTTATTTTTAATTGTTTTGTATCCTTATGTTCTGGTTTTATCTCTTACAAGCAGCATGAACTAAATTTGATTTTTACTTAGTCTGATAATCTTTGCCTTATAATTGAGTACCTAGTCTTGTTATAGGACAGGGAGAGGGGCAGCCCAAACCCCGCAAACCTGCCTGTTCTAAATGGGTTCTGCCATCCGCCGCATCAACACAAAACATAGGAGACTTTAATGGGAAGGAACTTTAATAAAACTAGGAAACAATACAGGTAAGGCAAAGAGTCTAGTTTCTAAATGAAGCACCCAAAGTTACCCGTTCCCTCGTGGATAAAAGCCCATCCAAATGGGATTGGCCCAGAGCAAGGCCCCAAAGCCTGCCACAAGTCTAAAGCATCTTCCAGTGGGGACCCACAGAAAAAGGGCCAGAAACAACCAGACAAGCCCGGAAGGAAAAGGGCAAAATCAACATCAAGATAAAAGCTGCCATTGTCACCTCCCCACGGGTCTCACCCACATCTGTGCCACCCAGTCCACAACCAAAAGACAAGCACAGTTTCTTCACGTGTCTCTAGGCTCCATGCGCCTCCTCCAGGTCTCCTGGCTCCATCCTGCTTCCTTCCTCAGTCTCTTCTCCAGTTTCTTCTCTTCCTGCTCAGCTCCACCCTTCCTTGGGTGGGGCAGGGAAGCTGGAACCTCCCCCTTTCCTGGGGACCACCCTGTTACAGTCTGACTACATTTAATGTAGTGATATGTTTGGAGTTAATCATTTTATCTTGCAAAAAATGTTCAATTAGTCACATTTCTATTGCCTTTTTTTCTTCTTTTGGATGAATTATGCTTACTCAAACTTCTTAGCATGAAGTCATAAATTCTCAAACCCTTTTTTTAAGAGATCAGAAACATGAAGTTATATGCTTCTAATGAAGGTTGACAGTAGAAAAGACGACGTTGGAACTTGGAGGACTCATGTGGAGACATAGCACAGAAAAGCACAGGCATGGGTCACTATTATTCTATTGAGTAGGAATTGGTAAATCATAGATTACTTATAATTGTTATAGGGCAGGGAGAAAGACACCCCAGAACCGCCAGACCTTTTTGACTTTGCTCTTTTCCGCCCAGACTTGTCTATTTCTGATCCTTTTCTATGAGTCCTCGCCGGCAGGTGTTTTAGACTTGTGGCAGGACATTTTCCCATGAGGGGATGGGTAACTTTGGGTGCTTGATTTGGAAACTATATTCTTTGTCTTTTCTGTATTGCACATTAATTGCATTAAAATTCCTTTCCGCTAAAGGTTTATATGGGTTGTCTTGATGTGGCAGATGGCAGAACCAATTTAGAGCAGGCAGTTTTGGGGGATCTGGGGTGCCCCTCTCCCTGCCCTGTAACATAATGATGTAGGGATTTCACAGCATATAGCATAAATATTTTGAAGGGAACAGAAAAAAGATAGGCTAATGCTTGGTCTGTAGGCAATAGGAATACAGAAATAAGGACAAGCCTGTGCTTGAAGGAAATTACTAATATGTAGAACACTAGCCCTTTACCCTATGAGATTTTTCCAAAATATGCCTAGAGCTGTCTCAGAGTAAACTATAATGTAAATAACATTAAAAAAAAAAACATTAAAAAAAAAACACAAACTATAACTCAGTCAAATTTCACATAGAAAAGCACCAGTTATTAGAAGGAGTGGAGGGGAGGGAGAGGAGTGTGAAAGAACAGGGAAGAGAAGGAAAACAAAGGAGAGAAGGGAGAGAAAGAGAAAGAAGAGCAGGGTTGGAAAGGAGAGGAGAGAGAAGAGCAGGGCAGGGAAGTAGCGGGACCTTTACTCACTTGTAGCACTAGATGGCGCTAGAACACTGCTTCGAACCGTAAAACACAACTCGCTGACTTTACAAAGTGAGAAAAACATAAACAAGGGGTGAATTCAATACTTCGAAAATGCCCTCAGAATGATACCTCTACTGTTCACCTGATTAGTTTGTTCATGTGTTATGACAGGATGTGTGATTTGTGGTTGACTATTATTTTCACTTTTTAAATTATTTTTTCTTAAATTTCTCTACAAATTAGAGAAAAGAATGAAAATAACGTTACTGAAGAAATATTCTATATTATAATTAAAGAATTTTTCAGAAATAAAAGAGGACTTTACCTAAGCATTAAAAATGAACATGGCCCACCCCAAAAAGAGCATCAAGATAGCTGTGAATTGAGATGATCATCTCAATCACAGAGTAAGCACCTTGGTATACTCATTCTCCCAAAAAAGCAATAAAAATACAGGCCAAACAACTAAAGTTTATCATTTCAGAGCCTTGGAACTTAATCAAACTATAGATTGGACTATAAATCATCTATAAAAAAGAAAATATTGGACCAAAGGTGTGACCAAAGTCTTTCTTAATAGACTGTCAAGCTGTGAGGAAGAGCAACCGTGAGGCTTAAAACTATAAACAATCTATAGCAAGTGTTGCTAAGGACATGCAGAAATGCATGTGAGAATTTAAAATTATGTGTCTGCCTTGGAAAACAGTTTGGCAGTTCTATACAAATTCAACATTAAACACCCTACAGCCCATCGATTCCACTTCTAGGTATATACTGATGAGAAATGAAAATATATATCTACAAGGAAACTTGTGCATGAATATTCACAGCAGGATTTGTTCATAGTTACTCCAAAATGGGAATAAAACATATGCCCACCAACTGATGATTGAATAAATTAAAAGCAGTATATCCAAACAATTTTATTCAACAACAAAAAGAAAGTACTATTATACACTATAACTTGGATGAGTCTGGCAAATATTATGCTAAGTGAAAGAAGTCAGTCACAGAAGACATGTCGTATGATCACCTAGAGAGGAAATGTCCAGAATGGGCAAGTCTATAGAGACCGAAAGGAGATTAGTGGTCGCCAAGGACTGTGGGTAGGAGATCAGGCAATGGAGTGATCTGTGTGGAGTTTCTTTTCAGGGTTATGAAAATGTTTTAAAATCAGATAGTAGTGATGGTTGTACAACTTTGTGAACACACTGAACTGAATGCTTTGAAAGGGTGAATGATATAGTGTATGGATAATATTCTATTTTTTTAAAGATTTATTTATTTATGCATACAAGAGCTGGGGTACAGGCCAGAGATGAGGGGGGTGAGAGGATTCACCAGAGACAGAGTGGAGAACAGAACAGGCAGACTGACTGAAATACACTGCTGAGGGGAGCAACAGGTGAGACAGGAGAGGTCTGCTGCGCCATGTGGGTTGCTCTCTGGCCTGCCGGGAATCAAACTTGTGCTACAGAGGCTGCGGATAGCTTCATAGCACGGTGCTTAACCCCTTGCGTCACCAGGGAGGCCCTGGATAATATTTTAATAAAGCAGTTTAAGAAACACATCAAAACAAACCATAATATATGCTTAAAGTTGTCTCTGACTACTGAGATAGGAATTAGTTTAGACTTTGAGATTTAATTTTCCTTTGGGTGCTTAGCAATTCTGGAAGAAGTAATTTAGACTGAGAAAGTTGTGATTATAAATGGAATTCTTAGGGCTTCTGGGATTTGAAAATGTTCTGTTTCTTTATCTGGGTTATGATTATAGGGTGTTTATTTTTAAATAATATTCAAATACATTAATTTAAAAAATATATTCATTTCCCCTATGAGTGCTAGATCTTAAAATGGTGGTTTTAAAAAAGAGGATTTCCAGTAAAATTATCAAAACTCAAAAAAGTGAAGAATCTCTGGGAAAGCTGAAAAAAATATAAAGTCACTTGTAAAAGGAAAATATTAGATTGGGCTCTGAACTTTCTTTGGAATTACATAATGTGAGTAGTTGATGAAGTTATGTTTACCAAATCTTCTGGAAAAGATCAATGTAAGATTTTGCTACACTTATGGTGTATTTGAGGATTTTGTGACAGATCTTTTTGAATTTCCTTGAAAAATCTCCTTGAGTCAAGCATTACTGGAAGCATTTTAATCTATTAACTCACTTAGTCCATAAAACAACTCTTTGTGGTAGGAGTGATAATTATCCCTATGTTATAAATGAGAAACAGACAGTGGAAGGGAAGGTTAAGTCAATTGTCCATAACAATTGCCATAAGGGGTAGAGGCTGATTTCAAATCCCAACAGAATGACTGCAGGCTCCCTGCACCAGAGCTGTGCCTTGGCTGCTGCATTACCTGTCTACCTAAAGTCATTTGAGCACACAGGCAAAAACAACACAGAAGAACTGGATAAGAGGAAGGAGAGGGATCAAAGCGAGGGTGGGAAGAGCACAAGGGACTATGGTGATGGTGCACGGGTAAATTGGTGGTGGGAATTCTATGGGGACTCCACCTGAGAAAAGAAAGCAAACATTGTAAAAAAAAAAAAAAAAAAAAAAAAGAACAATCATGTAAAATATATATAAATAAATTATTTTTAATAAGAACTGGAAAACATTACTCACGTGGCTTTTCCTGAAAATGATTACTAAAAAAGACTACTAACCAAGAAATGTAATAGAAAATTATAATGAAAAGACTGCAGTGTGCATTGCATTATTTAGTATGAATCAGACAAAAATGAATTTATGTTTTATGTTAATAGAACAACATGTAAATAATATCAACTCCATAAAGGGAGAAATGACATAATTATAGTTAGCAAAAGAAAGAGAAGAGGTCAAAAGGATAATTTGGGTATATCAAGTAATAAATGTATCAATATATTTAAAAATATAAAAGTGAACCATAATGACGACAACAACAATGAAAAAGAGCTTATCAGGTAAAAATGGGTGGTAAAGGGCCTCCCTGATGGCACAGGGGGTTAAGCACAACACTCTGAAGCTATCCTCAGCCTCTGCAGCATGGGTTTGAGTTCAATCCCCAGCCCAGCAGGGAGCTACCTACATGGCACAGCAGATCTTTCCTGTATTGCCCTCTGCTCCCCTCAACAGTGTATTTCAGTCAGTCTGCCTGTTCTGTTCCCCACTCTGTCTCTGGTGAATCCTCTCACCCCCTGCACCTCTGGCCTATACCCCAGTTCTTGTATGCATAAATAAATAAATCTTTTTTTAAAAATCTGTGGTAAAAGAGAAGAAAAGAATTGAAAATAATGAAAAAACTATTTTCAATTTTGTTTATAGTAAGGACTCAATAGACAAAAGTCTATAGAAAAGATTATATTAAAATGTTAGAGTTAAAAGGGTAATATGAAAGCCAAAAATTAAAATCTATCCAAATTTTCAGGAGATACACTAAACAAAACAAAAATAAAAGGACCAAATAGTAAAAGATTTTTTAAGTGACGGAAACTTGTATGCACGCTATCTTTTTTCTTTTAAGAGGTAAGTTAAGAAGCATTATTCACAATAGCCAGGAGCTGGGAACACCCTAAGTGCCCAGTAGTTGAGACTTGGATAAAGAAGAAGTAGTATGGGGCCTCCCTTGTGGTCTAGTGGTTAAGTTTCAGTGCTATGACTGCTATGGCCTGAGTTTGATCCCTGGCCAGGAAGGTGACCCACATAGTGCAGCAGACCTCTCTTTTTTCACTCTCTGCTCCCCTTAGCAGTGTATTTAAGTAGATCCACTTGTTCTGCTCCCCACTCTGTCTCTGGCGAATCCTCTCACGAGCCCCTCCCTGCATCTCTGGCCTATACCCCAGTTCTTCTATGCAAAAATAAAAATAAAAAATAAATAATAAAAATAAAAAAGAAGGACCTCCCTGGTGGCACAAGGGATTAAGCACCACACTATGAAGCAATCCTCAGCCTCGGCAGCACCAGTTCCATCCCCCTGCCAGCCAGGGAGCAGCCCACATGGAGCAGCAGACCTCTCCTGTTTCACCTGCTGCTCCCCTCAGCAGTGTATTTCAGTCAGTCTGCCTGTTCTGTTCCCCATTCTGTCTCTGGTGAATCCTCTCACCCCCCACATCTCTGGACTGTGCCCCAACTCTTGTATGCATAAATGAATAAATCTTTAAAAAAAATAAAAAAGAAGATACAGTATGGAATACTATCCAGCTATTAATAAAAGATGAAATCCTGACATTTGCAACATGAGTAGACCTAGAGGGAATTATGCTTGGTGAAATAAATCAAACAGAGAATAACAAAACATCTTTTGATATCACTCATGTGAAAGATAAAAAAGCAAAACTAATGAATAAACAAAACAAAAGCTGAGCGATTATAATAACAATATAGTGGTTGCCAGCAGGGGAGAGATAGGGGTGGATAAATAGGGTAAAAAGGGTTAATTTCATGGTGAAGTGCCGAAAATAGATTTTTGGAGACAAACATCATGTAGTATGTACAGATGTTGATTTATAATGCTGCTCACCTGAAACCTGTAGAATGTTATAAACCAGTGTTATTTCAATTTAAAAATTTGTGTTTGAAAGAGAAAAAAAAAGAAAATTGCATCCATATTTATCAGTTAAAACCTTTGGAATAGGGCCTCCCTGGTGGCACAGCGGTGGAGCACTGGGTTGCGAAGCTGCCCGCAGCCTCTGCAGTGGCAGTTCAATCCCCGGCCTCCAGGCGAGGGTCCCACATGGTGCGCAGACCTCTCCTACTGCCTGCTGCTCCCCTCAGCAGTGTATTTCGTCAGTCTGCTTGTTCTGCTCCCCGCTCTGGCTCTGGTGAGTCCTCTCACCCTCGCGAGCTTCTGACTGTACCCAGTGCTTGTATGAATAAATAAATAAATCTTTAAAAAAAAAAAAAACTTTGGAATAAATAAGAAGAAACCAAATAAAAGGTTTCATTCTCTCTCTGCTCATTGCAGGTAAAATAAATAATAAGATTATTATTAAATATTAGTAATATTAGATGGTATAATTGGTGTATATTAACTATATACCTCATTTTTACAAAATATACCATTGTTTCAAATAATATGATTATTTGATATTATCTTGAATTTAAGAAAATTTCTTAAAATTCTGTGGTTCAAAAAAATAGGTAAAAATCCAAATAAGAAAATACTTAGAAAACAATGAAAACATGCCATATCAGAACCAACAGGATACCAAAAAAAGAAGAAAGGAAAACAGAAAAATAAACCTGCGCTCAAAACTGATGTACAGTTTCAAATAATTTATTCTACTAAAAATGTGTAGAGATCACTGGTTGCTTATGAAGTCATTGTTCTGCCTCATAATGAAGAATAACATAGACTGTATTTCCCAATTCCAATAAGCTACATTGTCCAGATCTCTTTTGGTTAGTCATGGTCATGTGATTGAGTTTTAGAATATAAGTGGATGAGATAATTTTCTGGATGACCTTTCATGTCCTTCTGCCAGCTGAGTACCCATGACAGTAGTGCTTTGTGGGGTCATAAAACATTGACAGTCAGTGTCATAGAAAGAAAATAAGTGAAACTGACTCAAATTCCTGCCCATGAGTTTTTAATGAGAAAGATACAAATTTTTATTCTGTGTCCAAGGACTAAATATCCAAGGACTATTTTGTTACAGCAGCGTAACCTAATCCTGACAAGGTTACCTTGAAATGCTACAAATATAATGAAACTTAAAATAGCTGGCACAGGCTTAGCAGCTGTTCAACAAATGGGGACAAAGGAAACATTCTGCAGGCTGAAAAGATGGGACCCAAGTTGTGCAGTAATAAAATAGTTGATAAATATTATCTCCACGGACTCGAATGACCTAGCAACAGTCACTGAGCCTGTGGCTCTAGAGGATGAATGGAAGGGCGTGAGGATAGGGAGAGAAAGTTTCTGAGTGTTGGGTATTCCTGGCTCCATTATCAAGAAAAAATCAACAGTTTCAAAGGAGATTACTCATTTAATATGCACAGACATCCTAAATATCAGTAGGAAAAGATAGACCAAAAATAGGCAAAGAGAAAGGGCAGATAGTTCCCAGAAAGGGTAATTCAGACGACCCAGATGTCTGAGAAGATGCCTACACTCACTCCCAGTCACAGACAACAGTTTACAGCTCTGGGAGACTAGTTGCCACTAACTGATTGGCAAAGACCAAAAGTTCCATTTCACACTGCGTGGTGGAGGGTGCGAAGGAAGCAAATCTTAGGTGGGAGTGTGACGTGTATGCCCTCTATGGAAGACTGTTGAGCCAAATCTATCAGAATATGTACACATACTCTTGGACTCATTTTTCTGCTCTTAGAAAATTGTTATGCTTTTATACTAGCACTTGTGCACATAAGTATGTGAAGCTAGCCACTGCCAAACTGTTTGTGGTAACAGAGAATTGAAAACAATCAAAATTTCTGTTAAAAGACCTCTTTAAAGAAATTAAAATACAGCATACAGTGGGCACTAAGGAACAAAGAGAACAAATCAGTTTTATTCTATTCTGAAATGATTTTCCCCAAGATACATTAAGTGAAATTAGTAAGGTATAAAATAATGCAAAAGTAAATGCTTATTTGTATGAGTCTATCTCTGGAGAGATACAAATTAAACTCTTAGGCAAGGAAATAGATGCTGGGCTGTGGAGGGAATGCAGGAGAGAAATGTAACTTTTCAAGCTATCCTTTTGTGTATGTAACTTTTTAAAATTATGTATTTTATTTTTAAAATGAGTATAAAAATAATTGGAACACACCCATAGAAAGTTTTCTAGATCCCCTCTAGATAGATCCTAAATGTGGAAAACATTAGAAGAAGGGGGTAACTAGTCAAGAGGTTAAAAAACCACTAACAGAACATTATTTTTACTTGGAAACGAAGGCTTAGAATGAATCTAAGTAGGAAAAATGAGACTTCTTGTCTCAAAGTTAACAATAAGGAGAATCAGCATCAGTTATAAGTAGAAACTGGGGCTCAGAGACTCTCTGTTTAATAAAACCATAATTTGTCAATACTTTTTCAAAATGGCTTGTTTCAAATATTTGAGAGTCAGGCTGCTGGGTTTTTGTTTGTATTTTAGCGGTGTTCTTACTGTTAGTATAGGAAACTGGTTTGCCCAAGATCATTGTCAGCTAAGAAAACATTCCTGAAAGAGATACTTATGTTAGCACATGACCAAAGGGTACCCAGGGACCCCTAACTGTAATGGGGTACATTTTCTAAAAAGGGTTTAATCTATCCACCACACAAGGGCAAAGGAAGCATACTCTTGAAGTGAGAAAGATATTTAATAAAATTAATATGCATAGAGAAAAAAGACATGATATTCCTCATAATAGCTTCCCAATAAGACCAACCCCCCAAATTACCTAGCCCCTCATGGGCAAGGGTGGCCTGAAGAAGAAACATTGAGAAGAAACACTGAAAGCTTTCCACAAGTCTGAAGTACACCGGCAAAGAACCTCAAGAAAAGAGCTAGTCAAGTCTCAGAGAGCTGGGACAAAAGGAGAGGCTTGAAATTCAAAGTCAAAGTAAAATAATCAAGATAACATCTGCCATTGTTTCTGCCAAGGACAGAAGCAAACTTCCCACATGTCTCTCATCCACATCTCTTCCAACTACCTCTCCCAAATGTCTCTACATGTCTCCCCTCTACATATCTCCTTCAAGTCCCCAAGTAGAAGTTGAAGATGGAGAAGCAAGAAAGCAGGCCCACCTGCCTTCCCTGTTATAAGGGCCACCTGGCCACTCAGCTCTGCCCCTCGTTCCCAGGAGCACCCCTGTTCAGAAAGTCCTGTTGGGTCCTCCCTGGTGGCTCAGGGGTTAAACACAGCACTGTCAAGCTATCACCAGCCACAGTAGCAGGACTTTAATCCCTGGCTGGCCAGGGAGCTACCCACATAGTGCAGCAGACCTCTCCTGTCTAGCCCACTGCTCCCCTCAGCAGTGTATTTCAGTAGATATGCCTGTTCTGCTCCCCACTCTGTCTCTGGTGAATCCTCTCATCGCACCACCCCTAGCCCCTCTGGCTTAAGCCCCAGTTCTTGTATGCATAAATAAATAAATCTTTTAAAAAAAAAAGAAGAAAGGCCAGTTGATGACACACTGAGACTTGTAATCCAAGGAGGCTGCATGTAAGTGGAGGTGGGGAAAATGGAAAAAAGGCACCTTCCTTTCATGGAGGTATATCTGTAACACTGTTCACTTTCCGTTTTTGAACCTCAAATTTACCAAGTGACTTAAGAAAAGTGACTTGAGGGCCTCCCCGGTGGCGCAGCGGTTGAGCGCTGGGTTACAAAGCTGCCACAGCTTCTGCGGCGCCTGTTTGATCCCCGGCTGCTCCCCGGCCACCGGAGGAGGGTCCCACATGGCGCGCAGACCTCTCCTGCCACCCGCTGCTCCCCTCAGCAGTGTATTTTGTCACTCTGCCTGCTCTGCTCCCTGCTCTGGCTCTGGTGAATTCTCTCACCCTTCCGTGCTTCTGACTGTACCCAGTGCATGTATAAACAAACACAAACAAACAAATAAAATAAAGAAAGAAATAAAACATGCCTCTATAAAAAAAAAAAGAAAAGTGACTTGAGAAAAGATAAGGAAGACTTCAAATAATCCTGTGACAAAACAATACATTGATACAGTAAAGTACTTCATACTCAGCTCCTCACGGATAAGAAAATCTATCCTTCCAGGTAACAATAACATAAAGCAGGAACTTCAGGTTATGGTGCAGATGCTGTGACTTTGAGTCCAGGACATTCTGACAAGAATAAAACTAACATTGAGGGCTGAGAAATGGCAGCAACAGGAATGCGTGAAAGCAGAGTGGTTATAACTGGTATGTTCCACAGTTGTGTATAAAGGAAAGGTCAGCTGGGTTAATTGAAGAGTTGTAAGGTAACTTCAGCAGATATTGCAAAAGACTGAGAAAAAGAGATTACTTTATGAAAGAAACCTGAACTACATAGATCAGGCTGAATTAACATGTGCTTAAAGCAGTAAGGCAGGGAAAGGTAGGGAAAAAAATCTTGGATTTATTTGGTGTTTCTAAGAATTTCAAAAGAACAGCTTTACAGTTCTGTTATTTCATTAATTTTCATGGTAGTCATCATACTGTTCAGGTAGTATGTTTATAATCTTTGAATTTTATAGATGGATGAGAAAGTTGGAGAGTTGAAACAAAAGTGCGAGGTGTCTAACAAGGTCAGTGGTGTAAGTATGACTTCTGTTGTGTCTAGTGATACCTAGGAAGGTTATACACCATAGATCTGATATGCAAAAAACTATTATTTTCATAGAATGAATAAGACAAAAGAGTGTTACAGAGTAAATCTGAGTAGAAAAATCAACTCAGAAACAGCCCTAAGAGTCTAGTCAAGAACATTAGCTATTGTGTGTTTTGTAATGCAACTAGCAAGAAAATGGCACTGGATAAAGAAATAAAAATAGCAATTATAAACTCATTACTCTAAGGTTTACTTTCTATGCTCTTAAGAGAATGATTTGTTCTGTTTAAAAAAAAAAAATCTCTGTCCTCTGTTTAGTACTTCTGGCTGATAGTGAAGAATTAGTCATTATATTTGAAAAGAGCCCAATAAATTATAAATAAAACTAATTTTGATAGGACAAAGTATACAAAAATGGCAATTCAGAGTGGAGTGACAAAGTTCCTATCCCAGGTCCAAGGTCATAAGCTTTGTAGCTTTATTTCAGAAGGGATATCTCCAAGGGTTCAAAATAGACCTTGGCTTTCTGAAACTACTCAGATTTTTACATTGTTATATTATTCAATGAAGTAGCTCATTGTTCCTTTCAGTAGCCCTAACTGTAATCTGTACCATTAAGCGTGGACAGATAAGTCTCTAGTCTTGTCCAGTGATTAAAGTTACAGGAATTCTAAAAATTATGATTACTCTGTCTAAATCTGAAAGCCAGCTGAAACTTTGAGAATAAACAGTAACCTGACACACAGACTGAATTCAAAGCTTCAACACTTGCAATAAATACATGTCAGTAAATATGGACTCACTATTTTTGTAGTATCATCATCACCATCACCATTATCATCATTCTCATCATTTATTTTTTTTTTGCATAGAAGAACAGGAGTGTAGGCCAGAGGTGCGGGGGGTGAGAGGATTCACGGAGACAGAGTACAGAGCAGACAGGTGGATCGACTGAAATACACTGCTGAGGGGAGCAGCAGGCCAGACAGGAGAAGTCTGCTGCACCTTATATAGGCTAGCTCCCTGGCCAGGGATCGAACTCAGATCATGGGTATGAAAGCACTGGGACTTAACCCCTAAGCCACCAGGGAGGCCATTCATTAACATTTATTTCAGCGCACATATTGAAACTTATGAAAAGGAAGCCAGAGTAGCAGTTTCAAGCAAAAAAGGTTAGTTTATCATCTCAACACATTGAAAAAAAAAACACTTCAAGCTAGTTTTTACTCACAGGATATTAATTTCTAATTACCAAATTACAATATTGAAGTAATATACTTGGTCTTCTGGAGAACATGAAAGTCAAAGTACACTGTAAACTCCTTTGTGGTATTTGTTCTTTCAATCTCTCTCCAGGGGCCTCCCTGGTGGTGCAAGGGGTTAAGCACAGCACTAAGAAGCAATCTGCAGCCTCTGCAGCACGAGTTCGATCCCCGGCCAGCCAGGGAGCAACCCACATGGCGCAGTAGACCTCTCCTGTCTCAACCGCTGCTCCCTTCAGCAGTGTATTTCAGTCAGTCTGCCTGTTCTCTACCCCACTTTGTCTCTGGTGAATCCTCTCACCCCCTGAATCTCTGGCCTGTACCCCAGCTCTTATATGCATAAATAAATAAATCTTTAAAAAAAAATCTTTCTCCAAATGCTTGTTTTCATAGTTCCTGTGTAGCTTGAAGCCTTTGCTCAAATTTTATCTTCTCAGTAATGCCACACTCTCTACCCTATTAAATACCACAACATGAACCTCCCCGGTGGTGCAGGGGTTATAGTCTCAATGCTATCAAGCTATTATCAGCCAATGCGGCATGAGTTCGATCACCAGCCAGGGAGCTAACCCATGGCTCAGCAGACCTCTCCTGTCTCGCCCACTACTCCCCTCAGCAGTGTATTTCACTAGATCCACCAGTTCCGCTCCCCACTCTGTCTCTGGTGAATCCTCTCACCACCACCCTGCATGTCTGGCCTAAGCCCCAGTTCTTGTACACATAAATAAATAAAAATAAATCTTTAATAAATAAATAAATACCACAACATGCCCCTGTTCGTTCTACCTGCACCACCATTCCTGATCTCTTTTCTTGCTCTCATTATTTCTACATAGCAGTTATCAAATTCTAATATGTAATTTACCTATGTAGTCTGTCCATTTCCTATCTATGACTGGGATACCAAGTCCATGATGACAGTGGGTTTTGTTTCATTCACTTTTACATTCCAAGTATTGGATTACTGTGTGACTCTCAAAAAAAATATTCATTGATTGATGAACCTATTCTTTCTGGGTATTCTGTGCTAGCTCTACTACTATTTGGTTTTATTGTAGCATGGTTCATAATGAAAAATTAGAAACCTGGTGACAACAGGATAAACATTGTAATTAGTTGCATATGTGTATACCTTGATTTGCTCAAAAAACATTGTTTTGTGGTATAATATGCCTGAGAACCTTGGAAATTATCTTTTGAATTTCTCCCACACTGTTTATTGTTTGATGAGTTTTATCTTTGATATAGGAAAATATACTAAATGGAAGCAAAAAGTAAGAAGGATAGCTACATTTTCTGTTGAATTTACTATTTTAACAGGTCCTCCATGAACACTAACTAATATTAAAATAATGAGAAATTTAATTTAAAAGTTGAAGAATTAGGACAGAAGTTTGAATTCTGACTTTCTTAAAAATATTTCAGATCTGATAATATAACATACTTTTATCTGTGTTTCTTATTCCCTTCAGGCAAAATTGACTGTCACTCTCTTGTTTTGATAGTGTGTGTGTATGCTCTCCAATTCACCGAATCCATTCTGTTTCACTTACTTACAGGTCCTGCCTCATGGTTACAGGTATTAATAATAACATATTTTTCCTGCCACTGAGTATTTCTTTTTTATAGAGATATAATTGACATAACACATTGTATTACTCCCAATATGATTAAGACTTGTATATATAGTGAAATGATCACTACAGTAAGTCTAGTTAACAGTCACCACCATACATTGTTGTATATATTTTTTTCCTGTGATGAGAATGTTTAAGATTTCCTTTCCCATGGGCAATCCAGTATTATTAACTACCATTTTCATGCTGAATATTCCATGAGTCATTTATATCATAAATGGAAATGTGTACCTATAGACCATCTTCATCCATTTCATACACACAAACACACACCTGTCTGTAGAATCCACCCTTCTGTTCTCTCAATCTATGAGTTTGGCATTTTTGCTTTATATATTTTTTTTCACATATAAGTGAGATCATAGAATATTTATCTTTTTCTGACTTATTTCATTTGGCATAATGCCCTCAAAGTCTGTCCATTTTGTCACAAGTGACAGGATTTCCTTCTTTTTCATGGCTGAATAATATTACATCATAATATTCCAATTTCTTTGTCCATTCATCCATAGATTGATGGTTAGATTGTTTCCATTTCTTGTCTAGTATAAATAGTGCTACAATGAACATGGAGTTGTATTATATCTTTTCAAGTTAGTGGTTTTATTTTCTTTGGGTGAATACCCAGAAATACAATTGCTGGATCATATGCCATTTCTCTGTGGCTGCACCAACTTACATTCTCACTAACAGTGTACAAGGATTCCTATTTCTCTATATCCTTGCCAACATTTGTTATTTCTTGTCTTTTTGCTAATAACCATTCTAACAGGTGTGAGGCAATATCTCACTGGGTTTTTAATTGCATTACCCTGATAATTAGTGATGTTGAGTTCATCACTAATATTTTCAAAGGCAGAAATACTTTTAATAGGCTTTTAGACAATCATGGATATTCTTTGATACTATTTCAAAACTTAACAAGTGGTGGTCTTTTGAAGACTGAAATATTTATTAATGAAGTCAAAATTCACTTTGGTGTTTTATCCATTCATGATTTTGTGATATCAAAAAAAGATATTGGTCTTCGGCAAATATTGTTTCACTGAGCTATACAGATCTTCCAAATATTGGGAATTTTATGATACAACATTGAGACATCACATTTGTTAATATTAATACCAATCTTATGAGAAAAGTCTTTAAGTTTGGGACATTGCTGAGCTCATAAAAGCAGGTACATGTTTTCAAAAATTCTGATTTTTGCTTGGAAGCTCAAATTCATTAATGGCAACACATACTATTGGCAACACATACTATCAGTGTGTGTTTATTTTTTTTTCCTTCAGAAAATCAGTCTCCCTCTTCAAAGGGAATCTAAAATAAGTTTTCCCATTTTCAATAAAATGTCTTCCAAATATCCAAATCTGAATAACTACAGTTTGTCAGTTATTCTTTCAAGTAAAGATAGTGTTCTATAAAAAAAGTGACCAGGTTGGCATTCAGTTCAATAAATAATCCAAGGGCTTTTCCATAAAGCAGCCATCAGGCTTGAGTATGTAGCAGAATTGCTCTCTCTTTATTTCCCATTTTGTCACAGAGTATTAAAGACCTGTGCTTAAAAATCAAGATTTGGTAAAATTAACAATTTTCACTGCTTTGTCAAGAACACCTCAGTGACCTGGTATTTTTTCCTTCTACTCTGAGTGACACTGAAGAATATAATAAATACTTGTAAATTTGGTGCCACTGCCTTTATTTGCTCTGCTTACTATTGCTTTTATACTATCAAGATGAATGTCAGGACTGTGAAAAAGGCAAATAATATTTTAGTCTAAGGATGAAATATGTTTTAACCTTGTTGACTGCCTAAAATGGCCTCAGGAATCTCTGGGGACTCTCAGATCACACTTGAGAATTGCTGAGCTAAGATAATAGGAGCAGTGGTAGTTAATTAGGGGAAGGCTCCCCAAAAGATGGGAGCCTTTAATTCATTTTTTAAAAGATTTATTTATTTATGCATACAAGAACTGGGATACAGGCCAGAGGTGTTGGGGATGTGTGTGTGCGTGTGTGTGTGTGTGTGTGTGTGTGATTCACCAGAGATAGAGTGGGGAAAAGAACAGGCAGATTGACTGAAATACACTACTGAGGGGAGCAGCAGGTGAGACAGGAGAGGTCTGCTGTGCCATGTGGGTCACCTCCCTGACAAGAGATCAAACTCCTGCTGCAGTGGCTGTGGATAGCTTCACAGTGCTGCATCTTAATCCCTTGCACCACAGGGAGGCCCCAAATTCATTTTATTTTTAAGAGCAATTCATAAAGCCTCTCCCACTGCTATCCTGATTCTTTTTTATTGTTTTCCCTTGGTTCTTTTTTTTTTTTTTTTTTGTCAAATTCTATTTTAGCTTTTTTCCTCACCAAATTCTATTTAAGGTTGTTTTTCACCAAAGTTCCGTCTTAGTACTTTGTTCTTGTGTTACTGTCTTCTTGGTGGAATGTGCTGGGCTAGACAGAGTGGACGGTGTGATGACACATGAGTAGTGCATAGCCTTAGCTATTTTCCCAACTGTAAGATTTGGGGAGCTAAAGAGAAAAGAAACAAAGGTAATAAATGAATTATTTTAGGATAATGACGACCAGAAAGACATCCTGACTGGACAGTTTCCTGCTTAGAGGTCCCTAGTTGGGGAAAGTTGCAAAGGGAATCATCCATTGCTCAAGGTTCAAGTAGGTTCTAGAAGAGGAACTCTGTGGGGTGGAGAGCTATAGTCACTGGGCACTGCTCTCTTAGTTCCAGGGATGTGAGTTAAGACTGGTTTATCTCAGTTAGAATACTCTGGACTGATCCCTCTACTTCAAGGTGGGGATCAGGCAGGCAGCAGAGTGTCCTTGAAGGGTATGAAAAGTCTGCCAGGGTCAATAGCACTGTCACATAGCTACAGATAGGCCTGCTAACTCAAAAGCACACAGTGGGTTTCCCTGCTCTCTACATGGCCAGATCAGTCCTTTTCATTGTGTGATAACAAGTAATTCAAGTTTAGAGAATTACTTCCAAAGTTCAGCTTCCTCCATTCCTGCACACCTTTCTGACCATCTCATATTGACTGTTTTAACACGTTGCCTCCAAACCATGCCAAATTCAACATGCCCCAAAATAGCCTTTCTCCTGAATTTATTTCCTGGATCACTTAACATCATCATCATCCACCCAGGTGCTTAACTTAGCAACCTAGGTGGTCTTGCATGTAATCTTATATGTAGAGTTTCTTCCCACATCTCATCAACATAGAGAGGAGATCTCTGTTGTTAGGTGGAAACTGTGAGTGGGCTTAGGGATGGAGGGGTGGCAGGCTGGAGAATGAACGTCCCGAGAATGAACGTCCCTGCAATTCTGGGAGGGCACTGCTGTCTCTTCTGCTCCACAGGAAGAAATGGCTGGCGCCAACTCATAGCAGCAGTCCACTTCATGCGATTTAATTATTTTATTCCTTTCCACAACCCTTCTCATCAGTAAACCCTCAAAGAGATCTTTTTAAATACAATTAATGAAAAAATTACAGAGACGAAAGCTCATATAAGAAAATCCTAAATTCCTCCCAATCATTACATCTGATATGGTCCCTAGCCCCAAACACAAAAGCTTCACTTTCTAACTCTTCTAGAAGGCTCCCTATCATTCCATACCCAAATCAAATGGAAGGTGGAAGGGCTGCTTTCAGAATGTTCATGCACTTAATCCGTTCCCTGGGAAACATCAAGCACACACGGATAAGAGAAGAGCCGGCACACTAGTGACGACTTGAGTTCCTGTGCACAAAAAATTCTTGCTCAATGCGCTCTTCTAGAGAACAGGTACGGCCCGGGACTCTGGCACCCAGTCGTAGCCAATACCAGTAAACCCAACACTGTTGGGTTTAGGGCTGCAGCGACCAGACAGACACTCCTTTCTCATCTGAGCACACAGTGAGGACAAACGCAACATTATCTGCCTCGCAGGCGAACTTCCGGAACGGTAAGGACCCCGCGGCTCGGTGCGCGCGGTGATCTGTAACCCAGTGAGCGCGGCGCTGCGCGGCGCTGTGATTTCCATAGCGTGCAGCCTGCCCTGCAGGTCTGCCGCCGCGCTCGGATCGGTCCTGCGACCTGATCAGGGCTGCTCTGTCTCTCCCGGCACGGAGACCCTTTGTGTTTACACCCTAAACACCACATGCTCCTCACCTCTGCCACCGAGTTCTAAAACAGAGCGGACACCCCAAACTCTAATCTTTTCATTTATTTATTTATGCATACAAGAGCTGGGGTACAGGCCAGAGGTGTGTGGGGTGGGGGTGGGGGGTGAGAGGATTCACCAGAGACACAGCGGGGAACAGAACAGGCAGATTGACTGAATGCACTGCTGAGGGGAGCAGCTGCTGCGCCATGCGGGTAGCTCCCTGGCCGGCTGGGGATCGAACTCGTGTTTCAGAGGCTGCGGATTGTTTCCTAGTGCGGTGCTTTAACCCCTTGAGCCACCAGGGAGGCCACCAAACCCTAATCTCAACAAACTTTCCCGACAACTTCTAGCAACCCTCCGCGGGCTCCGCCTTCCGGGCCACGTGGACGCGACGCACCCCAGTCCCGGAGCGCGGGGGGCGGGGGCGACCCCGGGCTGGGCATCAGGGCGGGCCCGGCGCGGTGGGCGGGTCGGGGAGGTGAGGGGCGGGCCTCGGGAGGGCGGGTCGGGCCCGGAGGGGGCGGGCCCACGCGGCGGCTCAGCCGAGGGTGCCGGGGCCGGCCGCCCGCCCTGCGCGCCACCATGGTGCCACAGTGCCCGCGGCCGCGGGGACCGCTGCAGCAGCAGAAGCGACCGCGGAGGAACGGGGGCTGAGGCCCGGGTCTCCGGGTAGTGGGCCCGTGATCACCCACTGTCCCCCGAGCCCCGACTTCGCCTCCCTGCCTTCCCTGGGCGCGGGCCGCGACCCCGCAGGACGATGCGCGCCTCCGGCCGCCCCGGAGGCTGAGCCCGCCGCTGCGCCCTCTCTCGCGCGGCCGCCGTCCATGGCTTTGCCAGGTGCCGGGGGCGCGGCTGACAGGCCGGTGTCCCCGGACCGGGGCGACCCTCCGGGCTCCGCATCGTCGTCGTCCGCCTCCTCCGGCGGCTCGGCCTCCGCCTCGGCCTCGGCGGGCGCGGGACTGTGGGCCGCATTGTACGACTACGACGCGCGCGGCGAGGACGAGCTGAGCCTGAGACGCGGCCAGCTGGTGGAGGTGCTGTCCCAGGACGCCGCCGTGTCCGGGGACGAGGGCTGGTGGGCCGGCCAGGTGCAGCGGCGCCTGGGCATCTTCCCCGCCAACTACGTGGCGCCGTGCCGCCCCGCCGCCGGTCCCGGGCCGCAGCCCGCCGGGCCGCCGGCGCCGCCCAGGCCCGGCTCGCCGGTGCACGTCGACTTCGAGCGGCTGGAGCTCAAGGAGCTCATCGGCGCCGGCGGCTTCGGGCAGGTGTACCGCGCCACCTGGCAGGGCCAGGAGGTGGCCGTGAAGGCGGCGCGCCGGGACCCGGAGCAGGACGCGGCGGCGGCTGCCGAGAGCGTGCGGCGGGAAGCGAGGCTCTTCGCCATGCTGCGGCACCCCAACATCATCGAGTTGCGTGGTGTGTGCCTGCGGCAGCCGCACCTCTGCCTGGTGCTGGAGTTCGCCCGCGGTGGTGCGCTCAACCGCGCGCTGGCCGCTGCCAACGCCGCCCCGGACCCGCGCGCGCCGGGCCCGCGCCGCGCGCGCCGCATCCCCCCGCACGTGTTGGTCAACTGGGCGGTGCAGATCGCGCGGGGCATGCTCTACCTGCACGAGGAGGCCGTCGTGCCCATCCTGCACCGGGACCTCAAGTCCAGCAACAGTAAGTTGGCCGGGGTGGGGGGAGGGGCGAGACGGGCAGGCCTGGATGCCAGTACCCCCAGCGGCTCCACCGGGCTTGGTGTCGGGCAGGCAGAGGCGCGGATCAACGCCTCCACGCCAGTGTTCCTCTTGGCGCTGGGCTTTCAGAACCCAGAGGTCCAGCTAGACTTGCTTTGGGGCAGGTGACACTTACCAGGACTTGTTGCTTTGGGGTGCCTTTTAGAAGAATGCGCATCAGACTTGCTTGTAGACTAAATAGATATCTGTATCTTGTAGACTAACAAGATAGCTGTATCATCTTGAAACCTCTCGGTGCTGTTTGCCTTTCCATGCAATAAGTGGTTCGTTTGGGTAGAACTTTGTAAACTGAGGCCTCATTCATGGAACTCAGTCTCACCTTCAGCTTTGCAAGTGCTGTGTGGTAGTCACTATTCTCACACTTCAAATAGGACTTCGAGCCCTTTGACATTTCTCAAGACTTTTTTGTTCTGACTTCTCTGCACATTTGGGTTGATTCAGAGCAAGTTTGTTTTCCTTGCACAAGTTCATTGTCCTTGCACAGGTGCTTGAAATCCTGAAGACGGCCTATGACTGTCGTTTACTTGCGGTGGATCTTCCAGATGTCAGTAAAGAGCCCACAACTGGATGTGTAAACACATCCTGCTACATTTGACTGGTGTCAAGGAGCTCATAGAATGGCTGTTTAAAGATGTTTCTTCACTATTGAACATCACTCCATATTCTTAGAATGAAATGAAATCTCTTGAAAGATTAAAGGATGCAGCTAGAACTGGCACTGACCTACCACAGCTGCTTGTCTTTCAACCTTGTAAAACCTGCTAGGACAGGGCTAAGGCAAAGGGAAGCACTGTGCTTCCCCAAGTGTGCAGAAACAAGAGTGACAGGGAGAAATGATATATTTGTTGTAGATTTGTCTAGATTTTGTTTTCTATTCAGAATCCTTCAGCATCAAAATTTATTTGATTAAAGTAACAAGCATTTTTATTTTGTGGATTATAAATAATTCGAGTGTTAGTAAGTAATGTATTCAATATGTGTTGAGGGATGTGTGTGGGGGGGTGTGTGTGTGTGCGTGTGTGTTTAAATGACTCCCACTTCTCAGATCGTCTAATTCTGACTGCAACTGCTTAAGTGACAGGAGCAATGTCTAACACAAAAATGACATAGAGGGCCTCCCTGGTGACCTAAGCATTAAGTCTCAGCGCTATCAACTGCTGCCACCTGAGTTCCATCCCCTGGCCAGGGCCAGAAAGCTAACCCACATATGGCACAGCAGACCTTTCCTGTCTCACCCCTGCTCCCCTTAGCTGTGTATTTTAGCAAATCTGCCTGTTCTGCTCCCCACTTGGTCACTGGTGAATACTCTCACCTCCTGTACCTTCTTTGGCCTATACCCTACCCCAGTTCTTCTCTGCATAAACAAACAAACAAATAAATAAATTTGTCTTTAAAAAAATGACAGAAAAATGGCAGTGGTAGTTGCATATTCTTAAAGTTCAGACAGAGGCCACAGTATTTTAGATCATTTATTTTGGGACTATTACTATGTAATAGTAAAGGCAGCACAGGTTCCACCGGCCTGGGAGTCCTACTTTATTTCTGTTCCTTTTCACCTCAATAAACTTTTTCTTTCTCTAAAAAAAAAAGTAAAGACGGCACAATTTTCATTATACTTATTTTATAAATGCTTCAAACTGACACCGTCTTTACGACCAATTTATGCTTATGTCCTAAAATATGTTGTTTTTTGAAAGAAATGTTTAACTGATACCCCAGAACCAGGTTTCTGTGCCTTTCTGTGGGGCCCACATATCCCTCTTCCCAGTACTGCCCTGCAACCCTAGTCTGCCAGTTTTCTGCAGCACCAAGCATTCATTCTAAGGAGATTAGTAAGCACCTTTACTTACTCTGTATCTTGGCAGTGGCAAGTGGCTTTGTGATACACATAGAATGTGGCACATGGACATCACATCACCTGCACAGGCAGAGGATTTGGGTTGGAGTGGTCCTTAGCACAAAAAGTGAAAGGATCTGTAACTATTATTTTTACAATGCGCCTAATTTGTTTTGTCAGGTATAATAATGCCTGAGGTTCACATGATTTTTTTAGAAGCTGGAGCATGTTTATTAGTGTTTTTAAAAGTGGAGGAAGGGAAATAAATCCATCTTCTAATCATAAACATTACTTATATAAATTAAAACACTTAGAGAACTAATACTATTAGATAGTAAAAAGAAGTAACATGCCCCTATAATAACAACTATGTTTGAACAGTGTTCATTGACACCAGCAAAACTTGTAGAGTATAAAGTTGTCTACTGTGTATATGGAAGATATTATATAATTTGAAGGTGATTATATGCTGCAACATAATTTTTGAAAGACTTTTTACCCTCTGGAGCATTTTAATTTCTGTAATTGTCAGGCAAGGTTGCCTTGGCTTTAAATTGTTGCACTTTTAAAAAGATTTAATTGGCTAGGTTGCTAGCCTAGCCAGATATTTGTTACAATATGACTATTATTGTAGTTATTCAATTACTCCAACACCAACATTTTGAGTAGGTGCTAAAATGAGCAAATCATAGCACCTAGCACATTGACTTATCCTAGTTCTGTGGTGGTATTTATTCAATGAATGACTGAATATACTTTGGAAATCTGTTATGATAATATGAAGCCTTAACTTCTTGTTCAAACTTTTGAGTACAGTGAGATACTTTGTTACAGTATGTTTTATTTGACTATATGTGTTATTTGCTAATGGTGGTAGTGAGTTAATGATAATGTAAACAAGGTTTTAAAAATAAATATTGAATTTTGTTTTCATTCTGTAGTATACTCATGTAACAAAGAAGTAGTATAAGACAACTTGGAATCAAGTTAGTGGAAATCATTGTTTAATACCAGTTTTTAAATTTGTCCAAGGAAGATATTGCTCTTGAAAGATTTTCTTTCCTCTTTTCTAGTGGGTCTTTTTAAGATTTGTGATATCATTTGAAACAATGTATATATTGAAGTAATAGTTGATACCTTGTGATGGTACAAACAACTTTGTCCCTTTTCTAACAGAGTAGAAGGGATTGAACCTTGATTCAATCAGCAAGTGTTAATAAGCATCACGCATGTTGTTAAAATGTGCTATAGGCCCTGTTCACTCCCAGGTTGTAAAATAAGTGGAAAACACTTTGCTAATCTTTATACGCAACAACTAGGGAATCATGCAAGACAACTTTGGCCTGCTATGGAAACTGCCAGTTTTAATATGCATTCAGAGAAGAGTGAGATATTGAAAGCTGATTTATTTTATCTATTTTTGGAATTTTGTTTTTATTAGGTTTATTGTTTTTGGCACACTATCTGTTTTAGGGATGTAAGTTCGCACCACTACAAATGTATGTGACACTACACCCACCACCAGAGCACCAGCAATCCTTCACTGTATAATTACAGTAGACCAGGAAATTTGAATGCCCAGATATTTATGTGGGTTCAAATTAAAGCTCGTCTATAACCTTGGCAAAAATTTGCTAAGCTTCAGTTTCTTCATCTATAAAGTCGATTTATTTATCTAACACATTTTGAGGGTCCATCCTTTATGGTCACTTTTGGACCCCTGGGACACAATAGCACGAGCTGACAAATCCACCATGATTGGGTTGAGTCTAACAGCAAAGAGAGATGACTGTTGTGTGGTGGCATTATCAGTAAGTTCTATCAAGAAAATTAAGTATGGTGGGGGCTAGAAAGATGGAGCGGCGGGCTGTTCAGCAAGGGATGATCAATGCAAGCCCTCTGAGCAAGTAACACAAACATGAATGAGGAGGAGCAATGAGTCAGAGATTCAGGCAAAAAGGAATGAATTGAGCCTTGCTTATTGGAGGAGTGAAGAGAAGGCCAGAAGGCTGAGGCAGAGTGGAGGAGAAGTAGGTGTTGAGGGCTCCCTTCTGAGTGCCTTGGAGCATTCTGACAGAAAATCGGTGTGATCTGATTTCTGTGTTTACAAGTTTACTCTGGCTGCTCTGGAGAAAGGACCGTATGTAGTTGGCCTCAGTGAAGGCTGTTGAGGCTGTTCAAGACAGAAAAGGCATTGGCTTGGCTGAGGGTGGTGGTTTTCAGAAGAATGTTTTTCAGGAAGTTATAGGGAGGACTGAATAGATAGTGTAAATTTGCGAATTGTTGAGGATGGAGTGAATTTTTAGAATTTAGTCTGTTTTGTTTATTTTGGTGTAGTCCAGGGTTGTAAGAAAATTGTGTGGCATGGTTTAAAATTCTTTTTATTATTTTCAATACTGCTTACTGTATGCCACCTGTTTTTTTAAAAGTAGAAAATAACTACAAATTTTGGTAGGTGGTTACTTTTATACTTTTTATTTCAAGGGTTAAGCATTTTTTAAATCATGCCATTTGTCATCACCTGGAAATAATTACTAGCTATATTGTACTCTACAATGACATTGGCAGTCTGTAGATATATTTATAATGAAATGCAATTTAGAGGTCTTACTAAAACAAACTACAAAGGGAATATAAAATTTTGTTTAACTTCTCTCATTTAGGACAGTGTAAATAAAGAAACTATTTGAGAAAATTATAACAACTGTAATCTTCAAATAAGATGCTTAAATAGCCCATAAGTGTGATTTGCAGAAGCTATTAATTACACTATTATTAGTTAAAAGACATGCATCTTTCTTCTTGTCTGTTCTTTTACTCCGAACATGTAGCTTCATGCTGTGGCTGCTTCCTGTTCTAAGGGGCACCGGGAGATCTGTCCCAATATCCTAATAGTTCCCCAGAGCTAATCTGCTTCTGAAACAAAGTCAGCTAAAGGACTTCTATCTAGAAGAACAGCAATCACAGAGGTTTCCAACATCTTCCCCCACCATTTTTGTGCTTCATAGTAAAAAATAAATAGGCCCATTTTCATTATTTTTACAGCAGTTGAGGCAGTTATTTAGTTCTGGATTATGCAAATAAACTGCCCACTCTACACATCTGATTATTTTTGTCATTATTATTAAATAACTCAAAGCCCCATAAAGGAAAAAAGAAAGAAGAAATCTGTCCATTTCAGAAGGTCATCCCTAAGCTCTGTCTTCTCACTCTAGTAGTTAAGTGTATTGAACTTTTCCAGAATAGTTTGTTGGCTTTCAATCAGTCAGACCTGGGTTTGAATATTGGTGTCATCATTAGCTAACTGTGTGACTTTGGCAAATTATATAACCTCACTGATCCTGAATTTCTTGACTTCTCATACTATATACTAAATTCTCTTGAACATGGACAGAAGTTCTATGTGGAAAATCTCTTTAATATTCCTTGACCCTCCAAAGGCATTTGGGAAAATGCTGGCATGAAAGCACATGGATTATTTTGGGGAGCAATGTGTATAGTTAGGTGCGGCTGGAATGAAAGGTAGACAGGTTATTTTGTGGGAAGAAAATAGTCATTTAGCTGTGGTCAGACAGTGAGTGCCTTGAAGGCCATGCTAAGATGTGTGGACTGCCTAGTAAGCACGAGCCACTGAAGGCTTTGAGAAGGAAAGTGGTCTGATTTCTAAAAATTGAACTTCTACCAAAAAAAAAGGTCAGGATAATTTGCTTTACTATTATACTACTGTTGATGATCAGAAGGGGAGAAATAAAAAATAAAATACTTTGATATGGATTTGATGTAAATTGTTTATCTTTTGACCAGAGCTTAGTTTTTATAATCACACCTTGTTCAGTGATTTAGTTTAGGCTAATTTCTCCCTCTGATTCACCAATGTAAGAAAATATTCACCATATTTACTGTGTCAGTGATGATTTTAACTCTAAATGTCACTGTACTTGAGGCTTCCCCAAAAGTGGAAACACCCAATAGAGGACTTCTACATTTATGGAGCAGAAAGATTCGGAATGAAACTGGTTTTATTTTAGTCCTTGAAATTTAAATTTGACTGGTAAAATAATAGGAAAAAAGGAGAAAAAGAAAATAATTGCATTGTTGACCCCTAATCTTTGTGAATTTAGGTTGTTTTTAACAATTCACCTTCTTTAAATATTGCTGCATTTTAGGTGTTTTAACTAAATATCAATAGTATTAACAAATCTCACAATATTTGCAACAACATGGATGGAGCTGGAAGGGATTATGCTCAGTGATATAAGTCAGAAGGAAAAAAGAAAAGTCTCTATGGTTTCACTTACAGGGGGAATATAGGGGAACCAAACAAGGGATCAGGAAAAATCAAAAACAAAATCAGCAGGCAAACTATAAATTGGAGACATTCAGCAGGGCAGGGGGAGGGAGAGGGATCAAAACAGGGGAGGGAAGAACACAAGAGATTGTGGTGATGGTTCATGGGTGAATTGGTGATGGGAATTTTATGGGGATTACACCTGAGAGGAGAAATCAAACATTGTACAAAAATGAACAGTGATGTAAATATATGTGTGTGTGTGTGTGTATAAATTTAATTTAAAAAATATCATTACTGACAGAACAACAGTTTACATAATGCTTACCAGGTATGGGGCACTGCCCAAACTTTATGTTCAGCAACCTTTTTGAGGTAGGTACTTTAATTACCCCATTTTGTAGATGAAGAAATTGAAGGCAGGGATTGATCAAGGTTGTTTAGCTTGTCAGAAAATTTAATTCAGGGTCTCAAATCCCAGAACATGGCTGTTATCTTCTCCATATATTGTCGCCATTAACATTTCTCAGATGTTTGCTATTAGGACCCTGAAGAACTTTTGTTCATGTGGGTTATAGAGGCTGATTTTTTGCCATATTAGAAATTTGAAATGAAAAAGTTTAAAGATATTTAATAATACAAAAATAACAACAGAACTATTGCATATTAACATGGCCAAATTTAATGGAAAAGAAATCCCGCTTTTCTAAAATATATTTAGCAAAGAGAGTGGAACTGTTTTACACTTGAGAAGCTCACTTAATGTTAGACTATACTGAAGACTTTTGGCTGTTCATATCTGCTGCTTTTAATCACTTGCCACCTTAGACTTGACTAGGGACACCCCACCCCCATACTGAATGAACCTGTAGATTAGATGATCACTTCTGTTGTTAAAGAATGGTGCTGTTGTTTTAGCTGTTGTTCCCACACCTAAGGGAGCTTTTAAAAAATAAAATTCTTGGTCTCACTTTTGGATATTCTAATTCAGTTGATGTTAGTTGGGAACAAACAATGATTTTTTCCCCCTTAATATGTACTCACTACCTCTATTCTACCACAGACAATTTTACTAATTTGCTTTCACACAAATCTAACCCTATTGTCCATGGACTTGTCTGAGCTTTAGAGACAACAACATATTTTGTAAAAGACTTCTGCGTGATTCAGATGCAGAGCCAAATTTGGAAACTACTGGTCAAAGGACCAGATTTGTGTGTTTCCTCTCAGGACTTTAGGGGTGGACATGTAAATTCTTCATTAGTTACAGACTGTGTCCCAAATTCAGTTAACTGTGATGATATTGGCTGGGTAAGAGTATGAATAGCTAATTTTGGGCTTGTGACTCTGGAAAAAAGAATATCTCTAAGTATTTGTCCCTTTGACATTGAGGACAAATAGTGTCATTATGGGGTCTGATATGTGAGCTCTGACACCACTCACCTGTTGTGGACTTGTGAGTCCTCACTTTCTGCATAGAGTGATACGAAGATCAAGTGAGGAAATGTACCTTTAGGGTCAGCACACTTTTCCTACAAAGGTCTAGATAATAAATATTTTTGACTTTGCAGGCCACAGGGTTTCTGTTACAACCATTCAATTCTACTATTGTAGCTAAAACCATCCAAAGACAATATGTAAACAAATGAATGTGTCTGTGACACAGTCTAAATCTAAACTGGGGACTGTATACATTTTTATATATGATAAACACATTACATATTAGAAACTTTGGGTACTGTAAATACTTCCTAATTTTTGTGTTTGTGAACTCATTGCAACTTACATGTTTGCTACAATTTGTAATAATTCAAGAACATCATTGTTAGTCATTCTGCAAAATATAGTGACCTGTATCATGTATTTATTCATCTTGGCTGGGGTGAGGGTCTTTTGAATTTGGCTAGCTTGCTTGATTCAGGCCAGCCAGCAGTATGAGGAAACAGTCGTGAGCTTTGTTCTTTGTAGGAGTGCTGCCATCTGCATGCTTTGGCAGGTCTGCTTGTAACTTGGGTTGATAAGTTGAGGGTCAAGGAGGAGGCATGAAATACTACATTACTATTGTAACTGTTTCATTACCACTGTTCATTATTTGTGCATTTTTTTTAAGCTATTGGAAAAAGAGCACATCACATGCCATTAGGGGAATTATCCTGATTACAGGTAGGATGTTTGAATGAATATTGGTTTAAGGTGATTTTTAAAGAGCTTCTTTGGCTTCATGTTTTCTGCTAAAATACTAAGGTGATAGCAATATAGAATTAGATTTTTACACAATGAAATGTAAGGGTTTCCTCATTAAAACTGAGTGTTGTACATGTCCATGAAAAGGTTTGTATAGTGACTTTGTTTTTTTTGCATAAAAGCAATGTGAAACTTTTAGCTGACCAACTCTCTATTTTCTAAACAGAAAATTGTCCTCTTGTATTTAGTGCATTAACTCATTCATTCATACAAAAAATATTTATTGATTGTATACTATATGCCAGGAACTCTCCTAGATTCTTGTTATTCTTTAGCAGAAACAAATTCCTCTCCTGATGGAAATAAGATTTCAGTGGGCAACACATACATTAAATAGTAAATAATAAAATATGTAGTATGTTAGAAAGTGTAAGTGCCTAGGAGAAAAACCAAAACTAAAGTTGAAAAAGGGAGTGTATAATGCAGGGGTGAACACTTGCATTTAGATAGTATGGCTAAGGAAGGCCTGACAAAAAAGTTGGATTATCAGCAAAACCTGAAGAAATGGGGAGGTAGTCTTGCTGGAGGGAAACACACTTTGTTAGAGGGAACAGAAATTGCAAAATCACCTAAGTGGGAGGCCCTTGTGACAAGAGAGGAATGAAAGAGAATTGTAGGGAAAAGGTGTGGGAGGAGGGTTTTATCAAGTCCTTCAGGCCTTATAGGTCTTTGTTGTGATACTGTAGCATTTTTGAACTGAAGCTGGGATGATTTACATTTGAATGGGATTACAATGGCTGCAGTTTTGAACATAGTGTGAAAGGGAATCAGTGGAGATGAACTTTTGGGAATTATTGGCACATAGATGGCACTTAAAGGCCTGAGTTTATCTGGGGGCTAGGGGATAGAAAAGATCAGAGTCTAAGGACTGAGTCCTGCGGGTCTCCAATAATTAGGAGGAACCTGGAAAAAGGAGCAGCTGGAACAGGAAAGGAAACACAGGAAGGGGTGTGATGCTGTGCAGGCCAGTAAAGGACCCACCTGAGGGTGTGATCAGTGTATGTTCCTCCCTGGACAGGAAACAGAAATTGCAAATTCTATCCATCTCTATTGATGGATCAACCTTCCAGTAACTGTTGTGTTACAATTATTTTTAAAAAATCCTCAATTCTGAGTATTATTTCAGAGGTGCAGAGGAGAGCTGATTTTCTATAGTTTGTAGCTGACTTCACATGAAAAAGTTTATGATTCATCTTCATACTCATTCCTGAGCTAAGAGTATTCATTTACTCATTGATATAACCAGTATCTAGTGAGCACATAAAAATGTTGGTTGCTGAGCAGTAAAAATAAATAGGTAAGGAAATAAATATGATAAATTAGGTGCAAATTCTATCCTCCAGCAGCTTAAAGTTTAATCAGAGGGATGAGACTATATAACAGGTAAGATAAGGTAGTATTTAAATGCAATGGGACTATCACAACTTGAGTGTATTAGGAATGCAGAGCACTCCTAGCTTGTTTTAGGAAGGGGGGCACCCACCTGGAGTTATTTAGGGGGTCATTTAATATTAGAACAGGAAGAAAATCATAAAGTTGTTCATTTCTTTCAATTGAAGGAAAAATTGAGATTCTAAAGGCTCATGGGCTTGTACCGTGCAAATCCAGTCCAAACCTAATGCACTTGTGGGAAAGCCGGTGTGGTTTTTGGAGCATGGAAGGGGAACGCATTTTGTACAGCAAGTGCAAGGAGCCACTGAGACAGGGAGATGCAATGTTGAATTTTTTCGAAGTCAGTTTTGTACACAGAATTGTTAGGACTATAAGGTTCACCTTGTGGAGTATAAGAACTGAAAAAGATCATTTAGCGTGAGATTGAGAAGGAACTTGACTCCATAGACTGACTGGTGTTTTGGGAAAGGAAGACAATGTGCCAGTGGGGGAATAAATGGAAAGAAATGTTGAAAATTCAATGCTATTTGGTACTTATGAAGTTATTTATTCCCTGTAAATGGATGATTGTTTTTAGAGGTAGAGCAACTTCACTATCTTAGCCTGAGAGGGGGGTGTTTCTTAATGTATTCTTGACATTGCTGCTTTTCTCTACTTGTTTTCATTCGTATGACTTTTTTTTTTGGTTAATATATTCCTAGTTAAAGATTAATTGAAACTAACCCATTTGACTAGAATGGAGTTTGGACACAGCAATCCCATAAATGTTGAGAAAATAGAATAGGTACATTGTAATTGCTCTGAAAAAAATATACGTTATATACTGTAATTCTGAAAATACCAATGTGAAACTTCAAAGAAGCCGGAAAAATCAAGTACCTCATGGTTGAATAAGTAGACTAAGTACAAGGTTGTAAAGGCTGATTGTCGAAGAATGGGACTAGCGAGGGTCAAAAATCTTTGCTGAAGTCTCACAAAAGGGGGCTCAAACACTCGTTGCTAGGTTACTAACAAGAATTTACCATTTCTGTGGCCAAAACAGTTTATTTGCCTGGTTTGTACATTATAATTTCTGGTGGTTAGCTAGTGCTCTTAACTCTTCCTGGTGAGTGGCAGGAAACGGAAGTTGGCTGCCAACCTGGTGTCCTTAGGCTGAAACCTGGCCAGGTGCCCAGTTGTTACCTGTCAGGGAGTCTGGCTATTTTTGGTTTCGGTCACTTTGCCCAAAAGATAAGGAATTTCAGGAATTCTGCTGAACACCTCTGAAATAGAATCCAAAACAATAGGCCTTTCATGGAACTCTAAACGTTTGACATTCAGAGTGTTATTTTAACTTGTTTTCTGTTAGTTCAAAGTGTGGAGGTGTTTGGCTCTTATGGAAACTTTGGACCTGGGAGTGGGGGAGCTAAAACCTGAGCTACAAAGGCTGCTAGTGGTATAGTCTACCATGACATTTATTTAGAAATGCAATTAATTTTTAGTATTTATTTTTTAGTTCTTTTTTTGACTTCTATTTTCACTTATTTTAGAGCTGCCTTCCCTTGACCTTTGTTTACTTGGGGTCTGGGGAGACAGAGTCATCTAAATGCCTATTTTGATCAGTATTTCTTCATGTCTTCCTATTTGATATTTGTAAGAATGAAGATATATTTATATCTATAATGTATGTATCTGTGCCTTGGAAAACAAAGTTTTATAAAACTCACACACCATTTGGATCGTTAACTTTGAGTCTTCTGGTGTTAAGAGTAACCTATGTTTAAAGTAAAATTAGTGTTAAAAGGGGAAAAACAGCATTTGACTGAAGTAGCTTCTTAATTTCAGCTTTTGCTTTCTTTATTTATAGGGTTTTAAAGATTATATTTTTCTTGAGAGTCATGAGGAATAATAAGTGAGAAATAAATACACCTTTATCTAATGTGGAAAAAAGGAAAGTTAAAAATTATTATTTTGAGCAATGTGCAAAATGAAGTTTCTGCTTGTTCCTCCCCCCACCCCCTCTTTTATAACTAAATAGTATGTCTGTCAGTCACAGAGAGGTTGGGGAGCTAGTCCTGCAGGCAGGATTTGAAGCCTGGCTGTTTACTTGTAGCCGTATGATCTTTGGTAATACTCCAAACTGTAAGCTGGAAATTAAAATTCCCTCTTCAGCGAATAGTAGTAGGATCAAATGAAGCAGAGGGTCAGTAAATGGTAGATAATATCCTTATTAGTAGCACAGGTGATAATTATCATTAATAACTATTACATTAAATATGTGATACATGGGCCTCCCCTGGTGGCATAGCAGTTGAGCGCTGCGAGGCTGCCCGCAGCCTCTGCAGCGCCAGTTCGTTCCCCGTCCACTGGCAAGGGTCCCACTAAATAAATAAATAAACAAACAAACAAACAAACAAACAAATAAATAAGTAAATATGTGATACACAAGGTGCTATGTTAGATGCTATTAGAGGACACAGTGGAAAGCGGTAGAATAAAGTTACTGAGTTTACATAGCTTGTACATAATTTCGGGCCATATACTTTAGGTAAAGAGATAACTGATGAGACAACATAATATGTGCATAAAATGATTAGGGAGATAAAACAGTCATTATTTTGTAGGGTGCTTTGGAAGCTTTCTTTAGGAAGCTGTATCTAGATCTGAAGAACAGGTAGAGTATGTATGGACAGAAAGAATGAGGCTATTTCAAACAGAAGGCAGTGTCTTACCCTTCTCCACCATTCATTATATAGTATAAGATTGATATTAAGAGTAGGAGAAATGGTTGAATTTTGGCCTCAGTACTTACTGTGTAACTACCTGCATAACCACCATAAACCTGATCTGTGATGCCTGTGAAAGCAGGATAGAGGTCTCATTCATACTGTCACAAATGGCAGTTGTGCCCTCCTTTCTCATGACTGAATAATATTCCATTCTGGTGTGTGTATATGTATCCCTTCTTTTTTACCCATGCATCAGTTGATGGTTATTTCTATATCATATCTATTGTGAATATTACTGTGATAATTATGGTAGTGTATGTATCTCTCTGAAATCCTGCTTTCATTTCCTTTGGGTATATACCCAGAGTGGAATTGCTGGATTGTAGGTAGGACTATACTTAATATTTTGAGGAACTTCCATATTACTTACCACAGTGATTGGGCCAATTTACATTCCTACCAGTGACATAAGAGTTCCCTTTTCACTGCATCTTCAGTAGTACCTGTTGTTTCTCGTCTTTTGATGACAGTCACCATAGCACGTGTAAGGTGATACCCTGAATGCTGGGAAGAAAGACAAACACTGTGTGATATTGGTTATATGTGGAATCTAAAATGTTAAACCTGAAAAATAAAAAGGAAGAGTTAAGTGCTGGTTATCAGGTGATGGGGTATGAGGAGGTGAGAATAATGTTGTTTAAGGATATAAGCTACCAATGAGTGGTAAATAAGATATAGAGATTTAGCATGTACTGTAATGCATATGGACAATAACATTATACTACAATTATGTAACGTGATCAATATCACTATAAAGGCAATTATATTACAATATATTAATTGTTAATAACAGTACACCAAAGTAACACATTGTCTATCTTAAACCTACACAGTGTTATATGTCAGTTTTATTCACTACAAATAAATCAGTTTTTAAAAAAAGAATAGGTCAGGATGGGGTCCTAGCTTTCTGAATCTCAGTTGCAAGATCATTTGGGGATAAAACATTACAACACAATATTGATTCTTTATTGGTGACTTTTAAGTCCCCATTTAAGTAACTCTCCCATGTTTAAACCTAGTATTGCTTTTTTCCAGTGGCATTAACTCTTGGATTTTTATGGCTCTCTTATGGTGTAAACAGTTGATTAGACAATGACTATAAAAAGCGTATCTGCTGCAAAGTGAAATTTCAAGCCTTGTCAAAAATGTAGGATTTCCTGAAAGTAATTTCTGCTAAAAATACATTCAGACCCATTGATAAAGTTTTGTTATGTGTAATCCTTATGAAATGCTTGCTATGTTTCAGACACCTTTTAAAATACTTTCCATTATTCATTTCTTCCTCACTACAGCCTTATAAGTACAAACTGCCATAGCTCCTGTGACAGGCACCGGGACAGATGCACAGAGTCCATCCAAATCAAGCAGCCTGCCCTGGCATGCAGACTCTGGTGTCATACTGCTTCTGCCTCTGTCAGCTGATAATCATCCTTAATAAAAACATAAAGGAGAAGAATATACCTGAACAGAGACAGATTTCCAAAGAATAGAGAAAACTTGTGAAAGATTAATAACAGCTTTCAACCAAGCAATTCAATAGGAGTCAGGACCGTGGGGTCTGGGGCCAGATTGCTTAAGCTTCATTGCGCCTTAAGCTGCATGTCCTTGCACAAATTACTCAAGAGCAACAACTCAGAGTCTCAGTTTCCTTATTTATAAAGTACAGGTAATAAATTGTTTCTACCCATAGCACTGTGATGTGGATTATATGACTAAAATGCCTGTAAGTATTTTAATGTGCTCATTGAACATGAATTATATCTACAGCTATTTGCAAAGTCACCCTTTTCATGATCACGTAACAAAAGTCAAACTTGATGGTCTTATGCTCTTCCCCAGTATTTGGATCATTTATTCTTAAAAAGCCTCCCATACTTGCTTAATTTTTATCTAAGAATGAATGCATGGTTGCAGTAACAAAAATGTCATTAAATAAAGGTTGAAATCAACTTGTTTTCATTTTATTTTTCGGTGTAAAACTGGAACATCAATTCTTCTCCCCATATTTACTCTGAAATTTGGATTACAGTCCAAGTGGATTTTCTTTGTCACTTTGTATTTTTTCAATACTAACTAGCCTCTGGTAATGAAGACCTATCTCTTGCAATTTTTGTTAGGATTGAGTGACTAGTGCATGTGAAGTGCAAAGCATGCTGTGACTACTCAATCATTGTTAGTGACTTACTGATTTGTAATATTTCTGTTAAGTGGAGGTGGCATAAGCAGAGTACAACTATAAAAATGTGCATGTTTCGTTCATTTCATTTGTAAACATTGAGCACTTCTGAATCAGACCTGAGTTGAGATGCATGAATACAAAGGTGGATCAAACATATTTCTCCCCATCTTCTCCCTCTCCTCACCAATACCACTTCCCACCTCTCTCCCTCCCTCTGTCAACTTTCAACTCACCCCCTCACGTATTCTCTCTCACTCTTTCTTACCCTCACACTTACTTTTTCTCACCCTTCCTTTTACTTTCTCACACTCACCTATTCTCTCACTCTCATACACACTCACTCGTACAGAGCTAACAAGTCTAGTGGAGGAGTCACAAGTAAAAACTTATGAAGCAAGTGGAATAGAAACATCAAACCCATGGGAGGGAATAATTTCCTTTGCTTAAAGGCTTTTGGGATGTTATATTGAGAAGATAATTTGGGGGCTGGATGAGAAGTCAAGCCTTGCTTAGGCAGAGGAATTTCACCTGTAGAGGAATGAGGTGTCAGAAGTATAATTTGTGTGCAAATGTAGAGGATATCAATGCCCAGATTTAGGACACTATCCCGTAGTTTTAGGGAACCATGGAGACTTTTGTTTTTAAGCAGATTTATTGAGGTATAACTTCCATATGGTAAGAGTCATCCTCAGAGTGTGTTTGTGTTTGGTTTGATGTTTTTTGACAAATGCATATATCCTGTATCACCATAGCCATCAAGATAAAAAAATGTGCCCCAGAAGTTCTCTTGTAGTGATTTTCCCTCTGCCCCTGGCAATAACTGAACTGATTTCTGGGTCTTTTCCAGAATGTCATAGGGAATCATAGCATGTAACCTGTGCTGGCTAACTTTTTTCACAAATCATCATGATTTTGAGATGCATGTAGTTGTTACAAATATACAGCAGCTTGTTTATGGAAGCTTTAAGAAATGAAGAAATTTTGCCAAGTCCCTTCAGGAAGATGAGTCTGCTAGTGCTAGTGTGGATTATAGGGTGCCAAGGGGAGTGGCAACCTCCAGTCCATTTAATAGGATTGTTACTCAGATGTGAGGTGGTAGGCCAAAAGTAATTTAGTAGTAGGGGAAATGGATAAGAGGGGATTTGCAGGGCCTTCAGATGAAGGAAAACAATGGACTACAGTTGGAATGCAGGGTTTTAAGGAAGAAGTGAGGAGATAAAACAAACAGTAGGATTAAACCATTCTCTTTTTAGGGAGTGCTTTAATAAAGTTTTCATCTCTTATGAAATGTATTTATTAGTTAAAGGATTTATAAGCTTTTTTGTAAGTAAATATTAGTTTGATAATGATTTACGGTAATATTCTCTAATCATTCATTAGTAAAGACTACATTTAGACCAGGATCTAATTTCTTGGAAGAAAGTAATATATATGTTTTCCCTGTCAAGTAAACTTTCACAGACTTCTGATTTCATCTGTGATATCTCTGTAAATGTTTCTCGTTTCTAGAAATCATTTACTTTCTCGTAAAGGGAAACATTCATAAAGCCAGCTTTGTTGTGTGTGCTTTTTTTTTTAACCTCTGACTTTGGACACAAATGACCCACTAATGGTTACAATAGCTGAGATGTAAGATAAAATGCTAAAATGCAAATTGAGCCTCACTTAGTCTGGGAACTGCAATGAAGATTGTGTTTTAAATGTCAAACAAAAATTGTAACTGAAAAATCATAAGAACGTGAAAACTGAACCTGTGATTTTTCTCTAGTTTTGCTCCTTGAGAAGATAGAACATGACGACATCTGCAATAAAACCCTGAAGATCACAGATTTTGGGCTAGCACGAGAGTGGCACAGGACCACCAAGATGAGTGCTGCAGGCACGTATGCCTGGATGGCCCCAGAAGTCATCAAATGCTCCTTGTTTTCTAAGGGAAGTGACATCTGGAGGTAAGTTCCAGGTGTTTGCACACATCTGCAGAAGCTGCTTGTTATGCTTCATTTAAATGAGTCCCAGAGTATTCAGAAATTAAGAGCAAAAAGGGTAGGATAGGCCTTTTTTTTTTTTTTTTTAAAGATTTATTTATTTATTCATACAAGAGCTGGAGTGCAGGCTAGAGATGCGGGGGGTGAGAGGATTCACCAGAGACAGAATGGGGAGCAGAACAAGCAGACTGACTGAAAGACACTGCTGAGGGGAGCCGCGGGCGAGTCAGGAGAGGTCTGCTGCACCATGTGGGTAGCTGCCTGGCCGGCCAGATCGAACTCATGCTGCAGAGCCTGCGCCACCTGGGAGGTCTTGGACAGGCCTTTTGGAAGAGGGTTTTATGGTTTTGAAAAAGGAAGTTTAATCACAACAGAACAGGTAACTTGAGGTTTTTATTATCATATGACTTTGTCAGTTGATTGGAGAGCCCTCCTTTGTCTCAGCTTTGATTAAAATTGGGGTTAATTTGAGTTAATGATGATACCAAGATTCTGTAAGGCCTATCAGTAAGTAAAAGTAAGTTTTTTTGCATGAAACAATATTTGGATTCTTCATGATTCACAGAATATTAGCAAAGAAAGGAGGAGTTTGAGGGGAAAAATTGGACCAGCCTCTTCATATTATAGATTGCATCATCTAAAGATTAAAGCTTCTGGCTTGAGGATGGAGATTTGGATTCAAATGGGTTCCCAGGTTAGCTGGATTTTCCATTTGGTTGTGTCTTAAGGGATGAAGATACTATCAGTAACAGAACAACAAGGAAAAATCACTGTAATAGTTTCAGTGCACCAGGAGTTTACTTACCTTTATTTAATTCTCAGAAAGTTCTGGGTGGCTAGTATTGAAATTCCAGGTTTTTTTCAGTGATCATCTTTAACAGCTGTACTAACATATAATCACATATCATGCATTCACCCATTTGAACTGTAGAATTTCAGTGGCTTTTTGTATATTAATAGAGGTATAAATCTCTATTACCATAGTCAATTTAGAACATTTTATAATTCAAATAAACCCTACATGCCTTCACCATCACCCCCAACATCCTATTCCTCCCAGCCCAAGATAACCACTAATTTATGTTTTATATATTTTAATTTGTTTATTTTGGACATTTTATATAAAAAGAATCACACAATATATGATCCTTTGTTTTTTTTTTTTTAAATTGGCATAATTTTTTCAAGGTTCATGTTATAGAATATGTCAGTATTTCATTCTTATTTATTATCCAATAATATCCCTTTGGATAGATATTCCACATTTTGTTCATCTGTTCATCAGCTGATAGGCATTTAGGTTGTCTCCACTTGGACTATTCTGAATAACACTGCTGAGAACATTTGTGAACAAGTTTTTGTAGGGACATATGTTTTCAGTTCTCCTTAGCAGGTCCCTAGGAGTGAAACTGCTGGGCCACGGGGTAATGATGTGATTGATCACTTGAGGAACTGCCAGACTTTTTCCAAAACAGTGGCACTAGTTTTCATTCCCACCAGCAGTATATAAAGCTTCCAGTTTCTTCACATCCTTGCCAACACTTGTAAGCTGACATTTTGGCTATAGCCATTTTATAGTTAATAGTGGTTTCTTACAATATGGTTCAAATTCCATTTTTTTTAACTAGGAGACAAATAGGGCATCAGAAGTTATTCTCTTAAATTCACATAAAGTTATTGGCAGAGCCTATTAGTATACATTCAAAATAATTTATTTAAAGGTATGTATTCAACATATAATTTAATAGTTTTTATGACTTTCAAAAAATTTATCACCGTGTTAAAGGTTCTGTAATGTCTTAGGGTCATTTTGAAAAACACAAATGCTTGAGCCTCACCCCTTACTTAGTGAATTAAACTCTGTTGGTGGAACCTGAGCATGTGGGTCCTTATAAAACATTATATGCATTTTCTTGGAAGGGATTATGCTTTGTGAAGTAAGTCAGAAGGAACAAGAAAAATATTGGATGGTTTCACTATAGAAGGAATATTGGGAAAGTGAACAAAGGGTCAGGAATAAAAGACAAAACTTGCAGGCAAACTATAGATCTGAGGAATACCATAGGGGGCGGGAGGGAAAGGGATCAAAACAGGGGCAGGAAGAGCACAAGGGCCTATGGTGATGGTTCACAGATGAATTGGTGGTGGGAGATATATAGAGACTACACCTGAGGGAGAAATGAAATATTGTACAAAAATGAATAATAATGTAAGAAAATAAAAAAGTTTAATTAAATTAAAAAAATTAACTGTGTTTTCTTAATTTAATTACAGTAATTTTCTAACCATGTGATAATACCAAAATACTTAAGTTAAATTGGTGATTCTTGTAAGAAATTACACTTCCATATTTTTAAGAAATTGTACTAAAACAAAATACATCATAAATCAAATTTACATTCAAAGTAATATTATTTAAGACTATGACCATCTTGTTTTGTTTGCTTGTTTTATAAGCTATATAATTACAAGCTATATCAATTTGTATCATCCATATAAATGTTTCATAGCAACCTCATCTATTGTCAACATAGATGCGAATCAGGAAGTAAGCAAAAAATTTCTGAAACCAGTCATATGTCTCTAGTCCATATGTCTCTAGTCTTTCAAAATTAATTCTCAGTTTTAAAAGCTTATCTGATCTTGAGGAAAAGTAGTTAATTAGAAGAGAGGAGAGCAATGCTAATGTGATAATAGTAAAAGTTGGCATCTGATATGGAAACAACCCAAATGCCCAAAAATAGATGACTGGATCAAGAAGATGTGGTACATATACACCATGGAATATTACTCAGCATTCAAAAAAGATAAACACATGCAATTTGCAGCAACATAGATGGTGCTGGAAGGGATCATGCTCAGTGAAATAAGCCAGAAAGAAAAAGAAAAATACCGGATGGTCTCACTCATAGCAGGAATTTAGAAAATCTAAATAAGGGACCAGGAAAAAGACTAATTAATACAAAGTAAAAATCAAAATCAACAAGCAACTATAAACCACAGACACACGACCGGGGCAGGGGATGGGGGGGGGGGCAGCGATTAGGGTCAAAATAAGGAGGGTTGCAATTGTATGGGGAATATAACCAAAATGAAAATGCATGCATTGTGCAAAAATGAAAAATGATGTAAGAATTATATAAAATATTAAAAAAAGGGGGGCCTCCCCGGTGGCGCAGTGGTTGAGCGCTGGGTTGTGAAGCTGCCTGCAGCCTCTGCAGCACCAGTTCAATCCCCGGCTGCTCCCTAGCCACCGGAGGAGGGTCCCACATGGCGCGCAGACCTCTCCTGCCGCCCGCTGCTCCCCTCAGCAGTGTATTTCAGTCCTTCTGCCTGCTCTGCTCCCCGCTCTGGCTCTGGTGAATTCTCTCACCCTCCCGAGCTTCTGACTGTACCCGGTGCGTGTATAAATTAAATAAATAAACAAACAAACAAATAAATAAATAAATAAATAAATAAAGGATTATTATAAAAAAAAATTGGCAGCTGAAAGTAGGTGACAGGAAGAAAAAAACATGAAATACTATGAAGAGGACTAGAAACTACTGACCCTTAGGAGCCCTCTAGTTGTGGGGCCAAATTATCCCCACACAGCTAGACAACGTATGAGTAGATTAAAGCCCTAGAGCCACCAGGTGTCAGGGTGTGTGAGAGTGGGCAAGGCCATTTCTCTGAACCACATGGCCTCTGCTTTAGACTGTCTTCCTCTGATGCCATAAATAATTTTACTGGGGTCTCCTGGGTGGTGCAGGCAGTTGATCACAGTGCTATGAGGTTGTCCACAGCCTCTGTAGTGCTGGTTTGATCTTGGCCTGCTGGAGAGATACCCACATGGCTCAGCAGACCTCTCCTGACTCGCCCGCTGCTCCCCTCAGCAGTGTATTTCAGTCTTCCTGTTCTGTTTCACACTCTGTGTCTGGTGAATGCGCTCACCCTCCCGTATATCTGCCTGTACCCCGGTTCTTGTATAAATAAATAAATCTTAAAAAAATAATTTTATTGAAGTAACATTTTTGTGGATTAGTGTATTTATTACATACTTCCTCCTTAATGTTATTTTACTATGAGGTAACTTAGATAGATGCTATCATTTAATTTTTATACTATCTCTGGTGATTACCTCGGCTTTACAGAGTAGGTAACCAATGCACTGAGAGGGTAAAAAACTTCCTCAGGGTTGTGAAACTGGTAAATTTCCCAAGTCCTTAATCATGAGTCTACTTGAGACTTCAGGAAAGTGTTTAACTATACCTCCTACCTGGTTTTGGAGAACAGAAGAACATCTGTTCTACTTTAGAAATAATTCCAGTGAGATGGTTGCATTTTTTCACATTGGTTTTCACAAGTTTCACAATGTGAAATAAACCCTCTTCTCTTTGGAAAATCACCTATCCTAAAGTCATTTATTCTCTGAAACTACCAAGAAGCAAAGTTACCTTGTTATTATTTGTTTTAGTTTTGTTACTTGCTAATGAGAATAGTAAGGAGGTTTCTTTGAGTTTAGCCAATTCTTACTTATTTTAAGAATTTTTTGGCCCTGTGCTGCGGAGTTGATTTTAATTGATTTTGATATTGAAATTAAGAGGGTAGCTCTGTAGAGGCCTCCCTGATGGCACAAAGGGTTAAGACTCGACACTCTGAAGCTGTCCACACCCATTCCAGCACCAGTTCGATCCCTGGGATCCCTGGGCAGGGAGGTGACCCACATGGCTCAGTGGACCTCTCCTGTTTCACCTGCTGTTTCCCTCAATGGTGTACTTCAGTCAATCTGCCTGTTCTGCTCCCCTTTCTGTCTCTGGCAAATCCTCTCACCCTCTCACACCTCTGTCCTACACCCCAGCTCTTGTATGCATAAATATATAAGTCTTTAAAAAAAAGTGAAGCTCTGTAATGAACCATAGTGAAATTTCAAGAAATTAAGCATATCACTTTTGTAAAATTTTGTTTTTAACTTAATTGTTAATAGTGATATCATTATGTAATTTCTAAGTACTGCACTCCATATTCCTTTTTAAAATGTAAAAGAGTGCTTTGAGGTGGTGGAGCAGATATCACTATTTTATTGATGAGTTAATTCAGCATCACCTTTAATGGTTTTGGGAGTGGAGACATAGCTAATAATTAGTAATACTTCCAAAGCTCAAGCTCAAGTCTTCTGTTTTTCTACATTCTTTATTTTAAATGTCAGTAGGCATTCATTTATGGAGAGGTCTTCAAATGGAAAGGTATTGCATTCAGAAGGATCTGAATCTGGAGTTAGAACTTGCAGCTCTTTGCAAACCCAGTTTTTTTGATGGGAGCCTTTTCCTATTGTATGGGTCAGTCATGCATTCAAGCCCCCCATCTTTGAAACTCAGAAGATAATCCAGTGGGGCTCAGCAGTTTAAATGATTTTTTTTTTGTGTTATTCTGGTTGCTTTTTAACTTTAAGGTATATTTTACTACCTTCTGTCTGTTATCTTTACAGTAATGCTTACATGTTATGAATAAGCATAAAGAATGAGAATTGTTACCACTTTAAACCTTGAACTCTTTAAAACTTACAGATAATGATGTTTTAAAAGATTAGGAAAGTAAATAAGACTGTGTACTAGTTATGTTAATAGAATTTAAAAAGAAAGTAAAGAGGACTGCTCTACATAATGCTTATGTGTTTCAATGTCAAATCAAGTAGAGTTCTCTGGAGTGGTTCTGCTTCTTTATGTATTAACAAGGGATGTTTTGAAGAAGAGAAAGGGAGAAATCTGCATTATAGCAGAGAATAAATATATTCTTATTCCTGTTCTTCTTTGTATGACCTTGAGGGTTGGGGTACTTAAGACCTGTGGTTTGGATGTGTAGTGAGAGCTAGTCCTTCAGCTTCAGGTTAAAAATGCATTTAGAAGTCCTGCTGTATTCTCATTCAGAGTCTGTGCAGCATCTGCTGATTACAGGGAAGATGTGGCAGCTTCAGGATTTCCCTGTTTTTTTTATTGCATTACACTTCACTTCTTCCATTATGAAAAAAAGATGTTTTGTCCCATCAGCAGGCATAGGGAGGCTCACAATGATTTCTCCATTACTATTAGCCCTATGGTGGAAATATTAATAACATATTTCCTAAAATATAAAGGGAGAGGAGAAAAGTAAGCAGTGTGAAAAAAAGATATTAAAAAAGTTAAAATCAACCTGATTGTATCTCTGTTCTGTGGTCTGTAGCCTGAGATCTCTGTGGGACTAGAATCCTCAGGGTGTAGCAATCCTCAAGCGCTTTTATCTAGGTGTGTAAAAAAATGAGATAGCAGGGGAAACATCTAAGCATCCACATGTACCTTCATTACTCTTAAAAGTGCCTCCTGGCTCTGGACCCTGTTTAATTCTGTTAGGCACTGCTTTCCTATTCAGTATTATTTTTAATTTCTATACTGAAGGCTCAAGTGACTTCTGGGAAGGCATGCATTTGCGCGCGTTTGAGAGGCTAACTGGAAGTGTCCACCTCTCACCTTGGGATGATGGCCACTACGGCTTTGTTAGAAGAGGAAATTATTATTAGGAGCTGGAAGAAGATACCAATGCATTACTCCCACCTACTGTATCAGGAAGACACAACCTGTGTAACTTCATGAAAACTTTGCTTTCTAGCTATGGAGTGCTGCTGTGGGAGCTGCTCACGGGAGAAGTCCCCTATCGTGGCATTGATGGTCTTGCTGTGGCTTATGGGGTTGCAGTCAATAAACTCACACTGCCCATTCCATCTACCTGCCCTGAGCCATTTGCCAAGCTCATGAAAGGTATTTGCATACCTGTGTTTTTGTGTCAGTGGGGGGTGAGGGACTTGTTCATGAAAACATCTATCCTTTTTTAATCAAAAAGAATTTTTATGATTCTAATTTTCAAATACTTTTAAGTAATTATACTGATTGAAGAATTAGAAACCTTGTCTTTGATCTAAGATATTAGGTAAAGATTTGATGAACTAAGTAACTTAAAAATTACCCAATTTTATCAGTGACTCATTTATATACAAAATTCAACTGAATGGTACTAAAGCTTTCATCAAGTACACTTGTAGAGTTCAAAGACAATATTGAGTTGGCTCCAGACAGGCTATTTTAAATTCTACCTAATAATCAAAAGTGTTTTAACTGGCATGATTTTGATATGACCTATCTTTGAAACATTGTTAACTCATTTTGTTAAGCAGCAAGTTACTTTATTTCTTTGTGAGGCAGGTCTCTGAATTCTTCTCTTTTTGGAGATTTTGTTTTCTTGGATTGAGTTGTTGAACTCTGTGTTAGTGTATTATCTGACCTGGGCAGTTTAGGTACCAGAAACACAGTATTCACTGCAAGGCATGGAAAACACCACATATACATAGTAATGTCTGTAACAAAGGCAGTGAAAACATTGTCTAATATTTAAGAGTAATTGTTATATATCTCTCTGACACAGAGACTGTATAAAATAAGATTTTCAAAGGATTCTTAAAATCTTCGGCAGACACTATCAATATTACCTGAACTATATTGAGAAGTACAACTAATGTGCTTCTTATTTATTTTAGAATGCTGGCAGCAAGACCCTCATATCCGTCCATCCTTCGCCTTGATTCTTGAACAATTGATGGCTATTGAAGGAGCTGTTATGACTGAAATGCCTCAAGAATCTTTTCATTCCATGCAAGATGACTGGAAGCTGGAAATTCAACAAATGTTTGATGAGCTGAGAACAAAGGAAAAGGTGAGAGATATATATTTGACTATATAAGCACATTTTTTAATATCATAGAAAGTCAGAGTCAAGAACCAGTGTGGGTATTATTCTAAAATATTTTCAGTCACCAATATTTATTAATTCTTGCCAAAACAAGACTGAACCATATTCAAAATGCATAATTGAATATAATTCCCTTTATTAAGGGAATTTTCAAATGTTAAAAAGAGTGGATAGCATGGTAAATGTGCAAAAACCAGCTTCAATTATTGTTAATATTTTATCATTTTGTTAATCTTTTTCCCTATATCATTTTTTTTTTAACTGGAGGATTTCATATCAAATCCTACACTCATGTATTTTGCCCTGAGATACTTCAATAAACATCTCTAATTGGTAAGATTTTTAAAAATAACTTTCTTTTATTATCCTTAAAAGTAATAGCAGGGGCTCCTTGGTAGCCTAGGGGTTGAGTCTCAGCGCTACCACTGCAATGGCCTGAATTCTAACCCACATGGTGCAGCAGACCTCTACTGTCTTGCCCACTGCTCCCCTCAGCTGTGTATTTCAGTAGATCTACCTGTTCTGTTCCCCACTCTGTCCCTGGTGAATCCTTTCAACCTACTGTACCTCTGGCTTGTACCCCAATTCTTCTACACCAAAAAAAGGTAATAGTAATTCCTTGATGTCATATAATACTTCATAACCAAATGTCACAATTTGTCTCAAAGAGTTCTTACAGGTTTTAGTTATATCCTTTAAAGACTTTTATGCTAATGGCACCACCCCATTTCCTTTTATCTTCAAGACATTGCTTTGTAGGGAAATTGGAAAAATGTGTAATTTTTAAATTTTTTAATGTGATGCATCAAGTTCTGGTTGGTTTTTATATTTTAAGAAAAAGACAAAAATAAACTTATATGTTAAACACACTGAAGCTGCATTTATATTGTCATGTTCAAAGTGAAATATGAGAAGTAAAACCTCCCCTATTTGGAAGCCAGACTGGTTGGGAAATGAACTAAAATTGTCTCTCTTGGCTGTTGTCAAATCACTGTTACCAGTCATTGGAGAACCCCAAATTCAGGGCATAGTTCTGTGGCAGTAACTTACTTTTTAAAAACCTGTTTGTAGAACCAGAGCATTTTGAAGTATGGTTTATTCCAGTTATCTGAAGTACATAATTGTTCAGGATGCTAAATTTTTATCTTATACATGCATTAAATGTCAGGTTAAAGTGAAATATTGCAAGTAGTTGATAACCTTTATAAAGCCATATTATCTCCCAGGAAGGAACTTTTATAACTCATATTTGTAATTTTAAAATGGTGGAATTCTTTTAAAGTAGGTGATTGTATTTTGCTGTTTTAAAGAGAGTTCTTTTGCTTACTCCAATTTATGACACTGGAATATGCCTTATGGCATTGCTGAGAGCCACTGTCCTGTGTTAGAATCACCTTGTCCTGTGTAGTGTGACTTTCATTATTATCTCTTGACTTGTACCTTGACCAAAACACAAAGGTCTAAAGCCAACCTAAGTGCAAAGGAAAGGGCAAAAGTGGGAATAAATATATATGCTCAGACATTTCTTGAGAGCTAATGTATGCCATACTGTTGTGATACTACCACCTCATACGCCCAAATTCTGTCCTTGAGTAACTTAGTTCTGGGTGGGATTTAATTGGATCTGAGGGGGGGATTAATACAAGGTTTATCATGGGTATTCCCCCAAATACAAATTGTTTTCTAAAACAAAACAGAAACAATTGACAACTGTGTCTATGGGGAAATTGCTCTGAGCTTCAAAGTGATCATTTTGTTTCAGCAAAAATACTGAATATCTACTGTAGGAGGGGAAAAGGGTTAGATAACTGAGATACAAAGATGGGTATGGATTCTATAGCCCTGAATGCCAGGCCAATTGATAAGTTTTTAAAATGGGCTTAATATACTATCTATTATCAAGGACATTAGTACAACACGTAAGTGTTGACTTAATATGCTGTTGACATTTTCAAGCCAAACATTGAAATCAGAATCTCATCCTTACTGCTCCTCTGCTTCCCTCTGCTTCCTCTTTTGTGATGTGGGATTGCTGTCCTCTTAGGTTTTCTGTCTCAGAGGTCTTGGAAGATCATCAATGACCATTCCTTCCCTGATGCCTGTTGTTCTCACTTATCCCCTATGTTCCTACAGCAGCATCCTTCCTGGTGGTTCTGCATCCATCTTGTTGCTTTAATTTATCCCCTCACTACTGCTGAGACCTTTCTAAAGAGCAAATTTGAACAGCCTTACTTTTCCTTATTAACTTTCTTTATCCTTATATATTTAGTTTCACTTTGCTCCCACCCATACTGAATTCCTCTCAGTTCCTCAAACGCCAAGCCTTTGACAGTGACCTTGTACAAATTTTCTGTGGAGAACACTGTCCTCTCCCTTGCCCTTATCCTTATTTTAAAATTGCTGGATTCTTCATTCTCAGGCCTTTCTAGGTCCCTCAGTCCTTTATTTTGCTGCACCAGATAAAACTGTGTCATAGTTTCTTATACTTCACTTATCACAGGTGGCACCCAATAATACTTTATTGTTATTTGCTTCTTTAATACTTCTTGGTCTGTCTTTTCTGCAAGATAACAGCAGCATTGAATAAAGTACTCAGCATTAAACACATTAAATAAACATGTAAAGTTTCTTAATATGCTTCTGGTATATATTTTAATAGGTGAGATATATTGGCAATTTTTATCCACATTGTTATTACTAATTTAAATGAAAAATAGTCATATAAATCAGCTATTTAACTTCTGGATAAATATTCTTGAGAGACCCTTGCACCTGGGCACAAGGAAGGTTGTTAACTGGGCATTGTTTGCAATAGTGAAAAACTGGAAGCACCCCCTGATACTCACTAATAGGGGACTAGATGCCTAATCCTATCCATATCCATACAGTGGAAAAATCTATATAGTTAAAATGAGTGATCTCTGTTTACATGTTTCAATGAGGATAAATTTCAAACATGATACTGGGTAGAAAAAGTGAGTTACAGAGGGTGCATTATATATCATTTATGCAATTTGTAAAAAACACAAAGCAGTACTACTCATATGTATAAAAAGACTAAAAGCATAAACAAGGGAAGGATACAAACCAACTTAAGAACCACAGACCAGAAGAGAGAGGGGAGAGGGTCAGAGTGTGATGCATTAGGACCTTAACAGGTCTGAACCAGACAGGGCAACCATTTAGCATCTATTAATTGTTGATTGTAAGTACCTGGGTACTTGCTATTCTCTTTCATTGTAGCAAATTTTCAATATCTCTTAACTTGGAATGATCATAAATAAGATTAGAGAGAAATATGTTTGCTGCTAATGTTTACAAGTCATGCTTACAAGTAGTAGACTTAAAGGTAATTTTTTGTCTCCCAAAGAGTTGTCAGTAGTTTGAAAGTTTAAAAACACTGTAGCAGGCAAAAATAGCCTTAGCCCTCTCCCCCTCGCCCCCCCCCCCCCACAGAGCTAATGAACGCATGGAACTCATGTAATAAGAAACAGTTATACTGTTTGACTCTGTTCAGATCATATCCATAGTTCTGTGCTTGATTGTGGTCACCAGGTTTTAAAGCACCTCCAAGGAAGATGGTCTGGAAGGCAGGAGAGGGACCAGGAAATCTGAGCAGACAGAGATCAAAACAGATGCAGAAGGGGGTGAGAAATGTAGGGGCTACCCTCGAAAAGTGGAAGAACTTGCAAGTAGACAGGTGAGGAACTGTATTTTATGTTGTTTCAGAGTTCAGAAGTAGGACCTCTTGGGTGAATGCTCAGGGATTAACATTTAGTTTTGAATTGACAGTTTTCTAAACTTTGGAGCTGTCTGGCAGTGCAGTAGACTGCTTCTTGAGCTGTTGGTCTTCAAGGAATTGAAGCCAACTGAAGAGGGTATCTATATGGGACTGTGAAAATGGATTATTCCCCCTCCACCTCTTTTAACATTAGATATTCAGTGGAATGCCAAAATCTGTAGTCATCTTGAGGAGCGGTTAAGACCAGACCAGACAGCCTGGTTAGAGTTGGGATTGTGCATTTGCTGATTGCAGAGTATTCTCTCTTTGCCTCATCACTATTAAACGTCACAGCCACGCTGTCTCATCTCGCTCAGGGATAGTGTGAAGCTTAATGAGTAATGTGCAGAAAGTGCTCAGGGCAGTTCTTACAGTAAGTGCTAAATAAGTGTTAAGTGTTAGTCTTAGAACAAAGGAAGTGGTGGCTTTGATTGAAGCCAGGGCAGGTCCTGGCAGCCACCACCATTCCAGAGTCAGCCATATGGGAAACCAGGCTCTGAGCAGTAATGCCTCAAAATGACTGACTGGATTACTTTTTAAATCCTGCAGTTCTTTGAAGGATTACTATCAGTAATATTGTGTGTTTCTTGGAAACTTTAATACATTTTGTCCACTTAAAAGTGATTGTTTTTCTTTGCATTACCCCAATTTTTTATCAGAAATTCTATAATTAGATGTTTATTAGCAAGAGTAAGATGATTTTGAGGAATGGGAGAGGATTTTAAGGAAACAAAACTTGAAGTCACAGAATTTAAAAACTGGAAGTAACATTAGTAATTATTTTAAAATGTGCATTTTACATTACTGGGAATTATGAAACTGTAGCATTGAGGCATATTGAATGAATTAGCTCTTATGTGGTTTTATAAAAACCAGAAAAGCATGTTTCAAGAATGTATGTCTGCCTTTTCTCCATTTTGAGATTTATGGTAGTTTCTTTGCTTCTCTTTTGATTGACTTTTTGAGCTATCCTGTAGTGGGCCTTTCCTCCTTTTTTGTATGATTTTTGTGCAGTGCTCCTTGAGATGTGGTATCTTGTGAGCCTTTGCTTTACTATTAGAGGATTTTTAATATATCTATATATTACTGAAAGGTTTGTAATTGCATCTTTTTTGATGGAGTGAAAAGCCAGTGTACGTGCTGTATCTTGCTTTCTTGTTCACTGATTGCTAAGGTAGGAGGCATCAAACTTGGAATTAATGGCCAGTAACTTGGCTGTGCTCTGTGTTATTCAGTAAACTGTAGCCTCCTTAGATACCAGTTCCTCCCTAAATTCCTGGCTTCTTATCTCTGTGTGTCTTTCTTTGTGCATGGGGTGCATGCACCTGTCTTTGAACCACTGTATGAGGCATGTCACCATTAATGATTAACATCTCCGGCAGGAATCCAGGTTTGTCATTACTAGAAAGGCCTGTGCCAAACAATTTAACAAATACTACTGCTTAGTAGTCTCAGCAACCAAAAGAATTTTAATATTTTTCATAATTTGGAAGTATTCAAAGGGATCCTAATACTCCAGACTCCCTGCCCCCCTTTTCCTTTTGAATATTTTAAAATCCAGAAGGAAGTATCCCTTGGTTCCTTTCTTTTCTTTTTTTTCTCTCTTGTGAAATCTTAGGCAAGTGTTTTTTTTTTTTTTTTCTTTTTTGATTCATAAACTCTTTGCAAGGGGCTTCACATTTTAGGTTGGAACCTAGAATTAAAAATCAAAAATGGTTTCTTTTTAAATTACTGTAGTTGTAACCAGCAAAAGCCTAATTGAATTTGTTACCCTTATCTCTTCCTCATACCATTTCATTGCTCAATAACTAATTGGGTTGATATCAGTACCACTGAAAAGTAAAATCTTTTTTTTTCAAGATTTATTTATTTATTTATATAAACACTGGGTACAGTCAAAAGCGCGGGAGGGTGAGAGAATTCACCAGAGCCAGAGTGGGGAACAGAACAGGCAGAAGGACCAAAGTACACTGCTGAGGGGAGCAGCGGGCGGCAGGAGAGGTCTGCGCGCCATGTGGGACCCTCACCCTGCGGCCGGGGATCAAACCGGCCCTGCAGAGGCTGCGGGCAGCTTCGCAACCCAGCGCTCAACCACTGCGCCACCAGGGAGGCCCTAAAAAGTAAAATCTTAACAAAAGAACAGATAATAATGAGTTAGAAATTAGAACTTGAATGGAAATAATTCTCTCTTTCCCAGATAAACTACAGTAAAATCTCCAATTTGAACAGAGTAGCTAACTAGTTGAAGAAAGTCACCAGTGGTATAATGGAGGCCATGATTTTTTTTTTTTGACATGTACATTTCCTTTTTTTTTCCTTTTCAAATAATAAATAAAAATTTATATCAGGCACAATATAATGAAGAAATACTAATCTGCTCTATAAGTAAGAATCAGTTGGTACATTTAACAAAAATTGAGGTCTTATTTGTCTTAAGTAAATCATTCTTCTACAATTTTGTTTATGAAGTTTGTTCTGAAAACATAAATTTATTTTTATTTATTTATTTTAAAGGTTTATTTATTTATTTTATACAAGAACCGGGTTACAGACCAGATGCATGGGAGGGTGAGAGGATTCAGCAGAGACAGAGTGGGGAACAGAACAGGCGGACTGATGAAATACACTGCTGAGGGGAGCAGTGGGCAAGACAGGAGAGGTCTCCCTCGCCATTTGGGACCCTCGCCCGCCAGCTGGGATCGAACCCGCGCTGCAGAGGCTGCGGACAGCTTCACAGTGCGGTGCTCAACCACCTGCGCCACCAGTGGAGGCCCTGAAAACATAAATTTAAAGAATGTTCCAGAGGTCAATGTCCATCTACTTAATAGATGTACCATAAATTCAGAATTAATTTGATCTGAGTAAATCGGTTATATTTGTTTATAGAGCTTCCCAGTCACTTTTTGATATTATCATGTTTGTTTATGGAAGGGTGGTCCTCTCTGTTTCTGATAACTGTGTTGATGGATAGCCACAGATTATTCTTTGAACTCATCTGTAAAATGTCCAGGGGATTAGTAGGCTTGAGTTAGCATTTCAGTCCCTTGGCTCAGCTCTCGTTTCTTCCTTGAGCCTCCACATTACAGTGTTTCTTCGTGCTTCAATATTCCTGAGGTGGGCCTATATGTAGTGTGACCTGTTTTATATCAAATATGGAATGTTTGTACAACACTCATAGCTGTCAAAGCGCCTAACTCAAAACTCCACCTGAAATGGAATCCATAATCTCTAACATAGACTTCAGTATTAGGATATTCTGAGGTTAAATGTGTCTGAGGTAGTGCAAGGGACAGTTTATAAGTGTCTTGATTTCTGTGCAAGTGCTTGAGTTAGTTGCCGAGTAATCTAGAAGAGAGGTAGCTCAGTGCTGAAAGGAATATTTATGTCTTTGATAAAGAATTCAAAGCTTTGGGCCTCCCCGGTGGCACAGCGGTTGAGCTCTGGGTTGCGAAGCTGCCCGCGGCCTCTGCAGCGTGGGTTCGATCCCCGGCTGCTCCCCGGCCACAGGAGGAGGGTCCCACATGGTGTGCAGACCTCTCTTGCCACCCGCTGCTTCCCTCAGCAGTGTACTTCGGTCCTTCTGCCTGCTCTGCTCCCTGCTCTGCCTCTGGTGCATTCTCTCAAACTCTCAAGCTTCTGACTGTACCCAGTGCGTGTATAAATAAATAAATAAATAAATAAATAAATAAATAAATGCTTAAAAAAAAAAAAGAATTCAAAGCTTTACAGCAATGAAATAAGAATTGAGGTGTGATTTTAAAACTTTGTGGAATTTTCAGTTCTACTATTGAATACTTTTTTTCTAATAGGCATAAAAGTATTCTCCAATTTATAGATTTTTCTGTTTCTCGGAAGTTCAATAATTCTAAGAGTAAAAAACAACAGGAAGTTAAACTTTAATCAGTAAGTGTCCTGACAGTGGGAACTTTTTTTATATATAATTCATGATGATCTGTTGCATAAAGTGATATTTTTCCTATGCTGATGAGATCCTGAAAAGTTCTTTGTATAATGAGCCTATTTCCCCTTGGTTTATAATTTGATGTCTAATTTTCATTTCCGATGCACTTCAGCTCACTTCTAACACATTAGCTTGTTTTTTCCTGTACTTTAATTGTCTAGGCATATTCTTAAATATTAGGAAGTCTCTGAGGGCAGAAATCTCAAATGCAGCCTTTTGTAGCTGCAACAAATATCCTTTAATCAGTCAAGCTTTTAACTTTGGGCTTTATTTTCAATCGGTCATTCATTTCATTGATACATATTAATGTTCATGTTATGTATCAGTGGTTATAAAGACTAGAGATGAAGGGAGAGAAATGTTAAAATTGGGTTTAAAAAATGTGTGATGCCTCTTTCAGCATCATAAAACTGAAAGACCAAAAGACAGCCTTGTGAAAACAACTTTGGTTTTCGTCTGCAGTAATGATGTGCTGGAAATGACCTCACTCCTACTGTTTTGTCCACAAAGAGCAGTGTCCCGTGAGGACTTGAATAACAAGGTGGTTAAGAAGGAAATTTTGGCTCCTTGATTTTGTTGGTGTGACTCTGTTTCAGGAGCTGCGGTCCCGGGAAGAGGAGCTCACCCGAGCAGCCCTTCAGCAGAAATCTCAGGAGGAACTGCTGAAGCGGCGTGAGCAGCAGCTGGCAGAACGGGAGATTGATGTGCTGGAGCGGGAGCTAAACATTTTGATATTCCAGTTAAACCAGGAGAAGCCCAATGTAAAGAAAAGGAAGGGGAAGTTTAAGAGGAGTCGATTAAAACTCAAAGATGGACATCGAATCAGTTTACCTTCAGGTATGATTTTGTACTTGTGTTTCCTAAGATTTTTTTGGTATGTCATCCCTGCAATCAGCTTCTTTGTTTTATCAGAGCCAGGTAGAGATGCTGGAATAAGATTTTAAATTATTCAATGAATAAGTATTTTCAGTGGCTTGCCTCAGTTCATGATCATAGTTTAGTGCTAATGCATTTATACCTAAGCAATGGCTCAAGGAGTGCATTGCAATACATTGCACACTGTGTTTCATGCTCAGCATACTTTCATATTTTGAATTCAAAGCAGAATTGCTTCGTAGCTGAATATTCTGAACCAGCCTTACATGACATTGTGAAAATGGAGAACAACAAAACTATTGCTACTTTGTCGTTATGTTTATTGTTTCTACAGAGATCTATAATGTCTGGTAACAGCTCATTTAGGATACTGAGGTTGGTGTTAGCACCTTCAAGAATATACATCAAGTGCTTCAGTTACACATGTGCTTTCATCTTAGGGTTTAAAATCCTTGTGGTATAAAAATGAACCAGTAAATCTAAGCAAGCTTTTAAAACTATTTTTAAAATGTTCTGACAATAACAAAAGGATTATGTGTGTTAGGAGAAACTACATAGAATAGAAAACAGCAAACATATTAATTTGCGAAGTTAAGTTCTTTAATGTTATGTGTTCTGCTCGACTTACCCCCATGTAGTTTACGATTCTTTCTAATATGAGGGAAGAACAGTGACAACACAAGAGCTGGCTGCATTTTCATAGACTGTGCATTAGATAACTATCTGTATGCCCCTCTCCCTCTATCTATATGTTTCAAATATTAGAGAGCTCTTTTTGGATTATAATGTTTTCCTAAGATGTTTGTTGATGGCATGGAAATTGGATTTAAAGAATAACAATTTTACTTTATATAAAATATGCATCAATTGTCTTGTGAAAATACTGCAAAACACTCAGAAGCTTTTGCATTATTCCAAAAATGCCTGGCAACCTGCTACTTTTTAGGTTAATTACAGATGTCCTCAATTGATCAGAAAATTGCTGTATGTGGTAGTCATTAGGACAAAATGTACGTTATTGATTATTTGGTTTCATGAGGTGAGAATAAGCTCTGGGACCTATTATACATTTCACCTTTGACCTCCCCAGGTGAGGGGGGTATACATTTCCAGGTTCTCTGATGTCTGCTTTTAACTGGAGTATAACTTGGAGAACCACTGACTGGACTTTCTTATATGTCAGACATCACTTAAAGTAGACTATTTTATTTGTAGTGAGGCTTCTGCTTGCAAGTACAGACGAAAAAACAATTCAGAGGGCACTCCATTTCAGTTTTCTTTCTTTTTTAAAAAGATTTATTTTTATTTATTTATGCAGACAAAAACTGGAGTGTGGGGCAGAGGTGCAGGGGGTGAGAGGATTCACCAAAGTGGGGAGCAGAACAGGCAGATCTACTGAAATACACTGTTGAGGAGAGCAGAGGGTGAGACGGGAGAGGTCTGCTGTGCCATGTGGGTTAGTTCCCAGGCTAGGGATTGAACTCGGGCTGCACTGGCTGATGATAGCTTGATAGCACTGAGACTTTAACCCATTTCAATTTTCTTTACCTGTTCTTAGCTATATCAGCATTCTTCTCTCTGTATCATGAGTACGTTATGATTAATATGAACTAATTCCATTAGGAAAACTTTGGAGGGAGGGACTGATGGAAAATAAACAGGAGAGAAATCAAATCATTCCAGTGATTCTTTGATCTTCAGTAGTAGAGGTTTAAATAAAATCTCTCAGGAATCCTGAAGTTAAACTTTCAATCTTATTTATCTTCTCAAATGTTACTCAGCCAATGCTTTGCATTTATTCAAAGCAGGTTGAATATGATTGTTTTTGATGGGCTTATATGGTTCCTGTATTGTGCTATTTGACTTGTCTGTTTCTGAGACTAGAGAGGACATTTTAGTTACACATTTATTAGTGTTGTGGCACTTAATAAAATGGTCCAGCTAAAAATACTGTTATAATCTTAATTCATCTTGCAGGAATGAAATCTGGCTTCTGTATTTTAGCATGGCAGTTACCTTTATACCCACCAGATGCTGCTGCTTGTTGTAACACTATTACCACTATAGGAACACCTCATTAGGACTCCCAAACTTTGAGTGTGTATGCACACGTACTCGATCACTTCTGTAATAGTCTAGCATAGGCACACATTCAAAGATTCAGAGTGGGAAAAAAAAAAAAAAGAAAGAAAGTGAGAAGCTGAAAAAAATTGAAATGAAATAAATAAATGGGTGTAGAATTTCAGTTTTGCAAGGTGATTCTGGAGTTGGATGGTGGTAAAGTTTGCATGACAGTGAGAATGGACTTAATGTCATTGAATTGTACACTTAAAAAATGTTTAAGATAGGGCCTCCCTGGTGGTGCAAGGGTTTGGGCACCACTCTATGAAGCAACCCTCAGCCTCTGTAGCACGAGTTTGATCCCCAGCTGGCCAGAGAGAAACCCACATGGCGAAGCAGACTTCTCCTGTCTCGCCCACTGCTCCCCTCAGCACTGTATTTCAGTCAGTCTGCTTGTTCTGCCCCCCACTCTGTCTCTGGTCAATCCTGCCACCCCCCCATCTCTGGCCTGTACCCCAGCTCTTGTATGCATAAATAAATCTTTAAAAAAATGTTTAAGACAGTAAATTTCATGTTATATATGTCACACAAATATTTATGTATCTGTGACCACAATAAAAAAAAATGGAAAAAGAAAAGCAAAGATTCAAAGTGAAGAATGATAGCTGTAAGGAGAATTATTTTTCTTCTTCAGGACTTTTTGCTTTTATCTGTATCATAAGTTCAAGGGAGTTAGTGGATTTTAGTAGTATTATCTGCTAGAAAATTCTTTGAATTACCAAATTTTCAAGCTGCTTAAGGGTACACTGTCAAGTAGAAGCAGTGATATATAATCAGCAGTGGTGATACTTTCAGTTTACCAAATTACTTGAACACTTTTTGTAGTAGCTTTCCCAATGTGTGACTAATTTGAAGAATTTCTCAGAAACATATTTGAGACTTCTACAAACTGACCTTTAATATTTGTGCTTACAGATCTTTCAAACACTTGTTATCAAATATGATTATTATGATTTTTTTTCTTTCAGAATCATTGATGATAACCTTTAATCTTAGGACTTTATAGTATGGCATTTTCAGAATCATTGATGTTAACTTTTAATCCTATGGCTATTTATAGCTGTGGTGACTTATCAAAACTCTCAAATGAAGTTATTCCTACAGGCAATCCTTCATAGATGGCTACCAAATACAGAAAATAAATGATTAGAAAATGACACGCCAGAATCTCAGATAAGAGTTTTTAAGTTATACTTTGTGAATTGTTGAAATTTCTTGGAATTTGTAGAAAAAGAATGATCACCATAGACATTTTTATGTTGTGACCATTTTATATCATGCTGAATTATGTTTATTTCAAACCAAAGTTGCCTTTTTAGAATATATAAAACAAGGCAACAATGATTAAAAACCTTCAAAGTTGGTGTGGATCCAAAACAGCAACAGTGAAACATCAACCATCTGCTTCTTGTGTGTGAGTGTGAGAACAAATCACAGGGGAGAAAGGGCCAATACTTCATAAGGCACTGCCACCACTGTCATATAAAACAGAATATTTCCATGAGCCTGTATTAACTTCTGTAATGGAACATGTAGTTGTTCCTTGTACTCCATGAGGGTTAGGAATGCCAATCTTCTGCATAGTCAAAAGTGCCCTTATAACTCTTTTTTTTTTTTTAAAGATTTTTTTGAAAATTTATTTATTTATTTATACAAGCACTGGGTACAGTCAGAAGCATGGGAGGGTGAGAGAATTCACCAGAGCCAGAGCGGAGAGCAGAACAGGCAGAAGGACCGAAGTACACTGCTGAGGGGAGCAGCGGGTGGCAGGAGAGGTCTGCGCGCCATGTGGGACCCTCGCCCAGTGGCCGGGGATCGAAATGGTGCTGCAGAAGCTGTAGGCAGCTTCGCAACCCAGCGCTCAACCTCTGCACCACCAGGGAGGCCCCTTATAACTCTTAACTCTCCCCAAAACTTAACTACTAATAGCCCTCTATTGACTGAAAGCCTTACTGATTGCATTAACAGTCAATGAACACATATTTTGTATGTTAAATGTATTATATATTGTATTGTCACAATAAAGTACACTAGAGAAAAGAAAATGTTAAGAAAATCATGAGAAAACACGTTGACACTATACTGAATATTGATACTCTAAATTTGTATCTGCTGTTTAAAAGAAAATCTGCATATATATGAACCCTTGTGATGTTCAAATCTTTATTGTTCAAGGGCCAATTAGCAATAAAAATACAAATATGGGTTTTGCCCAAAAGTCTGGACAAATGATAATTTTCTATGGGCAGGTATCTTTGAGAATGCTTATTCTAGCTAATACAAAGAAAACGGAACATCAGCCATTTTTCTCAGCCAAATGAGAACAATTCAGTTCTCATTTTCCGAAATGTGCTGGGACAGAATTAACCTTCCTTTGCTTCACAGGGACAAAGATGCTTATAGTAAAGAGTATTTTCTTTATTTTTTAAAGAGAAAGAAAGCCTCCTTTAATGGAAATATTTAGACTTTTTTCAAAAGGTCAGAAACATTGTGAATCTTTGGTATTGTTAAAATCCAGCCTTGTACATTGGCTACTGATCCTTGACTTTGCAAGTGGTCCATGCTAAGTTACCTGACCTGTGCTTAGTATATGCTATGATCTGGCTTTGTTTTGTTCCAAGGCTTGCAAGGACATGCCTGCCTTCTGCTCTGGGCTGGAGGATCCTTCTATAAAATGTCATATAGAATTTGATTTCATGGTTCAACCTTATGGGGCTAGTTGAACATTTATAAGGCAGTTTAAGTTAAAATAAACTGTTTCATGTCTGAATAAGAATATTTCTTTACCACTCCTCCCACCTACAATCTAGCCAATCATCACTCCTGCTGAATTTTTCCTTGCATTGTTTTTTTTTTTTTTTTTCCTTTGCTTACAACTGATTTGCTAGTCAAATATTTCATAAAATTTCTTATCTGGTATAGATGGAAAAAGCCTCCATCTGGAACTTTATTTCCATTTCCCTCCACCCAACTATCTAGTTCTCAGCAATTAGATTTCAGTGCCAGTGTGATTCTGTTTCAAAACTCTGTACTGTTTTCTCATTCAACAAGCTCTTAGAGGATCTACCATGTACCAAGTCCTAAGGGTTACAGTAAACCATGATCTCTGCCTTCATGTTACTTATAATCTTAAACAGAAAATACTGTGCAAAAGACTAATCTCCTTTTATGTGCAGGGCACTGTTTCCATTTTGGAGTGGGGTCTAGCTGTGATGGAGACTACAGTGACCTGTGCCCTTAGGAGGGCTGCTGTTGTATTGGGGGAAGGGTGTGAACTTTAAGCTAATAATTTCACACTTTGTTTTTTAAAGATTTATTTATTTGTTTATTTATTTATTTATTTATACAAGAATCGGGGTACTGGCCTGATGCACGGGAGGGTGAGAGGATTCACCAGAGACAGATTGGGGAACAGAACAGGCAGACTGATGAAATACACTGCTGAGGGGAGCAGCAGGTGTGACAGGAAAGGTGTCATGTGGGACCCTCTCCTGTGCCATGTGGGACCCTCGCCTGTTAGCTGGGATCGAACCAGTGCTGCAGAGGCTGAGAACAGTTTTGCAGTGTGGCCCTCCACCGCCTGCGCCACCAGGGGAGGCCCTGCACACTTTTTTACTTGCTACAATTATTAACTACTATGAAGGAAAATTCATATGACAATGATTAGCAAAGAGATATCACCTAGTCTAAGGAGATCACTGAAGACTTCTTTAAAAAGTAATATTTAAATAGAGTCTTGAAGTAGTATCTTTTTTTTTTAAGATTTATTATTTATTTGTTGATTGATTGATTGATTTATACATACAAGCACTGCGTACAGTCACAAGCGTGGGAGGGTGAGAGAATTCACCAGAGCCAGAGTGGGGAGCAGAGCAGGCAGAAGGACTGAAGTACACTGCTGAGGGGAGCAGCGGGCAGCAGGAGAGGTCTGCGCGCCATGCGGGACCCTCCTCCGGTGGCCGGGGACAGCCGGGGATCGAACCGGCACTGCAGTGGCTGCGGGCAGCTTCGCAACCCAGCGCTCAACCGCTGCGCAACCGGGGAGGCCCCTTGAAGTAGTATCTTAACAAATAAAGAGGATTAAGGGGGAAAAAAAAGGAAGAGAGCAAAGCTTTATTTCCTTCCAGGAAATGGAAAAAGACCGGTGTGGTTTGACATAAGGGGTCAACAAACTATGCCCCATACACCAGGTCCAGTCTTTTCCTGTTTTGTCCAGTGCATGAACTGGACTATACACTTTTAAGAACACAGAGAAAGAGGAATATTTCATGACATGTGAACAATATGTGAAATTTATAAATAGCATTGTCCATAAACACAGTTGTATTGGAACTCAGTCACCTATGTTGTGTGTGACAACCTTCACACATCATCATCATCAATTTGAGTGGTTGTAACAGAGACCAAATGGCTCACAAAGCCTAGAGTATTTACTGTGTGACACTTCACAGAAGGTTTTCTGCCTTCTGCTTTATACCACAGCAAATGATGGGAGAAAGGGGAGAGGTGAGGTTGGAGCAGCAAGAAGAATTCAGATTTGGATTCCATGGGCTTATAGAGTAGGTTATGATTTTGACCTGTAACTTGAGAATTATAAGAATCCTTTGAAAGATTTAAAAAATGCACATGGCTGCTTTTGGGTAGACCAGAGTGCCCACATCTAGATGCAAAAATGTAGAATGAAGAATTGTGGGAGCATCAATATGAAATGATGGTGGTGGTGAAAATGGAGAGAACAAGAGTTGCTAATGTATGTTGAGCACTTTTTAGATCCTGAGCCCCACACTAAATGTTCTCTGTACTTCTTTGTACTTAATTTTTTACAACCATCCTCTGAAGTAAGAATAATGATTTCCTCTCTCCACCATTTTTGGGTAAGAGATGTTGGTTAACAGATAAGGTTAAGTTGCCTTCTCAGAATTGGTTAGTAAGTGGTTAATTAGCCTTCAGATCCAAGTTTGTTAACTCCAGATCCTAGAAAATAAGCTTCTCAAGTATAAATATAAGGATGATATATACTACAAAATTCTTAAGATATTTTATGTTTGACTGGATGTGGATGGTCAGGGAGAAAGCAATATCAAGAAAACTTTATAGATTTCTAGCATGAATAATTGGATAGGTAACTTACTTAGCAAATTCCAACTCTTCCTCATTTCAAATGCCAGGTGGTTCTTTAAGGTTCTTTAGAGTATAATTTTCAAAAATTAACTCTCTTGCAAAATGTAGTAAACATGTATCAAAGATTTTATTCAATTTTTTTGATTAATGAGGGAGCCCATTAAAGTCAGTTCAAATGAAAATTTGTGGAGGTATAAGTATTTAAGAGCAAATTAATAAAGGAATGTTAGGCTTAGATTACTAGGTTAAATATAAACTTGATTAATTACCAGTATGGCAATAAACTATAACCTTTTGGACTGTCTTTTTGGCCAGACAGAAATTATTTGTGTCATCCCCAGACAAAAATCTACAGGTTAACCTATGACCCTGCCAAGTTGTAAATATAGCCCAGTCAATAGAAAACCAAAGGTTAAGAACTCAGCACTACCCTGCAAGAACACCCAGTAATTTGTTTCCTGTGTGTACATTCTTGGCAATCTTCCTGTTTACACAGTTGTCCCAAACCCTTTCCTCATCCTTCTGGTAATGTGAATTGTTTGTCCATACATTCCCTTAGTTCTCTGTCGTGGCGACCACTGCGTTACAGCTAGGTAATTGTAAGTATCATTTGTGGAGTGCCTTGACCACAAAATGCTTTCAGCTGTAGGGCAAAGGAAATTTTTCCTTGACCTTCTTAGGGTCCCTGAGTTTGTTTGAAAATTAAGCTGACAAAGACAGGTCAACAAGGAAAAAGCATAAAAATGTGCTTAATGTAAGTTTTACATGGTACAGGAACCTTTGTAAGGAAACGAAGACCCCAAAAAACAGACCTGAGTATTTTTATGTGAGGTTTACATGAGTGGAAATTGCATAGAAATGTGATAGGTTAAATAGCATGAGGGGAGGGCATCCCATCCTCACCGACACTTTCTGTTTTAATCACCATAGCAAGGCCTGTGAGACATTTGTTGTGCCCACTTAGCAGTTGAGAAGACAGTCTCCCAGAGCTGGGTTCCTTCTGGTTTGAGGTCTATTGTTTGTTAGTGACAGAACCAGTTAACGTTAACCATTTAATGCCTGGGCTTTCCTGTGTCTGTTCTGTTTTTAACTATGTCAGACTGAATGAAAGGAACCCTTTCTTCCCAAAAGATTGTATGTTCTAGATGTTCTCAGTAATATTTCATTTTCTACGGGTGTGTGTATCTCACAATGCCTAACATATCATAGAATCTCAATCGTTGAATCCTGATGTAGATGAGAAATTAAGAAATAGACTCTGATAGCTACTTCATTTTCAGTGTCTGGCAGTTTTACTTTAATTGCTAAATGCTAAAGGAGTGGCGGTGAAGATAACCTAAAATCATGAAATCTCTGCAAAACTGGGAGACTGACAGAAGTGGAAGGGGCACCCAGTGGGCTAGGATGAAATGTTATTGGGGCTTTGGGGGTGGGCATGGTATATAATAGCATTCATTTGTAGAGATGTGAACCTGTACTCTTAAAACTGTATAGACAGTGTTGTAAACCAATGCTACCTGCATCAACATATTCTAAAAAATTATGAAATCTCATTTCTTGCTTTTTTCCATATCCTGCAGATTTCCAGCACAAGATAACCGTGCAGGCCTCTCCCAACTTGGATAAAAGGAGGAGTCTGAACAGCAGCAGTTCCAGCCCACCCAGTAGCCCCACAGTGATTCCCCGACTCCGAGCTATACAGTGTAAGCTTTATCCCCGGCACAAGGACCTCTGTGCCAATTTCTGTCATTAATTGACATGGATTAAACTTAGGCAGACATGTTTTTTCTAGCTGGTTATAGCTAACTAAGCATGTCACATATAGTAGGTGTCACAACTATTTGGAAAACAAAATATGGTCTTATGATTCTTAGTCTAATATTTTTATCTGTACAACAAATGATTTTGGTCTGTGCAAGTGGTGATGTGATCAGGCCACAGAGTAGAAAGTATAATAATTAATATATCTCAAGACATTTTGCTAAACACTTAAATGTAAAATTGATGTCATTCTATCAGTAGCATATTTATGAATATTTTGAAAAAAATGAAATCAAGTATTCAAGGTTTCTTCCACTTCTTTTCTTGTTTTATAGAGAAAAAAAGTACTTTGCTTTTTGTGATTTTACTTTAGGTCTGAGCCAATATAATACTCCAGAATAACCAATCTGAAAGCATTTTCAGATTGGTGGAAAGAATACATAGAGATAGTTTGCCTGGCACCTTTGTACTATGAGAATTTCGGTTAGTGGAATGAAATAAAACTGTTGATGATTTTTGAAGATGACTCCAAATAAAGCTCAAAAGTAGACTATGCAAAAGAAGGGGTTAAATGTGTATATATGTACGTAATCTGTAAATCAGTCTACGTTACCATATTAATAATTTACGTCCTCTCCTTTTACCACCAAACTTAATTCTCTTCCTGCCATGATTATTTGGGAAAAAAGAATTACAAAATAACGTTTAGCCAGGTTTTCTACCATCAATTTATTTTTTTTCTTTTAGCAATGAAAGTGTTTGTACCAGCAGAAATTTTTTCTTAAACCCTTTTTTATAGTTAAAGGAAAATAACTTCAATAAATGTGTAATAATCTAATGTAGACTCTTAGACCTTAAGTAAAGCACTTCATTTTATTTTTATAGCTGATTGGTCTTTGTGAAAGCATTTTTTATAAAGCTGTACTTTATGCTTTGCTTTTCCTACACAAAGTAAGGACTTAATTAAAGGAATATAATGAGTGTAAAAGACTTGTCTCCCAGCTCTGCTGAAGGAACAAAGAATCGAGAACTCAGCTGTTTCTCTGCACTCTTCCCTGTTGTCTTCATATTCTTTTTTCTTGTATTTAAAGACAATTTTTTTCAAGACTTAAATTTTTCAGAGCAGTTTTAGATTGACAGCAAAACTGAGAGGAAGGCACAGAGATTGCCCAGGCACAAACCATCTCCACCACTGCTTCCATCATCCTGTATCAGAGGTTCATTTCAAATTGATGAACCTACATAAACATCATCACCGCCCAAAGTCCATAGTTTACATTGGGGTTCACTCTTGGTGTTGTCCATTCTGAGTTTGGACAAATGTGTAGTGTCATGTATTCACCATCATAGTATCATACAGGAGAGTTTAGTTCACTTAAACATTCCCTTTGTGCCATGTGTGCCTCCTCATACTGCCCCCCCATCCCTACTCCTAGCAACCACTGATCTTTTTTTGTCTTCATAGTTTTGCCTTTTCCAGAATATCATGTAGTGAAAATTATGTAGCATATGACTTTTCCAGATTGGCTTCTTTCACTTAATGACATGCATTTAAGGTGCCTCCAAGTCTTTCCATGACTTGATAACTCATTGCCTTTAAACCTTGAATAATAGGCCATTGTCTAGAGGAACCATTGTTTGTTTATCCATTCACTGTTGAAGGACAGCTTTGTTGCTTCCAAATTTTAGTTATAAATAAACTTGTACACATTCATGTTTAGGTGTTTGTGTGGACATAAGTTTTTGACTCCTTTGAATAAATACCAAAGAGTGCAATTGCTGGATCATTTGTAAGATTATGTTTCATTTTGTGAGACACCACAACCCTGTCTTCTAAAATGGCTGTGCCATTTGCATTCCCACAGGCAGCAGGGGAGGGTCCCTGTGTACATGCTGGCCTCACTGAATGGGGAAGTCGTATCTGGATGAGCTAGGCTCAAGATTGGTGCTAGTTAAGCTGAATACTTTTGGGATTACAAATAAATTCTGATCATGTGGATCTCTGACTCTAGTGAATTCTCTCACCCTCCCGTGCTTCTAACTGTACCCAGTGCATGTATAAACAAACAAACAAACAAACAAATAATAATACATGCCTCTTAAAAAAAAATGAAGCAAACTTGGGGAGCTTCCCTACTTCCCCCAAATAGCAGGTGCCTCGAAATTCTTTCTCTGAGGTAGCCCGTGAAAGCATTGTAATCCAGATACTCCAAACAGAACCAGCTTTATGTATAGGAGCTGCTGCTTCACCTTCTTTAACCTGAATCTTGGTCACTATCTTTTCTGACCCTAACTGCCCCCAACAGCTTTATCGTGTCTTGGTTTCTGGGTCTCCTCTGGTCACTAGCTCGTTTTCACTGTTCAGTATAGTGTGACAGTGAAGGGCGTGGACTTGGGAATCACGTTGTCCAGGATTGAATTGCAGCTCTGGCCCTACTATACTGTGACTTTGAACTAGTGCCTGAACCTCATCATGCCTCAGATTCCATTTCTTTAAACTGGGAATGAGACTAGTTTCAAAGGCCCAAATGTATATAAAACACTTGGAACAATGTCTGCACATGGTAAGCAGTTTATATGTGTCAGCAGTTGTCATGGTCTTCACTTTTACTATTGTTACTCTGAAGCTGTATGTGGCCTGAAGGTCTCTCACTATTGTCTGCCATTTATAGTATTGATATTTATTCCTTTAAAGATATTGCCTCTCTCAGATGGATTGAGGTATATTTACATGCACACCTGATTCAGATGAATGGACTTCTTTTTCGGATGCGTTGTAGATATTATCTAGCATACTTTCCCTGAACAAAGATGAGAAAGTGTGAGTTAACTTAAATGAGAAAAATTCTTAGGAAAGCATGGAAAGAAAGAAAAAGCTGTGAAATTGAAGGGAAGGATAATTACAATTTGAGCAAGATGTGGATCATTTAGGTAAAGTTGAATTAAAAGTAATTACCCCAAAGATTGTTCAAAGAATACTAAAGTAAAGGACTTTAGATGTATAAGATTGACTTTGGATAAAAACATAGTTATTTCACCCTGGTACAAAGAATCACTGTCTGCTAAAGAGAACATAGTCTAATATATTTGAACAAAATACTCTCTTATTCTAACTTCCTCTGGCTTGCTCTAATGATTGGCATTGTTGCATGATATCATATTTAGGGCTCCCTTTTCTTTGAGACTAGGAAATGGTAGAATTCACTAATCCTCTGAGAATTTCAGGTTTCAGGGTGTGTCTTAGGGTTGATGTCTTCAAGTGAGTACAAACACACACCTTTTTCCTATTACTGAATAGAATCAAATGATAGAAAAGGCAATTACAGAGACTCCTGTTATTATAGGGACTTGCTGTCATTGTATGTCCTTGGCATGTTTCCCAATAAAAAGTATCATAATGAAGAGGGAAGTTAGAAGCACTTGTTTTTCCAAGGAGATGGTTGATAGTCCTCCCCCATTCCACCCTACTTACTGATGTCCATAGCAAGGAAAAAAAAAACCAGAAATCTCTGGTAACTAGAGTGGTGATAACAGGTTGATAATGAGTAAAGAGAGGGAGACGTATAGTAAAGTATGACCCCCACCAAGGCACAGACCTTTGTAACCCAGCCCCAGCGCCATTGTAACAACAGTTCACATCCACCAAACACCCACTTCCAAGTTGTATTTATGTGCTAACCCATTTCATTCTCAAAGCAGCCTTCTCAAGTAGATACTGTTATGGTCCCTCAAAAAGGCAAAGAGAGGTTATCAATCTTGACCTAACTCAGTAGCTATGAATCAGTGGTGAAGCATGTGGATTCTTCACCATGTCCGTTCCAGCTTCTTCGTTCAGTAAAAGGTATTGGGGGACATGGGAAACAATATGGAGGGTCCTCACAAAATTAAAATTAGAAATAGAACTGCTGTATGATCCAGCTGTTCCACTTCTGAGAATATAGACAAGCAAATAGCCAAGCACTAACATGGAAAGATACCTGTACTACTATATTCAGTGTAGCATTATTTGTAATACCCAAGATACGGAAACAATCCAAGTGTCCACTGATCAATGAAAGGATAAAGAAGTTGTGGTCTGATACACACACACATTGGAATATTATTTGGTCACAAAAAAGAGGAAACCCTGTCATTTGCAACAACATGGAAGGACTGTAGGCATTATGCTAAGTGAAGTAAACCAAACAAAAGTAATCTGTGATCTCACTACTATGTGGAACCTGATTTAAAAACAATCAAAGAAATGCATAGAAAAAGAGATCAGGTTTGTGGTTACTAGTGTCAGGGGAAGGTGAATTGAAGGAAGGTGGTTAAAAGGTAGAAACTTGTGGTAATACCGATGGTCTCACTTGGAGCAGGAATGTAGAGGATCCAAATAAGGGATCAGGAAAAAAAAAACTAATTATAATAAAGTAAAAATCAAAATCAAGAGGCAACTATAAACCAGGTGGGGAGAAGGGAGTAGGATCAAAACAAGGGTGGCAGGAATTTTACGGGGACTATAACCAAGATGAAAATGCATACACTGTACAAAAATGAAAAATGATGTAAAAAATATATAAAATAATTAAAAATAAATAAATTAAAAAAAATAAACTTCCAGTTATAAGGTCAATATGTAATGTCCAACATGCTGTCTTAACACTGCTGGATGATATATATGTAAGTTGTTGAGGGTAAATCCTGAGATTTCTTATCATAAGAAAAAAGAATTTCTTTTTCTGATTTTTCTTTTTATTGTGGATATGAGGTAATGGATGCTAACTGATCTTATTGTAATAATCATTTCATAATATATGGAAATCAAACCATTATGCTTTACATTTTAAACCTATACAGTGGTATATGGCAATTATATTAATAAAACTGGAAACAAAAACTTACTATAAAATACAACTTGATAAGAATATGGATAAAGTTTATTAAGATGTATTAAAAGCCACAGTGTTGGATTAAATATTGAAACAGATTACCTTGAAAAAAATTAGGGTGCTGTTTAAGTTAAATACTCAATTTCACTCTTTTTTTGCCCCAAATAAAACAGGTAAATAAATAAGCAGATCTTTGCTGTGAATTTCCTCAAATTTTTATCTCCTCTTTTAATTTAGTGCACGTTTCTTGTGATTTTCATGACTAAGGAAAGAAGTTTGCCATGCATAGAATGAAAAAAAACATTTTTCACTACATGTCTTATGGCGTTTCACAACAGACTTGATTCATTTAACTTAAATATTTTTCCACTGGTTGATTAGTATTGTTCTTTGTTTAGTGACTTCAGATGAAAGCAATAAAACTTGGGGAAGGAACATGGTCTGTCGACAAGAAGAATTTGAAGATGTGAAAAGGAATTTCAAGAAAAAAGGTTGTACTTGGGGACCAAATTCAATTCAAATGAAAGAGAGAGCTGACTGCAAAGAAAGGTGCGTGTTTGGCGCCCATTGGGATTCTAGTGTGCTCTGTGGCAGGGTGCAGCGGTGCCTGTATAAACATGGCATTGCCAGTCTTTCAAAAAGCAGTTAGAGGGTCCTCCTTGGTGATGCAGAGGTTTAAGACAGCACTATCAAGCTTCACCAGTGTAAGGGCAGGAATGGACACAGAGCAGGTTTTCTGATCCCATGCAGACTGGGTAAAGGAGGAATTAGAGTCCTTAGTGGGTTTTTGCAGGTCTTTTATTGGGATTCACCAGGCATATGACAGGCAGGGGTGCTGGGGGGCCGGGAGGCTGGCAGTCCTCCCAGCCCCCAGCAAATCTTCACTCTATCTGGGCTCTCTGGCGTTCTCTGCTTCTTTCTATGGCTCTGCTTCTCTCTCAGCTTCTCTTTCGGCTTCTACTGGTGTCCCCATGACGCCGCCCTTAAAAGCACAGTCTTAGCGCAGGTGTACCCACTTCAGGTACCCGCCATCAGGCATGCATTCAGGATCACGGGGTTCCCTCATCTATCCTGATGGCGGGAGGGCAGAAAAGCCTGATACCTTTTACCTTACCCTATAGTCCACCCCCTCAGTGTTTTCTGCCATATAATCCACACATACACAACTTTGTTTCTTAGCAAACACAAACAATGCAGCCATGGCCCACAAAAGCAAATACATCACAATATAACAAAATACAACAGAACACAAATAAGTCCAGGCAGGGCCCCAACCTAGTGCAAAAGACAATTATTGGTACCAGCAGATGAGCCACCAAATCTGCTGCCGAAGGCACTGCTCATACGAGGGAGGGGAACCATTCACGGCATCTACTATAACACACCAGGAGCCGTCGGGCTTCCTGGCCTTCTCTGGCTGTAGTCTCAGCTATAAGCCACACACAGCATCCACCCCCAGGATGCACGAGCTCCAGGATTGGCGATTCTATTCTGTTGGGGGTAATTGCCAACCCTCAGGGTTTCTGTCAGCAGTCGCTTCAACACTCGGCCTTCATTGCCACCAATGCGACTCGCAGACCCCTGCACTCAGGCCAACCCACTGCACAAGCACATGGGTTGGGGATCCAAACTCTACATGCGGCTTGTGCTCTACTCCAAGCCACGTTCCCCACCCGTCCCTCAAGGACGGGTTCTTCAGCTCCTCACCCTCACTCAAGAATGAGCAGGGCATCACCCACAGGTGATTTTACGAGACTCACAGGTCTTCAGCATACTCAGGCTGCTTAACATCCACTCAGGGCTTCTCAACTTAGCATCAGCACCAGCTTTTGCCTTCTCAGTTGGTTTTTCTCCTCCGCCTGGATGCTGGGCATGCACAGGCTGCTTTTGGCCATCAAGGCCCACTGGCCACCCCCAGACTCCCATCTCCTGGGGTTTACAAACAAAACTGTTCCACCCCCAGGGTCCCAAAACATACCAACCTGCAAGGTCCTCCGCCTTCTGGCAGGATTGTCAGTCCAAGTTCATCAGCCCATGTCCATCAGTCGAAGTCCATCGGCCTCTCCCTGCATCAGCACTGGCGAGCTCTGAATCGTGGTCCTCTCCTCCCCGATGATTCTGCTGCCTCAGGGGTCGTTGGCTGGTCCTTCCAGGTGTCATTGGCTGGTTCTTTTAGGTGTCTCCTTCGGCGAGGTCTTATCCCGTAGATCCTGGACATTGTCCATCTCCTGGGTCGCCATGATGCCTCCGGCGTCGTCACAGGCAGTCTTTTACTCCTTAGTCCCTCCAGGTCTTCGGAGGGCTCCATATCCGTCTGCATGGATCATCTTGCCGACTTATGCCAATTGTAGGGGTCAGGACTGACCACTGAGCACAACCAGCCACTGCAGCACAAGTTCGATCCTGCTGGCCAGGGAGCAACACATATAGTGCAGCAGACCTTTCCTGTTTCACCCGCTGCTCCTCTCAGCAGTGTATTTCAGTAGATCTGCCTGTTCTGCTCCCCACTCTCTGGTGAATCTTCTCACCCTGCCCCTTCCCCCGTACCTCTGGCTTATACCCCAGTTCTTATATGCATAAATAAATAAATATTTTTTAAAAGCAAAATAATACAGAGCTATCTGAATATTAATTTAACTTGTGAGTTTATCATACTAAGTTAATTATTAGTCAAGTGGTTTTAAAAAATTATCTGATTTTCTGTTTCATGTTAAGGTTTTATTTGTACTTGTTGACTTCTCAGAACACAAGTACAGATGTGTTCTGTCTTACTGCCTTGGGAATGTTGGTGTTGTGCACCCACCAAAACTTAGTTTGTGTGTTGTATGTTTTTATTTTATCAAAATAAACATCTTTCTCTTGTAGAATAAGACCTCTCTCAGATGGCAACAGTCCTTGGTCAACTCTCTTCATAAAAAATCAGAAAGCCATGCCATTGGCTTCATTATTTGTGGACCAACCAGGTAAATGTGCTTCAGGAAATAGAATTTGTTTGAATTAGACTTAGCACCTGAGTGTTTCACAAGCTTTGCGTAAGTAGTTTCACATGGTTATTCAAATAGCATAGGGAAGGTTAGCAGATAACATAGCATTGCTTATACATTTAGTTAAGTTCTAAAGTTATTATCTGTCCTAAAAGCTGTATGGTAGAAAGCCACTAGTTACTTTATTGATTGGAAATTTGTAACTACTGTTGTTTACCAAAAAATTTAGTGTCAAAAATCATTATATAGAATTTATTTAACATAAGAAATAGTAAGTTGAAAATATAGACACCCTGAAATTCTGCTGATATTAAGGGGAGTTCTCCTGCTATACCCCCATTTCTTGAGATGATGAAATCATGCCAGTAAGTTAGCTGTGAAAAACTACTCAGACAGTATAATATTGGGAATCACTGTTTAAGTGATCCTGTTTAGGTATTCATAGAAGGTGAAAAGGATATGGAAATTCTTGAAAAACTTCAAATATTGTTATCACCAGAGAAAATGGGTCTTTATAGTATTTGACAATTTAAGAAAATGCTTTGATACTGTGGCCAAATTTAGCAAAATGTGGTATAAAGTTTTTGAATTTATTTTCAGTGCAATCTGATAATAAATTTTATAAGCACCTTACCACTCACTACCCATATTTAATTTTCTTCTGTATCATGAGAATGTGGTTTCCGTAGAAATACACTTGAATTTACACAGGACAGGTGCTTTGTAGTTCTTGCATAAGTGCTTTGTGTGGTTAGATTCACTCTCATGCTCTGACTCTTGCTTGTAAAGGCAAAAGATTCTCTTATATACTGTGATCTATTATCATAGTTTGGGGACTAATGAAGAACAATTAGAAGTAATAAGGCTGCTGTCCTGATAGTATATTTTTCATTATTTATCACTGTCCAGGGTTATTCAAAGAAGTCTTCCTGCCTTTTCTCCCCTTAATTCTTTTATCCTTTCTTCTATTCTTTTATTCTTTCTAATTCTTTTATTCTTTCTTTAAATATTTGATCTTATTAATAACTCCTTCAAAAGACAGTGGAAATAAAAGGAAATATTTGGCTGACTCTATGTCCATTAAGTTACCACTAAATTCACCATTAACCAAAGGGTTAATGGGCAACAGGTGTCATCTGTCTGTGCTGGGCTACTGGTTTCCCTCCTTGTACCCCCTCGTAATGTCCACTGTGACCTGATTCCTCTAAGGCATTTATGGCCCAACTCAAAAATTCCTGAAAGCTTTCCCCTAAGCCAGAGTAGTATCCCACCACATCCCTCTATCACATTTTTGTTAATTTTTAACTCTTATTTGAAATGCTCATTTGTCTACCTGGACACCCATTTGTAGTGTATGTATTCTGTCACCCCCAAACTGGAATGTCAGCCCCGTGAAGGCAAGGATTTCATCTGCTTTGCCCAGCGCTCTGCTCCAATGCCTGGAATATGTCAAATATTCAATATGTATTGAATGAGTGAATCCTAAAAGGACTGTTTGCTATTATGTTAATAATAATTATATTTATGTTTGCTTGGGGCTACACATGCATGTCATTGCTCAGGAAGAGCACTGGGAAAGACTGTGGCTGGTCAGTGTGAGTCTGTGGTGACTGCAGGGAGAAGATGTGTGTTGTGCTGCTCAGTGAGAGTGCATATACCTCATGTTAGGAACAGCTCACATTAGGAATTAGCAGACTGAAATCTGTAGATTTTTTTTAAATGATGGATTGGTAATGATTGCTACTTTGATACTTGTTATGTAGACTGTGCTTACTTGATGCAGGCATTACTCAGGGAAGCCCCCCAGAAGATAAAATAGAAAAAACATATGGTCAGAAGCTTGCTGATAGCAGACGTGCACACAGCCGACTGATCTTAAAGGAGTAAAAGAAACAGAGAGGCTTCCGAGGCCTCAGAGGAAGTCAGGCTTGTACATGGGGAAGTAGGCATTAGTGAGCTGGGCAGGGCAAGGTGGTTTTCTGAGAGAGCCTTCTGAGGGACAGGTGAGCTGGGGTATGCAGTGTTAGAGTGGAAATAGGAAGAGGCATGAGAAGAGGGGAGTATGCTGAGCACTGGCTTGTTTGGAGAAGAGCTGGCATATCTAGATTATAGAGTATGTTGGAGATGTAGTGGGACGGCAGAATCACCCACCACTCCATTGCCTGTTGCCTAGAACACCATGTGGAGGAGTTTGTTGTTTCCATCATTCACTGGCAAGCTCCTCAGTGCTCCCACTACAGCTTCCTCTTCAGCTCCTAAGTGTGTAGCTTTTTGGGACTCTAACCTTTTTTGGAGAATCTTCCTCCATGACAGGGGCTCTCAAACTTTGGTAAGGGCCTGCTGAGACAAACTGAGGACTCCACCCCTAGAATTTCTAGTTCCGTAGTCTGAGTGGGCCAAGAATCCTCGATTCTAGTTTCCAGATATGCAGGTGCTGCTGGTGCAGGCTGCACACTGAGAAGCTGCTGGTCTGGGCCTGACAGTCCATTTACCTGGTGAGTCCTCGAGGTGGCCTGGCCCTTCATCCAGGAGAGGAGTAGTGCACATCTGGCCTGACGTGTGCCTAGAGCCTGTATATGTGCATGTGCATGTTTGTATCTTCATGACTTTATTTCTATAGTAATTTCTGTCTTCCTTGCCAGTGAAGAGCCGATTTCTCCATGATAGGGAACAGCCATAATACACTTGCTGGTTTCTGTGCAGGGAACCTTGCGTAGCTAGCAGCCTCCTCACTCTCCTTCCTTGGCTCCTCCCAGACGAACCATTTGTTGAGCTGTAAAGAAGGCAGTATATTTCATTTGGATTATGTATTTACTAGGTTTCAGCGGTTGTTTTACAGTAGGATGTAAATGATTCTGAAATGTTAGTACCATGTGTCTGTTTCAACCTTTATTTAGGTGCTTGTGAAGAGCCAAAACTTGCCCCTGATGGATTAGAACACAGAAAACCAAAGCAAATAAAATTGCCCGGTCAAGCCTACGTTGATCTACCTCTTTGGAAAGATGGCCAGAGAGAGAATCTTGGGGAACCTGAAAGCTGGGAGGAGGGGACCCCTGTGAGTCCTGCTGCTGGCACTCCTCAGGTGACCCCTACAAATAGTCTGAGTAGACCCCCCCAGAGAAAAAAAATGGAGTCTGCTTTGTACGGTTGCACCATGCTGCTGGCGTCAGTGGCGTTGGGCCTGGATATCAGAGAACTGAGCAGAGCACAGGCCCCTGAGGAACTGTTGCCCCGGGAAGAAAAGAAGAAACGTGAGGGGATCTTCCAGAGGGCTCCCAAGTCCCGTAGCAGCACCACTGCCCCTAGGAGGGCATCTGCTAGTGAAGGGGGCAGCAGCCCAGCTTCCCTCCCTCCCTCAAGTGCTGTGAGCCTTCTCTCCATGCCTTCTCTCTCCACAAAGTGCTTGCTACAGACTGATGGTGACGATTCATTTGAGGGCAGCACACACATCATTTATGACCCCAAGACGCCTGCTCCAGGTTTTTGCCCTGCTGTCAGAGGACATAATCAAGAGCCAACCTCTGTGCCAAGACTGGACACTGATCTTAGTGTGTGGAAAAACCCATCTGCGCCCTTCATAGAGCAGACACACGTGCCTTATTATGTCCCTTCTAAAGAAAGAACAGCATGTCACAGACGGACCAGGTCTGATGGAAATGCCTTCTGGACCCCAAGTAGGTTGTTTTAGTTGGGGGGAAGTACCAAATCTCAACAATTGTTGAGATTTGCCTGTCAAATTGTATAGCTATCTGATTTTATCTTGTCCAATGGATTACATTTGCAATTTATTTGCACTTTTCACATAATCTCTGAATTTTGCCCTATTTTATTTGACTTTATCACTTAGATTCTGTGGTAAAGTATAATTAAATTTCAATGATGTAAATATATTATAGCAGAAAGAGCATGTAGAGACTCAAAAATCATGTGTTGGAGAAGACAGGTCACTCGCCCAAATCTGAACCAGTAACTGACGGGAGAGCTGGAACTAACCTCACCTTCCCACATGCCTTGTCATCTCTATTACCCCCTTCACTACTCAGTTTATGCTGAGACTGTGGTTAGCAGGTGTAAAACTCAAATGGCATGCGAGGTTCTGAGTGCTCAGGGGGTACACATTGTGATCTCTTTGGTAGGTGAAGGTAACTGCAATCACCTCGTGTGCCTCTCCTGAGTATTAAGTGAGGTCATGTATATAAAACGTGCCTTTTAAGTTGTGAAATGCTAAAGCTATATTAAAGCTAAAAACTGCTGTCATTTTCCTTATCTTTCCCTCTGCCTCTTTATGATACCTAGACATGACTTTTTTCAGATTATTGTTCATTATCGCTAGATAATTTGGGTTATTATTCTGTTGTAATGCATTAGAACATAAGTAATTTGTAATTGCACAAGGAGAAATCTTAGTACAGTAGTCTTATAAGAAACTGTTCTTTTTCTCTTAATTATAAGTCAGTAATTATTTGCTAGCGTGGTAAAAAGAGAAGGGGGAACGTAAAAAGTAACTGCTTTCTTATTTACAGTAATTTTTTTTCAAACTGTAACTTGAAAGTGAAGCTTAATCATATTAACTATTATTTTTTAAAGTCTTAATTTTATTTGAGGCTGATCCATTTTGAAGTCTCCCTGTTTGTCACCAGTTGCAACTATGCCCTTTGGTGCTGATTCACTGTCTACAGATATATTTTCCACAGGTGGACGCATCTTTCCAATCATGCTGTGCTTTTTCATTAAAAAAAAAAAAAAACCCTAACAGTTCAAAAAGGCCTGCATTTTGATTTTTTTTTTTTTTTTTTTTTTTTTTTGGGAAGCATGTTAAGGGTTTTTATTTATTTATTTTTTTTTTTTATAAATTTTATTGTTATATTCCCCATACAATTGCAGCCCCCCATTCTGACCCCAATCCCTCCCCTCCTGCCCCCGCCCCCCTAAAAGTGTCTCTGGTTCATAGTTTTTTGTTGATTTTGATTTTCACTTTCTTATAGTTATTCATTTTCCTGGTCCCTTATTTAAGTTTTCTAGATTCCTGCTATGAGTGAGACCATCCGGTATTTTTCTTTTTCTTTTTGGCTTATTTCGCTGAGCATGATCCCTTCCAGCGCCATCCATGTTGCAGCAAATTGCATGTGTTTATCTTTTTTGAATGCTGAGTAATATTCCATGGTATATATGTACCACATCTTCTTGATCCAGTCATCTATTTTTGGGCATTTGGGTTGTTTCCAAAGCTTAGCTATTGTAAACAGTGCTGCTATAAACATGGGGGTGCAGGTGTTCTTTGGAATTGATGTTTCTGTGTCCTTTGGGTAAATACCTAGGAGTGGAATTGCTGGGTCATATGGAAGCTCTATGTTTAGTAGGTCCAGAAATCTCCACACAGCTTTCCACAGTGGTTGGACCAGTTTGCACTCCCACCAACAGTGCAGAAGAGTTCCTTTTTCTCCACACCCTCGCCAACATTTGTTGTTGCTAGTTTTTTTAATATGTGCCATTCTCACTGGTGTAAGATGGTATCTCATGGTAGTTTTGATTTGCATTTCCCTGATGACAAGTGATGTTGAACATTTTTTCATATGCCTGTTGGCCATTTGCATTTCCTCTTCAGAGAAGTTTCTTTTAAGCTCTTCTGCCCATTTTTTGACTGGATTATTTTCTTTGTTGTTGTTGAGTCTCATCACTCTTTGCAGATTTTTGTGATCAGTCCTTTATCATTAGTGTTGGGTGCAAAAATGTTCTCCCAGTTGGTGGGGTTTCTCTTTGTTTTTGTTATTGTCTCTTTTGCTGTGCAAAAGCTCTTTAATTTGATATAGTCCCAGCTGTTTATCTTTGCCTTCACTATCACTGCTTTGGGTGATGTGTCTGTAAAGATGTCTTTGATGTGCAAATCACGTAGTGTTTCGCCTATATTTCCTTCTATATATTTTATGGTTTCAGGTCTTATGTCTAGTTCTTTAATCCATTTTGAGTTGATTTTTGTGTATGGTGTGAGGTGGTGGTCAAGCTTCATTCTTTTGCATGTAGCGACCCAGTTTTCCCAGCACCATTTATTGAACAAACTTTCTTTGCTCCAATGCATAGTCTTTGCTCCTTTGTCAAAGATTAGTTGACCATAAATCTGTGGGTTTATTTCTGGATTTTCTATTCGATTCCATTGGTCTGTATGTCTGTTCTTGTTCCAATACCATGCAGTTTTGATGATTATGGCTTTGTAGTATAGTTTGAAGTCTGGGAGTCTGATGCCTCCATTCCCTTCTTTTTTTTTCAGGAGAGCTTTGGCTATTCGGGGTTTTTTGTGATTCCATATGAATTTCATCAATAATTGTTCTATTTCTTTGAAGAATGACATTGAAATTTTGATTGGAATAGCATTGAATCTGTATATTGCTTTTGGAAGGATGGCCATTTTAATAATGTTTATTCTTCCAATCCATGAGCAGGGGATGTCTCTCCATTTCTTTGTGTCTTCTTCTATTTCTTTTAACAGTGTTTTATAGTTTTCTTTGTATAGGTCCTTTACCTCTTTTGTTAGATTTATTCCCAAATATTTGATTTTTTTTGTTTCAATAACAAAAGGGATGGTCTTTTTGATTTCTTCTTCTTCAGATTTATTGTTTGTGTATAGGAAGGCTACTGACTTTTGCGTGTTGATTTTGTATCCTGCCACTTTACTGAACTGATTGATGAGTTGAATTAGCTTTTCTGTGGAGTTTTTGGGGTTCTCTATGTATAATATCATATCGTCTGCAAATAGTGATAGTTTGACTTCTTCTTTTCCTATTTGGATTCCTTGGATGTCTTTCTCTTGTCTTATTGCCCTGGCTAGGACTTCCAGTATTATATTGAAAAGCAATGGTGAGAGTGGACATCCTTGTCTTGTTCCAGATCTTAATGGAATTGCTTTCAGCTTTTCACCATTGAGAATGATACTGGCTGTTGGCTTGTCATAGATGGCCTTTATGATGTTGAGGTATGTTCCTTGTATCCCAAGAATTTCAAGGGCTTTTATCATGAATGGGTGTTGCACTTTGTCGAAAGCTTTCTCAGCATCTATTGATATTATCATATGGTTTTTATATTTCTTTTTGTTGATGTGTTGGATAACGTTGATTGATTTTCGGATGTTAAACCATCCTTGTGCCCCTGGAATGAATCCAACTTGGTCGTGGTGAATTATCTTATGGATACATTGTTGGATTCTGATAGCTAAAATTTTATTGAGGATTTTTGCATCAGTGTTCATTAGGGAGATTGGCCTGTAGTTTTCCTTTTTTGTGTTGTCCTTGTTCGGTTTTGGTATTAGTGTAATGTTGGCTTCATAGAACGTGTTTGGTATTGTCCCTTCCTTCTCAATTTTTTGGAAGAGTTTGTGAAGGATAGGCACTAATTCGTCTCTGAATGTTTGGTAGAATTCATTTGTAAATCCATCAGGTCCTGGGCTTTTGTTTTTGGGGAGGTTTTTGATTACCATTTCAATTTCGCTAATTGTAATTGGTCTGTTTAGGTGTTCTATTTCTTCTTTATCTAGCTTTGGGTGATTGTAGAGCTGTAGGAATTTGTCCATCTCCTCTAGATTGTTAAACTTGTTTCCATATAACTGTTCATAGTAGTTACTGATTATTCTTTTGATTTCTGCTGTGTCCGTTGTGATTTCTCCTCTTTCATTGATGATCCTGTTTATTTGTGCTTTCTCCCTTTTTTCCTTTGTGAGCCTGGCTAGGGGTTTGTCTATTTTATTGATTTTTTCAAAGAACCAGCTCTTGGTTTCATTGATCTTTTGGATTGTTTTTTTAGTTTCAATTTCATTTATTTCTGCTTTGGTTTTTATTATTTCTTTTCTTCTACTGGTTTTGGGGTTTTTTTGTTGTTCTTTTTCTAGATCTTTGAGCTTCGAGATTAGGTTGTTTCTTTGCGTTCTTTCTTGTTTCTTGATGTGAGCTTCTATTGCTATATATTTTCCTCTTATTACTGCTTTTGCTGTATCCCATACATTTAGGATATTGGTGTCCTCCTTGTCGTTCAATTCAAAAAATTTTTTAATTTCTTCTTTGATCTCCTCATTAGTCCAATGGTCTTCCAGTAGTGTGGTTTTTAATCTCCATGAGGTAGGAAAGTTCCTTGCCTTCTTTTTATGGTTTATTTCTAGTTTGATGCCTTCATGGTCAGAAAAGATGGTTGATATGATTTCAATCTTGGTGTATCTGTTGATGTTTGTCTTGTGCCCCAGTATGTGATCGATCCTGGAGAATGATCCGTGTGCGCTTGAGAAAAATGTGTACTCCGTTTTTTTGGGATTTAGTGTTCTATAGATGTCTGTTAAGCCCAATTGCTCTAGGTCTTTATTTAGAGCTTTGGTTTCTTTACTTATTTTTTGTCTTGTTGATCTATCCATTGTTGATAGTGGTGTGTTGAAGTCTCCCACTACGTATGTGTTTTCTCTGATGTCTGTTTTCAGAGAGGACAACAGTTGTCTGATATATTTTGGTGCTCCTTCGTTTGGTGAGTATATGTTAATGAGTGTTATTTCTTCTTGAAGTATTGTCCCCTTGATCATAATGTAGTGACCATTGGGGTCTCTTTTTATCTTTTTGAGTTTGAAATCTGTTTTATCTGATATAAGTATAGCTGTTCCTGCTTTCTTTTTTGGTCCATTTGCTTGTAGGATTGTTTTCCATCCTTTAACTTTGAGCCTATTTTTATCTTTTGTAGCTAAATGTGTTTCCTAGAGACAGCAAAAGGTTGGGTTTTGTTTCTTAATCCAGGCTGCAACTCTGTGTCTTTTTATTGAAGAGTTTAGTCCATTTACATTTAGAGTTAATATTGATATGTTAACATCTGTATTTGCCATTGTGTTTGTCTTTCCTTTGATTTTATTTATTTATTCTTTTAATAACTTTTTTTTTTTTTTTGGCCTTCTTTCATTGTTATTCGTCGCTCTGAGGTTCTGGCTTTAGGACTCCTTGTAGTATTTTTTGGAGTGGGGGTTTAGTTGCAATGAAATTCCGGAATTTCTGTTTGTCTGGGAAGGTCCATATTCTTTCTTCAAAGAGGAAGGAGAGCTTTGCGGGATAGAGTATTCTTGGTTGGCATCTGTTTTCTTGGAGTCTGTTGACTATGTCCCTCCACTCTCTTCTTGCCCGTAGTGTTTCTTCGGAGAAGTCTGATGTCAGCCTGATTGGTTTTCCTTTGAATGTTATCTGTTTCTTCCCTCTTGCCAGCTTCATTATTTTTTCCTTGTCCTGGATTCTTGGGAGCTTTACTATTATGTGTCTTGCTGTATTTTTCCTTTCGTCGTGGAAGTTTGGTGTTCTTCTTGCTTCTTGTATATCAATTTTCAGCTCCTTCTTCACATTTGGGAAGTTCTCTTCAATTATCTCTTTGAATATTTTCTCTGTTCCTACATCTCTCTCCTCTCCTTCTGGTATTCCTATAACTCTTATATTTCCTTTCCTCATGGAGTCAGATAGTTCCCGAAGTCTTTCTTCGTTCTTTTTCCTTCGTACTTCTCTTTCCTTTTCTGTTTTGGTTCTTTTTATTTCTGTGTCTTCAAGATTACTTATTCGTTCTTCCATTTCATCTATTCTGCTTTCATTGCTTTTCCCAGAATTCTTTAGTTCTTCCATTAATTCTTTGATCTCCTGCATTTCTTTTACTTCCCTCTTTAGGGACTCAATTTCTTTCTTCTGACCATTGTTTTCCCTCTCTAGGGACTCAATTGCATTCTTCTGATCGTTGATTATTTTTCCCTTATCATTGTTTTCCTTTATGACTTCTGTCAGTTTTTTAATCACGGCAATTTTAAATTCTCTTTCTGGAAGGCTCAGAAATTCTTCCAAGTTATTGTCGTTGCAATCTGGGGGCTGGCTTTCTTTTTGTGGTGTGCTTTTTCTCTGGAGAGTTGCTAGGTTGCGTGTGGTTCTTCTCCTCCCTACTGTCTGTTTTCTAATTTGCCGTATGCGTTGGGACACTGTGTTGTTGGGACTGGCCGGCATCTTGGGTGGGCTTCTCTGTTCCCCTCTGGTTCTTCCAGGAGTCATCTGTCAGTTTCAAGCAGCCTTTACTGGAGAAAGGTCCCTGTTCTAAAATGCCGATGTGGGGACACACTCCCCTGTGCGCCTGGTCTGCCCCGGCGGTGGGTTCCTGCTCCCCTCTGGGCTTGGACTGCAGGCCAGAGGGGGTCTGGCGTAGGCGAACTTCCCCCGCTCACCTCTGGCTCCTGAGGAAGCCTTCTGCAGGTAGTCTTTATTGAAGAAATGTCCCTGTTCTAAAATGGTGATGTGGGACACACTCCCTGCGCTTCTGGTCTCAGGCACACTCTTCTGCGTGCCTGGTCTGCCCCGGCTGTGGGTGCTCGCTCTCCCTGTGGGCTCAGACTACTTGTTCGGAAGGGGCCCGGTGTGGGCTAACTCCCCAGCTGGCCACTAGCTCCTTCAGTAGCCTGTGCTGGGGTCAAGTCGCTAGGTGGCGCCAGAGATTTCTCCTAGAGCCCTTGGGGAGCTGATTTTCCACCCCGTGGGACAGGGAGCAGAGCGGGGATGGTAGGGTACACCTCAACGGCTTTGGGGTGCTGTGTCTGCCTTGTGCCCCACCGTCGTGGGGAACCCACGCCCCTAATTTCGTGCCCGGGTCTCAGTTCCAAAGCCCTCAGTTCCAGGACGCGGGCTGTAGCCCAGATCAGTGGCGCGGGAATGGCGCCTTTTGAATCCCGCTCCCCTGCCTGGGCGCCTTGTTCCTGCTCACTCAGGGAGGGCCTCCGCCCGGGTCTCAGTTCCACAGCCCTCAGTTCCAGGACGCGGGCTGTAGCCCAGATCAGTGGCGCGGGAATGGCGCCTTTTGAATCCCGCTCCCCTGCCTGGGCGCCTTGTTCCTGCTCACTCAGGGAGGGCCTCCGCCCGGGTCTCAGTTCCAAAGCCCTCAGTTCCAGGACGCGGGCTGTAGCCCAGATCAGTGGCGCGGGAATGGCGCCTTTTGAATCCCGCTCCCCTGCCTGGGCACCTTGTTCCTGCTCACTCAGGGAGGGCCTCCGCCGTCTCCCCGCAAGCCTAGGTCGCAGGCGCAGGGCCCTGGGCAGCTGCAATCCGAGCGCCGCTTTCGCGCAAGCTTACTGGGCGGCTGGGGCTGTGTGCTGGTGCTGGTCTCCTCCTGGGGGGCGGGGCTCTCTCTTTAATGGCGCCTGGAGCTCACCTCTGTGGCGGATCCTGCAGGGTTCGTCTCAGCTCCCGTTCACGGGGTGTGGTGGCTGCAATAGTTCCTTTCCACTCACAGTCCCGCTTGCTGCATCCGTTTTTCTTGTTGGGCGTTTTGGTTTGTTGTTTCCCTCGTCTCTGCCGGTCGGAGAGTGCTGCCTCTGTGGGCGGGGGAGGGGAGCAGGGTTCTGCGCTTCCCTCCCTTCTCGTCCTCTTTTATGGCAACTTTCTTCTTCGGGCAGTTTGCTGGAGTCGTCCGTTTATCTTCCGTGTCCCAGTTCTCACTGGGACCTGCCGCTTTTCCTCCCTATTAACTTTTTTTAATGGGAGATCTTACTCGCAGCGTCTCCTCGCCGCCATGTTGCTCCGCCCCTCTGCATTTTGATTTTTTAATTGAAGTCCGCTTTAATGTGATTACCTAGTTTAATTGTCACAGTTGGTATTTTTCTTGACACTCATTGTTTTAGAAACCGCCATCTAATTACATTCTTTTTTTTTCTTCAACCAGCAGGTGCGACTGTTATCTCAGCCACTCAAACCTCTGAGTGGGTTTTGGGGGTGCCCCACTCCTCATTGGGTCCACACAGTAACCTGTGCACTGAGGTCCTACCTGAAAAACAAAGAGCTGTCAGTATCGCGCCTCTACCCCACCCTCGCCGAGCAGACCCTGTGCTGGCTTTTCCACTCAGAATGAAACCTCAGCCCACACAGGCCGACCCAGTGGTGGTGGGGCCTGGACCAACCCCCGCCTGTGCCCCCGGCGCCAAAGAGAGAACTAAACCCCACATGCCCTCCTTGCTGGACACTGACATGGAAGGCCAGAGCAGGGACTGCACCGTGCCCTTGTGCAGGATGAAGAGCAGGATGAACCGCCCATCCATATATGATCTGGAGAAAGAATTTCTGTCTTAAGTGCCTTATATTTTACAAGCTTTTCTTCTTAAGGTGAACAAATGAAAGCAATGTGTCTCCCTTTGAATCTTTTTCATGCTGCTAGGTTTTCAAAAACTGTGGCCTTGTTACTAAATTAGTAGTGAATGTTTGACTTCCTTGAAAAAATGTATATGATTTCTGTTAGTGTCTCTTGTTCTATTCTATTGGACTCTTGCCCAGTATCTTGAACACACAAAGGTAAAACAAGATATGAGCTGCAATGTGAAACTATTGGGTAGCATTGCCTTAAGCACAATTTTAATACTTTGTTCTCATTTGTATCCTGTCTTGTTAGTGCTGAGAAATTGGAATGAGGGCTCTATTTTTGTTTCCTTCCTTCTTTCTGCCCCTTCTTTTATTTTTGTTTTTTATTTGTGAAACCCAAAACCAAGAAGAATATGTGATATTAGTAAGTAAAGGTGTCTATTTAAAAAAAAAATCGATGACTAGAATAAATACAGAGACCTATTTAAACTACCTAAATTCAGCAGTAGTCTTATGCATAAATATGTCCAATTCTCAAATTATGCAGTATTTCTCTCTTTGAGGAAATTTTACTGAATGTAATTTGTAAATGTTTGACTGAATGTAATTTATAAAAGTTTTATCCATTAGAATTCCAATATAGATCTTCGGAAGATAAGCGGTCTCTGATGTGTGGTTATGACTATATCGTACCCTCCTGAGAGGCTCATCTGTAGTTTCTTCATCTTCAGTCACCATTTATTTGGTGTCCAGAAGTGTAAAAGCTTTTCATTTTGTAAAATTTTAAGAATTTTTAAGAATCGTGACACATGTATTATAAATACTTATGACATTTAATTTTATTTTTCTCTATTTAAATGCATAATTATCTGAATAACTCCAAATACAGTTAAAGAGCAACACTGCCAAGAGAAGAAACAGCAGTACTGTGAGAATTGAGGTATTTTGCAGTTATTTCACATTTCATTTAACTGTAAATAAATGTTAAACATCTGCTGAGATAACTGATACGGTGGAAAAGATACATAAGTTATAGATTATTTTCAGATATGAGTTTATAAAATACATCTTTAGATACTAGATCAGGATTTTAACGATTTAAAGATATTTTATGAGTCCCTTATAAATCATGCATGTATGATACAAATAGACTACTGAGTTATTCAGCTACAGAATGGTTATCCAGGAGCTTGGTAAATTTCCCAGGTTTGTTGCTGTTAGAAATATAATATTCCTCTTCTGTCATTAGAATATGGTTGTTCAGATGACAGACAATAGATGTTTAAATTTTCCATGAAAAACTATATGATAAACATTACTTGATATTATTTTAAATTATACATGGGTTAAAGCTCATTGAGTAGTTGAAATATCAGTGATTTAAAATTGAATCATATATGATAAAATATCTATCTACTGGTAGTAGAAAACAAGGAAAATTATATTATTTGGCTACTTTACAACACCTTAGTCTCCAGGCATGTAGCCCCCGAAGATGGTGAAGAGGACATGACAGGGTTCTATTAACATTTTGCCCTAAGGAAACAATCTTGTGTTTCATATTTCTTGCAGCATAATCTCAGGTACTGCTACATTTTTCTGTATTATTGTTCATTCTGTGGTTGGACTTCGCTTTGGGGTAGCTGTTGAATTAGGTAATAAGAGATTTGGTTTCCTCAAAATTTTATCATATTTGACACACTAGTTGTCTGCTTCATATTCAGTAACTTGGGGGCATGTAACTTCCAGCTAAAAGTAAAGGAAGTACATGCCAAAAAAATAATACATGAAAGAATTATAGAAGGTGTGTTCTCAGTTTTGCTTCGACCAAAACAGTGTGTGTGTGTGTGTGTGTGTGTGTGTGTGTGTGTGTGTGTGTGTGGTGTGAGAGGCAGGAAGTGGTGGGTATTTGTCTATCTTGTTCCTTTGTTCCTGCTCTTGTTTAGCTCTATTTTAGATAACTCTACATTATGATGAATTTAGAATGAAGCTGTATTAAAAAGATAATTATGATATATTCATTTTCATATATTACTGCAGATAGTTATTTTTTGCTGAGATCTATTGTACATTTGTGATTTTCTGTTTTGTGTTAGTATACTTAGCCAAATCTGGTTATTTATTTTCATATAGATTTAATAGCACATTGAAAGATAAATTAAGCTGATTACTGTTAGTCAATAATTAAGGTGCTCCCACTGCAGATTTAAGGCTTGGACCTGATATGCTGTATCATGAAGCCTTGTGACTGAAAAAGATGTTTACATATGTTGTCTATTTTTTTAATAAACTTTTTTATAGCTAATCTATTTTCTCAGTGATTTTGATCTACTCAGTGATTGTGATTATAGTTTGTTATGATTTACTCTGTACTCCATAAGGAAAAGTACATTAATAAAGATTATCAATGCTTAATAAGTCAGGTATTAACCTGTTAAATTCATTTGCTAAATGAGTAAATGGATTAAATACTTTTTAAAAAGTATAATGAAATATTTAAAATATTTGCTATACTTTTGCTTTGAAAAGTTGTATTTTATTGCAAGAAGTTTGCAACTTCAGCTTTTCAGAAAGCACATTTTTGCAGCATGTAATTAGTATATAATTCAAATTTTAGTTGATGCTAGAGAAATGTGCTTGATGGGATGTCAGTTATTCACATGTATAAATCAGTAGAATTTTAAAGCCAACCCAGCACCTGGTAATTCTTGTTAAGTGAAAAGCTAGATTGAATTTGAAAAGCAGATCATAGTATCTCATGCGGAGCCATGTATCACCCTACAATATCAGAGTGAGAGAAATTTAACATTCATTGTGTGTCTTCTTAATATTAATAGTCCTCCTAGGTAGCTGTATAAAACTCCTCGTGTAATTCTTTTTATAATATTTGTGAGGTAGGTAATCATACCTCTATTTAATTAGATATGAAATAAACAGCAGTTTGGTAAATTTCCAAAGACCCAGCTTGCATTTAGTCACCACTAGGTGGTGCATACTACCTGTTCACACCTATTGTAACCACACACAGAGCATAGAAGTAGAAGACATCTGAAATGTGAATTTTGTAAATGGAATCCAAAGCTAAGGCAGTTTTTCACTCATGAAATATTTCAGAAGTCCAGAATTGTATGAGTATTTACTTAAAAGCAAAGCTAACAGTGGTTTTTTAATGGAGAACTGTAGCAGTGCATATAAAATGAAAGTACTAAAACATAAATCTCTTATATGCCTATTCAGGAAAATGGAATATTCTGCTCAGTGGGCCTGTGAATATGGTGAAATTATTTAAGAACTGCAATGGATGAAATAATTGAGGTTAAGCTGTCTATTCTTCTGCGAGTTCAATATGCTGAAAGTTCAACAGTGAATGGCAATGGCTTTATGAATAAAATAGTGTAATAGGTACCATTTGGTAAAACAAAAATTAGCTGCTTTTTACAGCTAAGAAAAATAGGTAAGTTGAATTTTGGAGCTTCCATACACTGATACATTCTCTGAGTAGCTACTGGGATAAGCGTTGGAAAAGATAAAGGGATTTAGTGGTGAGCAAGAAATAGAACCTTTGTACTTTGCCTGCAATTCTTAATATCTAGCAAAATTAAAAATGAGAAACTAAACAGGACCAACTTCCTAGGCATGCAACTTGAGTAGCTGAGCAGTTGAGCAGAGCTTCCCACTCAGAAGGTGCCTGAACGTGATACCAACATGTTGAAATCCTTAAGTTGTGAACAGGGCTCCATCATTTTGCTTTGTAGTAGGCCTCTTAAATGATGTGACCAAGCCTGACAAAAGGAATGAGTGATACAACAGGTGAAGTAGTTATTGTGATGGTAGCATTGGAAGAGCCAATGCTGTTTGGGCGGAGGTAAGAAAGGTGCCTGAGAAAGCCAGGAGGACCTCAGTGACTGAGGAGTGATCCTCATATAATCACTAGTCACCGAGGGAAGTCCTTGAATCATTTTTCTCTTGTTGCTTTGCAGATTTTCTCTCTGTTTTCACCTTTCAACATTTTCACTCTGATGTATCTGGCTGTGGATCTCTTTGCATAGACCCAGGTTGGAGTTATTTAATTTCTTCACTGTGTAGATTCATCTTTTAGGCAAATTTGGGGCTTTCAACCCAATTTCTTCAGATACTTTCTCTGTTTCTTTTACTCTCTCACAGTGCTCTCATTACATATGTATTGTGTGTTCACTAGTGTTTCTGAGGCCCTATTCCTTTTTATTCTTTATCTTTTCTCAGATTATGTATAGTCAAATGTCAAATCTCATTTGACATTTCAAATCTTCAAGCCCCTCTATTAATTTCAGACAGGACTAATTTGGAGAGCAAGCTTTAAATAAGAGTTGGTCTGACCCCAGATGGGTTCTTATTAGCTTTTTTTTTGCTTAATCATCTCTGTTGAGGTAACTGGCCTACTGGTTAGCTTGTTGCTGGTAGTCAAGAGGACCCATGGATTTTTGAGAGTGCTTTTAGACTTACACTTTCCCTTACTCTGTTTCTAACGATATCTAACAAAAGTTGAACATCTCTTTTTGGATAGGCAAAGATTGTAGTGTTTGGTGATGGATAACTCTTGAGACAACCACTGGCAGTTGAATTTTGAGATAGAGGTTGAAGTTGGAGAGAGGTTCTGGACACATCTGAATTTTGGTAATAAAGAAGTTGAATAGCTCAGATAAAGTATGTGAAGAGAAATAAGCTGAAGAAAGTTCTCTGGGAGAGAGTGAAAAGTTGGAGGATGATGCAAACAGACTGACAACTAGTGTGAGTAAAAAAGGACGCTGAGAGTAGGAAGTCGTGGATGCTCACATGGCAAAATCTTGAATATTTTCCATAATTCATAACAAAGCTTTTCAGGTCGATATTATCTTAGAATTACCCCACTCCCTACAGCATCAACATTTCTCTCCCTCCTAACCAGAAGCAGATGCTCATTAGCTTTATTGAAAGAAGCAATCTTATTGAGAGCTGCCTCCCTACAAAATCCCAAGGTCAGTCATGTCAGAGGAATATAATTCCATGACCCAGAGCAAACCACCACTCTCTACTCCTCCAATTTCTTCTTTTCTAAAGTGTAAGGATACAGCATAATGCTATACACCATATATAAGTTTCCTCATTTCTAAAAATATAGGTTAGGGAATTAATATGTGACTGTCATTTGATCTCATACATTCTGATTAATTTCCAGGCTCCAGTGGCCATCCTATCTCTTGCCACTCCCTAGGAGTGTCGCTGGATATGTGTCCTCAAAGTTTATCCTTCTGCTGTTAGTTCAATCTAGCATTATTTATTTTGTGGCAGATGCTTTCAAAATACATCTGTAGAAATAGTGAAAAATAAACTCCTAACAAGGACCCAAGAGGTTCAGTTTTATCACTCTGGATGTCAAAAAGTCAGAACACATCTCCAAAATACCTTTCCCACCATTGTAAACGGTCTCCTGATTGTGAGATGTAATGTGATTTGCATGCAGTAGATGCCTGAGATGTCTCAAATTCTAAACAACATTTATGTAGCAGTTAATGTTTATGAAACACATGGTGTGTGAGTTATGATCTATTTTAACAAAATACTACAGTAAGTTGGAGGCATTTTAAAGAAACAAGTCAGTTATAATAATTATTGAAGCATCACTTAATACACATTTGTACTACTCAATCTGGAGATGCAGCAAGGTATTTTAATTTAGTCTATTAAGGAATGTTTTCTACAGGAAATAGGTATCAAATTTATTACATAAGTCTATGAGAAAGATGTATTTGAAAAAAAGAAGCTTATACAAGAGTAAAATTTTTCTGTTTGATCATGCAACTATAGTGACTCATTAGCTGTGTAAAAGTTCTAAAAAAAAACTAGAAAAATACCTGTCTTATGGTTAAATAAGTTGAATTTTTCAATAAGCTAAGTCTTTTTCTCTGAACCAGGTTGTTGTTTATAGAGGTACAAACATGATTCAAATCAAGGGATTGGTAATAATTGTTCATTCTCTTTATTGACCCAAGTCAACATAATTTAAAAAATGGAAGAATTCAGTTAAAACTGTTTGCTTTGGAAGAGTTCCTTTTTCTCCACACCCTCGCCAACATTTGTTGTTGCTAGTTTTTTTAATATGTGCCATTCTCACTGGTGTAAGATGGTATCTCATGGTAGTTTTGATTTGCATTTCCCTGATGACAAGTGATGTTGAGCATTTTTTCATATGCCTGTTGGCCATTTGCATTTCCTCTTCAGAGAAGTTTCTTTTAAGCTCTTCTGCCCATTTTTTGACTGGATTATTTTCTTTGTTGTTGTTGAGTCTCATCAGCTCTTTGCAGATTTTTGTGATCAGTCCTTTATCATTAGTGTTGGGTGCAAAAATGTTCTCCCAGTTGGTGGGGTTTCTCTTTGTTTTTGTTATTGTCTCTTTTGCTGTGCAAAAGCTCTTTAATTTGATATAGTCCCAGCTGTTTATCTTTGCCTTCACTATCACTGCTTTGGGTGATGTGTCTGTAAAGATGTCTTTGATGTGCAAATCACGCAAATCTGCACTGTTGGTGGGAGTGCAAACTGGTCCAACCACTGTGGAAAGCTGTGTGGAGATTTCTGGACCTACTAAACATAGAGCTACCATATGACCCAGCAATTCCACTCCTAGGTATTTACCCAAAGGACACAGAAACATCAATTCCAAAGAACACCTGCACCCCTATGTTTATAGCAGCACTGTTTACAATAGCTAAGCTTTGGAAACAACCCAAATGCCCAAAAATAGATGACTGGATCAAGAAGATGTGGTACATATATACCATGGAATATTACTCAGCATTCAAAAAAGATAAACACATGCAATTTGCAGCAACATGGATGGCGCTGGAAGGGATCATGCTCAGCGAAATAAGCCAAAAAGAAAAAGAAAAATACCGGATGGTCTCACTCATAGCAGGAATCTAGAAAACTTAAATAAGGGACCAGGAAAATGAATAACTATAAGAAAGTGAAAATCAAAATCAACAAAAAACTATGAACCAGAGACACTTTTAGGGGGGCGGGGGCGGGAGGGGAGGGATTGGGGTCAGAATGGGGGGTTGCAATTGTATGGGGAATATAACAATAAAATTTATAAAAAAAAAAAAAAAAAAAAAAAAAAAACTGTTTGCTTTGGATTTTCTGCTTTCTATACACCAGATGGCGATATAGATATATTATTTCATGGCACTATAGGTATATTATTTCACAGATAGGGAACCCCAACACAGCTTGATTATTTAAAAAAAAAATTATAACCAGGGCCTCTCCAGTGGCGCAGTGGGTTGAGCGCATCACTGTGAAACTGTCAGCAGCCTCTGCAGTGAGGGTTCAATTCCTGCCCGGCCAGGGATATTCCCACATGACGGGGCAGAACTCTACTGTCTCGCCTGCTGCTCCCCTCAGCAGTGTATTTCGGTCGTCTGCCTGTTCTGCTCCCCACTGTTTCTGGTGAATCGTCTCACCCTCCGCGCCTCTGGCCGGTACCCCAGCTCTTGTATAAAAAAAATTTTTTAAAAAAAATTATAACCAAATGTATATGCATAGAAGAAAGTGTGATTTGGCAAGGTATTGGAAAGATGAGCAAAGGAGAATGATTTTTCAGTGAAGGTGTAACAGGAACAAGAAGATAATCTTATAAAGTGATCTTTTTCTATGCATCTGTTCCAGATAGGAAGACAAGGATGGAGTTTTATTGCTGCCAGTTAGGTCAAATTTCCAAATGACTGTATAAGTTGAGACAGAATTGAAGCAAAACCTCTCAAGTGGTAGATGTGGCATCATCCTTAGACACTGGGGGGACATGGAGTTCCCCTGCTACACTCAACAAGCCATGTACAATATCTGCTTAAGTAATGTTCCCTCATTTCCACTAAAATATAAACATACTTTGTCACATACTTTGTCTCTCACTGGGTACTGTTCTTGAGTGAGCTTTATAAACTCCAAAAGCCTCATTGGACAATAATAGCCCCATTCTTACATAGTTCAATAAAGATTGAATAAAACAATGTGTTTAAATGTCTAGCATTTTAACCATTGTTGCTATTAAGCATACTTCTGCAAACATCAAATTATTGACTTTGAATAAATTGCTATGTATACAAATAACTGGGTCACAGGTAAGCACAATTCTGGATACTTATTTGAATGGTTTTTTTAATTTTATTTTTAATTGAGGTAATATTAGGATTCTCCCACCAGGTATCACCACTGCAGTACAACCACCACCAAATCACCCCAGTCCACCACCATAGTCCACTGTGCGTCCTTCCGTTTTTGTTCTTACCCCTTCCCTACCCGCTCCCCACTGTGCTGCTTCAGTTCTGTAGCTTGCTTTTACCTAAGTTTTGCTATTTTATATTCCACACATTAGTGACACCATTCAGTATTAATCTTTCACCTTCTGACATTTTACTGAGCATAATCCCTTCCAGCCCCATCCATGTTGCTTTAAATAGCATGAGTTTATGTTTTTTGATCCTGAGTAATATGAAAGTTTCCTCTTTAATGTTAATAAGTTAATGACAGCTAACATTCTGAGCAGTGACATTTTTTGAGCATCCAAAGGTATGCTCAATAATTTCCCTGAAAAAAAGTATGCATATAGACAATATTTTGGTATAATTGGGACCATCCACTAAACTTCTGAAGTCCATGTATAGATGACCAAGTCTATCACAGGAGTAAACATTGATGTTAAAGTGTAACCATTATTTTTCTGTTTTGTATTATATTGATATGCATTTTACCTATATTGTCTGGACATAATAGCTTTTGGTGACACATTCCCATAAATGACATTTTCTCCCTATTTCAAATATGACAATAAAATATAATTACATTATAATTATTGAAATTAGGATACCCAAGCATCCTCTTTCCTTTTTGTTTTTGCCTACCTAGGGACCTAGAATATCCCTTGAAACTAGTTAAATATTAGAGTTTTCTATAGAAAAAGTAAATTGAGGTTCTGTATTTTCTAACTACTTTTGTGAGCAGAGACACATTTTTATTAAATGAAATATTATTAATTTGTTAATTCTGGGGGCCTCCTTGATGGCACAGGGGTTAAAGACACAGTGCTATCAAGCTACTGCCAGCCACTACAGCACAAGTTCCATCCCTGGCTGGCCAGGGATCTAACCCACATGGCACAGCAGACCTCTCCTATCTCACTGGCTGCTCCCCTCAGCAGTGTCTTTCAGTAGATCTGCTTGTTCTGCTCCCTGCTGTCTCTGGTGAATTCTCTCAATCCCTGCACCCCTGGCCAACACCCCAGTTTTTGTATGCATAAATAAATCCTTTTTTTTTTTTTTTAGAAATTAGGTAATTGTAGGGTAAGTAAATGATATCAGGCTTTTCTGCCCTCCCGCCATTAGGATAGATGATGGATCCTTGCGGTCCTGAATGCATGCCTGATGGCGGACACCTGGAGTAGGGCGCGGGCATAGGTAGATGGGATTCACCTGGGCTGAGACGGGGCTTATAATGGTGGCACAGCAGAGTACAGTGTGGTGGTGCTGTGCAGAGGATGGAGGAGTACAGTGGAGTGGACGGAAGAGTGCAGCGGAGAGTGGTGGAGCATGACGGAGTACGGCAATGACGAACAGCAGAGAGCCTGAAGACAACATGGCTGCTAGAACTGGTAAAGAACCTACCTGGTATGGGTTGGTTGCACTACACTAATTCTAATGTAAGCATGCACAAGGGAGTTTCACTGCCAATTCAGGCAGGCAGAGAATGAGGGTCCTGGAGCCCCTGATAGATTTTTACAGGCCTTTAACGCTCTCTCAGGGAACCAGGCACACAGGCACACCAGGCAGGGAAGCTGGCGTGCAAAAAAACAGTGTAGGGTAAGGAAAAATGTCAGACTTTTCTGCCCTCCCGCCATCAGGATAGATGATGGATCCTTGCGGTCCTGAATGCATGCCTGATGGCGGGCACCTGGAGTAGGGTGTGGGCATAGGTAGGTGGGATTCACCTGGGCTGAGACTGGGCTTTTAAGGGTGGCGTCACGGGACGCCAGCAGAAGCCAAGAAGCCGAAAGAGAAGCCAAGAGCAGAGAAGCAGAGAGGACTCCAGAGAGCCCTGAAAGAATAAAGACCAGCACCCCTGCCTGCTGTGTACCTGGTAATCCCAATAAAAACCTGCAAAAAACCACTGAGGACTCTGACTCCTCCTTTACCCAGTCTGCTGGATCCTAGAAAACCTGCTCAGTGTCCATTTCTGCCTCTACAACAGGCTAGGGCCAGACAGAGGGGCTGGGAGGCAGGCAGGCAACCGAATCCCCCAGTCCCCACATATCTTTGTGTTCTTTCTCTGGCCTCTCTCTGGCATTCTCAATCTCTCATGGTCTCGCCTCAGAGTAGTCCTCGCAGGGCTGCCTCTGGGGCCTTTAGCCTTCCTTCTCTAGGTACAGGTGTGAGCACTTACACATGCACATGCACTGTGTTCTCGGGGCTCACTTGTTCATCGCAGGCACTCGTGCCCACACCCACACCCCTCAGCCCCGGGGATCCATGCTGGCCATATAGCCTAATGGTGGGAGGGCGCAAAAAAGCCTAATTTTTAACCTTATTCATCCTACAGTAATACAAACATCTAAAAATTTTTACCAGTAAAAATACTGACAATATAAAATCACATTTTACATTATTAGGGGATCTAGCAAAGTGAAATAAGTCAGGAGAAAGACAAATGCCATATGGTTTCATTCATTTGTGGAAAATGCAAATCAAAATTGACACTAAACTCTTAGACTTTGACAACAGTGTAGTTTCAGGAAGGGCTCAGGGCAGGATCTCTGTGGTCCTACGAAATGGGGTAAAGGAGTCTTGGAGCCCTCGGTGGCTTTTTCAGGTTTTTATTGAGTTTACCAGGAACTGGCAGGCAGGTGTGCTGGGGTGCCCCGAGGCTGGCAGGCCTCCTAGTACCTGACGAATCTTGACTCTTTTGGGGCTCTCGGGCATTCTCTCGTGGCCTCTGCTTCTCTGCTGGTTCTCTTCCCGTCTCTCACTTTTTATCCTTCTGGTTCTGTTCTGTTGTTCCTCTGGAGTCCCGTGATGCTGCCCTTATGAGTCAGTCTCAGCCCAGGTGTACCCACCTACGTGTGCCCACACCCCACTCCAGGTGCCGCCATCAGGCATGCATTCAGGATCGCAGGGGTCCGTCATCAATCCTGATGATGGGAGGGCAGAAAAGCCCAACAATCATTTACCCTACAAAGAGAATGGTGGTTACCAAAGGGGAAAGAGGAGGGAGGGCCTGGGCTTGTGGTAGATGGCCACTGAACATATGGTGGTGGGCATGGTGTGACATATATAGTCGCTGAAGGGAGAAACTGTACTGAAACCTGTATAATCTTATGATTATGAACTAATGTTACCTCAATAAAATGAACTAATGTTATGAACTAATGTTACCTCAATAAAAAGAAATAGAAAAAAGAAAGTCCGTGTATCAGTGATAACATGCAAGCACAGTTTTATATCAATATATGCAAAATCAATATAAAAATACAAAGATCACAATCTTTCCAAAGAGTGTAACCATCCAAAGTTCAAGTATGGATGTTGAAACATCAAGGAAGTTGTTACTCTAGTAAAAATCAAGCAAACCCACAGGTGGTTGAAGTTTTTGGCTAAATATTAGTTAGAGCATGCATAAAGAAAGGTCCACGTGGCCAGGCAAAACCCAGCTTCCAGGAAAGTACAGTTGCTGGGGCTCTGTAAGCCTAATTAGGTGCAGAACACATACAGCTGAAAGACATTATTACCACCAGCTAGGCTGGGGAGAACTTAGTGAAAACAAGAGAATTCAGTGGAAACCCTAGACGGATTATAATTCAGCAGAGTGGAACATACCTTAGAGTAAAGGCTACTCTAGAACCACCCTAAAAATGTTTTAAAACACATTTCCAAGGGACCAGGGATAAGTAACTTCAAGACCTGTCACTACAAAGCCCAACACTTTGTAATGATATAGAGAACAATTCAGTGATCAGCATATAAAAGCTATGATATACAGCATAAGAAAAAAAAAAAGTAGTACCTACTGTAAGAAATAGAAAAATACAGGACCTCCCAGGTGGCTCAGGGGTTAAGTCTCAGGGCGATCAAGATATTGCCAGCCACTGCAACCTGAGCTCTATTCCAGCCAGGGAGCTACCCACATGGTGCAGCAGACCTCTCCTGTCTCGCCCACTGCTCCCCTCAGCAGTGTTTTTCAGTAGATTTGCCTGTGCTGCTCCCCACTGTGTCTCTGGTGTCTCTCCTCTTATCCCCACACCTATGGCCTACACCCCAGTTCTTATATGCATAAATAAATAAAAGTAAATCTTAAAAAAAAAAGAAATAGAAAAATTCAGCCCATTACCAGGAGAAAAAAATCAATAGAAACAGTCATAAATAATAGCTGATAAAATTAGCACATAAGGATGTTTAAAAGCTGTTACAAATGTGCTCAATATTGTCAATGATTTAAAGGAGAATGTAAACATTTGGAGAATAGAAATGGAAGGTTACAAAATACAGACTAGACACTGACTCCTACAACTCAGCAACCAAAAAAGGATAAAAACACAACAAAATGAAAGAGTAGGAATTTCTCCTAAGACTAGATAAAAATCCGACAAGCACAGGTAGAAATAAAACAGCCTTTGTCATTAGGGAAATGCAAGCAAAACCAGAGTGAGAGTTCACATCACACACATTAGGCTGACGATTATTAAGAAAAAATAGAAAACAGCAAATATTGGAGAGGGTGTGTAGAAATACATATAATATGGTATAGCCATTATGGAAACAGTATGATAGTTCCTTTAAAAGACACAGAATTACCCTATATTCCAGGAATTTCACATTTGAACAGTTATCCTTACATTCATGTTCATAGTAGCATTATTTGCAACTAAGGGTGGAAATTAATGAAATAGACAAAAATAGAATATAAAAAATCATTAAAATGAAAACTATATCTTTGAAAAAAATTAAATAAATTTGATGAATCTCTTTCAAAATGAAATAAAAAATCATTAATAATATCATGAATGAACTATAGAATATTATGAATAGATCTAGCATATATTAAAAGCATATAATGAAATACTACAGAGAACTTTATTAAATTTTGTATGAGTGTTGGGTTTTTTCAAATATATTTTATTGAGGTAACATTGATTTAGAATAAATTGGGCAGGTTTATTAAATGGAAAATTTCTTGAAAGTCACAGTTACCAAAATGTACTGAAGAAGAAATATAAAGTCTGGTCTCTATCAATCAAGTAAATCAAATTCATGGTTAAAATCTTTCACATGCAGGGCTTCCCTGCTGGTTTAGGGGTTAAAGACAGCACTATCAAGCTATTGCCAGCCACTGCAGCATGAGTTCAATTCCCAGCTCGGCCAGGGAGTAATCCACATGGCACAGCAGAACTCTCCTGCCTTGCCTGCTGCTCCCCTCAGCAATGTATTTCAGTGGATCTGCCTGCTCTGCTCCCCACTTTCTCTGGTGAATCCTCTTACCTCCTGCACCTCTGGCTTACACCCCAGTTCTTGTATACATAAATAAATAAATCTTTAAAAAAAAATCTCTCACATATAATCTCCAGATTCAGGTGGCTTTGTTGGTGAATTTTATCAAATATTTAGGAAGAAATAATCCAATCCTACACAAATTATTTAATAAAAGAGAAAACAACGGGAGTAGGGAACACTTCACAAGTTATTTTATAAGATCAGCAGCCTCTCATACAATAAGCAAACAAAGACTTTACAAGAAAAGAAACCTACACACCAATATATCTCATTAACATAAGCACAAAAATCTTAAATTATTAAAACAGCAAATCCAACAAAAATAACAATCAGACAGTATATGATAGCAAATGGGGATTTATTCTAGAATTGCAAATGTTGGTTGTTTTGAATTGACTTTTTTTTTTAAAGATTTATTTATTTACTTATTTATACAAGCACTGGGTACAGTCAGAAGCGGGGGAGGGTGAGAGAATTCACCAGAGCCAGAACGGGGAGCAGAACAGGTAGACTGACAAATTGCACTGCTGAGGGGAGCAGCAGGCACGGCAGGAGAGGTCTGCGCACCCTGTGGGACTCTCACTGGTGCTGCAGAGGCTGCGGGCAACTTCACAGCCCAGCGCTCAAGCGCTGCGCCACCGGGGAAGCCCTGAATTGACTTGACATTCAAAAGTCAATGACCTTAAATCATATTAACAGAAGTTTTTTAAACCCCATATGATTGCCCTCAATAGATGTATGAAAAGCAGCTAACAAAGTTCATCACCTGTTAATAATGAAAATGCAAAGTGAATTAGGAAAAGAACAAAACTACTTCAATCTGCTAATGAGCATCTAGATCAACTTGACAGCTAATGTGACAGTTAATGGTGACAGCTCCACATCAGAACTCATGCATAGGAACCCACTCTGACCATTTCTGTTTGGTGTTATTTACACATTCCTCCCTAATAAAGTTAGGCAAAGAAAGGAAATAAAAGACTTACCTACAGGAAAAGAAGAAATCCAATGGTATTTACTATAGCAATAACAGGTGCTGAGAGAAAGAAGCAAGGCAGAGAAAAGTCCACGTTGGATGAGTGCAGGTACTTTTTTAAGATTGTTTATTTATTTGTTGTTTGTTTGATTGTTTGTTCATATATGTGTAGAAGAACTGGGGTATAGGCCAGAGATGTGGGGGGTGAGAGGATTCACCAGAGACAGAGTGGGGAGCAGAACAGGCAGATCCACTAAAATGCACTGCTAAGGGAAGCAGCGGGCGAGATAGGAGAGGTCTGCTGCCATATGTGGGTGAGCTCTCTGGTGGAGGGATTGAAACTGATGCTGCAGCAGTGATAGCATGCAGGTACTTAAAACACTAGAAGAGAGGCAGCAGCCAGTGGGGTTGCAGGTTTCTGAAGATGCTGTAGGTTTTGTGTGAAAGTACCACAAAATGATATAAATGGAGGTATAAACATGGGTATATATAATTGCTAAAATTTGGTGAACTTTACATTTAAAATGGGTGTATTTCACCAAGTGTAAATTCTGCTGTCTAAATTTGTCCTATACCAAAGACCAGGAACATATCTTAAATATATTGGGATAATTACTTCTTGCACTGAGGGAAAATGCACCCTATGGGGAAATGAGGGACATCTCTGCAAATGGGTGTTAGAAAGAATTCCCCGAGTCTGGGCTCGAGTTAAGTAATGGGTTGTGGAGGGATTTTACCTGGAGTGGATGCTGTCAGGCAGCAGGAGGAATTCTACTTTCGTGACTTAAACAATATGCCTGTGTGTACCCCTATGTTGACTGTAGCATGTTCACAACAGCCCAGATAAGGAAACAACCTAAGTGCTCATTGATGAGTAGATGAAAAAAATTTGGTACAGGTAGAGAGTGGGTAGGTGAGTGAAGCATGTGCACACAAGAAGGTGTGAAGTTGTGTCTCTGAAATTAGAAAATTAAGTAAACAACATTTTTTACAAATTAATAAAATTTGAGGGACAATGTGGTACATATATACAATGGAATATTACTCAGCAAGGAAAAGATGTAATCTTGCCATTTGTGACAACATAGATATACCTTCAGGAGATTTTATTTACTGAAATACATAGAAAGGGAGACAAAAATACAGGGTGATTTTGCTTATTTATGGAATGTAAAGAAACAAGGCAAATGAACACACGAAACAAAACAAAAATCAATCCTTTGATTCTAACAGTGGTGTTTTTTAGAGGGGAAGAGAGTGGGTAGGAGAACAGGTACAGAGATTGAAAAGATGGTGGTGGGTACTATCTACACCTTGGATGGTGGGTGTGAGATGATATATACATTTGTCAACACGTGAAGCTATCTTTCTGAAAAATTATAAAATGTTGTAAACCAAAGTTACCCCAATGAAACAAGCAAACAAACAAACAAAAAATAAAACCAATGTTCCTGTTTTGTCTCTGCTCAAAGGTGACTATGTAATGGTCTTTTTTTTTTTTTTTTTTTTTTTTTGCATCTCAATCCATCATGGTCACAGAGAAGCCCTAATGTAGATGTTCTGGGAAATTGTCCATATTTCATCAAATTTCAGCCTGAGCCAAGAGTGTGGGCTGGCTTACAGCAACACCAAGACCTGGCGGGGAGGACCAGTTCAGCTGCAGATGCCAGGGATTGCTTTTTATCTTCTAACTTCAGTACAGTGATGTTAAAAATGTCTCTTTTAATCATGCAGAGCTCTCCCTCAACACTTGCTCAGAATACACTCTAAAATCATGTGCTGAATTCTGATGCTTACTCTTAGACAAGGTTGTGTACACTGTGCAGACTTGCATAATTACATCTTCTAGCATTGAATTCTGAATTCCTGCTGCTCCTTGGTCTGAAATTATATAGTAATGATGACTATTTTTCTTTTATAAATGTGCATATTGTGGGAAGTGCATCCGTCATCTAACTTTTGTCTGCATCATAATTCCCGGTGGTCTTTGAAGACCAAAATAGCTTTTCAGTCCCTTGAGGGGAAATATTGTTTTCTGGTATGCAATTTATATATCATTACAGAAGGAATATTTGAGAGTTAATACAACCAATAGATTTCCTTCTGTATAACTAAATGTGTATATAATGGCCAGTAGATATCTAGAATGTTGTTCTTTTGAAATTTCACTATGCATTCCGAGTACTTTGTTTTGACTAATTGCTAGAATTCTTGTTCTTTAGATGAAATATTTAAAAATCTTCCTGTTGTCATTTGTGGGACCCATCCCCATCTTTTCACATTTTCTTTATGAATAAATCAGGGTCTTGAGTATTTTGTTCACTTCTCTGGGGAAAACCATCCCTTGGTAATTGGAAATACATATATCAGAAATTGCCTGCTGCTCCAAAAAAGAAAAAATAAAGTTTGAAAGTCTGTTAGCAATTCCTGTTTTAAGACTGATACAGAATTATTTTTATTTTTATGTCTAATCCGCATATTCAGAGGTTTCATTAAATATGTCAACTTTAGTTTCAAAAATATTGCTTTTAATCATGTAGAAGCAGGGCCTCCCCTGGTAGCGTAGGTGGTTGAGCGCTCGCTGTGAAGCTGTCTGTAGTCTCTGCAGCGCCAGGTTTGATCTCAGCCTGCTGGCGAGGGTCCCACATGACGCAGCAGACCTCTCCTGTCTTTCCCGCTGCTCCCCTCAGCAGTATATTTTGTCAGTCTGCCTGTTCTGTTCCCCACTCTGTCTCTGGTGAATCCTCTCACCTTCCCGTGCATCTGACCTGTACCCTGGTTCTTGTATAATAAATAAATAAATCTTTTAAAAAAATCATGTAGAAGCAAATGATAAATTTCTTTGATGGGGCAGAATTTGATCACATGCAATGTAATGGAATGTATAAGCTGTGTGTGTGCATTGTTTTTAATAGATCATACATTTTTATATGACTTTCAGAGCTTTTGTTGAAACCATATGCATATGCTTATCTATGCACGTTCCTGACTTGAATTACAAATAAAGGTAGTATTCATTTATTACCAACCAGTTTACACTCTCTCTTAACCTAAACTTGGCCTTCTGTATTTAGTGATTGCGGAAGTGGGAACTAATCTGGAGTCACATCCAGAAGAGCCCTCTGGGGTCTACCTGCTCAATCCCTTAATGTTTAAAATGATCATTGAGGGGCTCCCTCATGGCCTAGGGCTTAAGTCTCAGTGCTAACACCACTGCCTCTTGAGTTCTATCCCTGGCCTGGGAGCTAACCCAGAAATGACTTAGCAGACCTCTCCTGTCTTGTCAGCTGCTCCCCTCAGCAGTGTATTTCAGTAGATCTGCCTGTTCTGCTCGCTATGCTGTCTCTAGTGAATCCTCTCATCCCCTGCACCTCTGGCCTATACCCCAGTTCTAGGCAAAAATAAATAAATAAATAAAATATTTTTAAATTAAAAAAAAAAAGATCATTGGCGAACCACTCAAGGAAAAGCCTTTGGTCTTTGTCTGACAGTGAAATATATACATGAGGAGCCAAAAAAGTACTAATGAGTTGGGACATCCAATTCTAGGAGGGAGGGAATCTTAAATAGTTGATATTTGTTAGAAGACTAATAATCCAAAATGTATGACATATAATCATATAGAATGCTTCCCAGAAACTCCTGCTTGATGGAGCCATGCTAGCCTTTTAAAAAATGAAATAGAATGGAACATATCAGGAGCCTCCCCTGGTGGCGCAGCAGTTGAGCGTTGGGCTGTGAGGCTGCCCGCAGCCTCTGCAGCGCCGGTTCGTTCCCCAGCCGCTGGCAAGGGTCCCACAAAAAAAAAAAAAAAAGAATAGAACATATCAGAATGATGTCATGCAATAAAGTATTTCATCATGAAAAATTTAAGGATTATATAAGTATATCTTGTTTTATAAAACTATCTTTTTTTAAAAGATTTATTTATGCATAGAAGAACTGGGGTGTAGGTCAGAGGTGCGGGGAGTGAGAGGATTCACCAGTGACAGAGTGAGGAGCAGAACAGGCAGATCTACTGAAATACACTGCTGAGGAGATCAGTAGACTAGGCCTACTAGGCAAGAAGGTCTACTGCACCATGTGGGTAGCTCCCTGTCAGTCAGGGAATCAACTCGTGCTGTAGGGGCTCATGATAGAGTGATAGTTCTGTCTTTAACACCTGTGCCCACAGGGAGGTCCCCTAAAACTATCTTGTATTACACATAAATTTATGACTTACTATAGACTTTTGTTAAATAATATTTTGAGCACTAGCATAGAGGCTTATGCATCACAGAATTATATATATAGTAGAAAAATGGTGAATAAATAATGGTAATAGTTGTAAATATTATTGTTATATTTATGAAGTCCTTACTACTTGTGAGGTACTTTGTACAAATAGTATGCATATCCTACACACTTCACATATATTTTCCCCATTATTATTCCTGTTGAACATAGGTACCAATTTTATTACATTTTTATAGATTATAGAATGTACAGATTAGGCAGACAGAAATAATTACAAGGATAAATCCTTGATCTAGTCTAGACTTTGACCTTGAGTAGTAGGGCCATCTATATGAGTCTCTTTCCTGGCACCTCTAAGGGAGAAATTATGATTCCTTCTCTAATTTAGTTACAAAATGCTATGAAATACATTAATAATATTCGTGAAGGTGTTTTGAAAAAATAATATAAAGCACATTTATCTGTTATTAATAATAATCTTTTTTATCATAGCATACTTTAAAAATGAACTAAAATTTAATGTCATTTTAGAAATTTTTTTTTAAAGATTTATTTATTTATTTATTTATTTATACAAGCACTGGGTACCGTCAGAAGTGTGGGAGGGTGAGAGAATTCACCAGAGCCAGAGCAGGGAGCAGAACAGGCAGACTGATGAACTACACTGCTGAGGGGAACAGCGGGTGGCAGGAGAGGTCTGCACGCCATGTGGGACCCTCGCCGGCGGCCAGGGATCCAACCGGCGCTGCAGAGGCTCTGGGCAGCTTCGCAGCCCAGGGCTCAACCGCTGGCCGCCGGGGAGGCTCATTTTAGGAATTTTTACAGTGGTAATAATTGTTATAAATTGGAACTTATTGCTCAAAGAACTTATTATCTTTCTATGAAAAATCTTTAAAAGTGAAGATATTTAAGAGTATTTCTTGCTCAAAGGCAGACCCACAGAGGAGAGTGATGGAAGACTGAGTTATGAGTTTCTACTCTTCATGTGATAGCCATTCTAGAAGACTTGAGATTTCACAGAGAACATTAGGACAAAAGTTACTGTCAAGCTTTTACTATCACACTACACTTGATCTTAGCTAAAAGGCCAAGAAGTGATAAGCTCTATCATAAGCACAATATGAAATGTCGAAATAAAAGTGACACCTGAAATTCCAATACAAATATGACAATAAATACCTGTGATCCTGACCACAGCTCTAAAACCAAAAAGCCAAAATCAAGAACCGTAGAAAATAACAAGCATTGATGAGCAAGCAGAGAAACTGGAACACTGTGTGCTGCTGTGGGAATGTAAAACGGTGCAACTGCTGTGAAAAACAGTGTGATGGTCCCTCAAAAAATTGAAAATAGAATTATGGTATGATCTAGCAATGTTTCTTCTGTGTTTATACCCAAATGAATTATGTAAGAGCTGAAAGCAAGGACTCGAGATGTTTGTATAGCTATATTCACAGCAGCATTATTCACATTAGTCAATGGATAGAGTAACCCAAGTGTTCAGCGACAGATGAATGGATAAATAATAGGTGGTATGTAAATGCAATAGAATATTATTCAACCTTAAAAAAGGAAGTGAAGTCTGAGACACACCACAACATGAATAAGTCTTGAGGATATTATGCCAATGGAAATTCCAGGCAAGAGATGCTTCTTTTTTCCTGATGAACGTGAAATTAAAATCAGTATAAGGGCTGGAAATATTGCTTCCATCTGCTACTACCATGTGAAAACAGATGACTGGCAAAAGCAGAATTCCAGAGTCACGCCATGACCACAGCAGAGTCCCAGTTCTAACATAGCTCTGAAACCAGCCATATCCAAAGATAGTCCTACATCAAGTTTCAGTTTGCATGATCTAATGTACTCTTCTTTTACTTAAACCAATTTGAATTTTTTTTCCCTGGCAATTACAAATAAATTTGCAAGGCAGTAGCTGATGAAATGGAATGAGCAGAAAACAAGCTGGGCAGTTCAAACAATTCACACATACATACACAGGCATGTCTGATGCTATGTTCCAGAGACCACCAAAGCTGCTTAAAAATTAGGCACAGGGCTTCCCTGGTGGCACAGGCAGTTGAGTGCCGCACTGTGAAGCTGTCTGCAGCCTCTGCAGCACGGGTTTGATCCCCGCCAGCTGGCAAGAATCCCACATGGCAAAGCAGACCTCTCCTGTCTCTCCCGCTGCTCCCCTCAGCAGTGTTTTTCGTCAGTCTGCCTGTTCTGTTCCCTGCTCTGTCTCCGGTGAATCCTCTCACCCTCCCGCACCTCTGGCCTGTGCCCTGGTTCTTGTATAAATAAATAAATTTTTTTAAAAAAAGAAGAATTAGGCACATCCTTAAAATAAAACATTTGCATGTGTGCTGGACAAACATGTAACTATGCTATTTTCATGTCAAATTGGTTATCAAAAATGAACTTAGTTTAAGCATTCAACAATGACAGATTTAAAATTATACTCTTCAGAGGGAAAAAATGTACTCAGAATATCTACCCTATTAGCTGCAGCAGGAATTTAAAGTACTTCTAGACAGTTAAAAGTTAGTAGATAGTAAGGTTAATTGCAAAAGTGATTCTACAAATTTGGAGTAAAATGCTCTGCTCTATTCTATGTAATCATTTGATGGGTTCTATAATGTCATCTTGCTTATGAACTTTCTTTCTTGTTCAGGAATGCTTTAGAGTCATTCCTCCCCAAATGAAAAACTTTCATAGCTTTGCAATTCTTGGTATTAATTTTCCCCATGGCAACAATAGGCATGAAGTTAGTTAGACCAAGGATTTGTGAACTCTGGGTCTGCTTTAGGGATGAATTTGAATTAAATGCTCAGGCTGCAATTTTAAATGATATTTAATTAAACAAATACATTAAATTTAATTAAATAAAATCTAATGGAAATGGTTATATAAGATATTGCCTCAAAAAGACTGATCATTTGCTTTTTCTTTAGAGTTTTCGAAGACTGACTAAAACTAAGAAATTTAACAGTGCATTGGTGACTCTGAGAGTCAATTTGCAAATGAATGTTAAAAAATATTCTTTTCCTCTTCACTTAAAAAAAAATTAATCTAGTGCATTTCCATCCCTGAAAATAATGATATTTTAAATTTTGACACATGGAAAGATCTTTATTTTCCTTTTAGGTGCCACAGCTTGCCACCTCTGTGCTGCGCCTGTCTCTATGACCACTCAGGACTTTGTCCACCCATCAGAGCCTTTGTTCCATATTTCTCTTTTCCTATCTATTCTTTCTTTCTTTCTTTTTTTTTTTAAAGATGTACTTATTTATGCATACAAGAACTGAGGTGCAGGCCAGAAGTGTGGGGGGGTCAGAGGATTCACCAGAGACAGAGTGGGGAACAGACCAGGCAGATCTACTGAAATACACTGCTGAGGGGAGAGCAGTGGGAGAATCAGGAGAGGTCTGCTGTGCCAAATGGGTAGCTCTCTGGTGCTGCAGAGGCTGAGGTGAGCTTCATAGGTTGCGTCTTAACCCCTTGTGCCACCAGGGAGGCCCAATAACTTTTTTTTCATGTCAGCAAATATGGGTATCATATTGATATATTAGAATTTATCTCTTTCTCATTGTTAGGAATTACCTTGGTTCCATTTAAAATATATTATCAAGACAGAAACTCAAGCAGAAGAAATGTCAATTAGTGGGTTCCTACAGATTCTTTTGGAGAAGAATCAGCAAAGAGCTTCACTGGAGATTCAAGCCTCTGGTGCTCACATGCTCTGTCATTCTGTCCTGCAGAGAGAGTTTTCTCTAGCCCAAAGAGTAAGCAAAACCTCCCTCTCAAATCTTGGTTATGATATGGAAGGTTAAGTGATCTAGAGACGTGGTAAATGGGCTTGATACTAGCAAGATTTTTTCCACATCTTTGGTTGTCTTATATTCCCAAGCATTCTGTCTTGGCCTAAGGTGGGAATTTTTATAAGTTCTGTAGAAGCTGTCAGGTAGAATTTTAGCATTTAGAAATAGAGAGCTCTGAGGCCTCTCTGGTGGTGCAAGGCATTAAGATGCAGCACTATGAAGATGTCTGCAGCCACTGCAGCATGAGTTTGTTTCCAGCCAAGATGCCGACCCACATGGTGCAGCAGACCTTTCCTGTCTGGCCTGCTGCTCCCCTCAGCAGTGTATTTCAGACTATCTGCCTGTTCTGTTCCCCACTCTATCTCTGGTGAATCCTCTCACCCCCCACACCTCTGGCCTGTACCCCAGCTTTTGTATGCATAAATAAATAAATAAATCTTTAAAAAAAAAAATAGAGAGCTCTGTGGGAGTCCATATTCTCTCTGGTCTTTACTTTTCTCTTATCTAAGCTAGGTTAGATAGTTTCTAAGATTTCTTTCAGTCCTGAAATCCTGTGATGCATAGAAATGAATGAAAATGTTCCCCTTCTCACTCATTTATATAGATTATCTTGATAATGGCCTGTGACCAAGTAGCAGGTCTGCAAGAAACAGTGAACTGTGTCTTCCCAAGAACAAAGCTTAAATCCATAAGCACCAGAGTTTTCTGGGAATTATAAGGAACTAAAATGGTGAGTTTTATTATATACAATGCAAGAAAGGAATGAATCATTTGGAAAGTAAAGATCAGTAGAAGAGTCCTAGCTTAGAATCAATAAGCATATAATTGCAGGAAGATGTCCTTTGTTTAAAAGATTGAATAAGGTATTGTTAAGTACTATTGACATTCCTGGCCTGGTAATTTTTTTTTTAATATACTTCTCTCCTTCAGTTTTACTGAGATAGAGTTAACATATATCACTGGTGTACAGACTTGCATTTACTGTGAAATGATCACAAGAAATTTAGCTCACATCCTTTAACTGATATAGATATAGTAGAAAGAAAATACAAAAGAAGAGTTTGTCCTTGTGATGAGAACACTTAGGATCTATTATCTTAACAGCTTATTCATATATATCATACAACAGTATTAACTCTACTCATTTTGTTGGAGTATTTATTTTATATTTGGAAATTTGTACCATTTAACCACCTTTGTGGCTCATAGTTCTTTGTTGTGGGGGCTGCCTTATGCATTGTGGGATATTCAGCAGCATCCCTGTCTAACAACCACTAGACAGTGGCACCTTCACTATTAATTTGACACCATAAATTGTCTCCAGGTGTCTCCTGGGGGGCAAAACCTTCCCTCCCCTTTTGCGAGCCACTGCTCCAATCTTTGTGTTCTTTGCCAACAGGGAGTCAACAAATGAAGAAGGAATTATTGAAAAACTTTATTTTTTAATAAACCACCAGGTTAAAATACATTAATAAAAAATTGGTTTTTTTGTAAGTTGATTCTTATGTTTATAAGAGCAAAAAAATCTCAGATTAATTCCAACAAATTTAGTTATTCTTTTAAGTGTGCGTAGTAAATAATATTTTAAAAAGGTGCAAACATTTGATCTCTTAAAATAGTTGAAATAAAGTCTCTGTACAGTCAGGATTAAGAAAAAGGCATAGAAATCATTCTAGTTGTTTCAAATAGAAAGGTGTTTAATAGAGGGAATTGAGTTCTTATAAAAGTGTTGGAGAGTCAGGAAAAGTGAAAATTTTTATTTTGGAGGGAGGCTGCCACAATTTTTAAGGTCCACAACAGCACAAAATAATGTCTTGCACAGTGAAGACATTATTTCTGTCACCTACATCTAGGTCAGAAATCTGAAGTATACAACTGCCAATGTCCGATCTGAGTAGGTGCTAACAGGAAACAGAATTAATCAAGAGTCCCAAAGACACAGCTATTTGCAGATCAGATCTGCATATCAGCAGCTACTGACAGATGAAATGGAAAACATTCTATTTTGCTTCTGTTCCTAAAACTTTCATGAGTCCATCTCATTGACAAAACCATGTTTAAAACCCCACTGTCAAGAAGTCTGCAGAAGGCATTTCCCAGGCATTCAACTCCTGTGGGACTAGGCATACTTAGAAAGGCGTGAGATGGTGTTGACTGCCAACAGGCAATACCCGCTACAGTCACAAATAGTATTTTTTCCGTCTCTTACCTCTTGGGCCAAAAAGTTTTCCCAAGATTTATCAATTCTCTATATTGTTCAAGCAGTTCAAAGCAACTCCTCAGATAAAAGAAGAGTAAAGGAAAGTTCTCTAGTAATGACAAGTATAGTTAGATCCTTAGTTGAAGGCTTTTTGAAATTGGCATGGATAAGAATGATTATTTTTCTTTAAATTTCTTTAAGTTATCTCCCCAAATCTTCACGACCATTGTTCTGACTTGTGAAAGATTTTACTTCTGATTTTTCCTTGCTAGTAAGTTAATGTAGGAGGCATTTCCCTAAAAACACCACCACCAAAAGTATCTCTTGCCAGAATCTCATTTGCTGCTGTCATTTGTGAAAGAATAAACTCTGGGAGGTTTAGAACTGTTGCCCATAATGCCATTTGAAGAAACTGATTACGAAGAAACTTATGAGTGGACTGGGGCAGATGATGATGTGCACAGTTGAGGCACACAAGAGAGTGCATACAAAGGTATGTTCAGAGGCCTCCTTGGTGGCGCAAGGGCTTAAGTCTCAGCGCAATGAAGCTATCAGCAGCCACTGAGGCATGAGTTCAATCCTGGGCCAGGGAGCTAACCCACATGGCGCTGCAGACCTCTCCTGTCTGGCCTTCTGCTACCCTCAGCAGCGTATTTCAGTCAGTCCACCTGTTCTGTTCCCCACTCTGTCTCTGGTGAATCCTCTCACCCCCCTGCCCCACACCTCTGGCCTGTATCCCAGTTCTTGGATGCATTAAAAAAAAAATTAAAACAAATCTAAAAACAAAGATATGTCCAAGTTCGATGTGTTTCCTCAAAGAAACATAAAACCTGAAAATCTTTAGGCATGCAGGGCCCCCGATTAGTCTAACCATTGTATACTTAGTGATCTTTAAATAAAAGCCAGCTCAAACAAAGCAAGTTAAAAAGCTAGCAGTGGTTAATAAGAGCAATAATCCAACAAAACTGCTGCCACCGAAACAAATTTTTATATTGTCTCTGGTACTTTGAATATCTCATATACAACGTTGAGGGGATTTTTTTTCCTGAGGTGAGAAACAGTTAAGCTAAAATCCCTATTCCTATCTTTTTACCAACTGGCCATGGATTCGAAGGTGTGTTGGTGACTGAGTGGGGAACAAAATTCAGACTTCCTATACTTTATTCTGGAGTTCTGTCCATCATACCAGGTTGCTATAATAATTTATATCAATTAGAAGATATCAGGGCTTTTTATCTAGGGTTATAGATGAAAATTATGTGGAGTTTTTCCCCTTAAAAGCCAAGAAGAAAAGTCATTACTTCTAGTTTTTTTAAAAAAAATGTCCTTTAGTTGGGGGAAAGTTGGGGATGATGGCTGTGTGGTCAACATACACTGAATTCTATGATCTCATGTGTTCACAGATTCTATCATGACCTCAAAGTTGGATTGTTTACCTGTTACAGAACAACTCCAGTAGATTTTGATGGAAACTATCCTCAAAAGGTCAGGAGCTGCTAACTGTGGAGGGCTAGCTCCAAAAGGCAGAGAAAGCATTTTTGAAATTATGTCTATTGGAGGCAGAGCAGTGTGATGAAACTATGTGGTTTCATAGTTTGAATGACAGGATTCCTAATTTCAGCTCTATGACTTTCTCATTTATCTTGGGCAACATTTATAATTTTCAAAGCTTTGATTTTCTACCTTGCACAATGATTATGATAATAATGCATGTGAAATAGTTATCACAGTGCCTGACATTTCATGAGAATAAATTTTTGGAAATTTTAGTTGTAAAATACTCAGATGCATTGAAATTTCTAGGGAAAGCTGTGTTCAGTAAAGTCAAGCTCCAATAGGCAGGAACTATTTTGTCAGGGTTGTGCCTGATCCACTGTGAGTTAGGCATCTTGTAAACACTGACTTCCTGCACCTATAGTGCTCAGGCTGCTACTGAACCCAGGACAACTATGGATCCCCATTTTCCTCTTCCCTTTCTCTTCCACAAAACTCAGCCATTCACCTCTACCACTCTGAGGACAAAGCTCAGCTACTGGTTGTCACGTTCCACAAGAGTCTTTTTAATGCCTGGGGAGAGCTCAGGGCTTCATCCCTCCTCTCCCAATGTGAAATGGGTTGCCTGACTGTGGGTCCTCACCCATGTATGCTTAAAAGGGACTTACAATGAGACTCAGCGGTAAGCACACGCAAAAAGATCAATAAAAGGTTTATTTGCAAAAGGGGGAAATGAAGAAATGAATAACTTGGGGAAAAATGAGCAGGATAAATTGGTGAATGCGTCCTACTAGTTCTGCTGGGGTGGAACCCCAATAGTGCACTGAAAGCAGGCAAAAAATCAAGCAACCTCAAGGCCCACATGCCTGCTTATATACCAAACTTGGCTGCTTAACTCCACCCTCAGTTCCCAGCAATCCTTCCTTTAGTGATGATGACATTATGGGATTTGTAGTCCTTGGTGTGTTGGATCTCTTTGGTCTGTGGTGGGGGTGGGGTCCATACATCCTATTTGTGGAGTTTGTTTGGGACATCCTCTTTCCCTCAACAGTACTTCATTGGACAAAGGATGAGAAGGTGTCATTTCCTCATGGAATTGGGGAATTTTTGGAGCTGCATTTTTCATCTGCCCTGCTGGCTGCAAAGCAGGGCTGTATTTTCAGCTCTGTCCATTTTACTATATTTAGCACTTCTTTAAAAACAGCTCTGCTCCATCCATAGCATGTCAACCCTCGGTGAAAAGTGTACATCTTTGGAGAGAGAGAGAGAAGCCCATTCACCAGCTCACGGGCTTCAGAAACATCACAGAGCTTTGTCCTCCCGAGTTCAGGTTCCAAACTGGAGAGTGAAAAGGGAAGCAACATGGTGTCCTATTTCTTGAATTCTGAACATTAGATACATTCTGGGAAATTGACTGAAAGCTAAATATTTTTGGAAAAGCATCATTTAATAAGTTCTGGAGAACTATTTTGTGAATACCAGGTACACATAGCTTCATCTGAGGATAGAAGGAAACATTCCAAGTCTTCATAAAGATGTGAACACACACACACCAGGGCATGTTCTGGAGTTGGGTCTGGGCACAGGGTAGAGTGTGTGCAATTTGTTTCATGTGTGTTTTCACTCACCAACTTTCCATCTTTGACTTAGCATGCTATTACTCCATACTAAGCAAATCTTTGTTCCCAAAGAAAGCAGCTAATAAAATAGCTTAATTCAGTTTTTTTTTTTAAAAGATTTATTTATTTATGCAAACAAGAGCTGGGGTACAGGCCTGAGGTTTGAGGGGTGAGAGAATTCACCAGAGACAGAGTTAGGGAGCAGAACAGGCAGACTGACTGAAATACACTGCTGAGAGGAGCAGCAGCTGAGACAGGAGAGGTCTGCTGCACCGTGTGTGTTTCTCCCTGGCCAGCGGGGATGGAACTGGTGCTGCAGAGGCTTTGGATTGCTTCATAGTGCAGTGCTTAATCCCTTGCGCCATTAGGTAGGCCCCTAATTCAGTTTTTTGATTGGAAACTAAATTAGGCTTAGTTTTACCCCTTTCCACAAGGATTTGGATTTTAAAAGCAATTATTAGAATGGGTTTCATTCAAAGGAATGCTCACAATGGAGGCCTTTCTTGCCATAGCGAGGGCAGGGTTTCGGCAGCCTTGTCAGGAACTCCCCTGTTTTCCACTGTTACCTCACGGGTGTGCTCAGAGATAAGATTTCTGAACAAAAGCTGCTCTAACCCTCTTCCAGTCTTCTCTCTCCTCCTTCCTTTGTAAAGTAGTCAAATCTTCATTACTCTTGTCACCCAACAGGCAGCAGGCAGAAACGGAATTTTTCCAATACCTAGAGACGGCCTATAGATGTCGCTGTTGAGTTCCTTTTCGCTTGCTTTTCTCTAGAAACTCCAGGTGTCCTGTGTTTCTTAACTTCAATGTTTCCCTGAAGGCAGAGAGCTGAGGAAGAAACCTTTTCTCTCTGTTCTGTCGAGTGTTTGCTTCAGGAAGACTTTTCACAGGGGTCTAATGAAAATGGGAAGTGAGATCGGGCCTTCCTGGTGGCGCAAGGGGTTAAGCATCAGTGCTATAAAGCAATCTGCAGTTACTGTAGCACCAGTTTGATCCCTGGCAGGCCAGGGAGCTAACCCACATGGCACAGCAGACCTCTCCTGTTTCCCGGTACTGCTCCCCTCAGCAGTGTATTTCAATAATCTGCCTGTTCTGCTGCCCTCTCTGTCTCTGGTGAATCCTCTCACCCCCACACCTCTGGCCTACACCCCAGTTCTTGTATGCATAAATAAATAAGTCTGAAAAAAAAAAGGCGTGGTCCCTGCCTATTTTTCTTGCCTCTTATCCTATCCAAATCCCACTGAACTGCTATACAGTTCTACTGCTATACAGTTCTTCAGTTCTATAAAGTCCCCTCTTGCCTGTAAGTCTTTGCTGAGGCTGTCATGACTTGATTTTTAAATTTGACATAACATTGATTTTCAATGCTGCTTGTTTCAGGAGTATGTTTTACACCTTAACACAGCCATACTATGCCGCCACCAAAGACCAAGTTTTCATCATTCAGTGGATCCTCTTAACCCTTTCCACACACCTGTCACCCTTTGCCCCTCTGGTAACCACCATCTGTCATTAGAATCTGAGTGTTTGCGTGTTCTTTTGCTCTGTTTCTTTACATTCCACAAGTGAGTGAAGTTCTGTATACTTGTCTTTCTTTTTCTGATTTGAGGATAATCCCCTCAAGTTATCAAGTAATAACAAGTAATATCCTTGTTATTACAAATGATAAGATTTCATCATTTTTTATAGCTAAGTAGTATTCCATTGTATATCTATACCACATCTCCTTTATCCATTCACCTGTTGAATGGATAAATGTAAACTGGTATAGTCATTATGGAAAACAACATGCAGGTGCCTCAAAAAATTATGATCCAGCAATTCTATCTCAAGGTATCTATCTAAAGAACATGAAAATATTAATTCAAAATGACATATGCACCCCATTTTCATTACAACAGTATTCACAATACCCAAGTATGGAAACAATCTCTGAATAACTTTGTCATCCTTTTGCATAGTGCCAAAAGTGTGATCCATAGACCAGCTACTGGTCTAGGATGGTGTGTTGTAGGGAGAAGATCAGGGTGAGGCTGGAGGCAAGGCGATGAAAGAATTCACTAGAGACAGAATGGAGAACAGAAAAGGGGAATTGATTAAAATATACTACTAAGAGAAGCAGCTGGCGGGTGAGACAGGAGAGGTCTACACAGACAGAAAGGTTTGGGGTTCCCTTTTATAACCTATTTGTGGGCTGGGAGTCAGTTTGGGCCATTTAGTGCTGGGCTGTCTCATCCTGGGTTCTTCCCTTTGATACAGAATATGTCCTGGACCTGATGCTGCATTAAGGATCAAAGTGTTCAGTCTATGGTCTGCTTCCCATAGTAACCTTCTCACTTCCCTTTATCCATTCAAGACTCCCAAACCTTCCTGCTGGGCAAGAGGTAGGAACTTAAATTTTATCCTTATTACATGATACCCACACACAGTTTGTTTGTGGTTTGTGACCAGATAAGGAACTTGTGACAGAAGGTAAATTGTCTGAATCACTAATTCTTAAAAAGAATTCCCCAATAAATGATGCAATGTGTAGATTTGCCTCTGACACAAGCTCTTATCCTGGTCATAGACTGGCTTTTTGTATAGTTCTTTGGGTAGTACAGGATTAATACTTGACACACAGTGGCTGATTAGGAGATACCTGCTGAATCATTAAATGATGATTTTTCGTATATTCAATAGCGATCATTCCTTTCATATTGCTAACAATTTGGGTGAACAATTTTACGACCATGTTATGAGGTTTTGGATATTTTACCCTGTTTTCTTTCATAATTTGAGTCTGAGCTAGGATTTCAGAGATAAAATAGATTGTGTCCCCCAAATAAATTACCCTTTCCACAAACAGCACATAAGAATTTGAAATAGGTTAAATTATGTGCACTTGAATATAAACCAGTCATTTACTACCATCATCTTAAGTTATAAATATGGTGAAGCTTGGGGTTCAGAATTCTTAGACCTCACTCCCAGGTTCTTGGCTCCTAACTCTTTCTGTCTCCATTCTGGAATCTTCTTGGAGTCTTAGTTATGCCTTCTCCCACTCTAATATTCTTCTCCTGGGCCTGGTGAGGAAGAGATGGGGTGTAGGAATTTTATCCTACCTTAGTACTCCCAGCATACTCTTTGTCTCTCACTGAAGCCTGGGTTTCCTCAAACCAATATGTGGAGCTCAGGGATGAGCTCCAGGAGACAAGGATGTAGCCTCAACCCATCAGAGGATGCCATTTAATTAGTACACCTATGTCCCCAATGCTGTGTTCACTTTGCTCAGGATAACCCTTCCCTCTGTTAAACAATAGGTCAGTTTGTTGGAGAATCACACAACATATTCACTACCCAATAAAACAAAGCTGTGTCTCCACCAAAAATAAAATGGGCGAGAGAAATATAAAACTCCCAATGAGGAAAAAACAAAGAAAAGTTTTAAAGAAAAGTTGGTTAATCAAATTCCTGATCCCCTGCCTTTGGGCGTGAGTCTGTTTGCTCATTTTGCTCTTTCATACCTTTTCTATTCATTCCAATAATGGCTGGATGTGTGTGTCTGTCCTGGTGCGGCTATAAACAGTTTTGTTTTTTAACTCCTCTATCACTCTGACTGACACCTACACATTTGAGAGTTAACTGTAAGCATCTCGAGGAGATGGTACCTTGGTCCTGCCTGGGAGGGCATTTGACTTCTCATTACATGACTTAATTCAGTAAGTTAATTTTCTACCCTCTGTTCTTGGGAGGAAGTTAGCTTTCTTTTGGAATCAGCTTTCCTGCCAAAAGGATCTCAGGTTAAAGGTAGAAATATTACTTGATTGTAGGCAGCTTTTGAACATTGAGGAAACTTTTATTATTTAAAAAGTGGTCTTAAAATTTATAAAGTACTTATATATTCCTTATCTCTTTTGATCCTTCAAAACAACACACTTCATTGGTTTTCAGGTGAAGAAGTTGAGATTCAGAGGTTTCAGGTACTTTGCTCCAAGTCACACAGGGACTTCATGCCACATAATCTCATCTGAGTTCTGGCATCTTCCCCTTCCTTTGGCCTTCAAAAACATCCAAGAGCTGAGGATGAGCAAATACTATATTCACAACAGATTTTCACCACCTGTTTTCTTTTCTCCAATAAGTTAAGATGGAGGGAGAGGAACTGACTTCCCAGTCTGCAAGGGCAGAGTCTGTTACACCACATTAGTGGGAGCTGGGTGGCCTTCGACAAACCTGGGGCCCGGTGCTGTGCAGTGGTTTCCCCAGGGGCCTCTGGGTTAGGTCTGAGCCACTCCACTGGGCACAACCATGTCCACAACCAAGGGTCTACCTTGCAAACTCCTGCAGCTATTAACAAGAATGAGCAGGTTGCTTCTCCATATGTGGGAGGGTGTCATATGCCAGTGGGCATGTGAATGTGTGTAGACATTTCTTGTAGTTGAATGTGTTCACAACAATAGTGCATTATTCCACTTCATAAATATTTTTTAAAGATTTATTTTATTTATGCATTCAAGAATTGGGGTATAGGTCAAAGGTGTAGGGGGTGAGAGGATTCACTAGAGACAGAGTGGGGAACAGTACAGGCAGATCTACTGAAATACACTGCTGAGGGGAGCAGTGGGTGAGGAGGAGAGGTCTGCTGTGCCATGTGGGTAGCTCCCTGGCCAGCCAGGGATTGAACTCATGCTGCAATGGCTGCCAATTGCTTGATAGTGCTGTCTTTAACCCCTGCACCACCAGAGAGGCCCATATTCTACTTTTTTAACTAAAAATGCACACACCCCTAGGGAATCTCCTGTCCCAATTTCTGGTTCCCATTACTTGATTACTTATTGTGCTGCTCCAGAGGGTAGTATGTCAGGCTTAGAGAGCCACATGACTGATGGGCCTCCTTGGCTTTGCTTGGAGGCTGCAGGCTGGGTCATGGCTGTGAGCCTGTCTTTCAGAAGCCTCTGTTGTATGCTTGCCCAAGTGCCTCATCCAGGTCCCCAGGTACAGCTCATGTTCACGACCAGCACTATCTGTAGAGCCTTCTTTCCTTCCCACACCAAAGATAATGAAAAGTGACAACTTCCAACCATCATTGCCTCCAGGTTTAACAGCTGGGGTATGGACTGTGGGTGGAAGTAGTGGAGACTTAATCTCACTGAAAGAAATCTGAACTCTCTTTATAAACGCTATCACTTTGTTATAATTTCCCACAGAGCTCAGTATTAGCAGTTAAAATCTTCTTAGAATTAAATGAACAGATCCTGAGATGTCCATTAACCTATCCAGTTGGAGGAGATTATTTCACTGGGGCTGTAACGCAAGCTTAAAGATATTACTTTTTTCAGCATGAAAAAAATTTGACTGGAAAAGTTTAAAAGGATGTTCTTCATGTGCCGGTGGGCATGTGATCGTGTGTAGACATTTCTTATAGTTAAATGTTCTTGCAACAATAGTGAGCTATTCCACTTTTTAAACTAAAAATGCACATCTTTCTTCCATCCCAGGAGTCAGGGAATCATGTCCAGTGACAGAGAAGTAAAACAAAATCATAGATATAAACCATCCTTGGAAAAGAGAAAGTCAGAGTGTAATGAATCATGTCTTTTTTATTTTCTGTTTTCTGGGTCTTTCACATCTGGGGCCTTGCTGACCCTGGGGACTCATGAGAGTGTGCCTTCAAATGCAAACTGACTAATCCAGAGCCCAAACTCCCTACCATTCTCCTTATTGGTCTTTGAGGGCAATGACAGTGCCAGCATTGAAGGTGGAGGTTAAAATCACAGTAGACAACCTGGTTCTCAATGTAGCCCATGATTTCCGTAAGGGGCAACACTTTCTTGATGTCATATTTGGCAGCTTTCTCCAGGTGGCAGGTCACATCTCCAACAACACATTGGGGGTAGAGACATAGAAGGCCAGGTCAATTACCCTCCTGTTCGGATCAAAGATAACCTTACCTATAGTCTTGGCAGCACCAGTAGAAGTGAGGATGGTGTTCCCTGTTAGCCTATTGGCCATCAGTCCACAGTTTCCCAAAGGGGCTGTCCATGGTCTCCTGGGTGGTAGTGATGGCAAAAACCATGGTCATGAGTGCCTCCACAATACCAAAGTTGTCATGGATGATCTTGACCAGGGGACTAACAGTTGGTGGTACAGGAGGGGTTGCTGATGGTCTTGATGGAGTTGTACTTCTCATGGTTCATGCCCACCACAAAAACAAGGGTGTCTGCAGAAAGTCAGAGATGATGACCCTTGTGGTCCCACCCTTCAAGTGAGCTCTGGTCTTCTCCAGGTTAATGCCAGTGGACTCCACAACATATTCCACACCAGCATCACTCCATTTAATGCTGGCATGATCTTGCTCCTGGAAGGCATAAGTGGATTTTCCATTGATGACAACTTCCCATTCTCAGTTTTGACTGTGTCATTGAACTTGCCATGGGTGGATCATACTGGAGCATGTAGACCATGTAGTTGAGGTGGAGAAAGAGGTAATTAATGGCAACAATATTTACTTTGCCAGAGTGAAAAGCAGACCTGGTGACCAGGGACCCGATCCAGCCGAATCTGTTTACTTGGACCTTCACCATCAAAAATAAGTTTCTTTGCAATGATGGCGGTCTCCTGATCTGTTAACCTTACTATCCCTCAAATCTCCTATTAATACACTATAGTTGAATACATACTGACGGCTCAGGTTTAACACAAAGGTCTCACTAGTCATTGAAAGGATTGGTTTGAGTGCAGGTTAGCATGCAGGACAGGTTCCCCTCGGTTCATCAACTGTTCTTCAAGAACATTATGTAAGTGTGAACACACCTACCTGTGTTAGTGTGAACGATGGGAGAGTAAGCTGACTCCCTGCTGTGCTATTCCATCACCTCCACAGGCACGTGAGCCAGCAAGGCTGTGCTCAGAGCTGGCAAGTGCAGCCCCAGGGCTCAGGGTGCTCATCCATCAATGACACCATGTGGCAGTGAAAATGAAAATGACTCAACAGATGCCACTTCTCCTTCCATCTGGAATTAACAGAAAACCAACTGTATTTGGACCAAACCTCCACGGGGTTTGGGCAATTTAGGGAAACGGAGAGAGAATCTCAAGAGGGGAGTGTTAGATTTCCTTTCTTCTAAGTCATATATGTTTACCAGTTAACTGGCAAGAAGAAGCTTTGTGACCTTGTCACCATATTATTCTTGGTGAGTGTGGGTGGGGCATGGCTGTCGTGGTAGTGAGTGGAGACAGGGCAGGTCCTTTCTGAGAAGCAGCCAGGGATGGGGATCTTGCAACCATCATACCTACTACCTAGAGCTTCTCATCCTCCTGAACCTCCTCTCTGTTCAAATCTTATATAGAGAGAGCTTCTCTCTGTAAATAACTTCAGGCCTCCTGCTGTAATGTTCACTAAGGTCCCCATAGATGATTCATCTTGCTCACAGCTCTTTTCCAATTATGAGAAAAACCTGTTCCCTGTTTCCCTTTATTATTATTATTTTTATTCTTCTGTTGACTGGGGTTAATTACAGATAATGTTTTAAGAGGAACAATGGTTTCAGAAAGACATGAACACCATAGACCCGTGACAGATTTCTCATCTTACATGGAAATGTCTGCACTACCTGTACAGAGGGAGGATCATCTTGTCAAAAATCAGTGATAAAGTAAATAGAGCAGGAGTCATAACCCATGTGTACATAAATAAGTATATCTTTTTTTTTTTTAAAAAAAAAAAGCATGGTCAGAGTTCTGAGATGCAGGACCAGACATAAGAAAATTTCTTATTACTCCCTAATTTTTGTGTTTTCCTTATGGTGTCATTTGTGTAAATAACTAGGAGAATCCACCAAAGCCATGGAAACTCAGAATCAGGAGGCACAGAAACTGATGGTGGTTGGTGTTATAATGCAGATGAAATACAGATCCAGGTAAATACAGACCTGTAGTCTGTCACTGGCAGGCTTCAGTCAAGGACCCTTGTTAGTTGTGCAGGGCAATCATGGGGTGCAGGGCAATCAGGGGGTGCTGGTTGGACTAGGAGGAGATGAGTGTTCTGAACCACCGTGTGACCTGGGAGACTGGGTCTTCATACTTTGGCTGCCATCATTATAGCTCTTCATCTCAATACAAATACACAGACACATCCTCCCCGAGATATCCTTCCCTTGGCTAGAGACTGATAAGATGGAGCTAAGTATGGAGGGATGTTGAATCTAGTGGTTACTTGGATCTTGTAGAGTTTCCAGAGAATTGGGTCTCAGTATCTTCACTGTTAAAGTGAGATATTTGCTATTTGCCCCAGTCAGACCCTTCCAGCTCAGGTTCTACAAACATTATTTCCTTTACCTATTTATTTATTTATTAAAATATTTATTTTATTTATTTATGCATCCAAGAACTGGGGTATAAGCTATAAGCTAGAAGGTTTTTTTTTTTTTTTTGGTGGGGGTGAGAGGATTCACCAGACACAAAGTGGGGAGCAGAAAAGGTGGATCTAATGAAATACACTGCTGAGGGGAGCAGTGGGCAAGGCGGGAGAGGTCTGCTGTGCCATGTAGGTCAGATCAAACTCATGTTGCAGTGGCTGGAGATAGTTTGATAGTGCTGTGACTTTAACCCCTGTGCCCTACCTATTTATTTTTCAAGTAATGAATGTTCCTTAAAAACAAAAGGCTCAAACAATGCAATGAGATATTTCATGTGCTTTAAGCTGTGACATGCTATGTAAACTATGAGAAGGGAAGCCATGTGACCCAAGTTGACTAAGAAGATCTTTCTTTGTACCTATCATCTCTGTGTTGCTATTAATAGTGTTCATTTCACTCTCAAAATACTACAGTTTAGTGACAAATGATATAGTTCACACAACCTCAGTCAGGTCAGTATTAAGTCTGGGCTCCATCATGTCCAGCCAGCCTGGTGAGTTATTATCTGTAACTACAAAAAGTGTGGGAAGCACTTTAGTGAAATTAGGAGAAAGAGACTGAATAAACAGATTTTCATGTGACAGTCAAACCTCCCAAGACCTAGAATCTGATGTAACATCCCCATAACTCTATGTGGCAGAAATGTGGTTCTGAGGGAGGAGATAAATGCCCAGTTATAAAGCCAAGGTAAAGTGAGGAGGAGCAACAGAAGAATTAATGACTCCACTAAGATGTGTAGAGTGGAAAGTCAAGGTGATTTCCTGTGGGACAAAAAAACAAACAAACCACATAACAGAGAATTTCAAATGGAAACTTCTAAATAATAAGGATGAGTTGCTTTGGCTATAGAATTTATGTTAATGAGGTCACAAAAGCTGAAGAGTATTTATTGAAAACAGATAGGTCACATTTCCTGGGTTCTGGTAATGTTTCTAGGATCTTACTGAATGACATTCCATCTGTCCCACTTCCAAGCCAAAATGCTAGAAACATTACCAAATCATTTTCATGTTACATTTTATATCACTCTTGTGGATTCTGCAACTAATAGTTTTTCCAGAGGTACAGGCAAGAGCAGAATGAACTGGGAGCTGCAGTTTCGACCTGCAGATCATTGGGTCATAGCCCCAGTTGTGATCACAGGCAGAGGAAGGACATGTGTTTCTCAGGCTCTGTTAGTGTCATCCATACAAGATTGCCTCCTTTGTAGTCCTTTCTGAATCCTCTGTCAGAAAGTTGTAGCCAGGAGGAGGCTGTGGTAGAGGTAGAGCCATGGCTGGGATCTGTTCTCATTGGCGTTTGTGTCCTGAGCCTTCTCCTGAGGAGCAAACTCCTACTGTCAATGCTTGGACGCCTTACCTCTGATTAAAATCAGCAAGTGCTAGAAATCGCCCAGGAAAGGATGAGATAACTGTTTTCATAACACAGAAGCAAGAAGAAAGAAACTGTAAGTACAAGGCCACAGGTGAAAATCTTCCCACTTATATCAAGTTCCACTTAGGCTGGAGCTCCAGTGGTCCTTATCTGCAGCCCCAGGCTCAAGCTGACAGTCAACCAACCCAGCCAAAGCTCTGTACCAGTAGTCAACTGTCCTATGGCCTCAAGCACCCAAAATGCAAGTGTGTAGTGTTTCACCCTCCAGGTCCCATTCCTTGGTTGATTTCTAGCTGCATGGTGTCCACCCTTCTTAGGGTCTATCTGCTTTCTTGACGTTTGACTACAGAGCTCTATTTCCCAGAATCCTCCATTCCTAAAGCTAGTGCCCTCTGTTTTCCACACCTGATTGAGTGCACATCCGTCTCCATCCAGTCTCCAGTTCCTAAAGTACCTGATATGGGCATGAGCGCTTCAGTTGCCAACAAAAATAGGCTTCATATCACAGCCTTTCTTCCCACTCCTGGATCATGCTGCCCCAACAGCTTCCAGCAAAATTATATTCAATTTTTCCTACCCTTTCTGCCATGTTACTTTTTCTTGCAAAAACAGTGTTCCTCCAGTGTCCCTTCAGGGACCATTATTATTTTATTGTAATACATACTGACTATATATTATTTTACTCTTTTTTAAAAAAAGATTTATTTATTTATGCATACAAGAACTGGGGTACAGGGCAGAGGTGTGGGGGGTGAGAGGATTCACCAGAGACAGAGTAGGGAACAGAACAAGCAAACTGAAATACACTGCTGAGCTGAGCGGTGGGTGAGTCAGGAGAGGTCTGCTGCACCATGTGGGTAGCTCCCTGGCCAGGGATTGAACTTGTGCTGCAGAGGCTGCAGATTGCTTCATAGTGCAGTGCTTAACCCCTGGCACCACTAGGGAAGCCCATATTTTACTTTAATGTAGGGAGGAGATGAATTGATTGGATCCATTTTTTGTGATGAAAATCAAGGCAAGATTTTTCCACCAAGAGACTGACCAGTTTTGGGGATTGCATTGAATGTTTATATAAAGACTCACTATATACACAAATTACTTTAGAGGTATATGTAGGAGTTTTGGTGAGCTCCAACCGTCTTGCTTGTGAATTAGAGGTAAATTCAATTTCATCAACTTATTATAGAATGCCTACTATGTTTGAATTGGTATGCTAAGTACTAAGGATAGAAATATATAGAATATAATGTTGAAAGTTGAAATATTTTCTGATATAAAATTAATACATGAAAAAATTAATGAAAAATTAATACATGATTACTGAATATCATTTTTTAAAATAGAAAGCTATAGAGAGAAATCTAGAAATCATCCAAAGCCTCAGTGCTCCAAAAAAAAATCTATTTTCTTCCAGTACTTTTTTATGCACTAACATTTTTTTTTCTAAGGTGGGATGATTTTATGTTTAGAAATGTCTATCTTAATTTACTCTCCATTAGCTATTTTTGGAAATGCCATTTTGATTTCTATATAATTATGCATCTAATGGATGCATTTTAATTTATTTAGTAAGCATGATCTTAATGAAAGAAATAATATCATTTAAATTCAAATTTAGACTTATGCCCTAATACTCCAACGGAAATAAGAGAGAATTGAGGAATAGGATAAATCAGTTTGTTAAATCACGTTATAAGATACAATTTGATAAATCACATTATAAGATACTGTCTCTTCATATTTTTTCCTACTCTTTTTGTACTCAAGTCTCCCATCCAAATACTAACCAGGTCCAGCCCTGCTTAGCTTCCAGGATGAAACATGTTCAGAGGGTGGTATGGCTCTAGGCTTTTTTGAACTAAAGTATGAGGCACTTTCCTCCAACATGATCACAGTCTTTCTGTTGTTTTGACCGTAGTAGACAAAGAATTTGAAAAGGAAAAATACAGAGTCTTACTCTCAAGTTTTTGTATGATCAGCACCCATCAAGACTATGCAGGGTTAGTACAACATTTAGAAGGTTCAGGTCAAAATAAAAATGGGGGATCCTTTGTTCAAGAAAAATAGTAAAATATGAACTTTTTTCTTCCTTTCACAGTCTCTTTGAAGTTGTCATTTTTTTTATATTTATGGAAAGTATTCTCGGTAATATTTTGAATATACTAATATTCAAAGTAACACAAATTAAGATTATTAACATGGATTTTCTCATTCATCTTTATATTGTGCAACATCAGTTTTAAATACAAATCAACAGCATTTAGCTCATGCAGAATCACTAAAATTATACAATTCATGTTTCATAACTCATACATACACATGTATTTTGCTTTTGCTTTAGTTTTTAAAGATTTGTTTTTATTTTATTTATACATACAAGAACTGGGGTGTAGGCCAGAGGTGAGGGGGATGAGAGGATTCACCAGAGATAGAATAGGGAGCAGAACAGGAGGATCTACTGAAATACATTGCTGAGGGGAGCAGCAGGCAGACAGGAGAGGTCTACTGTGCCATGTGGGTTAGCTCCCTGCCCGGGAATCGAACTCATAGGGCAGTGACTGGCGATAGCTAGAAAGAGTTGAGATTTTAACCCCTGTGCCACCAGGGAGGCCCTATTTTAATCTTACTAGAACAGTGGGAAAAATTGTACAAAACTTCTTGAACTTTCTATTTCACCTCTTGGTAAGCACACTTTGCAGCCAATGCTCTACTTTTGATTGACTGACAAAAAAATTAGGACATTAAAGAAAATGAATAATAATGATACTCTCTCATACTCTCTCCCTTTTTTTCTATGTCATTTTCAGCACAAGTGGTTGGCCAATACAGAGAAGTTATGAGGCCAGTAAGCAAGATTATGAGAGTTCCTTGGTTCCTAATGCTTTTTAGAATGTCATTGCCTTTTTTTCTGTATTCAAAACAAGTTCTGAGGGCCTCCCCAGTGGCGCAGTGGTTGAGCGCTGGGTTGCGAAGCTGCCCGCAGCCTCTGCAGCGCCAGTTCAATCCCCGGCTTCTCCCCGGCCACCAGAGGAGGGTCCCACATGGCGTGCAGACCTCTCCTGCCGCCCGCTGCTCCCCTCAGCAGTGTACTTTGGTCCTTCTGCCTGCTCTGCTCCCCGCTCTGGCTCTGGTGAATTCTCTCACTCTCCCGTGCTTCTGACTGTACCCAGTGCTTGTATTGATTAATTAATTAATTAATTAATTAATTAATTAGTATTTAATTTTTTAAAAGTTCTGATTGGACAGAAAGCATGGTTTCTCGTGGCTGTCAGAGCCCTCACTCAGACATAGACATAATCCACTTATCTGGACTTACTTTGAGTCTCATAAAACTCCTGCCCATTAAGTGTCCACAGGAATTCTATGCTCATGGGTCATCATGAAAGCTATATGTGAGCGAGGGACAAGGAGTGAATGTGGACAGGTACTTCCCTGCTCATTTCCCTCGTCCCGTTGACTCACTGACAAACTTCAATTGAAAGATGAAATTAGAAATTTCTAGATGGTGACAGACAGCAGAGTGTTAAACCAAGCATGAGTCCTTCTGAACTTGGCCCCTATCTACCTGTACAGGTTTCACAACTGTACAAGAAGTCAACCCTGATGTTAAGGTAGGAACTATGATCTGTTCTATCTTAGTCACATTTGCATTCTGGACAAGAAAGGATATTTTCTGTGAAACTAATAAATCTTAAGCTCCAGAGACTCTTTTCTACCTGTGCATGGAGATTCTTGAAAAGTTGATGGAAGCCACAGAATATTCTGATAAGAAGAAAAAGTCAAATAGCAATGGGGATGTATTTCTCTCTAAGAGTTTCTGGTAAATCTGAAGAAATTTCAGAAGAGGTCTTTATTTTTTTAGATTCTAGCAATTTGTATGATTCTTTATGCATGCTAAGAAATTTTCACTTTTGCACTTAATTTTGTCATTTTTTTTTCCTAAAGAGACTCCAAATTATATTGTTTTCTGATAACACTATATCCACATCCATCACTGTGCTGAACATGTGGGAAAAATAAATTGCCTAATGTATTTGTTTTCATCCTACTAATTAAAGAACCAAATCACAGGATTGCTGAGTTTTATTAACTCTACACCTGCTACACTTGCCCTCTGGACACACAGTGACATTTGAACCCCATCCAAAGAATGCCCTGTTCTTCCTAAGACCATGTTACCCTGTCAGCCCCTCTGGGTATCCACATTTGTCACAGAAGCCTGACTTCATTCCCATAATGATTTTATCACTATGTACCTTAATAAGCATGCTATGTTCATGAAATTATTCTTGAATGTTCTAGCACCATAATTAGCTATTTTTCCAGGTAGAAAGAAATTCAAACCCAGTATCTTTGGAAAATACAAAATTCTCAGAACAATCTAAGAAATTCAACAAGCTTCTGAAAACTGAGATGAAGTATTCAAAGCAGAACTATAACCTTCATTAGATAAATGATGATTTTTGTTTAACAATGAGTCAACAAGTATTGGATCTACTGGACTTAGTAAATAAGATCTAGATGGGACTATCAAAGAGAAATTGGCAAGGATATAAGACTGGCCACACAGAAGGCAGGGGTGAAGTGGGTGTGGTAATGAATGGTCAGGAAACCTGTTAGATCAAATATCAGAGATGCAGACAAATGTAGTATGACATGATTTCAAGTCCCACTGGATGGGATACAGATGTCTCAAAAGTTAGATTCTAGAAATCTAATAGCATCTGGGGAGTAAATGTGAGTGCTGACATAACAAAATGGAAATAATCACTAGGGCAAAAAAAAGTGATTTTTTAAGTAGTAGTGAGGAATTTTGGCTGCTGTAAGAAAAGTATGTGCTTAAATGGTGGATATTATAAAGGACTGTGGTCATTGTAACAGGGCCTCAGGAAAAATATCATATTTAGCCTGCAGCTAATATGCCACCGACTTGGTATTAGCATGTAAAAGTATATTCTAATATACCAGGGTTGGCCTGAAATGTTCTTGTTAAGACATCTGAAAGGATTCAGAAAACATCTGGTAGGTACCTTTAGCTGGACTCAAAGTGCTCTTAAAAAGATTACAGACATGATTTCACAGAATCTGATTTCTCAAAAATCCCATATGATGGCTTAAAGAGGCATATTTTGAAAGGTATTATTGGTGTGCCTTTTGCCACGTGCAGTTGGCTGATTACTTTTTCATAGAAGACCCACATTTTGAGAGCTGCATTGGAAAAAACCCTGCTGTTCTGAATGAAAAGAGACTGAGGCTGTTAGAGATATACAGAGACACGGTGACCCCTGATTTTCTATAGGCAGTGTGATGGTCAATTCTATGCTTCACCAAAACTGGGTCATGAGGTACCTGGTTTGGTCAAACTTAATCTGGGGTGTCAGTGACCTCTTTCTGGAGGAGATTAACTTTCCAGGTGGTAGGCTCAGTAAAGCAGATTGCCCTCCCTCCTGTCAGTGGGCCCCATTAATCAGGTATAACAAGCTCCATGAGTAACAGGAAACTCCCCCATGCTTGACTGTTTTCAAGTTGGGCATTTGGGAAATTGGGAGTTTTCCTGGCTTCAGACTCAAACTGAAAAATTGGCTCTTCCTGGGCCTCAATCCTGCCAACGTTCAGAAAGGCACTATACCACCTCTCCCCTGGCCATGCAGCTTGTCAACTGTAGGTCTTAGGAGTTGTCGGTATCCATAATTGTATGAGCCAATTTCACATACCAAGTCGCTTTCTCCCTTCATGGTGCACACAGAGGTATTTCGTGACTTTGATGTTAACTAAGAGCAAAAGGTGTTAAGCACCACCCACTTCCAGTTGTGGTGTCAACCAGCTTTTATTGTTAGGTCTTTGTTTTGTAATCATAGCTTTTTTAAAAAAAAAAGGTTTATTTATTTATGCATACAAGAACTGGGTACAGGTTAGAGGTGGCTGGGCAAGATGATTCACCAGAGACAGAGTGGGGAGCAGAACAGGCGGATTGACTGAAATACACTGCTGAGGGGAGCAGCGGGTGAGACAGGAGAGGTCTGCTGTGCCATGTGGGTAACTCACTGGCCTGCTAGGGATCAAACTCATGCTGCAGAGGCTTCAGGTAGCGTCACAGTGCTGTGCTCAATCCCTTGCGCCACCCTGTAATCATAGTTTTGACTTCTACACTTTTTTCTTTTCTTTACTCTCATTTTCCTGTTTTTATCTTATAAATAATATATCCTTTCTATCTCTCTGGGTACTATTTAGAGTTTGTTGTCTCGTCTTAGTTTTCTTCTTTTGCAGTATTTTTTTTTTTTTTTTTGGCTGATGTTTTGGATTTTCTCCTTTATGTTTGAGACTTTTTAAAAATGTTCCAGGTCCTTAACATCAGGAGCTGACAAAAAGCTCTAGTGCTTGGGAAGGTGTTTTTGCTGGTTGGCTTTCATTGGATGACAGGGCAGGGAGCTGAAGTTTGCACTGGAGGACTCTTCAATGACAGTTGTTGGAGATCTCTCTCCACAAGGGACCATTCAGTTTCTCCAGAGAAGAATTCCCAGCCTCATGCCTAGGATGCTATACTCTGACCTGCTGGTCATTAGGGAGCAGAGTGAGAGGAAATACATCTAATTTCTCCCAGTTTCACATAAAGATGCTCACTGAATCCCTCTATGTTCTGCCTGTGGCCTCTAGCCTTAAGCCCTGTTCTGCCTTAAGCCCTCTCCAGCACGGTCCCAGGGTCCCAGGTGTCTTCAGTTCTGGTTCTCTCTCTCTCTCTCTCTCTCTCTCTCTCTCTCTCTCTCTCTCTCTCTCTCTCTCTCTCTCTCTCTCTCTCTCTCTCTCTCTCTCTCTCTCTCTCTCTCTCTCTCTCTTCTTTCCTACAAAATAAGCTGTAATCCCGGGGGTATAGCTCAGGGGAAGAGCATTTGACTGCAAAATAAGCTGTAATCCCTCAATAGGAAGGAGGAGGGCTGCTTGTGATGGGGGCTGGTGAGTGCCAGCAACTCCTTATAAGTCCCCTGCTTCTAGCCTATTCCCCCACCTACCTCCAGTTGACGGGTGTTCCGGGAGACCCACCTCCCCACTCCCATGGACTTCCCTCTATAAGGATGGATGTGCAATTTATTCCGTCTCCAATCATCCATCTTACTTCAGAATTCCAAAACTAATCTCAACTTCTTCATCAGCTTTGTTACATCTCCTCTTTTTTTCTCTTTTGAGGTAATAATTGAAAATTTTTGTTCATTTTATTTTTACAGGACTTTGGTAGCAAAAGGAGGTAAACATTTGTGGTCCATAGACCATATTGAACCAGAAGTCAATTTCCAACTTTCCGTAGAGTATGTGAAATTCTTAGTACAATGATGGATAGAAAAATAACCATCTAGAGTACAGTTTTTAATGAATATGGACATGAAAAATGGGATGCATTCCTATAGGTATCCATGTATTTTTGGGCATTTGACTGAGTATGCATGTACGTATGTGTGGAGGTCTATTTCCTTAGTATTGACTGTTCTACCTAGGCCAGGCTCATTTATGGGAAAATTACAATGACTACAAACTTTCACCTATTGGGATAACTCAAGATCATCTTCACAGTGACTCCCAGGTAACTGTTTTCAGGACTTTGCAGTTGCATTGGATATGTATCTGGAAACTAGACTGTCTTCTGCAGCCATTACAAGGCTTCCAAGTTGTTCCCCTCTCTGTTTTGGTTTCTCATTGCCCCTTTGCACAGTTCCAGCTAAAACAGACCAAGAAAAGGATTTCACAATGATTGCTAAATAACCAAACCTGGGGTGCTAGAACACTTCTGGGGTTCTATGTAGGGAGAAATGCCTTTGTCCTTCTTTATGCCTTATTTTATGTTATATGGACCTCAAGTTTTCTCTAATTATGCTTGGAGTCTAAAATAACCTATATTAAAAGGAAAACAACAATCCAGCTTCGTCAACATCTGTCACTGCTTGCCCAGAATTTCCAAAAATCTCCCATGAAAACAATTGGCTCACCTCTTGGCTCTTCCCTTCTAAATATAGTTGCTAAAACTCAGCCCACAGGGGGAGGAGAACAGATGCTGTGCATCTCATCTTCTGCATTGTCCTCATTCCTCTTTCCCCCTGAGACTTACCCTTCACTAAGCTCTTACCTCTTCCCAGTTGCATCAAAGCCCTTTGGGCACCAGTGCATGCCAAGAACATGGTGCTAGCAGGGTGGATTGCTTATACTGGGAGAGCTGAGCCTTCAATAAATCAAATATCATGCCTTGAAGTATGTGTGTGAGCTCACATACGTGTATGTGCCCACAGATGCATGAAGTACAAATGTTTCTTTTCTAGTAACCATATGCTTGGAAATGAAGGGGTTAAAGAGATAAGACTTATTTTTGTTCTTTCTTTTCAGTAATTCCCACCCAATGTGGATAGCATGGTAGATATCTTAAATAACCCTGTAACTGCTTCATTAAAACTTTCCCATAAGGTTAAAGAAGATGATACTGTAAATGTATATCACGTTATCAAAGATTAAGGACTGGCATGCACTGGATTGTCCTGTGACATCCTGATTCAGCTACAGGCACAAGGTCCAGCTTCTATTTGGTGATGACATAGTAGGAACTGCAAGAAAACTAATTCTTACTAAAGCTTAGATCAAATTGAAGGAGAAATAAGAAAGCAGAGGGTAAATAGGTATACTTTTCAGTCTACTGAAAGACTGAGGAGCAAATATAAATTTCAGTGCCTGGTATACAAATTAGGGTATTGATCCTGTTTTTTGTTGTTGAAGGTGCCAAATTTCATTTTCTACTCAACTGAAGACTATAATTTAGAAGTGGGCAGTCTGATTAAGTGAGCCAGTGCAAATCTAATGACATACTTTTAAGATCTCATACTGTGAAAAATCTTGATATTCTTTAGCCTCCAGAAGAAAAAGGAAACTTCATTGATTCTTTCAACAGGGACATATTATAACATTACTAGCAATCAAAATGGAACTTCATTAGGGAAAAATTTAAAGACTCCCTGGGAGGCAATTTGTACTCAAAATTATTTTCTTTCTGTTACTCCCTACAGTCATTACTGTCTCAGAGAAGGAAATGAGGAAAGTTGCTCAAACCATCTCTATTAGCCTTTCGTGACATACTGTGTCAGCTGTGGGGTTATAGTGTCCCCAGAAATGACTCTACAAGAGACTAGTCTGTACTAGCTATTCAATAAATATAATTTCAATGTGTAGGATGACCAGAGGATGTGAATGAGCAATGATTTGTCTATCTCTCTGTTCTTTCTCTTGGTCACAGAAGCAGTCCTTAGAGATCTGTGGTGATTTCATTTCAGAAATCAGGGACATACATCAATGTGTGGTCTAACTGATGGCGGGAGGTGACATTGCAGAGTGAATAAAATGATCAGGTTCAGATGCAAGTGAAAGAATTTCAGAAGACCTCCATTCTAACGACAACTCTCAAATGGACAGTTCCAGGGTCCATCCACTGATGAGGGTTTTTCTTACACATCTTGGGGGGCCTGCTCTTGGCCTGCAGTGTGCAGCTCACTCCTTCTCCTTCCCTATGGGAAGATGAGCAGCAGATGGTTCTCTGCTTCTCAAAGACAGACCTTACAACTTTCCCCAGCAAGTCAGGAAAATGAATCCAGCTGAAAAGGAGAAGATTTTAGGATAAACCAAAAAACGACGACACTCTTATCTCAGGCAGCATGCCTTTCTGTATGGAGAGAGAAACACTGAGCTCAGCATTAATGCGATGGTGATGGGCATGGCAAGAAGATCACAGCAATCTCTCACTGTGCACCTTCAGAAAGTCCATTTCTGAAGGCCCAGAAATAAGGGAGCAAAAAACAGAGGGCTATTTCCCCAGAAATAAGTTTCTTGTTCCTTTTGCACATAATAAAGGCAATAAATTTTCAAATCTTCAGCCATTTAAAATAATATTTCCAAGAAGATGCAATAATTAAAACAGATTAAGAATAAAAATAATGATAAAGAAGGTAAATGCCCTTTGGGGATTGAATAAAGGTGGGAAAGAGGCATATATCCAGAATTTGGTTCTGCTGAATTTGGGTAACTGCTTCACATACCAACTTATTTTGTAGCCCAAGTTGATTATATTGAGTGAAGTCCATTTAAGAGACCCTGAAGCCATTATGCTAAGTGAGATAAACCATATAAAAAAAGCCAAATGCCACATTATTGCACTTATTTGTGGAGTAAATAACAAACAAACAAATGAACTAATAGATATAGAGAATAGATTGGTGGTTGCTCGAGACAAAGAGTACGGGCTGGGCAAAATTGGTGTCAGGGTCCAACTTCTGCTTAAAAAATAAGTAAGTCCCGTACCTCCCCTGGTGGTGCAGCAGTTGAGCACTGGGCTGCGAGGCTGCCCGCAGCCTCTGTAGCACCGGTTCCATCCCGGCCACTGGTTAGGGTCCTACGTGGCGTGCAGACCTCTCCTGCCCCCTGCTGCTCCCCTCAGCAGTGTACTTTGTCACTATGCCTGTTCTGTTCCCAGCTCTGGCTCTGGTGAATTCTCTCACCCTTCCCCACTTCTGACTGTACCCAGTGCTTGTATAAATAAATAAATCTTAAAAAAAAAAAACCTGGCAAAATAAGTGAAACTTTAAAAAATAAAATAAAAATAAATAAATAAATAAGTCCCAGGAATGTAAATTACAACATGGTGTTTACCATTTATAAAGCTCTATTGGAGATTTGAAGGTTGCTAGAGATTAGACCTTAAAAATTCTCATCAAGGGCCTCCCCGGTGGTGCAGCGGTTGAGCGCTGGGCTGCGAAGCTGCCCGCAGCCTCTGCAGCGCCAATTCGATCCCCGGCCCCCGGCAAGTGACCCACATGGCACTCAGACCTCTCCAGCCGCCCGCTGCTCCCCTCAGCAGTGTACTTCATCAGTCTGCCTGTTCTGTTTCCCGCTCTGGCTCTGGTGAATTCTCTCACCCTCCCGCGCTTCTGACTGTAACCGTGCTTGTATAAATAAATAAATAATCTTTAAAAAAAAAATTTCTCATCAAGAAAAAATTGTGACAGTGGTGACGCATGTTAGCTAGACTGTGATGATCGGTACCCACAGAGGTCAAATCATTGTGCTTATGCCTGAAACTAATGTAATATGTTGATTATCCTTCAATTTTAAGTAACCCATGCTCCATTTTGTTCTTTACATTTTTAAAATAAAGTTAAAAAAGCATATTCCTCTTTGAGTTCAGTGCCAAAACTTAAAATGTTTGTCTATCCTGAAAAATAAATGTGCACACTAAAATTGACAATAGCACTGACATAGTCTATTAATTTTTCCTTTTGTCATGGTTATTAAGAAATTCAGAGAAGGGACCTCCCTGGTAGTGGAAGGGATTAAGCATGAGCACCACGAAGCAATCTGTAGCCACTGCAGCATGAGTTCGATCCTTGCCAGCGAGGTGACCCATATGGCTCAGCAGACCTCTCCTGTCTCACCCGCTGCTCCCCTTGGCAGTGTATTTCGATCAATCCACTTGTTCTGCCCCCTACTCTGTCTCTGGTGAATCCTCCCACCCTCCCCTGCACCTGTGGCCTACACCCCAACTCGTGTATGCATAAATAAATAAATCTTTAAAAAAAAAAAGAAATCCAGGGAAAAATAAATAAAGCAACACATACTTAATTTTGGTTTCTAGCACAAATGCAGAATCTACTTCAAATGAAACAGGCTCCATCTTGTCTAAATGCCATGTTGAGATGTGTGGGTGAAAAGTCCCAGCCTGACTTAAGCTCCTGTTTGGGACTGTGAGAGAACATCTACTGACTGATTTTCTTTAACAATAACTATAAGAGAAACAACAACACCCTCTTTTCCCTCCTTCTCAGTACACTGGGTAAAAAACAGCAAGACCATATGCTGATGGTCATAGAAGAATCCACTCCTCACCCCTCCGTCTAATAGCCTGAGCTCTGCAATCAGATTTCTAGGGTTTGTTTTGGTTTTGTTGTTTCTGTTCCTTTGTCTCCTTATATCCCCTATATAAGTAAAATGATCTGATATTTAGCTTTCTTCTTCTAACTTATTCTCTTAGCACAGTCCCGGTCAGTTCTATCCATGCTGCCACGAATGGCAAGCGTTCATCTTTTTTATAGTGAAGTAGTATGCCACAAAATTGTGGTCACCAATGTCTTTTAAAATGTATTGCTATGAGGTCATCTCTCCTTCCTTTTGTATTTGTATCCTTGCTTTTTTATATTAAATGCAGAACTACATCTTCTTTCTGATGGAATGTCTTTTTATTGGTTTCAATATTCTTATTATGGTAATTTTGACCTTTGAATATAGCACTTAACATCTTCTTTATGGACACATGTGAAAAGGCATTGACTATTTGCTTTGCCTTCAATAAAAAATAAAAACGGTAAGGGGCACAGGACTAATAAAGGAGACTAAGGAAGCTTTGCTAGGGACTTAAGACAGGTTTATAAGGATCCATTAAACAAAATCTCTGTGCATAGATTTCTTTAACTGTAAGTGACAGGCTATCCTTTCACCCACCCATTAACTTCTTACCCATAAGGATAACAGAAATTTTGGTCAAATGGCCCGTTGCAATCTAATCACTTGACAGCCTTGATACACCTCTAATCTACCCTAACCTTCATGTCCAAAAGATAGTTATTTTCAACATCTTTTCTTAGTGGATCCATATTAGAGTCCAGGGAACAACACTTCTTTTCCAACATGTCATGATCTGCTTAATAATTTATTTCAAAATTTTCCCAGAGGTTAATGTCAACCTTAAAAGTCTTTAATGTATGACATCTGACCATTCTCCACTTTTAGAAAGCTAGGATTATATTTGTCTGTCAGATTATCTGAATTAGTTTAGCATTTATATTTTTATCTGTGCTGTCTTCATTCTGGTTCTTTTCTTCATTACCTTGTATGTGATTTGCCACAAACTTTGCATAAACAAGATTATCCATTATGATTAGGTTATAAATATGTCACGAATATTTTATTTACTCTTGCTTTTAATTTTTGCTAGAGGAAGACAACTATCAAGCCACTGGATTAAATTTAAAAAACTGTACAGAAGGTTTATAAGTGCTGGGAGAAAATGAAAAACAATTTGGTATTTTAATAAATTTATTTACAGTCAGGTTACAGTGAAAATAATTAACAGTAAGAACAATTATTATTTTTGTCCCCTGACATATTTTATTACCTCTTAAAATAATCAAAGTATTTGCACATTTTGGATGAATAATAAAACTATTCGACAGTAACAGTAATCTGATTCTTTTTTTATATTAGAAGTAAGAAAACACAGCACAAGAAATTTTCCTCTTATGATGAAACAGAGTCAAATTTTACCCTGATGGTAAATTTGTTTGAACTCAGTTACATAGCAGCCTGGTTCTTTGTTTAGATTCCTGGGTGGTAAATACAGAGCATCCTTGGCTTCTCTTCCAGGCAAAGAGACATTAATTTACAATCTGGAACTGAAATGAATAAAAGAACTTTTCTGTCCCAGGGACTTGCTTCACCATGTCTCTTTAATTAAAGCTTCTTTCCTGTGTAAATTGAAACAACTTTTTTTGAGACTGGCCTTCTTCATATAGTATAATGTTTGAGAAATTTATACAAGTTGTATGTGTTGATAATTTATTCTTTTTAAAAATCTTGACTAGTAGTATCCCATGGTTTGGTTTGGTGTACCATAGTTTATTTAATCATTTATCTGTTGCAGAACATTTTTCTTGTTTCCGGTTTTAGACTACTACAAATAAAACTTCTATGAACAGTTTGTAAAAAAAAAAAAAAATTTTGAAATAACTTTTTAGCTTTGTTTTTCTGCTCTTTTTCAAAAAGGTAATTGAATTTTCTGCACTATCCTTCCATACTTTTCCTGTTCCCTAAATACTTTAAATTTGATCTTATCATTTAATTCCTTGTGCAAAATAACTAGCACTGGCTTCCTATTGCTCATATTATCTTATCACTTTGTGGAATACAAGTATATCATGTGGAAAACTTTGGAAGAAATTAACTGTGTTTATTATTGTTTATCATGATTTTACCCATTCTCAATGATGTAATTTTTTTAAAGATTTATTTATTTATTCATACAAGAACTGGGGTACAGGCCAGAGTTGTGGGGGGGATGAGAGCATCACCAAGACAGAGTAGGGAACAGAATAGACAGACTATGTGAAATACACTGCTGAGGGGAGCAGTGGGTGAGTCAGGAGAGGTCTGCTGTGCCATGTGGGTTTCTCCCTGGCCGGGGATCCAACTTATGCTGCAGAGGCTGTGGACAGATTCATAGGTTGTGTCTTAACCACTTGCACCACCAGGGAGGCCCTCAATGCTGTAATACTGACAATAAAACATAGACATGTCTGTACTACAATGCCTATACATAAGAATTTTTTATTAATGGGTGAATCTGTAATAAAAACTATCAATATCAAAAAAAGACCCACACAGATGAGGGTATATCAAAGGGACACTGAAGCCAATTGAATGATCTCCTAATGGGCAAAGCTGGAATAATTTGACCAACAAAAATGAGTTAAAGTAGGAATTTTGACAACTGTTAACAGTGTTCTTTCTTGTCTAGATTGTCCTTTTCTGTGACATCATTGATCTGAATTACATGAGATACAAATACTCTTGAGGGCCTCCCTGGTGGCGCAAGGGGTTAAGCACACACTGTAAAGATTTCCTCAGCCTCTGTAGCATGAGTTCAATCCCTGGTCATCCAGGGAGTTACCCACATGGTGCAGCAGACCTCTCCTGTCTTGCCCGCTGCTACCCTCAGCAGTGTATTTCAGTCGGTCTGCCTGTTGTTTTCCCCACTCTGTATCTGGTGAATCCTCTCACTCCCCACACCTCTGGCTTGTACCCCAGTCCTTGTATACATAAATAAATAAATATTTTTTAAAAACAAAACAAATACACTTGAATGTTACAGCATACAAAAGGAAAGGGAGAGATGAGATACTTAGCAATCACTCTTGCTTAATACTAAAAGAAAGAAGTATGAGGAGCCAAGTTCAGCCCACGTCTGGTGAGTCACCTTAACAAAAAACAAGGATTTGGAATTTCATTGTAGTTCAGTGCCTAAGGAAGGTTGTTAATGCCATGGCTGAATGACTTGAATGAAGAATCCATTTCTAGAACACATGTCATTTTCTCCACACCTACGAAGGAGTAGACTTTACTATTTATCAGTCAGCTCATCAACTGAATTTTTTTTTAAAACTTTAATATACACCAGGGCCTCCCCTGGTGGCGGAGCAGTTGAGCGCTGGGCTGTGACGCTGCCTGCAGCCTCTGCAGAGCTGGTTAGATCCCCAGCCACTGGCAAGGGTCCCACATGGAGGGGCAGACCTCTCCTACAGTGCCCGCTGCTCCCCTCAGCAGTGTATCTTGGTCCATCTGCCTGTTCTGTTCCCCACTCTGGCTCTGGTGAATTCTCTCACCCTCCCGTGCTTCTGACTGTACTCAGTGCTTGTATAAATAAATAAATAAATAAATATTTAAAAAATAAATAAATAAAAATAAATCTTTAAAAAAGAAAAACAAAACTTTAATATATCCCAAACAAAGGTATGTTTTCTTCAAGTGTTCTTTTTTTTTTTTTTAAGATTGATTTATTTAAGCATACAAGGACTGGGGTACAGGCCAGAGGTGCAGGGGGGAGAAGATTCACCAGAGACAGAGTGAGAAGCAGAACCAGGTTGATCTACTGAAATACACTGCTGAGGGGAGCAGTGGGTGAGACAGGAGAGGTCTGCTGCGCCATGTAGGTTAGCTCTCTGGCTGGGTATCAAACTCATGATGCAGTAGTTGCCCATAGCTTCTAGTGCTGAGACTTAACCCCTTGCACCACAGGCGAGGCCCCCTGGATGGTTTTTTTAATGGTAAAAAATATATATATATTTAACCAGCTGGACTCAGTTTAGAAGAGTCCCATTTTGCTGGCAACATCCAACCCATCATAGTCACAAATCAAACACAAGCTTCTTCTTCATATCAAGTCTGGATGTGGTGTTGACCTTGGGCACATCAATGTCATAGAGCCTGTTTGACCTGGTGCTTGTTACCTTAACATCTATGGAGAACACAATTGTGCTGCTGTCTTCTATCTTCTTCATGGCTGACTCAGTGGTCAGGGGATCTTGATGGTTGTCTGGAGCCGTCCAGAGCATGCGCCATGTTGCGTATGCATGCCATGAGTTAAGTTTTGCTTTACCGTTTCGCTTTCGGAGAACCACAGGTTTTTCCTGTAAAACACATGAGACTGGAAGGTACGGGGGGAGGAGCTACCAGGATATAAGAGGAGAACGCGGGAGAGAGAGGGGAGAAGAAAAGAGATTTAAGAGGAGAACCACGAGAGAGGAGAGTGCTGCGAGAGGAGCAGAGAGAAGGCTGGGGAAATAAGAAAGATAGGGAAAAGAAAGGCATGGAAAAGTAAGAGAAGGAAAAGGAAAAATAAAGAAGCATGCATTAGCGTCAAGTTGTCTCAAGCCCCTCATTTCATCCTCAGCCCTTCTCTTTTCGTGCCTACAAATCCCACAGGTCGGGACAGATGGTGGCAGAGGGGTCAAGATTGTTTCTCCTGAGGGTGCTCTCCTAGGGATATTTGGGTTGCCTTTGGAGTTGCAATGTCTCAGGCCTTCAGAAAGTAGGTTCTTTGTGTGTGGCTGTGGATACCTTTCAGGGCAGCTTGCTTGGCCTTCAAAGCTTTGGCTTTGGCTTTGCGAAGATCAGGGACTTCCTTCTTTACTTTTGGCATCATCTTCATAAAAAGGGCCAAATGAATTTTTCAAAATTTAGTATGATATTAGGTGCTGGTTTTTCATAAATGACCTTTATCATATTGAAGTATTCCCTGTCAATTCCTAGTTTTCTGAGTGTTTGTATCATGGTAGAGTGTTGGATTTTGTCAAGTGTCTGCTGTGCTAATTGAGGTGATCGTGTGATTTATTATTTTGTTCTATTAATGTGGTGTATTACATTGATTGATTTTCTATTTTGAATTCTACTGCATTCATGGGATATATCCAGATTGGGCCTTGTGTATAATCCTTTGTAATATGCTATTGAATTTAATTTGGTTGTATTGTGTTGAGAATTGTTGCATCGACATTCATAACAGTTACTGCTAGTAATTTTCTGTTCTTACAATGGCCTTTCCTGGCTTTGGTATTATATAATGTTGACTTCATAGAATGAATTAGAAAATAAGTTTTCTTCTATTCTTTGAAGAATTTGGAGGAATTGCTATTAATTCTTTTTCAGTGTTGGGTAGAATTTACTACTGAAGCCAACTAGTCCTGGCCTTTTTTTTGTTTTTTTTTTTGTTTGTTTGTTTGTTTGTTTCTTTTCTTTGTTTTTGATTAATGATTCAATCTCTTTACTTGTTATAAATCTGTTGAGATTTTCTATTTTTTCTTGAATCTGTTTATTTATTTATTTATTTTTTTTATAAATTTTATTGTTATATTCCCCATACAATTGCAGCCCCCCCATTCTGACCCCAATCCCTCCCCTCCCGCCCCCGCCCCCCTAAAAGTGTCTCTGGTTCATAGTTTTTTGTTGTTTTTGATTTTTGCTTTCTTATAGTTATTCATTTTCCTGGTCCCTTATTTAAGTTTTCTAGATTCCTGCTATGAGTGAGACCATCCGGTATTTTTCTTTTTCTTTTTGGCTTATTTCGCTGAGCATGATCCCTTCCAGCGCCATCCATGTTGCTGCAAATTGCATGTGTTTATCTTTTTTGAATGCTGAGTAATATTCCATGGTATATATGTACCACATCTTCTTGATCCAGTCATCTATTTTTGGGCATTTGGGTTGTTTCCAAAGCTTAGCTATTGTAAACAGTGCTGCTATAAACATAGGGGTGCAGGTGTTCTTTGGAATTGATGTTTCTGTGTCCTTTGGGTAAATACCTAGGAGTGGAATTGCTGGATCATATGGAAGCTGTATGTTTAGTAGGTCCAGAAATCTCCACACAGCTCTCCACAGTGGTTGGACCAGTTTGCACTCCCACCAACAGTGCAGAAGAGTTCCTTTTTCTCCACACCCTCGCCAACATTTGTTGTTGCTAGTTTTTTTAATATGTGCCATTCTCACTGGTGTAAGATGGTATCTCATGGTAGTTTTGATTTGCATTTCCCTGATGAGAAGTGATGTTGAACATTTTTTCATATGCCTGTTGGCCATTTGCATTTCCTCTTCAGAGAAGTTTCTTTTTAGCTCTTCTGCCCATTTTTTGACTGGATTATTTTCTTTGTTGTTGTTGAGTCTCATCAGCTCTTTGCAGATTTTTGTGATCAGTCCTTTATCATTAGTGTTGGGTGCAAAAATGTTCTCCCAGTTGGCGGGGTTTCTCTTTGTTTTTGTTATTGTCTCTTTTGCTGTGCAAAAGCTCTTTAATTTGATGTAGTCCCAGCTGTTTATCTTTGCCTTCACTATCACTGCTTTGGGTGATGTGTCTGTAAAGATGTCTTTGATGTGCAGATCACGTAGTGTTTCGCCTATATTTCCTTCTATATATTTTATGGTTTCAGGTCTTATGTCTAGTTCTTTAATCCATTTTGAGTTGATTTTTGTGTATGGTGTGAGGTAGTGGTCAAGCTTCATTCTTTTGTATGTAGCGACCCAGTTTTCCCAGCACCATTTATTGAACAAACTTTCTTTACTCCAATGCATAGTCTTTGCTCCTTTGTCAAAGATTAGTTGACCATAAATCTGTGGGTTTATTTCTGGATTTTCTATTCGATTCCATTGGTCTGTATGTCTGTTCTTGTTCCAATACCATGCAGTTTTGATGATTATGGCTTTGTAGTATAGTTTGAAGTCTGGGAGTGTAATGCCTCCATTCCCTTCTTTTTTTTTCAGGAGAGCTTTGGCTATTCGGGGTTTTTTGTGATTCCATATGAATTTCATCAATAATTGTTCTATTTCTTTGAAGAATGACATTGAAATTTTGATTGGAATAGCATTGAATCTGTATATTGCTTTTGGAAGGATGGCCATTTTAATAATGTTTATTCTTCCAATCCACGAGCAGGGGATGTCTCTCCATTTCTTTGTGTCTTCTTCTATTTCTTTTAACAGTGTTTTATAGTTTTCTTTGTATAGGTCCTTTACCTCTTTTGTTAGATTTATTCCCAAATATTTGATTTTTTTTGTTTCAATAACAAAAGGGATGGTTTTTTTGATTTCTTCTTCTTCAGATTTATTTTTTGTGTATAGGAAGGCTACTGACTTTTGCGTGTTGATTTTGTATCCTGCCACTTTACTGAACTGATTGATGAGTTGAATTAGCTTTTCTGTGGAGTTTTTGGGGTTCTCTATGTATAATATCATATCGTCTGCAGATAGTGATAGTTTGACTTCTTCTTTTCCTATTTGGATTCCTTGGATGTCTTTCTCTTGTCTTATTGCCCTGGCTAGGACTTCCAGTATTATATTGAAAAGCAGTGGTGAGAGTGGACATCCTTGTCTTGTTCCAGATCTTAATGGAATTGCTTTCAGCTTTTCACCATTGAGAATGATACTGGCTGTTGGCTTGTCATAGATGGCCTTTATGATGTTGAGGTATGTTCCTTGTATCCCCAGAATTTCAAGGGCTTTTATCATGAATGGGTGTTGCACTTTGTCGAAAGCTTTCTCAGCATCTATTGATATTATCATATGGTTTTTATATTTCTTTTTGTTGATGTGTTGGATAACGTTGATTGATTTTCGGATGTTAAACCATCCTTGTGTCCCTGGAATGAATCCTACTTGGTCGTGGTGAATTATCTTATGGATACATTGTTGGATTCTGATGGCTAAAATTTTATTGAGGATTTTTGCATCAGTGTTCATTAGGGAGATTGGCCTGTAGTTTTCCTTTTTTGTGTTGTCCTTGTTCGGTTTTGGTATTAGTGTAATGTTGGCTTCATAGAACGTGTTTGGTATTGTCCCTTCCTTCTCAATTTTTTGGAAGAGTTTGTGAAGGATAGGCACTAATTCGTCTCTGAATGTTTATTTAATGTGTATGACTTGGTCCTTTTAATAAGCAGACAGATTACATTAATGTCTTATAGCTTTCCCTCTATTACTATCATTTTTTCAGCTACCTTGCATCCAGATTTAACTCAGTGTTTCTTCAAAGTAATATCAAATCCTTATGTTTTTTGTTAACTTGTAATGTTTTCCCTGTGAGTGTGTTTTATTGGTTGAAACCCAATTAATTTATACCCAGAATAATGATAGAAGTCTCTCTCCTTCACTGAATCATCAATTACTCATTTACCTTTCAGATTAATGAGGTTTCAGAAGGAAAATAACAATGGTAATTATTGAAAGAACACCGCCACAACTAATTGGTTGTTAGGTACCAGTATCTTCACGACAACAGGGGACACTCGCTTTTACTACCAGGATCTATTTGATTGTACTGACTGTGGTGGTAGCTGTAAACATGTTTCACAGGGTCTGTTCTAATTAAAAGCTTCATAAAATGCTGCTGAATTCCCTGCTCCAAAACATTTGACTCATTAAGAGAGTCTCACATCAGTTAATGATTCAATTAGCTAACGTCATTTAAACTAAATCCTTTATCAGCATTATATGTTGGCAAAGGTACAAAATTTTTGCCTTTACATCTCATAAAATCTCATACAGTGGCACAAAGAGAATTTCCTATAAGTGTTAAATAATAAATTTTTAGAGGAACTTGAACTTTGCTTTAAGGGCAGCCAATGGAGGAGATATTGCCCACCAATCACTAGATTGCCTTAATGCTCTCTATTCAATGGCCTAAATGCCTGCTACAAATAGAAAATTGTGAAATAATACCAAGGATACCATTTCTATTTCCAGATCCATTATTTTATATTATTTATTTATTCAATTACTTGTTCTGTTTAGGATGTTCAAGAACAAATTGAGCGATAAGTTGTTCCTCAACTCCAAATAACTAGGGATGATATTAAAAATCTTTGAGCACTGGTACTGCAATGATGCTTTCAAGCAGAATGGACATCTGTCATAAACAAGCAGTCACTCCTAGACCAGTATGAGTGTGTGTATGTGCTTGTGTGAATGTGACAATGATATGTGTTGCTTATGTAGTGTGAAATAGAAAGGAAGTCCATTAGGCCAAAGAAGAGAAAAGAGATGGAAAAAAGTGAGGGAAATAGTGTCCACCCAAGTTTGGAGCTACACTGGCAACAGGGCACTGCACTATCCACCAATTATGATTAGTGTATTTAAAGCTATATACTTTTTAAATTTTTTAAATTTTAATAAAGTTCAAGTCAGCACACACAGCTCATTTCAGCTCCTTTACTGCCAAACCTGGGAGCAGGGACTGCTTCAGCTTCTCTGCCTTTTCTTTATCTGTGATGACCAGGGTGTACAGGTATCCCCTGCATTGGACTTTAAACTTCACATTATCCTTGTTTTTCTTGATCTTCACAGATTTGGCATCCTTTCGCTGGGCGTTCAGGACTGTGTGGCCAGCACAGCCACTGGCTAGAAGCTAAATACATTTTTTTTAAAAAAAACTTTCAATTTTTCAAAGTGCTGTCACTTTAGCTCATTTTATCTTCAATATCAAAAAGAATAATCTTACTTTATAGCTTCCCTAGAGAACTATGAAGATAAAAGGAAGTTGTTTTCTAACTCTCAGGTTGGATACCTTCTTTGTCTACAAATGACTTGGGAGTGAACAAGTTTCCCAGATTCCGGGTAGAGACTCTTGTCCCTGCACAATGTGAATGCAGCCACTTGAGAAGTGAACACGATCCCGCCACACTGAACTTCTCGGGATATGTGCAGATGTGGAGACTTTGCTTCTTCTGCCACCCTAACCCAGCTCTGTTAGATCACTCCTCATTCTGATTGTGCTGCTCTCTCTAGACATATGTTCTGTTCCTGACTTGTCTCCAGCTCAGATTTTGATAATCCTCCTGAAGATACAATACTAGTTGGCAGCTATCTCTAGGTCTAGTGGTTCCTGTGTCAGTTCCAGTAGATAGATGAATGGGTCTTCACTCTGTGTGACTGAAGACGAGCATATTGTTCTCATGTGTAGCGTGAATATCTTTATTTTTTGTTTTTGTCAGTTGGGGAAGTTTTGTGAAACCCATATTCATCAGATATTTTCAGCCTTTTTCACTATTTTCTGCTTTTTCACTCAAAAAGCAGAGTCATGTTTATAGTGAAGGTTATGACAACTATTGTCTCCTTCTATTCCCATGTGGGTTGCATTATTATTATTGAGGCAACAATGGTTTATGACACTAAATGTCATTCAGAGGTATAGGGTCACACTCCTTCACATGTATGTGACCACACCACACCCACCACCAACACGCCCATAGTCATGTGCCACAGTCCACTAGCCACCCTCCTCTCTCCATCCTCCCTTGGTAGCCCCAATTCTACAGTCAAACTTATAGGGTTTGCCAAATGCCCCCAAATAGATGACTGGATCAAGAACATGTGGTATATATACACAACAGAATATTACTCAGCAATCAAAAAGATAAACTCAAGCCATTTGCAGCAAAATGAACAGAGCTGGAAGGGATCATGCTCAGGGAAATACACCAGAAAGAAAAAGAAATACCAGATGGTTTCACTTATAGGAGGAATGTAGAGGATCCAAATAATGGATCAGGGAAAAAAAGTTATTATAATAAAGTGAAAATTAAAATCAACAAGCAACTATAAACCAGAGACATTCTGCAGTGGGGGAGAAGGGAGTAGGATCAAAACCCATGGGAAGACTGTAGTGATGGTACACAGGTGAATTGGTAGTAGGAATTTCATGGGACTATAACTGAGATGAGAAAGCATACATTGTAAAAAAAAAAAAATGAAGAATGATGTAAAAAATATGTAAAAAGAAAAAACTTCTAGGGTTTGTTATTGGTTTTGGATCTGCCTGACTGTTTGTTTCTCACATTCTACATATAAGTGAAACCATTCATTATTTATCTTTCTTTTTCTGATTTTTTTGCTTATCATAATCCCCTCCCATTTTGTAACAAATGGCAAAATTTCACCTTTTTTTTTTTTTTAATTTATGTATACAAGATCTGGGATGTAGGCCAGAGGTGCAGGGCCTCTTCTAATGCACAATTAGGATATACTTTTCCAATTCTTTGTGTCATCTTCTGCTTTTTTAACAGTGTCTTATGATTTTTATTGTATAGCTCCTTCACCTCCTTTGTTAAGTATTTAGATTAAGTGTTAGGTGTTTAATTCTTATTAATGTAATTATAAGTGGGATCACTTTCTTGATTTCTCTTCTAGTCCATTGTTTATATATAAGAATGCAACTGATTTTTGTAAATTGATTTTGTTACCTGCCACTTTACTGATTTATTGTTTCAATTAGTATTTTTTTTTATTTTTTTATTTTTATACATTTTATTGTTATATTCCCCATACAATTGCAGCCCCCCCATTCTGACCCCAATCCCTCCCCTCCCGCCCCCACCCCCCTAAAAGTGTCTCTGGTTCATAGTTTTTTGTTGATTTTGATTTTCACTTTCTTATATTCATTTTCCTGGTCCCTTATTTAAGTTTTCTAGATTCCTGCTATGAGTGAGACCATCCGGTATTTTTCTTTTTCTTTTTGGCTTATTTCGCTGAGCATGATCCCTTCCAGCGCCATCCATGTTGCTGCAAATTGCATGTGTTTATCTTTTTTGAATGCTGAGTAATATTCCATGGTATATATGTACCACATCTTCTTGATCCAGTCATCTATTTTTGGGCATTTGGGTTGTTTCCAAAGCTTAGCTATTGTAAACAGTGTTGCTATAAACATAGGGGTGCAGGTGTTCTTTGGAATTGATGTTTCTGTGTCCTTTGGGTAAATACCTAGGAGTGGAATTGCTGGATCATATGGAAGCTCTATGTTTAGTAGGTCCAGAAATCTCCACACAGCTTTCCACAGTGGTTGGACCAGTTTGCACTCCCACCAACAGTGCAGAAGAGTTCCTTTTTCTCCACACCCTCGCCAACATTTGTTGTTGCTAGTTTTTTTAATATGTGCCATTCTCACTGGTGTAAGATGGTATCTCATGGTAGTTTTGATTTGCATTTCCCTGATGAGAAGTGATGTTGAACATTTTTTCATATGCCTGTTGGCCATTTGCATTTCCTCTTCAGAGAAGTTTCTTTTTAGCTCTTCTGCCCATTTTTTGACTGGATTATTTTCTTTGTTGTTGTTGAGTCTCATCAGCTCTTTGCAGATTTTTGTGATCAGTCCTTTATCATTAGTGTTGGGTGCAAAAATGTTCTCCCAGTTGGTGGGGTTTCTCTTTGTTTTTGTTATTGTCTCTTTTGCTGTGCAAAAGCTCTTTAATTTGATGTAGTCCCAGCTGTTTATCTTTGCCTTCACTATCACTGCTTTGGGTGATGTGTCTGTAAAGATGTCTTTGACGTGCAAATCACGTAGTGTTTTGCCTATATTTCCTTCTATATATTTTATGGTTTCAGGTCTTATGTCTAGTTCTTTAATCCATTTTGAGTTGATTTTTGTGTATGGTGTGAGGTAGTGGTCAAGCTTCATTCTTATACATGTAGCGACCCTGTTTTCCCAGCACCATTTATTGAACAAACTTTCTTTGCTCCAATGCATATTCTTTGCTCCTTTGTCAAAGATTAGTTGACCATAAATCTGTGGGTTTATTTCTGGATTTTCTATTCGATTCCATTGGTCTGTATGTCTGTTCTTGTTCCAATACCATGCAGTTTTGATGATTATGGCTTTGTAGTATAGTTTGAAGTCTGGGAGTGTGATGCCTCCATTCCCTTCTTTTTTTTTCAGGAGAGCTTTGGCTATTTGGGGTTTTTTGTGATTCCATATGAATTTCATCAATAATTGTTCTATTTCTTTGAAGAATGACATTGAAATTTTGATTGGAATAGCATTGAATCTGTATATTGCTTTTGGAAGGATGGCCATTTTAATAATGTTTATTCTTCCAATCCACGAGCAGGGGATGTCTCTCCATTTCTTTGTGTCTTCTTCTATTTCTTTTAACAGTGTTTTATAGTTTTCTTTGTATAGGTCCTTTACCTCTTTTGTTAGATTTATTCCCAAATATTTGATTTTTTTTGTTTCAATAACAAAAGGGATGGTTTTTTTGATTTCTTCTTCTTCAGATTTATTTTTTGTGTATAGGAAGGCTACTGACTTTTGCGTGTTGATTTTGTATCCTGCCACTTTACTGAACTGATTGATGAGTTGAATTAGCTTTTCTGTGGAGTTTTTGGGGTTCTCTATGTATAATATCATATCGTCTGCAGATAGTGATAGTTTGACTTCTTCTTTTCCTATTTGGATTCCTTGGATGTCTTTCTCTTGTCTTATTGCCCTGGCTAGGACTTCCAGTATTATATTGAAAAGCAGTGGTGAGAGTGGACATCCTTGTCTTGTTCCAGATCTTAATGGAATTGCTTTCAGCTTTTCACCATTGAGAATGATACTGGCTGTTGGCTTGTCATAGATGGCCTTTATGATGTTGAGGTATGTTCCTTGTATCCCCAGAATTTCAAGGGCTTTTATCATGAATGGGTGTTGCACTTTGTCGAAAGCTTTCTCAGCATCTATTGATATTATCATATGGTTTTTATATTTCTTTTTGTTGATGTGTTGGATAACGTTGATTGATTTTCGGATGTTAAACCATCCTTGTGTCCCTGGAATGAATCCTACTTGGTCGTGGTGAATTATCTTATGGATACATTGTTGGATTCTGATAGCTAAAATTTTATTGAGGATTTTTGCATCAGTGTTCATTAGGGAGATTGGCCTGTAGTTTTCCTTTTTTGTGTTGTTCTTGTTCGGTTTTAGTATTAGTGTAATGTTGGCTTCATAAAACGTGTTTGGTATTGTCCCTTCCTTCTCAATTTTTTGGAAGAGTTTGTGAAGGATAGGCACTAATTCGTCTCTGAATGTTTGGTAGAATTCATTTGTAAATCCATCAGGTACTGGGCTTTTGTTTTTGGGGAGGGTTTTGATTACCATTTCAATTTCGCTAATTGTAATTGGTCTGTTTAGGTGTTCTATTTCTTCTTTATCTAGCTTTGGGTGATTGTAGCGTTGTAGGAATTTGTCCATCTCCTCTAGATTGTTAAACTTGTTTCCATATAACTGTTCATAGTAGTTATTGATTATTCTTTTGATTTCTGCTGTGTCCGTTGTGATTTCTCCTCTTTCATTGATGATCCTGTTTATTTGTGCTTTCTCCCTTTTTTCCTTTGTGAGCCTGGCTAGGGGTTTGTCTATTTTATTGATTTTTTCAAAGAACCAGCTCTTGGTTTCATTGATCTTTTGGATTGTTTTTTTTAGTTTCAATTTCATTTATTTCTGCTTTGGTTTTTATTATTTCTTTTCTTCTACTGGTTTTGGGGTTTTTTTGTTGTTCTTTTTCTAGATCTTTGATCTTCGAGATTAGGTTGTTTCTTTGCGTTCTTTCTTGTTTCTTGATGTGAGCTTCTATTGCTATATATTTTCCTCTTATTACTGCTTTTGCTGCATCCCATACATTTAGGATATTGGTGTCCTCCTTGTCGTTCAATTCAAAAAATTTTTTAATTTCTTCTTTGATCTCCTCATTAGTCCAGTGGTCTTCCAGTAGTGTGGTTTTTAATCTCCATGAGGTAGGAAAGTTCCTTGCCTTCTTTTTATGGTTTATTTCTAGTTTGATGCCTTCATGGTCAGAAAAGATGGTTGATATGATTTCAATCTTGGTGTATCTGTTGATGTTTGTCTTGTGCCCCAGTATGTGATCGATCCTGGAGAATGATCCGTGTGCGCTTGAGAAAAATGTGTACTCCGTTTTTTTGGGGTTTAGTGTTCTATAGATGTCTGTTAAGCCCAATTGCTCTAGGTCCTTATTTAGAGCTTTGGTTTCTTTACTTATTTTTTGTCTTGTTGATCTATCCATTGTTGATAGTGGTGTGTTGAAGTCTCCCACTACGTATGTGTTTTCTCTGATGTCTGTTTTCAGAGAGGACAACAGTTGTCTGATATATTTTGGTACTCCTTCGTTTGGTGAGTATATGTTAATGAGTGTTATTTCTTCTTGAAGTATTGTCCCCTTGATCATAATGTAGTGACCATTGGGGTCTCTTTTTATCTTTTTGAGTTTGAAATCTGTTTTATCTAAGTATAGCTCTTCCTGCTTTCTTTTTTGGACCATTTGCTTGTAGGATTGTTTTCCATCCTTTAACTTTGAGCCTATTTTTATCTTTTGTAGCTAAATGTGTTTCCTGGAGACAGCAAAAGGTTGGGTTTTGTTTCTTAATCCAGGCTGCAACTCTGTGTCTTTTTATTGAAGAGTTTAGTCCATTTACATTTAGAGTTAATATTGATATGTTAACATCTGTATTTGCCATTGTGTTTGTCTTTCCTTTGATTTTATTTATTTATTCTTTTAATAACTTTTTTTTTTTTGGCCTTCTTTCATTGTTATTCGTCCCTCTGAGGTTCTGGCTTTAGGACTCCTTGTAGTATTTTTTGGAGTGGGGGTTTAGTTGCAATGAAATTCCGGAGTTTTTGTTTGTCTGGGAAGGTCCATATTCTTTCTTCAAAGAGGAAGGAGAGCTTTGCGGGATAGAGTATTCTTGGTTGGCATCTGTTTTCTTGGAGTCTGTTGACTATGTCCCTCCACTCTCTCCTTGCCCGTAGTGTTTCTTCGGAGAAGTCTGATGTCAGCCTGATTGGTTTTCCTTTGAATGTTATCTGTTTCTTCCCTCTTGCCAGCTTCATTATTTTTTCCTTGTCCTGGATTCTTGGGAGCTTTACTATTATGTGTCTTGCTGTATTTTTCCTTTCGTCGTGGAAGTTTGGTGTTCTTCTTGCTTCTTGTATATCAATTTTCAGCTCCTTCTTCACATTTGGGAAGTTCTCTTCAATTATCTCTTTGAATATTTTCTCTGTTCCTACATCTCTCTCCTCTCCTTCTGGTATTCCTATAACTCTTATATTTCCTTTCCTCATGGAGTCAGATAGTTCCCGAAGTCTTTCCTCGTTCTTTTTCCTTCGTACTTCTCTTTCCTTTTCTGTTTTGGTTCTTTTTATTTCTGTGTCTTCAAGATTACTTATTCGTTCTTCCATTTCATCTATTCTGCTTTCATTGCTTTTCCCAGAATTCTTCAGTTCTTCCATTAATTCTTTGATCTCCTGCATTTCTTTTACTTCCCTCTTTAGGGACTCAATTTCTTTCTTCTGACCATTGTTTTCCCTCTCTAGGGACTCAATTGCATTCTTCTGATCGTTGATTATTTTTCCCTTATCATTGTTTTCCTTTATGACTTCTGTCAGTTTTTTAATCACGGCAATTTTAAATTCTCTTTCTGGAAGGCTCAGAAATTCTTCCAAGTTATTGTCGTTGCAATCTGGGGGCTGGTTTTCTTTCTGTGGTGTGCTTTTTCTCTGGAGAGTTGCTAGGTTGCGTGTGGTTCTTCTCCTCCCTACTGTCTGTTTTCTAATTTGCCGTATGCGTTGGGACACTGTGTTGTTGGGACTGGCCGGCATCTTGGGTGGGCTTCTCTGCTCCCCTCTGGTTCCTCCAGGAGTCATCTGTCAGTTTCAAGCAGTCTTTACTGGAGAAAGGTCCCTGTTCTAAAATGCCGATGTGGGGACACACTCCCCTGTGCGCCTGGTCTGCCCTGGCAGTGGGTTCCTGCTCCCCCTCTGGGCTTGGACTGCAGGCCAGAGGGGGTCTGGCGTGGGCGAACTTCCCCCGCTCACCTCTGGCTCCTGAGGAAGCCTTCTGCAGGTAGTCTTTACTGAAGAAATGTCCCTGTTCTAAAATGGTGATGTGGGGCACACTCCCTGCGCGTCTGGTCTCAGGCACACTCTTCTGCGCGCCTGGTCTGCCCCGGCTGTGGGTGCTCGCTCTCCCTGTGGGCTCAGACTACTTGTTCGGAAGGGGCCCGGTGTGGGCTAACTCCCCAGCTGGCCACTAGCTCCTTCAGGAGCCTCTGCTGGCTTCAAGTCGCTAGGTGGCGCCAGAGATCTCTCCTAGAGCCCTTGGGGAGCTGATTTTCCACCCTGTGGGACAGGGAGCAGAGCGGGGATGGTAGGGTACACCTCAACGGCCTTGGGGTGCTGTGTCTGCCTTGTGCCCCACCGTCGTGGGGAACCCACGCCCCTAATTTCGTGCCCTGGGTCTCAGTTCCAAAGCCCTCAGTTCCAGGACGCGGGCTGTAGCCCAGATCAGTGGCGCGGGAATGGCGCCTTTTGAATCCCGCTCCCCTGCCTGGGCGCCTTGTTCCTGCTCACTCAGGGAGGGCCTCCGAGGTCTCCCCGCAAGCCTAGGTCGCAGGCGCGGGGACCTGGGCAGCTGCGATCTGATCTGGATCAGCGTGCCGCTTTCTGCACAAGCTTACCGGGCGGCGGGGCTGTGTGCTGGTGCTGGTCTCCTCCTGGGGGGCGGGGCTCTCTTTAATGGCGCCTGGAGCTCACCTCCGCTGCGGATCCTGCAGGGTTCTCCACAGCTCCCGTTCACGGGGTGTGGTGGCTGAAATAGTTCCTTTCCCCTCACAGTCCCACTTGCTGCGTCCGTTTTTCTTGTTGGCCATTTTGGTTTGTTGTTTCCCTCCTCTCTGCCGGTCGGAGAGTGCTGACTTTGTGGGCGGGGGAGGGGAGCAGGGTTCTGCGCTTCCCTCCCTTCTGGTCCTCTTTTATGGCCACTTTCTTCTTTGGGCAGTTTGCTGGAGTCGTCCGTTTATCTTCCGTGTCCCAGTTCTCACTGGGACCTGCCGCTTTTCCTCCCTATTAACTTTTTTTAATGGGAGATCTTACTCGCAGCGTCTCCTCGCCGCCATGTTGCTCTGCCCCTCGCTTTTTTTTTTCAATTAGTATTTTAGTGGCATCTTTGGGTTTTTATGCATATTATCATGTCATCTGCAAATAATGATAGTTTTGTTTCTTCCTTACCAATCTGGATTCCTTTTATATCTTTCTCTTGCCTATTGCTTTAAATAGATTTCCAATACTATGTTGAATAGTATTAGTGGAAGTGGACATCCTTGTGCATTTATGAGGCCTTGGAGAGTTACAACACTTATGCATTCACATGGGGTCTGTTATTTTTTTCCTTTCTTCTTTCAAAGCCTGTCCATCCTACATCATGATTATAAATTTTGTGAGGATGGTAATGTCTGGGAAATATCAAGGATGCTGCCATGCATGCCAAAGGCACTTTATCCCTCACTCCTTCCAAAGTTACCTTTGCCCTTTCTAACCATGTGTTGACTCCTAAGGTTACTAAAGCTACATGATTTTACATTTGCCAATTCTGAAGGCACTGTTCTCTGCCAATGAAGTGCTTCTAGATGAGTCCCTCTCTGGGTGCTGTAAATATGTCAGGGTACTTGAAGTACTAAAGCTTGGTCATATCCTATAGAGGTTCTATTAAGCAGAAAGCTTCTGATATTATAGGAAAATCCTTTTCTTCCACTTTGATGTCCATCTCTGTTAAATAACTCTCTGAACTTTAGAAAATGGGAAAGTGTAAGATCATATGAACCAGAAAATATACACTCCCTTCCCCTCCCCCTCCCTATTTTTTTCCCTCTTTCTCTCTCTCTCCCTCACATTATCACTCTCTATCTCTCCATTTTTTGTGACTATTTAATCTCTGACCATTTCAAAGATGGGGTAGGACAAATTCACAAGCAGAGAAACCATTGCTATCAGCAGAAGAAATTAGAAGTGCTGGATAGAAAAAATACAATGAAGTCTCAGTTGAAAATATCTTACAGAAGTACTGGTATGAAAAATGAAGTTTTTGAGCCTCCCCGGTGGCACAGCGGTTGAGCGCTGGGTTGCGAAGCTGCCCACAGCCTCTGCAGCGCCGGTTCAATCCCCTGCTGCTCCCCGGTCACTGGAGGAGGGTCCTGCATGGCGCGCAGACCTTTCCTGCCACCCGCTGCCCCCCTCAGCAGTGTACTTGGTCCTTCTGCCTGCTCTGCTTCCCGCTCTGGCTCTGGTGAATTCTCTCACCCTCCTGTGCTTCTGACTGTACCCAGTGCTTGTATAAATAAATAAATCTTAAAAAAAATGAAGTTTTTATTTTTCATACATCTCTCCCTAGACCTCAGAGATGAAACCATAGAGATGGGTCAAAGGGATAGCTTTGGTAGAAGAATGTATTGCCCAGGCTTCCCCCTACTAAGATCTAGGCTCTAATAGTGGACATGACAGTGTGCCAACTTGCTTTTCCTGGATGATTTCTTTCTCAGAGAATCTTTCATATCATAAACTCATGGCAGGCCATCCAAACATGAAACCTACAAGCATGCTTAGTGTGACTGATCCAAAAATGAGTAAGCCTTGGCAATCTGTAAGATATGTAATGACTTATTTTTTCCCCATAATTATAAAAGGGAAGTATAATTTCTGCTTCTATCAATGTCTAAGTTTCTTGCAATGATTAATCACTTGGAGCTTTTGCAAAATATTTTAAGGGCCTTTCAAAATGACAATGATGTAAGTAGAGAGCATCTAATTAATCTATCATACCATTTTAGTTTGGCTAAAGAAATTTATGAATGCCTCGATTTTTTGTGTAATTCTTTATTTTACTAAAATGCCATGGAAATAAACTTTCACTCTTTAAATCAAGTGGAGAGCTCTATTTCTGGAATCATTACAGGGTAACCCAAAGGGGAAATGGAGTGACCTGGCTGCATGCTTAAGAATTCAGGAAAAGATTGTAGACCAGGCACACAGAGAAAATGAGAGGAAGAAGACACACAGAGATTAAATGGTCAATACATCCTACTGGTAAAGCCTTCTGAGCTAAGATGCCAGCTGCAGGCTGGAAGCAGGAAAAATCAAGAGAGTGCAAGTCCACATGTGGTCAGTTTTATACCCAGAATGGTTGCTTACCTCCACCCTTACTTAGTTCTCAGCAACGGTCCCTTCAGGATGTCAAAAGTCAGGTATGATGGAAGTTGTGATTCTCAGTAAACTGTGCTCTCTTTGGCATGGAGGTGGGGGGGGGGAGTTCATAAAATATCAGTGGGTGGAGTTGATTCAGGACAAACTATTCCTCCAACAGAATCACTTACATACAAGCCTCCCCAAAAGAAGGAACATGAAATAGGGGACATTGGGAGAATCTTATTATACTAAGCCCTAAACCTTTTTTCCAAGTTAAAAAATTTTATCCATAGCTTTTCATTTTTTCTAACTCCTACTTAGCAATTTTCTTAAACAAAAAGAAAAATTCTCTGAACATGAGATGTAATCGTGGTATGTTTTGATATAACTTAGTAAAAAAAAGTGTTGGAAGTGAATTTTTAATGCCTTACTTTGGTTCCTTTTGTTCATGGCTATAAATCAAACTTAGCAGCTGTTGACTGTCAACTGTCTACCTCTAGCTTCAACTTGTCATTAATGTCCTGATTGTACAACCTGGTGTCTGCCCAGCACCTCCATTTAGCATCATAATAGATCCATCAAGCATAATTCTTTTCTATTTAATTGAAGTATATTGTATTATAACAACACTGTTAATGTCTGCATGAAACTGTCTCTCCTTGCATTAGGAATTCAATAGATACATATTGAATGAATAAATGAATAGCTAGGCATTATTTATTTATGCATACAAGAGTTGGGGTGTAGACCAGAGGTGTGGGGTACTGAGAGGATTCACCAGAGACAGAGTGGGGAGCAGAGCAGGCAGAAGGACCGAAGTACACTGCTGAGGGGAGCAGCGGGTGAAACAGGAGAGGTCTGTGTTGTGCCCAGCGTCGACTAGTGCAGCCCCCAAGGACACACAGACAACCGCTGTAAGAACACAAAGGAGTTTATTATGGGCTCGAGACCGGGCCCTCGACATGCACCTATGTAACGGTGGAGGTCGGGAGCCCTGAACAAAGGAGACAGGGATCTTATATAGGGATACAAGTAGATTTCTAAAAATTAAATCATGTTGGCAGTCATTCATTAGTTACATAGGTGCATCATTCATTGATTACACAGGTGCATTTCTTAATAATGGTGGGTACACAGTTATTTTATGGCTAGTTTGACCCCATCAGTGGCCTGCATTGCTCAGTTCTATTTTATGGCCAATTAGACCCATTACTCGGCTCCACTGTGGCTGGCCATCAGAGATAAGACCACAGTGGGGTGGGGGTCATAAACCCTCTTTGGAATGCAGGCTAATTAGTCTTGAGTAAGCAAAACTTGAAATACTAAGATGGCGGTTATACACAAGATGGAGGAATAGTGGCTAAGTCTCACAGTCTGCTGTGCCATATGGGTTTGCTCCCTGGTCAAGGATCGAACTCATGTTGCAGTGGATACAGATAGCTTCATAGTGCTGAGACTTAACCCCTTGTGCCACCAGGAAGGCCCTAGACATGTGAGTTTTAGAGTTATCAAGTCCAAGATGGGATCTGGCTCCTTTGTTTACTACGTGAGTTCTGGAATTTCAATATCCTTTCTGATACAGCTAGATATCAGAGAAATTAGTTAAATCCTCTGAGCCACAGTTGTCTTATCTATAAAATAGGGATAACTGTGATACTCCTGTCAGAGAACCACTGAGGGGATAGTGGATTACTACAGAGAACGTGCCTAGAACAGAGCTTGAGATGGTTGAAAGGATTAGTAATTATTAATACACAAACCCTCTCCAGAACAACTTTAAAAATTTTAAAAATCTGTTAAAATAATATCACTTTAGTCTTTATAATTGTTCTTAAACTTTATGATGGCCCATGGACTTACAAGTGAAAATTCTGGGGAAAAATCCAAATATTTACACATCATCAACTTGGGCTCTTCTTGTTCACACAACTTTTGAACCATATTTCTCACAACCTACTGGCAAGAAGGGAAGGAAGGAGCTATAATTAACCTGCTTTTTACTGATGGCAAATCTCATCTCCAAGAGCCGATATATTCTAGGTCAGTAACTGAATTGGGAGTTTTATGTTAGTCTGACAGCCTATCTTAAGCTCTTCTTGAGAACACACAACACATTTGACTTGTTCACTTCACACAGTGAGTTTGTAATCTGAAAACATCACATATGAACCTGACTTCATTCACCTACTACCTACAATCAAACTCTCAGCTCAGTTCTTGTGTCCTCAGTTGAGGACTTTGAAGTCTGCCCTCTGTGTGAGTACTTAGGGATCTCAGAAACTTAATCAAATTGTTTATATTGGATCCTCGCCTTTTTGCTTCTTGCTTTCCAAGGATTTCTCCTCACTTTCAAAGAGATGCTTATTCTGATCCCTATCTTCTGGTTGTTTTCAAGCCAGAAAAACCTTTTTTTTTTTTCTCCCTTATCTGGGTTACAGTTGTAAAAAGTCGGAAACTAGCTCCATTCCATTTTCTTCTTCCAAGTATTGACTTCCCTCTGGAATCTGCCTGCTGTTTTTTTCTCCCCAGTCGAGTAAGGTAGTTGTCATCACATTGTGGCCAATGCTTATATTGTCATCTCTGGGCATAGGAATTGACTCAGCCATACCATCAGTGAAAATTAATAGTTTTTTTTTTTTTAATTTATTTATTGGGCCTCCCTGGTGGCGTAGGCGGTTGAGCGCAGTGCTGCAAAGCTGTCTGCAGCCTCTGCAGTGCCGGTTCGATCCCCGCCGGCCTCAGAGCAACCCACATGGCAGCAGACCTCTCTTGTCGCACCCGCTGCTCCCCTCAGCAGAGTATTTCGTCAGTCTGCCTGTTGTGTTCCCCGCTCTGTCTTTGGTGAATCCTCTCACCCTCCTGTGCATCTGGCCTGTACCCCGGTTCTTGTATAAATACAAATAACTCTAAAAAAATAAAAAAAAAAGATTTATTTATTTATGCATACAAGAACTGGGGTACAGGCCAGAGATGTGGGGGATGAGAGGATTCACCAGAGACAGAATGGGGAACAGAACAGGCAGACTGACTGAAACATGCTGCTGAGGGGAGCAGCAGGCAAGTCAGGAGAGGTCTGCTGCACCATGTGGGTTGCTCCCTGGCCAACGGGGATCAAACTCATGCTGCAGAGGCTGCAGGTGCTTCATAGGTTGCGTCTTAACCCCTTGTGCACCCAGGGAGGCCCAGAAATGAATAGTTTTAATCCTATATTATCACTTACTACCTGTGTGAATTTTGGCAAATTACTTAAAATTAATCTGCCTCTTAGTTTCTTTTTCTGTTAAATGGGAAATATAATATGACCTATACTCTTGTTTAGATTTGTTAAAAGGACTTCAAAGGGTTATCTGACATAATGCTTCTAGAATGTTTAGGGAAATTACTGTTATCATTGTAAGTCTGAGTGTTATTTTGCAACTGTTTTGAGATTACTACCAATATGTTTAGCCATTTCCTCAATGAATAATTGTTATGATGCATTTTGAAATTTCAGCAATTTATCATCTGGGATAGCACTAGAGATATTCACTGATAAATTTTCGTAAATGTAGTAAGTCCCCAAATCTCAAATCACCATTCTCATTTCAGGTAATGTTCCCCTAGTTACTCAAATATTATATCACATTGTATCTTATTTCCAGTGGCCTATATATAATAACCACTCCATAAACAGAATTGAATTTATAGTTTGTTTCAAGTCTCTCTCAAGCATTTATCACAATTTACTATTATGAAGATAAAAATGTTAGGGTTGGCTTTTTCACATTTTACAGTCATATACCAGACTATTTTGTGATTGCCTATTCTTTTCAGAAGCCAAAATTACAAAATGTGCTACCTAAAAAACCTTATATTTTAGTTGGTGTTTAAAACATTTATTTTATAAATTTATCTTAGATCAGAAAAATTAATGCATATAATAATGTGTGAATATGATTATATAGCAGTTCATTAGTAGTCCTTAGAGCATTTAGCAAAACCTTTAAAACCCGAAAAATTAATCATGTATTCCCCAAGGCATGAGAAAGAGAAGAATCTTTTGTTTCAGTTATGACTTAGAGTCAAGACATTTTAAAAAAAGACACCTTAGAACAAGGGCTGGAATAAGTGGGGTTTATATTTTTCATGCAATGAAAATCCAGATGTAGGGAGCATGGACTGGTACAGTCTCCCAAGGGGGTCAAAAGAAACCCAGGTTCCTTGGATCAATCTGATCCCCCAATGTGAACATGTGGTTTGTTCTGCTGGTCATAAGATGGTGGCTCTGAAAATTGTGTCTGCATCCCAAGATGATAAAGAAGGGTAGTCCGGGGCCTCCCCTATTGGTGCAAGCGGTTGAGTGCAGCACTGTGAAGCTGTCCTCAGCCTCTGCAGTGCCAGTTCAATCCCTGCTGGCCAGCGAGGGTCCCATATGGCAAGGCAGACCTCTCCTGTCTTGCCTGCTGCTCCCCTCAGCAGTGTATTTCAGTCAGTCTGCCTGTTCTGTTCTCCACTCTTTCTCTCTCCCCACTGAATCCTCTCACCCTCCTGTGCATCTGGCCTGTACCCCGGTTCTTGTATGCATGAATAAACAAATCTTAAAAAAATAAAATAAAATAAAAACCTTTCCCATTCTGTAGCCCTTTAGAGCTCCTTTCTTCTTACTAGATGGAAGACTGTCCATTTAATAAATCAGTTATTAAAGTCAATTAGATCTTTAAATGTACCCAGTTGGATTTTTGTTATTGAAACATTCTAAAAGTCCTCTCCCTGAAAAAGAATGTCAGGTGAAGATTTAATTCCAGTCTTCTTTTACCACCCCTACTTTTAAAACTGCCCACTTTCCACTTTGCAAAGAGCCACATACTTGTAATCAATTCAGATTTTTGCTAGGGTGTGTTGCCCAGAGGATATAAAAATGTCCAGGGTAGAAGCAAAGGGGCAAGTTGAATTTGAGTTTTCACAAAGTTTTGTAATCTTCTTTAATGAAAGCAGAACAGCGCTAGTAGGACTGCTAGTCTTTCCATACATGATGCATATTTCTTTTAATGGCAAAATGAGGTATTGGATGAGGTGTTTGAGTCTCTTCTGACATTAATGTTTTGGACACAGTTATGTTATGGAGTGGAGCAATAGAGTCTTGACTACTTTTATTTGCATGCTGTTATTCATTTTTAGTTTTTATTGAAGAATTTATTATCAAGGGAGAGTCTTAGAGAGTGAAGCAAAGAGAATATCTGTAAGAAATATTGAAGGCAAGAATGTTTAAATCTCTCACAACAATGAAGATATATATCTTTATCTCTTTCAGATTTAGAATTCAGAAGTAAAGTGGTCAACATAGACATGCATATGATAATGTTTATTTGAACTGAAAAATGAAGAAAAATTTTTTCTCCTAAATATTATCCTGGCTTTGCTGATTGGTTTTCTAGTAGGAATAGGATATGGCAATTAGGTTATATAATGAATATTTTCCATAACTTCATTAGGTAAATCTGAACCTCCAGTGTTTTGAAGAAAATATATCAGAAACACCAATAAGAGCATTTTATTTTTAAAAATTACAATGATGTTTTGAAATGAACAAAACTTCAATTTTCCAAATCTTCCTGTATATATTAGGTTAAAATAAGTGTTTCTATGTGAAAGAACAAGTCTAATTAGTATTTACTTGAAAAGTCAAGGCCTTTTGGTATAATTACAGAGACTAAGAATGAAATGCAAATCAACTGATTTCTAAAAATTTATTTCCAAGAAAATTAAAGATGCGGTTAATCATTTGTCAACTAGTCATTAAAAGAATAAAAAGATCAACCATTTTGTTAAGTTTTGGTATTCAAATTAGAAAATTAATGTTCATATAGTCACATAACAAAACCCCTTATTTGTATGTGTGTTTCCTAGTGTTTGCATGGAAATGGGGGGGCGGAAATCTGGTGGAGAACAGTGTCTTATAGTAGATATATATCATACTCATCCACGGAAATGTAGGCTAATCTAAGAAAGTCCCACCCAATTCATTAAAAATCTAATAAAAATTTATACTTTTGTAACAGGGTGGTCCCCAGAAAAGGGGGAGTTTCCCCAGGTTCCCTGCCCTACCCAAATGGAGGGTGGAGCTGAGCAAGGAGAAAAGAAGCTGCAGAGCAGACTAAGGAAGGAAGGAGCAGGATGCAGAGCCAGAAGGAGACCTGGAAGAGGCACATGGAGCCTAGAGACACGTGAAGAAACTGCACTTGTCTTTTGGTCGTGGACTGGGTGACTCAGATGTGGGTGAGAGACCCGTGGGGAGGTGACAATGGCAGTTTTTGCCTTGATTTTGATTTTGCTCTTTTCCTTCCGGGCTTGTCTGGTTGTTTCTGACCCTTTTCTGTGGGTCCCCACTGGAAGTTGCTTTAGACCTGTGACAGGCTTTGAGGCTGCCTTTGAGGCTGCCTGTTTGGCTGGATTTTACCCACGAGGGGACGGGAAACTTTGGGTGCTTGATTTAGAAACTAGATTCTTTGCCTTTCTGTATTGTTTCCTAATTGTATTAAAGTTCCTTCCCATTAAAGTCTCATATGTTTTGTGTTGATGCAGTGGATGACAGAACCCATTTAAAGCGGACAGGTTTTGGGGGGTCTGGGGTGCACCTCTCCCTGCCCTGTAACACTTTCTATGTAGTAGTTACCAAAATGTATAATTGTTTCATTTTTCACTGATTTTATCCTATTAATACTTATAAATATAATTGAATCCAGAATAAATTATATTTAACAGGCTGTGCAATCACCAGTTTTTAAAAAATATACAAATCTGTATGTATGTTGGAGGATATAAAATTGCTCTAATATTTAAATTTAATGTATATGTGGTAATTATATACAACTGGGTATAATTAAAATAATTAATTTTTCAATTTATAGAAATCAAACACTATAAATATAATAAATATATCATGGCTTTTAGAAGATTTTTAAAATAATTTTAAACTCTAAGCTAATGTACATTATAAGTATTTAAACTTAAAATGACATTTTTTTATATCAACTTACTATTTTTCAAAATTCTATTAGGTAAGTATATTGACAAATGTTTTAAGACTATAGATTGGGACAATTACATAAGACACCTTTCCCTCTCAGATCTTTTGTGACAAAGCTGTCATCCTATGACTAGATTTCCAAAAGCATTTCACAAATTAAATTGTGAAACTCATAAAAGAAGCTCCTGAAATTTAGGGCTAAGGCCACCAGATGGAGCGATGTTAGTAACTAGTCCAATCATTAACACTCTAATGTCTGTTATGCATTAACACTTCAATGCATCTATTATGCTCCACGTGAGCACCCATGGAACCTCAACATAAATAAGAGATGGTGATGTGGTTTTTGAAGTTAGTGCGGGGTTCAGAGCTTCCCTTTCAGAGGCATGTGGCGAATTTCTCCACGAGACAGAGATGATAGTTGTATTTAAAGAGCAGTTTTATTAGGGAAAGGGACAGAAGAATAAAGGACACTTGCACAGACTCAAGCTGGCAGAAAGGAAGAGCTGCCTCGAAGGAATAGGTTTGCTAAGAGAGGCCTGCGTGGTTGCAGGTGGGCGGCCTTGAGGAGAGCTGCCTCTGCTGAAGGAGGTCAGTGAGGAGAAGTCCCAGCATGGTACAGGTCACGGGCAGTCAGGAGGCTGCTGCCTTGCAGGAGAGAGTTGGTGAAAACAAGCACCTGCATAGTCACAGGTGGGCAGTGGTAGAGCTGCCCAGAGCCAGTGCAGAGACAGCACTGATAAGAGTCTTCTTCTGTTTGGGAGGGGTCAATCCTTGTGAGCCATGGGTTGGTTGCTGATTTTGGATAACTACGTAGAATTTGAAAGGGACGGGAGATTCTACAGTGGGCTCAATCTCCATAGCTTTACCTTTGTACGCGCCCTCAAATACCTGCTTGGATGTTAAGCTAGGTTTCCGTGCCTAAAGACCATAGTCTGCCTGAGAAGACTAGTTTCCTGCAAATGGCCAACAGGCATATGAAAAAATGTTCAATATCACTTGTCATCAGGGAAATGCAAATCAAAACAAATAAAAAATATGGCACATATTAAAAAAACTAGCAACAACAAATGTTGGCGAGGGTGTGGAGAAAAAGGAACTCTTCTGCACTGTTGGTGGGAGTGCAAACTGGTCCAACCACTGTGGAGAGCTGTGTGGAGATTTCTGGACCTACTAAACATACAGCTTCCATATGATCCAGCAATTCCACTCCTAGGTATTTACCCAGAGGACACAGAAACATCAATTCCAAAGAACACCTGCACCCCTATGTTTATAGCAACACTGTTTACAATAGCTAAGCTTTGGAAACAACCCAAATGCCCAAAAATAGATGACTGGATCAAGAAGATGTGGTACATATATACCATGGAATATTACTCAGCATTCAAAAAAGATAAACACATGCAATTTGCAGCAACATGGATGGCGCTGGAAGGGATCATGCTCAGCGAAATAAGCCAAAAAGAAAAAGAAAAATACCGGATGGTCTCACTCATAGCAGGAATCTAGAAAACTTAAATAAGGGACCAGGAAAATGAATAACTATAAGAAAGTGAAAATCAAAATCAACAAAAAACTATGAACCAGAGACACTTTTAAGGGGGTGGGGGCGGGAGGGGAGGGATTGGGGTCAGAATGGGGGGGCTGCAATTGTATGGGGAATATAAAAATAAAATTTATTATTAAAAAAAAAAAAAAGAAGACTAGTTTCCACAGCTGTGTTGATGGTTATGCTAATCTCTGCTACCCCCACCCCCCTCCTTGTGTGAGCCAGGTTTCTGGTCCTGCAGACCGTCCTTTTTTTTTTTTTTTTTTCTATTCCTGTCCTCCATCATTGGCACCTACCCTCAAAGAGCTGCCAGATAGACATGTAAAATTAGACATTATAATACAAGATGTCTATATTTTTTGCAGTAACATGCATAAGGGGTGGGAGAGGAATAGGCATCAGGGGAAACACCACTATCACAGAATATTTGTATTCCTGCCATGCCCACAGATTTATAATCATGCACATTTTTTCTTTATTTTATGCACGAAAGGTTCATGTGGTAAAGAGCCAGGCCAAACTTTCTCAAAGAAAGGGAAAATTTATTGTCCCCGGGTGGAATTCATGGACCCAGGGTGGGGGTCAGTAAAGTCACGTACACGTTGTCTTTGTCTGAATTCTCTAGGCATTCTCTAGGAATGCTTCTGCATTCCTGTCCCCAGGTGGGTTTCCTAGAGGGCTTTTGCATTCAGGCTTCCTGCATCACCTTTCAGAATTGAAAAACAATGACTAACAATCCATTAAAAAAAGGACTATTACATGGTCCCTTTGTTACAGGGCAGGGAGAGGGGCAGCCCTGACCCCGCAAAACTGCCTGCTCTAAATAGGTTCTGCCACCTGCTGCATCAACACAAAAATATATGAGACTTTAATGGGAAGGAACTTTAATACAATTAGGAAGCAATACAGGAAGGGCAAAGAATATAATTTCTAAGTCAAGCACCCAAAGATACTGATCCCCTTGTGAGGAAAAGTCCACCCAAGCAGGATTGGCCCAGAGCAAGGCCCCAAAGCCTGCCACAAGTCTAAAGCATCCTGCAGTGGGGACCTACAGAAAAGGATCAGAAACAACCAGAGAAGTCTGGGAGGAAAAAAGCAAAATCAAAATCAAGACAAAAAACACCACTGTCACCTCCCCATGAGTCTCTCACCCACATCTGTATCAACCAGTCCATGAACTAAAGGCAAGCGCAGTTTCTTCACGTGTCTCTCAGCTCCATGTGCCTCCTCCAGGTCTCCTTCTGGCTCCATCCTGCTTCCTTCCTTCCTCAGTCTCCTCTGCAGCTTTTTCTCTTCCCTGCTCAGCTCCCCCTTTCCTGGGGACCACCCTCTTACACCTTCATAAAATGTAGGAAACCAAGCCACTCCACCAGAGCATGTAGAAATCCTGTGCTTTTATAAATTTAGATGGGCAAACATCTTTCTTTGCCTGTTTCAATCTATTCTTTAGAGAATTGTTAAAAAAAGAAGTGACATTCCCAAAATTGTGTTCTTTGTGTTAAACCCACCACCATTAATATTTAATCTAACTACAGCTACAACTGCCCCCCCCCCCCCCAGATATGGAATCTTAACTGTCAGTGTGGAGTTTACTGACCAGCCCCATTGTTAGGGGGAAAAGGATGTCCTAAAGCTAATTCCACACAGGCTTTGTGGACTCTACCCCCACCCCAAGCCAAAGCCAAAGACACTGGGAACTCCAAATCCCATCACCACCAAAGGGAAGGTGGCTGGGACCTGAGGGTGGGGTTAAGCAGCCAGGTTGGTATAAAGCCAGACACGTGGGCTTTGGAGGGGTCCCCCATTTTGACTCTCCACCAGCTCGCAGCATCCAGCCAGCTCAGAGAGCGCTTTTTGGGTTTCCAGGTCGGTGGATCGGGTAGGATGCATTAAAGACTTTATTTCCCTATTTTCTCCCTGAGTTGTACATTTTCCTTATTTCCTTTTCCCTTGTAAATAAACCTTTTATTAACCTTTTGTGTGTGCCTGTAGTGGAGTATACATAAGTCCCTTTTAAGCGTGCAGGTGAGGACCCACAGCCAGGCAACCTGTTCAATATCGGGGCTGCCCTATAACACCATGAATAATCCTGTCCACCCCACAAAGGAAGATGAGGTGACCTGTCACATCAGCCCCTTCTTTCCCCACAGGTAGGTTAACTAAGTCTGAAATAATCTTTTTTTTTTTTTTGGTTTGTTTATGACTTCCTGGTCTTGCCTTTAAAAACCTTACTCTTTCGTTAGCACTTTGGATTACTTTCTGCTTGCTGGATAGGATGCTGCCTGATTTATGAGTCATGTAATAAAGTCAATTAGATCTTTAAATCCACTCAGTTGGTTTTTACTATTTCACACCTTAATGTGTCAGACACTGTATAAATAGTGTAGGGAATGCAAAGATAGACTTCTATCACAGGAAATAATATATTACTCATTTTTGCCTTGATGTACAAAGATGAGGCATGTTTAGTAATCTTTAGGCAATGTCTACTTTAATATCCCATGTGACTGGATGCTTAATAAAGGTTCTTTCATAGAAGTAATAATGAAAATGGTGGTGGCTAGTACCATAACAGAGAAAAATCACAACTTGAATGGCTGAAAACAATACAGATGTATTATCTTACAGGTCTAGATGGCAAGCTAACAGTTCTCATTGGGCTGAGCCCACTCAGTATAAGTGAATTGGTGGGGGCCTCCCTGGTGGTAGGGGGCTAAGTCTCAGCAATATCACTGCTGTGACCTGAATTCAATCCCTGGCCAGGGAACTAACTCACATGGTACAGCAGACCTCTCCTGTGTCACCCTCCTGTCTTCGCTCCTCCCTTCAGCAGTGTATTTCAGTAGATTTTCCTGTTCTGCTCTTCACTCTGGTGAACCCTCTCACCCCCTGCACCTCTGGCCTACACCCCAGTTTGTCTATGCATAAACAAATAAATAAATCTTTTTTTTAAAAAAAATAAGTGAATTGATGAAGCTAGTTTTGTCACTTTATAGAAATTGAGACAAAACACAATTACATTTTATAACTGTATACTGTTATCTAAAAACCACATATACTTCAAGGTATATGTGATGCTCACAGAATTTATTCTTAGGGTTCCTCTGGCTATGGTTGGGTAGGAGAAATTCTCTGTTAAGTATTTGAAGGTATCTTTCCCCCCCAAAATCCTTGTTCCTCACCCAGGCCACGGTTTCAAAGTCCTTTCTGTGAGTTAGATTTCAATCAGTCACTCCAGGTAACAAGGTAGAATTCAGTCTTCCAACCTTGGTTACTAGATTATTTCACATGCAGTGTGATGAATGCGGCCCTTGCAGGCATCTGTCTTCAGGCAGAAAGAGAGAAAAGTAAAGAGAAATGTTTGTAGTGTTTACTTGGAAACCCAGGGGGTACACAAGCTCAGGAAGATGAGTTTAACAAGAGTTGAAGGCCCCAAAGGCAAAATTGAATGGCTTCATAGTTCTGGAGCTATGGTACTGGTAACCAAAATCTGAATTCATCAAAACATTTCCTAAGGAATAAGGAGTAAGATGCATTGTTCTTGTTACTTTTTTTTTGCTTTCCCCTTATTTCCCATTATGGAGACAAAGTTTCAGAAGTCAGTTCTGAAACTAAGAATCCTGTGGAGCTGTGGAGTGCTGTACTCAGGAGAAGCAGCTTTAGCCACCAGAGCACCACAAACGAGTAGCCCTCATGTTTTCCTCAGGACTAGCTCTGAGCTGACAGCAGTGCTTTAGAGTAATTCATAGCCTCGTATCAAACAGTTCATGTGGAAGATTTGTAGACAAAGCAATATATGGGGTTCAATGGAAAGAAACAGAGCCTTAGATTTTTAGAACAATTTTTGTGCATGAATACTCTCGGAGATTATTTTGCTTCCGGCCCTATAATTACTAGACTAGAAAACAATTTACGATTTATTGTGGGATGATTTATATTTCAGATACCATTTCTATTGATTCCCTCCTTTATACCTTTCTCCCAAACTTAAGAAACACAAACACAATTTTGAAAAAATGTATATGAATGTGTTAAGAAGATTGCAAATTTAAGCCCACTAGAAACACAGAATTATGACAGAAACTTCTCAGGGTTTCTTCTTTTTTTTTTTTTTTCTTTAATTTATTTATTAATTTATCTATACAAGCACTGGGTACAGTCAGAAGCGTGGGAGGGTGAGAGAATTCACCAGAGCCAGAGCAGAGAGCAAAACAGGCAGACTGACAAAGTACACTGCTGAGGGGAGCAGCAAGCGTAGAGAGGCCTGTCGCGCCATGTGGGACCCTCAGTGGCAGCGGGGGATCAAACCGGCGCTGCAGAGGCTGCAGGCAGCTTCGCAGCTCAGCGCTCAACCGCTGCGCCACCAGGGGAGGCCCATCATGGTTTCTTCTTACAGTGAAAAGAATTTAACCAAATTGCACATATACAAGTGTCATTTCAAATTACTAGTTAAAACAACCAAATGTCTAATTCATCACATTATATAATGGTAGTGAGGGTTACAGCAAAAGAAACTTTACTTATTCTATCATACGATAACTCTCCATTCATTATTTTAAAATTTCAAATGGAGGGCCTACCTGGTGGTGCAGTGGGTTGAGTGCCATGCTGTGAGGCTGTCTGCAGCCTCTGCAGCACAGGTTCGATTCCCAGCCAGCCAGGGAGAAACCCACATGGTGTGGCAGACCTCTCCTACCTCGCCCGCTCCTCCCCTCAGCAGTGTCCTTGGTCTGTCTGCCTGTTCTGCTCCCTGCTCTATCTGGGGAATCCTCTCACCCTCCCGCACCTCTGACCTGTACCCTGGTTCTTTTATAAATAAACAAATAAATCTTAAAAAAAAATGAAAAAAAAATTTCAAATGGAGTATATGGCTTTATTTTAACGGAGCAACCTATTTTTGTTTAATTATAATAAGTTCAATAATTGTTCTTTCATATTATACTTAAGTAATTTGTTGCACATAATAACCCCCAAAAGCAGAACTCACAGGGGCAAATGGGATTGTAGTAGAAATTGGCCTAGTCACCAGGTTGGAGATAGTGTTATGAGATGGACATTACTATGTGAGCTTAAGGTAGACAAAATTTTGCAGGCTAAAGAAAACACTAACCACACAAGAAATATTTCCAAATCATCTGCTCTTTATAAAACACTTATAAAAGTGGAAAGGCAAATCAGAGATTAAGAGAAAACAGTCCTAATATGTACATCTAACAAAGGATTCAGGCTATATAAAGAACTCATACAACTTATTAATATAAAGGCAAAACCAAAATTTTTAAAATGAACTAAAAACTTGAACAGCACACAAAAAAGAAGGTATAAAGATCTCTGATAGGCACGAGAAAAGATGCTCAGCGTCATCTGTTCCTAGAAAAATAATACCACTGGTGAGATACCATTTTATAAACATGAGAATGGCAAAAATTTAAAAGTCTGACAAGACCAAGCATTGGCAAAATGCGGAGCAACCAGAAATCTCATAGATTGCTGGTGGAAGATAAAATGTTACAACCATTTAAAAAAATTTGAGAGTTTCTTGGGCTTCTCCTGGTGGTGCAGGCAGTTGATCGCAGTGCTATGAAGCTGTCCGCAGCCTCTGCAGCGCGGGTTCTGTCCTGGCTGGCTGGCGAAGGTCCCACATGGCACGGCAGACCTCTCCTGTCTCGTCCACTACTCCCCTCAGCAGTGTATTTTGTCAGTCTGCCTGTTCTGTTCCCTGCTCTGTCTCTGGTGAATCCTCTCACCCTCCTGCGCATCTGGCCTGTACCCCGGTTCTTTATAAAAATAAATTAAAAAATCTTTAAAAAATTTTTTTGAGAGTTTCTTATCAAGGTAACATATACCTGCACTATGACACATCAATTCAACTCCTTCCCTAAGAGAAATTAATATCTATGTCCACAAAAACACTTGTATATGAATACTGACTGCATCTCCAGTCATAAAAAAGAAGGGATATCCACATATATCTCAACAGGAAATGAATAGATATGATATAGCCATACAATGAAATACTATTTAGCAGAAAAAAGGATTAAGGTACTTATAAGCACAATGAGTTGATCTAAAAAATAATATTTAATTAAAGTGGTCTTACACAAGAATGCACATTATCGGATTTTATTTTTTGTGAGGTTCCAGAATAAGCAAAACTAAACAATGGTGACAAATCAGAACAGTAGTCACCTTAGTTTATGTGTATGTGGTGGTGGGGAGGAGGTATGTCTGTAGAGGGTGATGGAAATATTCTAAACCTTGTTTAATTTTTTAATTAAAAAATTTTTTTAAAGATTTATCTATTTATTTACAACTGGGGTACAGGCCAGATTCACAGGAGGGTGAGAGGATTCACCAGAGACAGAGCGGGGAACAGAACAGGCAGACTGACTGAAATACACTGCTGAGGGGAGCAGCGGGTGAGACAGGAGCGGTCCACCTCGCCTTGTGGGTAGCTCCCTGGCTGGCCAGGGATCGAACCCTTGCAGCAGAGGCTGTGGACAGCTTCATAGCACTGCGCTCAGCCCCCTGTGCCCCGAGGGGAGACCCACTAAATCTTGATTTAAATTCATGTCATTTGCAATAACATGGTTGGAACTGAAGGGGCTAATACAAAGTGAAATAAGTCAGAAGAAATATAAGGAAACAAAACAAAGGGTTAGATAGAACCAAACAAGCAATAAACCCTAGAAGTTTAACTAGAATTGAGGCTACCAAAGAGGGAGGGGAAGAGTATAGCACAAAGTATGGACAATGCTCACTGGGCTAGGGTGGAGGACTCTGGGTGCCTGGAAGACTCTGGTGTGGTGTGGTTACCTCCCAGGATTAGCCAATTTGTAGAGATGGTAAAAACTAGGCCTCAAGCATGCTTTTTAAATATGAGCTAACCCCAATCCAGAGTCCACATCCCAAAATACCTCCTCTCTGGAGTTCTCACTCTGAGCCACCTCTGCATTTATTACCCAGATAAACAGAACCCTCATTATGCTCCCAGAGCCTTGAAATTATTTGACTACCTGATTCTGAGCCTGCTTACCATGCTTTGCCTGTTACTTCCCCAAGAAATCACAGTAAAAACTCTGTTTTTCCCTCTGCTTCATGACTCACCCTGGTGCTTTCCATGTGCCCTCCACTGTCCTGCCATGGCCTGTTCTATCCCTTCCTCATAATAATAAAACATTTTAAAATTAGCTCCAGCCACGTGGGAATAAAAAGGAAGCCTGCCTTAGAGTACCATTACCTGTCCATGCGGGGATTTATTTAGCTTTGGAAGATAAAACTTACACTGTTCCAGTCATCCCCATTCTTATTTTCCTGCTGCAAATTCTGTTCAATAAACTTGGTTTGGTCCCTTTGGTAGAACTGGGAGGCAGGGCCTTAAGTGGTGTGTAGCTCTGAATTCAGACTGCACTGGACTCTCGTCCCCAGCACCACCTTGTACTACAACCCAGAGCAAGGAGCTTAACCCCATAGTGCCTGTGTTTCCTCTTAGGTAAAAATGGATGATCATACCCATTATGAGTATTGCTCTGGTGAATAATGAGTGCTCAGTAAGCACTGTCATTGCCAAACAATCCCTAGTCCCACGTAGGGAAAATGCTGTCTGGGAGAATGAGTTCAACCCTTCTTCCAACTACTCCCTGTTCCTATTTCTTCCTCCCCAGAACTCAAGCCCTTGATAACTTGAGTGCTTCCCTATATTTATGTATTTTTTTAAAGATTTATTTATATGCATACAAGAGCTGGGGTACAGGCCAGAATTGTGGGGAGTGAGGGGATTCACCAGAGACAGAGTGGGGAACAGAACAGGCAGACTGACTGAAATACACTGCTGAGGGGAGCAGCAGGTGAGACAGGAGAGGTCCACCTCACCATGTGGGTAGCTCCCTGACCAGCTGGGGATCGAACTTGTGCTGTGGAGGCTGCGGATTGCTTCATAGTGCGGTGCTTAACCCCTTGTGCCACCAGGGAGGCCCTTCCCTATATTTATTTATTTCCATATTGTGACTCTTAGTCCCCGACCCTTCCAGATCTTGGCATCACCTGCCAGCTCCCAGTGTCCTCCCAGTACCCTGTGACAGACTTCTGGAACACAGATTTGGACCTGACTGCTGATTATTTATTTTCAGTACTGACCTTATGTGCCCTTGGGGGTTATTTCCATTCTAGTCTACTCAGCAAGCTATTTGTCTCCTTGTTTCTAAGGAAGCCGTGCTAGTGTCTGACCTTCACTGCAAACTGCTCTTGAACCCATCCTCCAACATCATTCTTCTCATTGTGCTGCTGCTTGGGTCTTCAGGGCCTCCCTCTGTCACCTTCTTTTCTCAGCTGTTAAGCAGACCAGCATCTCCCTCGCATTAAAATAATAACTCCCCTCCCCTCCCTTACCTCTCTATGTCACATCCCCTTCACTGAGAACACGCTAAAAAGATTTTTCTAAACTTATCTCTCTCTTTCCCTCTGTCCTCCTTGTCCACATCAACATAATTGCTCCTCCACCTCCAGTTAAAAAAATTTCACTGTGACCTTGAGCATAATCCTTCTTTCTGGGTATCACATACTCTGTGAAATGAGGTGGGGAAGGGAGACTAATAGGTATTCAAGGCACTTGTAGCTCTCCTGCGCTCCTTGTTGGTTATCTCATATTGCTTCACTTGTAGCAATTTCCACATAGATTAAGTTTTTTTTTAATATAGGATAATTCTAAAGAAAGTGTTGAAATAAAAGGGATAAAAAGTAGGTTGATCATTTATTGTGATTGTATTGTAACATGACATCATATCTGGCTGTGATAATAATGGGTGCTTAATGCTATCAAATCAGGGCATTCTCGTGCCTGGAAGGCTGAAATCTGTACTCACGTGGTGATTTTAGCCAAATGAAAATGGCATTTATTGATCTCTTGACCTATCCCATCTGAATATGAAGAAATAAAAAGAAAATGAAAATGGAAGGTATTGTCTTATAGAACAAATAAGAAAGATGGACTGTCTTATTCTCAGTTAAGACCAAAATGATTCCAAATTTTTCTAATCTAGTTCATATGTGCATAGCTATTGCTGACAGCGCGTCACCAGAAAACTATCCATTTTTCTTAGTGGTAATAACATATCACATTTGCGTGTGAAAACTACAGACTGGAAAAGTACATATTTCTTATGTAATATACAGTGAGATAACAGTGAGGATTTTGTTTCTACAAAGAAAACAAGTCTAATAGCATTTGTTTTCTATTCTTCCCTATCTCATTCTATTGACTAAACTATGTCTTCTGGCCAGATCAGCAGGATGTTCCTTCCTATTCCTGCCATGGTTTTTGGAGTCTCTGGGTTTGGAGTGAGGGGTTCACTCTGGGAAAGGTTTCACAAGAGCTCCCATTTCAGCGACACGCGGCGAGTTTCCCCAGTGAGTTTGTCCAGGAGACAGAGACGGTAGTTATATTTAAAGGGCAGGTTTGATAGCGAAGGGATAAAACAGTAAAAGACACTTGCACAGACACAAGTGGGCAGGGAGTGCTGCCCCAGAAGGGACAGGTTTGCTAAGAGAGGCCTGCATGGTTGCAGGCGGGCGGCCTTGACAGGTCACGGGCAGGCAGGAGGCTGCTGCCCTGCATTGGAGAGAGTTGGTGAAAAGAGGCACCTGCATAGTCACGGGTGGGCAGTGGGAGTGCTTCCCAGAGCAAGTGCAGAGACTGCACTGATAAATTCGTTGCTAATTTTTTTTTAAAGATTCATTTATTTATGCATACAAGAGCTGCGGTATAGGCCAGAGATGTGGGGGGTGAGAGGATTCACCAGAGACAGAGTGGGGAACAGAACAGGGAGATCAACCGAAGTACACTGCTGAGGGGAGCAGTGGGTGGGCGAGGCAGGAGAAAGAGTTCTGCTGTGTCATGTGGGTTGCTCCCTGGACAGCTTCATAGGTTGCATCTTAACCTCCTGAGCCACCAGGGACGCCCCTGGTAGCTAATTTTGGATAGCTATGTGTACTTTGAAAGATTTTACAATAGGCTCAATCTCCATATCTTTACCTTTGGGGTCTATTGGGTTCACTCTCCATATCTTTACCCTTGGACCTGTGCTCTAGATGCTCCCTACAGCAGTCTGATACCTGCTTGGGTCTTATGCTTTGTAAGATCCTTAGGCATTGGCACTTAAGGATCTTGGTTTATATGGCTGTGTCAATGGCTATGTTAATCCCTTCTAGCCCCATCTCCTAGTGTGAGCCAGGTTTCTAGTTTTATGGCACACCTCCTTTTCAGTTTTTTTTCTATTCCTGTCCTCCATTATTCCCTCTCCTGTGTTCTGTGATGGAAGAAACTTGGAATTGAGAATATTTCACTAATTCTTATGTAAATTACCCTAGTTTGGCAAAAATGAAAAGACTTCCAGAGACCTAGGATCTGAAGGGAGCACAGCAATTGTTTCTGAATATAATCTGTATCAGAGTCAGGCCAGTGCAGAAATCTTCTCCATAAAAATTATCAGGGGCCTCCCTGGGGCCCTAAGGATTAAGTCTTAGGGCTATTACCACTACAGCCTGAGTTCAATCTTCAGCTAGGGAGGTGACCCACATGGCGCAGCCGACCTCTCCTGTCCCGCCCACTGTTCCCCTCAGCAGTGTATTTCAGTACATCTACCTGTTCTTCTCCCTATTCTGTCTCTGGTGAATCCTTTAACCCCCTGCACCTCTGGCCTACAGCGTAGTTTTTCTACACAAAAATAAAAAAATCTTCAGGAGTGGGAATGTTACAGGGCAACCCCGATATAAAACGGGTTGCCTGACTGTGGGTCCTCACCCACATGCTTAAAAGGCACATTATTAATACTCAACTGCAGGCACACACAAAAGGTTAATAAAAAGGTTATTTACAAAAGAAACGGAAAATGAAAAAATGAATAACTCAGGGAGAAAAAGAGGGAGATAAACTCATGAATGTGTCCTACCCGTTCTGCTGACCTGGAATCCCAGTGGCATGCTGAGAGCTGGCGAAGAGCCTAGAGCCGTGAAGCCAAGAGAGGCCCAAGGCCCAGGTGTCTGGTTTTATACCAAACCTGGCAGCTTAACCCCACCCTCAAGTCCCAGCAACCCTCCCTTTGGTGATGATGGGATTTGTCATTTCCACTGTCTTGATGGCTTGGGTGTGGAGAGGGGGTGGAGTCCACAAAGCCTGTATGGAATTAGCTCAGGACATCCTTTCCCCCTAACAGAGTGGTGATAACAAAAATGTATTACATCTGCCTAGTACCATATAGGTGTATAGATCAGGTTCACTGCATTTTGTTATCATTAATATGGGCAGTCACCCACACAAAGGGAAGTTTTGTTAATTTTTTTATTGATGGTTGGTTTAGTGTTTTTTTTAATGATTTATTTATTTATGCATACAAGACATGGAGTGTAGGCCAGAAGTGCAGGTAGGAGGGAGGGTGAAAGGATTCACCAGAGACAGAGTGGGGAGCAGAACAGGCGGATTGACAGAAATACACTGTTGAGGGGAGCAGTGGGAGAGACAGGAGAGGTCTGCTGCGCCATGTGGGTTAGCTCCCTGGCCGGGGATCGAACTTGTATATCAGTGGCTGCCAATAGCTTCATAGTGCTGAGACTTCATCCCTTGTGCCACCAGGGAGGCCCCGGTTTAAGTTTTTTTTAAAGCAAAATTAAAACTGAATACTATTGCATCGGTTTTTGTTTTGTTTTGTTTTTAAGTCAAGTCATTTGGAGAGAGCACAGAAAATGTACAGACCCTGTGTTTGGCCAGCTTCCACTCCCTCACCCCTTCCAGACTACTTTCTCATGCCTCAGAGTATGACTTGAGAACCTTGCAAATGGTCCCCATCCCTAAACATCTTACCCCAGCCTTGTCACTTTACAGGACCGTTTGCTCAAATGAAAAGGTAGCATATAAAGAGATGATCATTTATTAACAATATGGTAGAAATTGTTCTACACATGAAAACTTTTCAAATGAGTAGACTGATTTTGCTCAGCCTGCTCTTATAGTCTAAGATGACTGCCCCACCTATTTATTCATCCTTCAAATTTTTTTTTCAAAGATTTATTTATTTATTTATATAAGCACTGGGTATAGTCAGAAGTGCAGGAGGGTAAGAGAATTCACCAGAGCCAGAGAGGGGAACAGGACAGGCAGACTGACGAAATACACTGCTGAGGGGAGCAACAGGTGAAACAGGAGAGGTCTGTTGCGCCATGTGGGACCCTCGCCGGTGGTCGGGGATCGAATTGGTGCTGCAGAGGCTGCGGGCGGCTTCGCAGCCCAGCGCTCAACTGCTGCACCACCAGGGGAGGCCCCATCCTTCTAATTTTAACTCAAATCTTTCTAGATACTCCTTCCCTCTGCCCTGTGATTCATTTCATCTTCCTCCTAGAAAGATGTTTGATATCCTAGTAGGAGTGGGCATGAACGGCCCTAGTCAGCCCTACAGCCTCTATTCTGACACAATTTTTTGAATATGGTACCAGCTCAACACAGGTCTTTGAATTGGGTATATTTAAGACAAAAAGAATGAAGTACTCCTGCAGTGTAATGATTAGCAAAATCAATTATAAATTGCCCACAGGGAAACATTGAGAAATAAAATTTATATTATGCAAAATAAACTTGGGCGCTAACCAAGACAAAACACAATGTGTTGCAGAAACAGTCATTGTTTTTTATTAAAAGTGCTAATGTTAGGTTAGTTTAGAATGAGCACTCTTTCTATACCAGCAGCCACCCAACTGGCTCCCGCCTCCCTGTTGAGTTTGGTCCCCAAGGAAAAGACAATAGCAGAATTTTGATTTCCAGCCTACCCACACTCTGCATCCACAAAGAAACATATGTGGTGTGGAAAAGTCACCTCCTACACTCACAATTCTCTTTTCCAGGCTACTGTGGAACCAGCTAAACAAGGTTCTTCTTTAAAGAAACCGCAAAGTGGTTAGTGATTAAAATTATATAATAGCTTTTCCCTCCACTGACAACATTCAAGTAACTAACTATGACTCTGTTACTTCTGAATTTTTCTAATAATCCACTTCCAGATAATTACAAATAGAGAAAAATGCTTTGCAAATTGCAGTTGGAAGACCCAATCCTGCCTGTACTAATCAAGTCATTTCCAAACTGGGCCGTTGCTCCTATCCCATTATTGCTGAAAGAAATGAAACCCTTTGCACACACAATCAAAAGAATCACACCTCCACTAGCTTGTTAAAGCTTATGGAGTTGTTCAATCACTTCATTTATTTCCAATCATTCATTACTTTCCTGAGGACAAACTAAGAGCTCAAACAGGGCATTTGTTGGTTGCTCCTACATCTGTTGGGACATGCCAGTCAAGACAGAATTCTGAGGCCTCCCTGGTGGTGTAAGGGGTTAAGTTTCAGCACAATGAAGCTCTCTGCAGACACTGCAGCAGGAGTTCGATTCCAGGCCAGGGAGCTAACCCACAAGGTGCAGCAGACCTCTCCTGTCTCTCCAGCTGCTCCTCTCAGCAGTGTATTTCAGTCAATCTGCCTGTTCTGCTCCCCACTCTGTCTCTGGTGAATCCCCTAACACCTTAGGCCTATACCTCAGCTCTTGTATGTGTAAATAAACTCTTAAAAAAAAAAAAAAAAGGAAGACAGAATTCTGCAGGCTGAGCATTGCTCACCCAGATGCAGAAAAATCGAGTGACTACTCAAAGTCTATACTTGGACGGAGTAGGATTGCAGCTTCAGTCCAGCTTCAAATGACATAACTGCACCATCTTGAGTGTAGGCCCTTTTCAATGGAGGAAGTTGAGTCCACAGTCCCTTCTGGCACTTAGTCCTTGAATTGAGTCTTGCTGTGTCCCTCTCTTCTTTACCTTCTCCCCACACCCCAGTCCTGTGACTTTCCCATTTGTTCCCTGTTCTCATGCTGTCAGTAGATGTCCTGAATTAGCTCTGGGAGAGACAGTTAAGTGGGAGAGAAAGGGTGGGATAAGAAGGAGGGTTGTGAGCAGCTCCACCAACGCCCTTCTTCTTACAGGGAGACGAAATGTCCTGCAGATTGCTCCCCTTCCTACAGCTTTTTCTTTTTCTGTCCGTACTCATGACTAATTCTCCCCACAAACTCCCTAATAATTCATGTGTTAAGCCATAGGGCAGACCAAAGTGCAGTAGAATTGATGGCATTTTTATTTGAATCAGATTGCCATGGGCTATAATTACTCTGAAGATCTTTATGTGATTTACAGCTGCCTTTAGAAGAAAAAGTTTCAGTAGCCTTGTTTTCCCGTTCATCTTTGCTTTGAAGTTGGTAAATCAATTCAAGAACAGTCTGCTATCAAAATGAGAAAAATCTACCCAGAAATGTGGGTTTCACATTAATCATGTCACAGTGGAGCAATTTTCCTGGCTACATAAATGTTTACTAAGGGTTTTAACCCCAAAGGTTTTCTAATTTCTTCTAAATTTCATGTAGAGTCCACATGTGTAAGACTTTGTTCTTACTTAACTGATACAGACAGACAAGGTGAAGAAGGAAACTTTATTTATTTTTAAAGATTTATTTATTTATTTATACAAGCACTGGGTACAGTCGAAGCGCGGGAGGGTGAGAGAATTCACCAGAGCCAGAGCAGGGAGAAGAACAGGCAGACTGACAAAGTCTGTCTGTGTGCCATGTGGGACCCTTGCCAGGTGGCCGGGAATCTAACCGGCGCTACAGAGGCTGCGGGCAGCTTCGCAACCGGAGAGGCCCCAGGAAACTTACTTTAAATGATTGTTTCTCTAGCAGGGGCCATTGCTTCAAGTCAAAATGATATCTCTTTAAAATAGAATTGGCAGGGGGGTGCTCCCTGGTGGCGCAGGGGTTAAAGACAGTGCCATCAAGCTATCGCCAGCCACTGCAGCATGAGTTCAATCCCCTACCGGCCAGGGAGCAACCCACATGGCACAGCAGACCTCTCCTGTTTCACCCACTGCTCCCCTCAGCAGTGTATTTCAGTATATCTGCCTGTTCTTCTCCCCACTCTCTCTGGTGAATCCTCTCACCCCCTGCACTTCCGGCTTACACCCCAGTTCTTGTATGCATACATAAATAAATATTTTTAAAAAATAAAATAGAATTGGGAATACTTTGGAGACTTCTGTATAGATGACTTTTCCTTTGAAGCATCAGGACTGGCCGCTGCCTTGTGGAGCGGCTTTACCTGGCGACAGTCACCTCCACTTGCTGTCATACACAAATCGGTGACTGTTACAGGTTCCATTTGTTCCTCCCAGATTCAAGTCCTACCTGCCAGTATCTCAGAAATGGGCCTTATTTGGAGATAAAGTCTTTGCAGAGGCAATCAACAGGCCCTAATCTGGTAACAGCAGGGAAAATTTAGACACAGACTACCACACAGAACTTGAAGCCAAGTCAAGGAGTCTGGAACAGATCCTTCCTTCACAGACCTTAAAAGGAACAAGCCCAGCTAGAACCTTGATCTCAGACTTCCTGGTATCCAGAACTGTGAGGCAATACATTTCTGTTGTTCTAAATCACCCACTATGTGGTAGTGGGTATGGCCACCTGAGCAAAAGACTGTTCCGTGTAATGTCCACACGCTGGGCGGTGATGAATGAATAGATGAGCAAATGGAAGTTCAAACAAAGCAGTGAACAGGTTGACACCACCAGCACCATTTTTCCATTTGTAATGCTGCCAATGAGAACTGGTTTAACAGCAGCTTTTCCAGAAAAAAAAAAAAAAGAGGTATTACCTCATATTAAACATATTTATGAATAATAAGGTGATTACAATAGCATTACTGAACATTTCTTTGAATTCTTACTAGTATCAGGCATTGTTCTAAACTCCTCATATGTATAACTAATTTAATTTCCATTGCAATCCTATGAGGGAAGCATATGATAAACTCTACCTTATAGATGAGGAAACTGAGGTACAAAAGGGTAAAGAACTTTCCAGGTTCTGCATAGTAGTTAGTGGCAGAGCTGAGTGTGTCTGTGTATTTATAAAAAAGAGTTGAAGCATGAGAATGGCAAACATGTGGTAGCTGTTGTCTTAGCTGAGTTGAATGTCTTTATCTTCTGATTTAATGTCACTGTTATTTCCACATCACCATGAAGTCAGTTTTGGAGATGGTAGGTTTGGAGAGTGAGCTCCTTGGGTTAACTCTGGAAAAAGTTTCACCAGAGCTTCCCTTTCAGCAGCACTGGTGAGTTTCCCAGGCGAGTTTCTTCATGAGATAGGCATTAGTTATATCCAAAAGGGCAGATTTATTATAAGAGGGAGGGAAGGTAAAGAATGATTGCACAGACACAAGCGGGCAGAAAGAGCTGCCCCTGAAAGGGACAGGTTTCTTAAAAGAGAGGCCTGCATGGTCACAGGCCCTTAGACTTGGGAGGAAGCTGCCTCTGCTGCTTTGCAAAGGAAGATCAGTGAAGAGAAGTAGAGGCTTGGTCACAGGTCACAGGCAAGAAGGAGGGCTGCAGCCATTTGCTGTTGTAGAAATTGCACTGATAAGTCTTCTCTTTTTTAACTTCTTTGTGGAGTTAAATTTTGTTAATTTTGAAGAGCTATGCAGAATTTGTAAAGGACCAGAGATTCCCTAATGGTCCTCAATCTCCATAACCTTTTCTCTGGCCTGGGCCTCCTGATACTCTACATAGCAGTCAGATACTTGCTCTAGAAGTTAGAGCCTAAGGCTTTTTCATTTCTTTAGCTGGTTTAACGACTATATTCATCACTTCTCCCCCCTCCATCTCCAGCTCCCAGTGATACTGGAATTGTCAGGCCTAGTCTCCCAGCCAGGAACAGATCCCAGGCTGCAGGGGCAACGCTGAGCCCCAGACACTAGACCCCCACGGGTTGGTGTCTCACGAAGCCGCAGCAGGAACTACTCAGATGCTCAGGCAAGCAAGCGAGAAGAGGCAGGTTTGTTTAGAGAAAGAAAAAGTTTATTGAGGAGAAAAGGAACAGAAATAAAGTAGGACTCCCAGGCCATGGAACAAGGCCTGGGAGGGGCAAGGAAGCCAAAGTGGAGTCATGTCTCAGGGAATATAGACCTTCTTTCCCTCATTATTCTAAATCTCCACCAGTCTCTTTGTGATTGGTTAGTTCTCGGCTGTTTCACTTAATCTGCTACTGAGCAGGGGATCTTCACTTTCCTTATCTAACAGGTTTGTCTTTCCCCATTTGTTGCATCTTTATCTTTATGGCCCAGTCCTCTGGATGGGCATCTCTGCATTGAAGTTAAACAGCTGCCCTTCTAATTTGTCCATAAATTAAACCACTCTCAATTTCCCCAATCTCTACCTTCCTTTATCACCTGAAGGAAACCAAGGCCAGCGTTAACAATGTTGTCCTTGGTTCTGGGATGTTTGTTTTTCCTAGTGGAATTGGTTACACTCCTCTTGCTGCCCTTATCTCTGAAGGCTTCCTCAATTCTCCGAGGTCCCCTCCTGCAGTGTCCCTAAAACTGCTTAATTCCTAGCTTGCCCTGTGTCTCACTGCCTAATTATCCTAACTTGCCCTGTGTCTCACCAGCATTGCCTGAGCCAGGTTTCTGGTCTTATTGTGCCTCCTTTCCAACTTTTCTACTCTTAACCTCCATCAACTACACCAGGTAAGTATAGAGTGGGAACAAAATATGTGACCCTGTTGGGGCCCAGGGATACTGAGGGACCCTGGAGATTCTTAACATATGCAGCGATTCATGTCAGTATAGGCTAATTCTTAGAAATGAAGCTTTATTGTGGATGAAACTATACACTTATGAGTGTGAGTGGGCAGATTCAGAGAATTGGGCGTTGGGTTTGAAGGCTGCTGATATAAATACTTGAGGAGCAGAGCCTCACATATGGGATCCTGAATGGGTTTTGACCACTTTTGCTTAACTAAAAGGGCATAAACTTATAGATTGGGATGATGAAATTTGGGCAATTTTGTTTATCGAAAGCACCCGACACCTAATCTGCTAGAAGAAATTTTACAACTGGTGGCACCTGGTGTGAGATAAACTAATAAGTAGGGTTTGAGTCAAACTGTTACAGGACAACCCCAATGTGAAATGGGTTGTCTGAATGTGGGTCCTCACCCATGTGTGCTTAAAGGGGACTTATAATGAGACTCAATTGCAGGCACATACGAAAAGGTTAATAAAGGGTTTATTCACAAAAAGGGGAAATGAAGAAATGAATAACTCAGGGAGAAAGAGAGATAAATTGGTGAATGTGTGCTACCAATTCTGCTGAGCTGGAACCCCAATAGCATGCTGAAAGCTGGTGAAAAAACCAAGGACCCCCAAGTCCACATGTCCGGTTATGTACTGAACCTAGTGCTTAACTCCACCCTCAGTTCCAGCAGTCCGCCCTTCAGTGATGAAGACATTATAGGATTTGCAGTCTTGGTGTCTTGGATCTCTTTGGTTTGGGGTGGGGTGGGGTCCGTAAAACCTATTTGTGGAGTTTGCTCAGGTCATCCTCCCCCCACATCCCCAACAAAACTGATATGGTTGGAGTCACTGTGCTGAATTGTGCACAGCTCCTTTTCCATTTGTTCTTAGCTTCTGCTGGCGTCCCCATGATGCTGCCCTTATAAACTCAGTCTCTCAGCCCAGGTGCACCCACTTCAGGTGCCCGCCATCAGGCATGCATTCAGGACCACAGGGTTCCCTCATCTATCCTAATGGCGGGAGGGCAGAAAAGCCTGATACTTTTACATTACCCTACAAGGTGCTTCTTTTTACCAACCCTCTCTCCCTCCGCAGGGCAGCACCCTTCCTGCCTGGCTGTGACCTGTACCTTGCTGAAGGTTGTCTTCACTGACCTCCCTCAGCAGAGGCAGCTCTCCTCAAGGCCGCCTGCCTGTGACCATGCAGGCCTCTGTCTTAGCAAACCTGTCCCTTTCGGGGCAACTCTTTCTGCCAGCTGGTGTCTGTGCAAGTGTCCTTTTATTCTCTGCCTTTGTACTGGGGTGTTCCCCAGGAAAAGGGGAGGTTCCAGGTTCCCTGCTCCACCCAAAGGAGAATGGAGCTAAGAAAGGAGGAAAAGAAACTGGAGAGGAGCCTGGAGAAGGAAGGAAGCAGGATGGAGCCAAAAGGAGACCTGGAGGAGGCACATGGAGCAGGAGACATGTGAAGGAACTGTGCTTGCTTTTTGGTCCTGGACTGGTTGAAATAGATGTGGGTGAGAGAGCCGTGGACAGGTTAGCAATGCCAGTTTTTATCTTGGTTTTGATTTTGCTCTTTTCCTCCCAGACTTATCTGACTGTTTCTGACCTTTTCTATGGGTCCCATCTGGAAGGTGCTTTAGAGTTGTGGCAGATTTCAGGCCTTGCTTTGGGCCAATTCTGTTTGGCTGGACTTTTTCCAGGAATAAAGGACTTAGTTTCCCACACTGGACAATACCTGCAGACTGACTATAGTTTTTCTTCCAAACTGGAACCCTGAAAAATTATCATCTGAGGCTGCACCCCAGTGTCCACACATTTGACTTTCATCCTCTTTGAAATAGTCACAAAAAGTGAAAGGGGGAATTGTTAGGAGGAAAATATGTCCTGAACAAACTCCACAAATAGGTTTTATGGACCCCACCCCCACTCCAGACCAAAGAGATCCAAGATACCAAGAATTACAAATCCCATCACCACCGAAGGGAAGATTGCCGGGAGCTGAGGCTGGAGTTCAGCAGCCAGGTTTGGTGTAAAACCAAACATGGGGGGCCTTTGGTTTTTTGCCAGCTCTCAGCGTGCTATTGGGGATTCCAGCTCAGTGGAACTGGTAGGACGCATTTACCAATTTATCTCCCTCTCTTTCTCCCTGACTTACTCATTTCTTCATTTCCTCTTCTTTTGTAAATAACCCCTTTATGTGTGTGCCTACAGCTGGGTATTATTATAAAAAGCACAAGAGAGGACCCACAGTCAGGCAACCCATCTCATATTGGGGCTGCCCTGTAACACCTTTATAATAAACCTGCCCTTTTGATATAACTAATGTCTCTGTGTCATGGTGGAAAAACTCACCTGGGAAATGCCATGAGCCACTGAAAGGGGAGCTCTGGTGAAACCGTTCCCAGCATGAACCCGAGGACCCCGCACTCCATACCCAGAAACGACATCAGTTTGGAGAGGTGTTGGGTTCAGTGAGTTTCCAGGTGAGTTTCAATATGAGATAGAAGAGTTAGTTATATCCAAGCATAGGTTTATTATAAAAAGGGAGAGAAGAGTAAAGGATCTTTGTTTTGCACAGACACAAGCAGACAAAAAGACCTCTCTTGAAAGAGACAGGTTTGCTAAAAGAGAGGCCTGCACAGACACAGGCGGGCCGCGTTGGGAGCAGAGCTGCCTCTGCTGCTTTGCAAAGGAAGGTCAGTGAAAGGAAGAGGCCCCATAGTCACAGGTGGGCAGAAGAGCTGCTGTTGCTGCTGCTCCACAAAGGGAGAAGATTGGTGAGGAGGATCACCTGCATAGGCACAGGTGGGCAGAAGGGCTGCTTCCCCGTGCCAGTGCAGAAATTGCACTCACATAGTCTTCTTTTGTTTGGGAGGGGCTCATTTCTTTGTGGAGTAGTTAAATTTTGTTAAATTAATTATGTCTAGGGTGTGACTAGGTTGATTTGTAAGGACCAGTGATTCTTTGCAATGGCCCTCACCCTCCATATCCCCACCTGTGGCCTGTGCTTTGGGTACTCTTTAGTGCAGTTGATACTTGCTATAGCAGTTGGCACCTAAAGATTTTTCATTTCTATTGGTGGTTTAATGACTATGTTAATCACTTCTTTTTTTTTTTTTTTAAGATTTATTTATTTATTTATACAAGAACCGGGATACAGTCCAGATGTCCGGGAGGGTGAGAGGATTCACCAGAGACAGAGCGGGGAACAGAGCAGGCAGACTGATGAAATACACTGCTGAGGGGAGCAGTGGGCGCAACAGGAGAGGTCTGACGCACCATGTGGGACCCTCGCCAGCTGGCCGGGAATGAACCAGCGCTGCAGAGGTTGCGGGCAGCTTCAGAGTGTGGCGCTCAACTGCCTGCGTGACCAGGGGAGGCCCACTATGTTAATCACTTCTACCTCCGCCTCCAGTTTTTGACCTTCTGTAAGCCACGTTTCTGGTCTTGTGATGACTCCTTTCCAAACTTTCTGCTCTTAAACTCTGTCAACACCATGAGCATTTCAGCCAAGAACCTAGAAGGGTAGAGGAATAATTATTTTGCACTATAATCTTCATAGTGAAGATGTTAACTATGCATCTGGCAGTCAGTAATAGATTTGGGGGATGCAGTGTGATTATAGCTCTATATCTATAGCTACCTCACATCATATACCAAAATGAATTCCTAATGGGGTAGAGTGTTTAACATAAAAAAGTAATATTATAAAAAAAAATTGGAGTGGACCTCCCTGGTGGCACAAGGGGTTAAGATGCAGCATTGTGAAGCTATCTGCAGTCACTGCAGCATGAGTTCGATCCCCAGCCAGGGAGATACCCACATGGTGCAGCAGACCTCTCCTGTCTCGCCCTCTGCTTCCCTCAGCAGTGTATTTCAGCCAATCTGCCTGCTCTGTTCCCCACTCTGTCTCTGCTGAATCCTCTCACCACCCACACCTCTGGCCTGTATGCCAGCTCTTGTATGCATAAATAAATGAATCTTTAAAAAAATGGAGAATATATATTTGTTTTCAGGTTAGAAAGAAATTTTTGAAAATAAAAGCACAGAAAGAACACAGAAGAAAGATTGGTAGACCCTAATCTAGAGTATCTACAAATCAATTAACACATTAAAAAAAACAAACACAGAAATGAAATGCAAAGCCAGTTTGGAACACATAATTGTTGAGAAAAAATTAAAAATAAAATGTCTCCAATCTACCCTGGGAAATCTTTTCCACAAAGGTACAAATTAAAGATAGGACGTATTATTGAATTTACCTTAAAACAGATTTCCAAGGAGACCACAGGCAATATGCTAATGAGACTGCAAATTCAGAAAGAGACCTCACCTTGGCATGGAATGGAATGGATAAAACCCTTCCTGCCCAAGTTCTCAGGATTCAGGATAATCTGTCTTTTATAAGAGGACTTGACAACACCATTTGTTAAACACTCACCTGATAATTGGGGTAACAGTTTGTGGCAGTCAATTGTCTGTCTGCAGGAAAAATAAATCTTCCCTTGTATCTTTATGACAAACAGGGATTTTAGAGCAAGGCTACAGGTAAACCTCCCACAGTGACTCCATCCTTGATGTTTCCATTTGATTCAAAAGAGGCTCCAAACTCTCAAGAGAAGCATCCAGAGTTGTAAGGTTTTCAAGAGGCCTAATGAGTCTTTAAAAAAAAAAAAAAATTACATGCATATCAAAGGGAAGGATTTACAAATTACCAGGTGTTTCCCAGGATATGTGCTTAAAAAGGGGGAGGGGGGGAATTGTCTTTTGCTTTTATCAACGGGCAAAATTCAGGGTTTTATTTTATTCTTTTTCACATCAATAACATTCCTTACATAGATAGGGCCTCCCTGGTGGTACAAAGGGTTAAGTCTCAGCACTATAAATCTCTGGGCAGCCACTGCAGCAAGAGTTCCATTCCAGGCAAAAGAGCTAACCCACATGGCGCAGCAGACCCTCTGCTCCCCCTCAGCAGTGTATTTTGGTAAATTTGCCTGTTTTGCTCCCCAGTCTGTCTCTGGAGGATCCTCTCACCCTCGCATCCTGTACCTCTGGCCTACACCCCAGATCTTACATGCATAAATAAATAAATCTTTAAAAAAAATTCTTCACACAGAGAGAACATTTAATCTCAAACAGAAAAAGATAAGCATGCCACTAGATAAATAGAGGAAAAATTTGAAAAGATGTTTCATAAAAGATAGAAATTAAAATGACCACTAAATACATGCAGTTAGGATCATTTCACTAATATATCAAATGCAAATTAAAATAAGATTTCATATCATAGGTCAATCTGACAAAAGTTTAGGGGAAAAAAGCCAATACTTAATATTAACCTATGTGTAAAGAAATTATAGTCTCTTCTGATAGGAGCATAAATGAGCATCAGCAGTGGGTGTCAAGTGACTCACATAAATGTTCAAAATTCTGTTTTCAGTGAATCAGAAAAAATATCCAAGATGTACATAAAGATTATGTATGAATATATTCCTCAGAAATTATTTAAAATATTTAATCTGTTTAAATTATTTAAAATATTAGTGAACTTCAATAACATATTTACTTCATTACATTACTTTATATAATATTATGTAGGAATGAAGTCTAATTTTCATATAACATTTAATGACCAAAAATATTAATGATGAAGTGGATGAAGAGAGCATGAAGTTGGCACAGCAGACCTCTCCTGACTCGCCCGCTGCTCCCCTTAGTGGTGTACTTTGGTCTATCTGCCTGTTCTATTTCCCTCTCTGTCTCTGGTGAATCCTCTCACCTCCCGCACCTCTGGCCTGTACCCCAGTTCTTGTATGCATAAATAAATAAATCTTTTTTTAAAAAAAAAGAGCATGGGACCTCCCCAGTGGCACAGCGGTTGAGCGCTGGGTTGCGAAGCTGCCCGTGACTCTGCGGCGCTGGTTCGATCCCCGGCTGCTCCCCGGCCACCAGAGGAGGGTCCCACATGGCGCGCAGACCTCTCCTGCCGCCCGCTGCTCCCCTCAGCAGTGTACTTCAGTCCTTCTGCCTGCTCTGCTCCCCGCTCTGGCTCTGGTGAATTCTCACCCTCCCGCGCTTCTGACTGTACCAGTGCATGTATAAACAAACAAACAAACAAACAAACAAATAAATAAATAAATAAAAAGAGAGCATGCAGAAAAGATAAAATAGAGTCTTCCCTTATTATCCTTGGGGGGATTAGTTCTAGGATTCCCCAAATTCATGGATGCTCAAATTCCTTATGCAAAATGGTGTAATATTTACATGTAACCTACTTACATCTTCACATATATATATTTAATATTTATTTTATTTATTTATGCATACAAGAACTGGGGTATAGCCCAGAGGTGCGGGGGGGAGGGTGACAGGATTCACCAGAGACAGAGTGGGGAAAAGAACAGGCAGACCGACTGAAGTACACTGTTGAGGGGAGGAGTGGGCAAGACAGGAGAGGTCTGCTGGGCCGTGTGTGTAGCTCCTAGGCTGGGCATGGAACTCGTACAGTGGCTTGATAGCACTGAAACTTTAACCCCAGTGCCAGGAGGGTTGTACCAGATGCAGTGCCCCCTGCATCTTCACATATATTTTAAATCATGTACAAATTATTTATAATACCTAATGCAATGTAAATGTTATATAAAAAGTTATTGTTCTGTATTTAGAGAACCATAAGGAAAACAGTCTGTACATGTTCAGTAAGTCACTGCCTTCATAGTGTTGGGGAAACAGTATGACCTGAAGGTACTTGATGAATGTTTTATGGACTCTGGCCCCACTTCCATGCCAAAGAGATCCCAGGCTACGAGGATTGCAACTCCCATCATGCCATGAAGCTGCCATGACTCCTGCTATCTTGGAGCAGGAGTTGCTGGGAATAAAGGGTGGGGTTAAACAGCCATGCCTGGTATAAAAGAGAACATGTGTGGGACTGGAGGGGGCTTGGTTTTGCCTGGCATCAGCGTCCTCACACAGTGTTACCAGTAGGAGGAATTGACCAATCTCTCTCTGTCTCTCTCTCTGTCTCTCTCTCTGTCTCCTTCTCTCTTCCCTCCCCCTCTTTTCATTTTCATTTCCCTTGTAAAAACAAACCTTTCATTAACCTTTCTATGTGTGACTGACCTTGGATTTTTTTAAAATATATTTTTTTAAAAAAAATTTTTAAATATATTTTTTAAATATATTTTTTACATAATTTTTCATTTTTGCACAATGTATGCATTTTCATCTTGGTTATATTCCCCAAACAATTGCACCCCCCTTATTTTGACCCCAATCCCTCCTCTCCCCACTGCCCGCCCCATCGTATGTCTCTGGTTTATAGTTGCTTGTTGTTTTTATTTTGTTCTGAAATTTTTTAAGTGCATGGGTGAGGACTCACACCCAGGCCACCCCTTTTCCTTTTGGGGTTGCCTTGAAACAACAGGACTAATTATATATAGAGTATGCATTTTCAGTCTGAGGTTGGTTGACTCCAAGGATATGGAGGGCCCACTGCACTTGAATTTATTAACAGCCACTATCTCAAGGGAGTAGGAGAGATTGTGAAATTATATGCCTCATTTTATGTCTCCTTCCAATAAATATGTATGTAAAATGGAGAAAAATTCAAGTGAAATACAGGGCAAGTCCTTAAGGACGATGATGTGTATTTTATTTTTTCTAAGTCACCACTTCATGTCAAGCCTGTCCTTATCCCAGAAAGCTCTCAAAAAAGTAATGAGTGAGTGAATGAACCAGGGCTTTTTTGTCATTCTTCCTAGAGCTAAAGTCTATTTGAGATGTAAGGGGTACTCCGATGGTACTATACTAATTTTTCCCATATGCATTTTGCTGGTTGCCATAGTGATTATAACTTATCACTGCCTTTAAGTTCTTTTTCCCCTGGTTTTACTATAACTACTTCTGTGAACTATATGTGGTGAAAGAGTTGAGAATACAACAGTAACAATTCCAAGTCACCACTCAGATCCTAGTGCCATTTAAAAAACCAAGAAATAACATTTTAAATTGTGATGGCATGTCTTTATAATGGAATCTTATACTGAAATTTGGCATTCCAGTGCTTACTGCCATGTATACATCAATCATTTCAAGCACACAGAAGTATATTGAAGTCCAGAAAATATACAAATTATACTATTGACAAATTATACTATTGACATAAAAATATACAAATTATACTATTGTATTGCACCTCCAATCATTAGGTTGATTTTAAAATCTTAAGATAAAAGAGAAATGGGTCAGCAGTATGTGAGGAGGTGGGTTTGTTCATAAAAGAGGGTAAATACAATATGTGCTCTCTCTGAAGTGTAGCCTGTGAAAAACTAAGATGAAATGACATGATTTACTATAAATGCATCCAAGTTTGCAAACCTCAGGAAGAAAAGCAATTTCCTCTGTAGTCAAATGTGGCCATGTTTAAAGTAAACCACTCATTTTTCCACAGTTGTGAATGAGGAAAATAATTTCAAACTACAATAACAACCTCAAAGTTTAATTTCCTGAGTGTACCATCAGGCTAAATAGGCTTTCAATATTACCTTTTCAGCGGCTCCTAATTTCTAAGCTACAGTGTTGAAGACAATTGAACACTGTTGTGAAAGATTATAACCAAAGAAATGCAAAAGGAGGGATGAAACAGTGGCTGGGAAAGAGAAAACTGGGTAAGGAGAAGTGGAAATAAAGAAGGAGAATGAAGGGATTTATAGGTCACGTCACTCAGTTTAATGCTTTCCATAAATAGTGAATTTTTTGTAAAAAATTTATTTCTTTATGCATAGAAGAACTGGGATGTAGGACAGATATGGGGGCGGGGTGAGAGAATTCACCAGAGAGAGAGTGGGGAGCAGAAGAGGTGGATCTAATGAAATACACTGCTAAGGGGAGCAGAGTGAGAGGCAGGAGAAGTCGGCTGTGCCCATAAACAGTGAATTTTGATTAATATTGTTGCTTCAATACAACCAGGAATTAAGAATAAGTTAGATAATGTAAAGATACTGCCAAACTTCTCACAATCCTCTTGCCTAACTCAGAAATATAGAGCTATATGAGAAATATTTCAATTTCTTCTGGCAGGGATTTTAAAATTGTTCATTCAGTTTCCAGGAACAGTAATCATAGCTAATACTTATCTAGTGCTTAATGTGTGCAAGTCCTTCATTCAGTACTTTACATGCATTGGGTTAGTTAACACTCAAAACATCCTTAAGAGGTATTAGTGCCATTATTGTACTCCGTGAACAGAAAAGGGAAAATGAGACACAGAGCAACTAAGATCAAGAAATAAGTAAGTAACTGAAGAGGGGGGTCTCTGTATTCTATTTCTGACCCACTATTCCATGTGCCTCTCAAGAAGGCTTGTCCAAGGATAGTCCCCCGACCCAGGTTCTTGCCCCAATATGCAATATTGAATTCCATAATATAAATATCAAGAAGAGACATAAAAGAATTCAAAAAAGTCTGAAAACCGAAAGTAATAGTGGGAAACTTGGTTTAACTTAATACAATTTTCCACACTGATTTGACTTTGTACAGCATATTATTCTGATGAAGGGTCTCTCCTTAACCATCAAGGAAATGCAGGACTCACCAAAAAGTAAATATCTAGGAGCAAGGTGATGGAGAACATTCAAAGAACTAATGAGGAGTATGTTCTCTGAAGGATCCTGTGTCTTTAGGATCTTGAATATTTGAAGTAAATGCAGGTAAATATAACCTGTAGTATTCACAGGACACAACAATTTTCAAATCAGAGAAACATTACTTTAAGCCATTTGGTGAAAGAACTAACTGGAATGCTAAATACCCTGAAAGGTTGATAGTGAGTAAAACCTGGGTTTCAATATTAAAGAATCCTTATGTGAACTTTTTAATAGATGTAAGAATACACTGCATGAAATGGGGGAGCAGAAAATCAGTAAGAGGCTTCAAAGAGGCTCTTATCCAAGTAAATGTGAGGACAATATGTTTTCTACAACTGTTTACACCTTGTAAACATACTGCTTTTCAAAAAGTGTAAACAAGTCTTAATTTTATATTTAGCTTCTTAATTGGATTTATGGAAGCACTATTATGTACAACTGAGAATCTCTGCTTGTCCCTTTAATTCCTACAAAACCCAAAATTTAATATAGTAACAAGGGGTGGAGATAAACTCCACCCTTTTTGATTTTTTTTGTTTCTAAGGTCCCACAGATTTAGAGTTTACATCCTGAAATTTAGCACTGTAATGTATCATATTGCACTATCTCTTTATTCATCTTTTACTGCCAAAATAAATGTTAAACACCTAAATGCAAAAACCATTTCATTTACTTTTGTAATAATTATGGAACCATGGTCACCATCTCAGAAGGTGTTAATGTTTCTCCTTAAATATTCACCTACTAATTTGAGCATTCTTAGGAAGACATTGCCTGAGATAGTTCTTACTTAGGTTTTTACCCGATGGTATTTTCTGTTTCTCTCACTTTTTTTTTTTCTTAAAAATTTATTTATTTATGCACACAAGAGCCTGGGGCACAGGTCAGAGATGCGGGGTGGGGGGTGGTGGTGAGAGGATTCACCAGAGACAGAGAGGGGAACAGAACAGGAAGACTGACTGAAACACACTGCTGAGGGGAGCAGCAGGGGAGGCAGGAGAGGTCTGCTGCACCATGTGGTTTCTCCCTGGCCAGTAGGGGATCGAACTCATGCTGCAGAGGCTGCGGATTGCTTCATAGTGCGGTGCTTAACCCCTTGCGCCACCAGGGATGCCCTCTCTCACTCTTTCTATAGTTTTTAGAGTTCTTCTATAATGTCTCTTCACTTCCATTTATTATATAAATTAGACTCATGTATGTTCATTTTATTCTGTGAGTTATAACATAATATTATCATTATTTATTTTCTCACACAAACTTTAACTTTCATCATTGGTTGACACGTTTGCTTGATCCTTTTGTCCTTTTGATCTGCTACCATCCATTTCAAAGTTTTGGCATCATAAGATGTTCCAGTTTCTTCTAGTATTTTTACAGTTCCAGTCCTGGAATTATCCACTTCAAGGAGCTCTGATTTCTTTCACTAAACAGTAGTTTATCCCAGCCTGTATACTTCAGTCAACTATCAATGATGATGGCAAACAAAAGGTGCTTTTACAATTGATTTAACCTTCCATGCGTTAATTTTTCTTTCTATTTGAGGATTCAGGAGCACTAAGTATACCGAATAACCCCAGAAAGGGGAAGATATGGAATCCCAGAAGCAGTGATCTGCCCAGGAGAGTGGTGGAGTCTCAGAGTGAATGCCGGTTTGCGCATTCTCTAAGGATGGGCCAGCCCAGTTTGGAGCAGGAGGACATGACCTCCACAAGGATTACCAGTAAAAACATTACTCTCCAAAACATTTATTGATATAGGTACACAATGCAGGGGAGATGGCAATCAAAAACTCCAGGTAGATTAAAAACCATCAGAGGGGAGAAAAAAGCAAAACACTTGCTCCATATAAAAAGTGGTTGCTAAAATATAAGAAAAGAAAATTCCTGCAATCTTGATGTCCTGAGTTGTCCTGCTTTCTGTAGTTGAGCACTGTCACATCCTCCTAATCTGGGGAGGTGACCCTTTGCCAGGTATCAGCAGAGGGAGAATATTTTCCACAGCTGGGTACAGAGTGGGTGCATTCTGCTATATGTTTTCCACCACTTCATATACTTTTAAGTCTTTTCAGTGATGCTGTGATTGGAAAATGTGTAGTTTAGCTGAGTTGCCATGTAAACCAAGGGCAAGTTTCACTGACTAATGTTCAGTGGAGCAGATAAAGTGATCCAATTTTATGTACATAATGTTTTGCAATTATAATTTCACAAATGAAAAATTTACACTTTTCACTCAGCTGCAAAGTTTCCATGGTCCATGACAGAGGTACAATCATTCCTCATTACATGGTCAACTTCAACCATGGGATATAATCATAGCCTTTCGAATTTTGTAAAAGAAATATCCCAGCTGGGTATAATATAAAGTTGGTCTGGGTGGAGCTGAGGGTGGGAGCTGGAAGAATATTCTTTTTCACCTTTAACTCTAGAAAAGGCCATGAAAGGAGAGGACATAACTTACAATGTTTGTCACTTAAACCATATGGATAAATAATTAATATAGGGCAGTCATGGATCAATTGATTATAGCTGGATTAAGAATTTCTTGGGGAGGAACTTTGGAGTTTAAGGTCTGTTGTGACAGGTTCCAGTCTTTTCCACTTGGATGTGATTGGAGAAGCATAGTCTACCTGGGTGGAGGTAGGAGAGTAAGCCCAAAGGGATTCAAGAGCTGAAGTGCAGATCCTTGAGTGTAGTTGGGTCTTGTGGGTTACCTGTTTCAAAGAAAAAAGAAGAGACTGACCAAAAAAGAAAATGGAAGCATTTTTTTAAGGTTCTTATAAAGAAGTATATATCACAGAATGGGTTCTAATCTTCTGTTTTGGATAAATATTCTTTGAACCATATAACATTGCTGTATTTGATCAATATTTTACATACCAAATCAGCATGATCATAGGAGTCAATTGAATATTTTAAAATGTAAAATGTTTACTATCAGCCCAGTAAAGATTTGGGGTCATTATAAGTTTATAATGATTTATATGTGAAATGCCTAATCTTTATTTGTTCCACAAAAGGACACGGGCACTTCAGACATTTTTATTTCTTATAATTCTGTCCAAGTTTGTTTGGATAAGATTGAAAACCACTATAAAATCCTCCCCTTCCCTGACCTGCAAACACTGAAGTACCAAATTTATTCTAAGAGTTGCTCATTTAGGGAAGGTTCTGCCATTTAAAATCTGAATTGAAAAAGCAGTTAGTCTCTTAGAATGAAAAAAAAAAAATCTTAGAACCATTGACTGAGTTCATCAACTCTTATTTTTCAGTGACTACTCTATTGTCTAAAATAGACAAGACACACCCTCATTGCTCCAAGTTCAGTCACCGCTATTAATCATTCTTATTATTGATCATCTGTCACTTCCATTTGAGTGTATGCGGTTTTCCATAAAAAGCAAATATATTTCTTCGTGATTTAAAAGTCCTTGAAAGATAACAAAGTAATAGTGACAGGAAGCTATTATTATCAAGCCCTTCAGTTTCATTTTTAAATATATTGCCAAGTGCATCACAATCATTTCATAGCTTGTTTCACAGCAGCCTTGTACGTCTGCTTGGTGACTTAGCAGTTCTTACGACAGGCCCTTCTAAGACATAAAAAGAGCAATCAACTAAGGTGCCCTTGGAGAAGTATTTCCTAATTCTTAATTTACTCATCTATAAACATTGGACAATAATATTTTGCCTACTTTCACAGTTATTGTAATGAAATTCTAATGAGATTTAGATGGAAATAATATACATACTTTAAAAGAACAAAATATAAGTGGTTATTTAGTGGGGGAAAGTAAAAGTAAAAGGTATTACAGAAAAAGAAAGTGCTCTGAAATGAACTTAATGATTGTTTTAGAGTGAAAACTTCTATGTTCAAGGAATAGTAACCAACATACAAGGCAAAGCTCGTGTTCGGTTTACCATGACAATGTTTCTCCCGTTGAAGTTGACCATGGTTTTGCATTCACTGAGCAGTGGAGGGGGTGGTTGGGCAATGCAGAGGAGAGTAGAAGCAGAAGGCTTTGTCGCCCAGGCCTGAGTGTCAGCTTCACCTGCGCAGCCTGCTCTGTAGCACAGCTCACTTTGAATCCTTGAAACTAGTTAATTCTCCATCTGCTTGGTCAGCTTGCAAAATATGTAGGTTCCTCTGTACATCCATCCTCCTCTCTGCTCTTGCCTGCAATTTCTTCTAGGCTTCCTCTCCAGTTACACTTTCCAATGTTCCTTTTCTGTACTGTTTTCCTTCTACCATTTGGTAGCAGTTGCCTAAGTCACTTTACCTACTTCCTTATTCTAACCATAACATACCCCCTGCTTCTTTGTCCTCCTGAAGTCTGGTTTTCCTGGCATATTCCTGACAGCCCTCCAGGAAAACTGCTGATTCACTACATCCCTGAGCTGGAGAAGTGAATAGGATATTTCTTGAGTTCCTAAATCAATTTCCTATCTATTGGGGTTAAGTTCCAACTCAGTTCTTCCTTCAAACACTAACTTCCTACCCTGAAACTGGAGATTTCTGCTGTAGGCATGCAGTCTCCTTCTCTGCTCCATTCCTGACAGAATCTTGCATGTCTTCAGTGTCAATACACATACTTCACAGTTCAACCAGTGACTTTCTTCCTTCTACTTTGGCAATGACAATACCCCAGAAAGTGTTCACTCAATACTCTCTACACCCTTTTGAAACAAATCTCTATGGGTTCAACTTCTCTCATCCCCACTTGCTATATTCTAACTATTCCCAGTCTCCCAGCTGATGGAGACCACTACTTGCTTGATTCTTCTACTTTCTTCTGATTGTTTTGCCTCTTACTACCTTCATTCCCTTCCCTATACAATGTAGGTATGCCATGGTCCCTCATTTTATTTTATTTATTTTTTAAAGATTTATTTATGCATATAAGAACTGGGGTACAGGCCAGAGGTATGGGGGTGTGTGTGAGAGGATTCACCAGAGACAGAGTGGAGAACAGAACAGGCTGACTGACTGAAATATATTGCTGAGGGGAGCAGTGGGTGAGAATTGAGAGGTCTGCTGCACCATACCTCTGAGGGTAGCTCCCTGACTGGGGATTGAACTCCTGCTGCAGCTGCTGCAGATAACAGCACAGTGCTGTGCTTATCCCTTTGCACCACCAGAAAGGCCTCGTCCCTTATTTTAACTGATCTCCTCATGAAGAGATTTGTCAACCTGTTGCTCCTTTACCTTCCATATATCTAGCCAAACCTTATTTCTACACCACACAAAGAACTGAAGATGCTGCAGATAGTGGCAAAATTGAATAATGGCTGCCATTATAAAAGCACTGCATAGACTCTGACCTCAAATTATTCCCAATATGTCTCAACATTTCCCTGTGTTTCTTAAATTAGTTTTGCTCCCATTTATATTTCCTCACACCCATGGCTCATCATCTGCTTAATCACACTTAAGAGACTATCCCACCTCTGGTTCACAGATAGAAGCCATGGTAAATTCTCTCCAATTCCCACTTGCACTCTGGGGTAGCGAGTACTTGCTCTCCTTGCCTAACATCCATATCCTATTCTTCTCATGAGAGTATCTTGTAAGAGATCCTCAGCTTGGAGCCTCCCTGGTGGTGCAAGGGGTTAAGTCTTAGTACTAGGAAGCTATCCACAGCCACTGCAGCATGTTTGATCCCCGGCCAGAGAGCTACCCACATGGTGCAGCAGACCTCTCCTGTCTCGCCCACTGCTCCCCTCAGCAGTGTATTTCAGTCAGTCTGCCTGTTCTGTTCCCCACTCTGTGTCTAGTGAATCCTCTCATCCTCCCACACTTCTGGCCTACACCCCTGATCTTGTATGCATAAATAAATAAAATAAATATTTATTAAAAAAAGAGATCCTCAGCAAAGGACAAAGGGTATTTAGTCTCCTACAAGGTGAGAACCACATGGCAACTGAATGACTTCCATACCACTATAGGACATCAGGTCAGAAATTCCAGACACTTCAGGAAGCCTTCCTAGAGGAGAGAGGACCTAGGCTTAGGCTTGGCTTGTGAGGGAAGAGAAGGACAGTCATTTCAGGCAGAGGCATGGATCTGAGCAAAAAAGGAATGGCAATGTGCAGGTGCACTTAGATAAAGAAGTTGATAAGAAGAACTTAGCCAGAGGAAGAAAGATTCTATAGGCAGAGAGAAAGACAAAGCCTCTGTGGACAATCCCCCCCTCCTTCGCAGCCCCATTCTCCCATATCCCTGACATCCTCCTAATTCCTCCATCTGTTTATCTCATAATTATTTATGCTGTGCTTACTCCATAACAGGCATATAAAAGGTGCTGCAGATTCCACATGAGCAAAACAGACACAGCCCTGCTCTTTTGAAATTTTGTAAGTGAAAAGATTTATAGAGCACTTATTTGGTATCCCACATTGTGCAAACACTACACATGCATTATCTTGCTCATGTTCCCAACCTTAAGTGATTGGTGCAGTTATTATTCTCATCTGCAGAGAAATAGAAGAAACTAAGATTTTAAGAGATACCATGATTCTACAAAGATGGTAGAAATGATGTTTGAACCTAGATGATCTTGTTCAAAAATCTAAGCTTCCCATCCTCACACCAGCATATTACAATTGTCTGTTTACTCTAGAACTTGCATATTTGCCAAGGACAGGGTCTCATTTATTTTTAAATACTCAGGCTATTGACATAGTTCTGCACCAAAGTAGATTTTTTTTCTTTATATCCAAAAGGGCAGGTTTGGGGGAGACGAAAGGACATTTGTGCAGACAAGTGGGCAGAAAGTGCTGCCCCTGAAATGGACAGGTTTGTTAAAAGTGACCCCCATGCCCTCACTGATGCTCCCTTTTTCACATTCACACCATCAATGTTTGCCTTCTCCTGATACCACTTTCTCCTCTGTCCCTTCCTTTCCAAATGTTAACTTTATCAGGCCCTCATTTCTTCAAGAGCACCCGAAGTTCTAAAAATAAACTTGAATAACTACAGAGTTTTTTTTACCTGACTCATTCTGATTGAGAATATTCTGAACTGAAAGGAAAATCTACTAAAGGGGAGGTAAATTATGATTATGTTATAATAATAATTAACTTTTCTTGAGCATTTGCTATTGACAAATACTTCTTAAAAGTACTCCTTCTGAGTACTGAAGGAGTAACAAAGTCTGAAAGTAATATTTCAGACTCACAATAAAGCTCTATGTAATTGATGCTTTGTATTTTCCTTATGATAGGCCAAAAAACAAGAGAATGGAAATAAAATTTGAATGGTAAACCTCCAAAAAAAAAAGAGAGAGAGAGAGAGAGAGAGAGAGAGAGGCCTGCATGGCCATAGGTGGGCAACCCTGGGAAGAAGCTGCCTCTGCTGCTTTGTAAAGGGAGAAGGCTGGTGAAGAGAAACACCTGCATAGTCACAGGTGGGCAGGAGAGCTGCTGCCCAAAGTAGATGTTTAATACACTTTTTCACTTTTGAAAATCATTGCTGGGTTGTAATTTATAATCAATCGCATTCATGTATCTTAAGTTTATATAACTTGTTCAAGTGTATATGCCTGTGTAACCACCACTCCAATGAATTTTAGAAAATATTTCCCTCTCTCCAGAAAGTTCCTCATACCCTTTGTAGTCATTCTCACCCCCATCCCAGGTGACCCTCAATCTGATTACTATAACTTTAAGTTACTTCACTGGCTAGAATTTTATAACATGGAATCAGACAGTACATGTTATTTTGTATCTGACTTCCTCACGCAGCATGTTGACTTTAGATTCATCCACGTGGTTGTATGTACCAGGAGTTTATTCCTTTTATTACTGGAGAATATTCTATTGTGTGAATTGATATAATTTAAACAAATCCAAATATAAATAGTAGTACTATAAAATTTTGAAAATAAGTCATTTGGTAACTTTTCTTTTTTTGTTCTTTCCAAGGCTTCTCCTCATCTATTTTATTTTTCAGCTCTATAGAGGTACATAATTAAGAAATAAAATTGTAAGATTAAGATTCCATTTTCTTTCCTGATTTTGATGCTTTTTTAAGAGTCATTGTCGGTGATTTTATAAATTGTTCCTCAGTGTGAATTAGTCTGATGTTTAGTCACAATTATCTTGACCTTTATCAAATCAACATGATAATTTAATAAATGTAATTACTTTGAAAGAGATCTAGGCAATTAACATGTTCATCATCTCCTATGTTACCTTTTCTCTTTCTTTTTTTGTAAGACCATTTAAATCCCACTCTTAGCAAATTTCAGTTACATAATGTGGGGTTAACTATTATTTGTGACTGTTTCCATCCCTCATGGGTATATACATAGAAGTTGAGTTGCTTGTATATATACTAAATTGGATAGTTAACTTTGTTATTTCCCAGAGCGACAGGAACATTCAACATTCCCTCCAAAAGTGTTCCACATCCTTGAAAACACATAATATTGCCATTTTTTCCTTTCAACTTTTAGTTTTGAAATAACTTAGAGAAAAGTTGCAAAAATATTATACAGAACTCCTATATATTCTTCACTCTACTTCCTCTAAGGTTAATAGCTTATATAACCATAGTACAATTATTAAAATGAAGAAATCAACATTAACACCATTTAGTCTATGGATTTGACTAAATGACTCTATTTGGATTTTATTGGTTTGTTTTTTAAAGATTTATTTATGCATACAAGAACTGGGGTACAGGCCAGAGTGTGGGGGGTGGGGTGTTGAGAGAATTCACCAGAGACAGAGTGGGGAATAGGCAGACTGAAATATACTGCTGAGGGGAGCACTGGGTGAGCCAGGAGAGGTCTGCTGTGCCATGTGGGTAGTTCCCTGGCAGGCTGGGGATCGAACTCGTGCTGCAGAGGCTGCTGATAGCTTCATAGTGCTGTGCTAAACCCTTTGAGCCACCTGGGAGGCCCCTGGATTTTACTGGTTTTGCTGGTTTTCCATGAATGAGAAAACAACTCCCATTCCAGTTTCCAATCCAAGTTATGTTGTATTTAGTTGTCCTACCTGCTATGTGTCTCTAAATCAAGATAGGTCCTTAGTCTTCCATTTTTTTTTTCATGACTTTGATGCTTTTTAAGAGTCATTGTCAGTGCTTTTATAGATTGTTCCTCAATGTAAATTAGTCTGATATTTTAGTCACAATTAACTTGACCTTGAGCATTTTTGTTAAGAATACCACAAAACAGATGCAATCTGTTTTCAGAGAATCACAGGCCACATCATGCTAATGTGTTATTCCTATAACCTTGATAACCTGAAGTTGTGTCCTTGGCTTCCTCTACAAGGAGGTTGCTATCTTCCCCCTCCCCTTTTTTTTTTAAAGATTTTATTTTCATTTCTACAAGAACTGGAGTACAGGCCAGATGTGCAGGAACGTAAGAGGATTCACCAAAGACAGAGCAGGGAACAGAACAGGCAGACTGAAGAAACACACCGCTGAGGGGAGCAGCGGGCGAGACAGGAGAGGTCTGCTCACTATGTGGGTTGCTCCGAGGCCAGCGGGGATCGAACTGGCACTGCAGAGGCTGTGGACAGCTTCACAGAGCTGCGCCCAACCGCCTGTGCCACCATGGCGGCCCTATCTTCCCCATTTGTAATTAAATAAATATGTTATGGGTAATATTTTGAGATTAAGGACATATCCTGACTGTACTCAAACTTTTGCCTACTGATATTAGGATTTATTGGCGGGCTTTGTCTGCAATAATAATGACTGGAATGTTCTTTTCTTTTTTTATTTTTTAAAGATTTATTTATTTATTTGTTTGTTTATACATACATACATACATACATACATACAAGCACTGGGTACAGTCAGAAGCACGGAAGGGTGAGAGAATTCACCAGAGCCAGAGCGGGGAGCAGAGCAGGCAGAAGGACCGAAGTACACTGCTGAGGGGAGCAGCGGGTGGCAGGAGAGGTCTGTGTGCCATGCACGACCCTCCTCCGGTGGCCGGGGAGCAGCCGGGGATCGAACCAGCACTGCAGTGGGGATCGAACCAGCGCTGCAGAGGCTGCAGGCAGCTTCGCAACCCAGCGCTCAACCGCTGCGCCACCGGGGAGGCCCATTGACTGGAACGTTGTAAAGGTGATTTTCTATTTTCATCATGCCTGCATTATAAAGTAAAATTATTCTATAAGAAAAAGTTGTACCTTCTCATCCACATACTAATTTTATTGAATTATTTGTTTATATCAGCCTGGATTATTACACTAGTTAAATCCAGTATTAACATTTTTTTAAAGATTTATTTATTTATGCGTACAAGAGCTGGGGTACAGGCCAGAGGTGTGTGTGTGAGAGAATTCACCAGAAACAGAGCGGGGAATAGAACAGGCAGATTGACAGAAGTACACTGCTGAGGGGAGCAGTGGACGAGTCAGGAGAGATCTGCTGCGCCATATGGGTTGCTCCCTGGCTGGCCAGGAATTGAACTTGTGCTGCAGTGGCTGCCTATAGCTTCATAGGTTGTGTCTTAACCCCTTGCGCCACAAGGGAGGCCCAGTATTAACATTATATAGTTTCTTGCTCAAATTGTTCCAACTCTTGATGTTGGAAGCCTTTCTAATTTGTTCTGTCATCTTTACAGTGTGTCCTCATATTTTGAAGTGCTTTGTTAATTTATTGCCAGTCTTTTACCTTTTTTAATGTTTATTTCCTTACATTTTTGTTTATTTCTGGACAGTATTAGATTTCTCCCCACAGTTCTTCCACCACCATCGCACCCGTGACCCATCAGCACAGTCCCTTGTTGGCTTCCCTCCCCTATACTGGCACCTCCCCACTCTCTTCCCTGCTGGGGGCCCCAGATCCATGGTAAGGTTGCAAGTTTTGCCTTTTTTTCGCTGACACTTTGTTTGGTTTCTCTATATTCCACACATAAGTGGAACCATCTGATATTTATCTTTCTCCTTCTGACTTATTTCACTGAGCATAATCCCTTCCAGCTCCATCCCTGTTGCTGCAAATGACATGAGTATCTTTTCTGCTTGCTGAACAGTCTTACATTTTAAACATTTTAGTGGGTGAAAGTGGTATTTTACTACAGTTTAATTCATATTTCTCCAATGACAAATGGTGTTAAGTATCTTTTCTTGTGCTGGTTGGTCTTTAGTGAAGTATTTGATCAAGGCGTTGCCCGGTTTGTATTGAAGTATCTGTCTTCATATCTAACATTGAACTGTAGTAGTGGTTTATGTGTTTCAAATTTCATGATTAAATTAAATTTGTTGCTTTTCATATTGTATATTTTTTAGGATTTATTTATTTATGCACGCAGGAGCTGGGGTGTAGACCAGAGGTGCGGGTTGGGGGCAGTCTGAGAGGATTCACCAGAGACAGAACAGGCAAAGTAAAACACCACTGAGGGGAGCAGTGGGTGAGACAGGAGAGGTCTGCTGCATCATGTGGGTAGCTCCCTGGCCAGGGATTGAACTTGTGCTGTGCTACAGTGGCTGTGGATAGCTTCATATTGCTGAGAGTTAAACTGCCACCAGGGAGGCCCCATGTTGTATTCTTTAACACCTGACAATTTACACTTCCTATTTAAATCTCCCCCCTCTTTATTTCTGACCTGTCACTTTCTTCTTTTTCCTCCTTCCCAATTCCTGTTTTTCCTTCACAGTGTAATAAACTTACAAGATATGTGTATATGATTTTTGTCAGATCTGACTTTTAGGTACTTTGTAAATTCCATCTTACAGTGTGATGAATTTAAATATAATTTATTTATATATATTTTACATCATTGTTCATTTTTGTACAATGTTTGCTTTCTCCTCTCAGGTGTAGTCCCCATAGAATTCCCACCACCCACTCACCTGTGCACCATCACCATAGTCCCTTGTTCTCTTCCCTTCCCTGTTTTGACCCCTCTCCCTCTCCCTCCTCTGGATTATGTTTTAAAAAATAGCATTATTTTCAGTAAACTACAAGAGTAGAGAAAATATAGTATCTTAGATTTACCTACTAAACCACGTTTTTCTTCTGTATTCAATCCTTCCTGTAGATCCCAGTATCTGGTTAGATTTCTCTTTAGCCTGATGGACAAAACTAAATGTTTCTTGAAAATAACTCTGCTAGTTGATCACTAGAGTTGCCAAATTTTTTCAACTTTCATTATTTGAAAATGCCTTTTATTTTTACTCCCTCTTTAAAGGATATTTTCACTAGATATAGAATTCAGGATTTTTTTTGAACATTTTTAAATTGCCCCATTGTGTCTGGCCTTCTTTGTTGACCCCAGGTAGATCATTTATTTTATTCATGTCTGCTTTCAGATTTTATCTACACCTGTTATCTTTAGCAGTTTATGATGTACCTAAATGTAGTTTTTATGTTTGTATTTCCTTAAGTTCCCAAAGGTTTTTGGATTTGTAAGGCAGTGTTTTCCATCAAATTTATGAAGTATTTAGACAAAGTAAAAAACAAAAAAATTTCCATTTTTCTTCTCTTTTTTCCTTCAGAGATTCCACTTACATATTGTATTTGATTGTTTAAAACAGCTGGGACTACATTAAATTAAAGAGCCTCTGTACAGCAAAAGAGATAGTAACCAAAACAAAGAGACACCCCACCCACTGGGAGAAAATTTTTGTACACAACACTAATGATAAAGGACTGATCACGAAAATCTACAAAGAGCTGACAAGATTCAACAAAAAGAAAGTAATTAACCCAGTTAAAAAATGGGCAGAAGAGCTAAAAAGAAACTTCTCCAAAGAGGAAAAGCAAATGGCCAACAGGCGTATGAAAAAATGTTCAACATCACTTGTAATCAGGGAAATGCAAATCAAAACTACCATGAGATACCATCTTACACCAGTGAGAATGGCACATATTAAAAAACTAGCAACAACAAATGTTGGCGAGGTTGTGGAGAAAAAGGAACTCTCCTGCACTGCTGGTGGGAGTGCAAACTGGTCCAACCACTATGGAGAGCTGTGTGGAGATTTCTTGACCTACTAAACATAGAGCTTCCATATGATCCATCAATTCCACTCCTAGGTATTTACCCAAAGAACACAGAAACATCAATTCCAAAGAACACCTGCGCCCCTATGTTTATAGCAGCACTGTTTACAATAGCTAAGCTATGGAAACAACCCAAATGCCCCAAAATATATGATTGGATCAAGAAGATGTGGTACATATACACATGCAATACAACTCAGCAATCAAAAAAGATAAACTCATACAATTTGCAGCAACATGGATGGAGCTGGAAGGGATCATGCTCAGCAAAATAAGCCAGAAAGAAAAAGAAAAATACCGGATGGTCTCACTCACAGCAAGAATTTACAAAACCTAAATAAGGGACAAGGAAAAAGACTAATTATAATAAAGTAAAAAATCAAAATTAACAAGCAACTACAAACCAGAGACACACTACAGTGGGGAGCAGAGTGAGAAAGGAGTAGGATCAAAACAAGTAGGGTGGGAATTGTATAGGGACTATAACCACGATGAAAATGCATACATTATTGAAAAATGAAAAATGGGGGTCTCCCTGGTGGCGCAAGGGGTTAAGACCCAACCTATGAAGCTGTCCGCAGCCTCTGCAGCATGAGTTCAATCCCCTGCCCAGCCAGGGAGGAACCCACATGGGGCAACAGACCTCTCCTGACTCGCCTGCTGCTCCCCTCATGAGTGTACTTCGGTCAATATGCCCATTCTGTTCCCCACTCTGTCTCTGGTGAATCCTCTCACACACCGCCCCACCACCCCACACCTCTGGCCTGTACCCCAGCTCTTGTATGCATAAATAAATAAATCTTTAAAAAAAAAAAGAAAAATGATGTAAAAAATATATAAAATAAAATAAAAAAAATTATTTCATAGGAACCTAAGCTTCTGTTTACTTTTCTTCATTTTTTTCCCCTTATATTCACAAAGGACTCCCAGAGTTCCCTCTTATTCAATGTCCCAGCCTATAAATTCCAACTACATTAGCTGGCCCGAATTCTAACCTCTACTTCCTCCACAGAGTGGGCCTGTCATAATTTTGTAGTTTCTCTTCTCTTAGGAGTCATAATCTTATACTGCCTGTGTCTATTGTTTGAAAACAGCTGCCTCATATTTTGTTCAATTTTATAGTTGTTTTTATTAGAAAGGCTAGCCTGGTATCAGTCTGCTCCATCAAGCCTGGAAGTAGGAGAAACTTACTAAATTTTGTAGTAAATTCATGAGTCAGTGAAAGAGAAGGATGGTATGAGATTGATAGTTTCTCCTTTCATCTTGCAAGTTTTCATATACAGTCACAACTAAGGTAGAGGTTGCAGAGTCAAAGAGGGAATATATAGACATCTGATAATAAAAATAACAGAGCTAGAAAAAACCTTGGATTTTTTTCCCACTTTATGAGTAAGAAATCAAAATCCAAAAGTTAAGTACTTTTTCAGATACTCAGTGACCTGAGTCAATGGCAGAATTAGGAGCAATGCCTGGGCCTACAGTTCTACTCTGTTGAACTACGGGAACAGGGATGCAGAGAAGTAGACTGACACCTCCAAACACAGATACTATCCTGTCAGATAGCAACCAAGTGCCAGAGTCAGAGCATGAAACAAGGTGCACCCTAAATAGGGAGCCTGAGGACAGGGGGCCACCTTGGTGACTTCTGGCTGGGGGTCTATGTAAGGTGGTGATTGTCACCTGGAACCTGTGGCACCTGTGAAGAGCCAGAACCTGAACTGATTGGGAGGGCCAGACTGACTCACCTGTGTCTCCATATATTCGAGACTATTCTCTGCCGCTTGCAGCAGTTTTATGCGAAACACCTGGCTCACTCCCACCCAACTTCTGAGCTAAGATATGGTATATTGCCAATGACCAGAGTTCAAAGCAGGTGGGCACTAGCAACAGGCGGAAACACCCCAGGACAGGGCTCTCTACTTGAAAGGCAAAGAGATCAAGCCCTGCTCTATGACTCAATTCCAGCAAAAGCCCAATCCCAGTACTGCTTCAGTACTGACTGGCTGCATGACCCTTCTACCAGAGCTGAATCACAACTGAGAATTCAGAGCTAGCATGAGGTTATGTGGGATGTTTTAACTGAGAAATTGGCTTAGGAAAGGGGCCACTGTGGATTCTCCCACTAAACTTGGTACGCTCAGCATCTTAGATGGATTGAACTCTAATACTCACTAGCAGCCACTTTTTAGTACCCCCTCCCAGCTCCTAGCTCCTACCGTTGCTGGCAAAGTGCTCCAGTTATCTAAACAGGTGCAGAGCCATTGGTTTATGAGGCAATAAACATCTAAGGATCCCAGATAAATAACCTAGGGTTATATCCTACAATCTGTGAACATTATACAAAGGTAGTTCCTCAAGACAAGAAAAGAAGGATTCTTATCTCAACTCATAAAAACTGAAAATGAAGAGACAGAGGAATATATCACAAATGATGGAATCAAAAAATCCCAAGAGAAGTTTCAATCCAGGAAAACTGTAATCGGTTTGATGGGGAGCTTAAAATGATAGTTATAACCATGCTTGTTGAATTAAGAAAAACGATAAATGGACAAAGGCAGGAATACAATGAGAACAGAGAAAATTCTTCAAACAGAATTAATGGTCCTGAAAAATAAAACTTATCTATAAAATACAACAGAGGGCATCAATGGTAGACAAAAACAAGCAGTGGACAACATCTGCTTGCTTGAATGTTCAGTGGTGGAAAACACACTAATAGACCAGCAAAGAGGAAAATGAATTTAAGAAATGAAAGCATAGGCGCTCTTTGGGATAATTTAAAGAGAAATTATTACCCCAAAGGAGACAAAAAAGGGATAGACAATTAAAAGTTTAAAAAACAATAGCCAAGAATTTCCCTAATCTTAGAAAGGAACCAGAGAAGTCCAAAAATATCCAGACAAAATAATCCAAACAATGTAATATTACTCAGCAACCAAAAAAGATAAACTCACGCAGTTTGCAGCAACATGGATGGAGCTGGAAGGGATCATGTTCAGCAAAACAAGTCAGAAAGAAAAAGAAAAATACCGGATGGTCTCACTCATAGCAGGAATTTACAAAACCTAAATAAGGGACAAGGAAAAAGACTAATTATAATAAAGTAAAAATCAAAATTAACAAGCAACTATAAACCAGAGACACACTATGGGGTGGCGGGAGGGGTGGAGGGATTAGGGTCAAAATAAGGGGGGTGGGAATTGTGTGGGGAATATAACCAAGATGAAAATGCATACATTGTTGAAAAATGAAAGTGATATAAAAATATATAAAATAAAATTTTAAAAAATCCAAACAGACACACCCCAGACATACTGTAATAAAACTGCTAAGAACTATTGACAAGGAAAGGACAACAAAGTGTCCAGAGGAAGAAGAGTTAAATACAAGAGAAGGAAGGATGAGAACCCAAGGGACTTTTCTTGTCCTTAATCATTGTTAAGTAGTTCTAAGAGGGACAGGGGCAACAAATTTTTTCTTAGCACCTCTTAGTTTACAAAGCACATTTTTCACATTATCTTACTTAAGCTTTCCAGACCATTCCCTTAGCACACATACTCCTTCAAAAGCCAATGCATTTGCATGAACGTTATCCTCATTTTCATCTGAAGACACAGACTAAACATTACACAGCTGCTCTGTGCCAGGGCATCCAAATTCAGGAATTCTACCCGCATGTCCAACACATATACTTGTACTGGTTTTCTATCACTGCTAAAATGACTGGTACAGACTTGACATCATAATGCAATAGAGTTGTTTTTTCATGAATTCTGAGGGTCAGTTTCCTCTGCTTAGTCTCACCTGGCTGAAATTCAGATGTCCCAGGGCCACATGCCTTGGGGGAGGCCGGAGAAGCATTCCCTTCCAGGCTCCTTGGGACTGTCAGCAAAATCCATTTCCTTTTGTTACAGGGCAGAGGTCCCCAGTTCCATGCTGCCTGTGGACTGGGGATTGTTTTCAGCTTCTAAAAGTTACCACTTCAATGTCAGCAACAAGAGTCAAATCCCTCTCAGGCTTCAAATCTCTCTGGCCTCCCCTTGCCTTCTTTTCTCTATCTCTGATTCTTTGACCTTTTTCTTATAATGTTAAAGGCTCAATGAGATTACATTGAAATCTGCTGGATAACCTAGGTTAATCTCTTTTGTTTAAGGTCAGCTAAACAATTACCATAATACCATCTATGAAGTCTCCTTGCACTGGGACCTAGATGAGTATGTGACTAAGTAGCCAGGAGTGGAGCTCTCAGGCCATCTTTAGGGTCTGTTACCTCTTTGCTGGAGTGTGCAAAGGCAACATTGCAGGTGACCAGAGGTCATCAGGGAATGCCATTAATGTGAATTTGTTTTAAGAACAAGTATGGACTTGTTCATGAAGATGGCATCAAAGGCATAGAAGGAAGCCCTTGCCCCTCCAAAGCTAAAGCCAAGCAACAACTTTGAAGGCAAATAAAGTGTGGAAAGGTATCCACAGACAAAAAAAAAAAAAAAAGTTATGTCACCCATCTTCCAGAGGCTCTAGACACTGCAGGTCTGAAGGTAGTCCAAGTATCCTAGGAAGAATATCCTCAAGAGAAACAACATTGACCCCTATGCCATCATCAAGTTCCCCTTGAGCAATGAGTCAGCCATGAAGAAGACAGACAATACACTGTGTTCATAGTTCATTGCTTTGCAAGGTCAATGAGCACCAGATCAAACAGGCTGTGAAGAAGCTCTATGACATTGACTACAACCAAGGTCAACACCTTGACCAGACCCAATGGAGAGAAGGAGCATATATTTGACTGGCTCTTGGGTATGATGCTTTGGATGTGGCCAAGAAAATTGGGATGATCTAAATTGAGCCCAGCTGGCTAATTCCAAATAGATGATTTTTCACCATTAAAAACAAAAAAAGCAAACACAGGACAAGCATACAAAATAATAGAACAGAACTTAATTCTTATGGGGACTAAAGTCTACCACAGCAATTCTAGTGATTTTACATTCTGTGGGAACAACTCAATCACATGAGAGAGAAACACAGTGTTCTTATTTGGGATATCCTAGTGTATTAGGACCCTAGATGATAGTTATGATTTTTTTCACCAAAAATCCAAAGAGGCTGCAGGTGTTGAGTTTTGGGAAACGGTCTGGTTGGCAGGCACCACACAGCATTTCAGTTCTTTGTAGTTACTGCTTGCTAAGGCTGTGGTGCCCACGCATGGTGACAAATCTCTTTCCCATTGCTTTGACATATGGATAAGTACACTGATATCCTCTTTTCTGGTATAAAATAGATTCACTCTCTGTAATACTGAAAAGAATAACCCAAGATGTCCTGTACTTTGAAAACAAGAATAACATTTGGGTCTAAAAATAAAGGAGTAGTAGATCTATAGCTTTTATTCCTACTTTGTTTATTTACTCATATTCTGCCTTCAGTTAATTTTTCACGGTCCATCTGTTACTTGTTCATTCTTGTCTTAAATATTTTCTCAATTTTTTAAACACAGGTTCATAGTCACCACCTGCTACTTCAAGTCTTAGCTCAAGAATGATGTCCTTCCAGAAGTCATTTTAAATAACCCTACCCAATTTACACTGCCTTTAACCTTCTGAATACTTGGGGCTGTTATTAGGTTCCATCTATGAAAACTAATCTCGCCCACCCCTTACTTTTTGCTAGTGTGCTCAATTATAGATGGATGTGAAAGTTATTTTCCTTGATTCTCACTATACAGACACTATATAGACAGAAGATGAGTTATTATCGCTCCTCTTTATTCTTTTTCCTTTGTTCAGCACATGAAGAAAAAGAGGATTAAGGATATTAAATGACTCACTTAAGCTGCAGATCTTTGAGAAATTGGAACCTGAGTCTTCTAAAACTAATCAAGTACCCCTTACTCTCCCTGAGCATCTTCACACCACTTGGGGGTTATTTCTCAGCTGTTTCTTTGGTTTTATTTATCGCTTCCAGGTCCCCAGGGACTTCAGCACTCAGCGTATGCTAGCTCTCATATCTCATCTTTCTGGAAAATATTTAACATCCATGTATGTGTCCCTGCCAGCCACCAACATGCCTGTGTTCTTGACCTCCTTTACTCCTTTGCTAAACTTTAGCCAGTCATTCCCATGGCAAAGCTAAAACTGAATCATTATCTAAAAATGTTCCATTTATGAATATCAAATTATATAACCCGCCAACTTGATTTATGTTATCACCCAAAATTCTCTGAGCTCCAGGCCTGTGTATACAAATGCCTGTGGGACATTTCCTGGGATATCTGAAAAGAGCCTATGCTTAGCTTCGTTGACACCAAAATACTCTGCTTCCCCTGCATACATCCTTCTCCAGAGCTCCTGACATCAACTGATGACATCACCAACCGTGGAAACTGATACACAAGCCACAGATCTGATGCCTTTCTTACTACCTACGCTCACATCCCCACCCATTCATCCACTCAGTTCAATCTCAAATCCTAGAGACCTCTCAAGTCTATGCCTCTTGGCTCAGAGTCATGGATTCATTTATTTTCATTTCCACAGTCATTTACTGAGGGCTGAATCTAGAGCTAAGGACGGGACAATAACCCTGCCCTGACTGCATGGCGGCATATGAAGTGTGCTGCCTTTTCTCCTGGGACACTCTCTCCCAACCCAGGGGCTCAGCAGCACCCACTTCTACTCCACTCAGATCCTTTCTTCACAGTGCAAAGTGACCACTGTAAAAATGCAAATTCTGTGTTGTGAATTCTTGCCTGGATTCCTAGGGAAAAGAACTGAATTCTTTTTTTTTTTAAATAATAAATTTTATTTTTATATTCCCCCATACAACTGCACATGCCCCATTCTGACCCCAATCCCTCCCCTCCCGGCCCCCACTCCCCAAAAAGTGTCTCTGGTTCATAGTTTTTTGTTGATTTTGATTTTCACATTCTTATAGTTATTCATTTTCCTGGTCCCTTATTTAAGTTTTCTAGATTCCTGCTATGAGTGAGACTATCCGGTATTTTTCTTTTTCTTTTTGGCTTATTTCTCTGAGCATGATCCCTTCCAGTGCCATCCATGTTGCTGCAAATTGCATGTGTTTATCTTTTTTGAATGCTGAGTAATATTCCATGGTATATATGTACCACATCTTCTTGATCCAGTCATCTATTTTTGGGCATTTGGGCTGTTTCCAAAGCTTAGCTATTGTAAATAGTGCTGCTATAAACATAGGGGTGCAGGTGTTCTTTGGAATTGATGTTTCTGTGTCCTTTGGGTAAATACCTAGGAGTGGAATTGCTGGATCATATGGAAGCTCTATGTTTAGTAGGTCCAGAAATCTCCACACAGCTCTCCACAGTGGTTGGACCAGTTTGCACTCCCACCAACAGTGCAGAAGAGTTCCTTTTTCTCTACACCCTCGCCAACATTTGTTGTTGCTAGTTTTTTTATGTGCCATTCTCACTGGTGTGAGATGGTATCTCATGGTAGTTTTGATTTGCATTTCCCTGATTACAAGTGATGTTGAACATTTTTTCATATGCCTGCTGGCCATTTGCATTTCCTCTTCAGAGAAGTTTCTTTTTAGCTCTTCTGCCCATTTTTTGACTGGGTTATTTTCTTTGTTGTTGTTGAGTCTCATCAGCTCTTTGCAGATTTTTGTGATCAGTCCTTTATCATTAGTGTTGGGTGCAAAAATGTTCTCCCAGTTGGTGGGGTTTCTCTTTGTTTTTGTTATTGTCTCTTTTGTTGTGCAGAAGCTCTTTAATTTGATGTAGTCCCAGCTGTTTATCTTTGCCTTCACTATCACTGCTTTGGGTCATGTGTCTGTAAAGATGTCTTTGATATGCAAATCACGTAGTGTTTCACCTATATTTCCTTCTATGTATTTTATGGTTTCACGTCTTATGTAAGAACTGAATTCTTAACCTTCCCTACAAGATTCTGCTTGATTTGGCTTTGCCTGCCATCCTAGTATCTTTTCAAAGTCAGTTGAAGCCAGTTCCCTGGGTCTCATCTCTTTCTTTTTGTCTTTAATCCCTATCATATTTTGACTCAGCTCCAACAACACATACTCAGGGAAGCTTTTCTGATCCCCACAGACAGATCTCCTTGTAATGTGCCTTATCATTCCTGAGCATTAATCTTCATATCTATCTACTGTTTGACCCTCGCATGTGAATATTGTTCCTTTAAGACAAGAAACCTAACCATTTTGCTCACTATTATATTCCCCACAGCTAGCATAATTCTTGTTCCATGACAGGTGTACAATTTCTATTTCAAAATAGATGAATGACAAATCCAACCTTTTGCTTTTCTCCCACTTCTCTGCAATGGATTGTTTTCTCTGGATCCATTCTTAATCAGTTGTCTCCTCTTCTCTTGCCCCAAACTCAGCTTCTCCACTGGCTCCTTTACTGCAGTACAACACACTCAATTCTCTCATGTCTTAAACATACAACACACATGCACACACATACAATCGCACAAGCCCTCTATCTTATAGCCTCATCCATGGGGTCCCTCTCTTTCATGGATTAACTCAAATTAATGTTTTGGGCTTAAGGTCCTGACTTCTCCATCTCCTTTTCCTTCACTGCAATGGCTCTTGGGGCCCCTGAAACTACTCTGAATAAGGTTTCCAGCTGCTTCATGATGGCACATCTCTCCCTCCCTACTTTGTGTCCTCCAGAAGCTGCCTACCCTTGACTCTGCTCTTGGTTAGTATCTCTCCTCCTTTGTCTGAGGTCACTTCTATGCCCTGTATTTCTTCCTGCTCCATCTTTGGTCCCCTTCTAAACTTTTCTCAATGTCTTTGTGTTAAAATCTCTCTCGTCTTACAATAATAGATAACACAGGGTAAGTTCTAACCTCTAACTTTTGCTCTTTCTCCTCCCTTTTCACAAACTCTTTGGAAATATTGTCTACCTTTTCTATTTTTGCTTTCTCACCTCCTATTTAGTTTTCAATCTCCTTCCACTGCTATCTGTTTACTGAAGCTTGTTTTTGCTTCTGTGTCTTTCCTTTCCTTGTTTTTCACTCAAGGACTTTCTTCCTCTTCCACCTGGTCTCTTTCAGTACCGATGCCCACCCCTGCCTAAAAATCCTTCTTGGGTTTTCAAATAAGTTCAGTGAATCTGACTGGTAGACAGACCATCATTGTTTGACTGGCTTTGGTTCAAATGCTATCCCTTGTCACCTTAAAGATAGGTCATGACCACAGTCTTGCTCCTTCTAGAATCTGTAAAAAGGGCATTTTATTTATTTATTTTGATGATGATGGATAGGGAAGACATTTAAAATGAAAGTTCTAATAGAGGATCTTTGCCTTCCATAAATTAAGAAAGAACTGGGAAGATTTTCTTTATATATGAAAAATCCTAGAAACAATAGAAGAAAAATACCCCCAAAATAAATAATTCCCTGTGAATGGCCCCTTATGCTATGTCTAGGACCCTTACCCTAAGAACCAGTGTGCTCAAATTTAAAGCAATAACAGGGTGGTTGAACATGGTTCTAAAAATATTTTTTACTAAACAATGCTTCCTCTCCCCTCCAAAATGCAATCACTATGATTATTTCTGAATCAAACAATCAAAGAAATTTACTAAACAGGACCTCCCTGGTGGCACAAGGGGTTAAGCACCTCACTATGAAGCAATCCCCAGCCTCTGCAGCACGCGTTCAAACCACGGCTGGTCAGGGAGCAACCCACATGGCGCAGCAGACCTCTCCTGGCTTGCCTGCTGTTCCCCTCAGCAGTGTACTTCGGTCAATCTGCCCATTCTGTTCCCCACTCTGTCTCTGGTGAATCCTTTCACCCCCGCACCTCTGGCCTGTACCCCAGCTCTTGTATGCATAAATAAATAAATCTTTAGGAAAAAAAAAAAAGAAATTTACTAAACACATATCATGTGACAGAATTGTGCTGCATTGTGAAGAACAAGGAGTCACAGGGATTCCTCTTAAGAGTGTACAGTCTCCAGGGGAAACAAGCATGAACTCATAAAAATGACACTAGGACATGTATGATAGGGACGCAGTGACCTGCACAGATAATGTGTGTAGCATGGATTTGGAGGGAGGAGCAATAGGCTTTTGTGTTTTAATGGTTAAAGAAGGTGACCCTTGTGGCCTAGGGGTTAGGTCTCAACGCTATCACTGCCAAGGCCTGAGTTTGATCCCAGCTAGGGAGCTAACCACATACGGCACAGCAGACCTTTCCTGTCTCCCATTCTGCTCCCCTCAGCAGTGTATTTCAGTAGATCTGCCTGTTCTGCTCCCCACTCTGTCTCTAGTGAAACCTCTTACCTCCCACCCTATACCTCTGGCTTGCACCCCAGCTTTTCTACGCAAAAAAATAAAAATAAATCGAATAAGGATCCAGACAAAATCCACATATTTCATTAAAAATAATAGTTAAAGAAGGGTTAGTGTCATGTGAGGAGAAGCAAACTAAAACTCTATGATGCACGGGAAGTACCAATATAGCAGACTCTTTAATGTGAGAAGTGAGCATTTACAGACTTCACTTGGAGTCCTGGTCCTGCGGTCAGGGGGACTAGGTGGGGATTTTTCATGTGCTCAGAGTTGAACTTTTTCTCTCTGAGTAGGTAGGTTTCTGCAAAGGTGGAGGCTGCCCTTCCATATGAAACCGCTCTGCTGGAAACCTGCCCAGATGCCTCGTGGTTCCATGTCTGTAGTGCTGACCTGTGTCACCTGCACGCACAGTAGCTCATGAAGTGCACCGTCCTGTGTTGTTAAAGAACTTAAAGCACAGGCTCTAGATGCTGTTGATCTAGGTGGGGCGGGACACTAAAGCACCTGCATTCCCAACAGCCAGGGTCAGGCTACTCCAGGAAGCGAAAAGGGATACCAGCCAAGTCTTTTCTCTTTTCTAGCACTAGAGCCACCCCTTACGCACGTGTGTGTGCGCGCGCGCAAACACACACACACACACACACACACACACACACTGTAATGGACTAAAATCTTAGAATAATCAAGTCCAGGTATGCCCATTCCAAATTGCTCAGACACATGGCCTGTTTTTTTTTTTTTTTTTAAGATTTATTTTATTTATTTATGTGTACAGCAGACCTCGCCTGTCTCCCCACTGCTCCCCTCAACAGTGTATTTCAATAGATCTGCCTGTTCAGCTACTCACTCTGTCTCTGGTGAATCTTATCACCCCCATACCTCTGGCCTACACCTCAGCTTTTATATACATTGGTCTGCTGAGCCTTGTAGGTAAATAGCTTGATAGTGCTAAGACTTTAACCGCTGTGCCACCAGGGAGGCCCAACATGGCCTGGTTTTGTAGAGATAGGATGAGGCATTTGAGAGAACAGGAAGGTGACGATAGTGGGTTCTGTTCTCACAGTTGATTCTGGCCCCCTCTGAGGAAAGGGAGGGTATGGGAGGGACATGCATTGCACAGGTGGGGAACACCCTCCCTATGGACATTGCTGGGCACAGCAGCAGATGTTACAATCTTTCAACATCTCTATTTTTTTTTAGATTTATTTATTTATGCATACAAGAGCTGGGGTGCAGGCCAGAGATGTGAGGGGTGAGGGTGAGAGGACCCACCAGAGACAGAGTGGGGAGCAGAACAGGCAGATTTACTGAAACACACTGCTGAGGGGAGAAGTCGGCAAGTCAGGAGAGGTCTGCTGTGCTATGTGGGTTGCTCCCTGGCTGGGGATCGAACTCATGCTGCAGTGGCTGCAGATAGCTTCATAGGTTGCGTCTTAACCCCTTGCACCACCAGGGAGGCCCCCAACATCTCTGTTTATTCTAACTTTGAAAATTCCCATTTTTCACCTTCCATTTCCTCTATCACCAGCCTTTCTTGCTTCCAACAGAGTCCTTTTTTCTTTTCTCTCTTTCTCATATGCTTATTGAGGTAATGCTGATTTACAATATTGTCCATGTTTTAGGAGTATAGGTGCACAACTCTACAAATGTATTTTATCACATTACTTCCCCCACCAAAACCCCAAGAATCTTCTACCATAGTCCACTGAGCCCCCTCCCCTACACTCTAACCAGGAGGGTATTCTGGATAAGAGGTAAGCAGGGATCAAGTGTGTTTTAACATTCACAGGGAAAGTGCAATTGGGAGGCATGACCAAGAGTCAGATGTGAGGGCAGGGAAATTATGAGCATTGCTCAGCCAGGGATGTCCTGTCTGTCACAGGCCTGCAGGAGCATGAGGACGCAGACAGGGGTCACCTAGTGCTTACTTCTCAGTGACCAGACCCTGCCTAGAGGCTGAGTCTTACCTGCACTGCTCATGGGCTGGACACCTTCACATCATAAGGGAGAGCATGGCAACACCCTGTGCCAAAGATGACAGAGAAGCTGGGGGTCTGCTCTGTCAGGGTACCCTGACCCCTGGACAAGGCACCCCCTGGGAGTTGGGGGTTCAAGGGCTGCAGCATCTCGCTCATTTCTGATTAGGAATCCAACAATTTTCAGAGGCCCTCAGTGCAACATTGCGCTTCAGCCTTTTCTTCCCCACACATTTGACCTTGTGTGTACTGCATCTGTAGTCTCAAACTTGGAAAGAAACTTAAATGACTCTATTCTACTTTCCGGATTTGTGATCGTTCGCCTTCTTTAACACTCATGGCAAGGACCTCACTGTTCTAGAGGCAACTCATCCTACTGATAGTCAAGTCAAATATTTTTTTAAAGATTTTTTATTTATTTATACAAGAATTGGGGTACAGGTCAGTGGCATGGGAGGGTGAGAGAATTCACCAGAGACAGAGCGGGGAGCAGAACAGGCAGACGGACTGAAGACACTGCTGAGGGGAGCAGTGGGCGAGGCAGGAGAGGTCTGCTGCACCATGTGGGTTTCTCCCTGGCCAACTGGGGAATTGAACCCATGCTGCAGAGGCTGTGGACAGCTTCACAGCATGCTGCTCAACCCGCTGCGCCACTGGGGAGGCCCAAAGTCAAATATTTTTTATAGTGATTTTTATTTTTCAAAAAGATTTATTTATTTATGCATGCAAGAACTGGGGTATAAGCCAGAGGTGCAGGGGTGTGAGAGGATTCACCAGAGAGCATGGGGAGCAGAACAGGCAGATCTACTGAAATACACTGCTGAGGGGAGCAGCGCGTGAGGCAGAAGAGGTCTGCTGTGCCATGTGGGTTGCTCCTGGCCAGCAGGGGATTGGATCGAACTCTTGCTGCAGTGGCTGGCAATAGCTTGATAGTGCTGTCTTTAACCCCTGAGCCACCAGGGAGGCTCCTATAGTAATTTTAAAATCTTACACACTGTATCTCCCACCCATTAATCTTAGCTCAGTCTTTTGAAGACATACAGAATAAATTCATAGATTTTTGTTCTCTATTGCAGCTCTCAGATCATTCTAAATTTTCTTTCCTTGGAGTAAACATTTGGAATGTTCTTGCCATGTCTTCCAACAGTGTTTCCAGACCCATCACCATTCAGGAGACTCCCACCTGATGTGTGCCAGCTCTCTGAGGTCACATGTGCTGTGCCGCACCCGTACCTCCCAACACTCCCTGCAAGTGGAAGATTCTACTTGAGAGCCTCACATCACCCTACAGCCTGGAGCCCGTGGCTGGTGGGACATTTTCTGGCTACTCTTAATGCCTTTGTCCCGACTGTCAACCCAAATGCTAACTATTGTGGTCAAATACATACAACATAAAATGTAGTGCCTTAGCTATTTTTAAAATGTATTGTTTAGGGCCATTAGGAACATATCTGTTGCTGTGCAACCACCACCGCTAGCCACCTGTAGGACCTTTTCATCTTGCAAAATTTATCCACTGAACTCCTGTCCCCTCTGCACCTAGGCCCAGCAACCATAATTGCTTCTACTTTTTGTCTCCGTGAATTTGACTCCTCTAGAACCTTATGTGGGTGGACTCATGCGGTATGTGTTCTTTGATGACTGTCTTATTTCATTTAACAGCTAGCCTCAAAGTTCACTCATGGTGTAGTGTATGTCAGAATTCTTTTTTAAGGCTGAAAATATTCCATTGCAGCATCTCTCCTGCCTGCCTGTGACTATGCAAGTACCTCTCTTTTTCATTCTCATTTTCCTAATCAACTCATCTTTTAAAAGATTAAAAAAAAATTCCATTGCAAATATAGGCTATCTTTTGCTTATCCATTCATCTGTTAATGGGACAGTTGGGTTGCACCCGCCCCTCCACTATGTGAATCATGCTGCTATGAACATGGTTGTGCAATTACCTCTTCAAAAATCTTTCAGTGCTGTCAGGTATAAGCCCAGAGGGGAATTAAAAATGCTAACATTTTTAGTAAAATGTTAGTAAAAACACGAACACTCCTACTTGCTGCTGATAGACTGGGTTTCCCCAACCCTGTGTTTATGAAATTCACCTATTTTTTTAAAAAAGATTTATTTTATTTATACAAGAGCTGGGGTACAGGCCAGATGCGTGGGAGGGTAAGAGGATTCATCAGAGACAGAGTGGGGAACAGAACAGGCAGACTGACTGAAATACACTGCTGAGGGGAGCAGCGGGTGAGACAGGAGAGGTCTGTTCGCCATGTGGGTTGCTCTGAGGCCGGTGGGGATCAAGCTGGCACTGCAGAGGCTGCGGACAGCTTCACAGCGCTGTGCTCAACCACCTGCACCACCAGGGAGGCCCTAAAATTCACCTTTTGATCCCAAATGAAAGACTTTCTCATGGAACTACCACCTTACAAATTGTTCTCATCACCTCAACCTGTTGAAATAATTAAACCATTTACATGAGCTGCTTGCTGCGTGTGCCTAATTATCATACAGCACAATAGTGCTCATGTATTTCATTAGCTCTATGTCAGATGAGCTAGCAAGGCTCTATGCCAAGTGCAAGGTTTGTTTCTCACAAAGCCTGGTCACCTGTCCCCAAATTATGTCATTTAATGAGAACACTGATACAAAAAACAACCCCTGCCTGCTCTAACCTACACTCTCACCTACTTCACCCCACTGCCAGCCCTCCTTTGCCTCTTCTTATGAATCTCTGCACCCATCTCTTAGTTTACTTCTATATTCCTTTTTTTATTTCCTGAGAAATGGTTGGGATGGCCTGTTGCATGCTGTGAAGGGGGTGGGCAGCAGGACTGCCTGCCCAGTTGGTATGGTGCCTGGAGGAGCCTAGGAGGGAAGGAGTTAGTTGGCAGCATGGTACAGAGAAAGCATATGGGGGAAAGGTTTTAAAAGAAGAAAAAAATCTTAATGTTGAGCATGTTAATGTCCCTGAGGACAGGTGCACCTGTCCAGAGCAGCGAGCCAGGAAGAGGAGGGGCGACAGTCAACCCGGAGAGCCAGAACTATACAAGTGTTGTTATTCCTCAGTCCACCCCCAGCTCCACACTCTAATCGGCAGATCTCTTGCTGCAGGGCAGCACCGAGGTCCCATCGGATCACTCACACACTGTTTTCCACTTCTACCTATAGTCTTAGGTTTTGAAATCACGCAACACAGTAACCCTACTTTGGGTAAGGAGAGGGTCAAACAATTTGCAACCATGTTTAAAGGCTGCCATGTATGTACATGTATATTTCCCTGTATGGTGATAAAGCCTTAACTGTGCATACAGATGTTAACCTCCACACTGTGATATTCAGAGGGTTATATGGTTTCACAGGAGGAAGAAATCACATCCCCCTCAGGGTCTCAGACTGTTGTGGATGAGGTTGGTTATGAAAGTCAGGCCCTGAGCAATAGGTATTGCATCACAGATGGAGCTGGAGAAGAGATGGGCCAGAAGATATGAGCAGAGACACTGAGGCAAGAAGAGCATGGAAAGAATAACATGGGAGAAGAGGCACAGGGAAAGGCAAAAGGAAAATGATGAGGGTGTGCCGGAGGAGGTGACCTAAGGAATAAATAGACCCCCCCAGCATGTCATGTCAAACTGGCAAAGATCAAGGATGGGGGTAGAGATGCGAGGGTTATAAAGCTCGTTGCAGAGACAGATGTTATAGGACAATGGAGACTTGACCTGATTTCTTAGGTTAAGAGACAGGAGTGACTAGAGAGAGAGCAATTCAAGTTCCAAAAGAGTAGGGGACTGGCTAATGAGGTGAGGGGTCCAGGAGACAGAGGAAGTGGGAGTGGAGGGCTACTTCACCCGGAAAATGAGGAGGTGCTTATTTTCTCCAAGGTAAAAGGAAAGGAAAAGGGCTGCTGATTAAGAGATTTGGGGATTAAAAACAAGCAAGCAAGAACGAATAAAAATTAGTGTTGATTAAAAAAAAGAGATTTTGGAATACAAAGAAGTAATGGGGGTCTCCCTGATGGCACAAGGGATTAAGACGCAGCCTATGAAGCTATCCCCAGCCACTGCAGCACAAGTTCCAGTCCTGGCTAGGGAGCTACCCACATGGCGCAGCAGACCTCTCCTGGCTTGCCCGCTGCTCCCCTCAGCAGTGTATTTCAGTTGACCTGCCTGTTCTGTTCCCCACTCTGTCTCTGGTGGATCCTCTCACCCCCCTGAATCTCTGGCCTGTACACCAGCTCTTGTATGGATAAATAAATAAATTTTAAAAATAAAAAAGAAGTAATGGGAGGTTGGATTGAACCCTCTGAATAAAATTAGAGGTAATGTTACTGAAAGTGAAGAGTCACCCACAGGTACATTAAATATTTCCAGGGAAACTTCTAAATAAACACAAAATACTAGTTTTTTTAGAAACCAGTAAAGTAGGCAGATAGTCAGCTAACAACTGAAACACATGATTGCACAGTTCTGGTTTTTAGTGCTCTTTCTGATTACAAAATAATACATGGTCACTGTAGATAATCAGAAAAATATGAAAATGTACAAGAAATGAAAGTTACCTATGTACTCCACAACTATTAGATTTATTTCCATGCCATCAATATCTGATGCAGATACAGTTCTATTTTACAAATCAAACTACAAATATTTTACATACTTGAGATTTTTAAATAAGATTTACTTATTTATTTATGCATGGAAGAACTGGGGTATAGGCCAGAGGTGCAGGGGTGAGAGGATTCATTAGCAACAAAGTAGTGGGCAGAACAGGCAGATTTACTGAAATACACTGCTAAGAGAAGCAGTAGGTAAAACAGGAGAGGTCTGCTGCACAACATGTGGTTTAGCTCCCTGGCCCAGGATCCAACTCCCATTAGGGTGAGCCATCTTGATGACAGTGCTGAGACTTAACCCCTAGGCCCCATATTTGAGATTCTTTACCTAAGAAACCGTCTGTATTCTATGCATAAGATTGATCATGTTTCAAGTCTCCAAACACATCTTTAATAGTTGGCTATATGGTATTCATGCTGTATAGAGACCATCATTTACTTAACCATCTTCCTATTTGGGAGCATTTAGAATATGCTGAGCCTTTATTATTTCATACACACATTCATACACACATACCTCATATATATAACACAGATACTCACATATACATATATAGTTAGTGAACCATCTTGCCTCTATACCTTTGCCTCTCCTTTTTCTAGGACACATCTTGGTGTCAGAATAAACACATTCTTTCAAGGATGTTGAAACATCTCACCGATTTTCTTTTCCAAAAAAGGGGCACCCAATTTTACTCTCAGCTAAGATAAGGCGGCTCACCAACACTCTTCAACCTTAAAAAGAAACTCCTGGAAAAGTTTAGTTTCTTCAGGCAGTTGGCATACTGGGATTTTTATCCGCTTTTCGTGTTTTAAAGAGTTGTTCAGAAAAGTGACTCTTTCAAACTCCCCCTTATTCCCAGATCCTGTGCGAATGGGATCTGAGATTGTGAATGGGTGCGAAAGGGCTAGGAAGAGACTTCTACGATCCAAGAAGCCTTCCCACCCGGAGCTTGGAATCATCACCATAGGCACCAGATTGCTCCAGCCTCAAGCCAAAAAGACAGATGGAAGAGGAAAGCCTTCCAGCGCTGGCTATTTTGAAAGAGTGGCTTTGATTAAAAAGAAACGGAGAAACAGGTGTCGCTGGACACCGGTTTGGACACTCAGCGCGCGGTCCGGAGGCCACTCCCTCCCTCCTCGCCCCTCCTGCCCCCTCCCTCCCCGCCCGCGGCCAGACCCCCTCCCTCCCGCCAGCCCCGGCGCGGGGCGGGGACGTCGGGGCGGCTCGCTTGGCACCTGCGCTCGGGCCAAGTTTGCGCGCGGTCTCCGTGGACTCTCGAGTTACCTGAGCCGGCACCACGTCAGCGCCACATCATCTGGGCTTTTGATATTGCAAGGAAACAGGAAAAGAGGGAAGAAAAACCTCTGCGAGCGGGCCAATCGCAGGCCGACGGCGCTGCCCGGGAGCGGGGCGGGCGGGCGGGCGCGAGCCGGGCGGCGGGCGCGCGGGGCTGGGCGGGGGCGGCGCGGGGCTGCCGGGCTGCGGGGCTGCGGGCGGCGGGGCGGGCGGCGCACCGGCCGGGCTGCGGCGTGGGCCTGGGCTGTGGCTGGCGGCGGCGGCTGGGGAAGATGCTGCAGTCCCTGGCCGGCAGCTCGTGCGTGCGCCTGGTGGAGCGGCACCGCTCGGCCTGGTGCTTCGGCTTCCTGGTGCTCGGCTACCTGCTCTACCTGGTGTTCGGCGCCGTGGTCTTCTCCTCGGTGGAGCTGCCCTACGAGGACCTGCTGCGCCAGGAGCTGCGCAAGCTAAAGCGGCGCTTCCTGGAGGATCACGAGTGCCTGTCGGAGCAGCAGCTCGAGCAGTTCCTGGGCCGGGTGCTGGAGGCCAGCAACTACGGCGTGTCGGTGCTCAGCAACGCCTCGGGCAACTGGAACTGGGACTTCACCTCCGCTCTGTTCTTCGCCAGCACTGTGCTTTCCACCACAGGTAGGAGGCCCGCCGCGCCCCCGGCCGCGTGGCCCCCCGCACCCTCTGCGCCCCCGACTCCTCGCGGGGACTCCGGGGGCGCAGGTACCGCGGAGCCGGAAGCCGGCGGGGGGGCCTGGGAACTTGACTTGGGTTTACCTCCCCTAACTCTCGGGAGCGGTCCCTAAGCCCTTTAGCGAGGACTTTATGGAGTGCGTTCCTTTTTTCGCGATCCCCCCCTGTTCCCCACCGTCCGGCTCGAATCTGCCATCCTGGCTGCCGCGCGGCGAGACCGGGGGATGGTGGAAACTCCAGAGCTCCGAATCGCTCACCTTCCCCCTGACCCCATCCGGCAGGGCCGAGACTGCAGAATCTAATAATAAAGCCTAAAAGGGTCACCTTCCGTGGGGTGCCTAGTCTTTTTTTGATGGTGCACAGCTATTTCAGCTGTATTCTACCTCGGGCACAGTTTTAAGGGTTGCCCGGTGACATCATCCTGCTCTTTGCAGGTGACCTCTGAGCGGACAGACCGATCCGGTTTCTTTTAAGAGGAGGAGGAGGGGTGAGGGAAGAAAGCATCTGATTCCCTTGATCTGGCAAAATGGGGGCACCCTGATTCAGCAGTATTTTCAACTTTAGGTGTGCGTGGCCATCCTTCAACTTCGCAGCGCCACTCCCCCTACCCGCACTGCTCACCCATCAGGACGCTCTCGGGAGGAGCGTCCTCGGGTGCAGAGGCCGGTGCAGGAGGCCAGCAGGAGGCCAGCAGGAGGCCAGCTTCTAGCTCGTGCTGTCATGGTGCCAGTTTAGATGAGTGAAAGCTGAATTTCTGCTGCCATGCACACACCTGGGTGGAGATATCTATAAATTGGCACCTGGACCCTGGAAAGTATCTCAAACTGTTCAGGGCAGTCCTGTCCCTTCATCCATTCCATCAAGTCTTTGAATAATCATCTCGACTGGCCCAAGGTCACACACTTCCTAGTTACCAGTGTAGTCCTGGAATCTGGGCCTTGGGATTTCCCAGAAAGGAACACTTTCTAACCTCTCCCACCCCCAGCACCTTTACAGGTGAATCAACTTTGTGTTATTCCAACTCTGCCTTCACCCCACCCCCTGTCCACCTTCCAGGATTTATGTGTTTATAACCCTCTTGGGGTAAACCCTATTAATTATTTGGTAATCAGCCATAGTACTCAGTCCACATAGCTCTTGTAACACCATGGTTCAGAAGTCTGGCATGGATTACTAAACTGTTGTGAGTTGACCCTGAAATAAACCCAAGTAAAATAGTAATTTTTTTAGTGATTTTTTAAAATCATCTGAAAGGTAGCCCTAAACAAGACAGACCTGTTACCTTACTTTTCAACTTGCCCACACGGCTTCCTTAGTCTGACGTTGTTATCTTTACTTAGCTGTTCCTCAGATCAGTGAAAAGTCACCAGGCCTGTTTTGGAGCTGGGTTTGTGCTAAAGTGAGAATCATTCATTCTCCACAGCAGTGTTTCCAGGAAGTGTACAACTGGGTCACAGTGTTGGTTAAACATTGTGAAGAATGATGACTTTTAGCACTTCCCTTGTATTTTAAAGAACAAACAGGACTAAATATGTTGTCATGGTATGAGGAAAAGACTATCTTTGGTTTTTCTGGGTGAGACCTTACATAGGAATGCAGCTCTTGTGTCCTCTCAGTGTCATAAACTTCTAAATAAATGCCCAAAGCATTAGTTTACATCTTGGAATCTATAATTATTTCCCAGGTTCTCTCCTGCTCCCTTCTTTAATGAGGAAAAACTGCAATTCTTCTTAAAAAAAAAAAGGGAATAGACATCTGAATATTGGTATTCAGATTGCATTGTAATTCCTAAGAAAGTCCGTATTCATGAAAAACAAGAGTTCATTTAGGAAATCAGTGCAAGGGGCACTTAAGGATAAATGAGATGAAAAAGATGCCTCTTGGTTTGTAAAATTAGCAAATCAATGAATTCTTGTCATTGATAGAATAGAATCAAACTTACTAATTCAAATAGGGCTCAAGTAGACTTTAAAGTTCTATTCTAGATCAAAGACAGTCTTCTGTTGGTTTTGTGCAGATATATTAGCTGGCACCTTTGATGTTCCAGATGCTATCAAAATGCTTTTTTTTGTGGCAGAAGATCAGACAATTTTTAGAATAAAGCAGGTATACATAGTTACTAGATAAATAGTCTCTGGAAAAATACTATAGAACGCAAATAAATTGGAATTATGGTTCATGCGTCTCTGTCAAATAGATGTCAAACATGCTATAGGTTTAAAAACAAAGACTTATGCACACTTTCTATGGCACATGCATGAGGCATTCTCTGTTCTGCCAGGTATGTGTGAATTAGCTATAGCAACATCTGTGTGAGGCTCATAAGAGAACAGAAGAAACAGTGCAATACACTTTCACCTTTTTAGAAGGGAGGACTTTGTACAAAAAAGGGAGAGGATAGAGACTGAGGAATTTCTCACTGCTAAAAAAAATCCACCCAATATATTTATTCAAGATTTATTTTTATACAAGAGCTGGGTTACAGGCCAGAGATGTGGGAGGGTGAGAGGATTCACCAGAGACAGAGTGGGGAGCAGAACAGGCAGATTGACTGAAATACACTGCTGAGGGGAGCAGCGGGCACAACAGGAGAGGTCTGCTCGCCATGTGGGTTTTTCCCTGGCTGGCTGGAATTGAACCCACGCTACAGAGGCTACGGACAGCTTCACAGTGCTGCGCTCAACCCACTGTACCACCGGGGAGACCCTCACTCAAATATATTTAGATATCAAACTGACTTTATTAAAGGACTCATGAATTGGGCAGTATCCCTTCCAGCAAGTTGAGGAGCTCTGCCAGGGGTTGTAGAAAATGGAAGCTTTTATAGTCCAAAAGAGGGTAGGAAAAGCAAAAGAAAGATTTTTTTCCAGGCAAATCCCCCTTCCCTCTTGGGAAGGCAGGGCTGGGGGTGCTTCTATGGATAACCCTGCTAGTGTTCACCAGTGAACTCCAGATTGATTGGTTTAAAATTACACTTTTGGAAGAGGTTGAAATTGTAATTAGGTCATGTATTACCTTTTGATGGGGCTTGGCATAAATGACTCCATTTAGGACCTGCTGTTTCTTTTATAATATCACATTACTTTTAAACTGAATTTTTTCCCCCAAGGATTAAGGAAATGATGTCTTGGTAACACTTGGGAAGTGAGAAATAATTTTATTAAAGATGTCTTTAGTAGCCATATAAAATTCTGAGCAGACTCATTCACCCTTAAGAACAATTTGTCATATCAGTTTACTGTCATTTTGCCTTTTTATTCAACCCCCCCTCTGGTCCCCCCAAGCAAGGCTATGTCATGATGAGGAATGCCTGGTGGAAATGTAATTTTGTATGCATATGAATGGAAAGCTGGCATATCTGGCTGCTTGGTCAAGGTGAAGCACTAGGGCTGGCTTGGTCCCTGTTTCTGTCATGTCTGTAGTGGTGTCTTTTTCCAGTATGCCGCCTTACCCCTATCACAAAGAGATATTTTAAAGCACTTTATGTGCTCAGTAAAGAAACTGAATTTGACTTGTTGCATGGTGACTTTTGATTACTCAGGTAGAGAACTAGCAACATTGGTAGTTTTCAAAAAAGAGAAGGTGGGAAAAGGTGATGGGGCATTTATCCTTGGTTTAAAATTGTTTTCAGTGGGGGAAATGTGTTGGCACATGCAATAGAGGGGCACCCCAGGAAACCCCAAACTTGCACTCTCCAAAATGGGGTTCTGCCATCCGCCACATAAAGAGAAAGCCAACTTTTAGTGTGAAGAACTTTAATAGAATTAGTGTGCATGAAGAGAGAAAAGTAAGGATTTTTTTTCCCCATGAAAACACTCCAAGTTACCCTCATGGGTAAATGCCCAGCCAAACAGGTTTGGCCCAAAGTGGGGTCACTGAAGCCTGAAAGCTTGCTACAAGTCTAAGATACCTTCTGGCAGGGAAGCACAGAAAAGGGGTTCTGAAGCAGGACCCAGAAAGCTGGGACAAAAGGAGCAAAGTCAAAGTCCAAATCAAGATAAAGGTCACCATTGTCAGCTTCCTCATGAGTTTCTCTCCCAAGTGTCTCTCCAAGTGTCTGTATAAGTCTCTCCTCTACGTATCACCTTCTGTGTCTCCTTCCCAGCAGTACCAAGATGCTAGCCTGGCCATGGGAACCAGAGCTCTTCCTTTTTTTTTTTTTTTTTTTTTGTGTGACCCCTGCATGCCTTTTGTGATCTATAGCTTCACCTGGCCTCTTAGCCCCCTCCATCATTAAGTGGGGGTGGGTAGCATGGTACCTCCCCTCTTAGAATAGAATAAGGGTGGCTTTGTCCAAACTCTGCCTCCTGTGCCAAGTCTGATCATTACCTGTTTTGAGCTTCTCAAGCTAAGGATGATTTTTATAGTTTTAAATGGTTGGAAAAAATCCAAAGAAAAGAATCTTCCCTGACACATTAAAGTTCTATGAAAATCAAATTTTAGTGTCCATAAAAAAAAAAATGTGCCTGGTGTATAGCCACCCCCATCTGTTTCCATGTCATTTAGGATTTACTTTCCAGCTACTGTGGCAGAGTTGAGTAGTTGTGCTAGAAACCATATGGTTACAAAACCTAAAATACTCTCTGGCCTTTTTCAGGAGAAAGATCATTGATCCCTGCTTTATAATAATTTTGGAAGGTCCTCAAACCAGAGAGTTAGTTCTGTGTGCTTTGTTTTCTTTGGGAAAACTTTGTATGAGACCACTTAGCCTCTCAGAGTTCTTTGTGATGTTTTTCACATGGTATGCAATATTTAAATTCAGTACTACCACCTCTAACCACTTCCCAAACAAATGATTACTATAGGATGTCACTAATTTTGGGGTCAAATTTATAACACTGACATTGTTATAACAGCATAATAAGTGATGTCCTTGAACTATCAATAAGATGACTTCACCATGCTTTTATTTAAGAAGGTAGAGATTTTTATATGAGTAACTACAACATGTGGGCTTCTGTAATACGTTCTAGAAACATTTCCACCCAATAATGGTCAGAGAGTAGCTATTAGTGTTTAATGTGTAAACTCATCTCTGTCTGTAAAACATCAGTTCCTTGGTATTTTGATTTTTTTTCCTGAAACTACACATTTGCTGTTACCTGTGCTTATTTCACAGGTATCAGTCATGTGATGACATGACTGTGAGTTTTGTCAAGAGTATCATCTTCCATTGTGCCAGTCACCTAGTGAGAAATCTGGTGCTTCTCAGGACAAGTTATTTTATGGCACATTATTAAATGTGGGGGAGTGTTGTCTGTGGAGTAGAAGAGATGGGAGGCTGGAGCCTGAGAGAGCGCTGCTTGATTGTTCTGAAAACCCACAAGGAAACAATTAACTGTGGCTCCGCTTGTGCAGGTTGGTTCCCAGGACAGAAACACCCTGTGCTTTGGATACTCTCTCAACCATAGTTAGTGTTGCTTTTAGCTTGGCTTTATTTTTAAGAGCCATCACTCCTTCCCCATGGTAGCCTCTTCCCTGAAGTACTTAACTTCTGTCTTTACTGTGCTGCCTTATCGCACCTGTTACTGCCAGTTCATGTGTGTCCTCCCTTAAAGAGTGGTCTTGAGGGTAAGCACTGCCTGGGCTTCACTTGGCACCCCAGCACTCAGGAGGTCTGCAGTAAGAGCACATTTCATCACACCTCTTAGTCTGTTTCCTCTTCTGTAAAGTGGAAGAGGTTTCTAGAGCTCTTACTCCTTTTCAAAAGACCTTAGATATAATTTATTATCTTTTTGTAAAGATTTATTTTTATTTATTTATGCATGCACAAACTGGGGTGTAGGCCAGAGGTGTAGGGGGTAAGAGGATTCACCAGAGACAGGGGGGAGCAGAACAGGCACATCCACTGAAATACACTGCTGAGGGGAGCAGCAGGTGAGACAGGAGAGGTCTGCTGTGCCATGTGGGTAGCTCCCTGGCTGGGCAATGTACTATTGCTGCAGTGGCTACGGATAGCTTCATAGGTTGCATCTTAACCTCTTGCCCTACCGGGGAGGCCCTGATTTATTATCTTGATAAGAAAACAGAAACCCAAATTTTACAATTATTCATATAAAAATAATCATTTCTGAGTGCTCATAAATACTCAGTGCACTTCCTAAGGCCCTAAGGAATCTAAAGAGAGAAGGCAGGCATTCTTCAGCAAGGGCTTATTGAGCTCTACACACTTAGGGATCTTGCTTTCCTGGAAGTTATTGGTGGCAGGGGAAGAAGATACAGTAAACAAGATAAGTAACTAAGATACACAGGGTGTCACAAGGGCATATCCTTTGCTAAAGAGAAACATCCTGCCACTCAGGGAGCCAAGAAGTTAGGGATGTGTGTATTAACATGTTTTGGGGGCTAGAGTAGGGTCCTGGGCCACCATCTCTGATAAGGAAGTACAAAACAGCCTTGGGGAGATGGTGGCATTTGAGTCAAGAACTGAAGGAGGGGGAGTGCATTCATTATACAGCTCTCTGGGGGTCTGTGTTCTATTGGAGATGCAGCTCAAGAGCCAGTGCAGCTGGAGTGGGAAGAAGGGAGGTCAAGGAGAAGCAAAGGAAGCAAAGGTATAGTATGTTGAAGGCCACTGCAGATCAGAAGTATTGGCTGTTCTGAGTGAGCTGGAGAGCACTGGGAGGTTTGAGCAAAGGGGTGAAATGGGTTGACCTGCTGTTCTAACATGTCTACCTTGGCTTGGTGTGGGAGGGTGAGGGTGAAACAGAGGGCCAAGGGACTATTACAATGACTCAGGTGACTAAGAGCAGTCAGTGGAAGTATGTGGTGAGAAGTGGTCAGATTTTGGGTAAGTATTGATGGTAGGATCAGCAGGATTTGCTCACTGATTGGATGTGAAGTGTGCAAGAAAGAATAGGCAAGAATAATCCCAGGATTGGGGTCTGAGTCCCTAGTAGAGCGGAGACAGGAGGAGGGTAGAGAAGCAACAGGTTTGGGGTGGAGGGTCTTAAGCTAGGTCACATGCATGATGAACTGGAAATCCCCTTAGTGTGTGGGGGTCTTCATACAAACATGCTGTTGCGAGGTCTGAGGCCTGTACTTACAGTGCAGTAAAAGCTTCCATTGACTTCAACTTGCATCACATGTGACTTTTCTCAGACTACTAAGGTTGAAGGGGTTTTTGAGGGGTGAGAACTGCATTTTGAATTTGGCCTGGAAAGAGAAATAGCATACCCTTAAGTGAAAAAGGAAAAGGTATCCCAGATAGAGAATGTGAATTCTCTGGGATGAATTGCCACTTGATGAATACATTTAATAGTAATTTAAAAACTACTTCAACTTCCAGATGAGGAAGTATATCCAAACTATACATTATTTTCTAATTTAGCTTTCTGTAAGGTTGTATAGAAAACTGGGATGGGGGGCATCTTCTTATTTTCTTAAATTTAACAGTACGATGTTTGATATTTGATATACTATCCCATTATAAAGTGTACATCACATCTAGTTCAAAGAACAGCAATAAGCAAATATCTGCAGTATCTTTTTTTTAAGCACAGCTGTCATTAAGTCACCAAAGAATCAATCTAGGTTGTTTCTGGGGCTTTGTTGTTTTTCCCCTCTTGTTTTCAGGAATTAAACAAGAAAAACATGAATCCTCCCACCTTCACCCCCAAGAGATTTAAGCATTTTAGAAGTTTATCAGCTTCAGATAAACAAATTGACAGTTTGTAACAGATGGGAAAATTATCACATCACTCCCAGAAATACCTGCATCCTTTTCGTTTCTTCCATATGTTTTTACATTTAGATTTAAGCTTTGAAATTATCCATTTGAATAATATGGCTCCCTGCCGTTGTCAGGGTTCTAACAAATAAGCATCCTCTCCTTTTTCTCAAACGCTACAATTTTGAAGTCTCTTCAGCCTGTGAATAGCTGGAGGGAAATGTTTGAAACTAGAATGAATAGATTAGAACATTCTTGTAACTAAAATTCTTAAGATGTCTGAACACCGGTTACCAAGTCACTCAATTATTTAAAGATTGCGGTTAGTGGCTAGGTAGATTAAGTTAATTAAAGTAGCTGGAGAGGCTGCCTTCATGTCAAACGGCCTCACTGGAGACATTCTGAGGAAGGCTGAACCCCCCACATTTCAACCTACCTGCCAACCCAGCACTATCATAGGAACCATCAAGGCAAAGCAGCCTCTCGCCCACAGCCAGCCTGCGCAGATGCACTGCTTGGCGGGAGGGTGCGGATGAGCCCAACCCCTCACACCCCCAAACAGCAGGGAAGAGTTCTGTTGTGTGGACAGGCAATCTGTCATCTGCGACGCCCATCTTCTGCCCCCCTGCCTCCGAAATGCATCTTCCGTTTAAAAATTGAACCAACAAAGATGGGAAGAAAGAACTAAACTAAAATTACAACAACAAAAAAAGCAAACTTCTGTTCGTAGTTATGGAACATGACTAAAGTCTGCTTCTGCTCTTCAGCAACTGTGGCTGAGCAGCTCTTATTTGGAAAGGTAACCTGAATGAAGCTAAAAAAGACAGTTGCTACTGAAACCTAATTATCTCTCGTGCGTCACTTGCAACTACTTTTCATGTGTTGGTTTGTGCTCCTTGTCTCCCACCCAGGTCAAGGCTGGTGGGGGAGTATGTGGACTTTTTTCTTCTGTCCTTGTCTGTCCTTCCATGTCCCAGCCTTCATGCACATCCAGCCAAGTTTTCAATGCTCCCTTGGGGCAGTATCCCTTCAAGCAGGGATGGCCTGACCTTCATTAGCTCAAGGAGTGGTGTTAAATACAATTGTCATCAGTGATGTCAGGCTGAGTTAGTATTTAGAAAGTATAGCTTGATTGAGGGCTGAGAAGGGTGAATTAGCTTTAGGAGAAGACTGGGTAAATGTTGCTTAGAAATGTTCTTCTGGCAACTTCAAAAATTAAGCCCAGGGTGGGGGGCTTAAATGAAAGGTGGTGGGGACAGGAGGTGCAAAAGCATGCACCTGGGGATGGAGAGTCGTGTTCTTCTCAAGCAAGCCCTCATCAACAAAATTCAATGATAATTTCTAAAGAGCTCAGTTGCTTCCTCTGTACAATGGGAAAGCTGACTAAGCTCCTCTTCCACTGTTCACATTCTCTGGTTCCAAGTCTTTGGAGTGTCTGCTGAGTACTTACCTACTCTTTGCCCACCGTATGAGAACACATAAAACTATTGTAAAGAGATAGTCACTGGCCTCAAAAAGCCTACAGTGCAGCTGGGAGACTAAAACTAAAACACTTCTAGAGTGGAGAGCTATAGGTACCTACTGCCTGAATTTTGTGGCTATCTGGGCACAGTTGTAGGATTTTGAGTGGAACGCCAGTATGAGCTGATATATTCAGAGAAGCTACATGGAGGAGGTAGCTTGATATGAAAAAGCAACATGGGTGAGGTCTGGTTTGGTTGTGCAAAGGAAAGAGGGCTTTTAGGAAAATGTGCTCAATGCAGATACCTTTTGGCAAGTAAGTGGTGGTAACAGAGATGAAAGTAGAGGCAGCAGGACTGGATTGTGGGGAGTGTCATTTGCACTTGACTCCATAGGCAATAGGGAGCCAGTGTAGGTTCCTGAGCCTGTGCTATGACAGTTTCACCTGCAGACTGGCCTGTAACAGGAAAAGCAGAAGTCAGGCAACATGGCTCCGAGATTTTGGCAGTCATTTAAACAGAAGAGAAAAAGAAGAGAGAACTGTGCAAAAAGGACCACCCACCAGGATATGGAGACAGAGTGGAAGTAATGGGCTGGGGAGGACCCTAGAAGTACTCAGCCCAAACTCCTAGGAGGGCATGACTGGGAGCTCCCTTGCCCTGGGGGCACGGTGGGGTGAGGGAGAGGGTCCTGGGCTCACACGGTAAAAATTTCCAGCCTGAACCCCTTGTAGGTCTAGACAAGTAGCCCAGCAATTGTGTATAGGAGTGTAAAGCTTTCTGATGTGTATGTGGGAGGGAACAACTAGTTCTGGCCTTCACCTGCTCATGCTCATGTGGGTGGCCAGACTTCAGGTGTGCTTCTGATGGACACAGGCCGTGGAGAGCTGGGTCTTCCAAACAAAAATTTGCCTAGATTCAGCCATAAGTTCATGAATAAGCTCTAAGGGTGTGACTGTGAGTATCGCCTGTGTAGTATGTCAGTTGATTACAAATGGATGTTTCTAAATAGCTTTGAAAAATTCTAATGGAAGCCGCTCCCCAGATCATTTTATACTATTAATGAGCTTTAAGTAATTTCTTTTTGGACATACTACAATCACAACTTCAGCCTAATTCCTGATTGACCAAGAGATAACTTAATGAAGCTTTTGTTTTCAAAGCAAACACAAATACTATAAATACAATTCTTTGCATTTTGTAATTGTTCAAGATCATTTCTCCATGCATTGGACTCTGAATAAGACTGACTGGCTTCTCTTTACTCTCTTAGTATTTTCATTTTTGCTTAATGTTGTTGGTCCATTCTTCACAAGGAAGCAGGGATGGCCGAACTACTGTATGAAAACTCATAAATGTTTTGATGAAAAGTCACCACTTAATATAACTTTATTTATTTTTATTTATTTATGCATACAAGATCTGGAGATCTCACCCCCCCCAGAGGTGAGGGGGTTGAGAGGATTCACTAGAGACAGAGTGGGGAGCAAAACAGGGGATCTACTGAAATATACTGCTGAGGGGAGCAGCAGGCGAGACAGGAGAGGTCTGCTGCGCCATGTGGGTTAGATCCCTGGCTGGGGATCGAACTCATGCCGTAGTGGCTGGTGATAGCTTGAGAGTGCTGAGACTTTAACCCCTGTGCCACCAGGGAGGCCCTAATATAACTTTAAATTTATCATCTTATTCTGTTTTATCATCTTATTCTAAGTTTATCATCTTATTCTAAGTCATCAGATACGATTATATGATTTTTCTTTTTAAATCACACATATTGTCATACTTGGAAAATCCCTATCCTCCTTGCTACCATGTTTCAGATCTTTGAACTCAAAAAGTGCATATCAAGTGCACAATCAAGGTGATTCTTTAAGCCGAGGTTTTCTCACCATTCACGGGCAAGTTGGAGAGAAATACTGTGTGTGAAAGTGCTTGAAAAGCAAAACTTAATGATCTGACTTTTTCATCCCTTTCTCTCTAGCTTCTGAGCATGCACTCTGCTAAATTTCATTGTCACATGTTCCCTGAGCCTCAGATCTCCTGGGTTGTGTACTCCCAGCACAGTAAGAGCACCATAGAAAATTGAAAGCATGGATTGCTTGCAGCAAATTAGAGGTAATGCTTGAATGTTTCCAAAGGCTTACTTAAAACAATTTACTCTAATTGAATATCATTCCTACAATAATGTTACCCTTACTTCTAATATATATTCTTTTTTTAAATTTTTATATTCTCCATACAATTTCACCCCCCTTATTTTAACCTCAATCCCTCCTTTCCTCGCCCGCCTACATTCTTTTTTTAAAAGATTTATTTATTCATATATACAAGAACTGGGGTACAAGCCAGAGGTGTGGGAGGTGAGACAATTCACCAGAGACAGAGTGGGGAGCAGAACAGGTAGATATACTGAAATACACTGCTGAGGGGAGCAGCAGGCAAGACAGAGAGGTCTACTGCACCATGTGGGTTTCTCCCCAGCGGACCGGGATCGAACCGGTGCTGCAGAGGCTGCAGACAGCTTCACAGCGTTGCGCTCAACCACCTGCTCCACCAGGCAGGTCCTAATATGCATTCTTTTTTTTTAAAGATTAATTTTTATTTATACAAGAACTGGGGTATAGGCCAGAGGCATGGGAGGGTGAGAGGATTCACCAGAGACAGAGTGGGGAGCAGAATAGGCAGATGGACTGAAGGACTGCTGAGGGGAGCAGCAAGTAAGGCAGGAGAGGTCTGCCACACCTTGTGGGTTGCTCCCTGACTGGCCGGGAATGGAACCCGAACTGCAGCTTCACGGTGCTAGGCTCAACATGATGTGCCACTGGGAAGGCCCTAATATGCATTCTTAAAAGGGAAAAATCCATGTGTTACCTGTGGCCCTGAGAAGTATGCATCATTTACAGTCTGTTTTACTGGTACCTTTTGCTAATTCTAATGACATAGTGACTGGATATCATAGAGCTTCCCTTTGCCATCAAAAGGTGGGGTTCTGCCATCAGAGTGTGCCCAGGAGAGTGTCCCACTGATTGAATGTTTGTCTATTGAGGGAAAAGGTTAAGTATCTCTGTGCTAAGGCACAGAGTTTAATTAGGCCAATCTCATTATGTCTAGCTTCAAGGACAGGATTTTAAGCCCAATAGTTAATGGCTCAAAACCAGAGGAGAAAATCACTGTAATTTGTGCCCTAAAACCTTGAAGAGGTATGCGCTAGCTGAGCTCACCATGAATTGAATTGATTTTCTCCTTGCTTGTATACATGATGGTTTTCAAAACCATTGTCTCTTCAGCCCAAAAGTGCAACAGTCCTTCTACTTCGCTTGTTTTAGCAGGTGCCATGCATTGGGCTACACAATGAGACAGTTCATTTGTTTTCAGTGTTTTCCAGCCTCCACATACTTCCTCACCTGTGAAGTGAGGTTGGGCTACAATGTAGTTCTGTGTTTCTAAAGAAACCTCCTCACCGTAGGAACACACCAGACTCATTCCTGTGTTTTATCTCATTCAAGGTTCCCTCTTTTGCCCAGCAGGTAATTCTCCATTTTCCCTTAAGTGCAGAGGGAGAGAGAGCTGTGGCATCCAGAAACTTAAGCAATGGAGACTGTCTTCCAGTTTGGCCCCCTTTGGTGGGGGCAGAGAGAACCACCACCCTAGGCCCTACAAAGGCATGGAAGTCCCATGGGGCCATAGGCCTGGAAGACACCAGGACCAAGTACACCCCCTCACCCTTGCTTCCAAATGTGTGCTGCCGGGGTGCTGAGACAGAAAGCCCTTCTGTCTGTGCTGCAAAGTGGGAAGAGGACATTTAGCGGAGGAGCTTCTTTCCATGGGTTAATATGTGCTCTGTCTACTCAGTTCAGGGAATGTTCTCTGAATTTCCCTGAAGGCTATTGACTAAGTTAATGATTATTTTTGTGAGATGTTCCATATGAGTTCACTTTTGCATGGACATTGCCCTGCTTTCTATTTTTTTTAAAAAGATGTAACTTGCAGCTAGTAAGTTTTACATGCAAACAGCGCCCCCTCCCCTTCCCCCAAAGTATCCAACAGAATGTTTTCTTATTAGTTTTATTCAGGTTAGATGGTGAAGTCAGTTAACAAGTTAGAGAACTCAAGAGTTCATTTTTTTCCCATAATCTTACCAGTATTGAATTTCTTTCCCTTTCTATCCCTTTTTCACTTTCTCTTCCCTTCTCTTTCTCCTTTCTTTTCTTTCTTTTTTAAACTGCCAGCAACCCCTGTCCGAGACCTGTGTGGACACTGCTGTTGACTGTGCTGGCAGTGATTTGTCCCCTGTTGGCTGTTGGACTTCATAAGGGTCAGTGAAGACCAGTAATTACTCCTGTTGATGGTCCACGAGCTGCAGGGCTGACACCGGGTGTGGCTTCTGTTCTCTTACAATCTGGTGCCTCTGTCCAGATGCTGATCTTGTCTGTCTCACCATCCTTTCTGATGAATCCATGTGCAGCGGCCTGGCCTGCAGCTTTGTTTCTTTGTCCTTCAGTTGTCCTTCCATATCTGGTTCCTTTGCAGTTCAGCTCCAAGAACTTAGTTTTGGGGAACTTCATATTTGTGAAGTAGTGCTTTTCTTGGAGAAGGTGAGCCAAGAGATCATACTTGTGTTCTTAGAAATGTTTTGAAGCCTGTCTTCCCAATGTTTAGGTCTCCCTGCAGTTCCTTATTAGAGCTTCTTTCTTGAGTTGTTTACTTTGGTTTCAATCCACATGTCCTTTCAGTGAAAATTGTATTGATTGCTACCGAGCGTGTCTTAAGAAAACAGCAGTGAGATCCCCAAAAAACACGGGGTGGAGAGGAAGTTACCGGCAGTACTGGCTCATTTTGCAAGCTATAGAAATCAACACATATTTGATGGCTTTTCCCTTTGCATTCTTCTGACTTGGATTAAACCATAAAAAGATGGAAAAAATAAACCCCAGCATTTTAAGAAAAAAATTTCATTTGTATATAAGAGGGCTCTTCCCCCAGGACATTTTCATGCAGGTCAGTCATTAAAATAAGCCAGATTAACATACTATACTTGGGAAATGTTCATAGCTCTGTAAACCTAATGTTTATTTTTCTGAGGAAATCAAGACATATTCCTGAATGTAAGAATATTTGGCTTTATTATATTTATTAAGCTATCAATTTTGTAAGATAAGATTTGGAATCCTATCTGATCCTTCTCTGTAAAAGAATAAAATTGAGTTGCAAATTTGTCCAAAATATTGAATAACGGCTTATAAAATATTAATCTTATTTATTGTTTAGGGGCAGTCTGAAAGAGACAGGTTTTGGTAGATTTCAGTGTGTAAAATCCCATGTTTTGTGTTTGGAGAGATATTTTTGTTTGGGCTTGGGGAAGAAGATTTGAAAGGATGGGATGCAAAAGCACATGCTTTAAGAAAACAGCAGGAAACCTCCTGAAAGGTAGGTGCCAGGGGAAGACCACTTCAGCTTCTAGTATAGTGAGAGAGGAGGTCAGCAGCAAAACAGTTGTTCCATTTACTCATGTATTGAGCTTTTCTGGGTACCTGAGAGAGTGAAGACAGGTATTTAGCAATGAAAATTATAAGAAAGATAAGGAGGGGATAGTAAGAAATGTACACTCAATAAGAATATTTGCATTCTGGGCCTCCCTGGTCGCACAAGGTGTTAAGCTCAGCACTGTGAAGCTATCTGCAGCTTTTGCAGCATAAGTTTGATTCCTGGCCAGGGAGCTACCCACATGGTGCAGCAGTTCTCTCCTGTCTGGAACTGTTGCTCCCCTCAGCAGTGGATTTCAGTCAGTCTGCCTGTTGTGTTCCCCACTCTGTCTCTGGTGAATCCTCTCAACCTCTGCACCTCTGGCTTGTACTCCAGCTCTTGTGTGCATAAATAAATCTTTTTTAAAAAGAATATTTGCATTTTAATACTGCTTTTCACACTGCTCTCACTGTGAAAACATTCACATGTGGATAGTGGGGCAGACCTGATCCCTGTTTTGCACATGGGAAAGCCAAGTCCAGAGAAGGTGAATGTCTTGTTTAGCCAGAAGCAGGCAGGAAGTGGCATTACAGGTACCTCCCAGGGCACTGCCTGTGCTAGGAGGCTCTTGGAGAAAGTCAGGAAGGTTGAACTTCAGAGTGTTAAGTAGAAAGGGGGAGAGGAGCTCATGGATTGTTATGGCCTCTTGGTGCTCTTTGGCAACAAGGGTCAAAAAGAGGAAACCTCTCCTGTTGCTAAGGATTCTGTCCTTATGCTCCCTTCAAATAGTTTAATGAAAAGCTGAAAGAAAATGGAGATCCTCTCTTGGGAGTAGACAGATGCCTGATTGAATATTTTAGTTTGCCAGTGTGTCCCGCTGAGGCATTGGAGTATGAAGTGGTCGTTTTGTCCAGATGGAACACTTGAAATAGAAAGAAATAACTATTTCTTCCCAAAATTAAATTGACATATTGTCACCCTCACTGGTACTCAACTCTTCTATCTCTTGGCCCATATCCCAAAGAAGAATGTTTAAATATCAGCAGTTCTCTGGTCCAGCCTAGCTATTGTTTACGCTATTTCTTCAGAATGGAATTATCCTAAGCAGGTTGGGGGAAGGGATATATAGGCCCAGCACAGAGAAATTTTAGGACATTGAATATATTCTCTATGATACTGAAATGATGGATACCAGTTAAATGTGCCTAAAGATGGAACAACGCATTCCCCAAGAGATCAAGGACAACCACTGCAAGAACAAAAAGGAGTTTATTGCAGGCTCGAGTCTGGGCCCACGACACGCACTGACGCAGCAGCGGATATCGAGAGCCCCGAACTCAGGAAATGGGGATTTTTTTATGGGGTTACAAGCAGTTTCAAAAAATTAAATCATGCTGGCAGTCACTCATTGGCTACAAGGATGCATTTTCCAACCTTGGTGCGCACGGATATAGTCAGGAAGAGATGCAGTCCCATTTATGGCTAGGTCTCCCTCATTGGCGGCTGGGGATGGTCTGACTCTGCCCTACTGGCCACCCGAGATAGGGTGAGGGTCGAAACTGTCTCTGGAATGCAGTTTGTCATTAATGCAAAACCTAAAATACTAAAAGGGCGGAAACACACAAAATGGCGAAGCAATGGCTAAGAGTACTTTTGTTTTAGAATGGCTGTTAAACACAGGTTCCACATTAAACATTTGTCCAAATCCATCAATTGTTCCACACCAAGAATGAACCCTAATGTAAACTGTGGTCTCTGGATGAAGATGACATGTGTCAATGTAGGATCATTTGTAACAAATGTACCCCTGTAATTGGGGGTGTTGGTAATGGGAGAGGGTTTACAAGAATTCTTTGTACCTTCCTCTCAATTTTGATGTGAATCTAAAAATTTAAAACTGGACTTCTCATAATGGCTTAAGTCAGTAAATGTCTATTGTCTGTATTTGTTTTCATATTTAGGGACCACTTTAATCTGTTAATGGCAATTATTAATTGGTGAATGGACTATTAATAATTAATATTAATATGATGTTAGTATTTTACATATATATCCTCTTTTGTGGGCATACCCCTGAGTTATTCACCCTAGCATATAGCCTAACTATAAAATAATGATGTCTTAAATCCTTGCCCAAAGGGAACCTACAGACTAGCTACCAGATCATCACATTTTTCTTGTTTTCATGCTTTCGAATGACTGAATAAAAATGAAAAGTTTAAGCCAATAGAACATCACAGCCATTTTTTTTTAATACTTCTTCACATTATCTGGTTAATGGTCCCCAAATCTTAGTAACCTGGATTGCTGTTAAAGATTAAGATACAGATTTGCTTCTGCCTATTGAAATTCATTCATTCATACTTGCATAAAATACCTTTGGGCACCTACTGTAAGTCTGGCACGTTTTTTAGGTGCTGAGGAATATCAGGAACAATGTAGACCCAAATTCTTGCTATACATTATATGTTCTAGAAAGAAAGAATGACAATAATCAATACAAGTAAAAAAATTATAAAACATTTTATGTAAGTGCTCAGAAAAAACAAAGTAAAGCAGGGAAGGGTGATAGAAAGTTTGCACTGAGGAGAGCGTCTTTATGTAAGGTGACTCTTAGTTGGCATTTTTTTTAAAGATTTAATTTTACTTATACATACAAGAACTGGGGTGGGGTGTAGGCCAGAGGTGTTGGGAGGGGTTAAGAGGATTCACCAGAGACAGAGTGGGGAGCAGAACAGGCGGATCTACTGAAATACACTGCTGAGGGGAGCATCTGGCGAGATAGGAAAGTCTGCTGAGCATGTGGGTCAGCTCCCTGGCCGGGGATTGAACTCATGCTACAATGGTTGGTGATAGCTTGAGAGCACTGAGACTTTAACCCCTGTGCCATCAGGGAGGCTCCAGGAGGCAATTTTTGAGTAAAGACCTGACATTGGTGAGTAAGCCAACCATCCATATGAGGAAAAATTGAGGAAAGACCATTCCAGATTGCAGGGATGAACATGCAAGGGCCCTGAGTCAGGAATATGCCTGTCATGGAGTCCAGAGTGACTAGATCTGAATTAATAAAATGCTGGGAGCCACAATACTCATGTCATCTGACAAAGGTCCAGGCATGGGCAGATTCCTGAAAAGTCAGGAATCTCGTTAGTTGATTCCTACTAGATTCTCCTTATTTGTTTCTATCATCGTTAAAATACACATTTAAAAGTAAAACTGCAAATGCTTTTTGATCAATTACTGAATAACCATTTTGATGGCAAATGGCACTGCGTGATACAAATATTACATTTTTTATAAAATTAGTAATTGTCTGCCAAAAAGCAGTAATTCAACATTCAGCCTTACATTAACAAGTGAAAAAACATCTGGGAACAAAAAGCTGTAAACATCCTGTTATAGGGCAGCCCCAATACAAAACGGGGTGCCTGACTGTGGTTCCTCACCCACGCGCTTAAAAGGACTTATCAATGCTCTACTGCAGGCACACGTGAAAGGTTAATAAAAGGCTTATTTACAATGAAGGGCAAATGAGGAAATGTACAACTCAGGGAGAAAAATGGGAGACAAAGTTTTAAATGTGTCCTACCCGATTTGCCGATCTGGAATCCCAAATGGTGCTCTGAGAGCTGGCCGCGAGCCAGGAGCCGCGAAGCCAGGAGGCGAGTGATAGCAAGTGAGAGACCCCAAGGCCCACGTGTTTGGTTTTATACCCAACCCTGGTTGCTTAACTCCACCCTAAGGTCCCAGCCACCTTCCCTTTGGTGGTGACAGGATTTGTCTTTCCCAATGTCCTGATGGCTTTGGTCTGGAGTAGGGGGTGGAGTCCACAAAGCCTGTATGGGATTAGCGCAGGACATCCTTTCCCCCTAACAATCCTTTGGCCTAGTCTTTAATATGGCATGTGGTCTTTTGAGGCAAGGGCTACACGGAGAAGGAAATTCTCTTTCTTTAAAGTTAAAGACTATGCATTGGAGCAAAGAAAGTTTGTTCAAGAAATGGTGCTGGGAAAACTGGGTTGCTACATGCAAAAGAATGAAGCTTGACCACTACCTCACACCATACACAAAAATCAACTCAAAATGGATTAAAGAACTAGACATAAGACCTGAAACCATAAAATACATAGAAGGAAATATAGGCGAAACACTACGTGATTTGCATATCAAAGACATCTTTACAGACACATCACCCAAAGCAGTGATAGTGAAGGCAAAGATAAACAGCTGGGACTACATCAAATTAAAGAGCTTCTGCACAGCAAAAGAGACAATAACAAAAACAAAGAGAAACCCCACCAACTGGGAGAACATTTTTGCACCCAACACTAATGATAAAGGACTGATCAAAAAAATCTGCAAAGAGCTGATGAGACTCAACAACAACAAAGAAAATAACCCAGTCAAAAAATGGGCAGAAGAGCTAAAAAGAAACTTCTCTGAAGAGGAAATGCAAATGGCCAACAGACATATGAAAAAATGTTCAACATCACTTGTCATCAGGGAAATGCAAATCAAAACTACCATGAGATACCATCTTACACCAGTAAGAATGGCACATATTAAAAAAACTAGCAACAACAAATGTTGGCGAGGGTGTGGAGAAAAAGGAACTCTTTTACACTGTTGGTGGGAGTGCAAACTGGTCCAACCACTATGGAGAGCTGTGTGGAGATTTCTGGACCTACTAAACATAGAGCTTCCATATGATCCAGCAATTCCACTCCTAGGTATTTACCCAAAGGATACAGAAACATCAATTCCAAAGAACACCTGCACCCCTATGTTTATAGCAGCACTATTTACAATAGCTAAGCTTTGGAAACAGCCCAAATGCCCAAAAGTAGATGACTGGATCAAGAAGATGTGGTACATATACACCATGGAATATTACTCAGCATTCAAAAAAGATAAACACATGCAATTTGCAGCAACATGGATGGCGTTGGAAGGAATCATGCTCAGCGAAATAAGCCAAAAAGAAAAAGAAAAATACCGGATGGTCTCACTCATAGCAGGAATCTAGAAAACTTAAATAAGGGACCAGGAAAATGAATAACTATAAGAAAGTGAAAATCAAAATCAACAAAAAACTATGAACCAGAGACACTTTTTGGGGGGGTGGGGTCCGGGATGGGAGGGATTGGGGTCAGAATGTGGCATTTGCAATTGTATGGGGGAATATAAAAATAAAATTTATTATTTAAAAAAAAATAAAAATAAATAAAGTTAAAGATAGCAGTTGGGTGGCAGACGGGAGCCATGCTCCACGTGTAAGAAAATTCCTGATAAGCCAGGAGGTGCCATAGCCGGCTCCTGCTAATTTCTCCTGTTTGTTTTGGGCTGAGTCCTCTGGATGTGACAACTGGTGTGGTAGCTGTTAAAGTATGCATTTAAGAATAAGTCAACAGCAATTTTGTGACTGGTTGAGCTAATAGCCATGGCAGCACAAATAATGCACTTGGAAATAGTCAATGTTACAACTACTGATATGTCACGTGTTAACCATTCTGGGAACCAAAAGCTATAACCATCTTCGGCCCTGCCTCTGATAAAGTAGATAAAGTATTCGTAGTTCCTTATGATACCGGAATTGTCAGGCCTAGTCTCCCAGCCAGGAACAGATCCCAGGCTGCAGGGCAGCGCTGAGCCCCAGCCACTAGACCCCCACGGGTTGGTGTCTCACGAAGCCGCAGCAGAAACTTCGCAGACGCTCAGGCAAGCAAGCGAGAAGAGGCAGTTTGTTTAGAGAAAGAAAAAGTTTATTGAGGAGAAAAAGAATAGAAATAAAGTGGGACTCCCAGGCCAGGGAACCAGGCCTGGGAGGGGCAAGGAAGCCAAAGTGGAGTTGTGTCTCAGGGAATATAGACCTTTTTTCCCTCATTATTCTAAAGCTCCACCAGTCTCTTTGTGATTGGTTAGTTCTCGCCTGTCTCACTTAATTTGCTACTGAGTGGGGGATCTTCACATTCCTTATCTAACAGCTTTCTCTTTCCCTTTTTGTTGCATCTTTAAATTTATGGCCCAGTCTTCTGGATGGGCATCCCTGCATTGAAGTTAAACAGCTGCCCTTCTAATGTGTCCATAAGTTAAACCACTCTCCATTTCTCCAATCTCCGCCTCCCTTTACCACCTGAAGGAAACCAGGACCAGCATTAACAATGTTGTCCTTGGTCCTGGGATGTTTGTTTTTCCTAGTGGAATGGGTTACTTTCCCTTGGTTGTCCTTATCTCTGAAGCCTCCCTAAATTCTTCAGAGGTCCCCTCCTGCACTGTCCCTAAAACTGCATAATTCCTAGCTTGCCCTGTGTCTCACTTACAACTACAAACAACAATCAGCAATCTTACAGAAAAAGAAATTTTCTCTTGATCTTAAAGTTAGATATGGAAACTAGGCTGACTAGATAAGTAGAGGAGAAATAGGTAAAAAAACTCTTCTGTTAGATTAGGAAAATGCCTCCCTTAATTGAGAGCTGGGGCTAGGGAAGAGTCAGTGCATCTTCCCTCCCCCAGGTAACTTCCTGCCCTTTGTTTCCCCTAGCCCTTAGTTAATCGTTCACTATGGCAAACATAGAAATGTTAGTTTCAGTCACATAAGTTTTTTGCTGGTAATAAAATGACTGGTTGTTTAAATGACTATTCTAAAGAACACTTTTGTTTAGCAACTGTGCCATCTTTAAAACAAAGAATAATAAATGTCACGACTTCTGCACGAGGGCAAACAGACCCTTGGCTGTTCTTGAGAAAGATGTGATGATTGTTATCTTCCTGTCTTAATGCATAAAAGGGGGTTTGCTTGAAATGTATAAATAAAGGGGTGCTAAGACCCTCAACAGGATGATGTCTGCACCCTGAACCCTGATCAGGTGTCTGCGTCTCCTCACTCCCCCTTTCCCCTTCCCCCTAATCCCTCAGATTCATACACACTGTCTCATCCTTACGGGAGCCCCTGACAGGACAGTTTGCCAAGGCTGGTCCCCGGCAATAAAAGTGTTAGAGGGATGTGGGAGTTACAGCATGTGAGGCCATATGAATCACAGTAAGAATGTCAGGGTTTATTGTGAATGAATAAGGTGGAGCTTTGCAGGTGTATTTGAAGCACAAGGGTAATACTATCTGACTTTTCTCCCCAGGGTTACTGTGCTGCTATTAATATTTGGAGAACAAAATTTAGAAGTCTGGACAGATCAGGGAAATCAGTTATAGGCCATTACTCTGCTCATCAGAGAGATTGTGGTGACTTGGACTATAGTAGATGAGTGGGGGAACTGTGAGAATTGACTGGATTCTGGGTATACTTTAATGGTAGAGACAGTAGGATTTGCTGATGGATTGGGTGTGGATGAAAGTGAGAGAACAAGTTGACTATAGGTGTTTGACTTGAGCACAAAGAGAGAGAGATGCTATTGTTATGGAGCAGCCCCCATATAAAAACGGGTTACCTGGCTGTGGGTCCTCACCCGCGCGCTTAAAAGGGACTTATTAATACTCCACTACAGGCACACACAAAAGGTTAATAAAAGGTTTATTCACAAGGGAAAGGGAAATGAGGAAATATACAACTCAGGGAAAAAATAGGGAAATAAAGTCTTTAATGCATCCAACATGATCTGCGGACCTGGAAACCCAAAGGCACTCTGAGAGCCGGCCAGGTGCTGTGAGCTGGCGGAGAGCCAAAAAAGGGAGCCCCCTCCCCCCCCCCAAGGCCCACATGTCTGGTTTTATACCAAACCTGGCTGCTTAACCCCACCCTCAGTTTCCAGCAACCTTCTCTTTGGTGGTGATGGGATTTGTCTTTCCCAATATCCTGATGGCTTTGGTCTGGAGTGGGGGTGGAGTCCACAAAGCCTGTATGGAATTAGCTTTAGGACATCCTTTTCCCCTTAACACTACTAAAAGAAATTAAACCCTGGTAGAAGCAGGTTGGGAGGTGATGGCAAAGATTCAGGACCTCAGCTATGGATGTGTTTAGATGCCTCTTTGACAGCCAAGCAGAGATGCTGGCAGAGGTAGTTGGATTGTAGATCTGGGCTCTTTAACAGCAGAGGTCAGCAAGAATTGAATGAGAAGAATGGAGGTGATTGCTGTCACCAGGAGGACAAGTAATCAATTATGCAGGTGTTGCAAGGAGGTCTAAGAGGAAGGCTGAGACTGATCATTGCATTTAACATTAGCAAGGTTGGAGGGGTGAGGGGTAACAGTTCACTTTGAGTTAGATTCAGAAATAGTGTCTTTCAGTAGATGAATGGATAAATGAACTGCAATACATTCAAACAATGACATTATTCCGCACTCAAAAGAAGTGAGCTAGCAAGTCATGGAAAGACATGGAGGAAGCTTAAGTGCCTATTACTAAGTGAAAGAAACCAATCTGAAAAGGCTACATACTGGATGATTCCAACTGTATGACATTCTGGGAAAGGAAACAGTATGGAGGCAGTGAAAAAACTCCATTGTTGTTAGGGGTTTGGGCTGAGGGAGATAAATAGGCAGAGCACAGTAGATATTTAAAAATTCTCTGTATGAGCGATCAGTGTTTCATACATTTGTCCAAACTTGTAGAACATGCAATTTATGGACTTTGAGTGATGATGATGTGTCAATGTGGGGCCTTTGTAACAAATGCATCACTCTAGTGGGGGCTGTAGATAAAGGGAGGCTATGCATGTGTGGAATTGGGGGTGGGGGGAGGTTATGGGAACTCTGTATCTTCTGCTCAATTTTGCATGGACTGATTTAAAATCTATTAATAAAGAAGAGGAAGGAGAGGACTTAGAGGCAGAAGATAAATAATGGTTCTTGGGAGTTATGCTGCAAAGAGGAATGGAAAAATGGGCAGTAGCTAATAGGGAAGTGGAGGTTTAAAAAAATAAAAGGTTTGTTTGCTTATTTAAGATGGGAGATAAGCAGTGTTTATGGAAACAAGTCAGACTTCCTGGGCTGTGTCCTTGGGTAACTGAGTGGGGCTGGGACCACAAGCCCAGATGGGAAGCTAGTCTCAGAAACAGAAGATAAAGCTGGGGGTCGATTGCATCCATGGGAGAGGCGCTTGAAAATCTTTAATGGGGCTGTTAGGGAGCAGCCCCGATATAAAAACGGGTTGCCTGGCTGGGTCCTCACCCGCGCGCTTAAAAGGGACTTACTAATACTCCACTACAGGCACACACAAAAGGTTAATAAAAGGTTTATTTACAAGGGAAAAGGAATTGAGGAAATGTACAACTCAGGGATAAAATAAGGAAATAAAGTCTTTAATGCGTCCAACATGATCTGCCGACCTGGAAACCCAATGGCACTCCAAGAGCCAGCCAAGCGCTGCGAGCTGGCGAAGAGCCAAAAAAAAAGGGAATCCCCCCCCCCCCAAGGCCCACATGTCTGGTTTTATACCAAATCTGGCTGCTTAACCCCACCCTCAGTTTCCAGCAACCTTCTCTTTGATGGTGATGGGATTTGTCTTTCCCAATGTCCTGATGGCTTTGGTCTGGAGTGGGGGTGGAGTCCACAAAGCCCGTATGGGATTAGCTCAGGACATCCTTTTCCCCCTAACAGGGCCAGGGTTCTTTTCTCTTGGTGCTCTTTTCTCAGGAGAGGTGAATGTAAGGAGAACTTGAAACATAAAGGATTTTTTAAAGCTCACCAATATAATTAATTTTTTTTTTTCTGCCCCTCTTGCAGTTTTCATTGTTTGGAGCTAGCCTCTTAGCCCTTTCAAGTTGAAACTTCCATTTGACAGTGGAAATTTTCTTTCCTCAAACCATATTACCAGGTTTTCAGTGGGACCTTTCCCCGGATCTGAGCAGTGGTGAGATTTTCATCTGCCTCCAACTGAGACAAGGGGAACTTTGGTTTTTTTGGTTCAATGAAATGGTTCCAATGTCATGCAGTTTTGGCAAGCTCTGGATTAAAAGTAAATGCAATTTGGGCCTCCCCTGGTGGCGCAGTGGTTGAGCGCTGGGCTGCGAAGCTGCCCGCAGCCTTTGCAGTGCCGGTTCGATCCCTGGGCCCCGGAGAGGGTCCCACATGGCACTACAGACCTCTCCTGCCATGCCCTCTGTTCCCCTCAGCAGTGTATTTCATCAGTCTGCCTGTTCTGTTCCCCGCTCTGGCTCTGGTGAATTCTCTCACCCTCCCGCACTTCTGACTGTACCCAGTGCTTGTATAAATAAATAATCTTAAAAAAAAAAAAAAAGTAAATGCAATTCACATATTTGAGAAGCAAGAAACTTATTTTACATTTTAGGTGATTTCAAAAGCAAAAGAGTCTAAATGATTGTGGGGGGGGAGAAAAATATGTAGTTTGAATGCTAAGCATTTTATATTTATTATCATGCAAATTACAGAGATTAATGCTTGACAGGATGTTCTGGAAAAAGGAAAAAGTGATCCCCTCCTGCCCAGCAGATTTGGACCCTCTCCTGTGTTTTCCTTGTGATGTTTATTCAATGGAAGCATTGATTTTAAAAGTTAATAAGATACTTAGTGCATTGAATTTGTAGAGTCACAGCTGTTAGATTACGTGTCCTAAGTTATAAAGCAAAACCAAATAAGTGACTTGAGGTGTTTGAAAGTGTGGGGACCCCAAATACTCTGGTACCCTGACTCTTTAGTGTGCCTACCCTAAACAGGGTACTCCCTGCTGCTCTGCATTGTCCTACAAATATTTTTCTTCTTCTATTTTGATGATCCATTTCCAAAACAGAAAAGAAATGATCAGCTCAGGGAATTATGGTTTAGCAGAAGTGAGGTTTCCTTTTCCAGTCTGTAACAGATTGGACCTACGTGTTCCAGAATCCACTCCCCTCTGCAGGTCTTTGCCAGGTGTTGACAGATCCCAGAGGCTGCAGGGCAGTGGGGCATGAAGCCACCTGCCTTCTGCCGCCCCAAGGGAGGACCTCCCTGACCCCCCTTCCTGGTTGAGCCCCCACCTCACAGGTACAGGATTGTGGGGACCCAGAAGGGCAGGAGCAGGCATGATGAGTAGTACCCCAGCACTGCATCCACGGGCTCAATGACTAACTTGAACCAGGCTCAGAGAAGTGTCTTATGCCAAAAAGAAATATTTTTTAGGAAAAAGGCACTCATGTGATCCTGCCAGGCAGCTTGTTATTCCTGTGCTTGGCTCTTTGGGAGTAGGGTGTGTGCCCACAGAAGCAGCAGATACATTTTCCCTCCTACTTTGGGGTCGTTGCCCACAAAACACACAATACCACTTGCTGTTTGGGAAAATAAAATATGTGCCGAAGGATAACTGGTTTCCTCTGGCCAGGGTCGACCGAACTTTCCTTCCTCATGTTTGCACGCACATTTGTGTTTCCCCACAATGGTTAACTCTAGTCCCATTGCACCAGAAAAAGAGGTGAACACACAAAACTTGAGTTTTTCGTTTATGTGACCTGTGGCCAGGCCCAAGATCAAAGAAGAGGCTAACACTGACCCACAAGGCTTGTCCCCCTCATGTTTTTGAACCATTCATTTGGCCCCTAATACTGCACTGTTTCTCAGATTTTTAAAAATTCTCTTCTTGTTGCCACAGCTATATTTTTCAAGAGACAAAATCATAGATCTGGTTGTATGTATCTTTGAAGAGGCTGCAGCATCAGAAAATAACTGGTACATGATACCAGGTGCCAGGCATGTCAAGCTTGTATCCCAGAGATCCGAACCTCACAACCAAGGTGCCTTTCTCTTTCTGGGGGGCAGATGTGTTGCTGGGTAGACTCCATCTCTCCCATAAGAAAGACCTTTCTTTTCACCACCAAGCTTTCTTCTCATTTATCTGCCGATATTATTTAAAGTGGAAGTATCTAATGGCTTTCTAAGCATTGAACTTTCTGGGTGTTTGTGTTGAACAGTTGATCCTCTTCCTGTTAATATCCTAGGGAAGAGAATCAGTGCTTTTTAAGCCATCCAGTTTTTTTTTAAAAAACCAACATTGAGGCTAACCATCATCTCCTGAACTTGGGGTTTGTTTTCATGTTTGCTTGATTCTGGTTTTGGTTTTAGCTTTATACCCCAGGCTTCAGCCTTGAAAAAATCTCTTTCAGCAGTGCTGTGGACTTACCAGGTAGAGATCCTTTGAGGAGCTCCCCACCTGCTTCATTCTTGCTTTTTGCGATTGCTACCTGGGGCCTTTTGGGGTCAATGGAAAAGTGACATTAAAACTGGGCACTGCAGGGGGTAATTGCTATTCTCATTTCTCAAATGAGGATTTGCAAAGAGGACTGCAAGCCTTATATCCAAAGAGTTATCTAAGATGAGAATTCTCTTTAAATAGAAAAGATTGGAGTCCCTCAGGTATGTGAGACTCAGTGGTAAGGAAATCCATATGATACTGGTTTGAAAAGTTAAGCATTTGGGGTTAGATTTGAATAAATTGGAAATATACTCCTCTGACAAAATTCTTGCGCCCTGAGTAGCTCTGAAAAAAGCATGGAAACACTTATAATATTGTGTAAAACCCACACTTATAATATTGTGGGTGCGAGTGTGGGCTTAACTCTGAGACTGATTTATTGCCAGGTAGGCTAGTGAGTAATAAAGGAGTAATTGGAATTCTTATTGCTGAACTCTCAGGTGCTGTCAGAAGCCCAGGCTTGCTTTTGACCTAGTAATTAGCTTGAATTCAGCAGACTCATTATATTTCTAATTTCATCTCCATTGAAAGATAAAACAGACTTGAAAGTAATTAATTATTACAGCTGGCTGTTAATGGTAAAATGAATTGGCTTGGAAAATTCTTTTCTTATCATGTGAACTATTTTCCCAGGATGGAAATGTGGTAACATTTTACACATGTGTTTTTAATCTCTTAAGTAGGTGCCCTTGTCACTTGCTCCAAAAGAGGTGGTTTTCCAGAAAATTATTGAGAATAAGTGTTGGGTCTATCTTGTGTCTGTAGCCGCCTTATGACTGGTTTCCTCATGGGTGATGTTTTGGAGGGTTTATTGCCATGCACGTCTCCCCTGCTATTTGAAAGTAGGGCATACCTATTTGGTATGATTTTTGTAGGTTATTTGGGGGTTTGGGAATGTGATTATCATTAATTTTTAGGGGGAAATTTTTGAGCATTCCTAGGCCCCCCCAAATAATCTACCAAATCATACCAAATAGCAATGTTCTACTTTCAGAAGGTGGGGCAAACTTGCAAGGTCTTGTGCTAGGGCCCCAGAGTTAGGGAGCTGAATCCCAGCACCCCAGCATCCAGTAAGTGGATAATTATAATACAAATGACGATAACAGTTAAGATTGCTTTCAGCTGCGATAAACAAAAATCCCAACTTAGAATGGCTTAAATTGATAGGGGATGGTTTTGTCATTTGTCTCATACCACGTCTGGCAGTGAGCAGTTGCTAGCATTGACCTAGCTGCTCCATGGCAGATCCCAGATGCAGCGTCCTGCCTGTCACCCCTTTATTCTGTGCTGCTTTCACCCTCATGCTAATCCCTAGGCATGACAAGATGGCCACTCAGCTCCACGCACATTGTTTGTGATAAAGGGAGGAAGAAACAAAGCTTGCCCCAAACCAGCTTCCCTCCAGCAGTTGTTCATTCATATCTCTTAAAGCTGATCTATGTGATATGGCCATTCCTGGCTCCCAGGGTGGTGAGGAAAGGAAGTGTGGAACTTGCCAGCATATGCTAGAGATGGGCATGGGGAAGGGGTCCTTGTGTCTTTAGGGGCCTCTGTACTTGAAGGGCTGTCGCTCCAACATGTGTGGCATCAGGAACGGGAGACTGAAGGGCTTGGGAACAGTCAAAAAGATGAAAAGGAGCAGCAGATATAAAACCTTGCGAAGGTTGGAGGCACTCTGAGGACACCTCTGGGTTGTCTTTGATCCAGCCATGACCAAGCGGTGAGAGGGCTGGGCCTACAGGGCCCAGGAGCCTACCTGTGGGGTCTGAAGTTTAACCTTTTGCACTGAGAAGTGATGATGGTGAGGGTGGGGGAGCTGGACAGAGTAAGAGGAAAGCCAGCAGGGGCCCTTGTGCACAGGGAAGGAATAATGAAACCCTCAATCAAGACACCACAATGGTGACAGAGGAAAAGAAATGAATTGGGGAAGTTCCTCCAAAGTCCCTGGAGGTTGGTGTCTGCTTGAATGTTAGTGGTGAGGCAGAAAGAATTAAGGATTACCTTATGATAGCCGGTGAACGGACAGGGGAGCTGGCCTCCAAGGAGAATGCTGGTGGGGACCAAGTTTGAGGGGTGAACTTACTCATTCTGTCCTAGATCTATGGGGATATGTTATATCCTCAGATGGTTGGAAATGGAGGCTGGGTTTGATGAAGGAAGTGGGGACTTCAACGTGTCTAGATTAGGGACTTTGTCTATGGGGGAGCATGGAAGTACTAGCAAATACACAATGGCTGGGTTGGGAGAACCAAGGTAAGAGAGTGGCCTGCTCACTGCACACTGGCTGGAAGTCATTCATTCAGATGCATGAGTTCATCGGTCCACATTTCCTTGCCAAATACAATGTTTTCTCCAGTGAGCTTTCTTAGTGCAGCACATTCCCTGGAGTGAGTGCCCCTGACCTCAGTACTTCACCTTGCTGTGCTTCTCTTTCCTTTTTGTGTCCTCAGATGGTGACGCCTCTGATTACTTGTCTGCAGAAGTCAGAAAAGGAGGGCTAGAGACCTGGGCCTCTTCAGTGGGCATGGATTGCCCACAGGAGCTTAGGTGAAGTTGGCAGGCATAACCTACATTGTTCTTCTCCTCACTCCCCATTGCATGAGTTTGCAGTGACTCTTGTGTTCAGATAGACCACAGCACGTGTCCTCTGCAGACCTAATACCCTCAGTCATTCGCAGTGTAGAATATTAAACATGGGAGGGGATGGAGAAATATGACAGAAATCCTCTGTAATGTCACCACCCACAAAGTGCTGTTGCAATGACTCGTTTACACTAAAACTGCCACCCATCTCAGGGGCATTATGATGCTTCCTAAACAGATACCTGTAGGGTAAATGAAGTGAAAAATCAGGCTTTTTTCCACCCTCCCACCACCAGCGTGGATTCCTGGGACTGACAGTTATGGGCAACTGAGCCCAGAGAGCATGGGGTGCGCATGTGCAAGTGAAGCCACCTGTCCCGAGAGGCTAGGATAAAAGGGAGGCATCACTCTGAGACAGGACTGCAGCTGTTAGAGGACCGCTCTGAGATGAGACTGCAGAATGAAAGAGAGAATGCCAGAGAGATGTCCAGAGAGGCCAGAGAAAGAACAGGGATTCATGAGTGGGGGGCTGAGGAGCTCTGTTTCCTGCCTGCCTCCAGCCCCCCTGTCGGGCCCATGCCTGCCTCCTTGCATGCCAGCCTCCCTGCCTGGTATGCCTGTGTACCTGGTTCCCTGAGAGAGTATCAAAGGCCTGCAAAAAATCTATCGAGGGCTCCGGCACTCTCTCTATCCATCTGCCTGAATCGACAGTGAACCTGCCCTGTGCATGTTTGTACTTCAATACCCTATTAATACATGTAGGTAGGAAATATTAAGTTCACTCTACTGGTCAAGCAGCTTTCCTAGCTTCCTAGGCATACAGCAGTAAACAAGACAGACCAGGTCCTCTCACCATTTTAGTTGGAGAGGTAGTCAGCGCATCACTGAATAAGGTGGTGTTTGATGCTACAGGAAAATGCAAAGGGTAATGGACTGCCCTGTGGAGGGGGTGACCTGGGAACTTCTCTTAGCAGTGATACTGATTTGAGATCTGAATGAAGAGAAGGTGTCAGTCTTACGGAGACTGAGTAGAGGAGGCTTCCAAGCAGGGGACAGGTTTGGGTAGGAGCTTGCACCTTTTGAAGAGTAGACAAAGGTGAGTATCCAGAAGACAGTATGTGAGGAGCATGCAGTTAGTACATGAGGTTATACCAGATAAACCTGCCATAAGTTGAAAATATCATTGAGTCAAAAATACATTTAACACAGCTAATCAACTGGACCTGGCCATTATAGCTTTGCCTAGCCTTAAACATGCTCAGAACACTTCTACTAGCCTCCAGGTGGCAGGATCATCTAGCACAAAGCCTGTTTTACCCCTCTCCAGGTGTCCACTGCCGCTGCCAAAGTGTTGAGTATCTAATGTAATTTGAATATGGTACTGAAAGCAGAAAGAACAGTTGGTAACTATCATAATTGCCTGGCTCACCAGGATCTTACCTTGTCTTCCAGTCTGGGAAAAGATCAAAATTAAAAGTATGTTTTCTACTGAATATTGCTCTTGTAGCATCATTAAAGCTGAAAAACCCAAGTCGAACTGTGTAAGGCGGGTACTGTTTGTAATAGGAAAATTGGTTGGAGGAATAATCAGGGGCTCAATTTGTAGAGCCCTACCAACCATAGCAAGGAACTGAAGATCACATCTGTAGTGCAGTAGTTCTCTATTGATTCAGGCAGGCGGGTAAAGGAGAGTCCTGGAGCCCTCAGTGGCTTTTTCAGGCTTTAATGATCTTTCTACACCAAATGTAGTGAGGCAACCAGACACAGGGCAGACAGGTAGAGGGGACTGGAGGCCAGGAGGCCTCCTAGCTTCCAGCAAATCTGTATAATTTTCTCTTTGTGCTCTCTCTGGCATTCTCTCATGGTCCTGCCTCTGTAGTCACCCGCTCTTATAGCCATTCGTAGCTGTTCACTGCCGCCACCATAGTGAACCGCCATCCTCAATGTGACAACTGACCTTATGTCCCCAGCCTCCAGGCTCAGGTGTTCCCTGCTTATGCATGCCCACACCATACTCCAGGGTCCACCATCAGGCATGCGTGCCCTGAGCCCATGATCTCAAGGACCTCCTGCATTCAAGGCTGCAGGTGATAGCCTCAGAGGCCAGTGGCATAAAAAGCCTGACCAACTCACTTACCCTACGACATTCTATTTCCAATACTTGCAGTGAAAATCATTGGAAGATTTTAATCTAAGGGTGGCATAATTTTCATTATGAGAATATAACCCTACAGTGTTATAATGAATTGACTGGTAATCCCCAAATTTTGGGTTTATGTCCTAACCCCTAGAACCTGTAAATGTGACTTATTTGGGAAAAATAAGATGTAATTGACTTAAGGATCTGAAGATGAGATCATCTGGATAATCTGGATGGGCTCTAAATCCGGTGACAAGTATCCTTATTCCAGGCAGCATAGAAGATACAGAGGGGAAGGCATGTGGAGGTGGAGGCTGAAATTGCAGTTATGCAGGTGCAGGGCTTCCTTGAAGCTTCCTTCCCAGCAGCTGGAGGTGACAAGGAAAACTCCTCTCCTACAGCTTTCAGAAGCTCTTTGACCCTGCTGGCATTTTAATTCTAGAATGTTGACCCCCAGAACTGTGAGATAATATATTTCTGTTGTTTTAGGCCACCAAGTTCCTGGTAAATTATTTTGCCGCCACGGGAGCGCATACAAGTGTCTCACAGACTTGACATACAGTGGGAGGTGGAGGACTAAGATCCTGGGGATGAAGTGGGAGGCAGTTAAAGTAAGTAACCCTGGGGAAGAAGCATGTGGCTTCGATCAACAGCAGTGGGAGTGATGAAAAGTGCTCTGCTATGAAACATATTTTGGAAGTAGAACCAACAGGATTTTTCAATAGATGAGATGGAGACAAGGGATAGAAGCTTTTAAAATCTATTTGGTATTTGGTCTGAAGAACTGAAGAGGCATGAGTACTGCAGTCTGAAATGTGCAAGGCAAGGGGAAGGAGAGGGGCAAATTTCGGCTCAGATTTTCAGGGTGAGGGGGGATGATACGGGCAGAGGTGGCCTGAGTAGGACATAAGCAAGAAATTCTTTGTGCACCTATGAATTTTGAGATGTCTGTGTCACATCCAAGGATGGAATTTTGTATAGGATGTTAGGCATACATTTGGAGCTCAGGAAAGAGGTGAGGGCAAGTGAAATTGAGCATCACTGACATAAAGACCAGTGGTTCTTTTTTTTTTAAAGATTTATTTATTTATTTATACAAGATTGATTGATTGATTGATTTATACAAGCACTGGGTACAGTCAGAAGCGCGCGGGGGGGGGGGGGGTGAGAGAATTTACCAGAGCCAGAGCGGGGAGCAGAGCAGGCAGAAGGAGCGAAGTACACTGCTGAGGGGAGCAGGCGGCAGGAGAGGTCTGCGCACCATTCGGGACCCTCCTCTGGTGGCCAGGGATCAGCCAGGGATCAAACCAACATTGCAGAGGCCGCGGGCAGCTTCACAACCCAGCGCTCAACCGCTGTGCCACCGGGGAGGCCCAAGACCAGTGGTTCTTAACCCTAACTAGTCCCCATAGAAATTCTTCCACCAATTCCATCTTTCTTTGAATCCTGGGCTGTTATTTTTCCATCCTTCCCACTGGAGTATCTTGGGATGTTTAAAAAAGATACCAATACCTGTACTTTATGCAATACCAATTGAAATGAAATCTCAGTAGTATTTCAGAGTGCGCCAGGTGAGCCCGATGGGGGGCCAGAGTGAGAGAAGCACAGGTGTAGATGACAGCACAGGTGTGGACACATTCACTCAGAGCAGAGCTTCCTAAAAGGTAAGTTCTACTCATAGGTCACAGGTTGGTTAGACTTTGAACTCCTTGGCTCTCGGGGTGACCATAGTTTTGGGATTGAAGCCACCTTTCCCTTTTGGGGGACAATGAGGTAAAATAAAAAAGAAAGGGAGTGAGTGTAGATGGAGTAGTTCGTGAAGACCCAGTCCTGGGTGGCTCAAATACTGCCTGCTTACCAAGAAGGAAGGGCTGGTCAAGAAAAGTGGGAATACTCTGGGAACATGGGAGACAGACAGCTGGGTTGTGTTTGATCAGAGCTAACGGAAGAAAGTGTTTCAGGAAGGAGACAGAATCCTTGTAGTCCAAGGATGCTTAGAAACTGAGAAACTTGAGTTTCTCAAGTTTGAATTTGGGAATTTCACAAGTTAGAAGGCAAGTGACCTTGAGAACACGGCCCTATTTTCAGAGGGGTTTGGATACAAGTTGTCATCGAGCCAGTGGAAGGGAAGTGCATTTTGATCTCCTAGGTATCCTCCCTTGCCTGGTGCATTGCTCTGCTTCCCCCCTTGAATTCCTGCATATCTGTGGTTTAGAGGATTTTATTTAAAATGACTTTGTTGAATCAAATATTTATTCTTTTACAATGTGGTATCTGAATCCACTTGTTAATGTATCAGTTTTCTAAATGGTAGAGCACCTGCGCCTCTGTTCCTTTCATGTAAATCTTTTTTTTTTTTTTAATAAGACATTGCTACAGATGAAATCCTCTTGCTGTTTCCCTGTATATGTGATTGTTTAGCCTTTTGAGTCTTGTCTCTTGAGCAAGGGTGTGCTAGCTTAATGAATCACACCTGCTTCACACTTGCACGTAAATAGTGTTGTCAAACTTCATTGCCTGGTACACAGTCAGCACTCAGCAAACATTAGGTGACACTTAGGGCTAAAATGACCTTCTAGGGCCTCTCCTGGTGGCGCAGCGGTTGAGCGGAGGGCTGGGCTGCAAAGCTGCCCACAGCCTCTGGAGCGCCGGTTCGATCCCTGGCGGCCTGCAAGGGTCCCACATGGCATGCAGACCTCTCCTGCCGCACCCGCTGCTTCCCTCAGCAGTGTACTTTGTCACTCTGTTCGTTCCCCACTCTGGCTCCGGTGAACTCTCTCACCCTCCCACGCTTCTGACTGTACCCAGTGCTTGAATAAACAAACAAACAAACAAATAAATAAACAAATAAATGAATGAATAAATGAATAAATCTTTAAAAAAATAAATAAAATGACCTTCTAGCAGACACCACAGCTGCCCCAGGGAGAGCAAGGTGAGTGCTTTAAGTGCCCTTGGGGGTGGGCACTGGGGCCACATGGTGTTGGGTGGAAGAATTTCTGCCCTTTTCTGGCTCCCCCACTTTACCCCCTCTTCTCCTGGATTTGGCCCTTAGTGCTCCCTCTGAGGCTGATGAGCACAAGTGCCAGAGTGAAGCAGGGTGGGGGCTGCCTTGCCTTCGAAGTCTTGGCTACTAATTCTCCATGCCACCCTGGCTGTATGTTCTCAAAGAACCCTTGTACACCCATGCTGGTTTCCTTGGATGGTGGAAGTCAAGCCTGTATGTGGGAGTTGGACTATAATTGATTGCAGTTCCTACAGCCTTAGAGAAATTGCCATTTCTGGAGCACTGCACATCAGGAGCCCCCTCCCTGCACTGCACCCCTCCAGCCTGGCAGATGGGCCTGGACCCTGCTAAGAATTCTGTGCCATGTTGTAGGGGAACAAACAGCAGATTTGTTTTAAGTTCCTAAGAAATATTGAGGAAACTCCAGAATTTACTCCCTTTCATGCAGTCATCCCCTGTATTTCTGCTTTACCCATGGCACGGAGAGTGTGCCCTCAAAGAACAGGCAAGCTTTCAATTTTGTCTGTCTGCAGAGATTGTGGAATTGTCATAGCTTTGGAGGGCTTCCAATTAAGAAGTTGGATTTGGGCTGTACCTTAGTGTTTGTAAGTGCCGCGTGTCTGTGTTATAATTTATCTTCTGTTTCTATGGAAGGGTACACTTCTAGTACTCTGTACAATGGCAGGATTTTTAAGGAGAAAAGGAAACCTAGAACTCCTAGAAGTTGTTTAGATGAAAAACTATCATCTCACATCCATATTTCAAAGCCTCAACTTTTTAACTTTTCATTACAGGTTATTTTCAAACATATTCAAAATTAGAGAGAATTGTATAATGAATACTCCATGTGCCCACAAGCCAGCTGCCACCTCTCCCAAAATTGCCATTCTTGTTTCATCCAACCCACACACCTCTCCTACCTTCTTTTATTTTTTTCTCGGTATATTGTATTAGGAAATGTTTTCAAGTTGACGCTATGGTGACAAGGCCTCCAAACCTCAGTGGCTCACAGTAGCAAAGACATTGGCCCTTTATGAGTGCAGGGGACCTCGCTTCTCATCTTCTCAGCTCTGGGGCCAAGGCAGATAGGTGTGCAAGTCTCCACTTGTGGTTTTTGAAGGGGATCCTATACTAATAGGGGCCAGAACCTGGAGCCAAGAGAAGCAAGATTTCTTAGAAAGAAAAAGCATATCAGCATTGTCAGATACTTAGTAGATGTAAAAAGATGTTATGTTCTTCCATATATAGGTGTCTCCTTCTATCTGAAAATAGAACATTCCTATGTGGTACAATATGGTAGGTTATTTTGGGGGCCTGGGAATGCTCCAAAATTTTTCCAAATAAATGAGTAGTAATTATATCTTCAGAAGGAAATGTGTAGAGGATATGCCCGCATTTCTATTAATTGATCTGTACCCTAGCAGCAGGGAGTTAACATTGAAAGTTCTCTAATTGGGAATATGTACTCCAGGAGAAGTTAGTTATCATATGAAAGATTCTAACTAGGAATCCTCCCTCCTAAGGGTGTCTCAGCATGTACCTAAATCTCTATATTAGAGAGTCCATTCATTAGCCTAAGGAGTACTACAAGTCATTTTTACTGTTAAGATGGGTAGTTTTCAAGTTGTGTAGCTTGACTAGAGATGTTTATCTACTCTTGCTTGAAGGGCTGTAAAATCTACATGAACCCAATAAGGGTATATCTTTCAGAATGGTATTCTTGACTTGGGATTTTGTCCCATTCTATGTTCTGCACTTAATGAAGCATCCTAAAGAATTCTGTCACCTGATTTAATCAGAAGGTAGTGAATCCAGCTTCTTGAATAGTGTTGCCCCTATTTGAATCTTATCTTCCCAGTAGCTCCTTGGTCAGGTATTTAAAACATTACAGGGAAGAGTGATGGGCACCTCAGGACCCCCAAACCTCCTTGCTCTAAATGGGTTTTGTCATTAGCTGCATGAAGATAAACATACTCCAGAGCGTAAGACCTTCAATGGAAAATAACTTTAAATTTTTAAATTTTTCTTAAAGATTTATTTATTTATGCATACAAGAACAGAGGTGTGGTGGGGGTGAGAGGATTCACCAGGGACAGAGTGGGGAATGGAAAAGAACTGGCAGATTGACTGAAATACACTGCTGAGGGGAGCAGTGGGCCAGTCAGGAGAGGTCTGCTGTGCCATGTGGGTCACCTCCCTGGCCAGGAAGTGAACTTGCATTGCAGTGGCTGTGGATAGCTTCATAGTGCTGCATCTTAACCCCTATGCCACCAGGGAGGCCCTGAAAAAGAACTTTAATATAATTAGTATGCAATAAAGAGAAGAGAAAGAATATAGATAAAGTAATTTTCACATGAAACACCCGAAGTTACTTTTTCCCTATGGGTAAATGCACAGACAAACAGGGTTGGCCCAAAGGGGGCTACTGAGGCCCAAAATCTTGCCACAAGTCTAAGGCACCTTCTGGTGGGGACCCATAGGAAAGGAGCAGAAGGGGGTAGGCAAGTCTGGAAGGAAAAGGACAAATTCAAAATACAAATCATGATAAAGGCTGCCATTGTCATCTTCCCATAGATCTCTCACCCACATCTCTGTCACTTTCAAGTGTCTCCTTTCATGTCCCCCAAGGCCCTGGTACAATTCCAAAGCCTAGAAGCAGGCACAGCTTCTTTTTATGTCTCTCTGCTCCATGTGCCTCCTCCAGTTCTTCTTGATCTTTTTCTCCCTTTCTCTCTGTTTCTTCTGCTGCTTCCTCCTGTTCTGCTCCACCCTTACTTGGGTGGAGCAGAAAATCTGGAAACTCCTCTGTGTATGGATATCACACTGTTACTGAAGGAGAGAGAGATATCACACTGTTACTGAGTTTACAGCAGGTTGTGTGGCTATTTTATGCCTCTTCACTGTGAAATACCACCTTGTAGGAGCATTTAATGGGAGGGGACCTGTGGCTCTTACCTTCATTTAACTGTTGGATTTTACTGAAATTTTCCCATGACTGTGGTAAATGTCCTCCATATTGGGTCACTTTCAGTGAAGGCAATAAGAAGCCTTTGGAAGGGAGCCTTTGGATTCTCTGTTGGGGAGAAGAGTCCCGGATTAGTATCTTCCCAAACTACAGAGTGGCTACAAAGTTCCTATGTATCAGGTTTTCAATTGTTATCAAGCCCTGCTCTAACCCCCAATGGGGAAGAGGTCTTGAAGGATGCAGGGAAAATGAAATATGTATGCAGACTTCTTACTAATATGCCTAGAAACAGCATGGCCAATCTGAAAGAGGATACATGTTGTCGAGATAATTCCTTTAGTTATTTCAGCAGCATCAATTGTTTGTACTAACATCTGTGCCAATTGCTTTACATGGATTATTTTATACAATCCTGGTGACAACTCCATGAGGTAAGAAGTAGCATTCCTTTCTGACAGTGAAATGAGGGTATAAAGTTTCCCAGGGCCACATACCTTTAAGAAAAGCAAGTTTAGAAAATCAGATTTCTCAACCTATTATTCTAAGCACTGTCTTTTACTTACACCTGTGATGTGGCAAAGGACTTTTTGTTGTTGTTGTTTGCACTTTCCTCCCCATGTTCTCAAGCTTTAAGAACATCAAAGTTTTTTTTTTTTTTTTAATTTTTTGAGTAGCTAGTCTTTGATTTTTTTTTAAAGATTTATTTATTTATGCATACAAGAGCTGGGGTACAGGCTGGGGGGTGTGTGTGAGAGGATCCACCAGAGACAGAGTGGGGAACAGAACAGGCAGATTGACTGAAATATACTGCTGAGGGAAGCAGCGGGCGAGACAGGAGAGGTCTTCTGCACCATATGGGTAGTCTCTCTGGCCAGCTGGGGATCAAACTCGTGCTGCAGAGGTTGTGGATTGCTTCATAGTGCTGTGCTTAACCCCTTGCCCCACCAGCGAGACCCAAGAACATCAAAGTTTTTAAAGGTCTAATGGAAAAGAAAAAAAAAAAACTTTATCCTAGATTGCCTCCAAAAGATATAGAGATTTTCCCTCCTGGACAATGCTGACACCTATGTTTTCATCCAGAGGTCACCAGAAGCCCCAGGGCAGTGGAGGAGTGGAGATTAAGTTGGATCAGCAGGCCCAGAGCTCCCCCTTTCCTGCCCACTGTCAAAGCTTAGACCTATTGTGACTTCCATTCAGGAGTTAAGCTTGGGGCCAAGAACTGTATTGATTATGTATGGAAGTGGGGTTGAAAGTCAGCATCAAGTAGATGGTATGTCATCTCCTGTCATCCAGCATTTTGTCCATTACCTTTTGAGCCTGTCTTCCACAGGGCAAGGTGCCCAACTGTTCTCAGGGGAAAAGAAATCAAAATCCTGAATTGTCCACTGTGGCATTCATGCCCAAAGAAAAATGCCTACAGCATAAATTTAAAATCCTATTCTAAAAGTGCATCATTGGGAGGCCTTTACAATATAATAACTTTTAAACCTCTGGGTGGCGATGGCTACAGGATAATTATGTCAAACCCAAAGGCAAACCTGAGGGAAATGGCCAGTGGAGGAATAGAGCTTTGATTAACAGATCAGAAAGCCTAGTTTAATATATTGGGACTTTAGTAAAAGCTAGACCTGTTGTTTTGTTGCTTTTTCAGCTTTGCTTTGTTTTGCTGTTTTGTCAAAATTCTAAGAAATGGGTCTAAGAATTAAAATTATTCTTTTTTTAAAAAAAGGATTTATTTATGCATACAAGAGCTGGGGTACAGGCCAGAGATGTGGGTGGTGAGAGGATTCTCCAGAGACAATGGGGAACACAACAGGCAGATTGTCCAAAGTACACTGCTGAGGGGAGCAGCAGGTGAGTCAGGAGAGGTCTGCTGTGCCATGTGGGCTGCTCCCTGGCCGGCTGGGGATCAAACTTGTGCTGCAGAGGCTGCGGATTGCTTCATAGTGTGGTGCTTAACCCCTTGCACCACCAGGGAGGCCCCAAAATTATTCTTATAATTATTCATAAATCACATTCCTGACTTAAAAAAATATTCTCTCAAGCCCATCTTTCTGTTCTTATGTTCAGTACACTGGATGTGTTACAGGACAACTCCGATATAAAAACTGGTTACCTGACTATGGGTCCTCACCCTCATGCTTAAAGGCGAGTTAAACTGCAGATACACACAAAAGCTTAGCAAAAAATTTATTTACAAGGGAAGGGGAAATGAGCAGATGTACAACTCAAGGAGAAAAGAGGGAGATAAAATCTTAAAAGCTTCCTACCCATTCCACGGACCTGGAATCCCAAATGACCTGCTGAGAACACATGCTGCCTGACCAAGACAAGAGCATGAGGAGAGAGAGAGAGAGAGAGAGAGAGAGATGCTTTTATTTACAAATAGAGAAAATGGCTACTTAACTGCTCCCCCCTTGGGGATTTTCTGGTTTGGCTACTAGAACAAGCTTCTCATAAGTTGGTGCTGCTTTTAGGCCAGCTCCATGGCTGGGCCTTTCCAGAGCTAGGCTCCTGTTTTGACTCTCCTCTATATTAAGTGTGTCTTTTTATTCTGATTCTTTGATATCTTGAGGCCCTGCTGATCCTAAAGGAACTGCCCTACTAGGGATAGCCAGTTCCTGGAATAAAGAAAGGGCTAACTTGTAAGTGTGCCTTTCATATTCAAATCAACCAATCCCAAACTCACACCCCTTTTTACACTCTCACTCTCCAAACTTCTATCCTGTCCCAGTGACCCAGACAAGTAGGGACAGTCCCTATGCCCCAAAGCACACCTAATGGTTCAAACTAGCCAATATTATGCCTGCAGACCCTTCCTGTGGAAGCCACAATAAATGTGATTTGCTTGGAACTCTGAAAAAGCTGTACTAAAGATGCAAAGTAATTTTGGTTCTAATGTCTTGTTGGATAGCGAGTCATGTGCTACCTTTTCTACCTCTAGTAACTAACGAGGGCATTGACGATAGTGCTCAGTAGATACACAGTTGAACAAGCTGAAGTTTGAGAAAGGGAAGTGATTCTCTGATCTTTTTTCATAGGAACAGCGATAGCTGTGATGCTTAGGGGAAAAAAATGCCCTTGTCATATTTCCTGTGCTATATACCATATCATTTCATATCTTCCTATAAATGCTACTAAATTATAACTGATGTGGCCCTGTTAACTTACAGGGCCTTAGTAAGTAGCCCTATTAACTCCTTAACGAAGTTTTAATATATTTTTCTTAATATAGTTAAATTATATTCTTTCCCCCAACATCTCTTATTCCCCTTGACCCTTTTCCTTCCCACCACTTAAACTCAGAAACTCACTCCATTTATTATAGCCACTAGTTTTTATAAGGATTTTACTTTGTTGAATTACCCACTATATAAATGTCCAATATTTGTCTTTGTCATTCTGACTTGCTTTATTTATACATAATTCCCTTGACCTCCTTCCATTTTTTTGCTGAAAATGGCGGCATTTCATCTCTCTTTATAGCTGAATAGTATTCTATTATGTGGATAGACCACATTTCTTGATCCAGTCCTCTGTCAGTGGGCATGTAGATTGTTTCTATGTTCTAGCTATTGTAAATAGTGCTGCAACAAATATTGAGCATATAGTTTTTTCTGTTGATGGTTTAGCATTCCTTGGATAGATGCCCAAGAGTGGGATTACTGGTTCATACCCTGTTTCCATTTTTAATTTTTTAAAGGTAAATTCAATTTCCATAATACCTGTAATAGTTTATATTCCCACGAACACTGATAAGCTTCCTCTTTATAAATCCTCTCCAGCATTTCTTGTTGGGGGTCTTTTTAATGTGTGCCATTCTCCCAGGTGTGAAGTGATTCCTCATTGTGGTTTTAACATATAACTCTTATTGGAGCAGTGATGAACATTTTTCTGTGTACCTATTGGCCTTTCTATATCCTCTTTGGTGAATTTTCTGTTCAGATCTGCTGCACGTTTATTAATAAGGTTGTTTGTTTTTCTACTGTTGAATTGTGTAAGATTTTTATATATCTTGGGTATGTACCCCTCATCAGTTATGTAATACCTAAACATTTTCTCCCATCCAGTAGGATGTCCTTTTAATCTACTGGTGCATTTCCTTTGCTATGTAAGACCTTTTTAATTTAAGGTGATCCCAGTGATTTATTTTTGCTTTTATTTCCCTTGTCATAAGAGTAGAGTCACCAAAAACATCTTTATTCATTGATGTCATAGAACAGCAACAATATTTTATTGTTTCAGAACTTATATCTAGATCTTTACTTAATTCACTTGGAATTTACTTTTGTGTGAGGAGTTAGAGAGTGATCTAACTTCATTATTTTATATGCAGTCTTCCAGTTTTCCCAGCACCATTTATTTAATAAAGAGGCTCTCCTTTTTCCCATTGTAGTATCCTGGCTGCTTTATCATAAATTAAGTGCATTTGGTTTTGTTTCATTGATTATATATCTTATGTTTATGCCAGCGCCATACTGTTTTCAGTATTGTTGTTTTATAGTAATGTTTGAGGTAATATGATACCTTCATTTCTCTCCTTTTTTCTCAGGATTGTTTTTGCTGTTCAAGGCCTTTTTATGGTTCCATATAAATTTTCAATATTTTTTGTTCATTTCTTTAAAAATATTATTGCTATTTTAACGGGGATTGTGTTAAATTTTTTATTGCTTTAGGAAGCATAATCAGTTTGATTATATTAATTCTCCCCATCATGAGCATGGAATGTCTTTTCATCTCCTTATGTGACTATCTAACTCCTTTAATAATGTCTTATAGTTTTCCTTATATAAATCCTTTTCCTCCTTCTTAATTCCAAGGTATTTGATTATTTTTGAAGTAATTGTGAATGTAATTTTTTTTAAGTCCTTTTTCTTCTCATTTGTTGTTTGTATATAAAAATGCTATGGGTTTTTGTAATTTTGACAAATTACTTTGACAAAGTGAGGCTCATGTGGGAGGGCAGCCAGCTCAGAGTTAATGGCAAGAAGGAGCATGAAGAGAATGAAAAATTTTGACATTCCTTTGAAAATTTCACTTTTTTAAAGTAGGCTGGATAAGGTGATCTTTGGTTGTAAAACATGCAGAGGTTAGTAAGAAGGCAACACTACATATATTAAAAATCCATTGAGAAGTAGTTCCAAGTATAAGAGAAAAGATCACTATAAATTTAATTGTAAAGATAGAGATGATCATACAAGACATTTAAAAATAAACAGTGCTGCTGTTGGTGGGAGTGCAAACTGGTCCAACCACTATGGAGAGCTGTGTGGAGATTTCTGGACCTACTAAACATAGAGCTTCCATATGATCCAGCAATTCCACTCCTAGGTATTTACCCAAAGGACACAGAAACATCAATTCCAAAGAGCACCTGCACCCCTATGTTTATAGCAGCACTGTTTACAATAGCTAAGCTTTGGAAACAGCCCAAATGCCCAAAAATAGATGACTGGATCAAGAAGATGTGGTACATATATACCATGGAATATTACTCAGCATTCAAAAAAGATAAACACATGCAATTTGCAGCAACATGGATGGCGCTGGAGGGGATCATGCTCAGCAAAATAAGCCAAAATGAAAAAGAAAAATACCGGATGGTCTCACTCATAGCAGGAATCTAGAAAACTTAAATAAGGGACCAGGAAAATGAATATAAGAAAGTGAAAATCAAAATCAACAAAAAACTATGAACCAGAGACACTTTTTGGGGGGTGGGGGGTGGGAGGGGAAGGATTGGGGTCAGAATGGGGCGTTTGCAATTGTATGGGGGAATATAAAAATAAAATTTAATATTAAAAAAAAATAAACAGTGCTGGGGGAAAATGTGTAGAAATAAAATAATTGGGATCAATAAGTGTTATATATTATTAATATTACCAATATGAGGGATAAAAGGAATAAGCACATGTTGTAGCATCACAGGAATGAACCCTGAAAATTGTTAATGCATAGAAAATGATTCATAATAGTAATTTCTAAATTGGAATTATAAATAAAATATTTAACATTTTGGATTAGGTAATCTGGGACAATCAATAAGCATGTAGAAAACTGAGAAAATTACATATTGAAGCAGAATCAGCAGAACAAAAGGAGTTGTTTGGGTAAAAGATTATATGCTGACCTAAAAGAAAAGAGAAAATCACAGTACAATTGACTCATGAATGACACAGATTTCAACCACAAGTATCAACTTGCACGTGGATTTTTTTCTGTTCTGGAGTTCCATATTCTCAGATTCAGCCACCCATGAGTGTCTGCTGGTTGAATCTGAGGATATGGATCCTGTGTGTATGAAGGGCTGGATATAAATTATATGCAGATTTTGTAATGTGTGCATGGGTACCCCTAATTCACTTCCCCCTCAGTCCCTTGTTATTCACGGTTAACTGTATTACTAACAAGCTCTTATTTAGCAAACAAAAACTGTACATCACAAAAGTATGTTTCTATATTGGGGGGAAAACCCCAGGAAGAAATGAGAACTTACCTCAGGGCAAAAGGCCAGCTCTCACCTGGAAATCAGAGTACTGCATACTTCTGCAGGAAAATGAGTACTATTTGTACAAACATACCTAGGAACTGTATATGTGAACCCCTGGGAGCGGCCTCTGCTGGGAGTGAGTGAGTTGTTAGAGTGTCTTAGATTTCTGCTAATAAGCTCTCTTTTAAGCTAGAAATTTATATTGCATGTAAGGCTAGAAGGGACTGTCAGGGTCATGTAAACCACTCAGTTATATTCATTGGTGACTTGCAGGCTGCCTTTGACCCATTGTTACTAATACTAAAAGATTGGAAACTCTAAATGTCCAACAGTTGAATATACCAGGGGTCTTACATAGCATAAAATACTGCTTTAAAGAACAGGTGGATTTTCATGATTTGATATGGAACCATCTCTGGGATATATTGTTCAAAGCAAATGTAACTACTGGGGCACAACAATGCATGTGGTATACTATTTATGACAAAAATAAAACTATGTTTTTTGGACATCTATGTGTCTAAATTCTTAGAAAAATTCAGGAACTACATATTCAACAATAAGCTGGAATTGAGGAGGAGGTAGGTGGTGAAGGAGGTGTTTGTTTCATCAGTATTTTGAAAATTTTACAATGAAATGTACTGATGTGTTGAGTAATTGATAGTTTTTACAACATACAATTTTGACTTAAAATTTTTTTAAAGATTTATTTATTTATGCATACAAGAGCTGGGGTACAGGCCAGAGATGTAGGGGGTGAGAGGATTCACCAGAGATAGAGTGGGGAACAGAACAGGCAGACTGACTGAAATACACTGCTGAGGAGAGCAGCAGGTGAGACAGGAGAGGTCTGCTGCGCCATGTGGGTTTCTTTCTGGCCAGCTGGGGATTGAACTCATGCTGCAGAGGCTTCTTTTTGCTTCATAGTGTGGTGCTTAACCCCTTGGGCCACCAGGGAGGCCCTTGACTTCAACTTTAACCTGTTATTTGTATTAGTCCCTTTGGAATACAACTCATCCTCTGGGCCACTTGACATCCTATCTTCTTTGATGCCTTTACAATTATTTATCTGTTTATAGATAAGGATTCCACATGAAATTATCAACACTTAATAGTTAAACAAGAAAATAAGAATTTTATTAGCCATTATTCTATGCTTACATCACTGATAGCAGTTATTGCTATGGAAACTTCTTTCCAAGTTCACCACTAATTTATTACATGTTCCTCTTTTTCTATCATAATTTGAGGATATTTCTTCATTCCCTTCTTCACTGTTGACTACCATTTTTTATAATGGTTCACCCATATGGTTTCTGTACTGGAATTTAGAAATATGGAGCCAGCGTGATCCTTTCTTTCTGGCCCTTCTTAAATTTTGTTTGACCCATTTCCTTGACCCGCTTGAGTAACCTCAGTCTCTGTGCGTACCTGCCTTCTCTGTGTGAGAATTGGATAGTCCTCTTGTTCTCTCATTCCAGAGTTGCATTTTCTCTTACTTGCTCCATTGAGCCATAGGAGAGGTGATGTGATAGGTCTACTTTTGTGTTAGCCAGCATGCCCATTTTTTCTCCACAAGTTCCTGCGAAATGTTATAATCAGGACTTGAGTACTTTAGAGGCATCACTGGCCTTTATATCATGTAACATATTTGGGTGACATAATGAAAAGATAATGGAGTCTGCTTTTTATTTGTATGAATTTGAGCAAATGGTCTAAACTCAGAAATTTAGTCTTGTTTGTAAAGTAGAAATAGTCACTCTAGGATCTGAAACTTTTTAGGACTATTCATCATGCTTCATATGCACAGACATATGCATGCATACGGTAAGCAACAAGTGGTGGCTGTTTAACTGGGTGTTTTGAACTCACCTACCTCCTTTCCAGAACCTCAGTTTCTTTAAACCACTAGATGTGTGTGTGTGTGTGAGATGCCTCTTGCCTGAGTTATCATTTCTTTTTTTTTTCTTTTTAATAGTTTTTATTATTTATTATTTATTTATTTATGCATATAAGAGCTGGGATGTAGGCCAGCGATATGGGGGTGAGTGGATTCCCTAGAGACAGAGTGGGGAGCAGAACAGGCAGATCTACTGAAATATGCTGCTGAAGGGAGCAGGGGGTGACACAGGAGAGGTCTGCTGCACCATGTTGGTTAACTCCCTGGTGGGGGATCAAACTTGTGCTGCAGTGGCTGCATAGCTTAATAGTGCTGTGACTTAACCCCTTGTGCCACCAGGGAGGCGCTTGAGATATCATTTCTGATTGTTCTTTCACAGCCCAAAAAGTGCAAGGTGTTCCCATCTATGCCATTTGAGCTATTTTCTAGAATGCTTTGGTTTTAAATGTAAGGCATTAATATGGTCCATCTCTCAGAGATGGCCACTCTGAGGTAGACAATCAGGGACCAGTGGCCTCCCTCTTTGAATATTACCAAGAAATCATCTGTGATTGAGCAGAAACAACAAGAGATATTTTTAAAATCATTAACTAAATGGAACAAAGGAAACTCCTTTTCCATGGACCCTTCCATGACTTCTTATCTACCTCTGTCACCCCTGGCTAGCTGTGCCTCCTTTATCACATGTATTGGATATGGCCCATGTTCAATCCTTCAGTGTTTTATGTGATCTATTTAGACCTCACTTGAAATTTCTCATGAACAGATTTCTTATAAACCATCTTTTTTATAAGCAAAGTTACAGAAGCTGTCCATTCCCTGATATGTAGATGACATTAAAAAGGAACAGTTTGTCCACATGCAGGTATTTTAAAAGTGTTGCTGTGACAAAGGGAATTATGAAGATATGTCGCTGCCAGTATCTAGAAATAAACCATTTATTAAAACCATGAAATAAAAACTTATTTCAAATAGAAGATCAAAGTGGCAGAGTCAACTTGACCTAAAGCCTATCAGTGCTACACTGTGAGTTTCTAGTCCAACTCTTGCCCAATTTGCAGTCACTTAACCCCAGTGTTAATTGTTTAGCACTGTGGCCAGGGAGCGTAGAAAGAGTTGTAGGAGAGAAGGACATATGTGAGTCCTCCATGAGGCCCCTCCTAAGGGACTCACAGTCTAGTGGAAGAGATAAGTGAATAAATTAAAGTCCAGGGCTGCAAATTTTTTTTTATTAAGTAGTTATTTTTTAGCTAATATTTTATTTTATATAATTCTTACATCATTTTTCATTTTTGCACAATGTATACATTATCATTTTGGTTATATTCCCCGTATAATTGCACCCCCCCTTATTTTGACCCTAGTCCTTCCTCTCCCCTTCCCTTCACCGCCCCCCCCCCCCCCGTGGTGTATCTCTGGTTTATACTTGCTTGTTGATTTTGATTTTTACTTTGTATTAATTAGTCTTTTTCCTGGTCCCTTATTTAGGTTTTCTAAATTCCTGCTATGAGTGAGACCATCCAGTATTTTCTTTTTCTTTCTGACTTATTTCGCTGAGCATGATCCCTTCTAGCTCTATCCATGTTGCTGCAAACTGCATGTGTTTATCTTTTTTGAATGCTGAGTAATATTCCATTGTGTATATGTACCACATCTTCTTGATCCAGTCATCTATTTTTGGGCATTTGGGTTGTTTCCATAACTTAGCTATTGTAAATAGTGCTGCTATAAACATAGGGGTGCAGGTGCCAGGGCTGCAAATTTAAGTCTGTTTTACAGAAGAGGAAACAGTGGGACTCATTTCAGTATCTTTACCTGTATTGATTTCACAAGTTAAGAATCTTCTTTTTTTGGTAGTTTTTTTTTTTTTTAAAGACGTATTGTGCTAACTTAGTGGAAAGCATAATCTAATATACCATATCATACTAAATAATATTAATGAATGAGACTATTTATAATCCAGGTCACAGTAACAGCTGGTGGTAAGCTGCACTCTCTCAAAAACATCTGGGAGGTGAGAAGGAGTTGTGTATCAGTGGCTGCCTCTAATGTACTGAATAGGAGCCCACAAAGGTTCTCTTCTTGGACTTCATTCAGGAGGACTTAAATATCAGAAAAACCACAAGGCCCATATCCAGCTTGGCATTCCCCCAGATGAGATGTTAGCGGGCGCAGTGTCGGGGCTAAGTCCCAGTAGCCACACTGGAAGTTAAATTTCTCAGACTGTTACCAGTAAGACCCCCTCATTACACAGATACTCCTACCTGCCCTATAGGTGCACTCATAACAGCAATACCAGCATATGAGGCGTTGAAGGTTGGAATACAAGTACATTTGTATGTGGGATTTTCATCTCAGGAGCCTAATTTTTTGAAATCAATTTTTTTTCAGTAAACTTTATGTTCTATCTTTTGGGTAGCCAAATTATAGAAAGAGCCTTAGAAAAATTTGAAGGGCACCAATTATATAAGGTTTATTAACATTTTGCTGAATTCTTCCATGATTTGTAGTGGATTTTAATATGATTATAAGATTTTAAAATATGAGCTTTGCTCTATGATTTATCTTGGGGTTCAATTGACGGAATTTGAGTAAATTATTCACCAGTTCATTAAAATTCAGTAGGACTGAAGGTTTCCATGAAATGCATTAAAGTGTCTTTTGCAAAAGAACTGCTGGTGGTTTTCCTAATAAGGCCTACACCAAAAGTGTACAGACGACAAATGAGATGTAAATTTTACATTTTACATTCTGTTAACAAGAATTGTTTATGTAAACATCAGTGGAAGAAACTGACTTTCAGCTAGCATCTACAGGATGGTGATTTTTCATCTCTTGGGAACATATAATTGACATGAAAATGCATTGCTGCAAGAACTCCTTGAGTCTTGTAATGATGATTATCTCTGTCGGTTAGAGAAAACATTTTAGTAAATGGAGTTTTAGTTAACATTTTAATAAAAAGAACTATCATCATTTGAGAGTAGAAATTAGACCCTAAATATTTTAAAACTAGAAATGTGCTTTTCCCTCCACTGAAACCAAAATTATGTAATTTATTGGAACAGATGGTACAGAAGAGGTGGTCTGTGCAAAAGAGCTGTTTCCCTTTTAGTAAGATAATTTATAAAAATGCTACAAAAACATAATGAAATCAGACTTAAAGGCTTTTATGTAGTCTAATTGATTCCACTGATTTTATTTTTCCTCCACAAAGCCTTACCAAAGTTAAATCTCTCCCTTGCCAACTCTTTGAGCACTTTTGTCTACTAGTACTTTCAGCCACAGTTTCATAACTGAATTTGTGAACCACTTTCTAATCGACTTTGTTATGGCTAAATAAAATTCCATTTTCAGGTTCTATTTCCAGATATCTTGCCCGTTGGAATTTCCTTCCTTGAAGCCTAGCTTAAATCCTAACTGTGATCGGCACCAGTCTTCTGTGATATGGACCATTTTACTTAAAAATCTCCTGTTCTGTCCCATCTTTCCCTCAGCAGTAAACATGTGACTTCCTCCTGCCTTCTTTGTTGCATGAATGTGATTGGGCATGCTTTCTCCATCCTTCCTGTGATTTCTAGTTACTCTTACTCACCCATTCCAGCAGTAGCTGGGTGTGTAATTGTTAGGGGGAAATGGATGTCCTGCTACCCTGTAACATAATGACCAAATGGGCCCAGGAATGGATGCTTAGGACAATAGAGCAATGGTTCTTAACCCTTTTGAGAGTCTAGGCTTTGGAGTCTCTCCACAGTAAAATGCACATGTGTGTGGCTGTACAGTCACATACAATTTCAGTGGGCCCCTGGCACTACCTGTCACTCAGTTCATAACCCGCATCAGACCCATAGTCCTGGTTGCTATGCTGAGGCTGTGCGTGGCTATAGCTTGCAGGCTTTTTATTGACCACATGTATCTAGCCCTACCCAGGTTACAAGTATAAAGCAGTCTGGAAGGATCTGGGGTGGAAATTTTTCACAGGTATTTTTTAAGCAGGATGTATTTTAGAAATCAGATTTTTTTAAATGTTTGTCAGTTATAATCACCTATATGAAGTTTTTACAGGATCTGATTTCACAAAAATTACATTTAGTTGGCTTTTTCCTGAATTGACTTGTTCAGACATGTTAGTCCTCTCAGAATTAAGTTCTCCTGAGATTTTTAGAACAGTACATTCAGACTCACGCTTGGCTGGATTCGCTTGCTGATATTTGTTGAAGAGTCTCTTGAACTGGCTTCATTTGGGAATCACTCAAACACAGGGGAAAGTAAAACAGACGTGTGTTTTACTGGCCCTAAAGTATTGTTTTAATGTATTTTTTGTGTGTGTGTGGAACTTAATGGTGTCTTGGGACATGGAGAAATGATATTGGGGGGAAATTAGTTTCTAATGTGTAATTTAGTCAGACAATCAAGGAATGTATATATATTTTTCAGTTTAATCACTTCTTATTAATCCATACTTATATTTATGAACATTTGTGTTTTAAAATTATAATGATTCTAGTTTTTTCTTTTACATTAGAAACTCCATCTATATAAAAAATATTTAAAATTATTAAAGACAATGTGATTTTTTTTTAAAATTTAGGACATGAAAGAAACCCAAACAATTCAGAAAATTCCAATAAAATATGTTAGTGTATTATTTTTTAGTTTTGAAACTAATGATCATTATTGTGACTTAAAAAAACAATAGCAGTTGCCAGATAGTATTTACAAGTATTGCCATAAACTTAACATAAATTAATTGGCTTAGTGAGACAGTGATAATGATTTTCCTGAGTCAAGAAGAAAAACCTATTACAGTATGCTGATCAGGCCAAAATTCTTTGTTTATGGTCTTGTCTCCATATTAGCTTTTTCCTAGAAAATCTTATGTAGACTACATTACGTATATAAAGAAATAGAGGTAGACTATAAAATTGAGAGCTGGGCTTCTAATAAAGAGGCACGATCCAGCATTCCCTTTATTTCCTTTAGTGCACCTGCCACTCACAGACATTGCATTAATATATATTGAGTGAATGAATATTTTCATGAATTAATAGCAAAACATTTTAAAAGACATGCTCCGTCCTAGTGTGGTTTAACTTCCTCTTCTCTTTTCTAATACCTGCATTTCATATCTTCACCGAGTCCACACCATCCCATAGCATCGTTATCACCCTCCCTCTCTTCCCACACCCTTCCTTGACAGTCATCTCTGTTAAAACAGTCTGTGAATATTTTGTTTGGGTTCATGAGTGTCATTGGTGTTTGAATAGTGTGAGGATCCTAGGGCAAAACGGGTGGGGAATCCCCCCACCAGTCTGGTGACATTGTGTCCTCTGATGTCTAAGTGTGGCATTCACTCCTTAGCACACATAACTTCTGTTTCTACCTGACAGTGAATATAAAACCAGACCCAAATGTGTTGGGAGTGGCTGGTGTGACTTTGTAAAGAGTAGGGGACTTGCCCAATGCATGGCATCCACTGTTGAATTTTACTGCCATCATTTTTCTATTAGAGCCTTTGAAGTATCAGACCTCAAGTATGTCTCTTCTAAATAGGTGCGAACAACAGACATACATTGTTTAAAAATGTTTTCACTCCCCCCTGGAGGAAGGAGTAGGATGAAAACAAGGTGGGTGGGAATTGTATGGGGACTATAACCAAGATGAAAATGCATACATTGTGCAAAAAAGGAAAAATAATGTAAAAAAAAAAGTGAAAAAAATTGTATAAGTTTTAGATATACATCATTAAAATAAAAAAAAAAAGTTTTTTCTCCATTCTCCCTCTTCACTGTGTCACCTCCTTCTCCTCACAGGCTATGGCCACACTGTGCCCTTGTCCGATGGGGGTAAGGCCTTCTGCATCATCTACTCAGTCATCGGCATCCCCTTCACGCTCCTGTTCCTGACGGCCGTGGTCCAGCGCGTCACCATCCACGTCACCCGCAGGCCTGTCCTCTACTTCCACCTCCGCTGGGGCTTCTCCAAGCAGGTGGTCGCCATTGTCCACGCCGTTCTCCTCGGGTTTGTCACTGTGTCCTGCTTCTTCTTCATCCCGGCAGCTGTGTTCTCTGTCCTGGAGGATGACTGGAACTTCCTGGAATCTTTTTATTTTTGTTTCATTTCCCTGAGCACCATTGGTCTGGGGGATTATGTTCCTGGAGAAGGCTACAATCAGAAATTCAGAGAGCTCTATAAGATCGGGATCACATGTGAGTATTGGGGTCAGACGGCACAGCTGCTCTGTTTTGTTAACCTAGAAGACTAATGATAGCCACTCATCAAAGCCCTGATTGCTTTTACCCTGATAAGTTTTCAGTTTTGCCCCCTTCCCATAACTATTTCATTTCATCATGATTTATTTTGAGATCCTTAATACATGTCTTATGCAGACTTCCCCCACCCCCAGCCACCTTAGAATCACTATGCTATTTCCTACTAGTTATAGAAGCTTTAGAAAGTGCAAAAATGTCCCATACAGAATATATTTGAAAACCAACTTTTACTTTAAAAACAATTGCTCTGCTTTATTATTAGATATTTTAAATTCAAGAAAACTCAGACTCAGATGTAGCCTTTTACTATCAATCATGTTCTTTCATTTACCAAGAAAATCTTTTTTTTTTTTTGAAGATTTATTTATTTATTAATACAAGCACGGGGTATAATCAGAAGCACGGGAGGGTAAGAGAATTCACCAGAGCCAGAGCCGGGAGCAGAACAGGCAGACAGATGGAGGACACTGCTGAGGGGAGCAGTGGGCGTGGCAGGAGAGGTCTGCATGCCATGTGGGACCCTCACCTGGCGGCCCGGGATTGAACCTGTGCTGCAGAGGCTGTGGGCAGCTTCGCAGCCCAGCTCTCAACTGCTGCGCCACCAGGGGAGGCCCATTACCAAGAAAATCTTAAAGCTATGGATGATCTCAGTTACCTGTCTCTTTTATCCATTTTTTTTCCTCAAAAAGATTGTATATGTTAACTGTCTTCAGAATTTTATATATGGACAACAGACATTATATGGCCAGTGATTTATCATTTTTAAACATTATTGAAACATTCTGTATGACATGGAAAACTTAGTAATGCATTTTCCAGAAAATTTATTTCTGAGTGTCCCTCTCTTTTCAAGATTCAAATAATTGCTTCATTATGTATTGATACATCCAGTTTTTATTTCTGCCTCCTCAACAATTTTTAAGACTCAACTATGGCATGCCTTCTAGAAAATCGTAGTAGATAAGATACTCAGGCAGTCAGATGCTCTGTCTGGCCCTGTGTTGTAGTCTTAACCTGACAAACTGCTTATTAGTGGAACTGAATGTATTTAAATAATTCTATTAAGCCATGGGCCCTACTCAAGACATGCTTTGAACAGTGCCTGGCTGCTATACAAGTTTAGTAAATATTTACCAAGTGGCTACAAGGATGATTTCCTATTTTCTCGAGTTACTATAAATATTTTTAGTGCCCACATAATATCTCTACTATAACCATGCCTCTATTGCTGAATATTTAGATTGCTTTCAAATGAGGGGTATTATACAAAAATGCTGCAGTGAATATTTTTGTGCATTTATACCTTTTCTACTTTGATAGCTTTTCAAAAAGTGGAATTGCTCACCCAAAGTGAACATAACTTTTTGTGACTCACAGACCATGTTGACCCAATGCTTCCTAAGTGGTGTTAGGAGTTTACACTACACCAGAATTATCTGGATGTAATAGTTTCAGCATGCCTGGGCTGGTATGGGGCAATGGCAATGTGTAGTTTTGGTTTTTGCTTTTTTTTCATGTTTAATAGAAAAAGTAAATATTATCTTGACTTTCATTTCATGTATTAAGTAAAATGTTACCTCTATTTTTTTTGTGACTTAGGAAGTGGGCTCTGTTTCTATAATTACAGTTGCTGGCTCTACTTTTCCCTGGTTTTGTCTTCTCATAATTTTTGCCCTGCGTGTTAACTCCCTCAATTTTTCATATTATACTACATTATTGTAGAAAATTTTAATACTTCTTACAGGAATCATGGGTTTTTAAGGCAAACTATGTATTGCACGTGCTGAATGAAACAAACAAATAGCCCAAAGGCGTATTTGTTACTTTGTGGACAGGATAATGTCCCATAGCTTTTGCCTGAAATCTTAGGTATTTTGTTAGTGCTTAATGTTTGACATAATAATGGATAAAGAAAAGGAGGGGATTTGTCAATTAGTGTAACAACATCATTGCTATTTCTAAAGTAAGCTCTATTCTTATAAAAAATAACCAAATTACAAAGAGGATACTGTGTCACTTTGCATTCCTGAGATAATCAGCCTCTTTATTCCTATTATGCTAGGAATTCTATCTTCCCTATTTCATTATTTTCTGGAAATATTTTTCAAACGTGAAGTTGGGATTTTGCTATTAGAATTTTTACTTTCACTTTCCTGTTCTTTTCCACACTGATTTTTTTTTTTCTGGAAACATTTTAGATATATCAGAAATGACTTAAAATCACTATTTTTCCATCATAGACTCCAAGGGATCATACTTCACCTGAACCAACAGGTTATTTTCTATTTTGGGGTAGGAAACTGTTAGAGTTACTCAATAAATGGTTCATGTGCCTATTTCCTAAATGACTGCATGCAGGGGAAAACTTAATTTGTGGCTGCATCTCGAAGAAAGTATAAATAGCCACCTTTAAAAATGACCTTTTAAAAAAAGTTTACTGACATAACATTGATTTATAACATTATATAGGTTTTAGGGGTGCATCATTATAAGTCAACATCTGTATATACTACAGTCTGTTCACCATTAAAAATAATTCTATCTTTTGCCATATAGTTTTGTTTTATTTAGTTCATTTGTTTTGTTTCTTTATGTGTCATCACTCAAATGTTGGGTGATACCCTTTTTAGTATCTACATTGATCTTAAAGGAATTTTTGTTCCAGATTAAATTTGTAATTTCTGATGCTAAATTTCTAATTGTGTACTGAAAATAATGGTGAGTGTAATGACTGCTAAAAAAAAAGGTGCCTCACTTCGTTCTGAGCCCTTTTGATATGTCAGAACCTGTCCAAAATATCCCTGATGTTTTGAGAGGCACTGATTATGAGGTGGGGGTGAAGGGCTCTCTCCTTGAAGGTGACTTTGGGTGAGTATGTCCTCTCTTCCTAACAGTGCTGCATCAGCCCCAGCTTTCTATTTTTTCTCCAGAACTGCACCATATGATTCTGGATAGCCCGAGTTGGTAGAAGGTGAGGTCATCCATCATTTTTTCCTGAGTACTCCCTCTCAAGTCTCAGAATCCAAAACATTCCAAACAGTTAGGAAAGTGGCCGTGAAGGTGCCTGTCCACATACCCTCCTCTTACATGAGACCTTGTCATTTTTCCCACACAGGTTACCTGCTACTTGGCCTTATTGCCATGTTGGTCGTTCTGGAGACCTTCTGTGAACTCCATGAGCTGAAGAAATTCAGGAAAATGTTCTATGTGAAGAAGGACAAGGATGAGGACCAGGCGCACATCATAGAGCACGACCAGCTGTCCTTCTCCTCCATCACAGACCAGGCAGCCGGCATGAAGGAGGACCAGAAGCAGAGCGAGCCTTTCGTGGATGCTCAGTCACCCGACTGCTCCGATGGCTCCGTGAACCATTAAGCTTAGGGCTTTGCTACATCGCCCTGGAGCTCCGGGGCAGGGAGGGACAAGCTTATTTTTGTTCATTTTTATGAGAATGTAAAAGCTGAGGTGGTGTTTTTACGAATATATGTTGTTTGCAATATATATTTAAAAAAGGAAGATTTTACTCTGGAGGAATGTTAAATATCTGAAGAAATGCAATAGGTTCCTATGACAAAGTTATCTAGACTTATAAGTGAAAAAATACTTGAATGCTACTATGGATAGAAGCAGATTTTATACTTTTAATTGGGGACTTTGGGGTTTACATTTAAATCAGTTAGCTGGTGGCTCAATAGCAACATTTATATTTACAAGCAAGAAAAGCATAGAGATGTGTTTTATAAATAAGTTTATGTGTACTGGCTTGCATGTGCCCAAACAAAATCCTTATTTTTGTAGAATCTAAGTTAAACCTACTATTTATAATGAATAGGTAACCACTAACAATGTACATATGAAGTATAAATATGTTTATAACCTGTATATAAGGCTTAGTTCACCGGTTCCCAGCATACTCTTAATCCAAGGTTGTAGATATCTTTTCTTTTGATTTCTCTTTTTACTAAATAATCAAGAGTTGCTATAATAAAGTAGGGGAATAATACAGTTGAGTGAATTATTCTAGTATTCTTCTGCAATGAATGTTTCTACCCTCTTGCAGTAGTATGATATCAGACATCTAAAGTATTTGTAAGCATTTTTCTGGAGTTGAACAGGTAATGTAGAATATGAGCTGTAAAAAAGGCCAAGACATTTTGTTTTGAAAACACATTGTGATACGCAGCTACCTAGTAATAAAGCCCAGATCATGAATTCAGAAGCCAAAAGGAACGGATTCTGTCAAACTGATCAGAGATTTTTTTAATTTATAAATTGATATAAATAAAAATCATAGCTTGTTGCAACCTTATGCTTTACTATATCAAGAAAATTTTTCCTCCATATAGATAATATGTATATACTCCTGTAGAAAAACCATAAATGCAATAGTAAAGTGATATACCTAGGGCACAGCTAAGAATTTCAGAAAAGAAAATTAGAACCTGCATAATAATTAATGCTCAGTGACCTGCTAACTGAGTCTCATTTCCAGGTCTTTGTGACAGTCACTGTCCTACTGATGAACCACCCAGTCAGAACCTCCGTGCATTGGGGAACTTACTCAGTAACCGCCACACCTTCTGTGTTACCTGCCGCCCTGGCATACCACTCCCAGCCCTGTCCTGACCACTGCTGCATTAGCCTCACACCTGTACCCTGGCTTATAACAGGGTTCTTCTTTATTGTATAAAATCCCATCTCATCTCAGAGCAACAAAACTTCGACTTCATATCTCCCTGGTATTCTGTAGGGTGAACTGTCATCAGCACATCCTTTCCAGTGTTTAATTCCCACAATAGTGTTCTGTTCCCCCAAATCTTGGTCATGCTGCCCCATCAGCACGTTTCTCTCTATTCCATGCTGACTTCATCTCTGCAGTGGAAAGTGGCTCTCATGCAGGATAGATCATTGATGAAGGCATGAACAGAGAGACCCCACAGAGAATAGGAACATGCATCATGAATGTGACCAGGTCTAGAAGGTTCACAACGCTGAAGAATATAAACCACAGAAATGTTGGATTATCCAGTAGTGTCATTGTAGTTTTTCTGTAGGAAAAGACTGGAATGCCCCCCTGCTACTTGATTCCTACACGAGAGGGGTGTGCAAAATACAGGAAATGAGGACGTACATAAATAGAAAATTCTGAATCAAGATGTCTGTCATTAATAAGTAACAGAGTGCCAGGCACTGAATTTTCACAGCATTCATGAATCTGTAGAGAACACCCTAAACCCTCATGCCCTTCAAACTGTCTTTGTTGTTTTTAATGTGAAGTGTCAGGTACAAAAATGGAGCAAATTTTTCCTCCTGCACCCAGTCAGATAGAAAGTGTAAGGGAGGATGTCCTTGAACTTGCTTTTTGTCACAGACTGATGGAAAGATTCTGCTCTGTGGTCCTGAGGGGGGGTGATCTGGGTCATCCAAAGAACAGAAGCAGCGTCCCTTCAGGGGACAGAGGGGAAGTGGAGGCAGGCCAGGGCAGTGTTCACGATGGTACCCACTCACTGGTTGAAAGTGAGAGTATATAGAATGGAGTTGAAAGTGAATACTGGAGACAAGAGTTCTGAGTAGAGTATCAGCTCTTGGGCAGGACCCAGCTCTTGGGCAGAGGTTTTCTAGATTGCATTGATAACCTTACAAAGTGCCCGCCGCTGCAGCAGAAATCATTATTGCAGTTGTCAACCCTCCTGGCCTCCAGACCAGCAACTTTAAAGTGCCCCCTTGGGGACAGCTGCCAGAGCTGGGGTTGTAGGACCTGTGGGAGGTACTGACACACTATAGCAAAGTCAAGGTTGAATGCAAAGGTAGGGTCTCCTTGCCTACATTCTCCTCCGGCTCCAGCAGTGGTGGTCCTCCAGCTCCAGCAGTGGTGCAGGACAGGCCGATGCAGTGGTGCAGGGTAAACCAGACACATGCAGTGAAGCTGATTCAGTAAGGCATGAGGAGTCCATCTCCTCTAGCTAAAAGAGGTGTGCAAAAAGCCATCCTCACACTCTGGCTCCAGGAAAGCAAAAAAAGGTGCCGTAGTGCCTCAGTTCCTGGAGAAAGTTCCTGCACACCCTTTCTCTCCTGGTAAGTGCTTTAAGGTTTAATGAGTATACTTTATGTAAGACTCAGATGCTTTTCATATTGCACCTTTGTACTGGGTCCCAGATGAGTCTGCATGCTTGTCTGTTAAAGTCGGATCCTGTGACCCACACTGCCTCTTGGTCTCCTGTGTGCAAGCCCCTGTGGTTTTTAAAGCTAGGTGTTTGGGGAGGATCTGTTCCTCTGGTGCAGGTGTGGGGTTCCTCTGGTCGAGTGTGGTGTGGAGCATGAACCCCCTAAGTCCTTAGGGAGAGAGATTGGAGAGATTAGGAGAGAGATTGCATTGGTAAAAACCTTGCAAAGTGCCTGCCGTTACAGCAGAAATCATTATTGAAGTTGTCAACCCTCCTGGCCTATCATCTTTCTGAAAAGATGATGCACGCAAGCCCTTTAGGTGAAGCAAAAGGTATTATTTTTTGCTGAAGATAATTTCCCAGATATCTCACTTATCTAATAGGTGTTGTCAGACAACCTCAGCTTTCTAAAGTACAGTAAGGAACCCAGAAGTAAATGAAAATGCTTTTAAGTGTTTTTCCCAACCTGGCAATAAATCACACTTAGTAAAATATAAGTCCCCTCTTTGCCTTACTCACACATACGGATACTTACTTTACCCACATTTCTAAAAAAATGTCTCTGCTTTCCCCATCCACAGAAAAGAAAGGAGAGTATTGCTACCCAAGAGTTTTTAAATTTTGTGTTAGCACAGTTTTCACGCTACAACTTTTGGTGGCTCATGTTCAAAAAATGTTTCAGTGCATGTTGACAACAATTAGCATTAAATCCCTTAGGCAGCTGGTGTGATCCTGTGCAAGCACCCCAAGTTCCTGCACCCGCCCTGGCCTCCCAGGTCACTTAAAGTCTGAGAAAACCAGTTTGCTGCCTGCCCACCCTGTTGTGTACTTGAAAGGAAAAATGATCGCATCCTCCAAGAACATGACAACTTCTCTCATTGTTAGCAAGTTTTATCTATTCTAAGTCAAATGGCAGGACATACTCAGGTCAATATGATTGTAAAAGTATGAATACTTGTGGAAAAAATATTTGCTTGGTGACCTGTGTGGGGTTAGTGAATCCAAGTGCACTCTGCCACCCTCATTGAGAACTGTGGGTTAGCTGCTAGTAAGAACATAGAGACAGAAAAAAAGAAAAAGAACCACCTCCAGAGCTCTCATTGGCAGGAGCAAATAGGCCCCCAGGCCAGCACAGTATTTCCTTTTTATTATTTCAACAATTTTCATAATAACATTAATCATTTTAATATGTTCTAAATAAGAGAATGGGGAAAATTAAGATGTATTTCCATACAAAATGTTTACAATTTGTTTTACAAAGCTTGCTTTTTCCATGCTAATTTTTATTGTCTAGAAAAATCTTTGTCTAAGCCTCTTATTTCCCAGCGTGAGCTAGCATGGTGATGCCTACAGCCTGCCCATCATTTACTCACGAAGACCACACTATGGCTTTAATCTGTAAATGAACCCTATTCCTATATATTTATTGCTAGTTGAAGAAATCAGTTAAGTTTTGAGGGTTCTTTCCATTCTGTGCATATTTAGTTTTATATACAGTCTTTTATGCTCATAACTCAGCACTTAATTCCTATTTCTAAGCAATGGCTAGAAACCCAGAGCCCATTAGCCATGGAATATTTGACCTTTCAATGAGACATCAGCATAATCTACCTGAAACTCCTGATTTACTTTGTTCTTGCTTCATGGAAACTTGTTGCTTTAAATTGCTCCATTAAAGTGAGAGCAGCTCCCTTTTTCTCTGTCCTCACTTGCATAATAAAAGCCTTCCTAAGCACCACATTCCAACTTGGTACACAGTGAAATGATTGCAACTTAGGACAATGTGACCTTGAAAATTGAAGTCTATCCCTTGTTCCCACCCATCCAGCAGTGACCAAGCTAGATTTTCAAGGTCACTTATTTATGCCGGGAGCCATCACAGGGAGAACTCCATTTTCTATGGTCTATTTTCCCCCATGCTACTCCCTCTGAATTTGGGGAGCTGAGGTAAAAAGGGGGAAGGAAGGAGTGTCTGTCAGTCCAGCATCGTGTTCTGTTGGCGATGCCCATCTAGGAAGGGCTGTGTGCTGGAGAAAAGATGACAAGCGCTTATATCGGTGGGTGGGAACCCGACCGTCCCACCAAGAACACATTGCAGATCATGCTGAGGGGACTCGAAGAAAAGAGCCAAAGAAACAAGAATCTTAAACTAAAGCTGTTTCTCTTTGGCTGTTATGTGTTACTCATGTCTGCAAATGTCAACTGTTCCAGTCTACATGTAAAGCAGAAAGAAAAGCGGTATTTTATGAGTATTATGGAAAGTACCCAGTGAAATGATTATAAATAGCTTTTTAGCCAGGTTTTAAAATAGCAAAATCAAGTTTATTGGTTGCCCTTAGTGTGTGACTCTTGGGTGGTTACAAGGGATTCTACCCAGAGGCCGTTGAACTCATTGAGAAGTGTTGGAGGTCAGTGTAATTTCCTGATATACTCTGGCTAAGGAGAAAGAACTGTGGTAAGAGAAGGGACAATGGAGAGTTCACTGAGTTGTACATTATTTTTATGAAAAAAGAAAAATACCATTTGATTTACCAAATTCATCTGAAGGCCTAGATTTGTTTCATCAAAAAAAAGAAAAAAAAAAGAATTTGCAAGCAGGGACTGAAAACAATATACTGATGAAACTGCAAATAACTGTCAGTGTGAATCATGACTTTTTCCACTTAATTTTGATTTACCTTTTTAGGTAAATAGGGGAACTCTCTGGGTATGTGAAAAATTAAAAATAATTGTTTTTATTGCACAGCTAAGCTTTGGACTGTCCTGTCTGTAAAGGGCTCTGCCTCCTCAAACCTCCCAGATCACGGATGGAGGCCCCATTTGGAAGGCAGAGGCTGTGAACCTGTCAAGTTAGGAGCTCTCACATCAGCTAAATCCTAAAAGGAACTTAGTTCTTAAGGAGCCAGGTAAACCTGCAGGCCGTGTGCAGGTGTTATGAGACAGAATGCGATAGTGAATGCAAAGCAGTCAGCTGCTGCCTGGCACTTAACAGCAAATACTTTCACAATTGTTAGCTGCTATAATTAAAACCAATTTTAGGCATTTTTTTTCTGAACGATAAAATGATATTCAAATGTGGTATAAATTATAGATAATGCAGGTTCTCAAGAAAATCACATGTCAGTTTATGTTTGCTTGTTTGGTGGAGAATAAACATGCACTAGTTAGCAACATGGACCTCATGAAACTCCAGTGTTGCTGTGGTATCTTGCAGATAAAAAGCGGGAGGGAGAGACCCCTAGAATTTGGGGAGGTTAGGGTCAAAGTCTAAAATAGCAACATTTAATACCAGATCTATAAATTTAGTACTTACTAAGCTTATTATGCATACAATAATTATTTTCCAATTAGAAAATTTCTTTTTTTTAAAGATTTATTTATTTATGCATACAAGAACTGGGGTACAGGCCAGAGGTGTAGGGCATGAGAGGATTCACCAGAGACAGAGTGGGGAACAGAACAGGCAGATTGACTGAAATATGCTGCTGAGGGGAGCAGCGGGCCAGTCAGGAGAGGTCTGCTGCACCAGGTGGGTTGCTCCCTGGCTGGCCGGGAATCGAACCTATGCTGCAGTGGCTGAGGATAGCTTCATAGCTTGCGTCTTAACTCTTGCACTACCAGGGAGGCCCAATTAGGAACTTTCAAAGCCAAAACTAATATAAAGCAGAGGGCGTGATGTCACAGGATGGTTGACAAGGTAAAAAAGGAAGTTGTTTTGCCTTTATAATGACTGGTTATTAATGGGTTTCCGGATAGCAGAGGATTGGTTCAAAGTGATTATTTCATACCATTTTAAGGAGATGACAAGTTTCTTGTATGCTTCCCATGATTTAGAGTAGCTGTAGCAGCTTCAATGGCTTTGTCTGCTCAGGGAGTTTTCAAGGACTCTCCATTTTGCATTTTACTTTAACAATAGGAAAAGTTTAGTGGGACAGCTGGACCTTAGAGATGGAGGATAGGGCAGTTTGGAGACAAGCAAACTTCCCAGGTGAGGATGACTGCCAGGCAGCAGCAGAACAGGGCACTTGGGATACAGGGTTCTGGCTTAAGGCAGAGGTCCCATCCTCAGGCATCCCTGTCTCCTCCAGTTGCCCGCCCTTGGGCAAGTTACTGTTAACCTGTTTCCTGATGTACTAAATGGGGAAAATAATATCCTCTTTGGGAGATGAAAGTAAGGATCGTAGTGATTTCTTAAAAAGCACTTAGTAGAGGCCGGCACATTTTCTGTCATATTAAAATTTAGTTGCTAGTATTATTTAATAATTATTCTGAATGTAGAATTACTTTTGTTTGTTAAAAATACTGGTAAATAAGTATGTAGAGAAGTAGTGGGAAATAACAGTTAGGAAAGTGAGTTACACAGAATTTTAAAAACTTGGTAGTTAGACCTGAGTGCTCATACCTGAGAATTGGAGCATGTGGACTAAAGGCAGTGTAAGGGAAAGTTAGCCATGCTAGGTGGTACCCAGGCTAGACCACAGGAAAGGGCACTGGAGCTGGGAAAGATAAGCTGGGCCTCTGTCATGAGGATTTATCTTGATGGAAGAGCAACTGGAAGAAAAATGAAGGAGGTAGGAACGAAGGAAGAAATAATGCCTAAAGCAAGTATAGAATAATGACTGTGTCTTCCTAATCAATAGAAATTATAATAAGGTAGTAAACAAATATTTCTAGCCTAAAATTAAAAGGGGTGCTTTAAAAAAATGTTGAGAAGTGGAAGATGAGTTTCCCTCTGAGACATGAGTTTGTTAGAATGGAGCCATGAAGATTAGATGAGATTATGTGTACAAAGCACCTAGTACAGTGCCTGACATTTGATAGGAAGGTATCAAGATATAGAAAATAATAAAAGTGTCAGCTGCTGGAAAAAGTCCAAATGGGCTTAAAAGGTGGGGGGGGGTGAGGGATGGCATTGGATTTAACTACCAGCTGGACTCAGTGAATTTGTGAAAGCAAAGCTTGAAGAGATGAGGAGTGTAGTGTAGTATGGATACTTAGATTGAAGAGATAGTGGCTTTAATACCTCCAAGATAACAGATCTGTTAAGTATGTTAAAGTATAATTGAATAATTGGAAACAAAAGACATATATACACCCATCTGAAATATTTAGCCATAATCTAAATACTACTTTTGCATCCTGCATAAATTCCAACTTTACACACATACAAAACACACAACAACTAAAGTCATTCTATTTTATTTTTATATAGTTAGAGTATTAATTTCACTAAGCAAATTTGGGAAAATATTGACTAATGAAAGAACCATTTACATCTGCAGATATTTTGCAATAATATGTTGTAGTACATATTTTATTTTTATTCTACCCTTTGTAACTGGTAAAAGTCATTTGTCACCTGTATCCATTTCCAAATTATTTCTCTGTCCAAGAGACCCTGCAGTCTGAACATTTGACCTGTGGTGGCCTTGGCGGTTCGTGCCTCAAGTCAGTCCTGAATCATCAGTCCAGGTGGTAAGACCTGGTCCTAGATAAGTTCAGTTTCTAATCAGTTACCATGAAATAGAAAATTTCCTACATAATTCTAACACAACATTTTCTTATGTTCATCACTATTAAAAGGTTGTAGTTTATGACTCATATATCCATGAAAAAACAAACAAGCTTTGAACCAGGAATTCAATTTAACTGGTTCTTGTTATACAATGATAATGAATGTTCACAACAGTTAGTCTGGAACCTGCTGAAGATTTTAGTGTCTCTGAATCATCAGAGAAAGATGAAATCATGTTTTCTGTTGTAGCTTTGCATGAACTTACTACGTGCTCATTCTTTGATTATGATGAGGCTCAGTTGCTCCATTACATTTATATATTTCCCAATTCTATCTCCATGGTAGGAGAGTGTAAATACAAACTACGGTAAACATTCCTTAAAGTTGCTAATGGTGTTTCAGAACTGCAATGTCTCCGATTCTCTTTCATTCTTTGTGTGTGCATGTTTGTTTGTGTGTGTATGTATGTATCTGTAGAACATCCCTGTAAGGAAGACAGTGAATTATTAACTGAAATGAAAATCTCAATTATAGTTAGACAAAGAGTTTACTAGATAATCAAAATGAGTATTTGTACCCAGGAAGCAGTGCAGATTTTAATCTGAAAACTGTTCCAACAATTGCAAGTTAGAGTTTAGATTTTATAGATAGGAAAAGTGAGTCATTGGTGTTCAAACATATAATTATTCTGGAGAGGGTGGGCTTCTGTTTTCTTCCTATATGCTTATTTCTTTCAATTTTCTAACTTGTATGATCTAAAAATATTTGTTGCTGTCTTGCTGGGTTTAATTATTTCCCTGGTTTCTAAAGAGTGCACTGTGGAGTAGCAAGGCTGGGGTCTATTGTTTAAATTTTCATCTGACTCTTTTATTGGTGGAGATTGAAAGGCTGGTTTACCCACAGGCAGCAGATTTTTGCATAGGCGATGTCAAGAATAGGGTGGAGTCTGTTTTGAATTTCAGTCTTGCAGATGGCTTTGCTTGCATGCCTGCAAAAATGCCATGCAATTTCCACCTGTTCTAAACAATTCTAGGTCTGGATGATGTCAGACTAGTTACTTTCTCTTTAGCGTTTTACTTTATTTCTCCTGAGAACAGAACAAGTACAAATCATCTCTATATTCACCAGACATATCATCAATCAAAATTAGTTCAATTCTTTTTAGACATATTCATAAAGAGTGAGAGTGAATAGAAAAATAAGTTATTTCTTTGGTGAAGTGCAAAGATAAAGGACATGATTGCAGAGCTCCTGCAATTAGGACAGAAGTAAATTAGAGTGAGCTATATGGTGAGATATTCCTATTTTCACTATTTAAATCTTAGAGTATGAAGATGAAATGTGTCAATAGAGTCAAAAATCATAGTTTTCAATGGAAACTCTCTGCTAAAAATGGAGCTACTGTATGACCCAGCAATTCCACTCTTAGGAATCTACCCAAAGGATAAAAAAAAAAAAAAATTGTTCGAAAGGAAACCTGCAACTTCTATGTTTATTGCAGCACTATTTGTAGCTGAGATATGGAAACAACCTAAATGCCCAACAACAGATGAGTGGATAAAAAGATGTGGTACATATACCACATCTGGAATACTATTCAGCAATCAAAAATGATAAATGCATGCCATTTGCAGCAATGTGGATAAAGCTAGAAGGCATTGTGCTCTGTTAAATAAGTCAGAAGAAAAAGAAAAATATCAGCTGATTTCACTTGTAGAAGGACTATAAGGGAACCAAACAAGGGATCAGGAAAAAAAAGAAAGACAAAACTAGTAGGCAAACTATAAATTGGAGATATCCTGCAGGGGAGGGGGAGGAAGAGGAATCAAACAGGGGAGGGAAAAGCACAAGAGACTATGGTGATGGTTCACAGGTGACTTGGTGGTGGGAATTTTATGGGGATTACATCTGAGAGGAGAAATCAAACATTGTACAGAAATGAACAATGATATAATATATATTATATGTATATATATATGTAACATACCTTTAAAATCATAGTTTTCAGGAAAACCAATTTCCTTGCCTTTCAGAGTTTGTCCTAGAATCTTGTTTTGGGAATGATTACAGAGATTAGACAGCCTAAGTAGGAACTGACCTGTAGAGTCTAATACTATTCCTTACATGTACTGCTGGGACTCAATAAATATTTATAGGATGAATAAGTGATCCCTTAGCATCTTCTGGAAGGCATATTGAGGAGTGCTGATTTACCATCAGTATTGCAGTTCCCAAAATCTTCTTTTCCCAACTCTCTTCACATCTTTAAGTGGATCAGACTGAATAGAGTTGCACATTTCACACCGTCCTCTCTACAATGCTGATCTTACTTCTGCTCTGGGCAATCTACGATTCCCATGGAGTCTATGGCTTTGAAAGGACAAATATTCCCTTGCCAAGTAGCACCCAAATGGGGTAACACATCACACCATCTCCCTCTTTTCAAGTGAATGAAGAAAAAGTGAAAGGACAACAGGAGTGCACAGCTAAAGAGATGAGCTGGGCTAGCAAGCCGTGGGTTTAGAAATCTGGACAGACCTGCAGGGTTACAGGAAAGGCCTATGCTGAACCAAAAGTAGGTCAGAAACCAGAGCCTGCTGTTGGAAAGGAGTGCTAGGAGCTAAGTATTATGGACAGAAAACCTAAACCAAATCTGAGATCTGACTATCTCATTTAAGGAAGTGTGGGTTTGGGGGAAAATTCCAGCCAATACCTGACAAACAGACTGATGGCAGCAGAAGCCAGAAGTTTTGGTAAACTCCATTCAGGGTTCACAAACAGAATATTAGGGGTAGTATTTCCAGTTGCCCTGGTTTTTCTGGGACTAAACATTTCCTGAAATACAGGACTTTGAGCGACAAAGCCAGGGGGTTTTGGGTAAAGCTGGATAGTTAGTCACATAAACTGGATTTGTTCATTCTTTAACAAGCACTTACTGAAATCCAGCATGGAGCCAGTGACTACACTAAGCACATGAAGGACAACCATAGACTCTCCTCAACATGCTTGCTCTGTGGTGGTTGAGAGAGACATTGTTTAACAAAAGTGCTGTGCTGAATAGCACCCAAGACCCCCTTTAGGACCTAGGCACTGCTCTCCCGCGTCCTGGAGCGTGGTCTGCTCATCTCACCGCTGAGAAATAACTGCCCTCTGCTGAAGACAAGCACTTGCCCCAATGCTGGTCAGCACCAGATGCAAAGGTCTGGCCCTCTTACCCCATCACAGACCACTCCTGAGGACCACGCTAGCTCAGCACACCCCATGCAAGCTCCTGCAAAGTCATTGCATGGTCTCAGAGTCAGTGTCCCAGGGAAGTCAGTGCCGCATCAATACCTACGGCTGCCAATGTGCCCAAAGCTTGCAAAGAAAGAATCAAAGTATGCTGGGGGCCTGAGGGGAGACCTGACCTACTCAGCTGTCAAAATGACCAGGAGTTATCTAGGTCTACCCACAGTGAAAAGCATGGAGTGTGGCTGTGGTTGAGGAGCAATAAGGTTGATCATGAGGAACTGAACAGAGCCAGACCAGAGGAAACAAGAGGGTCACAAGGGAGCAAAGGCCAAGAGCAGACCCTCCGGTGAAGTGAAGGAGATGGGTCTGGATCAGGAGAGCAATGACGACTGTTTGCTTGGCATGTAACAGGATCCTATGCCAGGGCAAAAGATCAGATTTGCTTAGATTAGGATCAGTGGCAGGTAAGCCTGAAGGAGACCTGGACACTGCTTTGGGTCCTCCATGTTCCCATCGCCCAGAGCTAGTGCTGGACCTGGCTTGGAACATGACTGAGCCTATAGGCAGCGGGTCCAAGAGCTTCTGCAGAGTCCTTAGGGCCTGAGGGCAAAGATCAGGCAGGGCAATTACAGGAAGGCAAGGTGTTGACATTATGATATCCGAGTGCCCACCTAATTTATAATTTAACCAAATAAATTATGTTTTGTGTTTAAGGATCGAAAAGCAACAAGTGGAGAAACTTCGTTTTTCTATTCTTTCCTAACATAAACTCCCAATAGCTCTTTTCTTGTCTCTTCTCTTTGCTTTGCTATTTTCCTTGACACTTTTGTAGTGAAAGTGACTGACATGACATGAGCATTTTTGGGTGCCACGGCCTCCATTTCCACAGACGCCCATCTTTTTTTTTTTTTTGCTAAATCAATATTATGTTTATTTTATTAAAGCTATGTAAGTATCATTCCTTCCAGAATCATCTAGAATTTTCTGATTATGCTCCCTTTCTATATAAATTTCTATTTTTCTTGGATTTACTAATTGCTTACTAGTGTTATTTGGTATTTTGGGTGGGTTTCTTGTTTTCTTACCAATTCTTTTCTACTTTCCATCTGTATTTTTTCTTTTCTTACATTGTTGTTCATTTTTGTACAGTATTTGATTTCTCTCCTCATGCATAGTCCTCATAATTTTGCCACCACCATGGCACCTGTGATCATGCTCTTCCCTCCCCTGTTATGATCCCTTTTCTGCAGTATGCCTCAGATCTATGGTTTGACAGCAAGTTTGGTATTTTTCCAGATCCTTTGTTCAGTTTTCTTATACTCTCCCTTGAAGTGAGACTTTTTTCCTTTTCCCTTCTGACTTACTTCACTTAGCTCCAACCACGTTGCTGCAAATGGCATGGATTTATCTCTTTTTTAAAAAAAAAAAAAGATTTATTTATTTATTTGTTTGTTTGTTTATTTATTTATTTATACAAGCACTGGGTACAGTCAGAAGTTTGGGAGGGTGAGAGAATTCACCAGAGCCAGAGCAGAGAACAGAACAGGCAGTCTGACGAAGTACACTGCTGAGGGGAGCAGCAGGCGCAGCAGGAGAGGTCTGCACGCCATGTGGGACCCTTGCCGGTGGCCGGGGATCGAACCGGCGCTGCAGAGGCCGCAGGCAGCTTCTCAGCCCAGCGTTCAACTGCTGCGCCACCAGGGTATGCCCAGATTTATCTTTTTGATGGCTGAGTAGTATTCTCTTGTGTATATATACATCACATCTTCTTGATTCATTAGAAAAGATGTCCATCTTGAATAAACATATTTCCAGCCAAGTAACACAGGTGCTAGCAAGCCAACTAGACAAGGAAACAAGCCACTTTCCCTCATGAGGTTTGCCTTTTAGAAAGCCTTAGTAAGCTAGATAATGACAATTTGAATGACCCTGCTTCTCCCTTTTTATGCCCTAATCCCTGTTCTTATGCCTTAATATCCATTAAAGAGCAAGCCTGTGCTACCCTAAATACCTCACCCTCAGATCCTAGAAAAAGCGGAGTCCCAGTTCCGCTCAGCATACTGGTTCCTTCAGGACCATAATAAATGTTGTTCCTCAAACTCTCAGTTTCTTGCTAGAATGATCCTAAAATCATAATAAGAGCCATGAGGGGGCTTCCCCATGACAACTTTGACCCTGCTGGGGAGGTGTCTGTGGGGACTCCCACCCAAGCAACTGCCTCAGGCCTTCCTAGCCAATAGCAATGCTATTACTTGCCCTACACAGCAACTGCATTCATCTGACTGGCTTTATTTTGTGAACTTTATGTGCCAATAGCTACTGGGTGAGAAAGGCACACTGGGTGCCAGATAGAGTCCCCACTGAGAGACCCCATCTTCCATAGTGATGAACTGCTTTGCCCATTCCCCTGGCACCCCACATTGGGTCTTTTCATAGCCTTTGATGGCTTCCCTGAGGTCTCACTGTCCAGAGCTTTCCAGATTATCTTCCTCTCCAGGACAGAGCTCAGGCACATCCATCCTGAATGTACAGCACCACTGGTTCTGATGAATATTGAATAAGAAGGGAGTTACTGGCTGCTGAGTGGACCTAGGGGAGGTTCAAGGCCTGTTAAATCACATTGAGCTTGAAAACTAATATTGTGAGCCATGAAAACTTGCCTCTAGGCCAACCACTTAGTTGGCTTGTGGAGTGGTTTGGGACATTCCCCAAATACTCACTGTTTCCAAAAATCGTGCAAAAATCTCTTAAGCAGGAAAGCAGAGAGCCCTCTGGAAGGGATAACTATTAAGTGAGGAGAGAAGTAGTTTATATCTGTCACTGAGCATCCTTGTAAAAGTACTTTCCATGGGGATTAGTGGATCTGACTTTCAATTTGTGAAAGGAAACAGCTAGGCTCTCTTATATGTCCAAGTGTGGAAAGATCTTAGTCTTTACAGGGGAAGGAAGGTGTCCCTGGGTGGGTTAGGTAGGTGTCAGTGAGATGCGGCTGTAGGAAGAAATGCCAGAGCAAGACAGAGTATAACGAAAAATAAAACCAGAAGGAGAAAGAGAAATACTAGGTGGTATCACTTCTATGTGGAATATAGAGAGTCCAAAGGTTCAGGCAAAAACAAAGTTTAAAGCCAAACTTTGAAAGCTGACCATGGAACTGAGGAACCAAAGGGGAGAGGGAAAGGTGAGGACAGAGGGGAGAGAGCCCAGTAGACAGGGGGAGGATTCTAGACACCATGGTCACTAGGCACCACAGTGACCAGACCTGAAGGGAGAGATCCTATACTTCCCAAATACTGATGACCATGTAAACCAATGGCACTACGAGAAAGAAATGCTACTAGAAAGAAAATAAAGTAGGAGTGGTGTTTCTAGACTCATCACAGTCAGTATTTAATAATGTTCATTCTGTATTTTTTCCCTCTGATCCTTTTCCAGAGCAATTCAAAAATTTAAGTCTAAAAGAATTATAAAGAAGCAAGGAAACATGTCACTTGTACTCGATAATGTCAGTAAGCAGAGCCCTGTGTTCTGACTGACACCAGGGGTCATTCTCCATGTAAAACTTGAATTTCTCCTGGCTGATGAAAAACAAAGGCAGGCAAAGAATTGTTTGTTTATTACCTGATTCACAATTGAATGTAGTCATATTACATCATCGAATGTAAGTTCATTATATGGGAGCATGAAAAATGACTTAAGATCTAGGTCTCCTCACAGATGATAAGCACTCACATGTATTTTATTATACTCATGCCCACAATATTTCCATGAGATAAATCAGTGTCATGATCTCAGTGGTACAGCTATAAATGTTCCAAAAATGCAATATTATCTTAGCAAATAGCAATAAATATTTGTGTGGGCTTGGCTTGGAATGCCAGTTTAGAGTAAGCGATTTTTTGCCTAGAAGCTGCTTCCATTAGCATCGCTGATGAAATGGTTGTCTTCATGGCTGAAGAAGCAGAATTTGACTTCAGATCCTCCAGCTACTTCCTGCAGGTTGAATGAAAGAACTGTCTCCCTTTCTCTTTTCAAGTCAGGCATCACTTAGTTTCCTGAAATGGCTCTCTGACCTCTGTACCCTGCTTAAGTCTCTTTAAAATTCTTTTCATTCTAGGGCCTCCCCGGTGGCCCAGCGGTTGAGCGCTGGGTTGTGAAGCTGCCTGCAACCTCTGCAGCGCCAGTTCGATCCCCGGCTGCTCCCTGGCCACCGGAGGATGGTCCCGCATGGCACGCAGACCTCTCCTGCCGCCCGCTGCTCCCCTCAGCAGTGTACTTCGGTCCTTCTGCCTGCTCTGCTCCCCGCTCTGGCTCTGGTAAATTCTCTCACCCTCCCGTGCTTCTGACTGTACCCAGTGCTTGTATAAATAATAAATAAATCTTTAAAAAATAAATTAATTAATAATTTTTTTTTCATTCTAGCATTTCAATCTAGCTCCTTTGTGACTAAAAACGTCCATCTATTCCCAAATATCACTGAGTCATCACTGGGGTCTATTGATTTACTCATTATTACCTGTTTCCTGCCAAACCAATATTTGTAAATGAGTAAATATTATGTTTATTTGCAGATGATTGTTAATTTTACTTTTTAATTAAAAGTCTTATGATAAGTGTGAGCCTTACCTTGATAAAGGTAAAACACATTTGCCCTCTGTTGATGCAATTTGAAGATCGAAATATATTATCCTGTCTAAAAATGAGTGGCAGAAATGAAAGGGATCTTTTCTTACCAACCCCAGTGACTGCTATGAGATTCTGACAGCCAGACAACAGGGGGCAATCTTTTCCTCGGCCACTCCCTCCAGAAGACTGAAACATTATTTTGTGAAGTAGTCAAAGAATTTTTTTTTTCAAAAGAGTCTCCAGATGTGGCAGAATGGAGGACTTAAGTTTCCATCTGTTGACTCCTAAAACCACATCCTTTTCATTCCAGGCAAGACTTGACATGACTGTGACATCTGCCAAAGCATAGCTGGTAAGGTGATCAACTCCTCAATACCCTAGAATAGATATTCCAAAGAAAATACCACACACACACACACACACACACACACACACACACACACACACACACACACACTGATGATTATGTGATATGACAGAGATGCTAGCTAATGCTACAATGGTAATCATATTGCAAATGTATAAATGCACCAAATCAAAATGTCATAGACATGCACATACCATGGAGGTACCTTTCTCTATTTCTTCTACAAATTACAAACCTGGATATTACAAATGAAATGAACACAGGGAAACTGTAAAGTGGAGAGAGCAAGGGAGACAGCTATGGAACTGGGGGACCAGAGAAGAGAAACAAACCCAACACTACAGAAAAAAACTGTAACCCCAAATCATCCATGCCAGGAAAGATAGAGTGGAGGGCCTAGACTTCTGCTCTCATCAGGCTGTAATGGGGTATTCCAATGTCTTTACTCTGAACACGTCTGGTCTCAGAAGCTAAGCAGGGTTGGACCTGCATAGTAGTTGGATGGAAGACCAATGTCTCCACCTGGTTGATGTCAAAGATAGCTAAGTGGACCTGGGCACTGCCCACCATGTAATGAACCTCTACTCCCACCCAGGATAACCCCCTCCACCCTGGTATCTATAGAGTCTCACTTTCACCTCACAGGCGTAATGACATTTCCCTCCCTCAATGGTGTCAGAGGAAGCCTAGTTGACCATTAGCACTTTAATCACCACGTGGTGGTAGGTAGCAGTCCACCCACAGAGTGGGTGTGAGCAGGTATCAGTGGAGATGGGATTCCTACCCCAGTTCAGAAGTAATGATGTGTCACCTCCCTGCTGGGGTCAGTGAGGCCCAGTGGCAAATCTGCACTATAATGAGGCAGTGCCCTCACCTTCTTCTGCCAAAGCCATATCAAAGAAAGCCAGCTAAGGCAGAAGATTTAAGTAAAATGCAGTCTTGTTACAAGTTTCAGCAACACTCACACCAAAAGCCTGGCCTTTGAAGTTGGAAGTTGTGTACTGCTCAGGAGGAAATAAGTATTATCTACTCTGGAGCCTGTTGCTTACATTCCAAAGGTTAATAAAACAATAAATTCTTTTCCTCCTTTCTCCAGAGCAAAGGTCTCTCTCTCTCTCTCTCTCTCTCTCTCTCTCTCTCTCTCTCTCTCTCTCTCTCTCTCTCTCTCTCTCTCCATCCCCTACCTCTTTCCCTTCCTCCTCATCTCAGAATTTGGGGGTTCCTCTCTGAATATACAACCCTGCACATACCAGCACATCTGACCCTCATAACACCCCATGAGAAAATGGTCAATAGGAGAATGGTACTACTAAGATGCTCTATGACAAGTTTGTTCAGTGATTCACAGACCTCATGTTTCCTGTTCAAATAAATAAATAAATTTAGATATCAAAACTTACCAGAAAGGTTACCTTGCGTGGCAAATCTTACTTTCAAAGTTGAAGGTTAGAAATAAAAAGGCCATACAAAAGATCAATGAAGAGAAGATTTGGTTCTTTGAGAAGATAATAAAAATGATAAATCTCTAGCTAGATTAACAAAGAAAAGTATAGAGAAAACATTACCACAGAAACTTTGAAATGAAAAAGACATAGAAAGACAAAGAATCATAAAAGCATGAATAACTGTTTGCCAATGTATTTGATATAAATGGACAAATTCCTAAAAAAGGAAACAACAAAACCGTTCACTAAGACTAAACCAGGAAGAAATAAAATAGTTGAATAAACCAAAGTCACAATAATAGAAATTGAAATAGTAATCAAAAATCTCCCCCAAAACAAAGTCCAGAGCCAGATCACTTGACCAGGAAATTCCATCAAATCTTTTAAGAACTTAAGCCCATCCTACAAAAATTATCTCTAAAAATTCAAGAAGAGGATATTCTCCCTAGTGCATTTCCTTTTCTTTAAAGATTTATTTATTTAAAGCCAGAAAGAAAAAGAAAAATACCGGATGGTCTCACTCATAGCAGGAATCTAGAAAACTTAAACAGGGACAAGGAAAATGAATAACTATAAGAAAGTGAAAATCAAAATCAACAAACAACTATGAACCAGAGACACTCTATGGGGTTTGGGGTGTGGGATTGGGGTCAAAATAAGGGGGTTGCAATTGTATGGGGAATATAAAAATAAAATTTATTTTAAAAGAAGATTTATTTATTTATGCATACAAGAGATGGTGTACAGGCCAGAGGTGGGGGGGGGGCGGGGAGAGGACTCACCAGAGACAGTGAGGAGTAGAACAGGCAGAACAACCAAAGTACACTGCTGAGGGGAGCAGCAGTCAAGGCAGGGGAGGTCTGCTATGCCATATGGGTATCTCCCTGGCTGGCTGGGGATTGAACTCGAACTGCAGAAGCTGTGGACTGCTTCATAGGTTGCGTCTTTTTAAAATTTTTTAAAAATTTTTTTATACCATTGTTCATTTTTAAACAATATTTGCTTCCCCCCACCCCCTCAGGTGTAGTCCCCATAGAGTTTCCTTCATCCATGCACCATCACCTCAGTCCCCTGTGCTCCTCCCTGCCTCCCTCTGATGTCTCTCCCTCCTCATCCCCTGCAGTATGTCTCTGATTTATGATTATCTTAACCCCTTGCACCACCAAGGAGGCCCCCTAGTGCATTCTATGATGCCAACATCATCTTAATGTCCCCGACATTTTTTTTAAAGATTTATTTATTTATACAAGCACTGGGTACAGTCAGAAGCGTGGGAGGGTGAGAGGATTCTCCAGAGGCAGAGCGGGGAACAGAACAGGCAGACTGGGAAATACATTGCTGAGGGGAGCATGTGGGACCCTCGCCTGGTGGTGACCGGGGATTGAACCGGCGCTGCAGAGGCTGCAGGCAGCTTCTCAGCCCAGCGCTCAACCGCTGCGCCACCAGGGGAGACCCACCCACCCTGGACTTTTTTTGATCATCATTTGCTTATAGGATTATCTTCCAGCCTTTAAGTCTGTGCTTTTTGGTAAGTTGCGTTTCCTGTGAACAGCAGAATGTTGGACTTCATTTTGAAATCCACTTAGCCAATCTATATCTTTTAGTGGTGAATTCAAGCCATTAAGATCTAAGGTGATTATGGAAACATCAGGGCTATTGGCATTTGTTTTGCTTAGGTTCAATTTCCATTGTGTTGTGTGTTACTTCTATTGATTTTTGCTTGAAGGTTCTGTTAAGGTTCCTGTATAGTGGACTATTTTTATGGTCTGATCTTAAACTTGTTTTTACTCTCTTCCACTCCTGCCTTGTGATTTTACCTGTCTGTTACCTCTATATTTGTTTTGTTTTGCTTTGTAATAGCCCCTTTAGAATTCTTTTCGCGTTAGGTTTCATCTTTTAATTTTTGTTTTTCAGCAAAGCTCCTTATCATTCCTCTGTCTTGAACAATATAGTCTTGCAGTGTAAAGTATCAAGGCTAGAGATATTTTACTCTGAGTACCTTATATATCTCCTGCAATTTCACTTCTTGCCTGTATTTTCCACTGGAGAGTCTGTGGACAGTCTAATAGGTATTGCCTTTAGGTTACTTCTCTTTCTCTTGATGCTTTTAATATGGGTTTTCAGTAGTTTAGTTATAATGTGTCTTGACATGTGTCAGTGTGCATAATTGTGCTTGGAAGTCTTTGGGCCTCTTGGATAAAGATGTGTGGTGTATTCCTCAGATTGAGATGCTTCTTAGCAATTATTTCTTTAAATAAATGTTCTATTCATTTATTTTCTTTTCCTCAAGCACCTGTTGAAATGTTATTTTTCTCTAGATTATCCCAAAGAAAGCTTACACTGTTTTAATTTCATCGTTTTTATTCTTTTCTCTCTTTTTGTTCTATTTATGTGTTCTCCACCACTATGTTTTTAAGTTCATTGATTCTCTCCATTACTTGTGTTTCTCTACTATTTGGGCCCACTATTTATTTTTTAATTCAGTTATAGTATTTTTAGATCTACTAGTTCCAGTGGCAACAGTCTCATATTTTCTCAATCCTTGTTGTGTTCCTGTTTTTGATCATCCATTGTTGTTTGTTTTTTTAAATTTGTCAAGCATAGTTATAACTTTTACCTTAAACTCCTCATCAGGCATATTCTACAGTTACATTTGATTGAGACTTCTCTCAGGGTTTTTTACTCCCACATTTGTGTATGTTCTCCTGTCTCTTCCTTTTCAGTTTTTATGGGTTATAATAGGGTGTTTCATTTTCTTACCTTAGTAAATTATCTTCATGCCCCTCCTACAAAAAGCTGAATATAATCCTAGTGTTTCTCAGAGAGGATCTTTTCAATGACTGATGTCTTTGCACCTGTTCAGATTGTCGGGTCACTGGTGCAAGTAACAAGTAGTAAGTGGGAGATAACAGGGCAGAAGGGTGGCAAATGGTGGCCTCCATTGAACACCAAGATCTCAAGCTTCTTACGGTGCTGTGGGTACCTGAGTTGTGTGGTGGCGATTCACAGTGATCGCCTCCCTTAGGCCAACTCTTCAGCCAAAATATCTCATACAGTCTCATGCTAGCCTGAAACTCTAAGATGTGGTTGAGCTATAAATGCAGTTTTGGGTGATGAAGATGGTGGAGATGAGATCACAAGCCAAGAATCATTCTTATTTCTTTTTAAGTATGGAGCCTTATCTTAGAGCACTTGTTTATGTTATTAAGATCCAGGTATTTCAGATGCTGTTTATTGAGAGCATTCAGTTATTTTCTCAATGTTGTCCCTGGGTTGCGATAAGACAAGTATTATCACAGACTCTGGCAGCAAAAAGTAGTCTCTTCTATGAAGAGTCACAAGTGATCCTATCGGGATTTCCCCACAAGTTCAGACCATAGCCCTTCTACCTTGGGAACCTGAGGCTAAGCCAATAAACATTATTCCTCTCCACCTTTACTAATAGTTCTTGGTCCTACTTGCCAATTCTGTGTTCCCTCTTCTCCAACATGGTGTCTGGTTTTTAAGGCGCGGATGCGGGTGTGTGCTTTTTAGTGAACAACAACATAGGATGGGGGCTCTTTTCAATAGATGCTCCTCCCGCTCATGAGTCATACTGCCCAGGCATTTGCTCTCTAAACACAGGTCAATCACAGCATTTCCTATGCCTTTCCACTGTACTATTGCTCCTGATGTAAGCAACGGTCATCTGTTCATCTTTCAGAGGTTTTTGACTTTGTTTTGTAATTTCATTGTGTGAATAATGTGGAAGAGGCAATACCAGTGTCTTCACTGCCACCGTTTTGCTGGACTCTCAATTATAGATCTTACCAACAAAGTTCTGGGTCTCATGCCTGGCACAGCAATTACCACATAGAGAGGATTCACTAAATTGAATGAGTGCATGCATGCATGAATGAATGGGTCTGACTAGATGTTCATCTATCTAACTTCAATTTTGCCACTTCAAGTTCCATTTGCTGTTCCTCTTATTTGCTGCCATTGTTGGCACCAGCTTAGTGTCCATTTGTCCTGACTGTAATCAGCTGGTGTTCCAATAGCCTAATCCCATTCCATTGCCAGTTTCCACCTCAGTGTCTGTGCTGGTGCCAGTTATAGTACTGTCCCTGCTGTTTCTAATTTTCTCTTCCTTCCTCTGCTTTTCTATCCCACCACCTGCCAAGTGCCAGCATGGCATTCATTTCTAGAGTCTTCTGTTATTTCAAAGTTGCTCCCTTGAGTAATGCTGTAAGGCCCAATATTTTCTCTTATTTCCTTCCCTATAGAGTTTGTCTATATACCACACTATAGGTTTCTTTTTCTCCCAGGTGAAGTTTATATTTTGCTAGTAAATGATTTTATGAGATCACTGAACAGGACCCATATCTAATCGTGCCTTGTATCTGGTATAAATGAGTTGCATATATGCCTGAGACAGGCAAAGTATTTAGGAAGCATAAATTTCTTAATGTTTTAGTGAACAGAAGACACAATCCTTGCTCTCATGGAGCTTACATTTAAGAGAGGACACTATGTGCGAGACCTAATTTCAGTAATTTGCATATGTTTCTCATTTAATCCCCACACTATAGCATCACCAAATGGAACTGAGAATATTCTTTTACCTGAAACTTCATTTATGCACCTATGAAAGGTGTTCTTACCTGCCTCATAAAGTAAATGTTAGGAGAGGACATAATAATTATTAGGCACCATCAGTGCGCCTGGCATTTTTGTTAGGTGCTTTGTAAGCTTTCTCATCCACCTGATGAGATGAATTATCTTGTCTCAATTTTCAGGTAAAAAAAAACAAACACACAAATTATTAGAATGGTACAATAACTAAAGTTGTTCGGAGGAAAGGATGTCCTGAACAAACTCCACAAATAGGTTTTATGGACCCCACCCCCACTCCAGACCAGAGATCCAACACACCAAGGACTACAAATTCCACAATGTCATCATCGCTGAAGGGAGGGTTGCTGGGGCCAGAGGGTGGAGTTAAGCAGCCAGGTTTGGTATAAAACCAGACATGTGGGCCATGGGGGGGCTCTTGTTTTTTTTTTTTTTTTTTTTTGCCAGCTCTCACCATGCTATTGGGGATTCCAGCTCAGCAGAACTGGTAGGACGCCTTCACCAATTTATCTCCCTCTCTTTATCCCTGAGTTATTCATTTCTTCATTTCCCCTTCTTTTGTAAATAACCCTTTTGTTAACCTTTTTGTGCGTGCCTGCAGTTGAGTATTATTATAAGTCCCTTTAAAGTGTGCTGGTGAGGACTCATAGTCAGGCAACCCATTTCATATCCGGGTTGCCCTGTAACAAAGTCATATAGCTACTAAGTGGTAGAGATGAATTCAAATCAATTCTGACTCTAGATGCTTACTTAGAAATGATTCAGGTTATTGTTCATTGAGTATGTTCTTTAAAAAGTTGAATGACAGGGCCTCCCCGGTGGCGCAGAGGTTGAGCGCTGGGTTGCGAAGCTGCCCGCGGCCTCTGCAGCGCCAGTTCGATCCCCGGCTGCTCCCCGGCCACCGGAGGAGGGTCCCACATGGCGCGCAGACCTCTCCTGCCGCCCGCTGCTCCCCTCAGCAGTGTACTTTGGTCCTTCTGCCTGCTCTGCTCCCCGCTCTGGCTCTGGTGGGTTCTCTCACCCTCCCGCGCTTCTGACTGTACCCAGCGCTTGTATAAATAAATCTTTAAAAAAAAAAAGTTGAATGACAGTACTAAAAATGATTAAAATTGCAAAAATTGAGTTCTTGCCATAAATATCTTTACAACTAGTGGGGAAAATAAATTTCATTACATCTCTTACAATTAAAGAAATTCATTAGATGGTAGAAAGATAGACTATAGCTCAGATAAACTGATTTACAGCACATGAAGTTTTGCCCTCTATTCTGGGCCTGGTGCAAAAAAAAAAAAGTGACCTTCAGGACATTTAGTTGTTGGGCAAAAGCTAATTAGGTGTACGGTTGTAGATCTCAGGCAGAAGATCTAAGCAAGTCCATTTTTATGGGAGCTGGCATTGTGGGGTAGATGGAATTATGCTGGCTGCGTCTGTGCAGTGGGGAGAAAGTTGGTTCAATGAACACCAACACTAAGACAAGTGCTCCTCAAACTTGGAAGTACATAAATGTTGCCTAGGACAGTGCTCTCCAGCCTTTCTCACTTCTTGATACACTATTGGTAACACACCTGGGATAAATGAATGAGCCTGTTGAAGCAGGAGGGCCACCAGCCCAGGGTCTTCCTTTGCTACCAGGTCCTAGAAAGCTGTGGGAGAGGGATAGGACAACTACATCTTGTTTAATCTACCTGTGGCATGCCGGAGGGGAATTTCTGACCTAAAAATATGCCAGTGTTTCAGATGCCCAGGCTAAGCAGCAATTCTGGTTTAGTAAACCCAGGAAACTAGATTTTCAATTAAAATTGTTTTCATTCTAGTTGAGGTAAGCTGAGGATTTTCCTTTAAGAGGCACAGCGGTAAGGATCAGATGGAGAGGCTGTTTCTGAAAAGCTATGTCCAGGAAGGGAAACAAATGACACAAAAACTATAGGGATAGAGGATTTCAAAAATTAAGAAAATAGTGTCCTAAAAAGGAAGGAGAGTTTAAGAGGCATCAATGCTGCCAAGATGTCAGGGAAGAAACTGAAAAAATGTACATCCAGCCACCATCAAAGGGTCGTGACTATGACTTTGGATTGTTCAGAGGACTGTGAGCTCAGAGGGCAGAGAAATGGAGATATGGATAAAAAGGCAAGGCTTCTATGGTTTAAAGAACTTCTTAGTGGGAGAAATATGTAGGATTTAAGGAAGCATTTATTTATTTATTGTTTTTATTTTTATTTTTTTAAAGATTTTTATTTATTTATGCATATAAGAGCCGGGGTACAGGTCAAAGATGTAGGGAGTGAGAGGACCCACCAGAGACAGAGTGGGGAGCAGAACACGCAGACCAACTGAAATACACTGCTGAGGGAGCAGCAGGCGAGACAGGAGAGGTCTGCCGAGCCTTGTGGGTAGCTCCCCGGCTGGCCAGAGATCTAACTTGTGCTGCAGAGGCTGCGGATTGCTTCATAGTGCGGTGCTTAACCCCTTGTGCCACTAGGAAGGCCTATTTATTGTTTTTAAAGGTAGAAGATACTTAAAAAACATTAAATGCTTGATAAGGAGCTAGGAAAGCAGAAGAGGTTATAGTACATGAGCAGGATGGGATAATTTGATGTCTGTAAGTCTATGAGGGGCTTCCCTGGTGGTGCAAGGGGTTAAGTCTCAGCACTTGAAGCTATCTACACCACAGGCCAGGGAGCAAACCAACATGGTGCAGCAGGCCTCTCCTGTCTCCCCACTATTCCCCTCAGCAGTGATTTTCAGCAGATCTGCATGTTTTGCTCCCCACTCTGTCTCTGAAGAATCCTCTCACCCCCTCACCCTCCACCTCTGGCCTACACCACAGCTATTGCATGCATAAATAAAGAAAATAGATCTTAAAAATAATTAAATAAAAGTCTTTAGGGGGTGAGAGATGGAAGAGGGTGAAGGGGCTCCATAGTTATAATCATTTTAGAAAGCCGCTCAAAACTGTACTTCCCCAAATGTGTAATCATCAGAATTACTAGGGAGCTTAGAAGAAATCAAATCTCTCCCTTTCTCTCCACCCTGATGAGTCTAATGTAATAAATATAGATTTCAATATAATGAAAACACAATAACCTATATTATATTAAAGCCCCCAAAAGAACTCTGATAATTAGCCAGACTTTAAAACTATTGGCTTAAAAAACAAACAAACAAACAAACAAACTATTGGCTTAATGTTCATTAACTTGTGAAAAAAATTTTCTCTTAGTCTTTCCCAGAAAATAATCACTGAAATATTTCTTTGAGAGAAAATAATATATCCTGTGTCTGAGTACTTGGGGGCAGAGTGCAGAATCAGTTAATATTTGTTCAGACAACTTCCAAAGACAAGGCTGATCTGTGTCCAAAACATAGTAACAAACTTCATTACCTTGGGACACCAATGACCTTGAGTATTTTATCATTTCTGGTTGGGGGAGCGCAAGAGATTAGAAAAATCCACTTAAGAAAATACAGCATTGAGTTGGAATTATCCTTAATTTCACTATAGAAATAGACCCTGGCAGTGAGATAATAACAAAGAGGAAATCAAAGAACCAAGGGCTTTAGCATCTGGGGCAAAGAACCAGGTCTGCCATTGTAGAGAACTGGCTTAATTTCCAGTTCTGTCAGTATTTGCAGATGTCTTTAGGAGCCAGACATCAGTTTTCTGATCTATATGATTGTGAGTAATAGTTTCAGTTCCTAAATGTCTTTTGGGAAGGTCATAGCATTAAAATGACATAATAATTACAGAGGCATTTGTTATCAACCTGGCATATAAATACAATTATTGTGCTGGCCAATGACCTCATTGAAAAATCTATCACTCTAAATAGTTTGCAAAACAGGACTGTAAATCTCAAAGGATCTTGGCTTTCTAGATGACATACCAATCCCATGTACGGCCTATCAGAATGAAAATACTGTGGATGCATTTTCTGGAACTTTCAACATGTTACTGATTATGGTGACATAGTTTGCGTATGATATAAATATGTATACAAACCCCCAAATGTTAATCTTATTCAATTTCTTGAGCTATCAACTTTAGGCATCCCTGGTTTTCCTGATGGGCATGGGATAAGTCTTTTTCATAAGCCTTGAGTTTTAAATGAGCATTAAATCTCTTTTTAACTCTCCTTTTACTTGCCACTTAAAATATACAAGATAGGTTTAAATTTGATATCTTGGCAACTCCAAAGTTTCTCCTGTCTCAGCAGAGGGTCTCATCATCATTCTTCAATGCTTAAACCAAAACCCCAAGATTTCTTCTTTCACCTCCTGGGAAACTCACACCTTTTTTTCCCTCTTTTAAATCAATAGCTACAAACTAATAGTATATATTTTTTCAATTTCTCAAACAAACCAAGCCTTTTTTCATTTCTAAGGTTTTTTTGAATTGATGAATTACACAATTTAATCTAACACATTTAATATTTCTGAAATCAAATATGATTTACAATCAGTGATGATTTTAAAATGATCATAACATTGTTTTTCTCTTTCTTAGGAGTATAATAGTGGTCACTTAAATCCAATGGAGAAAAGCGAAAAAACAGTGGTGCCCTCTTTTCTTTTTTTTTTATTTTTATTTTCTTTTTTTTTAATAGAGACATGTTTTATTTATTTATTTATTCATTTGTATGTTTGTTTTTGTTTATACATGCACTGGGTACAGTCAGAAGCGCGGGAGGGTGAGAGAATTCACCAGAGCCAGAGCGGGGAGCAGAGCAGGCAGAAGGACCAGTACACTGCTGAGGGGGGCAGCGGGCGGCAGGAGAGGTCTGCGTGCCATGTGGGACCCTCCTCCGGTGGCCGGGGAGCAGCCGGGGATCGAACCGGTGCCGCAGAGGCCGCGGGCAGCTTCGCAACCCAGCGCTCAACTGCTGCGCCACCGGGGAGGCCCAGGTGCCCTCTTTTCTTGCTCCAGATCTTTGTGAGACTGGTTCAGTCCCAGCCTTCATGTCCCAACTCTAACTCACACACAACCTTCCCAGGTAGACATGCTGGTCCCTCCTTCCGAGGTTCTCTTCCTTATCCCATCTCATCACACTGTTGATTTCCTTGATAGCAGTTTTGCAATTTAAAACACATTTAATTGTTGAGTTATTTATTGTGTGTCTCCCCTACAGCATGTAAGCATGACAAAACAGGGATTTGGGTTGCTCTTAGCTATATCCCCAGATCTGGTGGATAATCAATGAGTCTTTGTTGAAGAAATTGAAAGGCAAGGGCATCTTAGGAAGAGAGGTGGCCCATTCTCATTATCATCTGTGTCTGAGATGAATAATCCCTCATGGTCTCACTTCTTGCCACAAGCAATTGCTACTTAAATCTCCATCATTTAAAAAGCACTGGGACCGCCAGTGTAGTAGATGGTATCATGAATAAAAAACTGATAGGGAAAAACATTTGGCAAAAAATGAACTGTTCAAAATGGGGTCTTCATTCAATGATATATATATATATATATATATATATATATATATATGTATATATAAAAGGACATTCTAATAGCCAGAGCTTAGAGTAGCTGTCACATCACTGCCAACACTTGAGTGAAGATTTGGGTGAATAGGATGGCTTTTATGTTCCATTCTGGGCTTCAGTTAGGTCTGAAAGCAGGATTAAGTAAAACAGAAAAACAAAATAAAATAATCAAAGATTATTTTGGTCCTAAACAGACCAATGTTGCCATGTGGTTTTGTTAGGAGACCCTTTGAGGGATGAAGCTCTGAAGCATGGCACAGTGGAAGGCAGTTGGGGGGCGGTGTTGAGAATCAGCATGTCTTGTTTTCAGGCTTCACTGGGTCAGAGCGCACATGGACAGCAGGCAGGTACCATGTTAAATGGACACCTTGCCTTTCTTGGTTGCTCACACAGACTGGGTGCCATTTCCTTGTCTCTACACATTGCAAGGTTCCCAGGGTATTTTTTTTGATAGGTGGCCTGTGGTCACATTTCATATGTGATTCAGAAAAAAAGCAGACCATCTATAGAAGCAAGGAGAGGAGTGTATCCAGCAGCTTTTGAGGGGTGCAACTCTGTGCTTGGAGAAACCCCTGGAGCCCAGCATCCCCGAAGAGCTGTCTATGCTGCTCAGCAGAAGCAGGTACATGGAGATAGCTGAAGGCCCACTCCACACTAACCTGTAAAAGCATCAGGGAGTGTAAGGCATGTAATCTTGTCTCCATGGAGAACTTACTCTAGGGAAATTAGAGACTTTTTCTTGTATACTTGTACCATTTCATTTTCACATTTTTGATGCACAAGAAACGTAAGAACAGTGGCTGTTGGCTGGTTTATCAAAAGGTCTCATTTCCACCTGTCTAGAATTCCCTACCTCAGTAGAGACAGTGGATAATATCCCCCTCCTTCCTGACCCTTCTGTCTTTAGCAGCAATTCAGTCATTGAACTCTCATCTGCACAAGGGCTGGCCCCACTTTCCAGATTCTGGGCATTGTCTCATAGCAGGGTCTCTGTAATATCTACTGAGGTAGGGAATTCTGAGACCTTTTGATAAATCAGCCAACAACCACTGTTCTTTCCATAACATGAAATATAAAATCCGATGTTCCTGTCTCCATTGTGACACTGCCCCAGAACCCCAGAGGCCGCTGGGTGGGGCATAAAGCCACCCAATGGTACTGCGCTCAGGGAAAAGCCGGGCTCTGTGGACAGGCTCCAAGGGGTGAGTTGTGGACAGCGTGAGGCCCAGTAGCACACTGATAAATCATACACTTCCGGTCCAGATGAAGTCATATTGAATGAGTCACTTCTCTACACAACCAATCCCCTATGTCAGCAAGGCAGGTGGCCAGAAGAGGCCTGGACATTTGCTTAATGACGCTTTTTGATAAAGTGCCTTTTATTTATTGACTAAGGAGGCTGAGGAGAGTCGGGCATGCACTCCTGGTTTGATTATGTGACAGAGGCCACTACAGGCCTCACAATCATTCAGGGTGTGGGGGTGAGTGACTACAACTGTGGGCCAAGGTCACCCCTGCACCAATATAAGGTAGCCTGGGAACTGGGAAAGGAAGGAGAAGTCCCAAACAAATCAGTCAGCCAACTTGACCCCTTGTTTTTCATTTTGTTTTAAGGGAGGACCTATGGTCAAGGGAATAAAGAGGGTGTGGGGGTCAGTAAACATGTGCTCTGGCCCCTGACAGAGCAGTGGAGATAATTACAGGGCCGGGCAGCCAGTGTGTAAGAAAGAGGTGGTGCAGGGAGCAGGTAGGGCGCCTGCCCTAGGAGAACAGCACTGACCTTGCTCTTTACACAAGACGAGCCCGCCCTCCTGATGACACTTTAGCGCTCTCACTGCTGTGGGTGTGTAACCTGCATCTGCAGAGATGCTGAATTTCAGGCAGATGAGAGCCCAGAGTTGCCCTAGGAAGCTTCTAGGTCCCCTGGCTGTTCTACCTTAGACTAAAGAATACTCCTCCCCACCTCCCTCAAGCAGGTCTGGACTCTCTGAGTCCAGATCCTCTTCACTCCCAAATCTTTTCCACACTGTCCTCGCCAGAGAGCCTTTCTAAAAATGCAAATTTAGTTTTTCTCCAGTCCTCCTATTAGTGGGGGTGGGAGAATAAGAACAAGGAAGGCAGGAAGCACAATGGACCAGCGTGTTGGACTAGGGGTGATTCGGTTGTGGGTGCCCTCTGGTGGTGATACTTAGTGTGGCGATCCTAATATTACCTCAATTAAAAATAAAATGTGTAAATTTAGAAAAATAATAAAGTGTGTAATCTTAATGAATGGCGCATTAATTTTACAAAAACTTAGAAAACTCCTAGACTCAGAAGTGATAAAATCTTCACCCCTAACCTTATCTGCACATATTTTCACCCAGGACCCCTCCTCAATTCCTGTCTACCCCTCCATAACCAATGTCAATTGGCCCAGACACATCAAAGTTAGGCCATTCTCTCCCCAGGGGGCTCCCCACAGCCTGATGGGGGCTGAATCTGTCATTGTGCTCAGATGGACTGGGAGTGACTGGACTGATTCCCAGGTGGACTGGGCGTCAGGAGGATGCCCCCCAAACCAAAAGATGCTGAAAGATCTTCTCTCTCCTTGACAAACAGAAAACCTTTCAATGCTTACTTTATGGAAGGCTTACTTTGCCTAACATGCCCAGTCTCCCTCCTGAGACCCAAGTTCCTGAAAACCCCCCCACCCTCAGTCTAAAGGGGAAAAATTCTTCTGGGGATTTCCACATTTCAGCCCAATTTGAGATGACTTTTTCTCTCCATCTTGAAGAAATTACCTTCTGCATCACTGCCTAAAGTAAGTTATTGGAAGTCTCCATAATGGTGTGTCAATGTAACAATGTTTTTGTAAACAGTGAAGACTGGAGCATCCGTAGCCCCAGCAGTAAGTACACACCTGAAACAAGAAAGGCCTCTCCTTTTGGTCAAGACACCATGGGGAAGTGGACAGGAGGCCACTAGAAAAAGCTGTGTGTAGGGTAAATGGTTTTCAGGCTTTTCTGCCCTCCTGCCATTAGGAATGCCCTGCCTGATGGGGCATCTGCAGTTGTTACATTGTTTCAAACTATCTTTTTTTTTTTTAAAGATTTATTTATTTATTTATACAAGCAGTGGGTACAGTCAGAAGCGCAGGAGGGTGAGAGGATTCACCAGAGCCAGAGGGGGCAACAGAACAGGCAGAAGGACCGAAGTGCACTGCTGAGGGGAGCAGCGGGAGGCCGGAGAGGTCTGCATGCCATGTGGGACCTTCGCCGGTGGCTGGGGATCTAACCAGCGCTGCAGAGGCTGCATGCAGCCTCTCAGCCCAGCGCTCAACCGCTGCACCACCAGGGGTGGTCCTGTTTCAAATCTTATTTACTTCTGTGGGTCATGGGAGGAGTATTGAGATCGTCACCAAGAGAAGCAGAAGCAGGAGAGGCAAGAGGGAAGGGGAGAAAGAAAGCCAGAGAAGCCCAGAGTAAAGACTTGCTGGGGACTTGGAGGTCTCCTGCCCCCCCACCCCCGCACCCTTGCCTGCTGTGTACCTGTTTGCCACACTACATGTAAAGCTCAATAAAAGCCTGAGAAAGCCACTGAGGGCTCCAGGACTCCTCCTTTACCTGGGCTGGTCTTCTCGGATCATAGAAATCCTGCTCAGTGGCCTTCCTGCCACTACACTGTGTCGGAGCCTTCCGTGTAGCCTTCCATTCTTCATTCAGGGCCACTGGGCTCACTGGCCTCCAGCTCATAGTTTTGCTTCATAACTATCATTCGCAATTTTTATTCTGCTATCATTTTGTGGGGGAAAAAATCCAATGAGCTGTGTTACTTGCAAGATATATAATTTGCATAAATTTCCTTACACTAGTGAGTATATTCCTTAAACTTACAAATAGATAGCATTACTTCTTTTTTTAATATTTTATTTTATATAATTCTTATACATCATTTTTCATTTTTGCACAATGTATGCATTTTCATTTTGGTTATATTCCCCATACAATTGCACCCCCCCTTATTTTGACACTAATCCTTCCTCTCCCATCCCCTTTCCCCCCTCCCTGTAGTGTGTATCTAGTTTATAGTTGCTTGTTGCTTGTTGATTTTGATTTCTATTTTGTATTAATTAGTCTTTTTCCTGGTCCCTTATATAGGTTTTCTAAATTCCTGCTATGAGTGAGACCATCCAGTATTTTTGTTTTTCTTTCTGACTTATTTCGCTGAGCATGATCCCTTCCAGCTCCATCCATTTGCTGCAAACTGCATGTGTTTATCTTTTTTGATTGCTGAGTAATATTCCATTGTGTATATGTACCACATCTTCTTGATCCAGTCATCTATTTTTGGGCATTTGGGGTGTTTCCATAGCTTGGCTATTGTAAATAGTGCTGCTATAAACATAGGGGTGCAGGTGCTCTTTGGAATTGATATTTCTGTGTCCTTTGGGTAAATATTTAGGAGTGAAATTGCTGGATCATATGGAAGCTCTATCTTTAGTAGGTTGAGGAATCTCCACACAGCTCTCCATAGTGGTTGGACCAGTTTGCACTCCCACCAGCAGTGTAGGAGAGTTCTTTTTTCTCCACATCCTCGCCAATTGTTGCTAGTTTTTTTAATATGTGTCATTCTCACTGGTGTAAGATGGTATCTCATTGTAGTTTTGATTTGCATTTCCCTGATTACAAGTTATGTTGAACATTTTTTTCATATGCCTATTGGCCATTTAGATTGCATTACTTCTTTATTTGAACTCATTTTATCTTCTTTCAAGTGCCTTTTGTGGATTTGTTCAGTCTTGAGAAATGACTACATTACAGTTGTACCCAATGTTGACCTTTCTCCAAAAAAGTCTTAGATTAGCAAACATGCTAAGAATTCTATTTCATGTAGATACTTACAGATATAGTCCAATATCTTCTCTGAATTATTATTATAAATGAAATTGTCCTCAAATTTTCTTGGAGGAAGACAGTTGCTTTTGGGGACCTCTCAAGATTTTCTCTCTATTGGTGATAAGTACAAAGATTAGTCTTCTGAATGGTAACTTAGTATAATATAGTAAAACATTTAATTTTGAAGAACATTTATAGGTTATTAAGCTCTGTAAATATAATCCTGTAACTAACCCTAAATCTCTTGCTTTTAATCAAGACAAATTCTATGCCCAAAAGGCAATATTAAGCCACTTTTTATTCTGCAATTCCAGCTCGCTCCATTGTGTTGGGATTAAATCCATGTTACTATGCTGGCGGATTTAAAGATTTTTAAAGAGGAAGAAAAAAAGGAAAGTTATTATAAAATGATTAATAACTTCTTGTTCCCTCAGACTAATTACAGAATCCATGGTACTAATCCTCTGACTCAAGAATACTTGTTTTATGTTTTTTAATTTTTAATAAAGTGCCATTGTTTATATATCCTTGTTAATTTTTTTTTAATAGTATAGGATTCCTCCCCTCAGATGTGGACACCGTTGCTGTCCCACCACCAAAGCACCCATAGTCCTCTTCCATAGCCCATTTGCTCTCCCCCAATTTCTCACTCCCCAACCCCCCTTCTCCTCCCCTCCTGGATGCCTCAGATCTATGGTCAGCTTTCAAGGCCTGGTTTTAAAGTTGATCTTTGTCTGATCCTTTATTTGGTTTCTCTGTATTCCACATTGTTTCCAAAATGATGTCATTGGTCCTTGTTTATTGTCAAGGGAGAATTACTGAATTTTCTGTGTGTCTATTATTCTAGTCTATTATCATTTGATTATCGTTTGTCCAGTTATATACAGTGTGCTTTACATACGCAGACATGGCATGCCCACTGGCCCTGTCTTCTTTCTCTTGCTCAGCCCTCTCTCCTTTTCACTATCTTTTGTGTTCTTACTATCCTAGATTTTACTACAAAATATGATTTTATTAAACCTTTTTTAAGGTCTTCTCACTAAGCTCTTCATATATTTGCCTACTCTCTGCTATTGATCAACAGAAAATTTCATGAAATGCATATTTGCATACATATTAAAAACGAAACCTATAGAAACGTACACAGTTCAAAACCTCAAGTTTTTCTATGCCCCTGACTGACTCAATGTCACTTATCAGAAATATCATTATTATTAATACACATTATGTATACATGTATACTTGTGTAGGCATATGCATATCACATGTAAGAATCATATATATTTGTGTATATATAGGTATCTGTGTAATGATAGACTTCATTTGCATGTATATACATTGTGGACACAGATGTAGATGATGAAGATTTATATGTGTGTGTAAGGATAGAAATTTATTTGAAAGTTAATAATGACTTATTATATATCCTTGATATTTTCATCTAAAACTATATTTTAGGCTTCTTTCCATTTTTCATAATGGCTATATGGTATCATCATATGGCTATAGCATAACAGGAGCTGCTACTCTTTTTTTTCTATTTACAAAAGTTATGTTCATTCTTGAAAATTAGGAATATACAGAGAAGAATGGTGAAGAAAATGCAAAAAACATCAACCATGGTGTTTCTATTCTTTAGGACTATTTCACAGGGTTGCTCCATGGAAAGCTCTTTCCAGGGAGACCAGTTGTCCAGACTTGGGGGGGGGAGAGAGAGAGAGAGAGAGAGAGAGAGAGAGAGAGAGAGAGAGTGTGTGTTTGTTTACTGAGAGTCCTTCTCAAGATCCTAAAAGGACCTCTGAGCTGACAACTCCACCTCTGAATTCAGTTTAGACTGTATAAGTGACAAACATCAAAAGATACCTTAAAAAGGCTTATTGGAGGCGATTATTACTTTGGTTTAATCAGTAATTAATTTCTTCCATAACTTGAAGTGCTGGGTTTGGAGTGGAAAGTACATAGAGCAGTATAATTTTGGAGGAGTGATCACCTGTCAGGTGAAGAAATCCAGTGAGTTTTATTACATTTCTGCAATGACACACACTCTGTGTGATTAACTGCACAAAATTTTTTCTTGTTAGTGCTACTAAGTACAATGGGCATCAATAGAGCTAGTTTCTAGTCCTTTGCTATCAACAAGTCTTGTGGTCTTATTAGTTACTTAACGTGCCTATGCCTTAGTTTTCTTTCATAAAAAGAGAGCTAATACAATGAAAATGAAAGAACAAGATGAAGGAATGTGAAAAATGCTTTGAAATTTTGAAAAGTCCTCATCAATACAATCTTTATCTTCAGAGTTCAGGTGAACTAGTGTTGACTCATTGAGATGGATCTCAGGACATTATAACTCCCTGTTATTTGCATTTGTATAATTTCTTTCTGAATTCACTATCTCACACATATCTACAACATAATATTTGAGCTATTCTGCGATAGTGTCTTTTGAAATAATAGAATCCTTTCATTGTTCCCTGGCCCATCAACCTAACCACCCAATTATCAGATGTAGAAAAAAGAGTAAAACATTGATAAGCTTAATAAATGAGGGGGGTTGCTAGGTTCCTGTATCAGTTCAGATAATGTTTGTTACATACAAAGGAATAAACTCAAAATGCCAGAGATTGACTACAATAGAATTTAATTTTTAATTGTGTAACAGTCTAGTGCACATAGATGGGTGGTTTTCTACCTAGTGGTAAAGTTTGGCTCATTCTACTTTTGGGCTGTAATATCTCCTAAGTCTTGAGCTCCTTCATTTCCATCCAGAAGATAGCAATAATATTTTAAAGTATATCAAAGTTTGTTTCAATGTCAACAGAAGCTGAATAATCAGCAGACTGCTTGCCTGGAGAGGAGCGAATGAAAGCAAGGGATGTCAGATATGTGACAAGAATATTCAGTGTCATCAGGCTCTGGGAGCCTGCATGTCCACCTCCACAGCAGGGATGCAGGAAGGAAAATCTTCTTACACAGAAGTGGGCGGAATGCTGCCAGCTCTGAGATGCTCCTCTTCCTGTGCTTCCATTGCTAACCAGCTCTTTCTGACCCACCTGTTCTTGTTAGCACATGTCTGCCAGATCTAGGAGGACGCCTGCTGCACTGCTTCAGGGTATGTTTCACAGCATCTCTCTAGAGCAAAGTCCAGTTCACTGGCCACCCTTTTCCCCAAAGAGAATCTCCCCCCACCCCACTGTGCTCACTTTGAGTATCTAGATGGACACGGGTCAGGCTTTAAATTTAATGAGATTCATCACTCAAACAGTTTTAAGAATGCAGAAAAGTTACATACGTCAGTCTATAATCCTTCAATGGCCTTTATGTTGTATAGACACCATTAAAATATAGTGAATGGTGTGTATTAACAACATTTATCAATATGTCTCATTTGTCTGTTGAGCACTGGGTCATTCAGTTTCCCATTTCCAGAACCACAACTCTACCCTCAGTGTAACGATGTGAACTTGAACGTGGCTCTCAAATAGGCTTTGTCTGCCTGTGATCTCAGAGATCTTCTGCAGCTGCAACAGAAACCAGGCTTGCCCCTGCTGCAATGCTGAGGACTGGTTTCTTACTGCTTTAGGAAACTCACTGCTGCCCACTCCTATCACTATCTCTGAGGAACTGCAGAAAACATTTATTAATTAATAGCGATATTAATGATGATTTATTGTAATGTTTAGTAAGACAGTAAATGCCAAAAAAATAAAAAATACCCTACAGAGGTCACTAACAGACAATTAAGCAGTATTGTGGGAAATAGTTGGGTTAAGTGGTTGGGTCATTTTCTATGAAATGAGTGCATGGCACATGAGAACTACTAGTAATAAATACACACATATTATATATATACATATTAGTCTCTGCCTCAGGTTCTTAGCATAGAGCTCTTAAAACCTTTGTCATTACCTAAGTGATAAGAACACCAGCAATGTATTTTGTTCTAGTAGGATCTCAGTTCCTGATACAAAGTTCCTAAATTGCTTGGAATTTCCAGAGTGATCGCAGAGCCTTTTTTTTCTAATGAGATAACCCAAGGGGAGCTCCTGGAAGGCTCCTGAATGGGGACAGTCATCAGGAAGACCAAACCATCATGAGGAGCTTGGGGCTGTCAATTTCAACCCCTTTTTTCCAGAGAGGAGAGAGCAACTGGAAATGGATGCCTATGTGACAATGATGCCTATGTGACAAAGCCTCCATCAAATTCCCTAAAGTAGAGCTCGAAGAGCTCCTCAGTTGGTGGACACATGGGGGTGTGGGGAGTTTGAGAACTCTGCACTTTCCCCCATCCCTTGCCCTCTGAATCTCTTCATCTGAATGGTCCTGCTTACTTTATCATATCCTTTTAATATAAACTGGTAAACAGTAAGCAAACCATTTTTCCTAAGTTCTTTGAGGTGTTCTAGTATATTAACTGCACTTGAGGAGGAGTTTTGGGACCTCTGCTATATAGTTGATGGATTGGAAGTGTTACAGGTCAGGGGGATGGTTACCCCAGACCCCGCAAACCTGCCTGCTCTAAATAGGTTCTGCCACCCGCTGCATCAACACAAAACATATGAGACTTTAATGGAAAGGAACTTTAATACAGTTAGTGAACAATACAGGAAAGGCAAAGAATAAAATTTCTAAATCAAGCACCCAAAGTTACCCGTCCCCTGGTGGGTAAAAGTCCACCCAAGCAGGATTGGCCCAGAGCAAGGCCCCAAAGCCGGCCATAGCCTAAAGCATCTTTCAGTGGGGACCCACAGAAAAGGATCAGAAACCACTAGGCAAGTCTGGAAGGAAAAGAGCAAAAGCAAAATCAAGATAAAAGCCACCATTATCACCTCCCCACGGGTCTCACCCACATCTGTGTCACCCAGTCCACGACCAAAAGGCAAGTGCAGTTTCTTCACGTGTCTCTAGGCTCCACCCGCCTCCTCCAGGTCTCCTCCTGGCTCCATCCTGCTTCCTTCCTTCCTCAGTCTCCTCTGCAGCTGCTTCCTTCCCTGCTCAGCTCCACCCTCCTTTGGGTGAGGCAGGAAACCTGGAGCTTCCCCTTTTCCTGGGGACCACCCTGTTACAATCCACCCTGTTACAGAAGCACAGGGGACAACCACACTGACATTATAACTGAAATAGGAGCCGCTTGGATGCTGCTACCCAGGGCGCACGCGCAGGCATATGCGCTGCGCAAGGGCCCACGGTGCGTGCAATCTGCAGCCAGTCCCGGCTCCCCCTCCGGCGGCATCCACTTGGCTCAGGGCTGCTCAGAGGAGCATCCAGCTGCCTGAACGCACTGCTGAGGAGCCTGCCCAGCCTCAGAGCAGGTGAGGTCTGTAGAGACGCTTGGGGTTCCCCTTTTGGATACAGAGCTGGAATTGAAAACAGACCAGTCTGATTGTAGCTTTCCCTGCACCAATCAGACAGCTGGAATTGTAAACGAACCAATCAGGCTTGAAAGGCGGGGGATAGAAGCGGAGGTTGGGGCGAGGATGCTTCAGACTTTCACACCCAGGCCTTCAAATATTCAGACGAGTGGGGGACCATCTCCAGGAAAGACTTTCAAGATAGACTCAATGGGAAGACTCCTTCAGGCCTCCTGGGGAGAACATTGAGAACTCAGAGACCTTCACATCTGACCTCCCCTTCACACCACAGCCTGAAGCTGCTCCTGCCTCCGGCCCTGCCTTGCTGACGGACACGGTTAGCCTGTGCCCCTGGGTCTGGCCTGGTGTCTCTAAAAGGTTAGCTCTGGAAGGGTGGTATCACTAGTGCCTGGACTCTGGCACCAGCAGACTGCCGACCTCTGTCCTGCTACCTCTGAGAGCTGCCTACCGCTTCCGATCCTCCGGAGCAGCCTCCTGGTGCTGTGGCCTCGGGCACTGCCCTGTCTGGTGGCTGCACTGGCCAACCTGGCCTTCAAATAGGTGTTACCAGTTGCCGTGGTGCCACCTCAGCAGTATGGCCTGCGAGCACCTCCAGCTGCTACTGTGAGTTGAATCTTCCTGCATTGCTTATGGGCGTGTTCCAGCTCAGCCCTTGTAGAAGGGACGGCGGCATCTTCCCCAAGCGGATTTTGTTTGGGACTATTAGACATCGTGGGCACTACCTAAGGTGAGTCAATCGGCTATTTGTGGCCTGAGAGAAACTCTTTCCTTTCCCCCAATCTCCTGTTTGTTAATAAACCACATTGTTGCCGCACCTTGAGCCTGAGCAGGTGAGTACAGGGGAATGCCCTCCCTACCAAACTTGACGCAGCTGTTTAAGTTGACTCTGATTAATAACAAGAGCCTTGTTCAGAGATGACCTCAACGTAGTAGGGTAGTGAAACGGTACTGGATGGAGGTAAAAGAATCTCCCTGAGTTTGCTAAGGTATTAGTCTTGTCTGTGTCCTTAGTATCAGACATCACCCAGCAACTCTCAGATATAGAGACATTTTTATAATAGTTCATTTTATATGTGTTTCTATATGTATTCTTCAAAGATTCTGAGGATGGAAGCTTCCTGCCAGCCTCCCCCATCCCTGACTAATCTCTCAAGTTTTCCATTTTCCACATTTTCATATTCAGCAGAAGGTTGATAACTATTTCTCTTACCATTGTTAGCTGCTCAAGGGTTTGATCTACAATTATTTTTAATACAAATGCACTTTATTCCTCATATCCTGTGCTTGGACAAAAGTCTTCAAAATCACCTGGATAAAGTGCTGCCTGTCACATGCATTTGGTTGTTTGACATGTCTCCACCTACTGCTGCTGCTAATTGCTTTGAGTTGTCTGTCAAGGAGAGTGTTTCTCCTTCACATGACTTCATCTCTGTGCCTGTAGCTAAAAAACAGATCCCACTGCTCCATGTGTTGCAGAGCCATTTATATCATCATGCTTTATCAGGACATGTGCTAAATGAGTAGGAACAAGGCCACACTGAAAATGCAAAGCAACTTAATAGAAGTGTTTCTGGGAAGAACATCCCCCCACCCCCATCTTTCACCCCGAGGGAATAGCAGAATCTACTACAAATGACAAGATGTCTTCCCTGCAAGAACTTAGCACTGACTGCTGGGCTCTGGGTCATGCTGGGCTCCTGGTCATCCTGGTCTGATGTCTCTGACTCCAGACCTCCCCATTGCTCAAAAAAAGTCCCCTAATAATAAATGTGATGACTATGTACTGATTTAATAATGAATATATGTAGGTGATTGTTGCTTGCATTCATTCACTCATTCATTCATTCATTCACTTATTCATTCATTCAGCATCTGTTTTGTTTCCACCATGAACCAGGCACTCTGATCAAAGATGAATAAACCCAGTTACTTCCCTGAAGAAACCCAAAGTCTAGTGGGGCAGGGGACACATACTGTGTTATTGGGCAGGGTGAGGGGCACCCCAGTACCCCCAATCCTGCTTGCTGTAAATGGGTTCTGCCATAAAGACAAACATGCATAAGACCTTCAATAGAAAAGAACTTTAGGGCCTCCCCTGGTGGTGCAGCGGTTGAGCACTGGGCTGCAAAGCTGCCCACAGCCTCTGCAGCCAGTTCGATCCCCGGCCACCAGCGAGGGTCCCACATGGTGTGTCAGACCTCTCCTGCCCCACCCGCTGCTCCCCTCAGCAGTGTATTTTGTCAGTCTGCCTGCTCTGGTGAATTCTCTCACCCTCCCACGCTTCTGACTGTACCCAGTGCTTGTATAAATAAATAAATAAATAAATCTTTTAAAAAAAAGAACTTTAATACAATTAGTGTGCAATAAAGAAGAGAAGAGAAAGAATATAATTAAAATAGTTTCCAAATGAAGCACCCAAAGTTAGTCATCCCCTCGTGGGTAAATGCCCAGCCAAACAGGGTTGGCCCAAAGCAGGATCATTGAGGCCTGAAAGCCTGCCACAAGTCTAAGGCACCTACTGGTGGGGACCCATAGAAAAGGGGCATAAGGGGCCAGGCAAGTCTAGAAGAAAAAGAACAAAATCAAAATCAAGATAAAGGCTGCCATTGTCAGCCTCCACACAGGCCTCTCACTCATGTCTGCTTCAGGTGTCTCTTTCCATGTCCCCCAAGTCCCTGGTAAATGTTCAAGGCTGAGAAGCAAATGAGGCTTCTTCATGTGTCTCTCTGCTCCATGTGCCGCCTCCAATCTTTTTCTTCTCTCCCTATCGCTCTCCAGTTCTTTTTCTCCTTCAGCTTCTTACCCTTCCTTTGCTCCACCCTCCTTGGGTGGAGCAGGGAACCTTGAAACTTCCCTTTCTATGGAAACCACACTGTGAAACAATGACAGAGGTATCCATAGGGAATCATGAGACTACAGCAGTTAGCGTTGAAATCAGCTTGCGGAGGCAGGATTAGCTGCCCAGAAGATGTAATACTGGCACTTTCTGAAGTCATAATGAGGATTCCTTCATGGCATTGACCCTAATGGGGAAATCACCAGGCAACAGGCTAAGCAAGCTGAATAGGTATTTCAGGCACATGGGGAATTTGGGATGACTCTCAAATGACTATACTTGAGTGGTATCTTCAGTACAAAAATAATTCTTTTTAATTTTATATAGAATCCACAAGAATTAGAGTGAATTCATTAAATAAATTTGCTATATAGAAGGTGTTTTTCATCTGAAGGCTGAGGTAGTTAGATGGTGTTTTTAGATTCTCACCTTTCCAGATTTGTAACCAGCCAAGAAATGTTTTCTTTATTTATGTTGGTCCTGTTTTTTTTTTTTTAAAGATTTATTTATTTATGCATACAAGAGCTGGGGTACAGGTCAGAGGTGTGGGGGTTGAGAGGTTTCACCAGAGACAGAGTGGAGAACAGAACAGATGGAGTTACTGAAATACACTGCTGAGGGGAGCAGCAGGCGAGACAGGAGTATGTTGGTCCTGTTTTTTAAAAATATTTATTTGGCCAAAGGCTGAAAATGGTGACCTCAACCCAGGTCAGCCCATGAGCTCTGTGGATGTTGGGAAGACTGAAGGCCCTGGCATCCCTGATTGTCAATGCCACCCTTGAGTGAAGGGTGCATGGGGAGTTTCATGTTGGGACTACATGCAGTGGGAGAAATTGATTCCTTAACATTTTTGTTCTTTTTTTGTTTTCTGGGGAAAAGGTAAGGTAGCAGGATTTTTTTTTTTAAGCTTTATTTATTTATGCATACAAGAACTGGAGTACAGGCCAGAGGTGTGGGGGGTGAGAGGATTCACCATAGACAGAGTGAGGAACAGAACGGGCAGATTGACTGAAATACATGGCTAAGCGGAGCAGTGGGCAAGTCAGGAAAGGTCTGCTGTCTGCTGTGCCATGTGGGTTGCTCACTGGCCTGGGATCGAACTCGTGCTGCAGTGGCTGAGGACATCTTCATAAGCTGCATCTTAACCTCTTGCGCCACCAGGGAGGCCCGGTAGCAGGATTATTTTAATCTTAAACTGTGCTGCGAGGATGCAGACACATAATAGATCTAAAGAGCTACACACTGGGTTTATTTATAGAGGAATCTATTTACATGATACCTAAAACAAGTTACTTAAGAAGATGACTCAACTTAAGGCACAAGTGGACCAAGGGATTGAAGCTTTTTCCAGCTCAAAAGGAAGCATAAGAGAGTGATCATTTTGAGACTAGTGCAATGTTTGCTACCTGAATCTTGCATAAGAAGAATCTTAGGACAAGAGAGTTGTGTTTTTCAACAGTAAGAGCCACCTCCTTAAGGAATGCAAATGTTGAACAGTTGAATCTGAAAACGTGGTACCCGTGGATATGGAGGGCCAAATATATTTATTGAAAAAAAATTGTATAAAATTGAACCCAAGCAGTTTAAACCAGTGTTGTTCAAGGATCAATTCTATTTATTTCACAGTAAATAGGTCTATAAAATTAATGTAAAATTGAAATTCTGTGCCCCAGAGGACCACTTTCAAGAAAACTTTCCCAGAGATAGCATCACTATAGAATGAGGGAGGGCCTTTACCCATGGGAACAGGAGTTGCTCCAGGATGCCTTGACTGCTAACTGTGCCTTTATTGGCACAGTTCAATATATGGCCAAAATTTTTTGAACCACAAAAGTAATTGGCATGATGCCTTTTGAGTGGTCAGCCCTGAGTAAGTATTTCTTGCATGAGTGGCTGTCCTCAGGATTCATGCATTGAAGTTCTATTCAGGCCCCTTATCCTACCTTTTCAGACTCTGTTTCCTTATGTGAGAGAAACCTCTCTGCCAGGAGGGATACTTAGCTCCCTTGTTTGGTTTCATTTTCTTCCAGAAGCCTCAGTACTAAAGACAAACAATCACCTCCCCTTTGCATAGGATAAGGAATCCTTTATCACTGTGTGCCCTGCAGTGCCTACAGGGACATGTTAGTTGCACTGTGCTCCAGCTAAGGGTTCATCTGCACAGTCAGATTGAACTGAGGCTCCTCTGATCTCCAGCACTGCTGTCATCAAGAACCTGACCCCTTAGGAGAAACACTTGGACATACTTATGAAAACTATTCAAAATTTTTGACACTTGGTCCACAGTCAGAAACTTATAGATACACCCTGTGGAGGGGAGGTGCCATTTTCCCCGCTCCTACCTACATGCAGCCATCCTGGTTTACAGGTTCAATGTGCCCTGATGGGACATCCTGAGCAGGGAATCTACCTGGAACTTGGGATGGAGCTTAGCAAACTATGTAACACCAGGCAGCCAGGCCAGCATACTTGCTTCTGTGACCCATCTTGCACCCTGGTACTTCTTGGGGGTAGGAGGTTTTGAATGAGAGGCATGTAGAAACCTGGAAGAGATACTTGGGCTATATATGTGGGTGAGAGATACATGGGGAAGTTGACAATGGCAACTGTGATCTTGATTTGTACTTTAATTTTGTTCTTTTTTCCCCAGACATTCCTTACCTCTTTCTTAAAGTTCCCTGAAAAGAGGGACTTCTGGCAAGTTTTTCAGCCTCAGTGGCCCTGCTTCTGGTTGACCCTGTTTGGCTGGGCATTTGCCAATAAAAGATGGATAATATAGGGAGGTTTATTGGGAAACTATTAGGAATATCTTCTCTTCCCTTTCTATGCACACTAATTCTACTAAAGATCTTTGACACTAAGAGTCTGCTTCCTTTGCCTTTGTGTGGTGGATGGCAGAATCCTTTTTATAGCATGCACTCCTAAAGTTTGTGGTCCTTGGGTGCCCCTTGATTGCATGCTAACAAAGCATAAAGACACCCCTGAAGAGACAAGGACAGGTATCTACATACCTGTCCTTGTCTCTTCAGGGGTGTCTTTATGCACCTAAACACCTGAGCATGGACATCTTTCTGATTGTCTACCACCAATTCCTTGAAGTTCCTTAGAAGGGAGGAACTGAATATAGCAAGTGATGGTCCAGTACATGAGGCATAAAGGGCTTAAAGGACATAAAGGGATGTGCCCTGCACATCTGATATTCTGATGCCCCTTAAAATCAGGTTGTGCTTGCCTAAGGAAGGTCAGGGGACTTCCAGAGACTTTGGCCACCGGTTATGAGTGGCTTCAGGAAACACTATTTCCCTCTGTGCTTGTCACTTTCTGCACATGCTCAACTGTTCCTATGTGTACAATTTAGCACTTTAAATCGCTCTATGTTCTCTTCATTCATAACAACAGCTGTTTATCAACTCACTATGTTTAGGGCACATTTCTGCACACTTGACATGTTATTAATTCACATAATCTTCAGAACAATCCTATAAATGGTATTATTACTACCTCTCTTTTCCAGATGAGGCCTAGAAATTAAGCAACTTGCCCACTGTCACCCCAATAATGACTAATGGTGATGGATTTGAACTGAGGCCTCTAAATGCCAGAGCTTATACCCCAAAGAAATCCTGCCTTTCATAGCTGTGTTTCGATCTTACTCACAGAATCTATCTGTGCAAACCTCTTTGCGCATAATTTAGTAGAGTGATGCAAGCATATAAGCATGTAGCATGTATATTATTTTTGTGATAGGCAAACTACATAGTTCCCAATCAGGTCCAACCAGTCTACTGAGACCTCTGAGGAAACTCACCCTCTTGGCTCAAACTCAGCAACCAGTTTTCCCTGGTTTTGGGGGTAGGAATCACATGATGGGTGTAGATAGAAATAACTCTATAGTTTTCAGTTTTTGTCATTACCTAAAAGGGACTGTGCCAAGTGATACTTGATGGCCCAGAACAGCTTAAGTCAGTGAAGGATCCACTTTGCTGGCTTCCAGGCAGTTTGGTGCCATTAAGAACAATCTGCTCTTTCGTTGCTGCAGTCTCTCATTTTGTGACAAAGTCCTTATTCCGTGCCATCATTTTTTCTTCTCATAATGACACTCCTCTTGAGATGCCTTAATACAGGGTGATGCAGTGATTCAAGCATCTAGTGCTGAATTTTTTTCTTTTCTCTACCCCAACCTGCTTCTAGGGCTTCCATGAAACTGTGATAAAAATGGTGATATGGCCTCTTGCAGGGAGATGATATCAGGAGGCAACCTGGGTATAATTTCTTGTGGTCATTTTCCATGTATGTGTTATAAATTATCTGTTTCATTTCCATATAGGACCTTAAATTCTCAGACAGTCCAGAAAAAAACTGATCCGCTGCCCTTGCAGTGACTGGCAGGTCTTTTTCGACACTCAGAGCAGCCAAGATTGCATTTAGCAGGCCACTCTATATTTAGCAGGCCAAATTGCCTATGCCTCGCTCTTCCTTTGTATTTGCACCCCCCAAAAACTCACCTTCACATGCAAGGTCATACAGATTAGGCAGACAGATTTTGCTTTCTGTGTGATCCAGAATAGCACCACACTGGAAAATACTGCCCTGGGGGACAGCGGGGAAAAAAAAGGATGCTATTCCATTCAACATTGGCAAAGTGTAGCAGGACATAGTTTTTAGCAAGGTTAGTGCATAAAGGTCCTGGATTCCCCTTATAAGTGAGTTCCAAGTTTATGTCAGGCCAGAATGAAGCCTCAGGATGAATCTTCGGCAAAATGCCCTGATATACCCATTCCAACTTTTCTATTTCCTCTTCTTTTATCTTTTATTTCTCTTGCCTTGTTCTTCCCATGTTTTGTTCTCCCCTTTTCCCTTCCTCCCTCCCTTACTTCTTTGCATTCTCTTTCTGTACAATTGACCGTTGAACACCATGGATTTGAACTGCATGGGGCCACTATACACAGATTTTCTTGAAAACAGACAAACTGAACTTATATTACTGTTAAACACTGTACTCTAATTTTCTTTTCCATATGATTTTTCTTTTTCTTTTTTTTTAAGATTTATTTATTTATTTATTTATACTAGTACTGGGTACAGTCAGAAGCACGGGAGGGTGAGAGAATTCACCAGAGCCAGAGCGGGGAGCAGAACAGGCAGAAGGACCGAAGTACACTGCTGAGGGGAGCAGCGGGCGGCAGGAGAGGTCTGCGCACCATGTGGGACCCTCCTCTGGTGGCCGGGGAGCAGCCGGGGATCGAACCGGTGCTGCAGAGGCTGTGGGCAGCTTCACAACCCAGCGCTCAACCACTGTGCCCCTGGGGAGGCCCTCCATATCATTTTTCTTAATGACATTTTCTTTTATCTAACTTACTTTAAGAATATAATATGTAATACATATGACATACAAAACAGTTGTTAATTGATTGTTCTCAGAAACAACAACAGGCTATTAACAGTTAAGTTTTGGGGCAGACTACAGGGGGGTCGGCCCTAACCCCCTTTTCCCCAATGTTGTTCAGGGGTCAGTTGTATTTTGTGCAGTGTCTAAAGGTTATTACCAAAAGTTATTAAACCAAAAATTACTGGCCCTATTGGAGGGCTAGACAAATAGACAATCACTCTATGGGTTTGTAATAGGGTGACACAGAGGAAGAAGGGCTCTCAGCCATTCAGAGGTTTCAGGGAAGACCTGCCAGTGAGGGGAACATCGAGATGAGTTAGCTGAGTTACTATTCTCACTCCCCATTCAGAAAAAACTGGGCTCAGTCTTCAACTACCAGGTGCAGAGGGCGGTCTGGTAATCACGCCAGCCTCCTTTCCTTCCTACTCTCTGACTATGGTTCTAGAGCCTACACCTCTTAGAGGTTAAGGGAAGGTCTCGAAGTAAAAAAAAAAAGAAAAAGAAAAAACTACAGAAGGAAACGAGCCATATTCCATTATACCAGACAAATATTTTAAAATTTATTATCTCATTTTCAAGGAATGTGAGCTCTGGGAGTTAATGGCATGCCTGGCAGCTACAGTAAATCACATATAAACTGCTTAACGAGTGAACAGAGAAATCTAGCACTAAAGAAGCTTTGTTTATCTGGAGTCTTTTGAACAACAGAGTTTGCCCTTGGCTGAAGCTGTCTTGAAAACTGGAAGATGTCTTAGTGTCTATGTACACAGTCATAGCTCCAATCTGATGTTTTTAAGAATGATGTGGGACTGAGATCTCCAATATCTCCAATATCTTATCATTCTGCTAGTGAATTACCTTGTGAATTATTAGCTGTGTAGAGATGGAAAATCTTTTCTGAAAATGACTCTACTCAGCTCTGAACTCCCCATTTAGTACTGCCTGACCAAGGGACTATGGGTAGGTGGCAGATGATAGGAAAAACTTCAAACATGCGCAGCATACGTAAACACATTCACACACACCAGAGCAAATGAAGTGCTAGGTCACAGTTATAAATCTCACCTGAATCTTTCTCCAGGCCAGGATGGGTGTCTTCCTTTGAACCCGGGATATTAACTTTTATTTTATCATTGTTCTTATTACGGTTTGATAAGAAGCCTGTGCTCATTGGAATCTGAAAAGTCTTAGTTCTAGCTTTTTGCAACTACTCTCTCTGAAAGGACTTGGTAGAGAGTTTCTGGAAGTCACAAAGAGACTGTTAACGCCTTTGTTCTTGTTGGGATGGTGTCCTCCCTTTCAGCAAGGGAGGCTGACTCAGTCTCAATGTGTGGACAGCTTTCAGGGACAGCTACAAACTCTCTGACTAGGTGCTCCTCACCCATGGCCTGTAGTCCCTTCCAATAGTGGCCTAGCCCTTGCCACCATGGCTTCTGGGCCACACGTGACACTTTGTCAAAGCGAGAAGTAACTTCGCTGCAAGATGTCTTCCAGCCCTGGGGCTGCCAGCAGTTCCTCTGGGGGATGGAAGGGAGGGCCAAAGACCCAACCATCACCCTCAGTTTTTATGTAGCTCAGAAAATATATGCACCTTTCATCTGTTAACACAAAATTCCAACAAATAGATCTGATAGAAGTTTCTAAAGTTTGACTTAACTGACCAGTGGATGAATCAACTGCAAGACAAAAGAGCTCTTTAGGAGAATATTTGAGAAACAGGGGTTTATATTTTCAGGTGAAACAAGGAATGCCTAAATGAGATTATTAAATCTCCCCTCTTACTAAATTAGGTAGAAAGTCTTAAAACAGCTAGAGGTAACTTCTCTAGTGGGTTATTAACATATATGTTATCTTTTCATAACAGGCTATTAACATAGCTCATCTCTTCCTATCTGACCTGTAAGCATTTAGTTGCTTCTGTGACCTGGAATTGATAAGCAAATGTGAGTGACTATAAATGAAATGTCACAGGTCTGTCAGATGATGGCCAAGTAATAAACAGCAAAGCCCAGTTTTCTTCAAAGGGTTTTAATAGAAGATATTCTAGCATGGTATAAAAACTGAAGCAATATAGATTTGTCTTTTTTAAGTTTAGGAAAAAATATTATATGTTAAATGTAACATGTATGCAAATGTATTCTCTATATATTTTCTTTCTCACATATGTAAGGTTAAAACTCTAAAGCATAATGAAACTTGCTATTGAAAAGAAGCAAATTATAGGGACAAATGTTGTCATCTTTTGGAAACTGCATATCTCAAAAGGCCTTTTTCAATCAATGCGCTTAATTTTTTTTGATGTAGCATTGGTTTATAACATATAGTTTTCAGGAATTCAGTATTATAAATCAACATCTGTCTACACTGAATCATGTTCACTGCTAAAAATCTAATTTCCATCCTTCACCATATAGTTGACCCCTTTTACCAGATTAATCCATCTCCTTACCCCTTCCCCTCTGTTATCACTTTAATATTCTCATAACGAAGAGCTTGTTTTTGTTTGGTTTGCTTATTAGTGTTTTTTTCTTTATCTTCTACATATGAGTGAACTCATACAGTGATTTCTAAGTCTCTGTCTTACTTACTTCCCTGAGCATAATACCCTTTAGGTCCACCTATATTGTTACACATGCATGATTTTCATCTTTGTAATAGTTGAATGACATCACGCTGGGTAGATTCACCAAATCTTTCTTCAATCATCTGGTTGGTTACTTGGTTGTTTCCAACTCTTGTGAATAATGTGATAATGAACATGGGGGTACATGTGCCTGTCTAAATTAGTGTTTCCATATTCTTTTGGTAAATACTCAGAAGTCTGATAACTAGATTGTATGAAATTTCTATTTTTATTTTTTTGAGGAATCTTTATACTGTTTTCCAAGATGACTGCATCAATTTATATTCCTGCCAAAAGTCTACAAGGATTCGGGCCTCCCCGGTGGTGCAGCGGTTGAGCTCTGGGTTGCGAAGCTGCCCGCGGCCTCTGCGGCGCCGGTTCGATCCCCGGCTGCTCCCCGGCCACCAGAGGAGGGTCCCACATGGCGCACAGACCTCTCCTGCCACCCGCTGCTCCCCTCAGCAGTGTACTTCCGTCCTTCTGCCTGCTCTGCTCCCCACTCTGGCTCTGGTGAATTCTCTCACCCTCCCGCGCTTCTGACTGTACCCAGTGCATGTATAAACAAAACAAACAGACAAATATAATAAATAAATAAAAACATGCCTCTATAAAAAAAAAATAATAATTAAAAAAAAAAAGTCTACAAGGATTCCTTTCTCCCCACACATTCTTCCATACTTGTTGTTTCTTGTCTTTTGGATAGCAGTCATTCTCACAGGTGTCATGTGATATTTCATTGTTGTTTTGATTTGCATTTCCCTCATAATAAGAGATGATGAGCATTTTTTCATGTGTCTGTATGCCAATTGTATGTCTTCTCTGAGAAGTGTCTATTTAAATGCTCTGTCCCATTTTTATTTGGTTGGTTTTGTTGTTGAGTTCTCTATATATTTTGTATATTAAACCCTTGTTGGACACACGATGTACAAATATCTTCTCTCATTCCTTAAGACCTCTTTTTGTTTTCATGTCTTTTGCTGTGAAGAAGCTATTTGTTTATTTGAAATCAGATTGAAATCGAATCCCTAAAGACTTCTTTAAGGCTGATGTATTGAACATATTGTTCATAAAATATGCATTTTGTGATTTCAGGTCTTATATTAAAATTTTTAATCCAATTTGAATTAATTTTTGTTTATTGTTAAGTAATAGTCTATTTGTATTTTTTAAAAAGATTTATTTATTTATGCATACAAGAACTGGGGTGTAGGCCAGAGGTGTGGGGGATGAGAGGATTCACCAGAGACAGAGTGGGGAACAGAACAGGCAGACTGACTGAAATACACTGCTGAGGGGAGCAGCAGGCAGTCAGGAGAGGTCTGCTGCACCATGTGGGTAGCTCCCTGGCTGGCCGGGGATCGAACTTATGCTTCAGTGGCCACAGATAGCTTCATAGTGCTGTGCTTAACCCCTTGTGCCATGAGGGAGGCCCTAATTGTATTTTTTTGCATGTGACTGACCAGTTTTCCAGACATTATTTGTTGAGGAGACTTTCCTTGCTCCATTGTATGCTCTGGGTTCTGCTGTCATAAATTTGTTGTTTACATATATGTAGGTTTATTTATGAACTTTCAAGTCTGCTTCATTGATCTGTGCATATCTTTTTATTCCATTACTGTGCTCTTTTTATTATTACTGCTTTGTAATATAGTTTGAAGTTGGGGGACTTGAGAGTTCCATTTTTGCTCTCTTGTCTCAGGATTACTTCAACTATTTAGGGTCATTTATTGTCCCAAATAAATTTTTATAGTTGTTTTGTTCTATTTCTGTGAAAAATGGCATTAGGATTTTAATAAGGATTACACTGAAGCTGTATACTGCATTAGGTAATATGGCTATTTTAACAATGTTAATCCTTCCAATTTACCCCTCAGAATATTTTTCCATTTCTTTGTGTCTGCTTATGACTGCTTTACTTTGAGATAACCATGTGATGAACATGTACTGATTTGTGTGTGATTCAGCTCTCTTTTCCCTTCTGGAAAAAGTTCCCTTTTCTGCTCTAAGCATATTCCTTTAGTGGGTGCCACCTTGATCTGAGAGACTAGAGCTAGGAAAGAGCGAGAAGGTGGCTGGGGACATGTGACCAATGAGTTCTGTCCTAAGGTTTTCCAAATTGGAGCCAGAGGAAGGAATTAAGTGTCTTTCTGGGGGTGATACTAGGAATTCCAGTGTCACCACTTATATCTGTGTGACCTTGGGCAAGTTACTTAACATTTCTATTTGTCAGTTTCCTGGTCTGTAAATAGGGACAGTGATAGTATTTACCCTGATAGGTTTGTGTTGAAGTTTAATTAATCTCTCTAAAGGGCTTAGAAGAATAAGCTTGCAATAAATTTTGTGAGAAATGAGAGCTGCCAACATCCATGTTTCTTGCCTTTTAGGGAAAGACAGAGCTAGTATAAGCAACAGATGGAGAGCAGCAGTGGAGAGGACAGTAGAAATAGTCCCCAGGGCCCCTGAGAGCCTTCATTTATTTCTCTCTAGGCTAGGGTCTGTCTTGTCATTTCAGGACTATCTTAGACCACCCATAATTTTCTGCTTTTGCTTATGTTTTACATTTTTCATTCTTTTACTTTTAACTAAGTTTTAATTTGATAAGAAGACCAAGGCTTGGATTATTAATTGGTTTGCTGAAGAACTTGTACTTAGTGTGCAAGTTCTAGAACCCCAGGATTATAATTACCCTTTATTCTTGTATTTTGCCCAACATAGTTTCTGTAAAAGAAAAGGTGCCAGGAATGGCACCTTTAAAGCAGAAGTTAACAGATAGAGACCATGGCAAAGATTTCAAGGGGATGTCCCTTCCATCAGGAAGAAAGTTCCCCATCATTTTTGCTTCTACAGTTTTGTTCCACCATGAAGAGTAATCATCACCACTAACTTCTGCTATATCTGAACCTCCTATATACCTTAGGCAAAGATCAAGTCATGGTCATTGGGAGCCCCTGGGGGTTTTTTGCCATTACTTATGTTGTTGCCATAGTTATCACTGCCTCTGCCTTCTTATCTCAGATATGCCCACCTGGGAGTCTACCAAAGGAGCAATGGCAAAACCTTTCCAGGACTTCTTGAGAAGTTAGCTGTAGTTGGGATAGCTCTTGAATTGGCTATTAAAACCATTCTCTGAAGGCATTTAGACTGCGACCATTGCTCTCTGACAAACACCTCTGTGGGACTGACAACCTTTTTCAGTTATTTTTCACTCATATATCAATTGAATACCTGCCAGATATTGTGCATATTCCCACCATGAGGGTATAGCAAGAACTAGATAGATATGGTGTCTGCTTTTATGGATGAGTGTCTTGCCCTAGCCAAGGAAATAATGAATTAGTTTATTCAGATGTGTATTGTCCACATGGTGCCAGGCACTGGCTTGTGTGCTGGGCAAAACAGATCCCTTTTCCAGACTGGCAGGGTGTGGTGATAGTAAAGGGGGTGGGGGGAGGGAGGGGGGAGGTGCGGAGTGGGGGGGGGTAGGTTGGGAAGCAGAATTGTTCTGCCCCCTGCTAGGTCTTACATTCCTCTCCTCCCCAACACTCCAAACCTTGAACATTTTCCTAGCTGTAAGAGTTGAAATAAAATAATTCCCTTCCAAAGATTTTCACTTGGGTTGGGGAGGGGACAGGGGGTATCTCAGATAATATTTAGTCCAATTTCTTCAGACTACATTTGTAGAAACTACAGTAGAGTCAAGTAAGTTGTCAATTTGCACTAAATCACTACTGTGCACCCAGCACTAGAATAAGTTTTCCAGATTCCCATTCTTCAGTTCATCCTACTTGGTCCAGTGCTCATGTCAGAATAGCTGATGATGGTTGCATTTGCCATAATTGTTCAGTGATTGACCTTTAAAATGAAAAATGACTTTTTTTGTTTTTGACTAGAAATTAATTAAATGTAAAAAATTGGAAGTTATCTCTAGGGATGTTAATAATCAAAACTTGAAAATCACCATAATTTAGATTTATCCCTTGTAATTACTATTCATTTGTGGGAAGGAAGCTTGGGGATTAGATGGATTCTAGAAATAGGTCACTGCCAGTGAGAGATTCTCCTAATATTAAAATCTTGTAAATCAATGTTTTTGGGTTTGGAGGTAATTAATTATTCATCTATGTATTCATTATTTATATATTTATTTACTTATTTAAAAAAATTCCTTTTCCAAAATAACATGCTATGTAATGAAGAGTTAGTAGAGTGAAATCTCCTTAGAGTCACCAAGAATTATAGCATTAGACACCAAGGATCCATAATCAGAAGGGCTAACTTGTAACCTGTAGGGAAATGAAAGAAGGTTGATGAAAGGTGAGAGATCAGATGTACATTTCAAAGTCTCAGCTTTGGTTTTTTGACAGTGGGGAAGTAAGGAGGGTTTTGTTCTCAGGAATAGATAATAAATACAGCAAATCTGAAGGGCTGTAGTACTGCTGCTGACTCACAAATATCAGTGTGTGCTAATGGGCTGTGGTAGAAGTATAACATATAAATGTTTTGAAGACACTGTCCTCTTTCCTGATCATCAAAATATCTGTACCTCTCAGGGGTTAAACATCCTGTTCTTCTTAAGCTATTACATGTATTTATGCTTCAAGACAGAGAATATGGCAGAGGCAACAACTTCCAATAATATACATTAATGTTAATTTACATATAATATAAATTATGTGTTTATTTACATATAATATGAATTAGATGTTAATTTACATATAATATTTAAGGCTCTAATTGAAATAAAATAAACTAAAATAAAACGTGTTCGTCTAAGCATATAGGTCAGTGAGTTTTGACACCTGTGCACACCTGTGTACACCTGTACAATCACTACCCCAGAAAGTTTCCTAACCAATTCTTATAGCCAGTCCCCTAATGTAAGTCAATTGTTGTTTTCAAACACTACCACTTAGTTTTGCCTGATCTATCAATAGAACTTCAAGTTAAGTCAACTATTTTGGACTCCTGTTTTTCCTGGTTTCTTTAATTTTTTCATTATGATATAATGATTCTGAGATTCATCCATTGTGTTTGTAGTTCATTACTTTTCATTGCTAAGTAAAATTCCCCATAAAATCTATCATCTATAGCTATACTTGTTGATGTTCATTCATGCAGTTTCTAATTTTGTTTATTATGAATAAAGCAGCTACAAATCTTTTCAGGGACATGTGTTTTAATTTCTTTTGAAGAAATGCACAGAATGGAATTGCTGGGCCACAGATTAGATGCATGTCTCTTTTTTTTCCTTTGGAAATTACCAAAATTTCCAAAGCTGTTTCATTATTTTAAGCTCTGGCTAGCTGTGTGAGAATTCCAAACCTCTTTCTTTTCCCAACAGCACTTGGCATAGTTAGGTTTTTGTTTGTTTCTCTTTCTTTTGCCAGTTGAGTGGTTGGGTAGTGAGAGCTCATGCTGGTTTCACTTAGCATCTTCATTGATAACTAATTTCTGAGCATCTTTTCTTGTGCTTATAGACATCTTCATACTTTCTTATACAAGATTTTTGCTTAATTTTTTTTAGTTTGCCTTTTTAATGTTGGCTACAAGCTATTTTTATATTGGTTACATATGTCAGGTTTTTATGTTACAAATATTTTTAAAGTCTGTTTCACCTTTCTTTTTCTTAATGGTGTCTTTGAAAAAAATGTTTTTAATTTGATGAAGATCAACTGACTTTTTTCCTTTATGATCTTTTGATGACCTATCTAAGAAATCTTTGCCTACTTCAAGGTTTCATGGAAATTCTGTTTTCTTTTAGAAGATTTATGGCTTTAGGTTTAATTATATGATTTATTGCAAATTAACATTTGTGTATGGTGCAATAGGAGTCAATGTTCATGTTTTTCTACATGTATATTATTATTTCAGTTCCATTTGTTGAAAAAAATTATTTCCTTATTGAACTGATTTGGTGTTTTTGTTGAAAATTTATTCTTTTCATATATTTGAGTCTATTACTGGACTCTCTTTACACCAGCACAAACCACACTAAGCTAAATACTGTAGACTGAGTCTTGAAATCAGAGACTGAGTACTTCTATTGAGTTCTTTGGCTAATCTAGGAACTTGGCATCTCCACATAATGTTTAGAATGAGTTTGTCAGTTTCTACAGAGAAGCTGCTGAAAACAAGTTTGCAATTGTATTCAACTTCTGTACTTGAGGAAAACTAACAGGAAAAACATTGCATTCCAATCCAAAAATATGTTATATAAGTCCATTTATTCAAAGATTTAAAAAAAAATCTGCAGTTTTTTGTAGTTTTCAGCACATGGATCTTATATGTTTGTTAATGTAATCCTAAGTGTTAATATTTTTAATATTCTTATGGAAGGTATTATTTTAAAATTTTACTAATTGTGCCAATTATGTAGAAGTGCAATAGGTTTTTTGTATATATTTATCTTATATCATGCAAGCTTGTTAAAGTCACTTATTATTTCTAGTGGTTGGTTTAGTTTACTTCTATATACAATTATGTCATCTGCAAATAAACATTGTTTTACTTCTATTTTCTAATCTTAATGCCTTTCACCTACTTACCTTAGAATGTTGCATCCATTACAATTTTGGATAGAAGGCATGTGTTCAATATACTTGCTCTGTTCGTGATCTTTGGAGGAAAGCACTCAATAGCTCACCATCAAAGAGTAGCACAATATACCACCCCAAATACTGATTATTTTTCAGCTGTGTATGCACCTGAAAAGACAGCAAGCTCAGGGATACATTTTTCTCTCAGTTCTCCTTATCTATCTAAAGGCAAATCCTCCAAGAGGAGCTCAGTTCTCACAAATCCTCTCCTGGGAAGTTTCTTCAGTCAGAAAAAAATGACTAATCATGGGACAGAAAACTAGAAGTTAACACCACTTTCAGACAAAAACAGTGTTTATACAGGAGGGCAGTCAAACACAAGTTATTTCACTTATTGGATGTCTGTGATTTAATTTAAAGCACAGATGGAGTAATTTTCACATTTGGAATCTTGATCTAAGCCATCTGGATTAGCATCCTGGCCTTGTCACATTTAGCTATGGGCTCTTGGCCAATCTTCCTGTACTCTAGTATTCTCACCTGTGAAAAGAAGGTGGCCATCGTTCCTAAGTCACCAGGTTGCTTGGAGAATAAATGAATTAATACATGTATAGCTCTTGGAACAGTATATGAATAGTATATGATATTGATGATTAGTAAATATTAGCCAATATCTGTGGAGATAACACTTCATGTCAGGAGAAAATACTGTCTCTTTAGCTACTTTTTCAAATTGTATTTCAGAATGCAATTCCAGTTAGTTAGGGTCATATGAACTCCAATTGGTTCTAGTTCTTATTCCACTATATTTTACTTGTGATAATTGATATTGTATATGTACTTTTCAAGGTAAAGGAGGTCTCATTAATAATGCCCATAATTCAGTGGTTTCTTTTATAGATCTTTTCTTCCTGAAAACTTAAGATTTACTTTTCAGTTGAAGACATAGCTAATGTGTTCTCTCTTCAAGAGATATATTAAAAAAATTTCAAGGTTGAAAGTTTATAAACATGTCAGAAATAAAGAAATCATTACATTTTTGCTGCCTCCTTTACTTTTAAAAATAGAATCAAGGTAATGTTTTTGAACTCTTATTATGTCAATGTTATACTGCGAGATTTTATTTTTATCTCCAAACAAGTACTTTTATCTTTTGGACTAATCTTAAGTATCAATGAATCACTCCACAATAAAGCAAGCTCCAAATCAAGTCAGATAAAACAACAAAATATACTAATGTGTCATGATGTAAAGGGTAGCAGAATGTGATTATAGAAATATGATCATAGAAATTTGGGGCATGTCACCCCAAAATATCACACTCAGATATATTGATTATTTTGAGTGACAGATATTTCAAAACCAGCAAATTGAATAAGGAGCTTTCTCTTAAAGACAAATCCTCCAAAAGGGATACAGTTGTCATAAATCCCTTCCTTTATTCCTTTATCCCTTCTCTTTATTCTTATCACAGGAGAGATTAGAAGTCAACACCACACTCAAATTTTGTTATAAACTATCATACATCCTATCCTTCTAAAGGCCTGTTCATCTCTAAAAATAATTTACTACTGCCTTACGAGGCCAACATGTCCCCTCCCTTTTCCTATTAAGATGGTGCAGGCATAAATCATTTAATTGTGCTTTGATGCATTGTGCATCACAGAGACTACTTTTATTTTTCTTTTACAAGTTGGAGCTTTGTGGCCACCCTGCACCAAGTAAGTGTCAGCATCATTTTTCCAATAACACATGCTTACTTCATGTCTCTGTCACATTTCATGAAGGCCAGTATATTACTTTTTTAGACTTAATACTTTTACAAACTCAATAGGCTACAATGTAATTTAAGCATCACTTTTAAAAAGCTCTGGGAAGCCAACAAAAACGTGATTCTCTTGCTGCAATATTTATTTTTCTGCCGCACTTTGGAACTGAACCGGCAAAACCTCTGAAGTGCTCCCATAGTTAGGCCTGAATTCTAAGCCACTTCAGGGAATTACTTTTATTTCCCTGGATGCCTGCCATATATGTGTGAGGGACACATGTCAACAAACTTCTGTTTGTTTTTCTTAAGTTAATCTGTCTTTTATTACAGAGGTGTCAGCCAAGAACTCCCCTGCACATGTAAATTATGCCTAGCTATAAATTGTTATTAAATCAACTTGTGCTTGACTCAATAAATAGCAAAGTTTATAGGGGAGATGATTTGCCATTTTATTTTTCATGTTGGAAGAGGATATCAGGAAGAATGGAGAGGGAAATCTAACTAATCCAACGACCTGCCATGAATGGTGTATAGCAGGCATGAAATTATATTTGTTAAATGAAAAAATGTGTGAGAGGTTGCTAAGTGAAGGTACTTCTCCTATCGATGTATGACCTGCAAAGTTAGGAACTGGCCTCTCAATGAGTCAGTGTGGTCAGGAGGCTACAACCCCAGATTGGAACTGGAAAGGAATCCTTTTATTAGTAACACTAGTATTCAAACTGATCTGTGGTGACCTCAGCACTGATAGTAGAGATTAATTTTCCTGAATCATTGGAAAAATTAATAGCACAATCAAATCTACCACCAGATGTCTCTAATGTCTAATCCACAACATATTGTTTTCCCAGAACATTCTTCCTTCTCACTATATTATTATACAAATTTGGGTTAGTCTTATATTGCTATACTGAATTGTCAATATCTTCATTAGGGGCAACTTTCCCACTGTATATATTTTGCTTCTTTCTGACTGTTCCCACTTATGCAGTATAGGATCTCCAGATACATTGCAGGATGCCCAATTAAACTTGAAAATCAGGGGCCTCCCTGGTGGTGCAAGGGGTTAAGCACAGCAATGTGAAGCTATCTGCAGCCACTGAAGCATGAGTTCAATCCCTGAACTGCCAGGGAGATATCCCTATGGCGCAGCAGACCTCTCCTGTCTCGCCTGCTGCTCCCCTCAGCGGTGTCTTTCAGTCAGTCTGCTTGTTCTGCTCCCCACTCTGTCTCTGGTGAATCCTCTCACCCCCTACATCTCTGGCCTGTACCCCAGTTCTTGTATGCATAAATAAATAAATCTTTAAAAAAAACCTTGAAAATCAGGTTCAAGAAATGAATAATTGTTTAGCATAAGTATGTCCCATGCAATATTTTAGCCTTTGATTTTATTTTGTAAATCTAGCAACCCTAATTTAGAGGTTTTGTTGATCTGGAACATGTGAAGCAAGAGAACTTAAATGGCCAGGACCCAGAACATAACAAGCCTAGATTTGGTCTTACCACCAAAATATACTCAAGTTTTTTAAGTTGGAAAAGGATGATCAAGCTAGATAATAACAAATTATGAAGACTGAATTTATATAAAGAGATCTTGATGTTTAAATAATATGATAGCTGAATGAATCTGTCATAGACACTGGTAAGTCACTCATCATCAAAGAAGTTATTACTATTGTATTTTCATAATGAAATGAAACATTTCTGCATGTAGTTGGGAATTATAATTTTTGAAAGGAGTTAAGGGATCAGAGGGGATAATCCTTGACATCCAGGCTCTCACTAGATAGAGAACATGGTTGTTTCTCTGTGTCTTTCATTTCCACTGTCTGAACTTGATGAAGACAACCTTCTGCTTTTCCTTAAGCCACACTGACTCTGTGACATCAGTGATTAACTTAATGTGGTGCTAAATATTTAGAAATGATAGACCTTCAAAAAATTCCTCTTTGAATAAGCTAGGTCTCTGGGAAATTGGGAAATACTTGGCCACCTTCTCACTCCTTGCAATAGCTGTGATTGTTCTTTTCTCTATACCAATGCTCTATTGCCAAGTATCTTTGCTATTTGTTCCATCAAGACATTACTTCTCCACCCTTGACTCTGGGCTGGAGTTGTCTCTTGTTCTAATCAATAAAAATGTAGCATAACTGACCTTCTAGTTCCAAGTTCGATCTTAAAAGACCTTGTACACCTCTTCTCTCTCTTTCCTCTTCTTTCTCTCCCTCCTAATTCTGCCCAGCTGCCACATGAGCAAGTGGGCTGGCCTGTGGGAGGATGAGAGTACATGGAGCACCCATAAGCCTTTTCATGAGCCTACCTTCTCTAACTGAACCAGCTGCTGTGCTGAGATACAGAAGCCAATCCAGCAGACACCTGCTGAGCCTGGCCGGGATGGGTAGAACTGCACAATCACCACACAGGCTCATGAACTCAATAAAGGATTATTCTTTCACTCCACTAATTTTAGTGGTGGTTTATAACATAGAAATAACTAGCTGATACAAAAATTGGCACCTAAAATTAAGATGCTGCCAGGGAGCATTCTAAAATATGAAGCATTGGTTTGGAAACCAATAGACCAGTGATTATCTTATTGTAATTCTCAGTACTTGAAAATAAAATAAACCAGGCCCAGGAAATTGAGGATGCAAGTAGCTGCCTCTCCATCCTTATCCTCTGAACAGAATCTTCTGAAGTATATGATTACAGCTAACCCATACTTCAAAGATATCTGCAGTTGGAAGGATGAAAGCAAAGACCTGTGGAGTTACAAAGTTTAAAAACAATTACCTTTTCAGGAGAGTGTAACAATGGGGTTTAATTGGATTGTTTTCCTAACATGTAATATAAAGGACAGTGTGTAGCTTGGTCAAGCCCCATGGAAGGCTGTAATGAAAGAAGAGAGCAGCACTACTGCACTGACATGAAAGAGGAGATGATCAAGTCACCAAAAATGATAAACAGAATGGAGCAGGAACATGTGTGTGCACGGGCGCGTGTGCACACACACACACACACACACTAGGAGGGACAAGGCACATGCTCAGGCACTTTTTCAATCCCGCGTGCTCTCTCTGTCCTATCTATCCCAGCTTACTCTGTCTGGAGAGGTGAGGGAGAAATGGGCCATCATTGAAGAGCTGGCTGTGTGATGCCTCTTAAATGGAACCAGCCTGGAGACAGACAGAAGCTAGCAGTCAGGCAGTGTCTGTGCAGCTCTGCACTTACATTGGTCACCAGAACCTGTGCTTGCAGGGTTTGCTTTAAGATGATGTCACCAGAAATTCATTTTTTCTAATAGCAGGACTGTCTGCCTCTTCTAAAACTGAAATCATGGGAGTCACTATGTAAGTTCCTTATTCTCACTTCCTTGAAGTTTTCATAGAAAAAGTTAGATTCATCTTGGCAATCTAGAAAGACATGATTCATTTCACTTAGAACAATCGCCTCCAGTTCCATCCAATTTGCCACAAATGGCAAGTGTTTATCTTTTTTTGATTTCTGAGTGGTATTCCACCATGTTTGCACAAGCACCACATCTTTCTGATCCACTTCTCTGCATTTGGGCACTTGGATTTTTTTCATCTTTTGGCTATTGTAAATTATGCTGCAGTGAACATAGGTGTGTTTGTTAGTCAGGAGGAGAAAGAATGGATGGTGTCATTTATATGTGGAATATAGAGATACCAACCAAGGATCCAATAAAGCCAATCTAACAACAAACCCTACAAAGCCAATTATAGAACTGAGGCTATCAGAGATGGGGTAGGGCCTGGAGGGGGAGGGGCAAGAACGAATTGGGGTTGGGACTGTGGGGATCGACTGTGGGCACTTTGTGGTGGTTGTAGTGTAGTGCCAGCATCTGAAAGAGAAGACCCTATACCTCTGAAACATAAATAACAATATAAACCAATACAAATCAATAATAAATAAATAAACAAGGCATATGACTCAACGACTTTTTAAAATGTGACCCAAACTGGGCATCAGTGGAATCTACCCCTGTGAGAGACCCAAAAACAATCATAGAGGGAGAGTCCTGAATGGCAGTGTGTCATGTCCATGTGAACCAAAGTCCTTCAAGATTGGAAACGAACTAAGACCGTTCATTGAAAATGCATCAGCTAAGGACAAAAATGTCTGCTTCCAATCAGATGTTTCATGAATTTGGCCTCCGGGCATGGTTTTGCAGTAATCACTGTTATGACCTCACTTCGTTTATTTATCCAAATGAAATAGACCATTTACAAGGGAGAGTTAAGCCCCAAGCTGGTTGAGGGCTTTGAGAATAAATAGGCAGCAGTGGACCAGGCATGGCTCAGCAGAATGAGGCTCCCTGCTGGTCTGTTTTTCATTGGCTGTGATTTCAGTTACTTCCATTTTGCGGCTAGTCCAAGTGAAGAGAAGATGAAAATAAAATATAAATCACACTATACTAGTTTTAGAAATCAGAAGAAAGAACAGCAAGCATCCAATTATGACTCTGTCTGTAGAAACAGAGACATTGTGATGACTCTGATTCTGTAAAATAATAAATACTAGCCTAGAGAAAAACTGAAGAGTGAAGCTCGACTACTTCTATACTTAATGGACCATCAGTGTTTCAGAGTAAAAATTCTGAAAATTGATTTAAAATCATAAAAAAGCTATGTGAAAAAAAGGTAGTTCTGTGTTGAGTATACTTCTTTTGACAAATGTTGATCAAATCAAAATTTAAATGTGTAGATTATACTTGTGTTTGCAAATCTACTTGCATTCTAATAATGTCTGATTTCTTAAGTTGTTGAAACATGAAAAATGTCTGATGCAGATTTGCCCCTAATAATTTGCTCCTAATAACAGAAATAAATACAAATTAAATATATCATTTTAATGGTCCCAGACAACACTAATTTAATATTTGACAGCTTGCTTAAAATATAATTCACGTATCATACAATTTGCCCATCTAAAGTACCCCCACCATTCAATGATTTTTAGTTCTGCAACCATAACTATCAATATATTCTAATGTTAGAACAGTTTCATCAGCCAGAAAATCCATACCTACTAGCAGTCACTCCACAGGCCCCTCCTCAACCTTCCCACTTCCAGTTAAAGACAGTCAATAATCTGCTCCATGTCTCCAAAGATTTGCCTTCTCTGGATATTTTATATAAATGGAATCATATAATGTGATCTTTTCTCACCAACTTCTTTTACTTAGCATAATTTAATAAACGCTTATCCATGTTCAAGCATAAATTCCATACTTTATTTCACTTACTGACTCAGTAATCTTCCATTGTATGGATAGTCCATATTTTACTGTCCTTTCATCAGCAGATAGACCATTTGTGCTGTGCCCATTTCAGGGCTACTATGAATAAATCCTGCTCTGGATATTTATATAAAAGATTTTGCTTGAACATGTTTTCAGTTCTTTGGAATTCTGGGTCACATGGTCCCTCTATGTTTCACATTTGAGAAGCTACCAAACTATTTTTCAGGACAGCTGCCCCATTTTATATTTCCATACCAGTGTATCAGGGTTCTGATTTCTCCACATCCTTGCAAACAGTACTGTATTTTTTTTTTTATTATAACCATCTTAATGGGAGCAAAAAGATATATACCAGTGCTTTAGATGTTTAGCCCCCTAATTATTAGTGATATTGAGCATTTTTTCATGTGCCTATTAACCATTAGTATATATTCTTTGGAGAAATGTCTCTTGGGATCCTTTACCCATTTTAGTTGGGTATTTTTTCAATTGAGTTTATAAGTTTTGTTTCTTTTTATTACATACTCTGGCTACAGACCTATTAGCAAATATATAGTTTACAAATATTTTCCATCATTACATGAGTTGCACTTTTACTTTCTGATATCATGTGCAAACAAAAGTTTTAAATATTTGTAAAGTCTAATTGGTGTTTCTGTTACTTCTGCTTTTGGTTATTTGTGATTTGGCCTAACCCAACTTCATTACATTTCTTGTAAGAGTTTTGTAGCTTTAATTCTTAAACATTGATGCCTGTGATCCATTTTGAGCTATCTTTTGAGTATAGGAGGCCCAGCTTCATTCTTTTGTATATAGATATTTATTTTTCCTGCACCATTAGTTTATAAGCTTGTTCATTCCCCTGTTGAATTGTCTCAGCATTCTTGTTGAAAATCAGCTGATCATAAAAGTAAGGGTTTGTTTCTGGAGTGTCAATCCTATTACATTGGTCTGTATGTTTATCTTTGAACCACAACCTGTTGTCTTGATAATTGTAACTTTGCAGTAACTGTAGAAGACCTGTGAGCCCTACAACTTTGTCTTTCTTGTTACAAACTTGGTTTTTCTGGGTCCCTTGAATTTTGGCATTAATTTTAAGATCAGTTTGTTGATTTCTTCAAAGAGGTCAAGCTAAATTTTTGATAATAGCATTAACTCTGTAGATACTTTGGGGACTGCTGCCATCTTAACAATATTAAGTCTTTTGATTAATGTGCATGGGCATCTTTCCATTTATTTAGACCTTCTTCAATTTCATTGAACACTATCATTTTCAATGTACAAGATTTTTACTTATTAAATATTCTTACATATTTTATTCTTTTGTGTGATTGTAAATGCAACTGTCATTTTAATTTAATTTCAGATTGTTAACTTCTCTGTATAGAAATGCAACTTTTTTGGTTAGCATTATAATTTTATTTATTTATTTTTTTATTTTACATGTTCATTTTGTTTCCTGTCACCATTCTGTACTAATAGATTTTTAGGAGATCACTTAGAATTTTCTATGGACAAGATCATGTTGTGTGTCACAAATTAGAGATAGTTACAAATTAGAGAAAGTGTTGAGTCTTTTTTTCCAATGTAATGCCTCTTTATTTTTCATACATAATTTGTCTAACTAGAACCTCTGTACAATAATGAATAGAAGTAGGAGCAAACATCTTCTCTTTTTCCTGATATTTCATTAGTGGAAATTAAGAGAAATTATGCAAAATTTCTGACAGGAACTACATAACAGTTGTAATCAGATGTAGTCCTAGCATTCAAAAATTCAAACACCGGAACTTAGTGTTTCCCGGTAATGATTTTTATAACGTACATTTGGACATCATTTTAAAAACATCTATGCTCTAATTTTGTGCTGCTTGTTTTGAGTTGTATTTTTCTTCAGAGTGAGTGTCACTAGTATTATTAACCAGGGTACATGATCCATTGATCCTCTAATAATGTATTGTGACTGTACATAGATAATGACTGGATTGCCAAAATGCCCTTAGCATGCAGACTGCACCTCAGTTTCTCCATTTGTAACTCAAAATAAAGAATGCTATCTTAACTCTCAGGAGAACTGATTAAATCACTACTTAATTTCTAAACTACGCTTTCTGGCCAAATCAAAGAAAGTCTAATTTAGAGGAACAGGCAAATTATTATGCACAACGGCCTTAATCATTTTCCTTGTTATACATCTTTCTTGAAATGTCACTCTTCTTTTTTGTTTTCTCTTTGTAGCATGTCAGGTATTTCAGAGAAGGCAGGGACTAAATGAATTCTGTCTGAAAAATGAGAAGGCAAGTTAGAGCCAAATGCTGTTCAGATTTCAATATTGGGTATACTTTGGGAATACAGGCTAAGTGGGGAACTTACCATTTACTAAGTCAGCCTTCTAAGGTGATAGCATAGTGTTGGGACTGCAAGGATAGGTGTTAGAGTAGCAGGAGTTAAAGACCTTACTGATAACACCCAGACTATGTCATAAATTTACACTCTGCAGCCCTGCTCCTCCCACCCCTACCCCCAGGACTGGGAGTGTGGGGAAAAAATATAATCAATCACTCATCTCAATGGAATACTTACTTCTAGAATACAGAATCAAGATTAATCTATAACATTCATTTTTTTAAACACTGTATCTTTTTTGGTGCTATATGACAAGTACTCGATTTTTTCCCACATCCTTATAGAGTTAAGCAATACCTGAAGAGTGACAGAATAAAAGACAGAATTTACATATTCTAGCAATTAGTGCATCACTAAAGACATAATTAGCATAATTTACCAAGTATGGTTGACTGAATTCCATTTTGTCTAAGCTTTCAAATTTATGAGCCTGTGGTTGTTGAATTATATTATATTATAAATCAAATTTTAATATAATATAAATCAATATATTATAAATCAAATGTATGAGCCTGTGGTTGTCCATTATATTACCTTATTTGTCCTTTAGTATCTCTAGAGTCTCTAGAAATATACCTTACTTCTTTCCTGATATGGGAATTCATGCATTATTGGCTTAGTCAGTCTAACTAGATAGTTTTATTAGTTGTATTGATAGTTTCAAATAACCAACTTTTGGTTTCACTGATTTCCTACATTATTTTTCTGTTGTCAGATTTATTGACTATTGTTCTTTAATTCTTTTGAGATCCTTTTCCTTTTTTAATATAAGCATACTGCTGTCTTTAAGCACTCAGCAGTAATCTGCAAATTTTGATAATGCTGTTCTTTCATTGTCATTCACATAAAAATGTTTCTAATTTTCTTTGACAGTTTCTTTTTGACCTATTAAGGTGTTGGTTATTCAATTTTCAAATGCCTTAATATTTTCCAGAAACCTTTCAGTTATTAATTTCTAGTTTGATTTTGTATGATTAGAAAGCATACCTTGTATGATATCAATTCTTTTATTGTTTTTATTTTTTAGTCACCACCAGAAATATTTATTTTTACTTTTTTAAGCCTATCTAGCAAGAAAAGCGGAAATACTAAATAACATGAGGAACACAGAGAGAATCAGTTTATTACTTGAGAAGCAGCAGCACAATATATGAAAGGTTTCCCCAAAAGAAGATTCTTAGATGATCCTTTGCCAAAGTTCTAACCTGTGACCTTCACTTACATGCCATGAAATGTGAAAATTGTGTGATCTTCCTTGAACAAAGCAGAGCTCAATCATTTAACCAAATTATCACCAAGAAGCAAAGTGCTTGTATGTCTGGTACACATCACCAACCTCTTCAACCATATGAAAAGTTGCACAAATGCAAGTGCAACATTTTTTGAATGTGAAGTCAGCAAGATCATTTTTCACTTCTCTTATACTTTTAATAATGCCTTATCAGTATTAGTATCTTTCCAGAGATTTTCTTTGCAATTTTACTCTAAATGCAGCCTTGACAATATGGAAGAGTCAGTCTATCAAGCAAATAATAAGCAGTGTTAATTTTGTCAACATCTGTCATCACATTAGTCCATAAAAGTAGGCAATAAATCCAACATACCATATCAAGTAAATTCTGACCAAATCTGTTCCATGTCACAATGAAAGGATGCATGTATGGAAACCATTCCAAAGATAGCCACACAGGTATAGTGACTGATTACTGTACAATGAAAACCCCTATCAAATATTATTTTTAATTAATTTTTTATTGAGGTAGCATTGGTTTACCAATTGCATATGATTCAAAGGTGCAGGATCATACTTCTTCAGATGTATGTTACCAGACCACATCCACCACCAAGGAACCCATAGTTCTCCACCATAGTCTTTTTGGCTTCTTCCCCACTTCGATCTCCACCCTCTGCCTCAATAGTATAGTCAAGATTTTTAGGGTTTATTTTTGATTTGATTTTGTCTGATCCTTTATTTTGTTTCTCTATACTTTGCATATGAGTGAAACCATCTCATAAGGGATTCATCTTCTCTGATTTATTTCACTTAGCATAATCACCTCTAGTTCCATTCATGTTGGTGCAAATGGCAAGAGTTAATTTTTTAATAGCTGAGTAGTATTCCATTTTTTTTTAATCCACTCATCTGTTTCTAGGCACTAGGTTGTTTCCATAACTTGGCTATTGTAAATAATGCTGCAATGAACAAAGGGTATACACATCCCTTCAAATTATTATTTTTGCATTCTTCAGTAAATACCTAGGAATGGAATTGATGGATCTTACGGTAGGTCTATTTTTAATATTTTGAGAAACTGCCACACTGTTTTCCATAGGATCTGGACTAGTCATTTCCAACGGTGTACAAAGGTTTTTTTTTTTTTTTTTTTCTTTCTCAACATCCTCCCTAACACCTGTTGTTTCTGGTCTTTTTGATGTGGGCCATTCTCACAGGTATGAGATCTCGTTGTTTTGATGGGCATTTGCCTGATGATAAGCAGTAATGAGGACTTTTTTCATGTGTCTGTTGGCCATCTGTATGTCTTCTTTGGAGAATTGTCTGTTTAGCCCTTCTGACCATTTTTGACTGGGTTTCTTTGTTTTCTTTTTGGTCATTTGTATGAATTCTTTGTATATCTTGGGTATTAGCCTCTTATCAAATATATGATGTGTAAATTTTTTTTCTCCTGTTCAGTAGGATGTCTTTTAACTTTAATGACAGCTTCTTTCATTGTACAAAAGCATTTAAGTTTGAAGCAGTCCCTTCTGCCTTTTTTTGCTATTGTTCTCCTTGTTGTTGGAATTAAGTTCCTGAAGCCATCATTGAAGTCAGTGTCATGGAGTGTTTTGCCTACAGTCTCTTCTATGTATTATATAGTTTTAGGTCTTATTTCTAAGTCTTGAATCTGTTTGGATTAATTTTTGTATATGGTATGAGATAGTGGTCCAGTTTCATTCTTTTGAGTATGACTGTCCAATTTTCCCAGCACCATTTGCTGAGGAGACTTTCCTTTCTGCAGTCTATACCCTTGACTTATTTGCCATAGGTTAACTGTCCATTTATTTTGAGCATGTTTACTTTGGAGCTCAAAAGAATCTCCTAGAGACATCAGAAAGTTTGGTTTTGTTTTCTGATCCAACCAGCCACTCTGTATCTTTTGATTGATGAATTCAGAGTTTACATTTAGGGTGATTATTGGTATATGAGGATTTGCTACTGCCATTTTTTTCTTACTATTCTGGTTGTTCTTATTTTGAATTTAGGTAAGAGTTTGCTTCTCAACATTTCTTTTCAAAGAGTTCTAATGCTTACAGACTCCTTCAGCTTCTATTTGTCTGGCATGGCCTTTATTTCTCTTTCATATCTGAGGGACAGTAATGCAGGACATAGTATTCTCGGCTGGCACATTTTATCTTTAGGTATTTTGTATATGTCATTCCGATTCCACCTTGATTATAGTTTCCTCAGAGAAGTCTAATGTAAGCCTGATGGAGGCACCTTCATAAGTTGTCTGCATTTATTTTTTTCCCCTTGCCAACTTCAACATTCTTTGTCTTAAACTCTTAGTAATTTGATGACTATGAATTTTGGTATAGGTCTCATCACATTTAGGTAATCAGGTATTCTTTCAGCTTCATGCACATCTACATTTAAAGTTTCCTCTATGTTTCTTTTAATAATTTTTCTGTTCCCTTCTCTCTCTGTTCTCCTTCTAGAATATCTGTTATCCTTATGTTGCCTTTCCAAATGGAGTCTGATAGTTCTTGAAGTGTTTCTTCATCTTTTTCTTTCATGTTTCTTTTTCTTCTTCTACCTGGATCCTTTGACATTATTATCCTCTAGGTCACTGTTTTGATGTTACATTTAATGAATAATGCTTCCATAGCTTTCTCCAGAAATTTTTATCTCTCCTCTTGATCTTTTTATATTCTGAAGTTTGGTTATTTTCTTACTTAGTGCTTCAATTTATATTTTATATTCATTAATTTCATTTTCAGTCATTTATTAGTTTTTTCCTCGCTTTTTCTGTATCTCTGATTAGCTTTTCAGAGTTCTCTTGTATAACTTTGACTTGTATTCATTTCCTTTTATCTTTGAATTTCTTAATCATGGCAATTTTGAAATCCTTTTGTGACATCAAGATAAAATCGACCATGTCTTTGTGGCAGGGTTAATGGGGAGATTTTCTTTCCTTTTAATAACATACTCCCTTGAGATCTAGATGCCATGTGTTATATTTTCCTATATGCCCATTTTCCTGCTTTACGTTTCTTGATATTTTTTGTCTATAGCAGTTTTTTAAAGATTTGTATCACTATTCTTCTAGCAAGTGGTACTGTGGCTTTATTTGATTGGATCCAGAGAACTGATCTTGAAGCTGCTGAATTGAGGGAATGGGTGAGGGACCTGGAGGGGTTCAGTTGCTGATATTGGCATGTGCTGGGGAGGGGGGCTTGGCTTGTGTTCATTACACCACTGTAATAAGTTTCCAGACCCATGTCTGCAGTCTGCACACTCAGAACCAGTCCTAAGAGGTGGGAAGTAATACAGTTTTTTTCTTTGGGGATCCAACCTGTGAATGCGCCCCAGTTCTGCAAATATTTCCAACACAGAGTAGAAAGTGTCAGGTTGTAGATACAGAGGCGGGCAGAAGGAGGATGAAGTGAAAAATAGAAGCAAGGGTGTGTATTATAGAGAAGAGGGGGAGGTTGGTGAAAAGGAGACCACAAAAGAGACCTGAGTGATTTAGAAAATTGCAAGTGGAAATCATTTGCTTAGAGGCAAAGTGGATACTGGGGGCTCAAAGGATAAGGGACTCATTTGGAGCAAACACTATGGCAAATGCAATATAAACCAGAAATAAATCTCAGAGAACCAAACACAATGAGAGGCAAAAAGATCAACAGGGAAATTAAGTTAGACTGAGAAAATTATTGTAAGCATCAGTAACAGCAGTGACCACATTTCTTTTGCCTTTTGGACATATCTAATCTTTGGCTCTTCTTTCTCTGCTCAGCATCGGATGAGATTTCACAGATGGTCCGCCTCCAGTGTTTCTTTTCTCCTTTATGCCCTGTGGTTTGAGTCAGTTCAGAAACTCTGGTCCAATGGTTATCCTCTGTTGTAGGCAGAATAACCATAATATCTGCTTCCCTTGTTTCACACAATTGCCTCCAGCAAGTTCTTTCTCTGGTGACCCCCTCCCCTCAATTGCAGCATCCTAAACTCTCCTTGTGGCCTCTGACATGGAGGCTAGAGAGATTCTGGCAGAACTTCATGAAACAGTTTGGAGCATGTGTTATTAAAGATGATATAAAGGAGGGCCTCCCCAGTGGCACAGCGGTTGAGCGCTGGGTTGCGAGGCTGCCTGCATCCTCTGCAGCACCGGTTCAATCCCTGGCTGCTTCCTGGCCACCGGAGGAGGGTCCCACATGGCGTGCAGACCTCTCCTGCCACCCGCTGCTCCCCTCAGCGGTGTACTGGTCCTTCTGCCTGCTCTGCTCCCTGCTCTGGCTCTGGTGAATTCTCTCACCCTCTCGCACTTCTGACTGTACCTAGTGCTTGTATAGATGAATAAATAAATCTTTAAAAAAAAAAGATGATATAAAGGAGGTGAATGCTCCACCATGTCCAGAATGGTTCCATTGCCATTATGTCACCTGAACCACAAATTAGTAAATGAAAAAAAGCTAATGTTATAGGGTTCTTGTTTAACTTCCGAGTGTTGAGTCCTCAGGCTAATAGAAAAACCACAAAACCTCAGTCAATCAATATTGTGAAAAAGACCCTTCAACCTGATTCCCCACTGCTCCATCCTGGCAATTAACCACATAAAATCAGGACCCCATAACTCTCAAGCAGAGAGTATGGCTCAGGGCAGTTGCCAGCCTCTCCTATTGTGTGATCCACAATAAATGTCCCTCACTTGGATATTTGATTGAGTCTCTCTCTAAATTCCTTTTGTTGTATCAGCTAAACCAGAAGAGGATGCTGTGTCTCATAAAACCCAAAGTCACATAACTGCTTAACAACAGACCAAAACCTAGCAATACCTGGTATCCTGGCTGCTTATTCTCTTGATTTTGTCGTTGATTTATTTTATTTGATTAGACTTGATTTGATTCTATTTCATTTTTAAACAGAAAGGACCAGTTGAATTAGAGTAATAATGTTCTCCCAAATTGCTGCTCCCAGAGCCAATATTTAACATGTCAAAACTGTGAACCTGATAGAAATTTTATGTTCCTATCTCGACTAGAGAGATCAGATTCCCAGGAGCCCCTGTGAAGCATTAAGTTAGCTTTTCTCAGAGCTGGTAAAAATTATACATGACACAAACCAATTTGCATTTACACAGCTCCACTTTCCTCTGGGGACCTCAAAGCTTGTAATAAACATCCACTTACCTATTTCCATGTTGCAACAATGCTCCTCTTTTGAGGTGCCCAAAGCAGTTTGCATATATTAATCTATCCAGTCAACCATTATGATCTTTGTGGGAGTTTGAGAATTTGAAGGAAAGATAGACTCGCAAGCCTGCTCACATTCAAGGATCACCTGATCCTTTAACATGAGTAGACTTTCACATCAAATGTGAGTTAGATATTCATGGACAGTTTTACCTGAGACACAAGATAATTGTCCAACTGGTGTCGCTCAAAGTGGGCTTAGGGTGCCACCCATTTTAAGGTTATCTGGGTGCTCATTGAAAATGCTGTTTCCTTGTGTCCACACAAGACTTGATTCAGACCTAATAAATCCAAATCTCAGTGGCAGGAACCTGAAATCTAATTTGTAACAAGCTCCATTGATCTGTACAACTCAGATACAAAAACCCTGATTTAGTTAATCATTCTGGAGGTGATAAACACAGCTCAGAAGGGTGGTGAGATCCACCTAAGACCACACAGTCAAGTGTGCGGCAGAGCCAGACCTCAGCCTCTGGACCCTCGCCAACCACATTTTTTCAGACAAAATCCCTCATATGTCACAGTGGCTGTGGTCCTCACGTCCCCAGGTGTCCTCACCACTCCTCGGCACTGGAGGGCTTAGTAGAAAGTCTCCACTTGACAGACAGTTCTATATTTCACAACTGTGCTTACTTTATCAGGAAACCAAGGTTCCCTATACTCTATACAAGAAAAAAAATCTTGTGATCAAGGTCTATTTGATCAACTGGTAATTATTTTAATTAATTACTAAGTGCTCCTACAATGTGGTCTGCTCTGGGTTCATTCACTTTGTGTGTATGATCTCACTGAGGGCTCACAGCAATAATTCTACAACACACACACACTTTCCTGCCCATTCCTCATGTCCTTAATGAGATATGGAGAGGTGTGGTGACTAATGCCAGGACACCTTAGTTAGCGGGCAGCTGAGCAGTGCTCCTCAGACTCCATGGGTCACTCCAAAAGAGGCCTGCTTGGCTGTCCAGACTGACCACTCCATGAGCAGCATCTGTCATTGATGGTCACACAGCATTTTCCTTTCCCCACTGAGCTCATCTCTGACTCTATTCCATGTTTTTTTGGGGGGAATCTGTTTGTTCTGGAAGGGTGAGTTTGGACCCACTTTTCATTTCTGACTCTCTAGACAGAACCATTGTGCTTTAAGAAAGCCCATGTGCATGTGAATGGGACCATTTCTTAACATTTCTGGTTGCTAGTCTTCCTGTCTTCTGGAGTTCTTTGATGAAATAAGTACAGCTTCCCAGCTGTTTCTTGTTCCTGTATTTACAATGCATAAACAGGGGATAGTGTAGGTGTTAGAGGCCCTGGTTCCACTTTCAGGTCCAGGTAAGAGCAGTCTGTAACCTGGGCCCCAAAGTATAGAGGCCTTCCACTGTGCCTTCCTCTTGCTGTGCCTCTACCATGGAATGGGGCCAATGGGGAATGCTTCTGGGACCGCATGCCACCCCCACTAGACTCTGCTCCATGGATTTAAGTCCTAGGAATTTCCTGCCCAATTGACCCACCCCCAGAGGGTGATGGATCGCACATGGGCCTCTGTCCAGGGCCCAGCCTCCAGAAATTGCCCTGGGTTATGGGCATGTGCCCCCATATATGTCCAAGTCTAAGGGCTAAGTATCTTTAAAGAGGTGTTGATGGAACATGGCAGTATTGCTGGGGGCATTATCCAAAGATGTATATAAGGACCTTAGGGCAGGATGGACCAAAGGCAGGAAAAAAGAGTGTTGCGTGGGTCCTTTTTCTATCCCATCACCTCTGACCTAGGACTCTGAGAAGTCCTCAAACCAACCTTATTATGAAGGTCATTAAGATGATATACATGGGGCCTGCCCTGGTGGTGCAGCAGTTGAGTGCTGCGCTGTGAAGCTGTCCACAGCCTCTATAGCACCGGTTTGATCCCGGCCAGCGGGCGAGGGCCCCACATGGCGCGGCAGACCTCTCCTATAGCGCCCGCTGCTCCCTTCAGCAGTGTATTTGGTCAGTCTGCCTGTTCTGTTCCCCGCTCTGGCTCTGTTGAATTCTCTCACCCTCCCGCGCCTCTGGCCTGTACCCTGGTTCTTGTATAAATAAATAATCTTTAAAAAAAAGATGATATACATGTATCAGGTAGAGTGGGAGGAAACATTGTCTAGGTAAATTTGCTGATCAGCTTCTTACTTGTAAATATTCTTGTTGTCTGCTATATAGTCTCTGTTGGTGCCCTGTCCTGGCCCTGGGAGCCTTGGAACAAACCTGAGTGACTTCTGAAAATGATAATTGAATGTAGCATATTTGAATGTTCTGTGTGTCTAACATATCTCTGCCTAATGTTTCGGTTTCTTGACTTTATTTTCATTATACCTAGCACATTAGTACTTAATGACTACTAAAATAATGAGAAGATCAATGCCTGGATAAATAAGGTGCCAGGTCCATGGTGAACTGGAAATTAACATGCCATGTTTCTGTCTCCCAGCCCAAAGTGCCCATGCCCTTTTCACATGCAGTCTTACACAACAAGGCAGAAAGTGCTAGAATCTAGCTGTGTTGGTGTGCTGCTCAGAGGGTTGTGTTGTTCAGGAAACACATTTCCATTTTTTTTTTTCATCATCGAATCATGTACATGAAAGAGGTTTCAAGAATTCATGCTCTAACTAAATATATAAACTTCTCAAAACAAATAATTTGTACTTATTTAACAATGTTTTAAAGGATTCTTTTGATTTTTGTCAAGTCAAGCAATTTGAGAAGTATCATGCAGACCTTCTTTACAAAACTATAGATGCTGATGTACGGCCGTGATTTTTGAAAGGAAAGAGTATTTATCCAGGGAGAGTCATATCACCTCTAAATGAGAGTCCAGTTGGCTTTGAAAAGTTTGTTTTTGCGACTGATAGAGATCAAAACACAAATAATCCAACCTCTGCTCAAAAGTGTTGATTCTTTATTTACCCCTGGTACAAGACATTCCATGGGCTTTTAGATTAACAAATCATGAAGACACTATGTTCTCTTTTGTTTATTGTTCAAAAAAGTAAGATGGGAAAAAAACAATCTATAAATACAGAAAACAGATTGGTGTTTGCTGGAAATGTAGGGACAGGGGAGTGGGTGAAAGGGGTCAAAAAGTACCAACTTCCAGTTATAAAATGAGTAAATCCTGAGGATGTAATGTGTATCATAGTGACTATATTTAACAATACTGTATTCCATATTTGAAAGTTGCTAAAAAGAGTAGATTAAGATCACCATATATACAAATATGCACCTGAAACTAATATAATGTTATGTGTCAGTTATTTAGGGGAATTAAACAGGTCCCACAAACACAAAGATGCTGATTTCTTTTCTAGGTTTAATAATCTCTATTGTTCCTTGTCCAACCTATGCCTGTAACTGGTTCCTTCTCACCCTCTCAGATATAGCTTGTTATTTCCTGAGTTATTTTCCTAAAGGGGTGGAAATAAAAATGATTTCCAAGGTGGCATCCCAAAAGCATAATTATTACCCTTTTAAATAGGAATTGAAAAATATTCACCAGAACCGAGGTCATCAATTTTGATTAAGCTTCTACAAAAATAGATTTTAATTCCCCCACATTGCCTTCTACCATGTTTTGTCTGGATTTTGAGATGAGAATCCAGGAGACAAGCTTTTGAGTACTGTACACATAAGACACAGAGGCAGTTAACCTACTGAGCTATTCCTCATCAGCTTAGGGGAATAGTTTTTTGTTATACCCAGATCGTGGACAATCATGCTTTGTCTACTTTTATTTACAGAAGCTTTATTGAGGCATGATTTACAGACAATAAAATTCATCCACTTTAAAGAATTGAGTTCAGTGAATTTTAGAAAAGGGATAAGATTGTGTAATAATCACCACAACCGAAATACAGAATTACTCTATAGCCGTAAAAATGCCTTCATGCCCCTTGCTTTTCTCCATTTTTGAAAAGGCAGGATAGCCATACAGGATCCATGATTGCTAGAGAGTGGAGAGAATATTATTTACCCAATCTTGCCAATGAGGAAGGAAAGGCCATCTTTTTACCCTTGAGATTTCTTTCATTTCTTTGAGAAAATAAACACTGATTACAAAAAAGCCAGCATGCAGTTGTTGTATGTAAATGTTTGGGTTTATTTACCTGAAATCAAACTTTCTGAAAGTGTTTTTGAAGCCACACATATCTGGCATGCTTATGGCCCATGAGAATATTTCTTTTTTAAATTGATATAGCATTGGTTTGTAATATTATATGAGTTTCAGGTATGCATCATTATAAATCAACATGTGCACATGTTGTTTTATGTTACCACTAAAAGTCTAATTCCATTTTTCATCAAACAATTGGTCCTTTTTGCTGGGTATTTCTACTATTCCATCTACCTTCTCCAGTGGTCACTATGAATTTGGTCTTATAAAGTTTGTTTTATTTTTTTCATTTTTTAAAGCATCACATATGAGTGAAATTATATGTTGTTTGTGTTTGTCTGACTTATTTCATAAGCGTAATACCCTCTAGGCTCACCCATGTTGCAAAATGTCAAGATTTCATATTTTTTATAGCTAAATAGTAGTAGATTGTGTGTTTGTACCACAACTTATTTATGTAATCATCTGTTAATAGGCACGCAGGTTGTTTCCAACTCCTGATTATTGGGAATAATGGTCCAGTCAATATGGGGTTGGTGCATGTATCTCTTTGAATAGTGTTTTCATCTTCTTCTAGCAAATACCCTGAAGTGGGATGACTGGATTGTATGGATTCCTATTTTAAAAATTTTTGATGATTTTCCATACTGCTTTCCACAATGGCTACACCAATTTACATTTCAACCAACAGTGTACAGTGGTAGTTCCCAACTCTCCACATCTACCACACAATTGTTGCTTCTTGGTTTTTTGATAACCATTTTTCACTGGTGTGAAGTAATATTTCATTGTGGTTTGATTTGCATTTCCCTAATAATAAGTGATGATGAACATCTTTTCACAGTAGGCATCTGTATGTTTTCTTTGGAGAAGTGTCTATCCATGTCTTCTCTCCTCAAGCTAAATCCAACAATATATCAAAAGGATCATACATCCCAACCAACTGGGATTTATTCCAGGGCTACATAGGTAGTTCAACATACAAAAATCAGTCAATGTGATTCATCACATCAACAAAAGGAAAGATAAAATTCATAGGATCTTATCAATAAGTGCAGAGGAAGCATTTAATAAGATTCAATTTCCATTTATGATAAAAAATTAAAAACTGAGGATAGATGGAACATACTTCAACATAGTAAAGGTTGTAGAAGATAAACCCGCAACTATCATCATTCTCAATGTTGAAAAACTGAAAGATTGGCCTCTGAGATCTAGTACAAGACAGAGATGTCCACATTCACTGCTACTGTTCACCAGAGTATTGGAAATCCTAGCAGGAGCAATTAGGCAGGAGAAAGACATAAAAGGAATCCAAATTGGAAAAGAAGAAGTAAAACTATCACTATTTGCAGATAAGATAAAATACATATAATCCCCTAAAGCCTAAAACCATCAGAAATAATAAGCAGGATAGTAAAGTGGCAGGCTGCAAAATCAGTATACAAAAGTCTGTTCCTATATGCAAACGATGAATTTGAAGATAAAACAAATCAAGAAAACAATCACATTTACAATTACATCAGGAAGAATTAAGTACCTAGAAACTAATCCAACAAAGGAGGTGAAAGATCTGTATAATGAAACTATTAAACATAAAAATATATAGAAAACACTGATAAATGGATTGGAAGACTTAATATTGTGAAAATGGCCATCTTGCCCAAAGAAATATGCAGATTCCATGTAATCCCTATCAAAACTCCAATGACATTCTTCAAGGAAATAGAACAAACACTGACATTTGTTTGGAACACGAAACTCCAAATAGCCAAAGCAATTCTGACAAAAATAAACAACAGAGGCACTAAGCTCTCAGACTTCAAAGTGTACCGCATAGCAAAAATAATCAAAATGTATGTTGTTGGAATTAAAAATAGACACACAGATCAATAGAATAATACATGTCCAGAAATAAACCCAAACTTATATGAACAGTTAATTTAGGATGAGCTAAGAATTTACAGTGGAGGAAAAAAAATGTCTATTCAACAAATGGTGCTGGGAAAATTGGACATCAACATGCAAAAGAATGCAATTAGACCACTATCTCATACCACCCACAAAAACGATAGTAAATAAGAATACCACACTTAACGAGAACTAATGCAGAAAGCATTTAGCTGTCATTGTTAGCTGTTATTGTTATTATTAATGCTTATCAAATTCTAACATTGCCTATAAATTTTTATTCGTTAAGCCTTAATTTCTTGCTCAATTCTGTCTTTCCATCAAAGTAAGCCTCCCACAATTTCTCCAGTATTTTTATTCTGTCTTGACATTTTTTCATACATCATCTCTGTGCCCAGAATGTTCATCCAAGTCTCTTTCTCCATTTCTCAGAGCACTTTTCTTTCTTCATTATAATAATTGCTCACTCTAATACTCATTCATTAATTCATTTATAAACTTCGAGTGGCTACCATGTGCCAAACACTTCTTATACCACTGAGTTACTGGTCCACCTGCTCCTTCAAGGCATGTTATTTGACTGGCATCCAGTGAGAACACAATGATCACTACAGGAAAAAATGTCTTTCAGTATTTAAGCCACCCTTAATTTTTATGCTGGGCTTTTTAAAAACCTATCAAAATCCTTTTAGGGAATTAAATACTCTGTCATGTAATTTGAAACTAAAGATGGAAGGATCCTCTTTACTAGAAAACAAATTAAAAAGTGATAATGAAACTTGGACATTCTGGGTTTTTTTCCCCTGGGAAAGATTAATTATCAATTTGCCAATGAGCATGGACAGTTTTTTTTTTAATGAGCCTAGCTAAAGATAAAAAGATTTTCCCACTGATGGCCTCATTGGAAAAATCTTGTTAAGATTCAAAAAGTGTTTTGCAGCTCGTATCTAGGGGGACGCATGGGAAAGAACCTGACCAACCAGAGTCTGTCTCCTGACCTAGGCACACACATATCACATCTGCACATACAAACACAAACACACAGAGATGCGCATGTGCCTGCACAGACATAGCCCCTACCCCCGCCCTTTATACATGACCACTCTCTCTAAGGGCGTTGCCTGTATCCACATCAGAGAACCCATACTCCCTCCTCCCAGAAGGGAAAGAGAGTTGATAATTGGAAATAGGTCATTTTTCTTGAGGTTTGTGCATTTCTGGATGTTCTTATCCTGACGCTTCTTAACCGGAATCAAGTGTCTGGATCCTCATGTCTGCTTTGGTTATGTCTGGCGTTTCCAAGAGTAAAGGACACTCTTATGGTGTCACTCTCCCAGTTTGATCATTGAGTTTTCAGTTTACTTAGTATTTTTGCAGAAAAGAGAGCATGCTATGTCCTTCCAGAGGTCATGGCAAGTGTTCCCAAAAGTGCCAAAACTCTGGGGACAGAGACGGGCTGTTGGTTAGCTTGTGCTCCCTCTAGTGGCCATGGAGGAGCACAGCAAGATGTTCAACTAGAACGCTGCCTGACATCTGTTTCCTTAAGAGCTGGGGTGAGCAAGTTTCAAATTGTCACTTATTTCACATTTTATGGACAATAGTAGGAAAAGGATACCTTGTAGTTTAACATCAAAGAATAGTCACATTCCTTCACGTATCTTTTTTTAAAAAACGATGTCACTTGTTAAAAATATGAGTCATAATTTGAAAACAACGTAATTGGGAATGCAAAATCTCTAATTCACACACTTCTCTCAGAATTTATGTTTGATTCAGAATAGAGTAGAATGCAACATGCTCTCATAGCAGACTTTGACAGAAGTATGACAAGAAGGGGGTGCTGTAACTCTGTATCTGGCTTCACACCGTCATTTTCTTCATGGCAAACAAAGTGCATGCACCTCACATGTGAGTAGAAAAGTTGAAATCCATGCTCGGTCAGAACTGCACTCAAACTCTGCATGTGGCTGTCTGCAGGTTCTGTGTCTTTCCACACATCATGTTCTGCAGGAGCTATATTGCCTTAAAGGCAGCCCAGCCCTGTGGCCTTGATGGCTCTTGCCACAGACAGTAATCCACCAGCAGAGGCTCCTTGCTCTGGAAGGTGGCTCACTTTATGGGTTCTGCCTCCTTGCTATAGTGTGATTTATTCAGCTCCATCTACTGTGCACTGCTTGCTGCTTTTATTACTCAGCAGAGGTTTGAACATAAATAAATTTTCTCAAGTCATTTGCCTCAACATGATGGCTGACCCAGGTGTTGGATCTTGAGCCATGCTCACACCACCGATGTGAGAGCAAATTTATGTCAACTTGATGGGGTTATGGGATGCTCATAGGTGGTAACACATGCTTTCTGGGTGTGTGTGTGAGGGTGTTTCTACAAGGAATTAGCATATGAAAAGATAGGATGAATTAAGTTCACCCTCACTGATGTGGGGAGGTATGTGGGCATTATCCAAGCCACTGAGGACCAAAAAGAACATGGTAGTAAAAGAAAGGTGAATTCTCTCTCTCGCCTCTTGAGCTGAGACATCTGTCTTCTCCTGCCCTCAGACATCAGTGATCTTGGTTCTTAGGCATTCTAATTTGGAATGAATTACACCCCAGCTTCCCTGAGTCTCCAGCTTTCTGATGGCAGATGGTGGAACTTCTCAGCCTCTGTAATTGTGTGAACAAATTCACACAATTTATTATATGGACAAGCTGACTGATCCACTCCACAATATCCATATTTTCCTATGCTCTGCCTCTTTCCTTAAACGCCTTATGCTGGGGTCAGCCGTTAAGGTGCATCCTAAGATATTGAATTATGTAATTGGGTAAAGGCATTAGGTTATATGACCACTTCACAACTGGTCCATTAAAAGCATCCATTAAAATCCAGCATAGAAACCAACAAAAACAGCAACTGGAGTTTTGAGAAATAGAACCTAAGATAATTGCATTGGGGAGACAAAGACAATTCTGAGCTGCAAAGAGGAACGTTGGCAAATGAGTAAAGACCCCTGTCTCTGGAAGTACTGAAATGCTAGGTCAATGTACATTTCCTCAACTGATGATCCTCGTACTTCTAGTCCCGTTCTGAAATAGGAACTGAAATGAGGTCAAAACAATAGACACTGTTTAATCGAATTATCCATCATCATCATCATCATCATCATCATTCTCAGCAAGTTTCCCACCCCCCTTCCAACACTCACTGTGATATGAAGACTGTAAACTTAGTGGGGACACTAGAGACTTTGAAAGCCCTGCCACAGTTTAGGGTGTCTAAGTTTATTGGACTATTATAACATCTGCTGAAAGGATTTTCTTTACAAAGTAGCAGTGACTTTAGACTCAGCCTTCTGAAGAAGATTCTTGTCATTTTGTGAAAGAGAAAGTTTTAGACATACTTGGTTATGCTCTAAGACTCACCAACATGATGTATCTGTGTTCCTGTATTCTGATCCCTTGAGAAAAAAAGAGTTAATTAGAACAAGAGCCCACATTGGTAGAAATAATGTTTTTAGCATTTACTAAGCACTTACTGTCTGCCAGACATTGCTCTCAGAGCTTGAATTACACTAACTGGTTTAGTCAATAGGCCTGTGAACTGGTACTATTACCATCACTCACTTTATAATAGTGAACTTGACCGTGGGAAGTATTGTCTCAAGGTCACACTGGCAGAGGTCTTGGGTTTTGAACATCGGTATCTGGATTCATATGCTATGCCCTGAACCTCCCCACCACCAGCCTCAGCTTACTCGAAATTGTCAAAGGAAAGAACAGAAATCACTGACTTTGATTCCATGAGGGTGTCCTGAGCACATTTAAATTTTCCATTCACCATGGAGCACCATTTACAACCTCTTCACTTTAAGTCTGTGTTTGTCTTTACGGCAAATGAGCCTCTTGAAGTAACATATGCCTTCTTTAATCCAAAAAAAATATGGGATGCTTCATGAATTTGCATGTCATCCTTGGGCAGGAGCCATGCTAATCCTTTCTGGATGTGTGTTGCCAAAGCAAGCACTGCATATGACTTCCTAAAAATTTAACTACTAATAGCCTGCTGTTGACTGAAGCTCTTACTAATAATAATGACAGCCCTTTGTATTATATATATACATGTCATAATAGAATAAAGTAAGACTATAGTACAGAATACAGCTATAGCAAACATTATTAAGAAAATCATAAGGAAGACAAAATGCATGTAGTGAGCTGAAATGCATTTGTCAATACAGTAAGTTTGTGTCATCCATTCACAAGAAATGCATGTATGAGTGTAACTGCATGTACCTTTACACATAACTGCATGACTGAGGGGTACTCAGGGGACCCCAAACTGTTAAGGGGTACATGTTCTAAAGAGTGTACAGTCATATGCAAACACAAATCAAAAAATAAGGCTCAGTATGAAAGATCTTTAATTGGTGAAAGGGGCAGAGAGAGAGAGAGAGAGAGAGAGAGAGAGAGAGAGAGAGAGAGAGAAGGAGGGAGTGCAAATAACAGATCCAAATAAAACTCAAAAATTTACTCATCTCTTTATGGGCCAATTCCAGCCAAGTAGGCTTGATCCAGAGCAGGATGACCCAGGCCTGGAAGTTTGCCACAAGCCTAAGTTACCTTCTGGCAAGGAACCACAAGAATGGGGTTAGGCAGGTTCCAGAAGGTTGGGATGGAAGGAGAGACCCCAAATGCAAAATGTACCCTATAATCCACCACAAGGTCAAGATAGCAGCTGCCACTGTCTCTGCCCAGGACCAGGAGTGGCCTCCCCATGTCTCTCACCCACATATCTGTTTTCCAACTTGTGTATCTCCCCTCTTTCCCCCTTCATTTCGTCCCTATACCCATCTCACTTCTTGCCAGCTGCCCCCCATTCAGGCATGGCATGCTAGGCATGCTAGGCTGTGAGCATGGCTCACAGGCAGCTGCATATGAGTAGTGGTGGGGAAAGCGGCACCCATTCACCCTGCTGCCACGCTTCTTCCTGCTTTGCGGAGATGCACTCTGTAATGAATGTAGATTTGTACAGTTCAAAAGTGTGGTTTTCAGGGATCATCTGTTTAGGAGAGAGCTAGCTGTAAACGAATGGTACAGACAGCTAAGTGCTTGGCGAGCCCACCATGTCCAGGGGACTCAGATGTCCCCTCTCAATGCACAGCTCTCACCTCCCAGGTGAGTATAACTCAGCAGGCACAGTACAGAAAGCAGCATGTCCAGTGCTGGTTCCTTTCATTCATTCCTGATGAAGAGAAGAGCTATAGTAGATGAGTTCCTGGCCAATGCTAGCTTGTGAGGGAAAAGGACTTTGAGTTTAGTCAGCCTGGTCCATATGTCCATTCTTCCATATACGTAATCAGGTGACACCAGCAAAACCATCAACTTCCATGAATGAGTCAGTGATCGCTATAGGACTTACCTTCCCAGTGGAGGAGACACAGTCCTACAGAGGGACCACACACGGCTCCAGTGGGGGACTTCGATGCCACCCACCCACCTGCTATGGGAGAGGGTTTGGTTGCCCAGGAGATGAAAACCATTGAGACCCTGCCAGAAAACTTTCCTAAAGACACCAAAAAACAAGGCCTCCTAACTGAGAGGAATAGTGGCTTAGGAGAGCCCTGCTTGCCCTAAGTCCAGAGAAGGGATGGACATTTCTGCTGGACCTTTGTGCTCTGCCTCATAGCCCTGTAGACCCCCATCACCAGCCCCACTGGCTTTTCTCAGGGGAAGACCCTCTCACTTGACTGTCTGCTGCCTGGGCTGACCTCAAAGGCTGCCCCGCCCTCTGGATGAGCAAACCCATTGTCTTCCTTCCCAAGGTGGCTTGTTGTCTCAACAAGACAGAGTTTGGTCAGGCCCACGGTGCCTATGGGGGAATGCCACAAGGAGTTGAAGAATGAATGGAAGGCAAGTCAGGATTCCTGACTCCCTCTTCCTGCATGTCACCTCAGGCTCACAGGACAGTTTCAACCAGGAAAAATGGAGGGTAGTGATAGCTACCCAGCTCGCTGCTCTGTGTCTGAAGGAATAGTAGAGAAATACTACTTGCAAAATATTAAGGTCACTTTAGGAAAATGTTTCTGGAGCTATTTCAACATAAGTATTTCGGATTTGGGACAATTGATTTTAACCATACAAATTTAAACTGATCCAGATTCCTGGGGCCAATAAAATTTTAGAGGGGCTCAGACAAAATCATTATAATCCCAAATAAAATACCTACCTAGTTCCCCTTGGAGTTATTGTCCCTTCTGCCACATATCTTGCCTACACATTTCTCCTTAGGGTCACCATTAGCGGTGGCTGTTCCCAGAGGTGGGGTCCCACCTACTGCAGCATCTTCAATCACCCACACTTCTCTGCAGCTCAGTCCTGGATCACTACCTCTCAAAACTTTTCATTCCTCCTTTTAGGACTCCCTTTCACATCCAGCATCAAAGAAAAGGTACTTTCACTTTTCTACTTTGCAAAACTCCCTAATTTATTTCCTCTTTCATTTTGTCTCCCTTTTTCCAGGTTCTTTAATCACCTTTGTGCTAAGGTGGAACATTTTCTTCAGTTTTAGGCAAAAGGCTAAATGTTTGCCAGAGAGATTCGCGCTACATTTGAATGACCTGGAGAAGCAGTGGGAGATCCACAGGAGGACAACACCTGTGTCTTCTAAGTGTGTATTATTTCCAGGAATGGTGAAAGTTGGCTTGGGGTTTTAGGCCCATCCTCGCCAAGTGTTTGTGTGGCTCATGGCATCTCAGAATCTGTGGTATCAGACACTGAACCCCACACTCTAGTCAATAATAGTTCTTGTCATCCACTGTGACATCATAAAATCACACTGGCCATGGGCTTAAAAGGACTTGAATCGCTTTATGTAATCTGGTGACCCTAAGTCAAATAAGACTGAGACTTTCTTTTAAACTTTTAATGAAGACAAAAAGAATCATACTCCAGTGGGTGTAGCCCATTCTCTTCCTGAGCAGGGCTGCGAGGCTGGCAGTTTCTGGCTTGGGAGCATGTGTTAAGGTTTGGTTATTCTATGATTGTTTTGTTGGAACTTTAGGAACATTCCACAACCCTTCAGTGTGGATTCACTTTTCCTGAAGGGACTGCTTTAAACCATCCATTGTTCTGAAAAAAGTTTATTATTGTGCCAGAAATGAGGACTCAGGAGACAACTCATAGAAGGAGAAATTGCTCTTTTACATGGTAGCTGGAGTCAGTTTTGCAAGAGATCCAAGGCGTGGAGATCCTGGGGGTTTTCCAACAATGGACGAGCTCTGGTAGCCTTATCTTTGTATTGTTCTTCAGTTACAGAGAGGGATTGTTAAGGAGAGTTATCTGTAACATAAAAAAAGGGAGGTTCCAGGTTCTCTACACCAACTAATAAAGGGTGGAGGTAAGGTGGGGTGAAGAGAAGCTAGAAAAGACTTGAGGACACTTGGAAGAGAAGCTGGAAGGAGGCATGTGGCCCACAGACATGTGAAGAAGTCCCACTTTCTTCTTGGCCCTGGACTTGCACTAGGGACTGGGGGGTTAGGGAAGACATACACAGGTAAGAGACACATGGGGAGGCTGACAATGGCAGCATTTAACTTGATTTGTACTTCTTTGATTTTGCCTCTTTTCTTTCAGATTTGCCTGGTCCCTTCTACTGGTCCCCTTTCCTCTGGTCCCCACCAGAAGGTGCCTTAGACTTGTGGCAAGCTTTTCGGCCCCAGTGGCTCCGCTTTTGATCAACCCTGTTTGGCTGCGCCTTTACCCATGAGGGGTTGGGTAACTGTGGGTGTTTCATTGAAAATTATTGCCCTTTCTTTTCTTCTCTTTCTATGCACACTAGTTTTATTAAAGTTCTTTTCTATGAAAGGTCTTATACACAAGAATATGCTTGGTCTTTATGTGGCAGATGGCAGAATCTGCTTAGAGTGTGCAAGTTGGGGTTGCAAATACAGATCTCATTCTTTCTGCTAACACTTATTTTCAGTCACTTCTTAGAGATTGAGGCCTGATATCTGACAGCCACAGTAAGACCGAAAACACCGCTGTCCTATGGCATGCTATTAAACCAGTTCTCTTGGTGCTGATTTGTAGCATTTGCCAATTTCTCTGGTGTGAAGACTCCCACTATGACCTATTTCCAGTGGTTTTACATCTGGTTTGAAAAATTCCTCATTACTTAACAAAGTGTCCTTGTGAGCCAGCACAACTGATCAGGGTCACCTTTTCCTGACCCCCCATTTAGACAACAGTGGACACAGAGGAGAGTGGTCGGATTGGTATGTCCAAAGGAGTGCTCCCTCATGACAATCATCATCAGAGGAAGCAGAAGAATTTGTTCAGGATGAGGAGGTTGGGCGAGTCAGGGTTTGGGCAGGAAAACTGTTGGATGCCCAATGGCCTGGAGTCTGGGCCTGAGATAGAGTTGGTTTATACAGACTGCTGAGTTCTGTTTGTTAAAAATTTCCAGGAATTCTGCCAGCTTGTGTACTTCATGTTGGTAGCATAAAATTGACTATGTAAGTTGCAGTACTTATTTCAAGAAATCTGCAAAAGCTGCACATCAAAACCTTTTTCCTGAAAACATTTTTTCCCCAGGATACCACTGTCCTATAGTGGATGAGAAATGTGACTTTCCAGGTATCATAGTGAGAACTGTGTAAGAGAAGCCTGTGCACATGCACCACTTCACACTTTCATCATCTCATTAAATCCTAGCAACAGTCTTGCTGGGCATTGGAGAAAATATTATTTTCCCCAATTTTACCAAATTGTAATTAAAGAAAAATACAAATTACTAAAGAATAGAGAAAAAAAGAGGGAAGCATAAAGATGATTTAGAAATCAGCTTTAGAGAGTCCAGAGCTCAAGTGATGCAAGGAATGTATTTTTTTTAATTGAAATAACATTGAGTTATAGCATTATGTAGGTGTCAGGTATATAGATATATATCAGCATCTATATCTGTTATGTTACACTCATCACCAAGATCTAATTTTCATTCTTCACCTCACCATTGACCCATCTTACCCAATTTACACATTTGCCTTCCCTGTCCCTCTAGGAACCACTATTTCATTTTTGTAGTCTAAAGTCTATTTCTGTTGTTTTGATTGTTCACTTGTTGGACTATCACATTGAGTGAAATAACACTGTATGTATCTTTTTCCATCTGATTTATTTCATTTAGTATAATCCCCTCTAGGTCCACCCATGTTGTTGCAAATGGTAGGCTTTATCTTTTTTGTGGTTGAGTAATATTCCATCCATTCATTCACATGATGGAGGCTGAAGTTGTTTTCAGCTGTGAATAATGTGATGAAATTTTGGGGTACATGTTGCTCTTTAGCTAAATACCCAAACATGAGATTTCTGGATCATGTGGTATTTCTAGTTCTTATATTTTGAGGGAGCTCTATATTTCCATATCTGTTAGACCAATTTCCATTCCCTCCAGTGTATGCTGATTCCCCTTTTTCTGCATCTGTGCCAACATTTCTTGTTTCTTGTCTTTTGGATAATAGTGATTCTAACAAGGGTGAGGTGACATCTCATTGTTTTGATTTGCATTTAATTCGTACAGAACTTATGACAAGGAACAAGAATGGGAGTAGTCTGAGGTCTGAAAGATGAGGTGGGAAATGCTTCCCCAGGAACTTGGTTGAGTCACAGCTGTAGGTAAGTGTAGGCTCAGGACAGGACATGGAACAGGTTTTCTGATCCAACAGACCGAGTAAAGGAGGAGTCCTGGAGCCCTCAGTGGCTTTTGCAGGTCTTTTTTATTGGGATTTACCAGGTACACAGCAGGCAGGGGTGCTGGGGGGCTGGGAGGCTGGCAGGCCTCCCAACCCCCAGCAAGTCCTCACTCTAGCTGGGCTCTCTGGCCTTCTCTGCTTCTCTCTCTCGGCTTCTCTTTCGGCTTCCATTCGTTCTTGGCTTCTGCTGGCGTCCCCAAGATGCCGCCTTAAAAGCAGTCTTAGCACAGGTGAATCTCATCTACCTATGCCCACACCCTACTCCAGGTGCCCGCCATCAGGCATGCATTCAGGACCTCAAGGATCCATCATCTATCCTGATGGCGGGAGGGCAGAAAAGCCTGACATTTTTCCTTACCCTACAGTGAGGAATGCTCACGTCTGGTTGATGAAGCCTGCGGAACAGAAGGGTAGGTCCACACTTGTGCTCTGCATTCCTAACTTGCCCTGGAAATAGGTGCAGTGTACTGCCTCGAGGACTCAACCAGGTGCCCGGTAAGCTTAAGGAGTGAACACAGGTCTCCAGGTTTCCTTTCCTTGTTTTTCTTGAGGAAGGCTCTGCAGGGATCGGCCGGGAGCAACCCTTATGTTCTCTCCAGAGGTCTGTATGCCCAACAGAACATTGGAGCAATTTGAAGAAATGGGGATATCGTTACCCCATCATTGGGACTAAGATAAATGTGTTAGTCCATGGATTAGAAAATCATCCCAAAGCTTCATTTTCAGATCCACTAAACTGGAACTGTAGGAAAATTCAGCGAGATTAAGGTTTGTAGAAAGTATAAACCTGTCTGTATGCCCAACAGAACATTGGAGCAATTTGAAGAAATGGGGATATCGTTACCCCATCATTGGGACTAAGATAAATGTGTTAGTCCATGGATTAGAAAATCATCCCAAAGCTTCATTTTCAGATCCACTAAACTGGAATTGTAGGAAAATTCAGCGAGATTAAGGTTTGTAGAAAGTATAAACCAGGTGATGTTAATGAAATGAGATCATGATATAGGTTTCACGTGCCCATGAACACAAGAATGTGCGAATTACACCATTAAAACAGACTCAGACCTGTGTTCATGCTTGGGGATGAGATTACTTAGAACACGTAGAATCCCAGACTGGGACCTCTCAGGAATTCAGAGCTCAGCATGAAGCCTGTAACAGTAAGTATAATATAAATAGTTCAGGATTTGGTTCTAAAGTTTTGAAAGATTCACACAAAAAAGACCCTGTACAAAATATACATACAGTTCTTTATTAAACAACTGTAAACACTTCACTGTAAAAATCCATAAAACTTTATAAACAAACATTTTGTAAATAGAATCTATACTACAGTAAAAGAATTAACACAATTATTTACATGCAATACTGACAAATTTGGCACTTATTGAAAAGAAATGTACAAAAACACTTGCTTAAAATTATAAAACTCAGCATTACTATCATGCACTTTGCAAATACCTCACAAGCACTTATGGCACAGCTAGCAGAGAGCACCAGGCTCCCTGGTAATATTTATGTGACTTTTAATGTGCTTCCATAAGTTTGTTGTAAAACCACCTGAACATTGTCAAGAATAAAGTCAAATGCCATATTCCAAACTGAAAAAAAAAAAAAAAAACAGACTCAGACCTACCTGAGTCTACCTATTAGTCTAGAAATATGGAAGTAAACCAGATGAAAATTATCTGCAATTCAAATCCTCACAGCTTCTCACTGATCTTTCCTATATTACTCAATAAGTGAATCCTGGAGACAAAAGAACCCCCCTCGTGAGCTGACAAGCAAGTGATGCCTATTTGAACCCTCTTCCTCGGTAGAATATGAACATGTCTTACGTTTCTTTTTGGGTTTGACAGGATTCCTGTTTTCCCACAAGTATCTTTAATTCTTCATTTGTAAAATAGGGAAAATAATTTATAATTGCTAAGGAAAAAATTGTAATTAAAGAAAAAACTCATACAGTCTTTCTGGGGTCACAAGAGTAGTTTAATCTATGTAAGTGCTGGTTAATTATAGATAATGGCGAGGAAAACATACCTTTCTTTCCCTGAGGGAGAAAGTGTCTCATGCAAACTATCTGGCGCTGGCTGGAGTCTGAGCTTTTCTAAACTCTTAAGAGAACTGACAGAAAAGACAATTTAATCTTTATTCATGTACTTTTCTCTCTGAGGGGGGAAAAAGTAAGATTAACTGAAATGGTTTCTGTCTTTTGGGAAGGTTTCAGTGAAATGAGTTAGAATAGCAACTATAACTTTCAGCACTGAGACTCTGTTGCTCTAAAAGTACTGTAATCTTCTCCTAAAGGGGAATAGTTGCAGGTGGGCCAGTGTTTATTGAAGTAGTCTATGGTGATTGTGTTCACAGAAGTTCAGAATCAGAGGAGCAGTTGGATAATGAGCACTCGACATTCAAGACAAAGAGCCCACTGTCAGGCCAGTTTGGTTGTCAGTAACCTCTTGCCCAAACCTCCTGCAGACATGTGCCCTGGTGATGCAGCTGCCATAATGAGTGGAATGGCCACAGGATCTTCCTGGCCTGTCTCCATCTGTGTCCACACATGTTACCAAAACCTATGAAGAGGTCAGAGTTTTCCACTCCAACATGTGGTCAGATGGAACAGTGCTAATTTTTTCAGCACGATCACAGTCATTGAATATTTCTTTTTTTTTTAAATTTATTTATTTTTATACAAGAGCTAGGGTACAGGCCAGAGATGTGGGAGGGTGAGAGGATTCACCAGAGACAGAGCGGGGAGCAGAACAGGCAGAAGGACCGAAATACACTGCTGAGGGGAGCAGCGGGCGCCACAGGAGAGGTCTGCTGCAACATGTGGGATTCTTGCCCACCAACACAGATCAAACTCACACTGCAGAAGCTGTGGGCAGCTTCACAGCACGGCGCTCTACCTGCTGCACCACTGGGGAGACCCCATCATTGAATATTTCTTGAGAGAACAGAGACTTCCCACCACCTTACAAAATTGTTTGAAGAATTCCTTAGGATTCCTGTTTCCTGAATCATGCTAATCTTATGGGAGTTCATGTTCTACCAGTTTCTTCACTTCTTCCACAGATGAACATCCAGAGGTGTTCATCAAACCAGAACATCACAAAGGTGTTCTCTGAGACTCTTGTTTTCCAAGTTAAGAAACTGAAATATAGTATATGGTTGGTGTAGGGTAAGGAAAATGTCAGGCTTTTCTGCCCTCCCGCCATCAGGATAGATGATGGATCCTTGTCCTGAATGCATGCCTGATGGCGGGCACCTGGAATAGGGTGTGGGCATAGGTAGATGGGATTCAGCTGAGCTAAGACTGTGCTTTTTAAGGGCAGTGTCATGGGGACACCAGTAGAAGCCGAAAGAGAAGCCGAGAAAGAAGTAGCAGAAGCCAAAAGAGAAGCAGAGAAAGAAGTAGCAGAGAAGGCCGGAGAGCCCAGATAGAGTGAAGACTTGCTGGGGGCTGGGAGGCCTGCCAGCCTCCTGGCCCCCCAGCACCCCTGCCTGCCATATGCCTGGTGAACCCCAATAAAAGACCTGCAAAAAGCCACTGAGGACTCTGACTGCTCCTTTACCCAGTCTGCATGGGATCAGAAAACCTGCCCTGTGGTCTTCCTGCCCTTTACAATTGGCGTAGTCGGCAGGATGATCCATGCAGATGGGTATGGAGCCCTCCGAAGACCTGGAGGGACTAAGGAGTAACAGACTTTGCCTGTGATGATGCTGGAGGCATCATGGCGGCACAGGAGAGGGACGGGGTCCAGGAATTGCAGGACAGGACGTGGTATGAAGGAGACGCCCACGAGGACCAGCCGACGACACCCAAAAGGACCGGCCAATGACCCCTGAGGCAGCAGAATTGTCGGGGAGGAGAGGACCATGATTCAGAGCTCACCAGTGCTGATGCAGGGAGAGGCCAACAGACTTCGACTGATGGACATGGACTGATGAACTAGGACTGACAATCCCGCCAGAAGGCGGAGGACCTTGCAGGTTGATATGTTTTGGGACGCTGGGGGTGGAACAGTTTTGTTTGTAAACCCCAGGAGATGGGAATCTGTGGGTGACCAGCGGGCCTTGATGGCCAAAAGCATCCTGTGTATGCCCAGCATCCAGGCAGAGGAGAAAAGCCAAATGAGAAAACAAAAGCTGGTGCTGATGCTAAGTTGAGAAGCCCTGAGTGGCTGTTAAGCAGCCTGAGTATGCTGAAGACCTGTGAGTCTCATAAAATCACCTGTGGGTGATGCCCTGCTCATTCTTGAGTGAAGGTGAGGAGCTGAGGAACCCGTCCTTGGGGGATGGGTAGGGAACATGGCTTGGGGCGGATGTAGAGTTTGGATCCCCGACCCATGTGCTTGTGCAGTGGGTTGGCTTGAGTGCAGGTGTCTGCGAGTCGCATTGGTGGCTATGAAGGCCGAGTGTTGGAGCAACTGCAGACAGAAACCCTGAGGGTTGGCGATTACCCCCAACAGAATAGAATCGCCAATCCCAGAGCTAGTGCATCCTGGGGGTGGATGCTGTGTGTGGCTTGTAGCCAAGACTACAGCCAGAGAAGGCCAGGAAGCCTGATGGCTCCTGGTGTGTTATAGTAGATGCCGTGAATGGTTCCCCTCCCTCGTATGAGCAGTGCCTTCGGCAGCAGATTTAGTGGCTCATCTGCTGGTACCAATAATTGTCTTTTGTGCTAGGTTGGGGCCCTGCCTGGACTTATTTGTGTTCTGTTGTATTTTGTTATATTGCGATGTATTTGCTTTTGTGGGCCATGGCTGCATTGTTTGTGTTTGCTAAGAAACAAAGTTGTGTATGTGTGGATTATATGGCAGAAAACCCTGAGGGGGTGGACTGTAGGGTAAAGAAAATGTCAGGCTTTTCTGCCCTCCCGCCATCAGGATAGATGATGGATCCTTGTCCTGAATGCATGCCTGATGGCGGGCACCTGGAATAGGGTGTGGGCATAGGTAGATGGGATTCAGCTGAGCTAAGACTGTGCTTTTTAAGGGCAGCGTCATGGGGACACCAGTAGAAGCCGAAAGAGAAGCCGAGAAAGAAGTAGCAGAAGCCAAAAGAGAAGCAGAGAAAAAAGTAGCAGAGAAGGCCGGAGAGCCCAGATAGAGTGAAGACTTGCTGGGGGCTGGGAGGCCTGCCAGCCTCCTGGCCCCCCAGCACCCCTGCCTGCCATATGCCTGGTGAACCCTAATAAAAGACCTGCAAAAAGCCACTGAGGACTCTGACTGCTCCTTTACCCAGTCTGCATGGGATCAGAGAACCTGCCTTGTGATCTTCATGCCCTTTACAGTTGGTAATGAGAATTGCTTGGCTGTGTTTGAGATTCAACTCTTCCTACATCCACCACATGCCCACAAGCAAAATCATACCTGCTCTGTCCATTGCCTTGTTGACCATTAAGTACAAAAGCTGCTCTTTTTTCCAGGATTGTCCACATTGTAAGGTAAATGGCAGTGATCAGGTTTTTTCCACCCTCCCATTAGCATCAATGATCAAAACCTGTGGTCTTACACATGTGCCTAATGGTGGCACCTGGAGTGTGGTGTGGGCATGCCTGGGTGGGCACATCTGAGCCAAGAGACTGAGCACATAAGGGCAGCACAGCAGAGGACGAGGTGGCACAGGACTGCGTCAGAGCAAAGTAGAGACCAGAGAAGAGACCATGAGAGAGTCCAGAGAGCCCAGAAAGAGTAAAGATTATCTGGGGACTAGGAGCCCTGCCTGCCTCCTGGCCCACAGGCCACCCTGCCTGCCCTGCACCTGGTTGCCTCACAGCTCTGTACATGGTGTAGAAAGATCATTAAAAGCCTGAAAAAGCCACAGTGGATTTTTCTATGCCCCAACCATAGAAAACCTGCTCTGTGCCTTGCTGGTGCTACATACATGATTCTGGAAAAAATGAATCTGGGCATGCTGGCAGAACAGTACCTCCTCCCAGGTCTTGTGGTCCAGTCTTGGACTGTCAATGATGAAGACTCAGCATAAAAATTTCCATCCTGCCTGGAAAACAATAAGCATGAAACAGGAAGATCTGGTACCCAATCACCACCTCATGTCAAAGAGTGCTAGTCACCACTTTCTCCCAGTGGGAGAGGAGGAGAATGAAACAGTGAGAATCACCTGAGGACAAGTTGAAGCAATCCTGCTTACAGAAGAAAAATGTTTTCACTTTCGACAGTTATCACTGCCCCATTGCTCATTTTTTCAATTATTGTATCTCAAATTGTCAATTCTGTGGGACTAGGATAAGTAGACAGTGGTTTCATCAAAGTGAAAAAATTTCCTCTTCACCTCCTTTCTTGAAGATGAGAATTAAGGACAGTCTGGAAAGACTTGCCTTAAAGATGGGAAATCAATAGAGAAAAATCAACAAACCCAAAAGGTTATTTGAAGAGATCGATAAAAGCTATAAACTTCTAGCCAAGTTTTAGCTAAGAAAAAAAGAAAATGTGGATTATTATCTCAAAAGAAAGCTGGGCCATGAGAACTGATCACATGGACATTAAAAGGATAATAATATATAAGGAAAAATTCTTGAGATGGGAAGAAAGGATCCTGGGACAAGGACAGAAAGTTGCCGTTCCCCAGTCTAACTTGGTTAAACAAATCTCATGACTCTCGGCCTGGACACCTGACGCCTGTGCATACCTGTGCTATCTCCTAACAGCCTAAAGCAAGTCCCCTGGTTCTTACAGAAAAAGGGAGTTACAGAGCCTTAACCAGACTAATTCAGACAATAGCTGCAGCACCTGCTTGTGTCCAACCCCATGAGGTGTCCATGAACCTGCATGAGCACCTAATTGCAGATGGTGCCCACAATAAGCAATGATAAACGGACCCCACTCGCATGGACAAATGGATTTTAACCAAGTCTTGCATTCTCAGCCAATAAAGTTTAATTCCTTTGTTCTCAAACACCAACCCTAAACCTATATAGACCCCGAGGCTTGGTATTTCAGAGAGTGTCTCATGCCCAGAGAGGTCTCCCTGGAGCTCTCTTTCCTTGCCCTTTTGCTAATCGGTGAACGCTGACTCTTGGCCTGCCCTCACCAGTGCATGGAGTCCTCTTTTCAATCAAGACCAGAGGGTTTCAAGGGCCCTTTTCTGGCTTGGGAGCAAGGCCTTTTGGTCCTTCTCTCTGATTCTCGGCAGATGGACTAGTTCTCAGTGGGCTTGTTACAGAGCAACCCCAATGTAAAATGGGTTGCCTGACTGTGGGTCCTTACCCATGCACTTTAAGGGGACTTAAACTGCAGGGACACACAAAAGGTTAATCAAAGGTTTTTTTACAAGGAAAGGGGAAATGAGGAAATGAATAACTCAGGGAGAAAAAGAGGGAGATAAATTCTTAAATGCATCCTACCCATTCCGCTGACCTGGAATCCCAAATGACCTGCAGAGACCAAGTTCTGCCTGGCCAAGAGAAAACGAGCCCCACTCACATAGCTGGTTATATATACAAACAGAGAAAATGGCTGCCTAACTCTGCCCTCGGGTCCTCACAACCTCCCTTTGGGGGTCATGGGATTTGTAGTTCCCAGTGTCTTGTTGGAGTGGGGGTGGAGTCCATAAAGCCTGTATGGAGTTTTCTCAGAACATCCTTTCCCCCTAACAGGATGACTCTGGGCTTAGCCAGTGTGGTGTTGGAGGGTGAGGTCGAACTGAGGGACCCCACATCCTCTCCCTTGTCTGGTGACTTTAAGGAAAACACTGTTCTACAAATTTGATAACCTAGTTGAAATTATCCAATTCCTTGAAACTCATAACATACCATAACTCACACAAGGATAAATATATAACCTGAAAATGTAAATTGGTAGAATTTTATTTCTTGAATGATGAAGCTAGAGGTCAATCAACAACACTTAGGAACTGCACACTCTATGCAAAAAATGTAATGTAAAATATTTACATTAATTTTTCATTAATATAAATAAAAATATCAAGAAAAATCTTGCTCTTCAAAATATCAAGCAAATAACAAATAACTAAAGGTCAATGGATATATAGAAAACACAGGGGGGGAATTATTTTTTTGTTGGTAAAGTTATATTTATTGAGTTATGTTGATTTATATGACAAGGAACCATGTACTATTTGCTAGAAAAACAAGATTCAGGGTTTTTTCCATTAATTTATTTTCTTACACCTTTGTTAATTTTTGGATAGTATTTGATTTCTCCTCTCTGGTGTAGTTTTTCTAGTTCCTACACATTTAGAGACTTCTCCCTGTGATCATTCTCCAGTCAACACAGGGAAAAATGCTTATAAAAGAATAAACATAACTTGTAGAGTGGAGCCATATGATTCTTTCCTAAGGTTCTGCCCTTTTTTCTATTGCACCTAATTTGGAACTTCTGTTATTGTTTTCTTAATTGTTTCATATCCCAAAGACATTACCAGTACAATTTTTGAATGAGAAACTTGTCAGTGTTTTCATATTCACAAAAGCATCTGGCAGAAAGAAGCACATGTAGACAAATTCTTGGCTGACTAAAACTATTCAGTGTTAAAGTCAAGTCTTACTTATCTGCTATAAAGAGAATAACCATGAAAATGGAGAGTTGAGAGTTAGTAGGTAGTAGAATGTGTTCCTTCACAGAGAAATCTTAATCAGCATATCTCTGAATAATCAGTTTCCATACTGAAGAAAGACAAGGAATTCCAACTTTTCATAAAAGGAACATGGCTTACAAATTTAGGTAAAAGTGAGAAATACAAGGGCCTACCCTGGTGGTGCAGCACTTGAGCACTGGACTGCGAGGCTGCCCGCAGCCTCTGCAGCACCGGTTTGATCCCTGGCCACTGGCGAGGATCCCACAAAAAAAAAAAAAAAAAAAAGAGTGGGAAATACAAAATGACTGTTCTTTCCACATTATTTTCTCTAGGGAAAAGATGTTTTCTTTTGGTTTTACCTCTCAATGCCTTGAGGATGATTTTGAAACATCATCTCCCAGCCCCATGTCCCCCACCCACACTGCCATGCTCCAGTCTGGTACCTTGAATTAATACTTGATGTTGCTCCCTCCCCATGACAAGAAAAATTTCAGAGAAACAAGTAGTGATTTGATAGTAAATGGATAGTTAGTCACTCAGGAGTCCAATAAAGCCACCATAAGAAGTACTATTAAACCTAAGAAATGAAAAACAGGAAAGAACCAACCAGGCAAGACGAGGGACATGGCTCTAAGGAAGACAACAAAACAGTATAGAGACTGGTGGAGGTGCAGCCTGGATGCATTGAGGTGGGAGCATAATGAAGAAGGAAGGAAGGGCACAGGATGAGGATGGCAGACTAGTGTCTGTTCATGGAGAAGGACTTGGAACACTAGAGCAAAGAGTATGGGTCTACACTGGACATGACTGGAAACCACTGGAAAGTTTTAAGTGGTGGGAGTAACAATTCAATTTAATTCTTCAAGGATTGTTCTGGTTGCTGGACAAACAGTGAAGGGCAACCATGAAAGCAGAATAAGAAGTGACTGCAATGACTCAGATCATAGACATGGCAGCTTAGTCTAGGGTACAGAGAAATAGTCAGGAAACCATTGTGGAGGTAGAATCAATAAAACTTGCTGATAAGTGGGGGCGGGGGTGAAGGGGTCGGAGTATCCTTTTTTTTTAATTATACTAAGGAATGTCACCTTTTTTTTTTTAACCTATCCTTCAAAATGCAATTCAACTGCCCTATACTCTGCGAAACCTCAGATGCCCAGGCAAAGAATTTTTTTTCATCTGTCTGTTCTCAAATGCCACTCTATTTTGGCACTTTTAATATTTCATGGAAAGTATGTGTGTTCAAAGCTGTATATTGTTCATCTTTATGGACCTACCAGCTTGGCACCATTTGGAACTCACTAAGTCTTGATCTTTTGAATATAATAGTGCAAATCATTCTTAGGGTCTAGGTACAGATTTTATCCTCAAACAACTATTTCTCTTGCTGCTAATTATCAGTTGCAAATTAAGCCTCTAAATCTAGTCACATTCTTAGCCCTAGACAAGTCTCCAATATGCAAAATTCATAAAAGACTGTGGACCGTTTGCCGAGAACAACATTAACTACAAAACTCAATAGCAACAGCTACCACAAAAATGCCAAGTGAATGTCTTCCTAATGACAGATCAATAGTTCCATATTTACAGAAGCAGAACAACTTGTATTATTTATTTAAACAGTCAAATAATGTCGTAAGTCTGAGTGATCCCAGGTTCCTTCAGATTCTCCACCTTAATATTAATTATTCATTAAAATTTTTACAACCTTCTGCCCCCACCCATGTGCAGTGGACCTCCTTTCTCAAAGCCCCATTAAGCATAGCCTGAGGTCCCAAATGTGCCTCTCTCTCCAGGTCCCTTGCTCACAGGAGAGGAGCTTCTGAGAGCTGCCTCCTGGCTGCGCTGCTGTGGGCACTGTTTATGGAGGCATCGCTGACTCAGCACTCAAGGGCTAGCCCTCTGAGGCCACCAAGAGCAAACTTAGTGTTGATTCTAGGCCACATTCACTGCTAAATGCAGGCTTCACCTGAGTGACAGGCTTTCTCTGCCCTGTGCAAACCATCCTACCTTAGTCCTGGTATGACTAGAGAGTCCATTGACCTGCTCCCCGCCCTCCGTAGAAGTCATGAAATATAATAGTTTGTAAAGGAGGTTAGGCCAAGAATGGAGAGAAATATTTACTCTCCATGTCTCACCTCTGCCAATGGAAACTCACAAGCAACCCTCATCTTAACAAGACTTCTAATGCCAAAAATATAATTAAAAAGTAAGGTGATGTCTTGGGGCCACTCTCATGCCTGAATCCATATGAGGTCTCCATAAGGACCTCTGTGACAAACAGAAAACTTGCTGTGTTTTTACATTTGAATGGTTTGATAGTGTTGAATGTCATTACTGGGATAAGCAGGGTAAAACGGGCTTCCTGGCCACAGCCTTGAGGTGGTGTCCCCATGCCTTAGAACTAGAAGGAGCACAAAACAGACTGGGGAAAGTCAAAGAGAACTAATCTTTACCTGGTTATCCTGTTTCCTAAGAGTGAAGAGAGTGTAACACCCAACAAGACTTCTAGGGCATCCACTTTAAACATCTCTCCCTCTCCCCATGTTCTCTTCCTCACAGAATCAGTTTTTTCCCCCAGCATTTTCCATCATTCTATGACTGGAGGCAGGGGTAGAGTGCCCCCCACTGTAGAGCTGGCTCTCCCAGCAGGCTCTCCTCCCTTTTCTCACCCCCTGGGTAAATAAATCTTCTGACTGCTGTTTCTCCCCAGGTGTCTACTTTTGGCTTGTGTCCTGAGTTTATAAGCTCACAGATGAGGACTCACTAACTGGGTCAACATGGTTCCCCCGGGGGGTTTCCTCTGCTTCAGTTCCAGGGTCTAAGTCTTCTAAAGTGGAAAGATTGGGTCTTCACGGACTATTTTATCATGGATCCAACCTTCCCCCAGAACTTTTTCATCATCAAAACAGCGTCCGATGAAAGTCTTTATTTTATTGTCCCAAGTCCTAGGCAGTGTTGGGGTTTTCACTAAACATATTCCCTGAGTTCTAGGTTCAGTGAAGGACCAGGGGCTTGGTGTTCAAATACAGGTTTTCCCACTATCCAAAAGTAGGGCATTTCTATGAAAATTTTCATATGCTGAAATGAAATAGAATGAAGAAGACATTACCATTAATTTTTATGGAAATTTTTTTGAGTGTTGCCAGATCCCAAAAAATAACTATCAAATCATAGTGAATGGCAGAAAACCTAAAATAACACTAACTTCTAGTAAAAGCAGAAATGACATAAATACAGACCCTGTATAAAGTAGTTTTGGGCCAAGGAACATGTCTGGACCTCTGGCTACTCATGGTATCACCGTGTCTAGAATGGCTGCTCAAAACAGACACTGAAAGCTGTGCTCGCTTTTGCCTTTTGTCATAAAAGCAAAAATTCTCTTGGATTCCTTCCCATTTGTGAAAAGGGTGCTCATTTAGGTATTTCATGAGAGCAAATTGGTGCAATTAGAAATTTCAGAAAGTAGAGGCCACCTGTGTTCATAATCACCTATAAGCAGTGTTTCATAAAGAAACTGGGCGATGGCTCTAGAGGAAGGCTTCTCCCCTTCTATGAAGTAGGAAGGTTCTATAGAATTGTGCCTGCCCAGAATCTTGGCCAATACTAATTTCCAGACTGCAAATTTGTGAAGAATTTTCTTCGTCTTTTCCAAAAAGAAAGTGATAGTCTCCATACACTTTGGTTTGCCTTGATTCCCCTGTGATATATTCAGAGACTCATCATGCTTTCTCCAAAAAACTGTAATTCTGAACTCAGTTTCCTCTACTCCTTTTCTATGTTGAGGGGGTTTCTAAGGACTAATAAGGATTGCACTTTTCACCCCATTGCGCTCACACCACCCAATTCCAGTGCCTTGGTAGCTGTGGTGAAATTATTAGTGGTGAAATTATTATCTTGTTGCAGTTCTAGGTTGGGATTTAAACAGAGGTATGCAATATATCAGCCCATATTTTCAGCAAACAAACAGGTCCTTTTGCCTCTACTTTGAAGGGAGTCTCAGCACACCACAGATCCCCAAGAGACAAAATCCAACAACAGAAAAATATTACAAAACAAAATGTAGGACTTTTCTGGGAGTTTCTTAGGGATGTGTAGAAAACATGGAGGTAAAGTGGACATTTACATCATAGCACACTTGGAGAAATTACAGAAAACCTACCTTAGATATCCCCTACCCCCAAAGCATCACCAGCTACCCCCACTCCTACTCCCTCCTGCTTCCAGGGGCTACCAAGTCACTCCACTATTCTCACTTTCCTTTTAATTTGCTTAAACATTTTTCAATCTTTGAAAAATGGTATTCAAGTTGGTATTATTTGCTCTAGCAACCTGTTTATTTATTTTTTTAAATTTTATTTTATATATTTCTTACATCATTTTTCATTTTTGTACAATGTATGCATTTTCATCTTATATTCCCCATACAGTTTCACCCCCCTTATTTTGACCTCAATCCCTCCTCTCTCTGTCCCCCACCACACACCCCAGTAGTGTGTCTCTGGTTTGTAGTTGCTTGTTGATTTTGATTTTTTTTCTTTTTTATAGTTATTCTTTTTCCTGGTCCCTTATTTAGGTTTTCTAGATTCCTGCTATGAGTGAGACCATCCGGTATTTTTCTTTTTCTTTCTGGCTTATTTCACTGAGCATGATCCCTTCCAGCTCCATTCATGTTGCTGCAAATTGCATGAGTTTATCTTTTTTGATTGCTGAGTGTATTCCATTGTGTATATGTACCACATCTTCTTGATCCGGTCATCTGTTTTTGGGCAGTTGGGTTGTTTCCAAAGCTTAGCTATTGTAAATAGTAACAACCTGTTTTTTAATTGAGATGTGATTGCAGACAACTTTGTATTAGTTTCTGACATTCAACATAGTGATTTGTTATTTGTGTATATCCAGGAATCTATCTTGACGACAGATTGGGCAGGCCAACTCAGCATATCTTACTTTTTCCAAGCCTGTATCTCCACCTCTAATGCTAATCAGGGAGAACAAGTCCTAGTGGATGAGCAGGGCAAAGTAGAATCTCCTTCCCCTAGTTGAGGACTTATAAAAATGCACTCAAGTTTTTCTTTTCTATTCTCTCTTTCTCTGTCTAGTTGACGAAAAAAATAACTTTTTTTCTTCACTGATAAAAGAAAGCTGCCCAAGTGGTGGCCCTCTTAGCAGGTCTTTCTGTCTCACACATATCCTGCAGGTGAAGAATGTAGTCAAAGTTTTGTAGTTGAGAAATGGACTCTCAAAACACCTTCATTTCTATTTTCCATGGGAATGTAAACAAATATGGTGGCTGCAGAAACTGTTTCTTGAGAAGTGGAATTGATAACAAACAGCACAAGAGAGTTGAAAACAATGTTTACAATCATCAGGCCAGAGTTAGCGTAAGAAATTGTGAGGATATGGAGGGTTGAATGTGTCAGGCTGAAGGCAGCCATGATGCTGGAGGGACCTCTTTAATGAGGACTCATTGGGGTTCATCAGGGACCTCTTCATGGAAGTGTGCTTGATCAGTATTTCAAAGAAAGCAACATTGTGTTTTTAAAGAAAGTGTAGAAAATAAGTTTCAGGGAGATGTCAGACCCTACAGAAAAACTTCAGAAGAATAAGAAAAACAATACCTAGTGAATGAGAAGGGCAAAAATCTCCTCACCTCATAGAATGACTGACATGTAGCAGGTGCAGGGAGATGATCGTTAAGGGAAAGGGCTGATTGGAAATGACACTTGGTGCCTGAGAGTCCAAATCTGCTCTGGGAGCTGCGGAGTCATCTAAGGGAAAGAGAACCACCAGGGACAGATGAAGGGACAGGGACAGATGAAGAGGTGTTTGAGGAGGAACTTTTGATGACTGTTACTGTGTCAAGGAAGCTTCTAACATAAACATATCACCTGTTTGCTTCATCTCAGAAAGATACAGACACTTTTTTACTCTACTATGTAACCACTGAAGTCTTAATTTTCTAGACTTTGAGACACTAATTATTTTTTATATTTTATTTTTTTATTTTATATTTTTTACATCATTTTTCCATTTTGCACAATGTATGCATTTTCATCTTGGTTATAGTCCCCATACAATTCCCACCCCCCCTTATTTTGACCCTAATCTCTCCTCCCCGCCCCCCAGTGTGTCTCTGGTTTATAGTTGCTTGTTGATTTTGATTTTTTGATTTTTACTTTATTATAATTAGTCTTTTTCCTGGTCCCTTATTTAGGTTTTTAAAATTCCTGCTATGAATGAGACGATCTGGTATTTTTCTGTTTTCTTTCTGGCTCATTTCGCTGAGCATGATCCCTTCCAGCTCTATCCATGTTGCTGCAAATTGCATGGGTTTATCGTTTTTGATTGCTGGGTAATATTCCATTGTGAGGCAATAATTTTTAAAAGGTATAATGCTTATGATGTAAACAACAAAGATGGAAACGAGTGAAAAATTTCTGAGAGAGCTAGACTGGGGAGTGGAGTATGGTGAGACGTTAGATGGGGAAGACCATATTGTCCATTTAGAAACTGGATACTCAACAAGCTGCTTATAGTTATCTCCTAGATTCCTCTAGAATTTCAGTGTTAGTGTCATATGAATACAACTACCAGCACCCTCTGCTTTTCAGAAGTTTCTGTTATGCCGCTTCACTTTTTATTTAAGACCAACATTAGTAGCTGTTTTCATTAAATGAAATAAATTCAAATAAGATTTTTACATTTGTGATGAAAGTGAAAATAATGCTCGTTTTGCAGCAACTTGTTCTGGATGCAGAGCATACTAATCAGTGAGAGAGGGACCACCAAACTCCTTCCCTGGGAACGACTTCATAAAGCTGTATATTTATTCTTGTTTTCACTATGCGCTAGTGTTGTTTTAGGTTTGATGTGTTATTTGGTATTATTTGGTAGGTGAATTTTGGAGTCTGAAAATGTTCAAAATTTTCCCCATAGAAATGAATAGCAATGGATTTTTTTGCTTTATGCCTTTTAGCTTCGGAAGTTTTCATAGGAATGTTTTATTTTCAGAGAGCGGGGGAAGCCTATATTACTTTTAAAGGAGACATATATTGAGTCAGGTCACTATTGTCAGATTTTTTTTTATTCTGATATCCAGAATGCTTCAAGTTCTGATAGGTAAATGATAATATTTCTGTTTCTTTGGCATATAATATTTTACATGACATTCTAAAGAATTATGGGATTGCCTATGACTAAGGAAGAAGAAAAGTAGAAGATGTATTGCTAAATGTTAAAATAGAATCTGTGTGTGTGTGTGTGTGTGTGTAGGAGTATTGTAAATGCACACACAAGTCTGATGGTTGATGTATGGTCAACTTTCAAGGAGAAATGTATTGCTATAGTTACACTTGGCAGTTACTGAGTTTCCTTTACTTTCTACTTTCTTATTCATTTATTGTCCAACAGGGATAATACTCTTTGCTCTCAATATGCTATCCACCCCACTTCATCCTTTATACCAAATATATACCTATATCTGTGCCTGTACCTATATCTACAACATACCTATACTTATACTATACCTATGCCCATAAATATACTATACCTCTACTCAGGCTTATACTATACCTATACTCACACCCATACCTATACTCTACCTATAGCAATACCTGTATCTGTACTATACCTACACTTATACCCATACATATTCAAAACCTGTAGCTAACCTATACTATACCTATACCATTCCCATACCTATATCCATTCCTATACTATGCGCCACCTATACCATACCTGTATCTATACTATGCCTATATTTTACCTATACCTATACACTACTGATACATACACTAGACCTATACCAATCCTTGCAACTATCTTCGCAATAAAAACTTCTCTTCAAAGAGAATGCTACTTTAGTCTTCTCACAGTTCTAAAAAATTTATCCAAAATCAATGATCTTGCCCTCCCCCATCCTCTTTAAACATATTTAGGTTTTTATTATTTATTCTTAAGAGCATGTCCAGAAAAGACTAAGAAGGCAAACTCTGGAGCAAAGGGTGGCTACAAGTTAAACTTGATGGATCGGAATGGCATGATAGTAAATGAAGATCCACCAAATGAAAAGAGAAAGGTTGTTATTCAGAGCTTTCTACAGCAAGCAGCCAGCCACCATCACTTATGTTTTGGTAGAGATGTGGACACAAGCAGAACAGTGAAAGCTTTGTAGTGGAAAAAATATATAGATGGCTCCAGGTGTGCCTTTAATTGAGTGTATTGGCTAGGGAAGGTAAGAGGCAGCTAACTAGAACTGGGAGATCCTGTGTGATTGATTAGAGGCACATATTTGGTTTTAGCTGGTTGGAAGCAGGAGCAAAATTAAAGAATCTATCCATTATTAATTAAGTCCTGGGCATTGGAGACTGATTGTTACAAGGATTATTGTCTGGCTCCCTGGCTTTTTACTACAGACAGCAGTGCGACTTCTTACAGGTCTGACTTACAGCAGGCTGGCTTCCTGGGCGTTTATTATGTAGAGGGTTGGTCTTCTAGACTGTTTGCTACAGGTTATTGGTCAGAGTTTTCTTTTTTAAGCATAGTCTTGCCATTGTTCATTGCCCATTCAGTTTCCAGCAGTGTGGGGAGAAGTTGGAGGTTAGCTTAGCTCTAAAGCCCTCAGCAGGCAGAACTGAAATTTCTGAAGGCACAGAAACCCAGACTGAATTATTGCCCAATTGATGTCATTTCATCTGTCAACAACTGAAGTGGCTTTGAGGCTTGAGTGTTGGGATCAAGCCCTGCTGCCAACTCCCCTGTCCCAGGTAAATGCTAGTGGTGTTGGGGAGGAGAAGGGCTCTCTCTGAGCCCCCTCTTCCATCCTGTGATCCAAGTAGCTTCTGAGTCACTGTGGTGATCATCAAGTAGAAAGAACATTCCTTCCCTTGGGTCATAATCAGTCTGTAATTTATTTATGAAGAAGGAACTCTGTACTTACAATGGCAGGCAGAAGCATTTGGAAATATCTGCAGACCATGAACATGATGGACATGGCTCCCTTCCTTTCCATCTGGATAGGCTGATCTGATAGTCTAAGTCCCTGAAAATGAGACAGCAAGTTGGGGAAGTGGTTTTGCTTTCTAATTTCTTAATATGATCTGGCTGCATCTTCTCTCTTCTATGTCAGATGCTGAGAGTTCAAGGTTTTGAATGATGAGGAAAAAAAAGAAAGATCCTCTTGGTACTGGACATTGAATATCTGATCAGATGACTAATTAAAAAGCAATTAGAAAGCGACTTATTTAAAGAGTTCTCTAATAAATGACTGAAAAAAAGTGAGTAAAAGATCAAGGTAAAAAACCCACCTTATATTTCACTGCCTCCAAAAAATTTGCCATACAACCTGGTCTACCTTTAGAATTGTTTTCCAACACTTTACTCTGAGCCTATGTTTGTCTTTGGAGCTTAGGTGCATTTCCTGGAGACAGCAGAAAGTTGAATACTATTTTCTAATCTAACCAGCAGTCTGGGCTATTTAATTGGTAAATTCAGCCATTCATATTTAGGGTGTTTATTGATATAGAAAGTCTGCTATGCATTTTGTCTGGAATTTTGTGGTTCTATTTATTTCCTTGTTCATTTTTTTGTGGATTTTCTTCTCTTCAATTTAGATATGAGAATTTATTTTGACATTTATTTTTATTTTATTTTATTTTATTTATTTATTCATACAAGCACTGGGAACAGTCAGAAGCGCAGGAGGGTGAGAGAATTCACCAGAGCCAGAGTGGGGAACAGAACAGGCAGATTGACCAAGTACACTGCTGAGGGGATCAGTGGGTGGCAGGAGAGGTCTGTGCGCCATGTGGGACCCTCGCCAGTGGCCAGAGTTCGAACCAGTGCTGCAGAGGCTGAGGGCAGCTTTGCAGCCCAGTGCTCAACTGCTGCACCACCGGGGAGGCCCTCTTTTAACACTTCTTGGAAGGGGTGTCTAATGTTTGCAAACTCCTTTAGCTTCTGTTTGTCTGGCAAGGCTTTTACTTCTCTCTTGCTTTCAGACCCATGTCTCTGCACTCTGGACTGGCCTTTTAGAGTAGCCTCACTGTACCTTCCTGTATCCTCCCTGTCTTGTATCCATCTGCTCTGGGGGGAAATGGGGGAAGGAATCGTGACTTTTTGAGCTTTTCTTTATCACTGGGGGCCCTGTCTGCTTGCCAGTATTCTCCTCCCTGTCTCTTATGGCTAGATCCACAGTGGTCAGCTTGGCCCTCCCTGAATGTACTTATGAACCTTGGTTTTCACCCAGTGGTCACCTCTTCGATGCTTAAATTTTTTAGCAACTTGAACTTCATATTAAGGAGTTTGCTTTTTTCTAACAAGCAAATGAGTACACCTTAAATATTTTTAAAGCAGAAAGTAATAAAATTAGGCTTGATAATGTTGGGGGCCTTTATATTTCCCTGATGTTGTATATGTACTTTAATGTTGCCCACATTACATCTTAAATCACTTGGCAGCAGGAGGTGAATCTGTGGCTTGATTTACCCAGGACTTAGAGCAGTGTCAAGCACTAATGTGTGCTTTATTAATATTCTTTGATGATTACTTCTGGAACTGCTTGATTTTGAAAGTTCCTTCAGTTCTGAAATTCTCCAAGTCTAAGAGATCAACTGTTTCTACTGTATTAGTCAGGGCTCTCCAGGAAACAAACAAACATAGGTAGGTAGATAATCTATAGATTTACATCAATATCTATATCAAGACATTCATTTTAAGAAATTGGCTCATGGATTAGAGAGGCTAGCATGTTCAAAATATGAAGGGTGGGAGGCAGTCTGGAGACTCAAAGAACTCCCGAAACTGGAGTTCAAATCCGATGCCATCTGCTAGAAGAATTCCTTCTTACTTGGGGATGTTTACCTTTTCTTCAATTCAGACCTCCAACTGAATAGATGACGCTCACTAGTGTTATGGAGAGAAATCTTGTTTTTGTTTTTTTTCAGACTACTGATCTAAATATTAATCTCATCCAAAAATACTCTCACAGGTGAATTGGTGGTGGGATTTTCATGGGAACTATAACCAAGATGAGAAAGCCTACATTGTAAAAAAATGAACAATGATGTAAAAAATATATAAAATAAAAAAAATTAAAAAACAAACAAACAAAAATACCCTCACAGAAACACTCTGTTTGACCAAATACCCAGGTACTGTGATGCAGCCAAGTTGACACATGAAACCAACTGAGATGATTTTCTTGCAAAGAACAGTAATACTATGTTGATTTCATTTTATGGCAAAATAAATATATTTTGAGATTTAACTTAAGATTTTGGTAGTATATTGTTCCTATCTATTTCGTATTGTAAAGAATGAGCTACATAGTTGAGGCTATTTTCAATGATACGGAATGTCCCTATGGAATAAAATCTTGTATTTCTTTTGTGTTGGCTTCTTCTGACATGCAGTTCTTCCTGTGCTAATGTACCTAAAATCAGGGGTCTGAAGGGAGCAGGAGTCTAGGGAAAGGCAGTGGATTTAGTTCACAGCTGGGAAAACAGAGTTTTGTGGCTAAGTGCACAAAGAGCTGGAGGTGGGGGGTTCCCAAAAGACTCCCTGTCTACCTCTACTTCCTCCCCCCTGCCCATTTCCTAAGGCACCATTGCCTGTTAGGCTGCTTGCTACACATGCAGTGAGAGGGAAACGCATCACAGTAGGTGAGGGTCCTCATGCCACACAAGAGTCCTGGCTCACATTCTGCCCCTCTGAAAACAGTGTGAATCTGTGACAGGTGAGGAAATTGCATCCTTTTACAAGGGAGAGGATAGCATATAGACAAACATCTCCTTCCAATTACTTTTTCCTATTGAAGAACCACTGGTTTACAATACTATAAGATTCAGGTATGCAAATGTATAAACCTCAGCACACCAACCACTAATTTTTTTTTTATGATTTATTTATTTATGCAAGAGCTGGGGTATAGGACAGAGGTGTGGGAGGGTGAGAGGATTCACCAGAGACAAAGTGGGGAGCAGAACAGGCAGACAAACTGAAAGTATTGCTGAGGGGAGCAGCGGGTGAGGCAGGGGAGGTCTGCCACACCATGTGGCATCTCCCTGGCTGACTGGGAATCGAACCCACGCTGCAGAGCCTATGGACAGCTTCACAGTGCTGTGCTCAATCCGCTGCGCCACCAGGGAGGCCTACCAACCACTAATTGTTAATTACCATCTACTACCATCTTATTGAATGCCATAACCCATTCTTCCCACTCCCCTAACCATTTCCTCTCTGGTAACCACCTTTGTCAGAATTTAATAGTTTTCTTTGTTTCATTTTGTTTTGTTCTTTATACTCTGCGTTTTATACTTCATACTCCAATCTTATAGTATTCCTCTGTCTCTGTATGCCTTATTTCTCTTAGCATATCCACTCAAGTTCTATCCATGCTCTCATAAATGACATGCTTTCATCTTTTCATTTTTTATAACTGAGTAATATTCCATTGTGCATATATCCCACTTCCATGTTGTAGCTCTTGTGAATAGAGCTGCAATGAACAAAGGGGTACATGTATCTTTTCAAATTAGTGTTTTCATATTCTTTGAATAGATATCTAGAAATGGAATTAATGGATCATATGGTAATTCTGTTTTTAATTTTTTTGAGTTTCCGCCATGCTGTTTTCCTTAGTGGCTGCACTAATTTACAACCCAACAAACAGTGAAAGAGGGCTCCTTTATTCTAAGCAAATCTTGAATAATCCCTGCAACCACTTAGAGAGCATTACAACTAAATTAAGGAACGAGACCAGTGGCAGAGATGGAGTCAAGTCTGTATACAGTCTCAGTGGACATCTGTTGCATTTATAGGAGAGACCCAGAAGCACCATCACTTCATTAACAAGGCTTGATTTTGTACAAATGCACACATAGAGAGCCCCTGACTGGAAACCATGGTAAAATCTGGCACTCAACAGCCTTCATGTGTTTGAAGCTCTAATGTCCATAAAAATGGGTAATCTCAACTGGAAGTACCAGCCTGCCATAGAGAAATGAGGCATGGGGGAGGTGGATAAAGACCTAATAGAGCTCCAAGACTGTCTGCTATTCATAGGCCTTCACTGCCTGGGACCCTCTGAGGCTTACGATCTTTTTCCATGGTGACTGTCGTGTCCTCATGTTATCCAGCAACAAGATCACAGAACAAAGTGCTATTTAAACACTGGGAGAGATTTTCCCAGAAAATATTCAGGGCACTTGAAGGCACATGAACTCATCCCAGAAGGCTTTTTGTAATTGTCTATTTACCTGTAGCTACAGGCCCATGTGGGAATCAGAAAAGGCTCCTGCTGGAAGACCATGTAATGTCGTTGTAAAAATGATCAGATTTTGGAGTCCGTCTACCTAGGTTTGAATCTCAGTTCTGCTATTGATTAGTTGCGTGACCTTCATACATTACTTCATTTCCCTCTGCCCACTGATTTTCTTTTTTCTTCAGAAAGGGTATGATAATAATAATCATAGCTTCATAGAGTTCTTATAAGGACTGAGTGTTGACTCTATGTGTCTTCTTAAGAACACTCTGTAAGTGTTTAGGACTATGCCTGGCACATGTGAAAACAGCAAATGTTAGCTATCTTATTAAGGGTCTAAGTTGCTGTAAATATTTCAGAAATTAAAAGAAGGGGTTGAATTGGGCACTGTACTAACTTTACAACATTCATACAAGATTATAAGGGTGAGAATCTGTGTATTGCCCACTCCTCCCTGGACCGTTAAAAATAGCTCTAGGTCATATACACTGTGGGTCCAGGAAACCCAAAATTGCAGTCTTGGCCGCAGCTATGCCTTGTGTCCTCATTGTACCCTTTCTGTCTGCTGAGTCCATCCTAGACTTGGCTTTGCAATCCACCTGCTAATACTCTCAATCTTTCTGGACAAGCCTCTCTGAATTACTGGTCTTTTCTTCTTCTGAGTTGACTTATGGGCTTAAGTTGCCCCATACATTATGGTGTCAGGTAAGAGAAGCTTGGGCCCTGTGGAACAGAGTACAATCAGCCTCTCTCTAATAGGAAGGACTTAGTCAGATAGAGACATTTTTCACTTTTTGAAGAAACTAAAAGCCAACTTCCTATGGTCTTCCATTTTTAAGACATTGAAAAGCAACCAATAAATATTAATAATAGAGAGGATATATTAAACATTTTTTATAAAGATTACTCTAGGGAAGGTAGATGCAGTATTTAAAAACCTACAAGTTGGAAAGTATGCATGATTATTTCAAATCTTCCATTTTCTCATTCACATTTTGAACTAGCATGGTCAAAGACTACTAATGGTACTTTTTAAAAGCTTTCTTTAAACTTTTTACAAACTGGGACCAAACTACAATGCAAGCTTTTATACTGCTCAAAGGTAAGACTAACCCAGCATTCAGAACCTCCGAAGTATTTGAAATGTCATAAATCAAGCAAACTGAATGTCATATATGTTTTATGCTTCTAGATTGAAAAATGCATCTTTCTAATGACTTAAAAGGCCAAGTAGAACTCAAATAGAGCATCACACTGGAACATGGCCATATTGAAGTCTCTGTCCCCCGTTCCTTTCCAACTGTGACCCCATCCTGTACCATAAAGAAACCCACAAGTACACAGGCCTATGGATACCCACTCCACATGTCTAAATGTCATTCACAACTCCCCAAAGCTGTTCCCTTTTGGCCCCACCTCAGTCCTGAGGTGTACATGCTGAAAGATCGGGCTTATTCTCAGACTTGGGGAGAGGCCTATATAGATTCTGAAAATATGCGTCGAGTTAGTTGAACAGGGAGTTCCTAGACAACAAGTATCTAGAGTGGGTCTGCCCTGTGTTCCAGGTAGACTTGCTTCCTTGGTCTCGTCATCTCTTTACTCCAAAAGTGGGAAGGAGGACATGGGTGGTCCGGGAAGCAGAAAGCAAGGGCAGGTCTGCTTAGGGGAAGGTGCTGGGGCAAGAAGCCCTCTAGCACAGATCTAAAAGAGTACTAGTGTGGGATGTTAAAAATTCTACATGGTTCTCTTCCCAATTGGGCCTTGCTTTCTAAAAAAAAAAAAAGTTACTTTCCAGATGGTAGATAATTTGGATCAATGTCAATATCTTGGTGTGATAATGTGCTACAGTTCTGCAAGATGTTACCTTTAGGGGAAGCTGAATAAAGTATAAGGGAAAGCTGTATATTATTTTTTTATATCTGCATGTGAATCTACAATTATTTCAAAATGAAAAGTTAAATTTAAAAAATGATCTGGTCCAACAAAACCTAGTCCAAATTTCATAGATCCTGAAAATTCACCTTAAAATAGTAGCATGAGATTGGGAGGAGAGGAGAAAACGATAATGATTTTGATGACTTTTTAAAGATGTTTAAATGTCAAATGCCTTAACCAATACAGATACCCTGGCCCAAGTTCTGTGTTAGATAACTATGCTTGAAAGTTTGAAATGAAAATGAACCCAACCATTCCTGAAGACATTAAATGATCCTTAGGATGTGAATTTTTTAAATCTTCTATTCACCTTTCTATCACATTATGGTCATTTCTAAAGACCACCAGAGGCAATGTTCTCATCTAGCACACTGAACATTTTACTACCTACACTTGACCCTGTATTGACCCAAATGATTTGGTTCTTCTTTTCCTCCAGTTCAAGACCCTATTAAAATTGCTTATGCTTACCAAAAGCCCATAATGGCAGAGAAATTGTATCAAGAATCTAAACACTGGCCAAAAGTGATCTTTTCTACCAACCAAAATTCTGTATCTTCAGTTACAATGGCTCTTTTCAGATGTCTGTGTTATTATTTAGTGTTTACTTTGTGTTTATTAAACTCCATCATAAAGAGATTAATAAGTGCAACTCAGGAAGGAATGACATCTGGGTCTTATCTCTTTGTTACTTTTTAGAAAGCTACTGAAAAAAAAAAAAAACATTAAAGTACTGGAAAGTTATACATGTGGCAGAAAAGAATGTTTGTTCCCTAAGGTCATGAAGGTTTTTTTTGTAGGTAGTTTTTCAAGTTCTGCCTTAAACTCAGAACAAGAAAGACTCTGAAAAAACACATAGCATATCACCAACTTAATAAATACCAAAACACCCCTAGATCCATTCCTTTATCCTCATAGGTTTAATGCTCTTTTTCATGATTGATAGATAAGGCTGTGATCATAAAGCAGAGGCAGTTTTAGAGCTAGTATTCTCTTTGTTTCAGTGATCAATTACAAATAAGGATATAGTAAATGTGTAATTGGCATCTCAGATATTTCAGAAGTTTCCCCAAATTTTTAGTGATCAATAGGACTTTGGACAGACATGTATGTGTCTACACACAAGTGTGTACTTGTGTAGTATTGAATGAAGCTTGCCATGTAATTCTGGTTCCCAAACACTCTCACTGAAGACTACTATGATTGAAGGTATAACCAAAGAAATTTGAATGTGTGACCTGGGAAGATACTTGAATATTAAATATCAGTGACATATGTTCTAAAGTCCCTCAGAAAATGGTTATTGACTAAATTTCCAAATAAAATGTAGCAACATAGAAAATAATTTTGATGTTTCTAAAACATCATTTTTTATAGGTCTTCCCACCAAGAGTACCCATGATGTGCATCACAAAATTGACATGTTGGTAATTCTGTGACAGAAGGGACCAAGCTTCTTTATTTACCAATATACATTCAGAGCTGAGCCCTATGTCTGTCATATAGTGGGCACTTGGCAAACATTTGTAGGAAATTAATAAGGTGAGTGTCTGGCACGATTCCCAGGTTTCTGGTTTGGGAGTCTAACTAGATGTTGATGACATTAATTAATGGAAATTACAGAGGAGGAACAGAAAGAGTGAGAAAAAGATAATGAATTTGAGACAGTTATGGGAATTTAAAGGTAGGAGTCGTTCACATTGTTAAATGTTGCAGAGAGATCAAATATAAAAGGGTTAAAACATCACTGGGGACCAGAAGATTGTTGGTTACCATGAAAAGAACAATTTCAGAGGACTGAGAGAGAAAAGAATCTAGTACCACATCTTCCCCCTAAATCCTGGTACAGTGTATACAGCTTACCAAGATATATTTCTCCCTGTCACTTGCCATCTCCTAGAATGCTCTATGCATTCTTATTTATTTTATGTACTTCTTAACCCACTATGGAGTCCAGTGGAAGTGTCTCTATAGCTAGCTGTATAAGCTAGTTCTGGGTTGCCTGGCAACCAGCCAGCGGGACAGGAACTACTCATTCCCCCAGTTAGAAGGCCTGCAATTCCCCAGGGGACAAGTGGTCTTGAAGTGCAGAACAGCTGACATTTTCTAGGCTTCTTCTAAAGAGCTGATATTTAAACACAGACTGTGTGGTGCCTGAACTACAGATGTTTAATCTCCCATGCAAGTTTACTCTTATTTCTGGTTAATAAAAAGGAGCCCAACAAGAGCCAGGATATCTCTGCTGGAACATAGTTCCTTAGCTAATCATCTGTGCTAAAGATGGCAGATGAAGCTGCCTTTTGTCCTTCTGTTTGCCAGTTCCAGATGACACTATGTGATGGCTGTACTCACTGTATGACAGGGAGGATGCTGAGGTGGGGCAGAAGCCATTGTCACCCAAGAGCCTGGCAGAAAACATACAAGGCCATCTCAAGATGGAAGACATCATACTGGCTATGAGGGGAGGTCACTAGCAAGACCTGTTATTGGAGGGGGATCTTATTCTCCATGTCTATAGACTTTCCAGACTAAGCACAGTGGCTTGGTTTCCATGGGTCACTAGAGCCTGGGGGTGAAGAGGTCACATAATGAGCAGGATCCATGGTTACCTGACCTCAGAGGGCTGCTGATGAGGTAAAGCACCCACTCGGCCAAGGGCCACTGAAGCCCCAGAGTTAGGGAGCTGGTGACCAGGTTTATAGTCCACAGAAGTCCAAAAGCAGCTGGATTCCTCAGATGTGTCAGAGCAGCAGATTCTCCATGGAAAAGGAACTTGCACTAGTGAGAATGAGCGATGATGAGATACAGATCCATCGAGCTTATTTTTGATTTGGGTGCTGGGGAATTTGAACTCACCATGAACAAGGGGAGACATTTGCACAATCATAACTAAGAGGTAAAGCCCCGTAAGAAGCCCACATCCAGTTGATGCTCCTGGAGTTCCTTCTGGACATGTGGTAAGACACTCAATGAGAATGTCAGCTCCCTGACAGCAGTGTGGGCTTTGTCTTGGCTTCCTGCTATGTCTTCAGTGCCTACAACAGCTCCTGGCACATGGTCATTGCTCAGAGAATATTTCTTGAGTGAAATGAATGAATGTGTTTTTGAGTTGAGAAACAAATGAAAATTAAAAGGGAGAAAATACAGACATGAAGTTCCTATACCAGAAGAGCAACACAATTTCTTTTGACCACAGTTCTATTCTTGGTTTCTTGAGTTGTAAGTCTCTACAGTGTGTGTTTATCATTCAACAATGTTACTTTGTGGCTCCATCTTAGACTTCACTTTCTCCTCCTTTCATTACCCTCCCTTGATGAATTGGGTTGATTATAGCCCTTACTCATGCTAGTCCCTGCTTCCCTCTTTACACTTGTTCAGCTTTCATTCTCTCCCCTGCTCCGCTGTATTGCACACGTGTCCTCACCATGCACATTCTAGGTGTGTGTTGGTGTGGGTATCAGGCCTCACACGCAGGTGGCACACACAGGCACAGAGTCTCAGGAAGAGCTAATTCTGATGTGTTGCTGCCTGGACCACATCTGTTTAAACTATTTTAAATAATGTCCCTGTGTATAGTCTTGAAGAGTACATAATTTAAATGCATTTAAATGCATATTTAATTTACTACATGATAATAATATTGGAAAATATATATATTTGCTTCTCATTTTGTTCTCCCCCCACAAACCATTCATGTTGCTTTCATTTTTTCTGCCTGGTAAAAATGTTCCATTACATGCATACATTTTATAATTCACTCCTCTAAGTGCAGATACAAAAGTTATACCTGCTCTATGCTGGCACTGACACCACCAAAGTAATTAGGAATGTCCAACTCTATCTTTCTTTATGGAGTTTTGTGCTCATTTTCCTAAGGTATGTACTGAGATGGGAGTTTGTGGATAGAATATCTAATTTCATTATACACTAATATTTCTCCTCTACTAAGGCCATATCTATACTCTCCAGCAACATGTAAGTGTCCCTATGTCCTCTAATCATCTCTAGGACTTGGTACTATCTACCTTTTAAGAGTTGATGATGGTAGTAATGCCTTGTTGTTATAATTTCCACGTCTCTAATTTCTAGTGAATATGTGCCTGTCTTTAAATACTCATTAGTTATTCAGCCTTTCAGTTCTATGAATTGCTTATTCATTTCCTTTTCCAATACTCTACAGGGTTTCCTGATTTTTCCTATTTATTTTCATGAGTTTCTTAAATGTGCCAGACATGAATCCCTTGTAAGTTTTCAGAGACTGGAACATTTTTTTCCCCATCTGCTAATATTGCTTTCTCGATGTTTCTGCAAAATGGGATCGACTTTATGTCTTGGTATTTGTAAAAATGCATATCCAAGATCTACGCTGGTATCTGAAACCTCTACCATTCTGGGTCCCATCTAAGGGAACTCTGAGAGCACCAATTCATTGAGCATTCAGCGTATACTAGATATCAGGGTTTCCACTTTTGATCAGCTAATAGTATAAGGGGAAAGATACAAAACAAAGAAAGAATCACCCAGACATATGAAAATGTATAGAAAATAACAAAAGCAAAGTAACATGACACACCTCCCTCCGCAAAGGGTCTGGTAGGTCTCTGCCTCCAGCTGCATCATTCCCAGCAGCTTCCCTTCATAAGTGCCTGCTGATATGCTGGTTTAGGAAGAATTCCTATGTGTTACATTGCTTTCCAGAGCAGCTCGGAGATGGGGTGCCCAACCAGGTCCTCAGGCTTTCAAATAGCAGGGTGAAAATCACCCCTTTAGGATCCTTAACCCTACCAAAGGGCATTGTTTTCTGGAAACTAGTTCTACAGTGCTATGACTTGTTCCACACCATTCTCAGTTCTCATGAAAGGAAGCCCAAGGAAACTCAGGGCTATGTTGGTTCAGGCACTGCCTGCTCACACCCAAGCAGCTGCCTGGCTTGAAATTTCCACCAATGACACTCAATTTGTTGTTTCTTTCATCAGGCTTGTTCTAAGCAGGTACTCACAGAGGCTTATCTTGCTTTAACTCCCAGCCTGACATGTAGTCAGAGTCCCCTAGGCTGAAATGAGGACTGAAACATTCTCACTTGCACATATTGTTGACATCCTGCCAATTCCTTTATACACATCCACACTTTCTATTAAGTATTTTGAGTGAAATTTGCAACTCAGATTTTCTGTTCCACCTCTGTATTTCCTTCTTAAACTGTCTTCTATTTTCTTTTCTCACTTGTCCTTCCTGTAGGCAGCAGTCAACTCTAATTTTTAGGGAAATAAACATGAAAGATGTGAGTTATCCACATCTCTTGCTTTATCACCCCTTCTATCTGCTGACTAGCCCACTGATGGGCATGAATACACCTGAGGATAAAGTGCAAGATGGAAAGAGTAAAAATGGGTTCACTTTATGACTGTTTTGTATCTTTGGTTTACAAACAAATGGAGGAAGGACTAGTTGAAGCTACTGATAAATAACATTTGAAGTTATGTGTGAATTACAAATAAGCTTGGGCTCTACCATTTTATAAGTCAGATGGTTCATTTTTTACTCTCTTGTTTCTTCTTAGAGACGTATCTTTCTAGACCCTTTTAGTGGGCCTTTCCTGGGGATTCCATGCTGGAGCTGACTGAGAGAACAATGCATGAATGTAGGTGGACAAGTTACTGTGCCTGAGGCTACAACTAGCCAGAGCCCAAATGGATTTCTTTTTGAGCTTCTTAGCTCTTGACAAAGCTGAACTGTATCTGAATTCTTCATAATACTATCAAGACTCCAAAGACATTTTGAATTACCAACACTGCCAAACATAGGGGACTCATGTGCTTTCTTAGTCTAGTCGTTGTCATGGCATGATGGATTAGCAAGAAAAATAAGAATCTTCAACAACCCAATTCACTTTAGGCTGACAACCTCTTAGGAGAATCAGTCTTTGGTTGTGGAGTAAGAAGAGTAGAATGAACCAAATCCTGTAGGGGAAAAATCACAAGTTATTTTTTAATTGAGATGACATTGATTAACAACACTGTATGTGATGCAGAGGTATAGGATCCCACCTTGTCAGATGTATATTACCATAAAACTTCTTATTAATCTGCTTACTTAAGAAAACAAAAGGGATATTGAAATGATTTTTGCCTTCACTCAGTTAATTAGAATATAGTAGAATTAGCATGTTCTCCAGATTTCTTCCAGCTAGGGTTGTCAGATGAAATACAGAACGCCCAGCTAAATCTGAAGTTTAAATACACCATGAATAACTTTTAAATACTGCAAAGGGACATACTTATACTAAAAAATATTTTTTATTGCAAATTTAAATTTAACTGGGTATCTTTTTTTTATTTGTTGCTTTTAGATACCCAACTCCAGCCCTTTGTTTGTAAGCTTCACACTACACCTAGTTCAATTTTCATTAAAAATTAAAGCTAGTTTATTCTAGTTGATGAAGTGCGAGTGCTCCCCTGAATGAGAAAGGCAGTCTGGTGAGGTAGAAGGCATAGGACTTGGAGGGTAGCTGGTCCTTCTCACCTGAGTCTTTCACTGATTCTTGAACAAGACACATCAACTCCCGCAGTCATATTTCCTCATCTACAGATTAGGGCATCACACTGTCTTCCATCTACTCTCTGGTGTCTTAGATTTTCAAAACATAGTCTCCAGAGCCCCTAGAGAGAGGAATGTGAGCAAGAGCTGAGTTCCAGAACCTACCATTGCTTCATCCTGAGATGGGCTCCTAGGTCAGCGTTAGATGTACTTACATATAGTGTTCCAGGGCTTACATTTAAAAACAAAAGATGTGGTACATATATACCATGGAATATTACTCAGCATTCAAAAAAGATAAACACATGCAATTTGCAGCAAAGTGGATGGCGCTGGAAGGGATCATGCTCAGCGAAATAAGCCAAAAAAAAAAAAAGAAAAATACCGGATGGTCTCACTCATAGCAGGAATCTAGAAAACTTAAATAAGGGACCAGGAAAATGAATAACTATAAGAAAGTGAAAATCAAAATCAACAAAAAACTATGAACCAGAGACACTTTTAGGGGGGCGGGGGCGGGAGGGGAGGGATTGGGGTCAGAATGGGGGGCTGCAATTGTATGGGGAATATAACAATAAAATTTATTAAAAAAAAATAAAAAAAAATAAAAAAAAAGATCAGAAGTCATCAGTATAGATATTAACATGGATTCTCCTGGTTCTAAATGTTACAAGAGTCCTTAAGGAACACTATAGAGAAAAAAGAAAAATGAGACTCAGTGGTCTAAGAAATACTCAGAAAATGAAGCCTGTGTTGACTTTGAACATTAAATTCTGACCCAAAATGCTGTTTGTTCTTTTTTTCTCCCCCATGAACTTTATTTTCCTCTTGTGGGTATAATAGAATATGTTTCCTTCCCACACAGAGAAAAATTCTTCCAAATGAAAGTGCTCTGGGAATGCTAATGATGTTATGTGGATAGCAGCCTTGAGGGAGGGAGCTGGGCAGAGAGGAATTTACATGCATCCCAGGTTACAGCTTACCTAGAGACTGAGAAGTATTTCTAAATAGCATTTCTGTATCCAGGTGACTAAAGACTTTGCTACCCCAAAATATGAATGATCACCATCAAAATTTTCTTTCTCCTTTTATTCGTTCAATACTTTACCACTGTTTCTCAACCCTGGGTCCACATTACAATTTCTTGGAAACTTTTAAATAATACTGATGCCAAGTCCTCATTCTTAGGGATTGTGATTTGATTGGTATCAAGTGAGGTCCAGGCATTCGGCATTTTTTTAAGTTTCCATTTTCTCCTAATGTGCAGCCACAGCTGGGAACCCCTTAGCATGTGTGCAGAGCCAACCTGGGTGCTGAGCAGGAACCACCAGTCCATTGCATGTGCCTCATGTGTACCATAAACCCACCTTCCCTCTGATGAGGCTTCTGCTCAGCTCTGGGGCTCTGGTGGGCTCCATCCCTTCCCTATTCTGCTGTCAAGTTATCCCCTCCCTTTCTTAAATCATTATATTTCCTCTCCTGTCTGTTACTTAAGATATGTTGATAATGGACACCAGCTTTCCAATAATCACTCTTGACCCCCATGTCTAGTGTCAACCACAGGGTCTATGTTGTCTCTTAGGTCAAATTTCAAGAGTTCTCTGCACTTGAGGTTCACATGTTTTCCCTTCCCTATCTCCATTCTCATTTCTGTCATTACATATTTTATACTGATAAAAGAACAGATACAACAGGTTGTAATTTATGAAGCCTTCTGATAAAACATAAGCTGTGACTCTGATATAAATTTAAGATGGTAATGATACTATTTTGTGGTTGTTTCCCATTCATTCTTTCTTATCTTTTAATAATTTTAAAAGGAGTTGAATAGATACAAAATATTGTATATAATGTTTGTGCCAGGCAAATGAACATGAAGAATAATAAGAAAGTGAACATTTCCATCTACTGTGTAAATAGTACAACACTCCCAGTGTGTTCATTCCACAATCTGACAAACTTCTCCCTACCCCAGACAAATACTGCACTGATTTTGTATTCAGAATTCCCTTGCTTTCCATAATAATCTTACGACAGGTGTGCCCTTCAGCAATCTTAAGCTTGGCATGTTTTTGCAAGTTATCTAAGCTTTTCTATATCTTGTTCAAATCAGGCTTTTATTCTAATTACCAACCTGCCAAATCCAGAACTAGCCCTGGGGTCTCAAACTATCACCTTCCAAGCAATAGTGGGCACCCTGGATTTCATGCTCCCTGAAAACACAGGCTGTGAAATCTCATGGTCTCCCACCCACCTAACACATGCTCCTTCTCAGTTCTCTTTGTGGGGTGCTTCTTCTCTTCCTATATTTGACATATTGAAATATCTGGAACTCACACCTCAGCTCTCTTCTCCAGCTAAACTCATTCCCTGGGTGACCTAGATCAGTCCAACCCTTTTAAGAGCCATCTACTTGCTGATTACCCTAAATGTACTCTCTTCTAAACCCCACTTTGCCAATCAGACAGCCTCCTTGACATCTCTACTTGAATATCTAATTAAACATCAGCATGTGAAAAATATCACACTTTGTTTTCCTTACCAAACCGTTTCCCTCCAAGTCTTTCCTGTCTCAGTAAATGACAAATGCTCTCAGCCAGTTACTTGGGCCAAAATTCTTGGAGTCATTCTCGAATCCTCTTTTTCTCTCAAATATCACATCTAGTCCATAACACATCCTGTGAGCTCTATCTTTGGAACCCATCCTGTTCCTCCCACTTCTCACTTCCTTTCCCACTATCATCTTAGTGAGAGTACCTTTTATGTCTTGCCTGGATCCTGCAAGAACAGCCGAGCTGGGCTCTTCTCTTCCACCTTGCTTGACCTCTGCCCACTTCCACTCCAGCTAAATTTCCAGATAAAATACTCAGTGAAGAGCTTAGTCAGATAATAGCCCTGTCCTTCCCCATGCCCTTCAGGGGCTTCCCATTACACTAAAATTCAAATGAAAGACCCTCCATGATGTGACACCTGCTCCCTCTCCAGCCCCACTCCTACCTTGCTTTTCCTTGTCCACTCCACCCAGCCACTGCAGTGTCTAGTCCTCAGATGCCAAACACATTCCCATCTCAGTCTTCACCTTTATTATTAATTTTTCTGTAATATTAGTGTTTATTCCCTAACCTCTATCAGATTTCTGTTCAAATATCTCCTCAGAGAGAACTTCCCTTAACATCTTGTAGATCTTATCTCTACTAGCACTTCCTAATAAAAGCATTTTAGAAATTTTATTTACTAGTGGGTTCTAGGCTCCTACACCAGTATTTGGTACATAATAGGTGCTTAATAAATACTGGTGGAATGAATAAATGTCTGAAAGTGATATCTTCTCTGCTGTCAAGATCTTATAATGAACTTGGGGAGATGGGTCATGTATGCATTCTACTACTAGGGATTTCTTTTTTTTTTTTCCCCTAAGAAGTCAGGTATGTTTGCCTGACCTTTTATTTTTATTTTATTTTTTATGTATATGCAGTACATTTAATATTTTCCCTCTGTACATTTCATTTCTTTTATTTTTTATATATATTTATTACATCATTCTTCATAGTTGTATAATGTGTGATTTCCCCCTGAAATTCCCACCACCATTTCACCTGGGCACCATCACTGCGGTCCCTTGTGCTCTTCCCACCCCATCCCGATCCTTTTTACTAGGGATTTATTTTCAGAGTAACACAAATTAGAGCCAGCTTACAGAGAAAATGGGACTTCATCACAGATGTTGGACTATATCCTTGAAGCTACTGGTAAAAATGTAAATGGGTCTCCCAGGGAGAGAGACTGAGTCTAGAAACTGGAGATCTATCTGCTCTCCATCTCTCATCTCTGGCTTCTTCTCAGACACTGCTGACTGATGCCTCCCATTCGTAGCTTCATGATAGGGGAATGTCGAGCCTATCATTTCCAAGCAAGTCCAATCACCTGCAGAGACACTGACTCCTCTCTCAAAGTCTTTTTGGTTGAAACCCTCGGTTGGCCAGTTGGCGTTAGCTGCCCCACTGTGGTCAGGAAAACAGCACCATTTATATTAGAAAGCTACCCTGGGATCCAGCACTGCCAGTGGGGAGACTATCAGTTTGCTGGGGGCTAGATATACTTGTTAAAATATGCCAGTGACTTATCATCCTATGGCTTGGGGCACATTTTCTTCTTTCCCCTGTGTTAGGCAGTCCAATGTTTGCTGTTTTTAGACTCTAGAATCAAGAACTCAACATGTAAAGGAGATTTTCTCACTGTTCATGCTGGTAGTTACCTCTGTGAAATCTTTCCTTTCACTGGGGCTAAAGCAGAAAGCCTGAATTATAAGAATGGTTGAGAAGCAGCCACTTTTCTTTCCTTTTCATAAAAATGCTTCACAACAGCACATTTTAAACAGCATCATGTTTTTAGAAATAATGCATTAGAGCAACTATTGAAGTGATCTGTCCTTTGAATGCTATTTGGTGGCTTTCTCTCTCGTCTTTAATCTTATTTTCAGCTCTTTCTGACTTGTTCCTTTTAATATAGTGAGCTTTGCTCACTTTTCCTGGGAGCTAATATGATGATAGAAGCCAGGAATTTGGCCAGAAGAGCTGAATGCTATCCCAGAGCGAGGGGAAGAGGAGCTACTAGAGAGAAGTAGGCAAAAAGGAAGGAGATGGAGTTGATCTTGTTGACCTGGACCAGAAATGGTAAGGTCTGACCTGAGAGAAATCTCAAAGCTGTGTTATTAAGGATAATTTTCTTTTGCCTTTCATATTTGTGGCAAGAATCGTTCTAATTTGTAGCAAACCTCTCAATATTGTTTGTGATGCTTCTTCAATGATTCCTAATATTTCTTGGGCACTTCCTCTATAATATGTGCTAGTAAAAGTACCTTCCATATGTCATATATTATATCTCATGTTTTAGCTTCCACAGGCTCCAGCATATGGGGAAATTATTTTTACTATCACACACAAGTGGTTAAGAAATATGCCTAGAATCACACAACAGACGGTAGAAACAGGATTCCAACAGAGGGAATTTGATTCTACTTCTTAATGCCACCTTCTGCTTTCCACTGAGGTGAATCTGTCTTGCTACACTCATGCTACCAACCAAAGAAAATTAGTCTGTATGGAAATTAATCACTATAGATGTGACAATTACTTTTTCTCTGACTTCACCTTTTAATTCGTGTCTGCAAATTCACCAAAAGAAATTTAAAACTCTTCTGGTCTAATCGGTCAATGTATCCCTTGAAAGCTTCAGATCCTTTTGTTCTGCTCTCATTACTGTATTGCACAATTAGCTAAGGCCTCTCCTGTTGGTTTCATATGCTGCCCTTTCTTGTTCTTCCTTAGCCCCATTTCCGTGTCTTTAGTTGCCAGTTTTTTTTTTTAAGGTTGATTTATTTATTTATACAAAAATGGGGTACAGGCCAGATGTGCGGGAGGGTGAGAGGATTCACCAGAGACAGAGTGAGGAACAGAACAGGCAGACTGACGAAATACACTGTTGAGGGGAGCAGCAGGCGAGACAGGAGAAGTCTGCCCCACCATGTGGGTATCTCCACCGCTGGCAGGGATCAAACCGGCACTGCAGATGCTGTGGACAGCTTCACAGTGCTGCGCTCAACCGCCTGTGCCACCAGGGGAGGCCCTAGTTGCCAGAGTTTTAGTCCATGAAGCCTTCGCTTACTCTCATTTCCCAACGAAGATTACGTTTCCTCTTTCTGGAAGTGAACCCTAGTTTACGTACCCTGTTCCCACACCCTCACCCTAATAGACTCCCCCACCCCGACTACACCCTTCTCTTCTATGTAACAACTGCCTGACTCTATGTGAGGTCTGACACTCTGCAGACTTAGGCTTTGTTTAGGGTAAGCTCCTTGCTTACCATCATTAATTCCATTGTGTTACTAGTCAATTTAAATTTTATGCTACTTCTAAATACAATTTTAAAAGTCATTACACTTTATTCTAGGGCAATTTTAAGTTTATAGAAAAATTGAGTAGAATGTAAAGAAGGTTCCCATACACTTGTTCAGCTCTCTTCTCTTAGTTTCCTGGTTTTAACATCTTCGGTTCTGGGGTCAACATTGACACATTGTTAGCTACTGAAGCCCCTAGTTCACATTAAGCTTCACTCCTGGTGTTTTACATTCCGTGCCTCTTGACAAACGTGACATGTATCCACTATTACAGTATCATGCAGAATGATTTCACTGCCCCCCAAAATGTGCTCTGCCTACCTATTCAATCCCGCCTCTTCTCACCAAAAATCCTGGCAATCAATGACCTTTTTACCTGTCTCCACATTTTTACCTTGTCCATAATATTTGACAGATGGTTTGAATTTCAAATTGACTTTTTCAGTTTGCATTTAAGATCCTCCATCTCTTTTCATGACTTGATAATTAATTTCTTTTTTAGTACTGAATAATATTTCATTGTCTGGATGTCCGCTGCTTGTGTATCCTTCCACCAACTGAAAGACATCATGGTTGTTACTACATTTTGGCGAATATGAACAAAATTGCTATAAACACACATTGGCATGTTTTCGTGAGGACCAGAGTTTCTGATTTTTTGAATACGAAGAAGGCATAATTGCTTAATCATATGGTAAGAGTATATTTAGTCTTTAAGAAACTGCAAAATTCTCTTCCAAAGTGACTGAACCCTTTGCATTCCCACCAGCAATGCTGAAAATCCTTGTTTCAATCTTCACCAGCATTTGGTGTTATTGCATGTTAAAATATAGTCATTTGGATAGGTGTATACAAGTGTCTCATTGTTCTTTCAATTTATAATTTCTTAATGACATATGAAGCATCTTCTAATATGCTTATTTGCCATCTGTGTATTTTCCTGGGTGAGGTTTCTGTTCAGATCTTTTGCCCACTTTTTAATATGTATATCTTTGTACATTTGTGTTTATCTCTAAGTTGATGGTTGTGGTATTAAGACGTGTTAATTGATAGTGCTGCAATATACATAGGAGATAGGTAAGATATGGAAACAACCCAAATGCCTAAAAATAGATGACTGGATAAAAAAGATATAGTGTATATACACATGGAATACTATTCATCAATCAAAAAAGATAAACTCATGCCATTCGCAGCAACATGGATGGAGCTAGAAGGAATTTTGCTCAGTGAAATAAGTCAGAAGGAAAAAGAAATTTATGGGATGGTCTCACTTATAGGAACCAAATAAGACATTGGGGAAAAATAATAACAAAACAAGCAAACAAGCAAACCCCCAAAATTAACAGGCAACTATAAATCAGAGACATTCTGCAGGGGAGGGATAGGGATCAAAACAGGGGAGGGAAGAGCACAAGGGACTATGGTGATGGGGCACAGGTGAATTAGTGGTGGGAATTTTACAGGGACTACACCTGAGAGTGGAAAGCATGCATTGTACAAAAATGAACAATAATGTAAAATATATATACATAAATAAATTATATTGAAAAGAAATAATTGTCTACATACATTTAAATTTGATACTCAAAAACTGTTTAACTAATGACTTTCTAAAGTAAATATATATTCTCTGATGAAGAAAAATTCAAATGACTACATCTTCATCCAATGCAATGTGTGGATGCCTGAAGAAAAAAAAGTATTATTAATGATGTTTGTACTAAAGAATTTCATTACATTTGTGAAATATAACCTGCATTTATAATTAAAGGGATTGTTATAATAAAAAGACTTGTTAATTGAAATATATCCTTACTTATAATTAGACTTTAGACTTTTATAATTAGACTTTAATCAGTATCTAATACAGGTATATTTTTAAACCCTGTTACAATTGTGAATTTGCTAATTTTCTTTGTATTCCTATTCATTGTACTGTTAAGTGATCAAAGATCATTACTGTCAAATCTTTTTCATTGAATAAAATATCTCTCAAATGAAGTTAGTTCTTAGTTCTTTTAATGCATTCTTTTTTAATTATGTTGTTTATCATTAACCATGTTTTAAAAAATAATTATCATGGCATAGCTTCTTTTCCCCATTCCTGTTTGAACAATTACTTTCTAAAAGATTTTTTGATGTTTGTCTTGAAATAGTTCTTACAAATGAAATACACCTGGAATTTTTGTTTTATTTCTAACCCAATTTTTAAAATAAAGTATAATTTCTTCATGTATATTTTATTGCTGATTTGCTTACTTATTCCTGTCATTTTTTTAACTTTCTTTTTTTTTGGATTTATTTAATATATTTTTCACAAGGGCTCTATGAGAGACTTAATTTTAAAAACAAACAAAACAAAAATAACACTATAACTTGAGATAGAGAGTCCTGTACAGAAACAGATCACCTAAGAAGATGGAGACAACACTCTGAGAGGCTGACCAGCTCCCATCAGAGCTCTTGACTAGAGGCTTGCTTTGAGTAGGTTTCTTGCAGGTACTTCTTAAAAACTGTGGGGTTTTTCTAGAGCTTGGCAGCAGCAAGCATGTTCAAAGGGCTATTGATTGGGGTTCTCCCAGTAGGCACTGGATGGAAAGCAGGATGGCCCTGATGTTGTACAGGGCACACCACTTGTCCTGCAAATAGCATGAGTCCAGGTAGATGTCACTCTGGGTGTCCACTCTGGGGTGGGAACAGGCCTGAGAATCTTCACTGTGGCTGCATTTTGTGGGTAGCCACCGGGGGACTCCAGGGGGAGCTTACCCCACAGGTCTTGCTATACCGTGCCAGTTGCTTCATAAATGGCCCCCACCCATTTGAAAGGTTGTCTAATTGAGGGCAGGCAGACATTCTTTTGTCACCAGACACCATGAGGGTCCTGCTATAGCCTCTTTGCCAGGGGACCCCCAGAGCTGGGTTCCCAGTGGCTTGGCTCCTTTATGAGGCTGCAGTGATTCTGGTGACTGGGCTGTGGTTGGGTGGCCCTTGCAGGGAGACAGAAACCAGGAGGACATGACTGCAACTGCCTATTTTTTTAATTTTTAAAATCTATTATCTTTGTTTTTAATAATAAATTTTATTTTTATATTCCCCATACGATTGCAATCCCCTTATTTTGACCCCAATCCCTCCCCTCCCACCCCCCACCCCCTATAGAGTGTCTCTGGTTCATAGTTTTTTGTTGATTTTGATTTTCACTTTCTTATAGTTATTCATTTTCCTGGTCCCTTATTTAAGTTTTCTAGATTCCTGCTATGAGTGAGACCATCTGGTATTTTTCTTTTTCTTTCTGGCTTATTTTGCTGAGCATGATCCCTTCCAGCGCCATCCATGTTGCTGCAAATTGCATGTGTTTATCTTTTTTGAATGCTGAGTAATATTCCATGGTATATATGTACCACATCTTCTTGATCCAGTCATCTACTTTTGGGCGTTTGGGCTGTTTCCAAAGCTTAGCTATTGTGAATAAGTGCTGCTATAAACATAGGGGTGCAGGTGTTCTTTGGAATTGATGTTTCTGTGTCCTTTGGGTAAATACCTAGGAATGGAATTGCTGGATCATATGGAAGCTCTATGTTTAGTAGGTCGAGAAATCTCCACACAGCTCTCCATAGTGGTTGGACCAGTCTGCCCTCCCACCAACAGTGCAGAAGAGTTCCTTTTTCTCCACACCCTCGCCAACATTTGTTGTTGCTAGTTTTTCTAATATGTGCCATTCTCACTGGTGTAAGATGGTATCTCATGGTAGTTTTGATTTGCATTTCCCTGATTGCAAGTGATGTTGAACATTTTTTCATATGCCTGTTGGCCATTTGCATTTCCTCTTCAGAGAAGTTTCTTTTTAGCTCTTCTGCCCATTTTCTGACTGGGTTATTTTCTTTGTTGTTGTTGAGTCTCATCAGCTCTTTGCAGATTTTTGTGATCAGTCCTTTATCATTAGTGTTGGGTGCAAAAATGTTCTCCCAGTTGGTGGGGTTTCTCTTTGTTTTTGTTATTGTCTCTTTTGCTGTGCAGAAGCTCTTTAATTTGATGTAGTTCCAGTTGTTGATCTTTGCCTTCACTATCACTGCTTTGGGTGATGTGTCTGTAAAGATGTCTTTGATGTACAAATCACATAGTGTTTCGCCTATATTTCCTTCTATGTATTTTATGGTTTCAGGTCTTATGTCTAGTTCTTTAATCCATTTTGAGTTGATTTTTTTTCTTTTGTGATTTTAATTGATTCGTTGGTATTCTCTTTTTTTTTAACTTTCTTGTAAGCATTTTGAGTTGATTTTTGTGTATGGTGTGAGGTAGTGGTCAAGCTTCATTCTTTTGCATGCAGCGACCCAGTTTTCCCAGCACCATTTATTGAACAAACTTTCTTTGCTCCAATGCATAGTCTTTGCTCCTTTGTCAAAGATTAGTTGTCCATAAATCTGTGGGTTTATTTCTGGATTTTCTATTTGACTCCATTGGTCTGTATGTCTGTTCTTGTTCAAATACCATGCAGTTTTGATGATTATGGCTTTGTAGTAGAGTTTGAAGTCTGGGAGTGTGATGCCTCCATTCCCTTCTTTTTTTTTTTTTTTCAGGAGAGCTTTGGCTATTTGGGGTTTTTGGTGATTCCATATGAATTTCATCAATAATTGTTCTATTTATTTGTAGAATGACATTGAAATTTTGATTGGAATAGCATTGAATCTGTATATTGCTTTTGGTAGGATGGCCATTTTAATAATGTTTATTCTCCCAATCCATGAGCAGGGGATGTTTTTCCATTTCTTTATGTCTTTTTCTATTTCTTTTAACAGTGTTTTATAGTTTTCTTTGTATAGGTCCTTTACCTCTTTTGTTAGATTTATTCCCAAATGTTTGATTTTTTTTTGTTTCAGTAATAAAAGGGATTTTTTTTTTTATTTCTTCTTCTTCAGATTTATTGTTCGTGTATAGGAAGGCTACTGACTTTTGCGTGTTGATTTTGTATCCTGCCACTTTACTGAACTGAATGATGAGTTGAATTAGTTTTTCTGTGGAGTTTTTGGGGTTCTCTATGTATATTATCATATCATCTGCAAATAGTGATAGTGTGACTTCTTCTTTTCCTATTTGGATTCCTTGTATGTCTTTCTTTTGTCTTATTGCTCTGGCTAGGACTTCCAGTATTATATTGAAAAGCAGTGGTGAAAGTGGACATCCTTGTCTTGTTCCAGATCTTAATGGAATTGCTTTCAGCTTTTTGCCATTGAGAATGATACTGGCTGTTGTCTTGTCATAGATGGCCTTTATGATGTTGAGGTATGTTCCTTGTATCCCAAGAATTTCAAGGGCTTTTATCATGAATGGGTGTTGCACTTTGTCGAAAGCTTTCTCAGCATCTATTGATGTTATCATATGGTTTTTATATTTCTTTTTGTTGATGTGTTGGATAACATTGATTGATTTTCGTATGTCAAACCATCCTTGTGTCCCTGGAATGAATCCTACTTGGTCGTGGTGAATTATCTTATGGATACATTGTTGGATTCTGATAGCTAAAATTTTATTGAGGATTTTTGCATCAGTGTTCATTAGGGAGATTGGCCTGTAGTTTTCCTTTTTTGTGTTGTCCTTGTTTGGTTTTGGTATTAGTGTAATGTTGGCTTCATAGAATGTGTTTGGTATTATCCCTTCCTTCTCAATTTTTTGGAAGAGTTTGTGAAGGATAGGCACTAATTCATCTCTGAATGTTTGGTAGAATTCATTTGTAAATCCATCAGGTCCTGGGCTTTTGTTTTTGTGGAGGTTTTTGATTTCCATTTCAATGTCACTGCATGTAATTGGTCTGTTTAGGTATTCTATTTCTTCTTTATCTAGCTTTGGGTGATTGTAGAGTTGTAGGAATTTGTCCATCTCCTCTAGATTGTTGAACTTGTTTCCATATAACTGTTCATAGTAGTTACTGATTATACTTTTGATTTCTGCTGTGTCCGTTGTGATTTCTCCTCTTTCATTTGTGATCCTGTGTATTTGTGCTTTCTCCCTTTTTTCCTTTGTGAGCCTTGTTAGCGGTTTGTCTATTTTACTGATTTTTTTCGAAGAACCAGCTCTTGGTTTCATTGATCTTTTGGATTGTTTTTTTAGTTTCAGTTTCATTTATTTCTGCTTTGGTTTTTATTATTTCTTTTCTTCTACTGATTTTGGGGATTTTTTGTTGTTCTTTTTCTAGATCTTTGAGCTTTGAGATTAGGTTGTTTCTTTGAGTTCTTGTTTCTTGATGTGAGCTTCTATTGCTATATATTTTCCTCTTATTACTGCTTTTGCTGCATCCCATACATTTAGGATATTGGTGTCCTCCTTGTCGTTCAATTCAAATAATTTTTAATTTCTTCTTTGATCTCCTCATTAGTACAGTGGTCTTCCAGTAGTGTGGTTTTTAATCTCCATGAGGTAGGAGAGTTCCTTGCCTTCTTTTTGCAGTTTATTTCTAGTTTGATGCCTTCATGGTCAGAAAAGATGGTTGGTATGATTTCAATCTTGGTGTATCTGTTGATGTTTGTCTTGTGCCCCAGTATGTGATCGATCCTGGAGAATGACCCATGTGCACTTGAGAAAAATGTGTACTCCGTTTTTTTTTTGGGGGGTTTAGTGTTCTATAGATGTCTGTTAAGCCCAATTGCTCTAGGTCCTTATTTAGAGCTTTGGTTTCTTTACTTATTTTTTGTCTTGTTGATCTATCCATTGTTGATAGTGGTGTGTTGAAGTCTCCCACTACGTATGTGTTTTCTCTGATGTCTGTTTTCAGAGAGGACAACAGTTGTCTGATATATTTTGGTGCTTCTTCATTTGGTGAGTATATGTTAATGAGTGTTATTTCTTCTTGAAGTATTGTCCCCTTGATCATAAAGTAGTGACCATTGGGGTCTCTTTTTATCTTTTTGAGTTTGAAATCTGTTTTATCTCAAATAAGTATAGCTGTTCCTGCTTTCTTTTTTGGTCCATTTGCTTGTAGGATTGTTTTCCATCCTTTAACTTTGAGCCTATTTTTATCTTTTGTAGCTAAATGTGTTTCCTGGAGACAGCAAAAGGTTGGGTTTTGTTTCTTAATCCAGGCTGCAACTCTGTGTCTTTTTATTGAAGAGTTTAGTCCATTTACATTTAGAGTTAATATTGATATGTTAGCATCTATATTTGACATTGTGTTTGTCTTTCCTTTGATTTTATTTATTTATTCTTTTAATAACTTTTTTTTTGGCCTTCTTTCGTTGTTATTTGTCCCTCTGAGGTTCTGGCTTTAGTATTCCTTGTAGTATTTTTTTGGAGTGGTGGTTTAGTCATAATGAAATTCCAGAGTTTCTGTTTGTCTGGGAAGGTCCTTATTCTTTCTTCATAGAGGAAGGAGAGCTTTGTGCAATAGAGTATTCTTGGTTGGCATCTGTTTTCTTAGAGTCTGTTGACTATGTTCCTCCACGCTCTCCTTGCCCGTAGTGTTTCTTCAGAGAAGTCTGATGTCAGCCTGATTGGTTTTCCTTTGAATGTTATCTGTTTCTTCCCTCTTGCCAGCTTCATTGTTTTTTCCTTGTCCTACATTCTTGGGAGCTTTACTATTATGTGTCTTGCTGTATTTTTCCTTTCATCGTGGAAGTTTGGTGTTCTTCTTGCTTCTTGTATATCAATTTTCAGCTCCTTCTTCACTTTTGGGAAGTTCTCTTCAATTATCTCTTTGAATATTTTCTCTGTTCCTACATCTCTCTCCTCTCCTTCTGGGATTCCTATAACTCTTATATTTCCTTTCCTCATGGAGTCAGAGAGTTCCCAAGGTCTTTCTTCAGTCTTTTTCCTTTGTACTTCTCTTTTCTTTTCTGTTTTGGTTCTTTTTATTTCTGTGTCTTCAAGAGTACTTATTCATTCTTCCATTTCATCTTTTCTGCTTTCATTGCTTTTCCCAGAGTTCTTTAGTTCTTCCATTAATTCTTTGATCTCCTGCGTTTCTTTTGCTTCCCCCTTTAGGGACTCAATTTCATTCTTCTGATCGTTGATTATTTTTCTCATATCATTGTTTTCCTTTATGAGTTCTGTCACTTTTTTAATCATGGCAATTTTAAATTCTCTTTCTGGAAGGCTCAGAAATTCTTCCAAGTTACTGTCATTGCAATCTGGGGGGTTGTTTTCTTTTTGTGGTGTGCTTTTTTCCTGAGGAGTTGCTGGGTTGCATGTGGTTCTTCTACTCCCTACTGTCTGTTTTCTAATTTGTCATATGCATTGGGACACTGTGTTGCTGGGACTGGCCGGCATCTTGGGTGAAGTTCTCTGCTCCCCTCTGCCTCCTCTGGGAGCCATCTGTCGGTTTCAAGCAGTCTTTACTGAAGAAAGGTCCCTGTTCTAAAATGCCGATATGGGGACACACTCCCCTGTGTGCCTGGTCTGCCCCGGCGTTGGCTCCCCCTCTGGGCTTGGACTGCAGGCCAGAAGGGGCCTAGTGTGGGCGAACTTCCCTGCTCACCTCTGGCTCCTGAGGGAGCTTTCTGCTGGTTTCAGGCAGTCTTTACTGAAGAAATGCCCCTGTTCTAAAACCGCGATGCGGGACGCACTCCCTGCGCGTCCGGTCTCAGGCATACTCTTCTGCGCACCCAGTCTGCCCTGGCCGTGTGTGCCCGCTCCCCCTGTGGGCTCAGACTGCTGATCAGAAGGGGCCTGGCGTGGGCTAACTTCCCAGCTGGCCACTGGCTCCTCTGGGAGCCTTCTGCCGTTTTCAAGCAGTCTTTTTTGAAGAAAGGTCCCTGTTTTATGGGGTGTTAGTGACTTTTTTTCTGGTCACTAGGTCGCGCCAGAGATCTCTCCTAATGTCCTTGGGGAGCTGTTTTTTCACTCCGTGGGACAGGGAACAGAGCGGGAATGGTAGGGTAAACCTCAACAGCTTTGGGGTGCTGTGTCTGCCTTGTGCCCCACCATCGTGGAGAACCCACGCCCGGAATTTCGTGCCCAAGGTTTTAGTTCCAAAGCCCTCAGGTCCAGGAAGCAGGCTGTAGCCCAGTTCAATGACCGCAGAAATGGCGCCTTTTGCACCCTGCTCCCATGCCTGGGCACCCGGTTCCTGATTACTCAGTGAGGGACTTTCACCTCAGTGAGGGCCCCCGCACGTCTCCCCGCAAGCCTAGGTCGCAGGCATGGGGACCTGGGCAGCCGCGATCCGCGTTTGCTTTTCAAGTGCACCGCTTTTCCGCGCAAGCTTACCGGCTGGCCCAGGGCTGTGTGCAGGTCTCCGGGAGTCTCTGTTGTTCTCTAATGGTGCCTGGAGCCATTCGCTCACCTCCGTGACAAATCCTGCAGGGTTCTCCACAGCTCCAGTTCATGGGGTGTGGTGGCTGAAATAGTTCCTTTCCACTCACAGTCCCGCTTGATGCGTAGTTTGTTCTTGTTGGTCCTTTTAGTTTGTTTTTCTTCCTCCTTTCTGTTAGTCGGAGAGTGCCGACTCTGTGGGTGGGGGAGGGTAGCAGGGTTCTGCGCTTTCCTCCCTTCTAGTCCTCTTTTATGGCAACTTTCTTCTTCGGGCAGTTTGCTGGAGTCGTCCATTTATCTTCCGTGTCCCAGTTCTCACTAGGACCTGCCACTTTTCCTCCCTATTAACTTTTTTTTAATGGGAGATCTTACTCGCAGCGTCTCCTCGCCGCCATGTTGATCCGCCGGGCTCTCTATTATCTTTGTTTTAATTCCTTTCCTATCTTTATTTTTTCCATTTAATTGTTGTTTTATTGCTTTATTCCTTCTCCACCCTTGCCAAATAGTTTGGAATTCTAGTTTTCAATTTCCAATGTTACTTTTTAAGCACATACATTTAGGTGGAATTTTTTTCAATAGCTAAAGCAATCATTGTCATATCCTGCCCTGCCTATCCATATGAAAAGTATTGTAGCGTTATTTAACTTAACTCATCCCTCTTTTCTTTGCTACTTCTTCTTTAATATTTTCTGTGATTTTAATGTGGATTTTGGTTGATATTTTACCTAATGATTGATGCTTATGTTAACTCAATACTGGCTGTTCATTGCTATTTAAAATATTCATTTGACTAGTGTATGCTTTCCAATAACTTTTCAAAGAGAATAGGTGGTTGGAAGACCTTTTTCTTTCCACAAGCAATATATAATCTTTAGTTCAACCTTGTCTTTGTTTAATTATTTAACAGGTTATAGTCTTTTTCCTCATATTTCTGAATTGATCTCTACTGTTACACAGCAGTGCCAGTGAGGTCTGGCACTCCTCTGATTATCATCCTTCTACAGATGTGATACACCCCATTAACTGACTATTCCATTCATTCTACTCTCCCTTCTTCACATTACCCAGATTTTCTCTTGAGTATCCACCTTTCTCCAGCATACTCTATGTACTTAGGAGAAAGCAGAATATCGCCCCCCACCTCCCCCAGTCTTTTTTTATAAAAGATTTATTTATTTATGCATATAAGAACTGGGGTACAGGCCAGAGAAGTGAGAAGTGGGAAGTGAGAGGATTCACCAGAGTGGGGAACAGAACAGGCAGATTGACTGAGATACACTGTTGAGGGGAGCAGTAGGCAAGTCAGGAGAGGTCTGCTGCGCCATGTGTGTAGCTCCCTGGTGGGGGATCAAACTCGTGCTGCAGTGGCTGAGGATAGCTTCATAGGCTGCATCTTAACCCCTTGCACCACCAGGGAGGCCCACCTGCTCCCCTAGTCTTACCCACCACCACAGCTTGCGGGTCCTAAGTTGGCTTACACTAATGAGCATTCTTGTTTCATTTAGTACACAAAAGCAATCATTTACTCTCCTATTATTATAGCTCCAACTGAGACCAGGAGTCAGTATATAAGGCAATATTTTAAAAAACCCAAAAAACAGCTAATTCTTTGTATATAGCAGAACAGAGATAGAGAGAGGAAATGGCCCCTTGGTGACATCATTGAGCTATGAAATCACCCAGTCCTTCAAAATTGTCCCAATACTGGACTTTTCTCATCGATGTGAATGCATCCCCTTTATTCCTTAAGCCTGTTTGAGTTGCAGTCTGTATTATTCTTCAGTAGATAAAATAAACAACATGTTCCAAGAAAGTAACTTGCTTTCTTCTCCTTGAAAGTTTTAGAAATATCTCTTTATCTTTAGTGTGATGAAATACCTTCACATAATGATTACATCCCTTTTTCCATCTAGCTAGAACCTTGTGAGACTTTTTATTTTCATGATTCATTCATTCCTTTAGTCATTAAACAAGTTTTATTTAACATTATGTGCCAGGTAGTTTTATAATGCACTAGGATTACAGCAGTTAATATGGAAAAGCTCCCATTCTCATGGAGAGACAATACACAAATAAGTACATAATACAGTATAATACTACTTGTATATATTTACACACATATATGTATATATACATACATGTGTATATGTGTGTGTATATATATGTAATATATAAATATATATATATATATATATATAAAACTTCAGGTGTTCAAGTGCTGTGAATTGAAATAAAGCAAGATAGGAAAATAGGAATGTGGTTGGAGATGGCATTTCTACTTGGGTGGTCAGAGAGAACCTCTCCTAAGAGGTGACATTTGAGCAAAGACCTGAATGACAAGAAAATGGGTACTTTCAGATGTCTGAAAAGAAAGGTCTTAGAAACTGGAATCAATTTTGCATGTTCAAGGTAGAAAAAGAGAGCTACTAGGATCAGAGCAAAGGGGTTGGGAGAATACAGTAGGAGTTTGGACAGGAGGTCCAAAACCTTAAGGTCCTATCCTTAAGAACTTAGAAGTTATAGTGAAGCATGTAGATTCTAACAGGAGCATAACTGAGTCATTGAGGACAGATGGGAGCAAGTAAATAGGCAAGTGATATATAATCTAATTATCTTAGAAGCCATGTAGTCATCTATTTGGAGAGCTGACTGTATTTGGTACTACTGAATGGTAAAGAGTAGAAGTGTGAAATAGGAGGCTACTGCAGGTGGGAAGTGATGATGGTTTGGATTTGCATGGCAATGGTGGAAACTAAAGTGAACAGAATCTGAATACATTTGAAGCAAGCTCTCAGGATTTGCTGTGGTTAATAAACTTTGTATGAGACTTGAATATAGGAAATATGAAAGGAGGAGAGGGGACAGGGATGACCCTAGGGCGTTGGGACTGAGTGAAGGGAAAGAAGCAATTCCTGCTTCCTGAGATGGGGGAGGTGTGAGTCAGAGGTGCTAGGAAGACAGATTTCAAGCTTGTTACATCTGAGATGACTGTTGGACCTCTGTGTGGATATATGAGCCTCACTTTCAGAGAGGTTCAGACTGGAGATATAATTTTGGGAGAGTCAGCATATAGGTGTTTTTTTTTTCATACTTTATTTTTTATTTTTATTTATATATATTTTACATCATTGTTCATTTTTTAATAGTGTTTGCTTTCTTTTTTTAAAGTTTTTTTAATTTTTATTTTATTTATACAAGTACTGGGTACAGTCAGAAGTGCGGGAGGGTGAGAGAATTCACCAGAGCCAGAGCGGGGAGCAGAACAGGCAGACTAACGAAGTACACTGCTGAGGGGAGCAGCGGGCGCCATGTGGGACCCTCACCCAGCGGCCGGGGATCGAACTGGTGCTGTAGAGGCTGCGGGCAGCTTTGCAACCCAGCGCTCAACCACTGCGCCACCAGGGAGGCCCAACAATGTTTGCTTTCTTTTCTCAGGTGTAGCCCCCATAGAATTTCCACCACCAATTCACCTGTGCACCATCACCATAGTCCCCTGTGCTCGACCCTCCCTTCTTCTGATCCCTCTTCCTCTCCCTCCCTTGCACAATGTCTCCGGTTTAAAGTTGTCTTTATTTTTTGCTTTGTTTTGTTGTGGTTTTAATTGTCATTATTTTTTTCCCCAAAACTTGGAAACAACCCAAAAGCCCAAAAATAGACTATTGAATCAAGAAGATGTGTTATAGATACACAATGGAATATTATTCAGCAATCAAAAAAGATAAACTCATGCCATTCGCAGCAACATGGATGGAGCTAGAAGGAATTATGCTTAGTGAAAAAAGTTAGAAGGAAAAAGAAAAATTATAGGAGGAGTATAGGGGAACTATATAGGTGGTGTTTAGAGACATGTGACTGAATAATATTATTGAAAGAGTAACTGAATCCAAAAAAGAAGAGCCAGAGCTGAAGCCGGGAGTCCTGCAACTGAAACTCAGGAAAGGAAACGAGCAAAATGCAAAGGTGAATGAGCAGAAGAAATGTGGGGGGATACCAGGTGGGTGTGGAGTTCTGTAAGCACACTGAACAACTTGTTTCCAGAGAGAGGAATAACCATCTGTGTCAAAGCTGCTGGAGTTCTGGTCAGGTGAGGGTGGACTATGGGCCTTGGGATTTGACAAGACTGGTGCTGATGTTGGGTCCAGTTGCTCTCAGGAGTTAACCTTACTCTGTATGCACCCATTGCTACAGAACTTGGAAGAACATCTAGAGCCATTCTATACTGTTGACCTCAAACAGAAGTAATCAATTATTCTGAAATTAAACAGGATTTATTTGGAAATGAAACAACAGAAGAGAGTGCATTTCCAGGACTCCAAGACTAACAGCTCCCCACATAACCTTTGGAGAACCTTTCCCTCAGTTTCCACAGGAGGGAAAATGTGGAGATGGTGGGTATGCTGGGTGCTATTGTTTGCTGAGTCGTGTGTGCGGGCACTTTCTGGTCTCCTGATATCATTAGAGTTCTAAATATTAATGTTCACAACACAGCAGAAGTTTTTTTGTTTGGACTTCAGTTTCACTGGATATTTCTTCATCAGTCTTATCTGCCTTCTATTTCTCAAAATGTGCTCAATAGTTCTCTTTGTGCTTTTTTTTTTTAATCAAGCCTCTTAATGGTTCTGTTTTCTTTTTAAAAAAATATCTCTTTTGTCATTTAAAAACAAAAGAAAAGAAGGAATTTACTAATCCTCATTTGAGGAGAGAGATCAAGCTGAAATCATTTCATTATCTTTCTTCCTCAGGCAGTCAGCAGTAAGATGTTTGCTTAATTACTGTCTCAGAGTTAACATTACAAGAATGAGAGTTCCATCAGATGAATCACTAGAACGATAAATTTCCAGTAAATGTGTTTCAACTCAGTGAGGTGGTCTGATGCTATATATGTATGTAGTAAGTTTGGCTGGTTAGAAATCTATGTAGTAATGTTGATCTTTGTTTTGTCATTCAAACCTCATTTTATTTTTTAAAAATAAGTTATTTATATATATTTTACATTATTCTTTTTTTTTCTTTTACAATGTTTGCTTTCTTTTCTCAGGTGTAGTCCCCATAGTATTTCCACCACCAATTCACCCGTGCACTATCACCATAGTCCCTTGTGTTCTTTCCACCCTAGTTTTGATCCCTCCACATACTACTCCCCTTCCATTTATTTTTGTCTTGTTTTTTAGTGTGTTTTATTGTTATTATTTTTTCCCTGATGCCTTATTTGGTTCCCCTGTATTCCTCCTTTAAGTGAAACCATCCCATATTTTTCTTTTTCCTTCTGACTTATTTCACTAAGCATAATCCCTTCTAGCTCCATCCATGTTGCTGCAAATGGCATGAGTCAAACCTCATTATAAAGGCATGGAGGTTTGGACATGGACAGCAGCATTCCCTCTGCTGGACCCATGTGCTCCTAAACCAAGCCCACAGCATGACTGCCCTGGGAGTCCCCCTGAGTGCCCACTCCACCCTGTGCCTCTGCTTACAGCAGGATATTTCTGCTCTCAAATGCTTTTCAATATACTATAAAATTAAAGAGATTTAACTCCACATCTGTGCACCAATCTTAAATGCAGTCATCACGTATATAAAATGCTTGTGCTGTCCTGCTCACACTGCTGTTATTGTAGTGCTAGACAAAGGGACATGATAGTTTTCTCTTCCATAAATTGTCTGGCAGGATGTGCTCAATGGTCAATTGTGATGTTCGTGATGCTACCTTTTCGTCTGGGGTGATGAGGATGGGAGGAGTGAAAAGATATGTTCTGCTTTTTCATCTGAATGCAGCCTTGGAAAGGAGACACCAGTTTTTGTTTACTATTGTGTCAGGGAGGGACTAGATACACGAAGCATAGAGAAATCACGAAGAAGCATTTCTGCGGGTGCCTGAAGCCATATCAAGAAATTGTTTCCAACCAAATCCCTTTTTAATTACTTTTTCACTTAAATGCATAGGATGCCCAGCAGCGTTCACTCATGGCTGAGGCTTGACCTGAGATAAAGCAGACAAGATGCTGCAGACCCAGGAGCAGCTCTGGCATTAGAAGGACACCACAAATATTTATTAAGTGCTTACCTTGTGCTGGGCATGATGTGAAACATCAGGGATATATCACTGAACATGCAGCAAAAACCCCTGCTCTTACAGAACTTACATTCCAGTAGCTAACAATATGAATAAGAAGTCTTTGTAGCAGGAGGATGCTGCAATTTTCAAAGAGCAGCAAAGATGCTGGTGTAACTTGGGATCAGTGAACCATGGCTAAATTATGAGATGGGATAAGTACAAGGCATTTGGGACTGTTGTAGGGTCTCAGGTTTTTCTGACTGAGGCAAAAAAAAAAAAAAGAAAAGAAAAGAAAAGAAAAAGAAAGGAAAATTCTAAGCAGGGAAGAAACATCATCTGACTTGTATTATAACAGATAATTCTAAACGCTGAGTTGGGAATAGACTCTATGAAGGAGAGGGCAGGGTAAAATGAGGGAGAGTAATTAATAGATTATTGCAATAATCCAAAAAAGTGACAACGTGGCCTGCAGTGGTTTTGAGGGATGGTAATAAAAATTGTAGGACAGGAGAGCTAATATATCTTGTTGATGGTTTGGATGTGTAGTGTGAGGGAAAAGGGGGAGTTAAGAGTGGCTTCAAGGATTTGGGCCTGAGCCATTGGATGGATGAAGTGGCTTTTAACTGAGAGGCAAAGATTCTAGGAAGCATAGTTTTATGGTGGGAGAGAAAGATTGGGAATTTGGGTTGGTAATTTTTTTTTTTTTATGCCAAGTTTGAGATCGCCACTAGTCACTTGCATTGAGAAGGTCTTAGGAGAAGTTTGGGCAGAAGACACATACGTTGACATGTCAGATGGTTGGGAAAGTTACCTCTACTCCATGCCCACTCCTTTTAGAAGGGAAATTACGGTTTCCCTATTCTTAAATTCTTACATTTATACTCCCCCCCTACCCCCGCTGCCCAACGCTCCCTTCTCCCCTGTGGGTTGCACCCTGGTCTCAGATTCAGTTTTCCTTTGATTAAGAAGAATTAACATTTTTATATTATGATATGGTTTTTGTTCATCCTAAGTATGTGTGTTTTCTGTTTCTTGCACCCAGGATGATCATCCTGGTGTGTATCATGTATGGGTCCCTATAAAATTATTTTATTTGCATCAGCAGTTAGTCCACACAAACAAATTTTGCTTTGTGACTTGAGAAGCAGAAAAGAAAGGACCTTAGTGAAGGATAATAGTGAGACATATGGCAACATTCGATTGTAAACTCTGCTGATAGAAACATTGACTTTGCAGCCTAGGAAATAATCCACTTCACAGTGACTTTATGAGAGCTGAATGACACAATGTACAGGAGCTTGTCTTGTCAAATGGGAAGGTCACCATGCATTTAAGATTCAATACCTGTCAAAGGCTGGTAGGCTTCGGAATTCTCCCCTATTTGGGAAAGGATCAGTCATTTGTTCTACATAGGCCTTCAACTTATTGGGTGAAACCTACCCACATTATGGATGGCAATCTGTCCATAAATTCTTATTCTAAGAAATAAAAGGACTGGATCAAGGTCTCAAAATTATTTAGTTGCAGTGAAAGTCCAGAGTCAGCCTCTCCTGACGTTCAGTTAATGCTACTTCTCCAACTTCAAATGGAAAATTTCAGCACAACAACAAGTACTTGTGCTTTCATTTAGGGTAAGCTTGAGTGCGTGTTGCTTCACGTCAGGGTACAAATGAGTAACTGTTAATCAGAACAAGAAATTCACATCAAATTTTGAATAAAGTGAAGTCAATTTGCCAAGTAGACAGCTGGCATATTATAATAAGTATATTAAGTAAAAAAAATGTCAAATGAATGTTTTTCATGCCACATGAGTTTTGAAGACATTTGGAAAGATGTTATGATGACATAGTGCTGCTTGAAGTAACCATGTATTCTCACTGTTACATTGAAACAAACATCAAAATGTTGATTGTTTCCTTGAATTTTAACAATGATTCCCAAAACAATAAAAATATATAAAGATATAGACCTGTTCTATAGGGAAACATTCATGATAATAGAAAGTACACTAGGATGCAGTTGTGAGAAGACTACTGTCACATTTGCTTCCAGAACTAGGTTCTCAGTTCAAAAACCTGAGTGACTTGCAGCTTCTCTAGTACCACCTACAAAATACTGAGTTGTAGAAGGTGATTCTATAACCTTGAATGGGAAACTATACCTGTAGAAATTGTGCTCCCACTTTGGGTAATGGTGAGCAAATGTAAAGACAGGATGCTATGATGGTTAATTTTATATGTCAACCGGACATGGGATGCTCAGATATTTTGTCAATCATTATTCTGGGTGGGTGTTTCTGTGTGGGTGTTTTGGGATGAGATTAACATTTAAATCAGTAAAACGGATTGCTGTCCATAATGTAGGTAGGTTTCACCCAATAGGTTGAAGGCCTATGTAGAACAAAAGACTGATCCTCCCCCAAATAGGGGAGAATTCTGATGCCTACCAGCCTTTGAACTCAAACTGGGACCAGCAATGCAGATTTTGAAGTAACCAGCATCCATACTTACATGAGCCAATTCCTTATAATAAGTGTCTTTCATAAACTCTTGAAGAATTGCCCAGAGATAAAGCTGAAAAGTTTTGGTTTATTTTATGGTTTTGAATATGTTCTGGAAGCTAAAATTAAATTATCAATAGAAAAACAACTGAGATTCTAGAAAATATATGTGCCAAAATTGTTAAATGACATAATGCAATGTTTATGCAGATTTTACCCTCTACCATAAAATAGTCTGGGGATCTTATTGTGTAAAAATTGAAGCATCTGAGAGGTACTGTGCAAAGGAAAAAGACTGTGCCAGCGTCCACTGATTTGCTTCTGTTTCTTGACAATTCTCCAAATGAATGAATATTTGAGACAAAAAACTTAAATTGATTTTATTCAGCTTAATCAACCACATTTTAGCCAGAGTTTGCTCCAAATGACTTTTGACTATTTTCCAAACCCAAAGCCAAACTCTATGAATAAATGATTGTCACCACAGAAGATATTGCAAAGTTTGTGCTGTAGATTCTAAAAGCCATTTTAAAAGCAGAGAGCTGAGAATCTTTTTGAGCAACAGAAGTTGAGTGAATTGAGGAAATAACTCCAGGCTGATACTGAGGAAAACAATAAACTGACTAAAATGTAGTTGATTAGGCTGAAATAAAATCAATTTAGATGGGTTTTATTTTTCACCAAATATTCACTTATTTGGAGAATTGTCAGGAAACAGAAGCAAATCAGACGCCTATGGCATGATCATATATAGATATAGATATATAGATATAGATATATGTGACATTTATGCTACAGTTTCCATACATGTTTATATATCGATGTTTATACATCAGTGTACATGAACATATCGCCTCTCTGTTCAGATAGCCTTAAGTCACATGTGCTTTCATTGTGAATGGCTGTTTTTTTAGTGAAATCAGATTTGAGACTCTTGATTTTGGGTAGAAGCAGTGGCAATGGGTTGTTTGCACGGCCTTTATCTTGTGAGCATGAAACAATAAAACCTCATAGTATGTGAAACTTAGTTTCAATGCCCCGGGTCCTTGTGATGAGACACTTATTCTTGTAACGAGAATGGAAATAACTTCGACATAATTGAGAAATGTTTTCAGGTGCCATCCATGTTATCTGCCCTTCTGTTTCCATTAGCTGCCATGGACTTACAGGTTGCTTCCTAGAGAGAAAAGGAAGAAAGCCATTTTGCAGCAAACTGGGCCAGATAATAGAAACAGAAATAGATGAGGCTCAAGAAATACAATTAACATCCAGACTCTGAGTACTAGACAGTTTAAACTTTTTCTGTAATTAGTTTATGGGCAAGGATCCTTGAGTAACCAGATGGAGATGGGCTGGTGGGGATTAACATGAAGTCTGAACTGGAGTGGGGTCCAAAAAAGGATTCTGGAATCAGAGGACAAAGAGAAGGTGTGGGTGAGATCAGTCCCTTGGAAACTCTTGGCTGAGGGTTTTATCATGACACGTGACACAGAGTTCTAGCTTAGTTTAATTTGTTGGACAGGTATACATATATATTGATGTATATTTATAGCCCTAAATTAACTGTTATGTTATGTTCTCAATTTGTCATCTCTTCCTTGACTTTCAAGGATCTAGAATCAAGACCTCTTCTGCTGCTGTTACATCCAGGTGGCCCAAGTGGCAATAGCTGGAGGACTGACTGAGCAGTGCCCCTTGTGGTGAAGTACCTAAGCGCAGGCAGAGGGCCACATGCTGCTCTTCAGGGGGCTCACAGTTCATCAAGCTGGGAACTCAGGGCTTCAGAGATAATATAGTTACTGGAGCCAGTGGGATCCAAATCTGAGGATCCAAATCAAACTCTTCTTTATTTATTCCTTTTTCAGATGTCAGAGTCAAGAGTTACAGAGCTTCTGTGGCCTTGAATAAGATGCTACCTATTTGGGGGATATTTCCAATTATGAAGCGACCTTATGAAAATTCTCTGGAATGTTCTCATTGTCAGTCCTTCTCAAGATTATCTTCCTTTCGAGCACCTGATTCTCTCTTCCCCTGTCCTTATTTGTACTCTAAGAATCTCATATGAAGAGCTTTCTCTACAACGGCTTGGCAGGACATATCTTTACATTGCCAGTTCTGTGTAATGCCAAGCAACTCAACCAATGTGACCTTTTATTAATTCTGAGAATGAGATCTTCTCACAGTGTTAGCTCTAGGCTGAAGAGTCACCCCCAAATCCATGGCGTTATTAGGGAAAGCTACTCTGATTAAGACCACGGAGCAGTGGTTCCACAGAGCTGAGGGGCTGTATGACCGAAGGTAAAATTAAACCCAGCACTCAGCTTGCCTGTGTTTTGACAGGTGCCAATTCATCATTCACATCAGTGGATCTTTGATCCTCAGTCCTTCCATCCATAGTATGAACATAGACACCCATTATGTAAAATTAGCTAATGATTGTAAAAATATTTAATGAGATTAAAGATGAACTCAAAGTCTGTGAATTCTACCTCTACTTGTATGGTTGAGGTGTGATTTCCCCAGCCAAGTTTTTCAGTCTTTGAAATGAGTACTTTTCTCTGTAAGGATAATGGGTTGTTCTATTTATCAAATGATCTTAATTATTTAGAAGCTAATTATTCTGCCTCTACAATGTCTTGGTTATTCTTCCTCTTGGCTGTGGCAGTCTTTCTCTGATGTTTAGGAGAGTAGTTCACAAATTTTCCACTCTTGTCTCAGTTGTGGAAAGAAAAATGTCTTTTGTAATTATTTCCCCTTCTCCTCACCAGGTAGTGGAGAAACTTACCCTTGTCCATTAAGAATGTGTCTGTCTTGGGCCTCCCCTGGTGGCGCAGTGGTTGAGCACTGGGTGCGGGGCTGCCCGCAGCCTCTGCAGTGCCAGTTCGATCCCCGGCTGCCGGCGAGGGTCCCACATGGCGCGCAGACCTCTCTTGCTGCCCGCTGCTACCCTCAGCAATGTATTTCGTCCCTCTGCCTGTTCTGTTCCCCGCAGTGGCTCTGGTGAATTCTCTCACCCTCCCGTGCTTCTGACTGTGCCCAGTGCTTGTATAAATAAATAAAGAAATCTTTAAAAAAAAAAAAAGAATGTGTCTGTCTTTTCCAGTTTAAATAGTCTCCTTTGTGTTGAAATAATTGCTTTCAGAGTTCTGTCCTTTCCCACTTCCTCTAAGGAAATGTCTTAGACAGCTGACAGCACCCCTGATGAAGGCAGGGTTTTCTCAATACCTTCTGGCCTCTGGGCTGGGACTAGCATCTTCTGAGGAACAACTGACTCCCTCTAGCCTTTTGGAGTATGATGGCATTCACTGCCACTGCCAGTGAGCTTACCTTGCTCCTAGTCATTGAGAGTCCCATTTGCCGTGGCCTCACCTGCAGACCTCTGCCAGCTCTGTGGTCTTCTCAGCACTGGGCCTTGTGACCAGCATTGGGCAGGAAGAGCTAATCCTCTAATATTCTCTCCCTCTGTCTCTTTCTCTCTGTCTGTCTCTCTGTCTCTCTGTCTCTCTCTCTCTCTCTCTGTCTGTCTCCTTCTGGCACACATTCCTTTATCTACAGTTAGCTTCATCATAACTTCTCATCACTTACATTCACCTACTTTCATCACTACATTCTCATTGCCTGTCAGAAGTACCAAGGGATATCATAACCTTTATTGGAAATCCACAGGCTTTCTCATGCCAGGGAAACATGCTATGAGCTCTGATGTTCTTGGTGCCCCCTATACATATCAGGAAATATCTATAGCACCTTGATGCCACCCTTGGTGACATAACCTCAAATCTGGAGAGAAATGGAAATTTGACCTTCAACTTCTTTGCTTTATTTTTGTCTTTCTCCCTAGCCTTCCAAAATCTGGACTGGACCATCTCTCTTCTTTCTATTTAGACAAAACTTCCCTGACAGTATATTTCCCTCCTACCTTTGTCCCTCCCCCAGAGCTCTAGCAGAATGGCTGCCAGAGAATAGTCGTTTACAGAGGAGAAGAATGCAAAACACATTGGTTAAAATTATCAAAGGCTAAGCTTTGCTACATCAAAAATCTACTAGGTGGATACGGGAAGAGGAAAAGAGATAAAAGTCAATTCATTCAATTTGGTTATTTACCAGCAGTTCTGTTGAATGGCTGGATGAGATATTAATTTTGTGGAACACAGAGAGACAAAACAAAGGAACAGATAAAACTAAACCAAAACAAACTCTGGAAATGAGACTAGAATTTAGGCTACAATGGGGGAGGTTACAGGTGGAGGGAGACCAATGGGCTGGGTGGAAGATTATGAAAACTCTGGTGGTGGGTGTGGTGTGTGGTGCGGTGACATATATGAGGAGAAGTGTGATCCTACACCTCTGAATCATATACTGTGTTGTAAACCAACATCACCTCAAAACATAATAATTCAATAATAAATAAAATTTCATTTAAATAAAGTTTTAAATATTTGTAGAATCCTATTGTATATACATTATCTCTCTCCTCTCCTCTAGAAACCATTAGTAAAATAAATTCTTGGGGAAACTTCCTGATGGCTCAGGGGTTAACGTTTCAGTGCTATCAAGCTATTGCCAGCTACTGCAGCATGAGTTCAATTCCTGGCCAGGGAGCTGACCCACATGGCATAGCAGATATCTCCTGTCTCACCCGCTGCTCCCTTCAGCAGTGTATATCTGTCAGTTTGCCTGTTCTTCTCCCCACTCTGTCTCTGGTGAATCCTCTCACCCCCAGCACTTCTGGCCTAAATTCCAGTTCTTGTATGCATAAGTAAATAAAATAAATCCTTGGGAGTCAGGTATTGAAGACAAATTATCAACAATGGCATCAGCAGGTGGAAGTAGGTTTGGAGAAAGAGCAGAACCATCCCTGACTCAACATGCACTCAGCCAATTGAGAACAGGCTTCTGCAACAGGGAAACCCTGTCGTGACTACACTCATTTCTGTTACTTGCCCGGATACCCTCCTGCTTTTCTGTTGAAATCCAATGACATTTGAATCTCTGATTCAGATGGTGGTGCTGCATTCTCACGTCTGAAAACAGCTTTGGTTCCCTGCACCAGAAGCTCCATTTTGACCCTCTGCTCCCACACTCAGGCCATTTTCTCTCTGTTCTCCCACTCCTCTGCTCTCACACACCTAAAGCTGAAGGAGAGAGTAAGAGTCTCTTCCCCGTGTCGGATCAGCCTGCCTTGCCTTCTCATAATTCAGAGTGGAAAATATTGAGGAGTCAAGTACCCATCCATCCCTGCAGTGATAGACTCTCTCCAGTAAAATGCACTTTGAACACGCTTTACAGATACCTAACTATCTCGAACTCTGGAATAAGCAAGAAGAAAACAAATACTAAATTCAAATAACTTTGCAGAGATTCATAAAAAGCAAGTCAGAATAGATCTTACAATTTCCTATCACAACACTCTTTTTTTGCTTATAAGGACACTGAGGCCTTGGAAGTTAATCACTACCTAAGAGTATATAGCTATTTGTCACCCACAGTTCCAAGCCTTCCATGTTTAAGTTGCATTAAATTCATAATGTGTAGGGTGGCAAGGATGTGATGGTAAAGACTGAATGCAATAGAATTGACATTGAGGGAGGTGGTCATTCTTTCATAGCAATTGCAACTGACTTTTGTCATTGTAACCCCCCTCATATCACTAGTAGCACTTTTTCCAAATCACTACACATAAGAGATTGCTCTATATGTATCCCTTTCCCTCTGTCTGTGCGTCCTTGTGGGTCAGACCTGTGCTCCATTGATGTCTGACTGTGACTAATGCTGGGATTCACCAGAGTCAGTGTTCGATAAATTCTTGGTAATTTGAATTGAATGAAAGGAGTCAGTCACTTGTTCTGCTGTAAGGCTCAGACTCTTAACTTGAGGTTCACAGGATAGTCTCAGAAGTCTGTGTATTTATTGCAATGATACACAAAACTACATGTGTGTCTGTGCACGTATACACATCTCCTCTTGCCCCTGAGCTAGATATTTCAGTTTGGGGTAGCAGAATCTCAGGAGGTTAAAAGACCAGTGTAACAGGAAAAACTGCTGTGTGAGTGCATTTACCATCGATTCCCCTTGAAGTCTTGACCTCCCAGGTCTGGAGGGACTCGTAGGCTGCAGCCGATAGGAACTGGGAATGCTCCCAACAGAAGCTTTGGCATCACTGAAGAGAATGAAATGGTTCCGAGTGATCATAATGGAATGCATGTAACTCTCCAAGACATATTGGGTAAGAAACGAACATAAATCACCAACAAGCCCAAGAGAAGGAGATTCCAGGATTGGGGCCTTTTGCTTGAACAGAAGTGCTGTGCCAAGTAACTCAATAGCTGTAACTTCTCTGTTTGCTTTATTTTTTTTTTCCTATGTAGTGATTTGTTTTACTACAACACCCCAGAGCATTCCTTCCTCAATAAATCAGTGAAGAATTACTAGAAAAAACAAAACAAGAAGAGTTGAATAGAGTTCAGGATAGAAGTTATTTGCTTAAATTGATCAAAGTAGAGCTAGATTTTGAGTTGTCCATTGACAGAAAAGTCTTTGGAAGGCATTAGATCCTGGCTAGTTGGGGGTATTTAAGGAAAGACTAGATTTCTGTCTCTCAGAAATAGAAGGGGAGAGATTTCTCAGTGAAAAGACAGAGGAATGCCCAAATGTTCAAGAAAAATTGAATTTATTTCATTGTTAAGAACTTTATCTGTGGGGATACAAGGTCACAAAGTATATAATACTTACAGAACTTATATTTGTTTGTGTGCTTTGTTTTTGAAATCTGTTTTCTGCACCCACTGATGTCTGTTTTGGTTAGGACTGGAACTGGTTTAAAAACCAAAGACCATATACACTGATAGGTGTTGACAATTCTGGTATAGACTGGGTGGCAAACAGGATCAGCTTAGAATTTAATATCTTAGAGTGGATATTTCACAAAACAGATATCATACTTTCCCAGGGGAGATAATCTATTATGATTATTTATGGAGGGAGGGGCATATTCATATATTTTTTTAAATTAGGGCTGTGGATTTGTTTACATATGGGTTTGTTTATATTTGTTAACATGAGTTTGAATATAGGAAATAATTACTTCCTCCTCCAAATTTTTACAAAATTTTGTTTGTGTCTAACTTAAGAATCCTGTACTTTAGTCTTATCTTAAGTCCTTTGTGTTTTTGTCTTGACTCCTCCTGTTTTACAGTCCCTTGAAGGCACTGCTTTCAACTTTATATCATTTGGAGTGCTTGAAAATCTTGAAAATACACAAGTTGATAATAGCTCTCTGAAACTGACTTTTTCTTTCTTTTTTTTCTCTTTCATAGTTAAACAATGCCAGATGCAAAAATTCTATGGTTAAGAGGACATACAAAGTCAAGTAAAAGGTGAGAGACCAACCATCAAAAATGCATGCAAGAACACTGTTTTAGTCAAGGTAAGCAAATCAAGACAATGCTTTTATGCTGCAGCAACAAAAACACTGAAGTATCAGTGGTTTGTCTCACATAAAATCTTCATTTTTATTTTTAATATAATGAAAGTTTTGCTTTTTGCTCATGAAATGTCCTAAGGAGATGTTCCTAGTTGGGTGACTCTCCAAAGCAGCTCTCCTCCATGTGGAGACTCAGGGACCCAGGATCCCTCTGCATAGTTGTATCATTATTCCCTAGCACCAAAGCAAATGGAGCACATGTGAAGTATTTCTTAAAAAGTTTTAGATGTCCAGCCTGGAAGAAGCACAAATAACTTCTCTGTTCATTGCATTCACAAGAATGCATCAGTTGGCTTCACTTTTAAGGGCAACTGTGGTATGTGGTCTTTCTATAAACTCAGATTAGGGCATATAGTAGAGGTGAAATAGGCTTGGCAAACACAAAGCACTGCCTCTGCTCCAGTGATCAAATAGCCATTTTATCATTATATGAGCATATAGAACATGCTCACCCCTTCCCTTTAGAAAACTGCTGAAAGTCCCATCAAGCCACGGTGTCCAGCTCAAAGGACAGGACCTTCCGGTGATGTGTAAATTATTCAATTCTCCTCTTCCTAAAATTCAAATCTGACTGCATAAACCAATCTCTGACAAAAGAGAAGTATTTTGGTTCCCTATCCACACTCAATATATAATAGTAGAAAAGGGACAGATGACAACAACCCATAATTCTGGGAGAAAGGAAACGCCTAAGTGTTATACAAGAGTCATTTGTCCAGAGCAATGATGAAATCCTATGAGGCAGGCCATGGGATAGCTCCTATACAGGGGGTAGGAAAATTCTTTGTGTAAATTCTATTCTTTAAAGGGAGATCATTGTCTGTTGTTTACATGACCCTTGGCTTAACTCTTGGTGAGTTCATTTTTTTTCAAAAATCCTCCTTGGCTACCTTTGAAATCAGTGTTGAGGAGGATGTGCTCCCTGAGGTCTATAAGCTTTTCCAGCTTGCTTCCTGTTCTGGTGTCTGGACCCAGAGTTTGTAAGAAGTATCTAAAAGTAAAAGGCATTTTAATTTGGGACTTACGCTTTCCTTGAGTATGTGTTTTTCTTAACAATTACTCTGTTGGCACTTCACAGAATTATTAACTATGCCTGAAATTCTTTCCTAAACGTAGTCTTTTTTTAAAAAAAATATTTTATTTTATGTAATTTTTACATCATTTTTCATTTTTGCACAATGTATGAATTTTCATTTTGGTTATATTCCCCATACAATTGCACCCCCCTTATTTTGACCTTAATCCTTCCTCTCTCTGCCCCCTGCCCCATAGTGTGTCTTTGGTTTATAGTTGCTTGTTGATTTTGATTTTTTCTTTATTATAGTTAGTCTTTTTCCTGGTCCCTTATTTAAGTTTTCTAAATTCCTGCTATGAATGAGACCATGCGGTATTTTTCTTTTTTTTTCTGGTTTATTTTGCTGAGCATGAGCCCTTCCAGCTCCATCCCTAAACGTAGTCTTTATGTCACCCTTGCTTCTTTGCTTCCTCATCATATCCTGCTTTCTGTCAAAGTAAGAGCAACTGCCCTGAGACTATTAGGGTTGAGAATATCAATCTTAATATGAGAAGATTCTCTTGATATACCCTTCCCAGAGTGTTTAAAGTCCCTTTGTTTACTCTTTAGGATCTAGAAGCAGTTTGATTCCTCAATTCTGCAAAGCTCCAAATTTCTAGACTGTTTTCCTTTTACAAATCAACATTCTCTCCTCAGTTCATCTCCCTTTTACAGTGCCCTGCCAAACACAGATGGTAGTAGCTACCACAGCGAACTATATTGAATCATACAGCATTATCTTTGCTACAGTCAAGATGTCATAGTCCTGCTGAGGATATTGGTTTTACCTGACCTAATCAAATATCTACCTGCTCTAACCAGCTAAGACCTCCTTCCCTACTGCATGTTATACAATGTTAGAAATCTGCTTCTCTCTCTTTCTGTTTTTGGTTAACCCAACAACAGCATTATCTTTAGTCAGTAGACACTAAAAGAGTTGAAAAGAAAGGAAGACATGGCTCCTAAATTAAAGGAGGTTACCATTTATTAGGGTAAGATAAAGCAAATGCATCAAGTGTGGGTATGTGTCTGTTTATTTATTTTTGTATCTATCTATTCATCTATCTATCAATCAAAGTGACCCATACATTTTCTATAATAAAGGTAGAGGCCATATATCATGGTGGCTAAACTTTCTGAGTGGAAAATTAGGGAAATAGGAACACATTTTTTGATAACAATCGGATAGGATATTTAAAAATCAAGACTCAGAAAATTCAGGACATATTATTGCTACACATACTATGTGGTTTGAGAAATAAGGATTATAGTAAGGCTGAAAGAGATAGGAATAGAAGAGAGAGATTAGGGAAATTAGTAATAAAATTACTCTCCTGGTAATCTTTTAATCTAGTCTTTACCCAGAAATGTGAACCTAGAGGAATAAAAAGTAAAAATAGATTTTGTAAGTTGAATACAATATATTCCTCACATTTCTTTCTTTCTTTTCTTTTTTTTTTTAAAGATTGGATTTATTTTTTCATAGAAGAACTGGGGTGTATGCCAGAGGCACAGAAGTAGGGGGGCTGAGAGGATTCACCAGAGACAGAGTGGGGAGCAGAACAGGTATATTTACTGAAATATACTGCTGAGGGGAACAGTGAGTGAGACAGGAGAGGTCTGCTGTGCCAAATGTGGTTTGGCTCCTGGGCCAGGTATCAAACTTAGGCAATAGTGGTGAAAGTGCTGAGACTTAATCCCTAGGCCACCAGGGAAGCCCTCACATTTCTTACTGTCCAATTATAGTCTTGGTCCTTGGTTGTTTTCATTTTATCATTCATTTAACAAATCCTTTTTGTAGTTGTTGATCCTACCCTGGCATTATGTTGGATAAGAGACTCAATGACCACAAAATAATCTCTGCCTAATATGCTTTTAACCTAGTGGATGAGACAGGTTTTAACCAAACAATCTCATAAATTAATATGCACTAGAGCTCTGACAAGGGTTATCAAGGCAATTATAGTATTAGAGGGTTGTATAGGAAGAATCCAATGGGAAGGGTCAGAAAAGTCTTCTTGGAGGGAGAAGGTCTGAGCAGTAGATGTGTGGTGGTTGAAGGAATGAACAAGGTAATGAGATAGCAGGTGAATAAGGTCTTCTGGGCAGAGAGGGTGACTTGTATAATATCCTGGAGAGCAAGTAAAACATTCCAGGAGCTCTAAGAGGCTGGTGTGAATGAAGAACAGATACAGACTGCAAGGCAAGGGACAAGGCACTAATTCAAAGGGAGGTTTGCCTTCCGGTGTTCATTGCATCCCTCTTTACAGTAGGCGAGTTATGGAAATAGCTAAGTATCCAAAGAAAGATGAGTGAATTAACAAGATACGGTACATGTACACAATGGAGTACTACTAAAAAGGATGAAAACTTGCATTTTCAACAACAGAACTGGAGAGGATAATGCTAAGTTTTTATAGTTCAGAAGAAGAAAGACAAATACTGGATGACTTCACTCATATGTGGAATGAAAAAGAAACAAGACAAAGAGAAAGGCAAAACTAGACTAAAATAAACCCTAGAAGTTTGGCTGTAGAACAGAGTGAAAAGGTAGGAAGTAGGGAGGCAAGTGGAGAGGGGACCCAATGGACTTTTGTGGAGGACTGTGTGTGCTTTCGTGATGGGCATGATAGGGAAACATACATCTGAAGAGATGTGAACCCATACCCTTAAGTCAAATACAGTGTTGTAAACCAATGTTACCACAATAGGAAATACTACTACTAAAAAAAAAAAAAAAAAAAAAAAAAAAAAGAAGCTGGCCTCCCCGGTGGCGCAGTGGTTGAGCACTGGGTTGTGAAGCTGCCTGCAGCTTCTGCAGCGCCGGTTCGATCCCTGGCTGCTCCCCGGCCACCGGAGGAGGGTCCCGCATGGCGCGCAGACCTCTCCTGCCGCCCGCTGCTCCCCTCAGCAGTGTACTTCGGTCCTTCTGCCTGCTCTGCTCCCCACTCTGGCTCTGGTGAATTCTCTCTCCCTCCCACACTTCTGACTGTACCCAGTGCTTGTATAAACGAATGAATAAATGAATGAATGAATGAATGAATGAATCTTAAAAAAAAAAGAAGCAATTCAGGTGGGGCAAAGCAAGTGCGATACTACTGAAAGTGTTTTACACAGGAGAGGAGCATGATCTACTCACCCTTTGAAAGGGTTACTCTGGCAGAGGAGATAGAAGGGAATGCATGTGGGGATTTCAACTAGGATGTTGCTTTGGTGTTTCAGGCTTTGGTAGAAGTGGCCCTGTTGGCAAACCCTAACTGTCCACTCTTACTTGTTAGCACTTCCCCATGTAGAAATATTTGCAGAAAATATCTGTCTTATTTGTATTAAAAGCCTTCATTACAGAACCTAGCACATGGTATACACTAAATATGTGTTTACTTACCTAATAGTACAATAGACATTCATATAAAATTTTAAGGTACTTGTATCTTTTGTTATTATTGATATTATTCTCATGTTGAAAAGTATCAGAGTTTTCCCATGTTGTGAAGGTATCAGAGACGTGGCAGAAACACTGACTAGAAACAGTGACTAGATGAATTTTATCCCAGAGAAGCAGAATTGTTCTCAGGTGAGCTAATGGTCATCAACTATTTTACCCCCTTTGGTGACAACTACACATCTGATCTCTTTCTTTGAGTTTATTTTAGATTTCACATATAAGTGAGACTATACAGTAGCTGTTTTTTATCTGTCTGACTGATTTCACTTAGTATAAAGCCCTCAAGTTCCATCCATGTTGTATAATTTTATTATGCAATTAATTACATGTAATTATATGTGGTATTACATATACCATATTTTCTTTATTCATTTGTTGATTGGCACTTAAGTTGTTCCCATGTCTTGGCTTTTATAAATAATGCTGCAATGAATATGGGGTGCAGATGTATCTTCAACATAGTGATTTTGTTTCTCAGTATAAATACCCGAAATTGCTGGGTCACATGGTAATTCCATTTTTAATTTTTTTTTAATAATTTTATTTTATTTTTTTATAGAAGCATGTTTTATTTATTTATTTATTTTGTTTGTTTGTTTGTCTGTTTATACATGCACTGGGTACAGTCAGAAGCGCGGGAGGGTGAGAGAATTCACCAGAGCCAGAGTGGGGAGCAGAGCAGGCAGAAGGACCGAAGTACACTGCTGAGAGGAGCAGTGGGCGGCAGGAGAGGTCTGCGCGCCACGTGGGATCCTCCTCTGGTGGCCGGGGAGCAGCCGGGGATCGAACCGGCGCCGCAGAGGCCGCGGGCAGCTTCGCAACCCAGCGCTCAACCGCTGCGCCACCGGGGAGGCCCCTCCATTTTTAATTTTTGAGAAAACTTCATCCACACTGTTTTCATAGTAGACACTATGCCAACTTACATTCCTACCAACAGGGCACAAAGATTCCTTTTTTCTCCATTACCTCACCAATATTTTTAAAGATAGTCATTCTAAGGTATGTGAGGTGCTATCTTGTGGTTTTAGTTTGTATTTTCCTCAAGACTAGTGATATTGAACAACTTTTTAGGTACTTGTTGACTACTTGAATACCTTCTTTGGAAAACTGTCTACTCAAGTCCTTTGTCCATTTTAAAATTGGATTATTTGGATTTTTATTGAGTTGCATGAGTTCTTTATATGTCTTGATTATTAACTCTTTATCAGGTATATGACCCACAAATATTTTCTTCCCTTTCATATGTTGTCTTTTCATTTTTGTTGATGCTTATTTTTTTCTCTGCAGAGGATTTAGTATGATATAGTTGCACTTTTTTTTTCTTTTGTTGCTTATGCTTTAATGTGTTGTATGCAAAAAATTATTTGCCAAGACCCATGCTAAGATGGATTTCCTCTATGTTTCCTTCTAGGAGTTTTATAGTTTCAGATCTTATAGTTAAGTCTTTAATCCATTAATATCTGAAGGGGTTCTGAAGAATTATAAAGTTTAAGAACCACCAGTATAGAGGATTTTTAAACAGAAATATTTCTACTATTGCTTTTCTTGTGAATCTGTGTGTTCTGAAATATTCCAGACAAAACTTATATTAGGATCTCAAATATTTAGGGTTGTCAAGGTTTCTAAATACATGGCTTTGTAAATGATGTATTGCAAACTGATCTAAGCTAATATGTTCATACAGATTTTAGGTTGTTTGGGTGGATAGCATTAGCCAGCAAAAATTGTCAGATAAGTAAGTGGAAAAGTGGTAACCCATAACCTAACTATCAAGTTATGATAAAGGCAGCTTTAATGTGATTTAGACAGCTGAACAAGATTTAAAGAGGTTAGAGTTGCTTTTACAGGTGAGAGTTGCAAACACTAGGTGAGGTGAAGTGAGGGCAGTGATTGCAATGAGTGACAATATCATCACCCAAAAACAATCTGAAAATTACAGCAATGTTTCCACCTGACAAAAGGAAACATAGGCATGACAAAAATTTATGGCTAATATTTATCAAGCACTGATCTCAAGCTCTGTGGCATGCTAAATTCTTAATATACTTGAATTTGTTTAATCTTTATAATAATAATTTGAGGTTGATGTCCAAAAATTAGACTTGGAGGAATTAAATAACTTTCTCAAAGTTAACAAACTGGTGAGTAGGTAAACCAGTATTTAAGTCTTTTTACGTGACTCCAAATCCCATGTGTTCATTAAAAGGAAGAGAGAGAAGAGAGTGATATGGCTTAGCAACTGCACATGTCAAAATTATGTAGGGATTTTGTGCAACATGAACCTAGGCATGAGTCAACAGTTTGATACAGCTGTCCAAAAATTGAATTCAACCTAAAAATGATCTAATAATAGTAGCTCATGTCTATTAAGTATTGGCCCAAGCCATATGTGAGACTCTTTTCTAAGCACTTCACATGTATCAACTCCTTTTGTCTTCACAACAATCTTGCTAGGTCATTCCCTTTGTTTAGAAGAAAGAACTTAGACTCAGAAGGGTTAAAAACCCTGTCCAAGTTTAGAGCAGCCAGAATGTGGTGATTAAATGGGAGGAGGCTTCTCTGTCCTCTTCTGACTGTGCCTACGCCTTCCCTGGCTTCAGTAAATGTGTCTGTAGCAGTAGGTGGAGGATTCTGAGTTCATGCCTTTCTAGTCATTATCTACACGAGTGATTTTTTCATATAGTACAGGAAGTTTGCCTGGGGAATTGGTAAAATGGAGAGCTCCCATCCCCATACTTGGAGGTGATGATTCAGATTCAGCATTTTACACAATTGCCATCCTTTGAGGATGCTCTAGAAATACCAGTTTGAGTGTTCTTCATGGCAGTCCAAGAGTGGCCCAAGATGAAATATTTCAGGTACAGGGAAAAAGAATATGGAATTAAGAAGTTAAGAGGAGGCTTAAAATTACATGACATTATGTAAGGAGGGGTATTAATTTTTATTTATACACCTTGATATTCATTGTTATTTTTTTACAATAGCTTTGTTGCTTTTATGATCATAACAGTCATAAAAATCATAAAACATCCAGTAAAAATAATAACTTTGTGAGTATATTGTGATGCTGGAAATCTGCACAGTAATTTTTTCAATTACATTTTTTCCCACATCATTATCACAACAAAGTCCATAGTTTATATTATGTTTCACTCTTGCTGTTGCATAATCCATGGATTTTGAAACTTGTATAATACTTGTATCAACCATTGTATTAGCCCACTGACTAGTTTCACTGCCCTAAAAATCCACTGAGCTCACCCATTCATTCTGCCTTTCCTACCACTCATACCTCCCCCAACCATCTGGAACCCCTGACAACACTTTTACTGGCTCCATAGCTTTGCCTTTTCTGCTATGTCACCTAGTTGGATTAATACAATATGTAGTATATAGCCTTTCAGATAGACTTTTTTGGTAAAAGACTTTTACTATGTGTTGTTTTGTAACTTGATAGTTCATTACTTTATATCACTGAATAGCAGACAATTGTATATCTCTACTACAATTTGTTTATCATTCACCTATTGAAGGACATCTTGGGTGCTTCCATGTTTTGGCAATTATGGTAAAGGTGCTATACATATTTGTGTGCAGGGTTTTTTTTTTTGTATAGGCATATTTTAAAATTCAATTTAGGTAAATACCAAGGTATGTTCGCTGAATCATTTATAAGAGTGTTTGGTTTCACTAAAATCTACAAAACTATCTTCCAAAGTGGCTGTACCATTTTGCATTTCTACCGTCAATGAATGAGAATTCTTGTTGTTCCACATACTGGTCAGCATTTAGTGTTTTGGATTTTATCCATTCAAGTAGGTGTGTAATGGTATCTCACTCATTGTTTTGATTTGTAATTCCTTAGTCATGTGTGATGCTGGGCATAATTTCCTATGCTTATTGGCAATTTGCATATCATCTTTGGCGTCTTGTCTGTACAGCTATTTTACTAGTTTTAAAAATTGGGTTGTTAATTTTCTTCTGTTAAGTTTTAAGCGTTCTTATTTTAGAGAATAGTCCTTTACCAGATATATCTTTTGCACATTATTTTTTGTCAGTCTGTGGCTTGTCATCTCATTCCCTTGACAATGTCTTTTGCAGAGTAGAAGTTTTTAATTTTAATGAAGTCCAACTTGTTAGTTTTTTTTCTTTCATGGATCATGCCTTTGGTGTTTTATCTAAAAATTCACCAACAAACCCAAGTTCTCTAGAATTTCTCCTGTGTTATTTTCTGAAGATTTTGAAGTTTGACATTTTATATTTAAGACTGTGATCAGTTTTTGGCTTGTGGATGTTGAGATACTGCAGCATCATTTGTTGAAAATACTCTCCTTTCTCCTCTGAATTGACTTTGCTCTTTGGGCAAAGATCTCTTGACTATACTTGTGGAGGGTCTTTTTCTGGGCTACTTTGTGCCATCAATCTACTTGTCTATTCTTTCTTCAATCCCACACTGCATTTTTCTAAGTCTTAAAGTTGATTAATGTTCGTCCTCCAACTTTGCTCTTCTTCAAGATTTTGTTGACTGTTCAAGATCTTTCTGCTTCTGTGTGTAAAGTTTAAAATCAGTTTATTGATTACTTGCTGAGATTTTGACTGGGACTACATTGACTCTATATATCAAGTTGGAAAGAACTGACATCATAAAAATATTGAGTCTCCCTATTCATGAACATGGAATATCTCTCCATTTATTTAGTTCTTTGATATCTTTTATCAGAGTTTTGTAAATTTCTTTATATATGCCTTGTACATTATTTTGTTGCATTTATACTTAAATATTTCATTTTTGTGCATGTAAGTGATATTATATTTTAAATTACAAATTTCAATCATTCATTGTCTATATATAGGACAACGGTTGGCTTTGGTACATTAATCTTGTATTCTGTAAATGTGCTACAATTTATATTTGTTCCAAGTAGAAAGCTGCTCAATTCTTTGAAGTTTTCTGGGTAGAGATTTTGTCATCTGTGAACAGAGACAGTTTATTCCTTCCTTCCCAATAGGTATACTTTCAATTTCCTTTTCTTAACTAATTACATTTGCTAGTACTAGCAGTACAGTACTGAAAAGGGGTGGTGAGGAGACATGCTTGTCTTGCTCTTTATCTTAGCAGGGGAATTTCTAGTTTTTTACTATTTTGTGTGATGGAAGCTGTAGGTTTTTGTAGATATCCTTTATTAATTTGAAGACATTCCTCTTTATTTCTAGTTTGCCCATACATGATGGAATTTAAATATAAAAAGAACACAAAGTAGTGTGTATAATTTGATTCGGATTTTGGGAGCAACAACAACAAAAAGTTTTGCATTCAAAAAGTGGAAGAGAATACACTTAGACTTCAAAGTAGAAATTTTGGACTGGATAACGGGGGGTTTCCTTCTTTACATCGTTCTGTATTTTCTAAATTTGCCCTATGAAAAATAACACTATGAAAAGTGATTAGGTGTTCTGGAGTGAAAGTCTTGTAAAGTGCCATTAGAGGCTGAATTAAATGGAGATGCAAGAGAGAACGGATTTAGTAATTGGGTCATCCAGGAGAATGTAAGCTCTCTGAGGACCAGACCTAACTAAACCATTCCCACAGCGTAATAAATCAATTCACCTTGTGCCTCTGCTTTGTGTATGTAATGCCATTTATTTGCTTTGGCATTCTGGGCATGATTTATGTGGCTACGGAAACCAGGTTTCTGTCTTCCCAAGTAGTTTTACTTATTTTAGAACAGGCAGAGAGATTGACTAAGAGATTGAAACTGAATTGCACTACTGAACCAGGAGCAATACGACCTGGAAAGTCTTAAGAGAGGGGAGCAGGAGCGCGCCCAAGCCTCTAGGTTTGCCGGACCCAGCGCGGGTTTCCGGGCCAGCTCTGTTTGGAGAGCATCCCGGGCGGCGCGAAGAGGGCAGCAGCGCCCCCAGCTGGCTCCTGCGCTCCAGGCTGGGCCCATCCCGCTCGCCCAGGTGCCTCGAGAGCGCACCCCGCACGCAGTGTTCAGCCGGATTCCAGGATCCCGCGCCCGCGGAGTGTTGGGGACCGCGGCGGCGCGGACAGCGACCAGCAAGAGGCGCGGCGCCCGCGCAGCCCCTGCCGCCCGCTCGCTGCAGCGAGCGCCACGGACCGGCTGGAGCCGGGCTCGGCTGCCGCGCCCGCGTTGCGCCGCTCGCCGCGGAGCCGCTCGGGGGCGACCCACGCGGGCGCGCACAGGCGGCACCGAGCGGCCGGTGCCTAGCGGACCCTCGGCGGGCTGCGCGCCCACCTTTCCCCGCGTCGCGACTGCAGGCTGCCCGGGCCCGTGGCCCCTCCGCCTCAAGTCTGGGAGCTCCCGGCCCCACTCTGCCGTTGCCTATGGGGATCCGAGAGTTTCCCGGCGGCGCACCCAGGGGCAAAAGCATCACCATGTGAGTAGCTCCCCGGGCGTGGGTGCGCAAGCGGGCTGGAGGGCGGAACGCCGGGGTGGCCCTTTGCAGCCGGACACCGGCAGACTGGGGCTCGGAAGGGACAGCGCGCGCGGTGGGCTGCTCTGGAAGTTTAATGCATCCTCTGCCTTGCCACTCGCTCCAACCTGCACTGCCCGAGGCACCCAGGATCGGGCGCCGGAGACGGGACCCGACGCCCGGGCTGCCAGGGGAGCTGCGTGGGTGGCGGGCGGCGGCAGGGAAGAAGCGCCGACCCCGCAGTAGCACCTGCCCTTGGAGAGTCTGGGCCGCGCCCCTGCTCGTCAGGGGATCTGCTGCTCACCAAATCTCTCCGTTCTCTGTCCTCGCTCCCCTTCCCCGGCCACCTGCCCGCGGACTTAGTGCCATGAGGAGGTCACCGGACGTCAGCCCCCGGAGACTATCGGACATCAGCCCCCAGCTCCGGCAGCTAAAGTACTTGGTGGTGGATGAGGCGATTAAGGAGGATCTGAAATGGTCACGCTCCGTGGAGGACCTCACCAGCGGGCCCGTGGGGCTCACGTCCATCGAGGAGCGGATCTTGCGCATCACGGGCTACTACGGCTACCAGCCCTGGGCAGCGAGCTACAAAAGTAAGACCCCTCATCTCATTTCCCTCCTCCACCAGTCAGCCTCCCTTGTGGTTGTCACAGCAACCTTGGGCCACGCACCCAGGGAAGCATGTATCCCCTTATTCTGCCCGCAGATACAGACCTGGGTACATGGGGAAGGAGGCCCTGTGACAGAGTTCTTCCGGACCTTTGGGAATTTCTGGTTCATTCCCTTACAGCCCCTGTCCCTCCCACACACCTCTCTGGGGTATCCCCTTGCTCCTGAGCTGTGTCACTGTGTAAGAGACAGTCTGGAAAGTCAAGGGATCCTGCTGTGTTGCTTCCTTGCGGATCTGAAAGTGTTACTCGGCTCACATCAGGGCTCAGCTGGCTCAGTTAGAGACTGCAGACTTAGCCAGCATGGATTTTAACTCTTACTGTGTCTCCTAGGCCTGGATGGTGAAGGGCAATTCTTGGGGCTGGCATTTTTAGATCCCACTCTCCTTGCCCTAGGTCTTTATCTGTCCACAGGGTAGGGGCTTTCTTCAGTTCATTCTAGATATTGCCATTTGGTCCCTGAGAGATGGTTGGTGCCAGTTGGAACAGCTGAAACTTTGCTTTGCCCCAGTAGGCCCCAGTTGATGGCTTTGGCAATGCTGTTATCAGGTATACACACATTACCTGTGTGGACACATCTATTTGGTGGACATGTCTTTCTCTCACTTTGGAAGGGAGAAGCTGGCCATGACACCCTGGATACCTATAATTGTAACTGTAATTAGGACGTTCCATCACTATCTTTTGACATGGCGAAGAGGTTGCCATTTACAAACTCAGCCAGTGTAAGAAATGGGTATTGCCTTTATTCCATTGTAATAAAGTCTAACAGTTTAATGGTTTTGAGATATGTGTTTACCTTTCATTGCTTGAAATTGGAACATGCTTTATTGGTCTTTAGGGGGAAAGTCAGGTTTTTGTAATTTAATCATATTGGGCTCTAAAAATATGTTTCTCTTTAGTTTTTTTCTAAAACCCTTGATACCAAGCCAAAGGTCAGTGGTATATTTGCAGTTAGCTGGTTACTTTAAGTTATTTGCAGGAAGAAACATAGGATTTTCATGTTTTGTTTTCATACCTTTACTTGTTTCTAAAGAACGGTGGTGATTGCATTTCACTCTCTGTAAACCTTTAAAAGGTTGTGTCTTCTCCAATCTTCTGCTTCTGCTGCTAAAATGTAGCTGATAAATAGTCTTTGGATCACAGACAAGGGACCAAGTTCTAGACTTTCCAGATGGAAAATACTAGTCATGGAATAACAAGAATGAAAACCTATTAGAAACCATTTCTCTTATGGATAAGGATAGGCCACTCCATATCTGCTTTCTGTTGAAATTTGCAATTTTTTTCTAATCCTCTGCTGTTGATAACTAAAGACAGTGGTACAAATTAGTCCTCACGGAGTACTCTGTTTAGCCCCTGAAGTCATCACAAAGTGTGTCTTTGGTCTTTGTAATTCTTTTTGTGATTGACCCTGTGTGCTTTGCAGAGATTATCACCAAGGTTTGTGACGTTAGAGCTGGTGGCATGCTTTAACAGAGTTGAGGGTGTTTGGTACAAGCATACTGTATCATTAAAGTGGGGGAACAGCCATATGGAAAATGAGTCCCTTTGCCACCAATGGTATTCTTAGAACCCTCTCTCTGGGGCTTCATTGAAGGAATAAATATTAACAGACAGGCAGCAGTGGCCATTGTGATGTGAATAAAATCAGCACATTCCACTGTCCTTATTGTTGATACTTTACTCCAGGATCCTACCATTTTTTACTAAAATGCTTTAGGAGATAACTGACATTTTGATGAATTAATTGGATTTTAAGTTCAAATTTAGAGAAGCTAATGTTTTATGAATAAAGTCAGAGACATTTTAGGGCAGTGATGTGATGGCTTGCCATTTCTATGGAAGTAGAAAAAAATTAATAACGAGGCTTATTTGTTAAAGGTATCAGATATTTTATTTTTTGGTTAATAATCACACTCAACAAACTGGGAGAGATGAGAACAAAATATTCTCATCATCCCCAGGGCAAGTTATGGGATGCTCCAAGCTTCATCCTTGACATTATCAAGTCACATTTCAGTCACCTCCCAAGTAGCTTATCTATGTCCCCACTGAAGAAGTAGCCCATGAGAATTTCTAAATGATTTGAGGGAATAAGTTAGCTGTCTTTGTAGCAGCAGGACTTACTAGAATGACCAAGTATTCACTTTTACTCTCTTGGTTTTGGATCATTGATATGAAGGAGGTCACTGTGAACTTCTATGCTTCTACAGGGTAGAAGTGACCTTTGCTCAATATTCTCAATCCAATCACTGATATTAAAAAGTTTCACCCTAGACAAGAGATAAGCAATTGTTTTTAAAAAATCTAAAAGGCTCCTGGGTCTTGGAGGGATGCTTTATGTGAAACACCTAACTGAGTACTAAACTATAAACAAATAGGTAGAAACGTTGGTTCCTCTTTTCGGGGGCTGAAGTCCACCTAGCTCCACAGTCCATGTTTCTGGACTGCTGGGCAGTATTCCTGGAGATTTCTGGGATTCCTGGCTGGGAGTATATTTACAGAGCCCAGAAAGCATGTATCGATAGTAGTTGCTCAGTAAGTATTTGTTGAATGAGTAATTGGATGCAGCTTAAAACATTGACCTTTGGGAGGGAAAGAGAAAATTTAAGCATATGTTTCTGTAATGATTTGTACCATTTAATTCTATGCTGGCTTTCTGCTAGTTTGGAATTGCTTCACTTCTTCCTTGTTCTTTCATCATTAATGGCATCCTTGGCTTTGAGAATCATAGACGAGACCAGAATTCTTGATAGCAAGTTTTAGTTTGGTCCAGGGTTTCTCAACCTCAGCACTATTGACATTTTGTACTAAATAACTCTTTATTGTGGGTCAATGCTATGATTGTAGGATATTTAGCAGCAACCATAGCTTCTACTGCTATCCAGTATGCCACCTCCTCACCCTGCCTCCTTTGGGTTGTGACATTCAAACATGTTTCCAGACAATGCCAAATGTCCCCAGGAAGTGTACCCCAGGATGAGAATCCTTCATTTACCCTAGTCCTAAATTTATGCTTCAAGAGAACTCTTTTCTGTAGCGCTAACCTATAGGACCTGCCTCCAGAATTCCTGACCATCTCCCTTCGTCTTTCCTGGAGTATTTTTTTTTTATAGAGGCATGTTTTATTTATTTGTTTGTTTGTTTGTTTGTTTGTTTTGTTTATACATGCACGGGGTACAGTCAGAAGCGCGGGAGGGTGAGAGAATGTACCAGAGCCAGAGCGGGGAGCAGAGCAGGCAGAAGGACCGAAATACACTGCTGAGGGGAGCAGCGGGGGGCAGGAGAGGTCTGCGCACCATGTGGGACCCTCCTCCTATGGCAGGGGAGCAGCTGGGGATCGAACCGGTGCTGCAGAGGCTGCGGGCAGCTTCGCAACCTAGCGCTCAACCGCTGCACCAACGGGGAGGCCCTCTGGAGTACTTTTTATATTTTTATAACAATCTGGGTTAGAATAAACAGCCCTCTGAAAGAACCTGTTGCATATGTGACTAATATGATTCCCCACCCACTCACCATAAATTGATGCCTTGGAGAAAGTGCTTCAGAATTCAGAACAAATTGGATAGTTTCCCTTAATGACTTTCTTTTCCCTCCCACCTTATACCACAGCAGAAGAGAAATGACCCACTGGAACCTCTTCTGCTTCCTCTTTTCTTTTTCATTTCTCTGGTGTAGACACCAGTTGGGGAGGAGCCGGCTGCAGAAGGGAAGAGAAGTGGTGAAGTTCAGGAATGTGACATCCAGGGTTAGGCCCTGACCTGGGCATCATGTAAGGAGAGTATCTGGGAGATCCTAGATGGAGGCTGTTATGAGGGATGAAGGAGGATTTATAGATTTTCTTTATTTCCTTTGATTCATTTAGCAAAATATATTGGGGCATTTACTGTGCACCAGAATATAGAGCTAAGTGATAGCAGATGTGGCGCACTGTACAGCTGTGCCTTTATCAAGAAATAAAGTTCAGCAAATGCCTGCATCTAGGAAATGAAATGTGTTTACATTTAGCAAGGATGGTTCACTTTGCAAAGGTTTCCCTGAAGGGTGTTGTCAAATAGTGAGCGCTCAAACATATTTCTAAGTAAAGAAACTTTTTAGCAATAGTGCTGGCTTGGGGGCCGGGGGAGGAAGCACATTGCTTAAAATGAGGTACAACTGTCTTTTGAGTAGAATTATTACTACTTTGTGGTGCTGATACTGAACATATTCAGATAAAAATGATTTTTTAAAATGCTGATGAGTTTACTTTTAAAAGATTTGTAGAGTGGAGGGTGGGCTAGTTTAGTCCCCAAACAACTAGCCTTATCTAGCCCACTCCAGCCTGCCATTGGCAACTTGAACCTAGGCGAGGGTCAGGCAAAAATCAGTTTATCTGGTGGAGGTTTTATAGTTCGAGCTGAGAAAACGTAGGGCACTCAATGACTGACTTGGTTACTAGGAAATCATATTTCAAGATCCTTCAGGTTTCAAATGTCAGAAAGGGGTTGTATGGAATGGTTGTCTGAAGGGAAGGGACCTAAGAGCTATCGTCCTACTCTCCTTGTGCTTTCAATTGGCAAGGAGTATAGGCTGCTGACGTCATCACCAGTGCTAACTGGAGCAGCGGCTCATAGTATAATTGAATTCATGGTGAGCCATTTTTGTTTGAACCTCCCAAAATAGTAAAGGTCAGGTCAGCAATTCAAAAATGACCCAGTTGTAATAGATTTATAATTTGGTTGTAAAAATGAATTTTGGAATGGAGCTTGGCATATGACATATTAGATTGAAAATATTTTTTTTTTTAAAGTTAGACAGTGGCGAGGGGAGGGGGGGTGGCACAAACATCAAGTTTAACATTTCCTAGTTTCATATTCCTGAATAGGAATACATGCTAACAATCTAGCAAAAAGTTTTCTGAGAGTTGAAAGAATTGAAATGCAGAAGTATTCTATTTTAAGGCAACACAATGCACTCAGATCACGGAGGGATTATAAACTCTTTGCGTCTAGTTGTGAAGGGCACATGTTCTCACCTTCAGGGAAGCAGAGTCTTCCAGGCTTTAAAGGAGGCCACGACAAGGAGATTTCTCACTGTTCTCAGAAGTCTGCCCTGGGTGTCTTTACAGAGTGCCTGGCCTATCACTAATTCAGTGAGCCTTTGTCCCTTCCTTTATAGCTGGACAAATTCAGGCTAGCTGCATTAAGAAACTAATTCCTATATGTATGAACTGTTGAACTCTGTAAGCATTTTTCAGAATGTTGGCAAGGTACCCTGAAGGAAGGAGGCGACAGCTTCCATTTCTACAGTGTTGTCGAGAAGCAGAGAAAATGGAATTGGGGGGATTGCATTCACACCCTAATTTCATCCCTTCATAGCAATGTCACCACTGGCTAGGTACTCAACTCTGTTCTCTTATGTATAAAATGGAGCTAATTCAACTGCTTTTCAGGATTTTCATCAGGATTAAATGGAAGAATGTATGTGTATAGGCATCTGTCCCTTTGCCTGGCATCTGTAGATGCTCCTTTGTGATCATTTACTCATTTAGCAAACTTTTTGAGCCTTTACTGTGTGCCAGAATATAGAGCTACATGATGGAAGACACAGTCCTTGCCTTCAAATCTCATAAACTAGAGGGAGAGAAAGTGAAATTGTCTGAAGCTGTAATATAGTGTGATAAAGATGAACTTGGAGTGCTTCGAGAGCTTTTTCTCATCATGTGAGTTCAGTTCAGCAGCTAGATGAGTAATAGGCCACAGAAGGTGGGTAGAGGGGAGGTTTGTATTCCAGGCAAAGGAACAGAATATGCATGGACATGTGCGCAAGCCTTACTAGGAGGAACTCGACTGGAGCACAGTGACACAGGAGGATAAAAAATGAGTTGGACTGTGAGCAGACACTAATTTCAGTATGTTAGGCTCTAGTCATCTGACTTGTCATTGGGAGGGCCACTGACACATGTCACCTTACTCATCCAGACCCCATGTTACCTTATTCACCCAGGCCTCAGTGTCACTTCTCCCTGACCATGTTACCTCTGGTGAAGTCATTGCCAGGGGCTCCTGTTGAGTTGTTACATTTCTAACATTGTCATACCTAGTTTAAGTGTGGGGCTGAGACTTTCTGATGGGAAAGCTGTGTAAAGGCAGGGTTCATTACTGTATCTCCAGCCTGCAGTGTGGCTCTTGGCACATAGAACTGTGATGATTTGACCCCCAGATTACAGAGTATCTCTGGCACTTAAGTCAGTAACATTTGTTAAATTTGATGAAAAGCCATTTACACACACACACACACACACACACACACACACAAATGGCTCTTATGCATTGACATTTCAGAATTATTCTGCATTTCTCAGTCTCCTGGGTGTTTCCAAAAACTCAGCTAAAAACACCCACAAGGAGTCACACTCCTAAAGCTTATGATATCAGTTTTTTGTCTCATTTTGATAATCTCACTTTAGATAGGAAAAAATGAACAGGGCCCAGGCAAGAAGAGAAAATGGATCAATAGGAATTGAAAACGTGCTCTACAGGCAAGAATAAACTTATTGGCGAACAAGCCTCAGACATGTCTGTGAGAACAGTGAGATCTGACACCTTTGGGACTGTCTTCCCAGGACACCAGGATCCCTATTGTCCTGCACACATCCTCACTAAATTAACTCAACCAGTACCTCCCTCTTCAAATTTGAGATTAAATCCAGGAGTTTGTGGTCTAGTCTAGGGTGATCTTTTGAGTAGAGGGGTGAGGTGAAGGAGGTCTCCTGGTTTCTGTGTGGATAGAGAAGTAGAGAAAACTGGCCTCTAAAAAGAGAAGAATCAGGCAGGTGGGTAAAGCAACTCAGAGCCTTGGCAGTTACCCCAGGCTCCAGGAGACAGCCCTGCCACATAAGCAGATGCTGGGCTTTGTTCCTGCATTGCAGATTCTTGTTGGGATAAGATATCTGAGCCATTTCTACTCAGGCCCATGTAATACAAAACAAGGATGTATATACCAAAGAATTTTCCACAGGAAGTAAGAAATCACTTGCTGATAGCTAAGCTAAAGAAGGTCCTAGAACCTCCGTCTCCAGAGGACTTCTGAAAGAGGGGAACGCCCGATGGCCCCAGGTGAGTAAAGTGTTTACTTATCCCGTGGCAGGGGCTGACTCACTTATTCCCACATGCTGTCTTTTGGTTCAATTCAATGGTGAGTGTGTGTGGATCAGCAGAGGAATAGACTGATTTGTTTCCTTATCTTATAGCAGATCCTAGGAAGGAAGTTGTATAATTAGGCACCTGGTAAATTCTTTTGGTTAACCATGGTGACAAGCCCTTGAGCAATTGCCTCAGACATAGGCACACATTTCTCTCATGTAGCTTGAGGCAGCCTTAATTTATGACAGTATTTGCGATTGTAGGGAATAAATTGCTCCTCTCATGTGACTCGCTGTATAGAAAGCCAGAGGCTGTTTTGGAATCCTGAGGCATAGAGAGAGTCAGTGTAACTTCTCAGAATAGTTTCTAGTTTTGACAAATGTTTTCTGTGACATTTAAATTTTCTCCTTGTCAATCTGCCATGGATCATCTACAGGACTTGACTAGATAAGAATCTATTAGAAGATTATTTTTATTCCTCTTCACCATCTACTTTGTGACAATGTAGTGTTAATAAAAATTTGGGCACGTCCCCAGAGCTTTATTCAAAGGGTTGGAAGAAAGTTATGTCTTAATGAATGTTGACTTTGCTTCCCTATTTTTCTTATTAGAAATTGAGTCTGCTCATTGTCAATAAATGTAAGTTAAAATGTTCTTTTCTTTTGAAAAATGAATATAATTATGACTGCAGGTATGACACAGTGGGGTTTCCTGCTGCCTCTTTCTCATGCCATTCATGTGTGGGAGTTTAAGAAACAGTTTTCAAATGTCAAATAAATAAATGAATAAAAGAAAAGAAAGGAAAAACAAAGCAGTTTTCATGGAGAAGCACATCATGCTGGTGTGTGATATCCAGGAAGAACTTGATGCCCCTACTCTTTACATTTTTAAAAAGAATTGGCCTTTGAAATAGTTTGAAGACCATTTAAATGTGAAAACCTAGAACAATAGATTTCAAGGGTTTATCCAGACTTTTTTCTCTTTTTCTTTTTATCGAGGTAACAGTAGTTCACAACACCGTGTAGGTTTCAAGTGTAGTTTCTCACTTCAGCAACTGTATATATCATACCTAAACTTTTAAATATTAAGTCAGGTCCTCCCCGGTGGCGCAGTGGTTGAGCGCTGGGCTGCGAAGCTGCCTGCAGCCTCTGCAGTGCCAGTTTGATCCCCAGCTGCCAAGTGAGGGTCCCACATGGCGCGCAGACCTCTCCTGCCACCCGCTGCTCCCCTCGGCAGTGTGCTTCGTCAGTCTGCCTGTTCTGTTCCCTGCTCTGGCTCTGGTGAATTCTCTCACCCTTCCGTGCTTCTGACTGTACCCAGTGCTTGTATAAACAAACAAATAAATAAATAAATCTTTTAAAAAAATATTAAGTCAGCATTTGGTTTTATTAAATATTCAGCATAAAAATCTTTCATAGGCTTATCATCTTTATGCAGTGCATGTGTTTTCAGTTCATGTAAATAAAATTTATATACTTTGACTTTATCCTCAAACCCTAGGAAAACTTGGAACTTGTGTATATGTAATTGTGTTTTGCTATGTGTAACCTATATAGTATCTTGTGATTCTCTCAGAATACTCTGAGGAGTGTCAATATGGTAGCTGGAAGGGGGAGTAAGAACCCTTTCCATCTAGATCCCACTGCCACCATCTCCCACTTAAAAAGCACATGGGCCAGACAGGGCTTCAGAAAACCACTGCATGAAATTTCATACACTACTTACAAAGGGGTTCATTTGACAAATCAATAATGAGTCAAAGAACAGAATCTACTATGAAAGCTTATGCACATGTTCCTCCATATATCCATTAGTCTACTCATTCATTCATTCATTCATTCATTCAGATATCAAATGGCATTTACTTGTCCCCTGGCAGGGGGATGAAATAGGGCAGTAAATATCTTCATTTTTAAGAGACATGTATTTTCTATGGTATAATTACTCTTTCCTAGACTATTACCTAGTGGGGAGACAAGAAGATCCCTATCGATATTTGTCCTGGGGTCATCGCACAGGTATCCTCCATGTTTTTTTTTTTTTTTTTTGTGCTTTCTTAACTAAATGTCTGTGAATATTTTAGATCAACATTGACCAGCCTTACACTAAACTCTACATGGTATTGGATAATATTTTAATCGTAGGGCATCATGAACAACCGATTAGCAGCAGGATAGAATATTAAGCCTCAGGGAACTTCTTTTTCTTCTCCTATGGAACCTTGAATGCTGCTGCTAAACTCAGTTCTAATTTGTTGATTTGATATATCTCGCTTTTCCTTCTTTCATGAAATGGTGTAACAACAAAGATTTTTAACTGGGTTGATGAGATTAAGCAACTAACCCAGCACATTTCTTCCCTGATGTTTTATGCTGCAGGCATTCTGCTTCTCTCTGCTCTAAAGAAAGCTGGCATGAGATGTTTTTCTTCCTTTAACTAAAGGCCTTGTGGAAATAGCAATGGACTGGAACTCAGAGGAGTTGGGGCTTTCCTTCCAAGTCTACCTATTCTTTCCTACACTGCTGTACATTCTGTTTGTGAAATTTCTCCAATTCATTTAAGACACAATTCCCATGTCTGTAGAGATGCTCTTTTGAAGATGTTCTCTTGGCTGTTCATCTTCAGAGTCAGGGAACCTTCTAGTTCATATTGATGTGAAGAGAATGCTGCCTTAAGGGACATCTCTATCTTTTATTTATTAGTAAAAATCAAAATGTCCTCATTAATATGACCATTACTTTGCATAATGTTGAGAATGGTAAGAAATGGACTTCCATCCAGCCATTGCCTTCCATCGTTGTTCCTGGAGACACTTTGATGTGGATGCACCTAAGACTCAGGGATGAGGCTGAGCTAAAATATAGGATAGGATTGTGTTTTGGGGGACAGTCTCACTCCTTTCTTCCTCTCTTGCTTGCCTCTTTCCTCAACCCCCACCTTTTCTTTGTGCTGTGCTTGGAAGTCTGAGCATCTTTGGATGGATGTTTCCCTAACAGTCAGCAAATGGCTTAGGGTCACTTAAATCAACCCCTAGGAGCCTGATTTCTCTGCTGTTCTCTGGTTGATTTGATTCCTTTAGGGAAGGAAGGTGGTTTAGGCCTCAGGCACCCTTGGCCACTTAATGCCTGCTTAAAAACTAGAAAGTGATAACAGTTATCTTCTAGTGGCTTAGAGCTCTAGGTCCCAAGGCCTCATTTTCAGGTAAAGGTGTGAGAGAGGCACATAGTGTAAAGAAAAATCGCACCTTCCTTTCTTTTTTTGATGTTGCACACAATATTCTTTGTGTAGTATTTCACTGTTGACATGAGTGGGGGCTGAAAGGGTGGCGTTTTATTTCACATTAAACAATTCTGTGACACTGTCTATAACATTACACTTTGCCTCAATTCTGACATTCTCTACCTGGAGATTGCATCAGATCCGGTAGGCAAGGGCTTCATCCAATGAGCCCACCACCACTTCACACACCAGTCCTAAGTCAGAAATCCAGGTGTCAGCTGTGCTTCTGCCCAAGTGGCTATAAATGGAAGATTCCTACAGTTTTCTTGGGCCTGATTAATTTGCTAAAGTGGCTCACAGAACTCAGGAAAATGGTTGATTACTAGATTATCAGTTTATTATAAAAGGACATAGCTTAAAAACAGTTCAATGGAAAAATGCATAGGACAAGTGATGCTGGAAGGCTTATGTAGCTTTCATACCCTCTCTGGGTACACCAGCCACCCCTTTCTCTGTGTGTCTCTTAAGCTGTCCCTCTCAGTAGGGGGTCCTCTTGGGTTTTATGGAGACTTCATTACATTGGCTTGACTGATGTGTAAACCATTGGCCATTGGCTACTGATTGGACCTCTGCCCCTCCCAGAAGAGGGGCCTGGAACTGAAAGGTCTAACCCTTTTAATCACAGTTGGTTTCCTTGGCAACCACCCCATCCTTATGGTCTTTGCAAAAGTCTCCTCATTCACATAAACGCAAGTGCGGTTGAAAGAGGTTTCTCATGAATAACAAAAGATACCATTTTCCATTATTGCTCTTATTTATCACTTAGTAAATTCCACGCTTTTTAGAAACTATGCTAGAAATCGAGAAAGAAACAAAATTTGTATTTCTTATAATGAATCACAAAATCACACATGGGTGTAAAGACATTTTAGAGGCAATTGGAAAAATTTGAACTGCTGCTTATCATTTAATGGACCATTGTTATTTTTCTTGGGCCTGGTGATAGTATGATTATGTAGGAGAATATCTTTACTCTTAAGAGATACTGAATTATTTAGGGATAAAGTGTCAGGTCTGTAATATACTTTCAAATAGTTCAACAAAAATAAATACAGCTAATAGATAAAAAATGGGATGCAATTTTAATTTGGGGAATCTAAATGATAGATATATGTGTGTGTATTGAACAGTTTTCTCAATCTTTTTATAAAGTGGAATATTGTTTTATTGAGGTAATGTTGGTTTACATTGTTGTTCGTATTTTGGGAGAAGAGGGCCTCCTCCCCCCAAGTATTATCACCATAGTGCACCTACCACCCCAGCACCGATATTCCACCACCTTAGTGCATTGTGCTGCCTCCCCACCTTGCTCTTCTTTCCCACCCTCTCCCTCCCCGCCTCTGCAGTCCTCATCTCTGTAGTCAATTTTCAAGAGTTAGTTCTTAAATTTGGCTTTATCTGTTCCTTTATTTAGTTTCTCTATATTCCACTTATAAGCGACACCATTGGCATTTGTCTTTCTCCTTCTAACTTACCTCATTTGTCATAATCCACATAAAGGGGAATATTTTCAAATAAAAATGTCTTTATTCCAGCCAATGACAAAACATAGCCCATATCTGAAAGGGAACTACTCTATATTTGGTTTAGGGTTATTTGTCAACCTAGATAGCTAAATCAAGACATAGATGGAGTTTGTTTGAAGCCAGAGGTGGAGCTGCATTCAGGAACCGGTGCTGTAGACACAGGAGGCTCCCTGAAGGCTTTGGGAAGGTTGTATTTATGGACAAAAAGTTCAAAGAGTTGAACTTTTCCGGCCAGTGTCCACACAGGACATTCATCAGTCAAGGATGGAGAGGGGTTCTTGGTGGGTGTTCTTTGCTCAGGAGATAAGGTTCAGTATTCTGTAAATCAGGTAAGTGCTGGAGATCAGTCTCTTGAGTTTGTCTTAGGAAGCAGGCATGAGATTATCTATTTTATATATCCTCTGGTTCCTTTTTTTTTTTTTTTAGATTTATTTATTTACTTATACAAGCACTGGGTACAGTCAGAAGCGCGGGAGGGTGAGAGAATTCACCAGAGTCAGAGCGGAGAGCAGAGCAGGCAGACTGACGAAGTACACTGCTGAGGGGAGCAGCGGGTGCGGCAGGAGAGGTCTGTGCGCCATGTGGGACCCTCGCCGGCCGCCGGGGATCGAACTGGCGCTGCAGAGGCTGCGGGCAGCTTTGCAACCCAGAGCTCAACTGCTGCGCCACCGGGAAGGCCCTCTCTGGTTCTATTTTACATTGAAATCTTGCACACATGGCGTCAGAATTTAGTCAAAAAGTAGAGAGAACTGTGTGAACTCTGACAAGTGGCCTCAGGGAAAGTGGAGGCTCCTGTCTTAAAGGCAGCACTGATAGCAGCTCCCAGGGGCCTTGAATTCTGCATTGTCTCCCAGGTAGGACATGCTAGTAGGGTATGATCTGGATGTTTCTGTCCCTTCCAAATTCATGTGTTGAAATTCTAAACCTCAATGTGATGGCCTAAGGGGTTCTTTGGAGCCTGAATGGGTCATGAGGTGGAGCTGTCATGAATGGGATTTGTGCCCTTGTAAAAGGAGGCTGGAGAGCTGGCTCACTTTTTATGCCAAATGAGGGCACAGGGAGAGCCTGACTGATCTCATCATCCTGCAGAGGGTTCTCACCAGAACCCAACCCTGCTGGCACCCTGATGCCAGACTCCCAGCCTCCAGAAGTAGAGAAATAACTGTCGTGCTCCGTGTATGTGCTCTGTTGAAGCAGTTCAGGCTGACTCAGACACAAAGGCAGTATCTGTCTCAGTTTCCCTTGGCCACCTCTGGCCATACCACATCCCTCCAACATGCTCAACACCTGTGCATTTTTTAGGACCTAGATTGTGATGAAAGTGTCATGGGTGTACACTTAACTTCTGAGCTCATCCAGCTGTGTACAGTAAACATGTACAACTTGCTGTTGCTGTATGTCGGTCGTCCTGCTGGGGTCCAACATCCATTTCTAAAATAAGTAAGTGCTGGGAATGTAATGTACAGCCTGGCGATTACCATCTATAATGCTTTTTTTTTTGGAGATTTGAAGGTTTCTGGAGAGTAGACCTTAAAATTCCCATCACAAGGAAAAAGTTGTGACCGTGGTGATGCACGTTAGCTAGACTGACGGGGATGATGGGTATACACAGAGGTCAAATCATTGTGCATATACCTGAAACTAACATGTTGATTATATTTCAATGCTAAGCAACCCATCGTCCATTATATTGTTTCACAATTTTTAAATAAAATTAATAAAGGAACTTGCTCTTTGCCCTGTGAGACTTGTCTCACGTTCCAGGATTCTTTTGATGAACAAAACCTAATTTTTTAAAAGAGATTTAGAGTTATAGCCTTCTTCTCTACCTCGTTTAACTTGGAACCCCATAAAATAAAACCTGCTTGAATTTGGAGACTACTCGCCTTCCCTGAGAAGTGAGAGGTAGCAGAGCATTAATCTCAGACACGCTGCAGGTTGCGTTTCCAGGGCGGTGTCTCTGGAATGCTGCCTCTCATCTCCTGTTGTATTTTACTTTTCATTTATAATTGTGCACTCTGTCTTTCCTCCTGGCTCTCCAGGATCAGGCTGAGGCCATAGAGGGAAGAACCTCCCTTTTGAGGGCTGCTTCCAAAGAAACTGCTACCTGGAGAAGGTTGCTCTGCTGGCAAAGGAGGAAGAAGCAAAGTGATAGCCAAGTTTCCTTCCTTGCTCTGGGACTCAGGGACTAGGAAGAATCCTGCTTGCCTTTAGCAACTCAGAACATTCATGTGCCGATCCCAAGGAAGGCCTCATCATCGCTGTTTGTAACTGCAGGAACTCACAGAGTAATAAAGAGATTATGCAGGGATAGTGGTAATTTTACCTCAAGGTAAATACTGAGAATTGGAGGCAACATTTTGTTATGGGTGTTCCCGTGATAAACAGGGAAGAACTACTTTTTCAGAATAAGTAAAAGGGAGACACTGCTGTTGGGATCAGCCTTGGAATGTAGAAAGCAGAGTGCCTCAGTATATTAAAGAGCAAGTAGTCTTTGACGTGGGAGCAGGAAGAATTGATTGGTTTTGGAATAAACTATGCACAAGGTCAGAGACAGAGTACTGGGTGGAAGGCTAGAGTGGGGTTTGAATTTCAAGCACTCTTCAGGGGAAGCAGTGTGCACGAAGGTGCTAAAACCAAGGGAGGAGAGATAGCAGCTGCTTTGTAAATCTGTTGTGAGCATTCTTGCAGTTGTCGTAGATGAATATTAGCTCTCATTTCTCTTGGACATACAATCAGGAGTGGAATTTCAGGATTGTAGAGTTGTGGCTGCCTAATTCCAAGGTTATCTCCAGAAATCCCCATTTCTGATATTCAGCACTTGAATCAGCCACTCTCCTTGAGGGTGGGTGGGGCCTGTGAGTTGCTTCTGGCCAATAAAATGTACCAGAGATGGCCTGTCACTTCAGTGACGATGTGCTACATGTGATTCCATCATGCCAGCAAACTTGTTTTATATCCTCTCTCTCTTGCCAGCCTGGATGAAACAGTGTCTATGTTGGGGGACCTGCATAGCCTTTAATTGTTGAGGTGGCCTCGGCCAATAGCCTGCAAAAACCTGAAACTCTCAGTTCTACAACCATAGGGAACCGATTGTTGCTGATAGCCATGCAAGTAGAAAGGCAAACCCTTCCCTACTTGGACCTCTAGATGAGAGCAAGACCTGGCTGACGTCTTGATTTCAGCTTTGTGTCAAGAAAGGAGTGAAGAATAGGCTGATGATGCAATCCTCCGCAAGGGTAAGGAAACAGAATCAAGCATTCAGCTGCTCCCAAATTCTAGTCCTGGTTCTTCCACTTACTAAGTGGGTTTTATTGACTCTCAACCAGCCTGGCCATCCCTTATGTTCTATAGTCAGTGAAAGGATTTGATAAGATTATATCCTCAGTCCCTACCACCATAAGATTTTAATGGATGTAAGGTTTATCTAGAACATGAGGAAACATTGATTCTCTAAATGAAATAAAATTTAGAGGTAAAGCAAAGAAAACAAAAAGGCCAAGAAAACCTGCATGCTCTCTGGATGATGATCCCAATGTATGTGCCCTCAACAGTTTACAGTGGGTGAAGCCCGTGACTTGACTTCTTGATACTAAGTCACTGGGAGGGAAAATCCTTGCTTTTTTCTTATTCTTTGTTGGTACATTGGCCAAAAAATATATTGACCAACTCTTCTTTTTTTTTTTTTTAAAGATTTATTTATTTTTATACAAGAATTGGGGTATAGGCCAGAGATGCACGGGAGGGTGAGAGGATTCACCAGAGACAGAGTAGGGAACAGAACAGGCAGATGGACCGAAGTACACTGCTGAGGGGAGCAGCGGGTGAGACAGGAGAGGTCTGTCCCGCCATGTGGGTTTCTCCCTGGCCAACCGGGAATCGAACTTGTGCTGCAGTGGCTGCGTATTGCTTCATAGGTTGCGTCTTAACCCCTGTGCCACCAGGGAGGCCCGACCAACTCTTCTTTAATTATGTTAAAATGCCAAAACATGGTAGAGTCAATATTTACATGTCAAAGCCTTGAAAATAACAATTTAAGGTTCTAACGCAACCCTTAAGGAAAATGAGGATCTCTATGAAGTCACAGGACATATGATCCTGGGGTTACACTTTTTAAGGGGCAGTAAGGACAATGGCAGACTTAATATTGATTTTCCCTGGATTATTTCTGTAAAGCAACTATAGGATTTTGAATACCATATGATTTTGCTCACAGGTGATTCATGAAGAACTAACACAAATGAATGGCCACAATAAAGCCAAAATAGCCAAAATAAACTTTCAGACTCTAAAACTAAATGAATGGTTACCATAAGGGAAAGGGAGAGGAGTGGCTAAGGGTCACATGTGTGTGAAGGATTGGACTTTTGGAAGAATTAGACCTAGAGTGATAAACTTATGTTGATTTATAATGATGCAGCCCAGAAGCTTATCATGTTATAATGCAATGTTACATTAATAAAAAAATTTAGAAAGCTTCTTGAAAAAGAAATCACACCACTGTAGTGGCCACCAGGAAACTGAGTGGGTCTTTGTGGTGAGCAGCTCTATAGAGATGGTGCTGGCAGAAGCTCTTCTTGGAGATGAGAGAGATAATAGAAAACTTGAAAGGGCTGGAGGACAGAGTATGGGCATTGTCCCTTTGAGAACTATGGGTAAGGGAAGCCCCACCATGGCCCACCCCCAGACATAGAGCAATATGCTTTATCATTGGCGGATGCTTATAACCAGAGTTGTCCCTGAAGCAGCTTATCAAGGCAAGCAGCTTATCAGAGCGAGAAGCACTTGGTTGTTCTTGGTGTTCATTGCTGCAGGTGTTTCCTTTGATACCTTGTGGGGAAGATAGTTATGGTGTGCCCTTTGATTATCTCTCGCACTGCTGTGAGGTCTTATCATTTCCTACTTGGAAAACTGTGGCTGTTAATAGGCTGAGGTGAGGAGTATTGAATAATTCATTCATAGAGCCCTTGTATTTTTATGTGGTTCTCAGAGTCCTGTTGATGTTTGTAAACCTTGCAAAAAAGAGAATTACCCCCAATATACCATGTGACAGATAAAGATATAGATATATGATTTCATCTATATCAATCTGAAAAACTGGCAACACTCATCTGATGACAATGTCAGAAAGTGGCTACACTTAGGTGCATGGACTGGGAAGGGCTTGAGGAAAATATTCTGTGTGGGTATCTAGGTAGCAGCATAGATGTATGTAAAAAAAAGGTATCTGTGCACATAAAAATCTGTCAAGTGTTTTACTATATGGGTTATACCTCAATTGAAAATTCTCTTTTAAAAAAGGAGGTCGTTGAAGGGAAGAGGACTCTCCCTATAGAGACATCACTCCCTGGATGGATCAGGTTTTTTCTGAAGGAGAGTGGCCACCTAGGAGCTACTCAGAACAGAAAATGAGGACTCAGGTTCCTTTATTGCCATTGTCACTGTTGCTCCATTGAAGTGCTGAGCAGCAGGACAGCTCTCAAAAGTTGTCCCATTTGTTTTGGACATGTAGATGTTTGTAAAGAGGAGCACATCTCATTTCTGCTCTCCCCTTTTTTTTCCTTTAAAGAAATGCTGCCTTTCTTCTGTTTTTGCAACTTAAACTTCAATTTAGGTACATGATTTAGTGCACATGGAGTTTTGAAGAAGTGTATGTTTAAAGAAAACCACACGTTCTAGCCATTTACTTAATGACAAGACACAGAGACCAACATAAACATAACTGGGACTTAGTGTATTACCCTCTGTGTCATTCCTTGTCATCATATCATTTGACTACTAGTCCTCCCCCAAAGTTGACAAAGGAAGCAGAAGAATGGTGAAGCACAAATTGGTTCCCTTGAACCTTTTATCCATGGTAATTGTAAAATTTTATAAAAGAAAAAAATACAATTGATGCTTGCATGCTTCCCTTTATTTAAATTTCTATGCTTCAATTAATTCCAAATAGCCCAACTAACTTACTGTCAACAGTAATTTTGGATACTGTCCTCAGCGTGAATGGCCTTCAGAAAATTATAGGTGCAGAGTGGAAGCTCATTTGGAAAAAATATATTCTATCAGCCTATAATCTTAAAAAAAAAAATGAATGTAGGGCCTCCCTGGTGGAACAAAGGGTTAAACACAGCACTATGAAGCTATCTGTGGCCACTGCAACACGAGTTTGAGCCCCGGCTGGCCAGGGAGCTACCCACATGGCGCAGCAGACCTCTCCTGTCTCACCCACTGTTGCCCTCAACAGTGTATTTCAGTAGATCTGCCTGTTCTGTTCCCCACTCCGTCTCTGATGAATCTTCTTACCCCCTGCACCTCTGGCCTGTACCCCAGTTCTTATATACATTAATAAATAAATCTTAAAAAAATGAATGCAAAGTAAACAATATTAGAACCATATTTTTAATAGAATGGGTAGAAAAAAAGGATTTACTTTTTGATCCTACAGATTGTGAGAGTCTGATCCGAGGACTCCAGAAAGGGAGAAGGGGAGCCTCTCAGGGGTTGGAGGACGGAATGAGGGGCTGTGGAAGGTCAGGACCAGACTGAAGAGGATGGTATCCCAGGTCGGGTGGGGGGGTCTGACCTCATGTCCAAAACACATAGATCAGCTATGGTTCAGATACTAATAACTCCTTTTTTTCCCCTCCTACTCTGTTAGCACCAATAGCCTCGAACTTAAGTATGAGGGGCTTTATTCCATTTGGAATACTGTTGTATAAATTGTAGGGATTGTATTGTTTACCATTCTTTACTAGCTGCTAAGCAGGGTGCACAGAGTGTTGATGATTCATGTGAGTTCAGAGCGTGTCTCTGCATGCGTGCATGTCCAGGCTATAAAATAGGTGCATAATTTATCCTGCACATTAAAAGTGATCTCCATCTCTGTGAACTCTGTGAACTTAAGTGAGGTTACAGCATGTCTTTATATCCACTCCTCGTGTTCCCAGACCCTGTTGCTGCTTGTGTTTCCATTACACTCGCTACCAGGTCTTTTATGTGCACTTGAATTCCTTATTCTTAAATGTTCACAAATCCACTGTGTAATCCAAATAATTTACCTGATAATGACTAGGCAGCTATTGAGTTGTATAACCCATATGGCTTTAACTATTTTTTTAAGTGAAATGAAATACCATTAGACCAAAAGACATTCTGGTTAGAAATATTTTAATGAGCTGTTTCAAAAAAAATTTCTCTGAAATAAAATGTCCATAATGAAATGAATATAAATTATACATGTACAGCTTGATGAAAGTTAAAAAAAAAGATATTTACATTTGCAATATGAATATACTTAAAGATAACTTATTTTTACAATATTAACATGCTTAATCCACATCAAGAAACAGAACATTAGGGCATGTAAGCTATTTATTTTTGATACAGACATAAGAGCTCTCCCTGCTTCACTATGATGTGATAGTAGCTTCCTACAGATGGGGGATATTTCAGTGAAAATCTAGCTGGATCCTGACCTTTATAAGGAAGCTGTGTCTGGCACCGGTATGTTGCTGTAGTGATTAAGGCGTCTTTCATATGTTGTAATGCGGACATCATGTGAAAAATAGAATCTCATCATGTTTCTTGAATGCTTTAGGTTTATGTAATCATTTTAATATCCCTTTGATGGACTAGTGTTCCAGGCAGATCTCTATGCTGCATTTCCCGTCTGTTTATGCATGTTTGTCCACCCGCTTCACTAGATGCCTTAACATTTTAATCACAGCTTTTTTAAAGCTCCTGTCTGATAGAACCAACCCCTGGTAGTCTCTGTGTTGTATTGATTGCTTTATTTCTGGATTGATTTTTCCCTAGCTGTTTTGTTTATCTTATAATGTTTGATTGAATGCTGGATATTTTTTGTACAAGAATGGACGAGATTGGGTTATATGTTATTAGTGACCAGAAATGGACACACACATCTTCTTGTGTCAGGCCATTGGAGTGGTGGATTGAGTCAGTCAGGTTGAGAATTGGGTTGGGGGATTTCTTTGTTTTTTCATTTTAACTTTCTTGTAGCAGTAAATTCTTTGCCTATATTCTGGGAGTGGGGAATTTCCAGCTTCACCCCAGAGTGGGCTGATTTTTCTCCTTCCTTCCCCAGAAGCAGATTATTTTCCCCTTTGCATTAGAGTAAGAGAGTTTGCTGCCCAATGCCTTAGAGTTTTGCTTTGTATGAGAGCAGGGATGGATGCGTGGATAGGTGCCATGCCCGTCTCCCAGGAACCCTTGATCATCTCCTAGTAACTTGTGCTACCCTGAAAGGCTCCTTCTGTCTCTTGCCCTGGCCTAGTGCTTCTAGTGAGCTACCTGGTGGAAGCTCAGGAGAGAAAGCTTGTGCGTACCCTCCTGTAGTCTCAGCTCCCCTGTTCTTCCAATTATATATATGCTAGTTTCCACCTGGCCTTTAAGAAATCATTCAAAATTTAACTGATTTCTTCTTACCCAGTAGTATGGAAGCCTCCTCTTTGTGCTAGGTTCTGCTAAAGATAAAAAATATTTGTGTTTCATCTCAACTTGGAGGCACTTGTCACTCTTTGAAGTTTCGTTTGCTTATTTCTTATGACTTCTGCTCTCTGTTGAGCTCAATAAATATAATTTTATAGATTACCTTTGCTGTTTGAGTAATGTTCTCTTGGTTCTATGTCCCAAGGAGAAGTAGCAATTGGTTCTTAGTTTTAAAAATGAATATTAATTATGTAGTCTTTTTGGTCTTGGTGAATATTACCAATTCACTCAGAGGTAAGAGGTGGTAAGTATTATTTCTTAGTGAAATCCTTCTCTCTGAGTAGCTATGGCCTTGCTCCCCATCCAGGTTAGTCTCAGGAAGGCAGTGGCACCTGTCTTAGGAAATATTGACCTTTTGATAATTTTTTGTCAAAGGGGAGCAGAAGTGACAATACAGTTCAGAGTAAATTTTCACAGGTCAAGTAAGTTTGTATAGGTTACTGTCCTGTCTGTGTCGTAATATCTTTGCAAAATGCCTTACAATTCACATCTCCCTGTTAGAGTACCTTAGTCTCAGAACAAGATAGAAGTATTTTGGGAGTATTTGGCGCTTCCCTCCTCAAGTCCCATTTAGTGCTGCCATCTTCATATAGACAGGCATTATGTGATAACCGTACCTGCCACTTAGCATCTAACAATCTCTACCGTTACTTCCATCTACTCCTAGGAATCCAGTAGTTCATGACAGCTGGCACCAAAATCCCTTCCCCACATCCAAATGAGACACTCCCCCAAGTTTCACAGAAAAGGGGAACAAGAAAGAACCCCACCTTAATGTAACAGGAAGCAGAAAAATGCCTTGGGGTAGATTAGAATGCCACTCCTGTGAGGACCTACCTTTAAAAGCTCAATGATGGGCATTTAGAAAGTTATATCTTTGATAACAACTTTAGTCAGAATGCAAAAACCAAAGAATGAACCAAACCAAAAGAATAAAGAGGGTTTAGGACCTATACTTTGCTAAAACATCAAGATGTGCAACTATAAGCCAGAGACACACTACAGGGGGGAGGGCGGAGGAGGAATTACAGTCAAAATAAGGAGGGTGGGAATTGTATGGGGAATATAACCAAGATGAAAAAGCGTATATTGTGCAAAAGTAAAAAATGATGTAAAAAATATATAAAGTGTATATATATATATATATATATATATATAAAAATCAAGATATGATGTAGACCTGCTTGATTAAAAAAAAAAAAAAGGTAAAGAGAAAAATTGTCCAAGGCTGGATATTGGTAGATCCCTGTTCTGGCAGGTGGATAGTAAAGATACTTTCAAACCATCTGATTAGTTGTCTACTTGAACCGCGCATTGTGAAAATTAAGACTTTTCCTATGAATTAGAAGACATCGATTATCTAAATTAGCACTAAAATTCTGTAGGAGCTGCTATTGTTTTGAAAGAGCAAGTTTGAGATTCTTTCATGAAGGCAAAGAAGCACCTTAAAGTGTTTGGAAAGGAAAGAGATAGGATCACATTTTCATTTTGTAGCTTTTAAAAAAAAAATTATTTATTTATTTATTAATTTTAAAAGATTTATTTATTTATACAAGCACTGGGTACAGTCAGAAGCGCGTGAGGGTGAGAGAATTCACCAGAGCCAGAGCGGGGAGCAGAGCAGGCAGAAGGACCGAAGTACACTGCTGAGGGGAGCAGCGGGCGGCAGGAAAGGTCTGCGCGCCATGTGGGACCCTCCTCCGGTGGCCGGGGAGCAGCCTGGGAGCAGCCTGGGAGCAGCCTGGGAGCAGATGGAGATAGAACCAGCGCTGCAGAGGCTGCCGGCAGCTTCGCAACCCAGTGCTCAACTGCTGAGCCACCGGGGAGGCCCCACATTTTCATTTTGGAAAACCCACTTTGCAGCTGAATAGAGAATGAGCTGAACTATTTCCTGGTTAGGAAACTAAATGCTGTATCTTAGTTATCAGAAAATAAAGACTACAACTAAGGCGGGGTCACCGAGAATTCTAAAAGTGGGGTAAAACCGGTGAGGAGAGACATTTGAATTTCTGACTTGGATGTCTGGGAAGTAGTTTGCAGAATTCAGGAGAGAGGTTTGGGTTGACTACACTTCTCAAAACTATAGGTGAGAAGCGATAAATGGAGCCATGGATCAATACTCTTTCTCCTGTTGGTTAGTTGAGGGTCTTGTTCAAGCAACAAATATCTCATCTGTTAACTATAAGCAAAAAAGTTGATTTCTAAAAGACCACAGAAGACTCACTCAAATTATGGAAGACCAAATGGCCATGTCTGAACAATAGACATGATGCTGGCCTCCAGACACTAGGAAGCAGTGACCACAGCAAAATTCATCCCTAAGAAGACCTACAACTGGTAAAATCTGATCTCCGCTCGGATTTGATCTCACTCTGTCTTTGCTTCACTTGCTGGAGATTTGCTGGAGGTTTCTGATGGCTGGATCTGGGTTATGTGATTTTCTTGGACTCTACCAGGTATTGAATCTTATGCCCCCAGCTTAGGTCATTGGAAACTGCAGTAAGAAGCAAGCTCAGAATATTGCCTTTGGTTTTGAAATGGATAGGGAATTTTCCCCCAAAAGGATTTTTGGGATATTAATAATCAGGGGGGATAGATGCTAGAAAACAATAAAATGATTATTACATCTAAGGAAGTTGTGGTCAGTGAAGGAAAAAAGGCTGAAAGACGAGTGGATGGACACACAGGCGGATGAGCATAGGAATGTACCAGAACTAGCAGTAGAGTCAGAAAGACAAAAGGAGAACAAAAAAGAAACAGGGTCACAGAAGCAAGGAGCCGAAAAAGTGCTAAGAATGCGGGACTAGTTAACATCAAGTTTGACACAGCAGTTATGGAAGATGAGGAATAAAAATCACCCATTTGGTTTATTTGTGGACTGTTGGACTGCAAGCACCCACTCTCCATTAGCCACTGTAGAATTTGCAATGGCAAACATGTCCATTCTTTCCAATCTTTTTCCTGATGCTTTAATTTCTTTCAAGGTACCAGGATCTAAGAGTGGCAGCTAGTAATTCGAACATCAAGCTAAATAAGTAAATGTTAATATTACTTCATGTCTAATTGGCTTATACACTGCTATAGTTAAGTGTTACTGGGAACTTTGTGAAATCCCTATTGCAGAGAAGAGGTAAAATCTCAGCTTGTGTTAAAAATGTCTTCTTACCATGGAATAAGGAAGAGTGTGTGACACAGAGGGGAGCAGAGCCGCTGCCACAGCTGAGAGATGTCAGAGTGACTTAATCACAGTCATTGCTCAGTTCCTGCTCCTGATACTTATGGGTTCACTTGAGGGAGAACCACTTACAGAAGTCAGCGTGAATCCTATTTAGAAGAATGGTTCACTTAAGTTCTTTTGGTGCCTGAACATTTTCTGAAGCAAGGCAGAGCGTGATAAACTCAGAGAGAGAGTGGGGTGAGGGGAGAGAGTGAGCGAGAGAGAAAGGAGAGAGAGAGAGAGAGAGAGAGAGAGAGAGAGAGAGAGAGAGAGAGAGAGAGAGAGAGAACACACAAGTGCACACAAGTAGAGAAACCATCAACAGCTCAGAGGTCAGACATCATGGTATCCTTTCCCCCTCTCTTTTAAAATATCATTTCCATTGTCAAAGTATTATATTAAATTTAAGCAATGCACACAAGGGATTACATAAAATAACTACCGCGGCCCAACTTTCTCTCCTGGCAAGAGATAACAAAATCTGTTTATGTATTGGCGTGAGATTAATTTTATTAGAGTCACCTTCACTCAGCTACATACAGTCACACTTGTATTTCTTGCTAGAGTAGAATAATTTGCATATTGTTCTGCACCTTGCTTGCTTTCACTTAGTCATGCACACATATGTAGCATTGATGTATCTTTCAGTGCCAGTACCTATCAGTCATGCAGGGGAATAACAGTACATTAATACTGAACTTATTTCCATTGAACTGTTTGGATTTGAGAGAAGATACCAAAAAAGGCAGAGAGACACAGGGACACATATGCAGAGAACTGGTATCAAACCTAACTTGAGGTTCTGTTGAGCCTGCTTGCTGGCTACTCCATCCCCCCTGCACTTAGTAGGTCCAGTCCCAGAATAGGCCAGTGTGTGCTTTTGCCTCTTGGAGTGTGAATTTCCTGTATTCAAAGATGGATTTCTAAGCAGGATACCTAAGCATATATCAGCCTCTTCCTCTGATACTCACTAGAGGAAACAGCCATCAAATATAATTTTGACTAAATCAGACCTGCTTGTTGCCATTTGTCACCTGTTTGCATTGCACTGGCTTTTATTCAAACCTCTCCCTGTTGAGGGAAAATTAATCCAGTTTTTAACTATTATTAATATTTCTGCAGTAATCATTCTTGCACCTTTATCTCATGGATTTGTTTTTGTTTTTCTGTGAGACAGACATTAAAAATGCACATTAATATTTTTAAGATCCCATCCCTACAAAATGCCTTTCAATAAGTTATTGATTTCTAACACTCATACCAACTGCATAGGAGGATGTCTAGTTCTTCATGTACTGGATAGGCCATAAACTTATTTTTCATTATTTTGCTCCTGTTACCCCCACTGAGAATTCTTTGACTGGCTGCCGTATTGTGCTTGCATTCAGCGTAGGCAGTTGGAACAGTTAGAGAAACGAACTGTTCTCTTTCCACACACCTTATATGGTTGTAGCTAAGGTGCCGAGCCCCTGTGAGCATGCCTCTCTCTCATTTTGTAACTATGGTATTTCTGCCCCTCAGTGATTTGACTGATACTTCAGTTATTCTTGACAGCACATTAGGGCCTTTTTCGAGAAACTCATTTTACCTGAGTTGCTGTGATCTTACATCGTACAGATTTAAAATCTCATAACTAAATTTGCTGGGAAGAGATAAGAGATATGTTTTTAAAGCTATGATGTATCAACTGTGGCTGAGTATTTGTTTAATACAATTCTTTCCATGAAATCAACCCCATTTGAGGAAAGAAGGGGTTATCATGCTGCATATTGCTGCACCCCAGCATCTGGAACACCATCTGACCCAGGGTCTGTGGTCACAATGTATGTGTGGAATCATTGTATCAATTAAAATTGTGTGGGTTTTCACAGGAAATTATCCCCTCAACTTGTCACTCAAATCCTCGTCATAGCTACAGAGTGGAGAGACCCATGCCTAATTACACCCTTGCTGCCATTGCTCAGACTCTCTTTACACCCCTCTAAGAGAATGTCCTTTATAAATGGCATCAAAAGAATACTTTCCTTTGATCATCCTCAGGGTGGAAAATCATTAACCTTTGAGACTAGAATTTTTTTGACAGTTTTATTGAACTGCCTCTATTTCTGGTATTCAATTTGAGCACATAGGCATATGCCCATGAAACCCTCACCACAGGCAAAGCACTGGACATATCCATCACTCTGGAAGGTTCTCTCATGCATCCTGTCTGTGGTAAGAACACTGAACATGAGACCTACTCTCTTAGCAAACATTTAGGTGCCTAACATCTTATTGTTCACTAGAGCTCCATGTTAGACGGCAGGTCTCTAGAGCTTAGTCACTGTGTGTAATTGAAACTTTATACTCATCAAGCAACAATGCCTCATTTTTCTCTCCCACCTCCAGCTCCTGAAATCACCATTCTATGCTCTGCATCTATAGGTTAGATTAATTTTGATACCTCATTGAATAGAATGATGCAGTATTTGTCCTTCTGTGACTGGCTTACTTTATTTAGAAACAACGTCTTCTAGATTCATCCATGTTGTAAGGGTTTCCTATTATTCACAATAGCCAAGGTATGGAAAAAATTGAAATGTCCATTGATGGATAAATGGGGGCTAGATATTTTGTTTTTGAAAATAGCTAAATATTATTCTGAGGTAATTCTGGTGATGAAAATGGGAGACCATGATAATGCTCTTGTGATATGGGAAACCAACCTTGCTTTTATAAAGCAAGACAACTGTTTATCTCATTTGGCTCCTCAAAAGCTGATTGAAAGAGTAGCCTTTGATCTCCATCAGTTATCAGTAACGAAAGGGAATCTGTTAGTTTTCTGAGGAAAAGTGGTTGGTGAAATAATGTTCATGGATTTTTTTTTTCCAGGTTGTAAAGTAAGCTTCCATGATTTTCCCACACTCTCATTATATTATTAATTATTTTGTTCTTTGAAGTTCAGTCAGCCAACATACAAATGACATTTATTAACAAAATGCAAGTAGATTGGGCTAATATTTTTGTCATTTTTCAGTAATTATTTCCACTAAGTTTGCATTTGTCATAGTTTCTATAGATTTAGATCCCTCATATAAAAAAAAAAAAAGAATAAGGCCATATATATCTGTTAATATGATAACCTCGCACAAGAAAATGGAAGTGTTACAGGGCAACCCCGATGTGAAATGGGTTGCCTGACTGTGGGTCCTCATCCATGTGCTTAGACTTAGACTTAGAATAAGACTCAACTGCAGGCACACACAGAAAGGTTAATAAAGGGTTTATTTACAAAAGAAGGGGGAAATGAAGAAATGAATAACTCAGGGAGAAAGACAGGGAGATAAACTGGTGAATGCGTCCTACCAGTTCCACTGAGCTGGAAACCCAATGGCACACTGAAAGCCAGCGAAAAACCAATAGACCCCCAAGACCCACACATCTGGTTAGATATCAGATCTAACTGCTTAACTCCACCCTCAGTTCCCAGCAGTCCTCCCTTCGGTGGTGATGACATTATGAGATGTATAGTCCTTGGTGTCTTGGGTCTCTTGGGTCTGGGGTGGGGGTGGGTCTATAAAACCTATTTGTGGAGGTTGTTCAGGACATCCTTTCCCTCCACACTAGGAAAAGTAGTAAAAGATGAATTTTAAAGACTAGCTAAATATTGTCCCTCTTGGTACAAGTATGTTGTGATAAATTTTACAAATATTGAGATTTATTTTAAATTCAACTTCAATTTTCACTTTTACCTTTAATATTTGGAGGGTTTCCTCCATAGTTTTTTTGTTTGTTTGTTTGTTTTTGTTTTTTTAGAAAAGGATTTCTAATTACTCACTTCCTTTTTTCCTAACTATTCTGTGCTAATGTGTGTACATAGGCTATATCAGTCTAATTCCCTTCCTTGTTTTGAAAGAAGGTGCTTATAGTGCTATTCAGTTCTAAACATTTCCAAATTTCCCTTGTGGTTTCCAGTTTTCCTTTAGTTTCTGAGTCAAAGTCTCCTCATCTACTGGAGATGTGATCACTTGAGTTTATACCCCCAGAAGTGTAGCTTACTTAGGGCTTCCACTACAGTCATGCTCATTTGCTTTCACCAATGATCTGGGACAGGAATCCAGAGTCTGTTGTTGCTCAATTTCAGACAAAATGCATAGACTTCTGGTAAACCAACCATGTCCAGAGAAGCAATGGACAGATTTTCAAGAATGAGAGGATTGAATTTTGTTGCAGTGGCAGGGAAGAGACCACAGCTGTGGAAACATCATTTGTGCCCTTATCATTGCAAAACAGGTTCGCATTGTACCATTGCTGGGAAGTGTGTGAAACCAGCTGCAAAGTTAATGATAAATTATGCTTTTATGATTATAGTGGGGACAGAAGGAACTATGGCAGAATTCCTTAGTTAAAGAACACTGTTGGAACTTGCATGTTATCAGTAGCCTATTATTAGAACAACCATAATCAGTTGTGCATTCTCAGGAGTATTTTGCTTTGACTGCAATGAAATCACCGATGTGCAGCATATAAATTAGTAAGTATCCCCAAACATGTACACTCATGCCCCCTTATTCATGGGAGAAATGTTCAAAGATCCCCAGGTGGATGACTGAAATTACAGATAGTACCAAACCCTATACTTACATACTGACAATAAAGCTTAATTTATAAATTAGGCCCAGTAAGTGATTAACAACAATAATAAAATTTAAAAAATTATACTGTTATAAAGATATGCAAATATGGTCTTTCTCTCCAAACATCTTACTGAACTAATAATTTCAGACCATGGTTGACTGTGAGTAGCTGAAACTGGAGAGCAACACCACAGATAAAATGGGGGACTGCCATATAGGTTTGGTACTGGGTTTATTATTCTGGGCATAATCGAAAATCCCTACATGTGGAAGAGTTTCCATTTGATTAATGACTATGTCGTAACCTCTGATGCAGACTAGAAAAGGTGATTCATCGCCAATAATGATGGATCACCAGGGGAATGTGCACTGTTAATTGACTAAAAGCCTCCCCCTCCCTAAGTACTCAGCCAGAGTATATGCAGCCATGACCCATATTCATAGAGCAGGATGTTGGTCCATGCTTTCCTACAACATGAAAGAAACAGCGAAAATTACTAATATAGTTGCATTGTAGATACTACACGTACTTCTTTTCAGAGGATGTTTAAAAAGAAATAGGCATCAAATACAAAACATCCACAGTGATGTTTCTGGCTGAGAGATGTTTTGTTTCCTTTTTCATTTTTTGGCACAATTCTTAATCCCTTTGCCCAGTTTTATTGAGATGTAACTGACATATAACATTGTATAGACTCAAGGTGTACAAGGTGATGGCTTGATACATGTACAATACAGATTGTGAAATGAATACCAAGTAGGGTAAGTTGGTACTTGGTACATCCATCATCTCATATAATTAAAACTTGTGTATGTGTTAAGAAGATTTAAGGTCTACTCTTAGCAACTTTCAAGCATGTAATACAGTATTATTGACTATAATGATCATCCTGAATATTAGCTCCCTAGAAATTATTCATGTTATAACTGAAAAGTTGTACTTTTAGCTAATGTCTCTCATTTCCCCCATCCATGAAGGCCCTAGCAACCCCTGCTCTATTCTTGTTTCTATGAATTTGGCTTTTGAAATGGGGATGAGGTAAAATGCTTCTTCAGGACATGAGAAATGCCTGAGAAAAAAGTTCCTATGATTTCAGGCAGATTGCTTGGGTGATGTATCTCCTGGGAATAGTCAACATTTTGAATAACCTGCATCTGGGGCCAACATTTGATAGTTTTTAATGTTGAAAATAGGTTTTCAAAGTTTCTTAAGGAGACCAAACTTTGATTGCTAAATGTTTGGCTCTTTTCCAGTGGTCACTGGTTTATTAGTTGCAGTAAGAAATTTATGACTATACAGAAAGAAAAAGAAAAATACCGGATGGTCTCGCTCATAGGAGGAATTTAGAAAACCTAAATAAGGGACCAGGAAAAAGACTAATTAATACAAAGTAAAAATCAAAATCAACAAACAACTATAAACCAGAGACACACTATGGAGTAGGGGGTAGGGGCAGGGAGAGGAAGGAGTGGGGTCAAAATAAAGGGGGGTGCAATTGTATGGGGACTATAACCAAAATGAAAATGCATACATTGTGCAAAAATGAAAAATAATGTAAGAATTATATAAAATAAAATATTAATTAAAAATTAAAAAAAATAAAAATCAGGATGTTAAAAAAATAAATTTATGACTATACACATAATGCACCAAAGAAACTACCCAGCAGAAGGACTTTGTTCCAGTACAGCAAAGAATACACTAGGAGTCTGTGTACCACAGCTCCCAAATGCTGCTTGGCTATGGAAGGACACTGCCCGCTTGTTGATGTAGTGTCTCCAAGCAAAGGTTTTTCAGTGAGACATCTCCCCATAAAATTCAAGATCCATCTTTTTCCTTCTAACTTATTTCACTTAGCATTATCCTCTTAAGTTCCATCCATGTTGTCCCAAATAGCAAGAGTTAATCATCTTTTTTTTTAAATTAGCTGAGTGTATTCCATCACATGTATATACCATATTTTTCCAAGCACTCCTCTGTCCTTAAGTTGTTTCCATAACTTGGATATGTAGAGTATAGAGAACCAAATAAATAACAAACACTTTAAATATGTTTTCAGGATTCAGGATACCAGAGGGGCTTGTGAAGGGGGCCCAAAGGACTATGGTGGAGGACTATGGGCAACTTTGTAGTGTTGGGCATGGTGTGGTAACATGTATCTGAAGTGCTGTGATCCTGTATCTCTGAAACATGTGTAGTCATGTAAACCAGTGCTACTTTAAAAAAAAATATATCAACATCCATCTTCTGTTTGTTTTTTTTTTGTTTTTTTTAAATAATAAATTTTATTTTTATATTCCCCATACAATTGCAAACCCCCCCATTCTGACCCCAATCCCTCCCCTCCCGGCCCCACCCCCAAAAAAGTGTCTCTGGTTCATAGTTTTTTGTTGATTTTCATTTTCACTTTCTTATAGTTATTCATTTTCCTGGTCCCTTATTTAAGTTTTCTAGATTCCTGCTATGAGTGAGACCATCCAGTATTTATCTTCTGTTTGAATAGCCAGAACTATCTCACAAAGCCAGCCTCTTGTTGCTGACATTCACAATAGCCTATAATTTTGTTTGGACTTTCTAATAAAATACAAATAAAAATTAAGAAAAGATACCAAATAAATATGGTTCAAGCTGTCTGTCTTAGAGCCAGATATATATATATATTTTTAAAGATTTATTTATTTATTTATACAAGCACTGGGTATAATCAGAAGCGCGGGAGGGTGAGAGAATTCACCAGAGCCAGAGCGGGGAACAGAACAGGCAGACTGACGAAATCCACTGCTGAGGGGAGCAGCGAATGCGGCAGGAGAGGTCTGTGTGCTATGTGTGACCCTCGCCTGTGGCTGGGGATCGAACCGGCGCTACAGAGGCTGCAGGCAGCTTCGCAGCCCAGCTCTCAACCCTTGTGCCACCAGGGGAGGCCCTAGAGCCAGATATGTTAATGAACTGTTGTAAATAGTATTTCTCTCATTAATGTGAAAGAGTTATTGTTGTTATTTAAAATATTTTCTTATATAAAATTTTTGAATCACTCAAAACTACCTCAGATCAGTGAAACATGCCAACTCCTATTAGTGGCAAATGGACATCAAGAATTTGGAAAGCACTGTTCTGAGGCCCTTCATAGAGAAGATTGCTAAAAGTGTTTTGGACAGTGGTAAGCACTGAACTGTGTGTGCCCAAAATGATAGCTAGACTGGGCAGTGCACTAGCAAGTGCAAGTTCAAGTGGAAATAGTGGAGATGATTGGTAAGCTAGAGCAATACTCGGCTCTGTGGCCTAGAATATGTCCCTATTTCCTCTAGGTTTAATTTTACCAGCCCTGAAATGGGTGAGTTGGATTATATTTTGGGCAGAATATTCAAATATAATTGAAAGAGACATGTAAAATAACTAAGTTGGATCACCAGTAAGAATAAGTTTCATTTCTATGAAGAATTACTTTTCTTCTTATTTTATTGAATCTGGTGTCTTTCTGTTCATTTTTGTTAGTGATTTTGATGTGTTTATGGATTCTAGAAATCAAACTTTGCCCTTAACCCTCTAAGTAGATACTGATAAATAGACACTGATACACAGAAACTGAAATTTGGCCTGAGTTTTGCTAAGAGGGCCACAGTAAGGCATGGTGGGGCTGGAGTAACCTGGAGAGTGCATGCCTGTCTAACAGGGCAACCACTACATGCTTTTGTCATCAGTTACCATGATTAATCTTGGGATTTTTCAAGAGAAGCTTGAAATCAGGATTTCTTGGTAAAGACTTTTAAATTTTAATAGTTAGACTTGAAGTTTTCAAAAAATACTTCTCGAAACCATGATCCAAAAAGAACACTTCTGTGAGCTGGGTACTGCTTGAAATGTACCAGCTTCTGAGTTTTGATAAGTATTCTTGAAAGTCTACTGCAACACAAACATATTGAATCTATGAAAAATTATGTTATTAGTCTCATGTGGGGCTGCAATGATCTGAATTTTAATAGCTATTCTACAGGGCAGAGTGCATACTCCTTGGAGTTGGTAAAATGATCAGAGTATAAACGTCTGCCACTTGAAAACAAGTGCAAATGGGGAGCACAATTGCTTATTCTCAGGACTGAGAGGTGAACAAAGAGAAATCTTGGTGGGTCATTATCCAGTCTGATCTTCCTCCCTTCAAAATCATCTTCAATTCTGTTTCCCTTCCTCCCCCACGCTAGGGCAGGACAGGGGGACGGGAGGCCGCCATGTTCATGTCTGTATTTTGATGAGTTTCTTATGAAGTCACGCTCATATGAACATCGCAAAAGTAATTCATAAAGACTAGAAACTTAAGGCAAATTGTTGCAGGCGAGGCTAGGAAGGGGGACGCTGGCCGAGGTACTTCCATGATGGGCTCCCTGTGCGAATACAAATGCAGCCCCGGCCTAAGCATTTTCTAAAATGGGAAATTGTTCTCCCCTCGTGGGGGACTATAAGAAGCCACTGAAGAGGCCTGAGCACACAAGACTGGTGACAGAACCAGTGCCCTCAGCCTTCCACTACAGAGCCTCTTCCATTGGTTCTTAACACCAGTTCTTGTACCTGAATTCTCCATTGCACATTCTGTCAGATGCACTGACTGCCAAGCTCATTTTCCCATTATCCCCTGTTCAGCATTTGGAGGGCAGATGTCTGCCTTCCTTTAAATTCCTTACATTTTCCTTCAGGGCCTCATTTCCCTTGCCTTTTCTCACATTTGTATCTCTCCCTAGAGTTTCAGACTCCACATTCACCTTTATTATATTATATTCCTGATATAACTACATTATATGCCTGAGCACATGCAGCAACTGGGCAAAGAAGGCGGCACCAATTGCCACACTCCCTTGTCGGGAGCTTGTGGCTGATGATGTGGATGGCAGGTCATTTGAAATATTGATGTTCATTGGACAGCACTCTCTCAATGAAGGCATCAGGGGCGGAGCAAGACCAAAGAAGAATGCTGTGTTTGCTCAAGTTGCCAGGGCAGGGGGGTTGCAAATGTGAAGGAGCCCCTAATTACTCAAAGACTGAGGATGTTTGGAGGAAAATGGTTCTGCTTTTGACTCTGCTATCACCTTGCCTGGTGGATCGATGAAGTGGCTGGTGAGAATTCCCCTGGACCAGGCTGCCTGCTGAGCACTTGAGAAGAGCATCTTAAGATGAAATGGGTCAAACCTCAGGGACAAGGGAGGACCTGATTGGCGAGTCCTCACCTGTGTGCTTGAGAATGCAGGACATACATCATCTGAGGCAGAAGCAAAAACTGTTTAATGGAAAAGAGAGAAATGGGGAGAGAGCATAGGAAAAGAAAATTTATTGTCTGGCATGTGGCTAGATGCCATTTTTCCTACCCCAGATAGGGGCTGGGGTCCGGGCAGGAGAAGTGGAGAAGCAAGAGCTAGCAGAAAAAAACTGACTCAGCTTGTCTGTTCTGTCTTTTGAAGTCCACAAGTAAGGCCTGATCCACCCCTTGTCCCAGCAACCCCTCATTCAAAAGGTCAGGGGGTGGAACTGCGAGCCCCACTGCTCTCTGTCAGAGAGAAGCCAGCAGAGAAAATGTCCCCCAGAGCTCACTGGGGCTCCTCACACTGGGATCCTGGGGGTGGTTGAGACCAGTGTCACCAGCAGCCAGAGTGGGGCACTGAGAAGGATGTTGGAAGTTTACACCACCCGTTATGTCACTGAATTAGACGAGTTCTGAGAAGTGACATCAGGGAACCCCAGCTGCTCTTGTTGCTGCCCCAGAGCCCATGTTGGCAAGAAACCACTGGGAGAGACCCAAAGGGCACACAGCAATCCTGGGCAGAGATGCTCTGGGCCCTGGAGCTGGCAAAAATTTTCATAAGCAGCGTCTGGTCAGGCCTGGAGGGCAGCCATCTGTTAGTCCCCGTCTTTCTCACATGCCTCTGCACATGAGGTGAGAAAACCCGCGAGTGGCAGCATTTGGGGCCACAGGGACATCCATCCATCCTATAACATCCGTCAGTTCTCAGAGGGATCACTCCTTGGAGGAAGAGAAGATGGTGAAGTAGGAGGCAGGCATCAGTCAAGAAATGCTTCCCTGGGCCTCCCTGGTGGCGCAAGGGGTTAAGCACTGCTATGAAGCAATCCATAGCATCTGCAGCACGAGTTTGATCCCCAGCTGGTCAGGGAGCTACCCACATGGCGCAGCAGACCTCTCCTGTCTCACCCACTGCTCCCCTCAGCAGTGTATTTCACTCAGTCTGCCTGTTCTGTTCCCCGCTCTGTCTCTGGTGAATCCTCTCACCCTCCCGCACACCTGGCCTGTACCCCAGTTCTTGTATGCATAAATAAACCTTAAAAAAAAGAAAAAAAAAGAAATGCTTCCCTCTCCCCCTTCCCATTCCTCTTCCCTCCCGTCTTTCCTTCCTCACCTTAATCCAAAACCAGCTGAGAAAACACAGTGCCTTTCCTTGGGGATCTGCCCCTTTACCTTGAGTTTACTTTTCCTCACTAGACTTTTACTCCCTGGTATCTGTTTTTGTTTGTTTATCTGTCTTTCCTCACTAGACTGGAAGCTTTGGCTGGCTGGCTGCAGCATCTCTATCTCAACCTTAAGGGCGGACTGAACAAAGCTGACTTTGAGAGTAGCCAGCTCTGAGGACGGTAACCCAAAATAAGAATGTGCACTTCTAATCATCACAGTTCTCCCTGGATAGTTAGGGGTGGGGGGAGGAGGGGGTGTTGGGGCAGAGTTCTCAGAGAGAAGCTTTTCATGAATATCTCTGTCTCCTGCAGCACGCCATAACATGTCTCCTAGATCAAGTGTACTTAGCTCTGGTCAACCAGGGTTTGGAAGGATCACAGCTCGAAAGGACAATGCACCTGTCAGTTTGAGGCATGAAGGGTAAAGCGCTTCAGGCTCAGGGGCCGGGTGTCCCAGCAGACACGATCCAGGGGCTTTCCAAGTACAGTTCTTCTCAGGAGAGGCTCTTTTGTGAAGACTCAAGCTTCCCAAACTCCATCCAAATAGTAAACTCTCAGAGTATAGGAAAACAGGGCTTGTTAAGTTCATCATTTTCAGTTGAGTTGGTGATCAAAGAGGAAAAAAGCTGAATCACATCAGAAAAATTGGCCTTGCGTCAATCTTCTACCTCCCACAGTTTCTTGGAAGAGAGGGCAATAGGACACTGTGAGAGTATGAGGTGATGAGGCGGACAGGGGCTTGGAGACTCCCCTGGGCTGGCTGTCAGGAGACTGTTCGGGTCCTGCCTGTGCTGGTTCAGTGTCTCGCCTGGAGCCAGTCACCTGGCTTCACTGCCCCCCTCTCTCTCTCTCTCTCTCTCGTGTACACAGTTCATTCGAGGTGTATCAGTTTCCTGTGGCTTCCCTAACAGATTACCACTGACTTGTCCTGTTCTTGACTTCTGGAGGCCAGAGCTCAATCTTCTTTGTTTCCTGGGGCTGGGATAGAAGAGGGCAGAGCTGCGTCCCCTCTGGAGGCTCCAGAAAGAAATTTGTTCCTTCCTTCTTCCAGCTTCCGATGGCTGCTGGCAAGCCTTGCATGAGGCTTCGTCACTCCCCATGCTGCCTCTGTGGGCTCACTGCTTTCTCCTCTGTCCACTATCTTTTCCCCTCTCTTATAAGTACACATGTGATGACATTTAGGGCCCACACACATACTGGGAGAATGACTTTATCTCAAAATTCTTTTTTTTTTTAAGATTTATTTATTTATACAAGCACTGGGTACAGTCAGAAGTGCGGGAGGGTGAGAGAATTCACCAGAGCCAAAGTGGGGAACAGAACAGGCAGACCAATGAAATACACTGCTGAGGGGAGCAGCGGGTGGCAGGAGAGGTCTGCACGCCATGTGGGACCCTTGCCCTGTGGCCGGGGATCAAACCTGCACTGCAGAGGCTGTGGGCAGCTTCGCAGCCCAGCGCTCAACCACTGCGCCACCAGGGGAGGCCCCATCTCAAAATTCTTAAAGAAACCTCCCAAAAATTTATATGGGAAACAATCGCATGCTCTAGGGGTTAACACATGGTCTTTGGTTGGAGGTGACAGGTGGCAGCCTACCACTCTAGGATCACCCCAGTCTCAAACTAGTAGCTTTGGTGATGTTTGGCAACAGGCAAAGCACTGTGCTAGGCTCTGTGGAGAAACAAGGTTCTGGAGAAGTCCTACCTGCAAGGAAGTTACTGGCTTGTTGGGGGATCAAAGGCACATGTGAGTGAAGAAGTTATTAACAAGAAAGAGATATGGTACATATACACGATGGAATATTACTCAGCCTTCAAAAAAGATAAACACATGCAATTTGCAGCAACATGGATGGCCCTGGAAGGGATCATGCTCAGCGAAATAAGCCAGAAAGAAAAAGAAAAATACCGGATGGTCTCACTCATAGCAGGAATCTAGAAATCTTAAATAAGGGACCAGGAAAATGAATAACTATAAGATAGTGAAAATCAAAACAAACAACTATGAACCAGAGACACTCTATGAGGGGTAGGGGGGTGGGGAGGGGAGGGATTGGGGTTAAAATAAGGGGGTTGCAATTGTATGGGGAATATAAAAATAAAATTTATAATAAAAAATTTGCAAGAAAAAAATAATAGTGGTAAGTGTGAGGATCGAGAGAGATACTACTACTTTAAAGATTTATTGATTTATTTATTTATACAAGCACTGGGCACAGTCAGAAGCGCGGGAGGGTGAGAGGATTCACTTGAGACAGAGCGGGGAACAGAACAGGCAGACTGATGAAATACACTGCTGAGGGGAGCAGCGGGTGTGGCAGGAGAGGTCTGCACGCCATGTGGGACCCTCGCCAGCAGCCAGGGATCGAGCAGGCACTGCAGAGGCTGTGGGCAGCTTTGCAGCCCAGCACTCAACCGCTGCGCCACCAGGGGAGGCCCTCAAGGGTCATTTAGTTGCACTGGAAGGCTGAGTAAATTCAGGTACACAAAGATGAGGGAAGTTGAGGTCATCAGAGGATGCAAAGAAGCTTAGAGTTTGTATCACAGGTTAGTTAAGAGGATAGTGACGAGACCATTCTGATGAGAACAGGTATAGTATAAAGGAAAATTGAAGGAGATAACTATGGGCACATTCTTAAATAAGCACACACAGGAATTCACATTCACATATAAACATCCATATATGATTATCTCCTTGTTCATTTTTATAGCTGTATTACATTCTACTGCAAGGCACAACCTTATCTATTTAACCAACTCTCACTGTTGAGCAATTGTATTGATTCCATTTTTTTTACCATCACAAATAATATGGACAGATTAGCTAGCACATACTCTTTCCATGTTTGCAAGTATAAGATGTAGTCCTAGAAATGAAATTTCTGGTCATAGAATATCTATTGGTGATATTGACAGATATTGCCAAGTTGTCCTCAATAAAAATTTCATTATTGGCAAGCCCACAGACATGAACAAGAGCCCCTTTACCCCCACATTATTGCCACAATAGTGATAACTATCTGATCTTGACCAATTTAATTGGTGAAGGGTGGAAACTTTGGTGGATTTTTAATCTGCTTTTCTCCTTTATGAATGAGTTTAAGTAACTTTTCAGATATTTAAGAGCTATGTGAAGTTCCTTTTTTATGAACTCTTTCTTTGTATTCAGTTGATAACTTTTAAAAAATTGATTGACAAGCAGAATTTTATATATATATAATACATATATATGTATATGTGTATATGTGTGTATGTATATATGTATGTGTGTATATACATATGTGTAGTGTGGGATTGAATATGTGTAGCTGGGATTGAAAATGCCCCCAAACTCTCTATACCTCTTCCCATCAAGATGTGGAGTCTGTTTCTTCTGGCCTTGGAATGGGGCTGATCTTGTGATTTGCTTTGACTAGTAGTAGTCTGGAGGAACTGGTAAGGTGTGACTTCTGAGCAAGGTCTCAGGAGGACTTATAGCTTTCTCTCTAACCCTCTTGCTGCCTTGAGTGCCCATGTAAAGAAATGAGCCCAGCTTCTTAATGACAAGATATCATCGCTATTGGACACATGCATGAGGTCATCTTAGACTATCCAGTGGTTTCAGCCACCCGCTGAAATGGGGGGAGAGCTCCCAGCGAAGACCAGCAGAAGAACTGCTCAGCTGAGCCCAGCCTGCATTGCCAACACAAGAGACACAACCAACTAAATGGTTGTTTAAATCCATCATTGGCGACACCCCCTGCTTCTGTCCTCCAAAACAGATAAGCAAAACAGAAAGGAAATTATTGGTTTGTAATAAAAATTAGGAATAACTTTCTCTCAGTAATTTGTATTTTGACTATCCTTTGGTGCTTTGACCATGGAGAAGACTTTTTAGTAGTGAAATTTATCCATCTTTATATTTGTGTTTGGGCTTCTGGGTTTTGTGTCCTAATTAGAAAGCCTCGTTCACTCAACGTTTAAGAAAACATGCACTTACGCTTTTTTTTTTAGTTATTTAATTATTTTTTACCTTTAACTCTTTGCATGTTTTCTTCTTGTGTTGCACATGAGGTGTGGATTTAGCTTAATGTGCATATTCTACCACATCATGGTCTATGACATTTGTAATCTTTCCATTTCGTGAACTCCCGTGTCTGTCTTAGTTGTACTCTTATGGTTAAATAAATTTGAGTTTTCCTGCAAGTCATCATGCCAGTTGTTTCATCATTCATTGTTCGCAGTTTGTCCCTTAGTATTTGATGATGGGGACATAGGGAATATGGGCACATAACCTAACAGTTCGGTTAGGGTGTCCTTTCTTTCTTTATGGATTGTATAGTTGTGGTTCCACTGTATTTCAGTGTTGAGTGTTGCTATGGAGAAGTCTGACACCAGCCTGAGTTTTGTTTCTTTGTGGTTGAAATTTTTTTACCTGATTGCACAAAATATTTCCCCTCTGTCTGAATATAGTATTTTCACTAGGATGTCCGAGCTGACTCATCTCTGTCATGTTCTCTTGGGACATACTGTAACCTTTCAGCATGTAGATTCAGCCTTCTTTTATATCAAACATATCTTTAAATATTTACTCTGCCCATTATTTTAATTTTTTAATCCTTAGGGATTTCAATTATCTCTTTATATTGCCTTTGCTTTGTCTATCTTTCACACTTACTATTTCCTCTCTAATTCCACTCTTCCTGTATTTTCTTTCCATTGGCTTGATTTTTCATTCCTAACCTGTTATTTGTTCTTTCAGCAGTAGTTCCTCTTCCTGATGGTTTTTACCATTTTACACAGATTTCTGTGATAACTTTATTGCCTTCTTCTTTCCTAATCACAGATGTGATTTCTTCAGAGATGATTTTACCTCATTATGTCCTTTAAATGCATGGAAAAATAGCCACATTTTCCATCTACCACACAGAAATACTTTTCTGTAACTTTTCTTTATCTGCCACTTGCTTTTACTAAGCCTTTCCTCCTTTTTAATTATTTATCATTGAGGCTGGTAGCTTTCTCCTGTATGGGGGAAGCTGGGGGTGAGGTGGCTATGGGCTTGCCCCAGAAGAGCTGGAAGCCCTCATGACCAGTAATGGGGTTGAATTCACTTGGCTTTTATTCTCCCTTCCCAGTGGGGCTCAGTGGTTTCTTTTTTCTTTTTTTTTTTTTTTTTTTAAGATTTTTATTTTTTATTTATACAAGAGCCAGGGTACAGGCCAGATGTGCAGGAGGGTGAGAGGATTCACTAGAGACAGAGCGGAGAACAGAACAGGCAGACTGATGAAATACACTGCTGAGGGGAGCAGCGGGTATGACAGGAGAGGTCTGCTCGCCATGTGGGTTGCTCTGAGGCTGGCGGGGATCGAACCGGCACTGCAGAGGCTGCGGACAGCTTCACAGCACTGCACTCAACCGCTTGCGCCACCAGGGAGGCCCTGTTTCTTTTTTTTCCCATGGAAAAAAAAAAAATCTCTCCTCCCCACCACTGTCATCGAAGTAGTCAGCTTCCTGCGAGCAGACTCCAATCTGTGTGGACTCCACTGGTCCTGCCTCCTTCCGGCCGTTACGCTCCGCCCAGGGCCTGTTGCCCCCCCTCCACACACACACACACACCCCTCTGCCATGGCACACAGAACATGTGGGGTTTGCATCTCAGGAAATACCTCTCAACTTTGAGGAATGTGCTGTCAGCAAGTTCTCAGCCTCTGAATCCTCTTTCCCGTTCCTCCCACATGGACCCCTGTCAAGTTGTCATTGATTTGAGGACACTTTGCACCAGTTTTTGAAATTGGTGATTTAAAATCTTAGTTTCACTAAATATGGAGTTTTATCTTCATTCTTTTGGAGGACCTCCAAGAAGATATGGCGAAAATATTGACTTTATGCTACCTTTAAATAGTGATCCTCTCAAATGGACGACTTTGACCTCTAGCCTGTGAGGGATAAAAAGCCATTACAAAACTTGGAATAGTGAAACAAAATGAAGAAAATGTTTGAGGATTAATATTGTGGTTGTGTTGTGATGGATCCATTCAAAATAAGAAACCCCTAAAACCTGGCAGGTAAACCTAAATCCTAAGGTATCATTCCAGGGTGAAACAGGGGAGGCCTGAAGTGAGCTAATGATGACAGAATTGCCAGGGAAAGAAAGAGCACTAGCATATCAATAATATTTGAAGGTGTATTTGGTGGAAGACCAGGAGTTAAGAGTGATTTAAAGTTTGAAGCTAAGTAGGGTTCTAAATCCTAAATGAGACTCTAGTATTTCCCGAGTCATAATACTTTTTGATAAAGAAGACAGACCTGCAATTACCCTCTGAGAGTGAACTTAAAAGTCAATAAAAAAGTGATTGTAGTGGTGCTTTACTGTTGCCTTGAAGTGACAAAGTGGAGAAATGCAGTGTAAGGTGTTGCAAATGTTCTTCAGCTCCCTTTCCAGAGGAGTGGAGCCTGGCTGACCTTCCATCTGAGCTCTGCAGGCACAGCCGCCCACTGTGGCAGTGGCAGATGCCTTGTGCTGCCTTGGCTGATAGTGTCTAGCAGGCAGGTGTCTCAGCAGGAATGAGATTTAGGAGAGGTGGCACCTGCACAAATACAGGTGACAGGTGCCCCATGAAGTGTCACAGGCTAGAATGAGACTGAAAATCAGGGATGAAAGGTGAAGCCTGTAGAAGCAGTGATATTATAGAATGTCAGGAGGAAGAAGACCCAGATCAGAACCAAGTCACAGAGGCAGGAACAATATTGAAAGGTGCCAACACCCAAGAGGAAAAACACATACAAACTGTGTGAGCCCACAGGAAGACATGGATGCTGAGAAAAGCAGACCCAAGCGGTGTTACTGAAAATAGTACTTCCGGACAGTTGTGATGGGCCCATCATACTTCTTCAGTTTAGGGTCCATCAGAACCCAGCTTTAAAACTAGCACCTTTTTAAAAGAAAGAGGCTGAGATTTGGAGTGCCAGAAATGGCAGGGGCAGAGACCAGATGGTAGGCCATGCCTACATCATACAGATGGTAGCCCGGAAAAGAAAGTACCCAGGAGCTTATAGGAACCTCAGCAAACTGAAGGGACTTTGTGACTGTCCTGCCTCCCTTCCCCCTGTAAATGGAGCCCTGTGGACAGAAACTCAGTCTCTTAGCAGCCTTTTCGGGTAGGGGTGGCCACACCCCATGTTGTGGGTATTGAAATATGTGTAAGAGTCCCTGAAAGGGAGTCTCTTACTGAGTAGAAAGGAGAAGCTTTTCTAAGAGAAAGCACTACCTCCTTTGCTCTTTGCATATCCCTGTAGAGATTTGAACACCATGCGGTAGTCCCCTTGAACCATGAAGGATGGCAGAGTGGGAAGCTAGACACACAGTGTGGCAATTTGCTGACATCCATACCTGGGACGGGACCAGTTATCTCCAGGCTTCTTTTTTCTAATATTTTGTTTTATATAATTCTTATATCATTTTTCATTTTTGCACAATGTATGCATTTTCATTTTGGTTATATTCCCCATACAATTGCACCCCCCCTTATTTTGACCCTAATCCTTCCTTTCCCCCCCACCCCCCCGTAGTGTGTCTCTGGTTTATAGTTGCTTGTTGAAATGTCCAAAAATAGATGACTGGATCAAGAAGATGTGGTACATATACACAATGGAATATTACTCGGCAATCAAAATCATGAAATTTGCAGCAACATGGATGGAGCTAGAAGGAATCATGCTCAGCGAAATAAGTCAAAAAGAAAAAGAAAAATACCGATGGTCTCACTCATAGCAGGAATTTAGAAAACCTAAATAAGGGACCAGGAAAAAGATTATCTCCAGGCTTCTTTGTTTTTTTTTTTTTTTTTTTTAAAGATTTATTTATAGGGCCTCCCCGGTGGCGCAGCGGTTGAGCGCTGGGTTGCGAAGCTGCCCGCAGCCTCTGCGGCGCCGGTTCGATCCCCGGCTGCTCCCCGGCCACCGGAGGAGGGTCCCACATGGCGCTCAGACCTCTCCTGCCACCCGCTGCTCCCCTCAGCAGTGTACTTCGGTCCTTCTGCCTGCTCTGCTCCCTGCTCTGGCTCTGGTGAATTCTCTCACCCTCCCGCGCTTCTGACTGTACCCAGTGCTTGTATAAATAAATAAATAAATCTTTTAAAAAAAAAAAAAAAAAAAAAGATTTATTTATACAAGCACTGGGTACAGTCAGAAGCGTGGAAGGGTGAGAGAATTCACCAGAGCCAGAGCAGGGAGCAAAGCAGGGAGAAGGGCCGAAGTACACTGCTGAGGGGAGCAGCGGGCAGCAAGAGAGGTCTGCGCGCCATGTGGGACCCTCCTCTGGTGGCCGGGGAGCAGCCGGGGATAGAACCAGTACTACAGAGGCTGTGGGCAGCTTCACAACCTAGCGTTCAACCACTGCGCCACAGGGAAGGCCCTCTCCAGGCTTCTTAACACATGAGAAAAACCAACTGTATTTGTTTCCGGCAGTGCTGCTTGACTTCCTGTTATTTGCAGTGGAATTTATTTTTTTTTAAAGATTTATTTATTTATTTATTTATACAAGTATGGGTATAGTCAGAAGTGCGGGAGGGTAAGAGAATTCACCAGAGCCGGAGCGGGGAGCAGAACAGCCAGACTGACGAAATACACTGCTGAGGGAAGCAGCGGGCGCAGCAGGGGAGTCTGCGTGACATGTGGGATCCTCCTGGCCAGCAATCGAACCAGCACTACAGAGGTTGAGGGCAGCTTCACAGCCCGGTGCTCAACTGCTGCACCACTGGGGAGGCCCACAGTTGAATTCATTTTTAACTGAGATAGCTATGCTGTGCTGAGCTTCAGGAAGAAGGATTTAAATCCAACCAAAAAGGCCCTCCTATTGATTGGAGTAGTTCAGCAATGGAATGGTCTTTTAGCTTTTTCTTCAAAACAGCTCTTCCTCCTGCATCTCCACCTTAGTCCCCCATGATGAGTGTTCCCACCAGCTATTTATCAGGTCACCCAGACCAGTAACTAGTATCAAGCTTGATTCTTCCTCTACCACCTGCACCTCTGATTGGTGCACAACTTAGCTGGGTCCCATCTTTTGAAAACATGTGGAGTTCTGATGAAAAACACACAAATGATGATGACAAATGTAAATGTGTGAGATTATTTTCATGTCACTCCTTCTTCCCTGGCGCAGGCTCTTATCATCTCTTACATGTCTATGAAAGGGCATTTCTAACTCATCTCACTGCTTGCACGTAGTATTCAGTAATCCCTCCAAAGTGCACTTGGTTCTTGCTACTTCTCTGGTTAAAAATCCATAAGTGCCTCTCCACCACCCAAATAATAGTTTGTTTAAGTTAAAAGTGGGATATGACTTTTCGTGTTGGGAGCAGAGTCTATATAGTTTTTTAATTAATTAATTTTCTTACATCGTTCATTTTGTACAGTATTTGGTTTCTCCTCTCAGGTGTAGTCCCATAGTTCTCCCACCACCAGAGCACCCATGACTCATCACCACTGTCCCTTGTGCTCTTCCCTCCACCTCCCCTGCTCTATGCCTCAGATCTAAGGTCAGCTTGCAAGTTTTGTCTTTTTTTTTTTTAAACCTTTTGTTCGGTTTCTCTACAATCCGCATATAAGTGAAACCATCTGAATTTAATCTTTTTCTTTTATTCCTGTGGAGGCCTATTCCAGTGGGGCTGTAAGGCCATTCATAAGGATTTTTGTAAAACACATCCCTGCAGGTTCAGCCAGGTGACATTTGAGTTCCTTTCTAACTCAAATGTTTTATGAATTTTGGTCAAGAGGAGGGAGAGTTTCATGGTTAAGAGTGAGATAATGTATGAAGATTTTTTTTTTGGAAGATTTATTTATTTATGCATACAAGAACTGGGGTACAGGCCAGAGGTGCGGGGGGTGAGAGGATTCGCCAGGGACAGAGTGGGGAGCAGAACAGGTGGATCTACTGAAATACACTGCTGAGGGGAGCAGCGGGCAAGGCAGGAGAGGTCTGCTGCGCCATGTGGGTAGCTCCCTGACCGGCTGGGGATCGAACTCGTGCTGCAGAGGCTGTGTCGGACAGCGTCACAGTGCTGTGCTTAACCCCTTGCACCAACAGGGAGGCCCCATGAAGTTTGTTTTTTTTTTTTTAACTAAAAAATATAAAATAAAAATGTGTTTAATCTGTCAGTTTCAAAATATCAATTGAGAACTACACCAAAGGATTTAAATCCAAGGTTATTCCCAAAGTTTTGGATGGGAAAGGGTTAAAGATGAGTTCAGAATTTACAGAGTATAAAATAAGAAAAATGCAAGCAAGTTCTCTCAGTCTTGCTTAAGTTCTCTTTGACCTTTGAATACTAAACAAACATATGAGCTGCTGCCCTAAGCCTTACCCTTTTTCCATGGTAGAAAATAGAAAAACAGTCTAACAACTGTTTGTTTTGTTTTTGAACTCTGGGTATGATCAAATACCTTTGAAATGAACAAAAATAATGTAAAAAACCTCTTGCTTCCTGAGGGAAAACAGTTTACATTCCATTTGCCAGTCATCCCTAGAGGCTGTTATAAAAATAATACATGATTAAATAGCTGATGGAAGAGTTTTCAATGACCTTCACGTGTGTCACTAATGCTGAAGCTTATTCTTATGTTCTCACCACCTCATTTGTTTCCAGATATAAAGTAGTATACAGTAGTCAGGCATGAATGTTACTTATCACTGATAAGGTATTTTCTTAAAGAAGGCAGCTGAGTCTTCTTATCTATAGTTCCAGCACTGAGTAGTTTGACAGCCAGATATTTCAAAAATACGTCAAGACATTTTGCCCTTAACTGTAGCTGCTGAGAGAAAAGGAGGGGTGGGGAAGCAATAAGTAGACATAATGGAAATCTCTCCCCATCGGCCTTTTCATTTCCTGCGGAACCAGGGGAAAGCCTTTCACTAGGGAGCAGGAATAGGGAGGGTTAGCAACAAATAATATTAAAGGAGGGAAAAGATACCCTTTTTTCCCCCAGTAACAGGTCGTGCCAGGAAACTAATGGATTTGGGTGGTTTGATGCCTGTGAGTAATGTGGACGTCAGTCACGTTTTAAGACTAAATGGGTGGAAATAACTACAAACTTTAAAGTTTTATAGAGCAATTGACTTTTATTGCTGGTAAAGACTTTAGAGATGGCTCTTGCTCATGTTCTAAATTTCTGTTGATTCCTGAGGTTGAGTGGTTTGATCAGAATTGCAGGGCTGATTCTAGATCCATGCTTTTTAACCTTGCCTGCAAAATTAAGTTGCCTGAGTATTTCAAAAATACTATGACTGGATCCAAATAAGGGATCAGGAAAAAAAGTAATTATAATAAAGTAAAAATCAAAATCAACAGGCAACTATAAACCAGAGACATTCTGCAGGGGGGAGAGAAGGGAGTAGGATCAAAACAGGAGAGGGAAAAGTATAAGGGACTATGGGGATGGGACATGGGTGAGTTGGTGGTGGGAATTTCACGGGGACTATAAGCAAGATGAGAAAGCATACATTGTACAAAAATGAAGAATGATGTAAAATAAATGAATGAATGAATTAAAACATACTATGACTGGGTCTACCCCAGATACTCTGGTTTAATCGGTCAGGGGTGACTTAGACATGGAGGATCTGGTCCCAGGCATCACCTGTGCTGTGCAGTGTAGTGTTGGTGGCAGGATAGAGACATGCTTGGCGCAGTGTGTTTCCTTGCCTGTGCACACACGCTTTCATGTTCTGTGTTTCTTGACATCTGCAAACTCATTTCTGAGCCTGGGGTCTGAATCATGTTGTTAGACTGTAAATCATAGCTGGTCATTCTGAGAGTGGTCCCATGCTCTTTGTATAGTCTGTCTGCCAGATATTTTAATGGCATGTGGAGATTTTCTATTAACATGCTCTCTGGTTCTCCTTCCTTAGCTTAAATGAAAATCTTACCTTCATCATTGCCTTCCTCCGTGAGCGAGTGGCCTTGCTTCCTCTTCCTGTGACCTTGCTGGGAGATGACAAACTAAGACAGTTCCTCTTTGGCCTTCAGATCAGGCAATGAAACACCTGTCTCTTTTTCTTTTGTCCTCCAATACAAGGCCCACTTTTCTCTCCAAACTCAGAATTTAGAGTTGGGAAGGATTTTAGAAATCACCTGACTCATGTCTCGCTGGGCAGAGATCCTCTCCTGCTTCTTTGGCAGATGGCTCTCCAGCTCGGACTTGAATACCTGCAGTGCAGGGAGTGGCTTCTTCCCACCCAGCCATTTGGTTGTCGGATGATGCTAGTGATTAGCATTCCTTTTCAGGTTAGATCATTTCTCACCAGACCCTAGCAGATTGCCACGGCAATAAATTCCACCACTAGGTCCTAGTTCACTCTATGTTGCATCAGGAAAGACAGGTCTAGAAGAATGCCAGCTTGGGGCCCACTGCTAGCATCCCCTGGAAGGATGAAATATGGGGCATGTCTAAAATGGGCTGCTTGACAAACTCTCAGTCCTTGGATCTTGATCTTTGAGTAGCTAATTTTCCCATCTGCCTGGGAGCAACCAACTCTTGCTTCCTGCGCAGGGTTATTAGGGCGATATTAGATTATCCAAGTGAGCTTGTGTGTCCCAGCAGCTCCAAACCCCCTGCACCTTCTCCCCCCGGTCCTAGCCCAGACCAGAACCACTTATGCAGGTGTGCTTGCTTCCCAAAGGACCCCAGGTCCCGCAGGTGGAACAGTTCCCAAGACTGCCTGCCAGTCCTCGAGTACCCCAGGAGGTGTCTGCAAGTGAAAGATGTTGGAAGTTTAATACTTGTGAATGTGGAGTATAAAAATTATGCTTAAATGCTTTTTATTTGAATCAGATTAGCTTGTGAAAATATTAAAATGGAAAGATTACTTTTAATATAATATTGTTTATCCCGATATGGAATCTTTCTTTTAAAAAGCAGCAGAATGACTACCGTAGTGTCTGTTTTTGCCTCACCGGTGTATAAAACTCCAGCGAGCCCTTTCGGGGTTATCTGTTAAATGCTGTGACGGGGTGGATCTGAGAATGACTAAATGAAATGGAATTTAACCTTAAAACCTTGTCTTTTCCTTTTTCTACCTGTGGCTGACACTATCATACTTCTTGCCCAATCATTCCAGGGAGGATGTAACATGGGGTGTGTCTAAAATGGACTTCATGTCATACTGACGCCATGTTCAAGCTTCACTGAGCTCATTCTGTGCCCATTTGGGGTGGGCAGACTGGAAGCCTGGGCATCACCTGCGAGTGAGTTAGAAAGGCAGCATTTTGTGCCCTGTGCAGGTCTAACAAACTGCAAGATCCTGAGTTAGGGTCCCCATCTCAGTATTTTTTTTGGCATCTGCTTTCTCTCTAACAGCTCTCTTGCTTGTTATTCTAATGTGTTGCTTTCTGTGAAGACTAAATTCTAACTGGAATGGACTTAGTGTCTCAACCCAGAGTGATGATGCTAGCATTAGTGTGACAGGAGAGTGGGCAGCTTTGGGTATAGAACTTTTTGTCATGTTCCTGACAAAAATGCATGCACATGAGGCCACAGAGGGAGATCATCTATGAAATACATGGTACCATTTTTTCACCCACTCATGGCACCCACCCATCCACCCATCATCCATCCATCCATCCATCCATCCATCCATCCATCCGTCTGTCCATCCATCCATTCATCCACTGATCACAAGAGTAATCATGATCATTGTAAATACAGAAGTATATATGCTAGGAAATAAAAATCATCTATGACTGTACCACAGAGAACAAATCGTTGTTAACATTTTACTTTGGTGCATATCCTTACAGATATTTTTCTATGAAAAGCTGATAACATATAATATGGGTTTGTGTATCTAATTTTTACATATTATTCAGAGCAGTCTCTATGTGTCCTCAACTGTTTTCATCAAAAGTGTGATTTTAGAAGATTGCATTATGTACATATGTTGAAATAGCTTATCCACATACTTATTGCTGGAAACTTGGTGATTTTTCATTTTTAATTAATTGCCTGTGTAAGTAGCATTGTGTTAAACACTCATGTCCATTTGTCTTTGGTCATGCACATGACATTTATTGATTTTCTCATGAACCTAATGCTGCGAGTCAGTCAAAATTAAGCCAAATGGCATCTTGGTCTTCATCAGGTTCATAATCAGAGTTCACAGTAAAATGAATTGTCCTCTTTGATAGTTTCCATGGAAAGTTGCAGTTGGCATGTTTGTATTTTACGCTGTGTACTTCTCAGATACTTTCTACCTTGACATGTTGCTTCTTTTCACATTTCATAGGTGACATAGTTCTTGATTACTAAAGTGGGCAACATTGATAATTCATTTTGGAGCACACAATGGCTGACATCTCAGACAGAATCTCAACATTGCATTTTCAGGATGTTATCAACTTCTACAGTGCATCCCTTTTCATACTCGAGCCTGTGACTAAGAAACGGTGGAATAGGAATATTGGATTTTTTGGCACAGCAGTGATGAATTAATCCCCCCACTCTGTGCACAGGCCTCATAACAAAGAAAGCTGTGACTTGCATAATAAAATGGCTTAGTGTTTTGGAAGTGCTACAGTGAATTATGTGCATAGCTGCACTCTCTTTCAACAGTGATGAGATGTCCTAAATCTCACCCCTGGAACCCTCCTAGAGCACAGAAGCAGATGACTAGCCAGATGGCTCTTTCTTGCATTCTGCAGCCTTCTCTACTCAGGCTCTTGCACACTTGTGAGGGTAGCATGGGACTTCTCTTTCTCCATTTTAAGTGATATGGTCACTCAGAATGGGGCATTCCCATTTCACATACCTGAATAATTGCATTGTCTCTGTCTCTCCTCATTGTGGAGAAAGCCTTTTGCCAGCCTCCAAGGCAAATTTAGTGTAGGTGAGCTCCTGTAAGGAGAGGTTGGCAGAATAAGGGCACAATTTCATAGGCTAACACAGGTGCCTACAAGCTATTTGACCTTGCAGATTTGGGAGGTGTGAAGGTCACATTTTGTATCATACTGGTGACTAATCTAGAACTGTGTCAGAGCATCTTATAGCAAAGCTATAAGATCATTTACTGTAATTCAGTTACAAACTACAACTGCCCTTAACGTTTGCTCTCCAGGTCAGCTCAGTACACTCTGGGTTTGGAGACTTGTTTCTTCTGGTATCAGGTTGGCCAATACTCATGAGGATATCTGGACATCTGACCGTGGGGAGGGCTTTTCCCATTTTGAGCAGGTTGCAGGAATTTCTGCCTTTTTTAGAGAGTTTCACATAAGCCAAAGCATTTCTCTCTAAAAATAGGGCAGTTCAAACTCTTCTAAGTGCCTCTGGACATCTCTGTGAAGCTGAACATCCTCACATCTAATGCTCCTTCTTCATCCAAGTAAGCAGAGGCTCCAGCCCAGGGAGCTAATTTACCGTGGCCCACACTTGGACAACTCTGGATTCCTTCATGGTTGAAGGAATGGCTGAAAATCATGTTTCTAGTCTCCCCAAAGAGACCACTGGTCAGAAGGCTGATATGGGAGGTGACTTAACACAGGCATATCAACATTTAGAAGCTGCTGCCTGCAGTCCTTTCTGAGATTACTCAGAGCTGAGGGGAGGCTTTGGTCCGGTTATTCATCCCAAAATACTCACCTAGAGCTTCCTAAGTGCCAGACATGTTTATGGCATTGAAGACCGGACCACAGCTGAGGCAGATGTGTTCACAGAAGGAGGAGCCCAATGACAGACAACACAATAAATAAAGGGAGAATGTTGCTTTAAGGATCAAGATAATCACTGAGAAGGAAGCTAGTCAGGGTGATGAGACTTACTAGAAACACATGTGTGTGTCTAGGGACGCCAAGTCTAGACCTGCAAGACCAGAGAAGCCAACCCTGCAGAAGGATAGAGGATGAGTTCCAGACAGAGGAATGGATAAGTGGAAACAGCCACGCAGGAGAGAGTGTGGTGTTTAGCCCTGACGTAGCGCCCTGTGCTGTTCCGATGAGTTCCTCCCAGGGCTTCCCCATCCCGGGTAGCACTACTGCCTCCTTTGCCTTTTCTCTAACCACAGAGTGAACCACTCAAGGAAAGTGCAGTTGAGGTTTCAGAGGACCACACCAGCATTTGAGCAAAACAGAGTACACTTACCACTTACAGAGTGAAAGGAAATTGATCTTCCACCAATATTTTTATCAATAAAGCTGCCCCCAACCCCCAACCTTCACTGGTATCATATGGTTGTCATTGCTGTTGATGTTGAATGCCAGGGGCCTGAAGAAGTACAGTGCTGGGATGGGAGTTGGTTTTAATAAAAAGTTTGTCTATATCCTGGTTTCTTTGTAACTCCTATTTCAGGCTCTGGACCTATGGTCCTTCTTAAACTATACAGCTAAAGCATTTCTCTGAGAATGGATAATTATAGAAGGACAGTAAATGGTTCTTTAGCAATTTGATTCAAAGAATGAAGACACCGGAGCGCACAAATATTCTTTAGTAGTGTTACCTGTACTTAGACTCTGCAGTAAAGTGTTTAAGTAGCTATCAAGACTCACAGCTTGAGGGCTGAGCTACTTATCCTTTTCTCCTGATGCTCATCCCTTTGCCAAGTCCCTTTCCTGTGAGTGTAAGTGAGAGCTGTGACTTGCTTCCAGCCAATGGAATGTGACAATCATGATGGACTCCATAGTGATAGGAGACTTCATTATATTATATGAGACTCTGTTTCATTAGCAGATACTAGAGAGATTCTACTTCCTAACTTGATGGAGTAAGTGACCATGTTAGGGAATCCCACTAAAGGTTACTAAAGGTGACTTCTAGGGGCCAGGGGAAGTCCTCAGCCTGCAAGAAGCTAGGGACTTCATTCTTACAACCTCAAGGAAATTAATTCTGCCAATAACCTGAGTGAGCTTGGGAGTGGATTCTTCCCCATTCAGCCTCCACATGAGAACACAGCCCTGGAAAACACCTTGATTCCAGAAGAAGACTCTATTTTAGCTGCATCAAGGTTCCTGACCTCCAGAAACTACAATAGATATGCTGTGGTAAATTTGTGGAAAGTTGTTATACAACAGCAGGAAAAGACGAGAAAGTTTTCAATAAGAAGAAATGGATCTGGACTATGTCAGACCTAATCTAGACTACTCACATTCTTACTTCTTGGCCAGCTAAATGGCATCAAGAACGCCCAGTCCAAGAATTTCTAAGGATTCTTTAAATATATATAAAAAAGTAGGATACTATTTGTACTACTAGAAGAAAACTAGAATTCATCAATTTGAAAAACAACTTTAAAGTTTCCTAAGTAATAGAAAGTCTTCCTTCTCTCACAAGTTAATTTTGCACAAGGTCAAATAGAAATTTCTGGGGTGGTTCTAGGAATTTGCTGTAAAAGCAAAGGAAATTGATGATTGTGCTTTAGCTTTTTTTTTTTTTTTTTTTCCTGGAGAGAAAACATCAGTGCTGGCCCTGAATGAAGAAGTCATCTACATCTTTTATATTGTTAACTGTTATTTCCTTTACCTGAGTTAAAAGCTCCCTTGCACCAGTGAAACAGATTATGATCTTGACTCAGCTTCCTAGCTACACATTTAGAGTAGGGTTGGTAGATTTAGGGAAAAAAAGAAAAAAAAAAAAACAGGACATTCAGTTATATTTAAATTTCAGATCAACATTGAAAAATGCTTAGTACAATTATGTGTGAAATATTACATGGGTCATACCAATTCTAAGAAAAATTCATTGTTGATCTAAAATTCAAATTTTATTGAGCATCCTATTTTTTTCTGGCAATCCTGCTGTAGAAACATTCCAGTTGATAAATAAGGCCTCTGCCCCAGACATGCATTTTAAGAACACTTTTTCTGACATGTTTTCATTTCAAGGACTTTTCAAAAGAAACTAGGACATTTGGTAAGGAATTCTATACCTCCATCTGTAATTTTAATAATTAGATAATAATTAATCTTTAGATGGATTATCTGACAAATGGAATATCATGAATGTAAATAGTTGTTGGTCTTATTATCCCTGTTCTTCAATCTGTGTGTTTACCTAGGAAGGAAATGTAAAATTTGAGTAGAACTTCAGTATGTGCATTGCCACTTTCTATTCAATATAGTATCTTTATTTTAATGATTAACTAAGCAGATAATATAGTGGCAGTTTGTGAATTGAGACCAATATGGAACCCGATCAGAAGACTCTTATGCCAAAAGTAGGAGGGGCATTGGGGCATTGGCTAGGGTCATTTGCTGGAGGGTGAGTGGAATGTGTGCACCTATGGTGAAGCAAAATTATTTCCCCATAATTTGTAATAGGAAATAATAAATTATTAAATAAATCTTAGGCAAGAAACTATGTGTAGGGTGACTTTTCATTTAAAGACTCTTTTAAAAGCAGATTTAATTTAGACTGAAATAACAGCAGCCTGTGCTTCAATAAATTTTCCACTCTGGAGTATTGAAAGGCATTTATTTATTCTGAAGCCCGAGATCAGTTTAATTGCTATTGAAAGAACCAAGTTCTTTAATGTTTTCATTTTAAATTGTGTTTTTTGAATTTAAATGGGGAAAAAATAGGAAACCTGGCCTCCAAACTGAAACTACAATTTTACCACTGAATGGAAAATTTTAGGAATATAGAGTATAATGTTTTCTTAAGACTGTGGTAACAAAGCACAACAAACCAGAGGGCTTAAATAAACAGAAATGTATTGTTTTATACATCTGGAAGCGAGTTGCTGAAACCAAGGTGTTGACAAGTTTGGTTGTTTTCAGTGGCTCTGAGGTTGAATCTAGATCTCTCTCCTAGTTTTCAGTGCTTGCCTGCCATTGTTGGTGTTCCTTGGCTTATGGAGTGTGTCATCCCAGTTTTGTCTTCTTCTTCATGTGGCATTTTTCCTGCGTGTCTGTCTCCACGTGATTGTCTTCTTATAAGGACACCAGTCACATTGGACTAGGGACTCCGGCTACTCTAGTAGGACTTCATCCTAACCAATTCTATTGTCTATGACTCTATTTCAAAATAAGTTTATGTACCTAGGTAACAGGGGTTAGGACCTCATCATATATTTCTTGGGGATACAGTTCAACCCATAACATAAAGTGTACCTATTGCAGTCAAATAAAACTAACAAAATGTCCCATTTTCCCTCCTTTCTGCAATTCTCACCTTAGTTTTTTTTTTTCAGTTTGTATTATATTTTTGTAATTAAATTTTATTTTTATATTCCCCATACAAATACAACCCCCTTATTTTTACCCCAAGCCCTCCTTTCCCCGCCCCCCACCCCCCATAGAGTGTCTCTTGTTTATAGTTGTTGATTTTGATATTTTCTTTCTTATAGTTATTCTTTTTCCTGGTCCCTTATTTAAGTTTTCTAGATTCCTGCTATGAGTAAATGGCTGTGGCTGTGGCTTCCCCAGGCCTGGTTCAATAGATTTCTTTCTTTTTTTTTTTAATTTTTTTTTAAATTTATTTATACAAGAACCGGGGTACAGGCCAGATGCGTGGGAGGATTCACCAGAGACAGAGCGGGGAACAAAACAGGCAGACTGACTGAAATACACTGCTGAGGAGAGCAGCGGTTTAGACAGGAGAGGTCTGCCGCACCATGTGGGTATCTCCACAGCTGACTGGGATGGAACCCGAGCTGCAGAGGCTGCGCACAGCTTCACAGTGTGGCACTCAACCGCCTGTGCCACCAGGGAGGTCCTAGTTTGATTGATTTCTACTGAATGTTCACCCTTCTGTGAGCACTATTCAAGCCAGAGGCGCCATCAGGAGGGCTGGCGTTCAGCAGGCCACTCTCTCCTACTCTAGATTAGGGAGCTCCATGTAGCAGCCACTTGTGTGTCAGTAACTGGCACTGTCCGTGCAAAGCTGATGTGCCCTCAGGAGGCATGGCTCGAGGGGCCCGCACACCTGGTGCCTCCTAACCTTTGCATTGCTCTCTGGCTTATCTTTCCTCCTTCCTTTTCTTCTTCCTAGTGCCCTTCCTGCCTTTTTGTGGCCCCCTCCTGCCCTCTCGCCTGCTGGGGCCCACATCCCGTTTGACAGTTGGAGGAAGATTCACTGTGTGAGGTTTCTCTGTGCAGCTCCCCTGCCTCTTCAAAGTAAAATTGTCACATAAAAGCCACAATTAATTAAGTGCTGAGTGTAGACTGTGGCACAGGGCCTTGGGTCTAGTGTCACAAGACATGGCTCTCTTTAACAGCTCTGGTGACAGGCCTGAAACAGTCACTTAAGAAGGACAGGCATCTACTCTTCTCTCACTTAAAATGAGTTCCAGAAATGCGCTGCTCAGGGCTGCTCGGCTGGTGCCTTGATGCCATTAGAACCTCAGGCTTGTCCTGTCTTTCTGCTTCTCTGTCACTGCTGCTGCCGCTGTTATACAAGCAGCAAATCCATACTCTAGGCAGAAGGGATGGACGTAGCAGGGTGAAGGGCACTGTCCTTGCTGAGGGAGACTCCCTCACAAAGCCCTCCTGGACTTCTTGCTTGGTTTCTGCCTCCATCTCATCAGACCACCCCCTGCCACACCCCCAGGAAGGTTTGGGAGACTTATTTTTAGTGGGACAGTTTGCTACCTCGCAACAGCACAAAGGTGTTGTTAGGAAGAGAGAAGAGCACTTGGTGGAGAGACACTGTCGTTCCAGCCTTGCAGTGATGTTGGGGACTGGCTGGTGGACCACAGAGTCTCTTTCTCCTCCTGTCTGCTGAGCAGACATGATAGTAGCACCAGCCATTCTCCAGGCATGCTGGGAAAAGAATAGTGGTGGTGGAGATACATAGTGATGGGGATAGTCAATATGTTCCTTTGAAGAAGGTTCTCACTTCAGGGACTTGCCACCTAGGGAAAGATAAGACATCTGGCCTCAGAATGAACCCTACTTCCTGTCTCACCCATAACTGACTGAGTTGTGATTTGGATAAGATTTTGGCCTTAGAGTTGAGCTGCATTGGGCTAACACTTTGGAGGCTTCTGGGATAGGGTTGAATGTATTTTATATGAGAGAGAGAGACATCAATGTTTGGGAGAGGGGCCGCAGTATTATGTCCTGAGTAGTATTCATCGAGTTTCATGTGTTGAAGTCTTAACCCCAGTACCTTAGAATGTGACTGTATTTGGAAATGGGGATCTTTAAAGAGGTAATGAAGTTAAAATGCAGTCAAGAGGGTGGCTGCTAATACAATATGACTGGTGTCCTTATAAGAAAACGAGATTTGAACACAGAAGCATACAGAAAGACATGGCCGTCTACCAGAAGGAACTGCCCCTGCTGATACCTTGGTCTCAGACTTCCAGCCTCCAAAACTGTGAGAAAATAAATGTATGTTGTATAAGCCCCCATGGTGTTACATTATAGCAGCCTTCACAAACAAGTAACAGCTTTTGGCCTAGATTAGATTCCTAGACTTGTATGATGAGCTTTAACTGGACTTGTTCTGTCACAATATATAAGCAGAGTTCTTTTCTTATTATCTTTATGTATGTGACTCCCCTTCTTACTCATAACTTGATCTGGTTTGGAGGCAGAATATATAAATTCAGGGCATGTTTCAAGTTCAGCTTCTTGTTACCAGGCACTAGGTACTAATATATAGAATGTGACTGCCAAGAACACACAAATACCACTGATACCCATCCTACCTTCTCCTCCATTTACAGACTCCTCAGTCATGTGAAGGAGAGCTGAATACCCAGAGAGAAGAGTCATCTCTTTCCCATACCTACCATGTCACAGTTCTCTCTGTTTAAAATTGAACCTCCTTACAAAAGGAAAGAACCATCTCTGAATGCTGTTGGCAAGCAAAACCCTAATGTGACATCTGGTAGCAGCAATTTGATAGAGGAGGAAAAATCATTACTCAGGTCAAATCTTAATGATAGTAAGTACAGTTGTCAAAAGATATCCAGGACTCTTCTGCTGGATTCCTTATTGTAAACAAGGAGGTCACAATCATCTTGGAGCAGGCTCTATGAATTGGAGTACTCTCTGGTGAGATGACACCCAGGGACAACCTGGAAAGGACTGCTTGCATCTGGATATCCCAGGCCTGTCCTCCAGAGAACAGGGGACATATCCCACTGCTCCAGCAGCCTGGCTGGAGTCAGTGGACCACATGGTATCACCCCAGGTCAGTAACATGCCTACAGCAGTAACCCTGAGAGTGAGGGCACTCCAGCAGCTGGCAGCTACTTTCCCAGGCCTGGCTCCCCTGACAACCGTATTTGAAGCAGAATAAAAAAGCTGTTTGACCATTAACAGCCAGCATGCTGCCTCCAGCTGTGTGCCTGAATGCTTGAATTAGAGGCCATGAGTGGGGGACCCAAGCCCATGAGCTTTGGCATGAGGCAGCATCACAGCCTACCTCACTTTCCCCAGGATTAAAAGGTAATATTAGGGCCTCCCCGGTGGTCCAACGGGTTGAGCACCATTCTGTGAAGCTGTCCGCAGCCTCTGAAGCATGGGTTTGATCCCAGCTGGCTGGCGAGAATCCCACATGGCGCAGCAGACCTCTCCTGTCTTGCCCACTGCTCCCCTCCGCAGTGTATTTCAGTCAGTCTGCCTGTTCTGCTCCCCGCTCTGTCTCTGGTGAATCCACTCACCCTCCCGTACATCTGCCCTGTACACTGGTTCTTGTATAAAAATAAATAAATCTTTTTTAAAAAAGGTTATATCAACATCAAGTGACTTTTCTGAGTATTAAACTGCCTATGTCAAAAGCATTTTATAGAATGCCTGACACATAAAAAATACCCAATGAGAGTTCTTTATTATTTTATTATTTTTTTATTTACTGGTCTTTTATTATTTTTTAAAATAAATTTTATTTTTATATTCCCAATACAATTGCAACACCCTTATTTTGACCCCAATCCCTCCCCTCCCCGCCCCCCACACCCCATAGACTGTCTCTGGTTCATAGTTATTTGTTGATTTTGATATTTTTTTTCTTATAGTTATTCTTTTTCCTGGTCCCTTATTTAAGTTTTCTAGATTCCTGCTATGAGTGAGACCATCCGGTATTTTTTTTTTTTCTTTCTGGCTTATTTCACTGAGCATTATCCCTTCCAGTGCCATCCATGTTGCCGCAAATTGCATGTGTTTATCTTTTTTGAATGCTGAGTAATATTCCATGGTGTATAGGTACCGCATCTTCTTGATCCAGTCATCTATTTTTGGGCATCTGGGCTGTTTCCAAAGCTTAGCTATTGTAAATAGTGCTGCTATAAACATAGGGGTGCAGGTGTTCTTTGCAATTGATGTTTCTGTGTCCTTTGGGTAAATACCTAGGAGTGGAATTGCTGGATCATATGGAAGCTCTATGTTTAGTAGGTCCAGAAATCTCCACACAGCTCTCCATAGTGGTTGGACCAAACTGCATGGTATTGGAACAAGAACAGACACACAGACCAATGGAATCAAATATAAAATCCAGAAATAAACCCACAGATTTATGGTCAACTAATCTTTGACAAAGGAGCAAAGAATATGCATTGGAGCAAAGAAAGTTTGTTCAATAAATGGTGCTGGGAAAATTGGGTCGCTACATGCAAAAGAATGAAGCTTGACCACTACCTCACACCATATTTTTTTTTTTTAATGTCTGCCTCTTTCTAAGGTGGATGTAAAGAGTAGAGTAGTGATTAAGGGCACGGTCAGGTGTGGCTTCTATCTTCGCCGCTTGTGGCTATGTGACCCTCTCTGCGCATGTTTCCTCATGTTAACAAGGTGGGTAATGTTATTAGCTACCTCATGTAGTTGTTTAGAGGAGTAAATGGACCAAGTATGCACAGCATGGCGAGCTTAGTCAATAGCACTCATCATCATCATCATTATCATCATCATCATCATCTTTGTCAACAATTAACAAAGAGGATAATGCAGTTTTTATGTGTCTCTGCTCAAATGCATTAATTGGATAGGCTAGATTATTGAACAAGTGAACTACTTTTAAGGTAGCATTTCTCAAAAGGCAGTTTATGGAACACATGTCAGAGGTCATAGAGGTGTTTGTTAAAGTGCACATTCATAATATCCAAGGAATGCAGATTGTAATATCTGAGGATAATTATCTCAATGACTCACATCTATGACGTAGTTTCTCACTAAACTCTTACGTTAGCTGTTGCTACCCTGTTTCAGAGATCAGAGATGTAAGTCAGACAGTGAAGCCATTTAGTCTTGCCACAAAGTGGCAAAGCTGAAATCAACCACAGAGCCCCTGACCAGTGCTCCCTGTGCTGCCCCTGCCATCTCGGTCACCACCATGACTGAGAGCAAGCATGGGCTCATCAACCCACCATGCTTCATGTCACTGGCAATGAATATGCCTTGGGGTCTAAAGACATTGTCGCCTTTGGTCAGGATGCAGTTGTTTGACTCATGGGTTATCAGCTCATCGGTTATCACAGACATCTAACTCCCATGTTATCCATACAGCCTGGAATAATACATTTTGGTACTGAAGTTGATGGTCTGCCAGAGTTCCAGGTTGGAAGCAGAGCTATGGGACCAGAAGTCATATTATGGTTCCTCAGACTAAAGGAAGGTGCTGAAGAGGACCACGAAATAACCAGGAGAAGTGACAGATGCTCACAGTCTCCCTAGATGGGATGAGGGGAGGGGTTCTCACTTGTAAGTGGCCCAGTGGCCTGTGTGCAGGTCTGTGCATGTGAGGCAGGTGACCAGTCTGGCCAACTTGGCCCCTGGGGGGTCAAGTCTGATGCTGCAGAACAGGGCCTGTCGGCATTGACTGCAAAGACACAAACCTTTAGAATTACCCAGACGTTTCTAATTCCATTATATCATAGGCTCTTGGGGAGAATTGAAGGTACAACACTGGGTAATGTGTGGTTCTTGTCAAGAAGCTTCAGAGTTAACAGGAACTCTGAAAACTAATGAGACAATTGTAATGTAGACAGGAAAGCTTAGAGGACTGAAGCATGGGTCTCTGTGTCCATGTGGATGGGGGACACAGGGTGGGTTCATGTAGGCACACTAGCTTGGTGGTAGAACTATGGAAGTTAAAAAAAAAAAAACAGTGCAGACTGTCCTTTTTTAACATGTTGGATGCAGAATTTTTCACAAGTCTGATTACAGACTTGGCTAGACAATTGACTCTGAAAAAACAATTTTAATCTCTCTGACACCTTCATACTGATTTAAAATTTTTTCCAAGTCTCTGGCTAAAGTTAAATCTTTGCTTATGACTCAGTGTGTTTGCTCATTATAGAAACTTTCTCTGATGGCAGTGCTCTCTGAAAAAGTTAGTTTTATAGGAAAAAACTAAAAGCCCAGTCTTGAGCAGGAGAATATAACTTTGCAGAATATGTGACCACATTGTTTCTAATAAAATTGATTTGAGGAGAAATTCTGAATATCTTCCCCTACCCCAGATCAAGGTTCCTTTTTGTGTCCCAGTTTGCATTCTTTTCATTGTAATTTACCTCTACTTTCATAGGTACTCATTTCTCTCTAATCACCATGTATGCTTCTCAGCAGCAATTGCTATTTCTTATTTCTTTGCTTCTACTGATACATTTCCATAATTTTTGAGCAGTGACATTATGCTCTCCACAAACATATCAGTGACTTTAATCTACTGAACATGCAAAAGAATCATCTGAGTGTCCTCAGAAGTCATGGTTTAATTCATTCTGTGTCTGAAATGAACTGGATAGCATGAATTTGGGTATTTACCATGCATGAGAGACTACACATCTTTTGGAGAGCGTAATATCTGAGGAGATAGGCCATATGAAGTAGTTTTATGGAAGTATATGTTATCAGGTCCTAATCTTTGTGCTACAACGTATAAACACTAGGGAATTCAGAGAGAAGAAATGCCCAGGTCTGGCGTAATTGTGCGGTGACCAGAGAGTAGTGGAAGGGAGACTGCAGAGCAGAGGTTTTGAACAAAGAAAGAACACCATGTATAGAGCCTCCCTGGTGGCGCAGTCGTTGAGCGCTGGCTTGCGAAGCTGCCCGCAGCCTCTGCGGCACCGGTTCGATCCCCGACTGCTCCCTTGCCACCGGAGGAGGGTCCCACATGGTGTGCAGACCTCTCCTGCTACCTGCTGCTCCCTCAGCAGTGTACTTCAGGCCTTCTGCCTGCTCTGCTCCCCGCTCTGGCTCTGGTGAATTCTCTCGCGCTTCTGACTGTACCCTGTGCTTGTATAAATAAATAAATAAATCTTTAAAAAAAAAAAAAGAAAGAACACCATGTATAGAAGCCTGAAATGCTGACTTCCAGGTGCTGTTCTCAGAGACTCAGAAAGTCAGGGCCAGAGCCTAGGAATGTGCATTTTTTTAATTAATAATAAATTTTATTTTTATATTCCCCATACAATTTCAACCACCCCATTCTGACCCCGGTCCCTCCCCTCCTGCCCCTCACCCCCCAAAAAGTGTCTCTGGTTCATAGATTTTTTTTGATTTTGATTTTCACTTTCTTACAGTTATTCATTTTCCTGGTCCCTTGTTTAAGTTTTCTAGATTCCTGCTATAAGTGAGACCATCTGGTATTTTTCTTTTTCTTTCTGGCTTATTTCGCTGAGCATGATCCCTTCCAGCGCCATCCATGTTGCTGCAAATTGCATGTGTTTATCTTTTTTGAATGCTGAGTAATATTCCATGGTGTATAGGTACCACATCTTCTTGATCCAGTCATCTATTTTTGGGCATCTGGGCTGTTTCCAAACCTTAGCTATTGTAAACAGTGCTGCTATAAACATAGGGGTGCAGGTGTTCTTTGGAATTGATGTTTCTGTGTCCTTTAGGTAAATACCTAGGAGTGGAATTGCTGGATCATATGGAAGCTCTATCTTTTGTAGGTTGAGGAATCTCCACACAGCTCTCCATAGTGGTTGGACCAGTTTGCACTCCCACCAACAGTGCAGGAGAGTTCCTTTTTCTCCACACCCTCGCCAGCATGTGTTGTTGCTAGTTTTTTTAATATGTGCCATTCTCACTGGTGTGAGATGGTATCTCATGGTAGTTTTGATTTGCATTTCCCTGATTACAAGTGATGTTGAACATTTTTTCATATGCCTGTTGGCCATTTGCATTTCCTCTTCAGAGAAGTTTCTTTTTAGCTCATCTGCCCATTTTTTGACTGGATTATTTTCTTTGTTGTTGTTGAGTCTCATCAGCTCTTTGCAGATTTTTGTGATCAGTCCTTTATCATTAGTGTTGTGTGCAAAAATGTTCTCCCAGTTGGTGGGGTTTCTCTTTGTTTTTGTTATTATCTCTTTTGCTGTGCAGAAGCCCTTTAATTTGATGTAGTCCCAGCTGTTTATCTTTGCCTTCACTATCACTGCTTTGGGTGATGTGTATGTAAAGATGTCTTTGATGTGCAAATTACGTAATGTTTCGCCTATATTTCCTTCTATGTATTTTATGGTTTCAGGTCTTATGTCTAGTTCTTTAATCCAGTTTGAGTTGATTTTTGTGTATGGTGTGAGGTGATGGTCAAGCTTCATTCTTTTGCATGTAGCGACCCAGTTTTCCCAGCACCATTTATTGAACAAACTTTCTTTGCTCTAATGCATATTCTTTGTTCCTTTGTCAAAGATTAGTTGATCATAAATCTTTGGGTTTATTTCTGGATTTTCTATTTGATTCTATTGGTCTGTATGTCTGTTCTTGTTCCAATACCATGCAGTTTTGATGATTATGGCTTTGTAGTAGAGTTTGAAGTCTGGGAGTGTGATGCCTCCATTTCCTTCTTTTTGTTTCAGGAGAGCTTTGGCTATTTGGGGTTTTTTGTGATTCCATATGAATTTCATCAATAATTGTTCTATTTCTTTGAAGAATGACATTGAAATTTTGATTGGAATAGCATTGAATCTGTATATTGCTTTTGGTAGGATGGCCATTTTAATAATGTTTATTCTTCCAATCCATGAGCAGGGGATGTCTTTCCATTTCTTTGTGTCTTCTTCTATTTCTTTTAACAGTGTTTTATAGTTTTCTTTGTATAGGTCCTTTACCTCTTTTGTTAGATTTATGCCCAAATATTTGATTTTTTTTGTTTCGATAATAAAAGGGATGTTTTTTTTTTTTATTTCTTCTTCTTCAGTTTTATTGTTTGTGTATAGGAAGGCTACTGACTTTTGCGTGTTGATTTTGTATCGTGCCACTTTACTGAACTGATTGATGAGTTGAATTAGTTTTTCTGTGGAGTTTTTGGGTATCTCTATGTATATTATCATATCATCTGCAAATAGTGATAGTTTGACTTCTTTTCCTATTTGGAATGTGCATTTTAACAAACACCTCTATGACCTCTGACATAGGTGCACCATAAACTGTCTTGAGAAGTGCTATCTTGAAGGTAGTTCAAGGGTTTCTGGCAATGAAGACAACAAAACAGCTATGTTATAAGCAAAGCACTTGCTCAGTAATCGCAGTAATGGTGTCTCATAGTAGGAGGTGCTTGCTGATAGAATTCTCTAGGTCATGTAAGCTGGGATCTTGTCAAAATAGTTTTATTATGTAATATCTGTGGAATACCTCTTTCTAAGAAACTAAAATAACCTTTGCCAATCAGTCCCATGAGTCAGGAGGATTATGTGTTGAGAGTTAATGTAGGCAAATTGCTCCCTCATTGCCCCTTTGATGGGTGACAAAATGGTTGCCAGAGGGGCCATCACTGCTGTCTGGTTTGCAAGAGGCATGCTATCTATCCATAGCGGGACTCAGAAAGAGTCTGTCAGAGAAGAACCCCTGGCATTTCCTCCTGAGCTGCTGTGGCCAGGTTGGTGGTTGAAAGTTCCCCTTGCAGCAACTAGTACTTAATAGAGGAAGCATAGTCACCTGTACTTAGGGACATCTGGATGACAATGGACCACACGTATGATGGTGGCCCCATAGGCTCTTCCATCTAGCCTAGGTGGGTCTTAGCTCTACCATCTGGGTTTGTTATACTCTGATGTTTGCTCAACTATGAAATTGCCCAATGATGCATTTTTTTTAAAGATTTATTTACTTATGCATACAAGAGCTGGGGTACAGGCCAGAGATGAAGGGGGTGAGATGATCCACCAGAGACAGAGTGGGGAGCAAGAACAGGCAGACTGATTGAAATACACTGCTGAGGGGAGCAGCAGGCGAGACAAGAGAGGTTTGCCTCACCATGTGGGTTTCTCCCTGGCCAGCCAGGGATCAAACCATGCTGCAGAGGCTGTGGATTGCTTCACAGTGTGGTGCTTAACCCTTGTGCCACCAGGGAGGCCTCCAGTGATGCAATTTTCATTGCAGGGCTATAGTCAGGTGCTGCTGCAGCTTCGGGTGACATGCAAACCCTAAACCAGAGCAGATACAGGAAGGGGTAGGAAGTTCTCACTGAGCTCCAGGTTCAATTTGGAGGACAGGTTGCTATCGGGGAGGGGGGCTGTGGAAACTCCTTATACTTGGGTACGGCAGCTTCTTTCTTGTGCATGGTAGTCCTATCTCTTTCCCAAAAGGACTTGTGGTGTGCGTGAGCACATGGCCTGGGTAAGTGTATGTATATTGTGAGTGCTTCTATGTGTGTGAGATCAAGGTGTGAGATCAAAACTCTGAGAAAGAGCACGAGAAAGGGATACATAATCATGAGAACTAATATCATGACCCTAAGTGAGCCTGGGCAAAAGAGGAGATGTCTAGGGTTGTATAGTTTTTCTTACAAAAGGAAAGGAAAAGAAAAGAAAAATGAGAAGGCAGAGGTAGAGGGCGTAAGGAAGAAAAAGAAGAGGAAGAAGAAAATAAAGCAATTCTTCAAGAAGATCCAAATGTTTATGTGTATATTAAACACAGTTACCATTTTATTATATATTTTTTTCATTTTTTTCTTTTAAACTTATTTTGGAAAATTTCAGATTCCTACAGAAGTAAGGAGTAGAGAAGTGATTTCTTGTGACTCTGACATGAAGCAATTACCGGTGTTCTTCTGTGCTTTTCTGACTATGTGTAAGATATACTTCTTGTTTTCTCAGTGTCCCATTGGGAGTTTATTTTTACTTCCTTGTTATTGAAAATTATTTTTTAAACATAATAAGAAACATTGTGCTTTATTTCCTGGCATGGTTGTCATTAAATGTTAGAGAAGTTTTCATCCTGATATGATACTCTTGAACACTTTGTCAGTTCTCCTGACTGGGTTGACAGCAATGCAGGAGCCAGCTTCCTGAGACCTTTCTTGGGCATCCTTGTTAATGGCAAAGGGATAACATTCAAGTGCTCATTTGTGAAAGGTGCCTCGCACATGACCTGTGGTTAGCCCAGGGAGACCCAGTTCAACTATCTGTAAGCCTTAGAACTGAGTTTCCCCCCCCACCCCGTCCTCTGCTTCTCTTGGGGTTTATATATATATATTTTTTTAAGATTTATTTATTTATTTATACAAGCACTGGGTACAGTTAGAAGCGTGGGAGGGTGAGAGAATTCACCAGAGCCAGAGCTGGGAACAGAACAGGCAGTCAGACGGAGGACACTGCTGAGGGGAGCAGAGGGCACAGCAGGAGAGGTCTGCGCGCCATGTGGGACCCTCGCCTGCGGCCGGGGATTGAACCAGTGCTGCAGAGGCTGTGGGCAGCTTCACAGCCCAGTGCTCAACCACTGCGCCACCAGGGAGGCCCTCTTGGGGTTCATATTTTGGAACTAGGTACCTTGCCAGGATTTTTCTTTTTCTTCCCCCAAGAGCTACTTCTTGCAAGTAATTTTATTGAAAGGTGGAGCAAATCATTCATATCCATAAGCCTATGGGGATTCTAGAATGACAAGTTTGAGTCTTAGAGGAGGAAATTCTCTGTGAATGCTGACCTTTCTAGTCACAGCTCTCAGATGGAAGAAACACCAGCTCCTTTGACTCTCTCACCTCTGACATACCAGAACACCTGCTTCTCCATCCCCTGGTGCGGGGAGGAGAGAGCCGCATTTTACAGTAGGATTCTGTGCTTCTGCTGTGGTAATGAAGTACCTCGATTCATAATATTTATTGAAGGCTGCCTATACTGTGATCTCAGGCACAGTTTCTATGAACTGATCATTGACACTTACAGCATCATTCATGAAGTGTTTGTGGCCTATTGCTTGTATGAATGACGGCACCAGCCTGTCCTGCACTTTGAGCCCTGAGTGACAATTTGCTTCATCAATTACTAAATACCCCCACATCACAGGCACTGTTCTAAGTTCTAAGAAGATACAAGTCTTATAAAACTAGGCAAAGCATTGAACGCTTTGTTGTTTGATACTGACCATGAGAGAATTCCTTTGACCTCAGTGGGTGGCAAGTGGGAACAGGCTGCTTGTCTGCTGAGCTCAGGTTCAGAGACAGGAGGTGAGAGAAACCTTATATTCCCTTCTCAGCTGTCAATTAGGTGTTTCTCAGGATGTCTGTGCATCCATGAAGTGACTCTGGGTGGCTGGGGTGTCTCACGCGCTAGATGCCGGGAAGGTGAGCACAGTGTCCAGTGGCCAGCAGGTGGCTGCATCTCAACCAGACATACCTCAGAGGAAGATAAGAGGTGGAGAAGGAAGGAAGCCAGAACAGAGCAGAGAAAATGGGTGCATGGGGACTGGTGTGTCCAGCACATGTCCTTCCTATTTGGCCACTTCCAATCCACATGACCCCTTTCACATTGAGGTCAGAGGTGGCTTATGCATTCATCAGTGCGGACACTGCAGCCTCCTTCTTTTGTCAAGCTTTCCTAAAAAACATATACTGATGGGAGCTTTAATGGTTCTCTTCCGGACAGGTTGTGTAGACACTACATTAGCCTTCCAAAGGACTGGGGTATTATCTAAAGCCACCCCTGAGTACACAGCAATGAAACGGGTCAGGACTGTGTAAACAGCTAGTCTTTGTAGACTAAACATCAATGACACTGCGACTCCAGCTGCACTGCAGTTCCAGTGGGGGATTAAGTGCTCCTAAAGGTGAGTTTGTGAGCGATTTTACATCACCAGCCATGTTCCACAGGGCTTGTTCTGTTCGTGACTCACTGAGGCACCCATGGTATTATAGAATGTGACCTCGTTTTTTTCATCCAGGAAACAGGGGAAGCGGGCCAATCCATTTCATGTGGATATTCAGAAATAAATTAAATGAATGGGTGTCATTCAGGGCAAAGCCTGTGGCCTGGGTGGGGAGACTTCTGGTGCAAATCCTAACGCACCCTGCTCCACTCGTCATCACAGGAAGACAATGCATCCCTCAGCCTTGGGTTTCTCATCTGTGAAATGAAGGAAGTGATTCCACAGGGACTTTGCCTCCCTTCTACTCGGGGGATGTTTAACTCCCCCTAAATGATTAGAATAGTGATTTGACTATAAAAGCCCACAGGAATAAGAAAAGCAAGCTGAATTATTCAGGCCACTCAGAACCCAAGCCTGTCAGGCAGCTGAAGGGACATTTTGTCCTGTTATCTGGCAGCTTCTCTTTCTTCTCTCCCTTCTCCAAATGACAGCAGCAGGTTCATTGGTCTTAGAGAGACATTCCCAGGGCGGACAGATGTTTACTAGCTTGTGCTCGGTTAGACACAGTATCTTGTCATGGATAAGACCTGGCAGGATGGTAACAGGCGCTGCTTGGCTCAGTGAGAGGACTGTGGTGATGATGACCCGGAGTAACTCCTGAGCCGCCTCAAGTGTGTGAGCTGTTGGTGGCAGCTGTCTGCTGATGGGTTACTGTACCTGCAGCCCTGCCTGGAGATGGGTGCCATGTGTTCTGCAGTGGGCTGCGTCCTCTGTCATGGAAGATGAATGGGAAATCTGAAGGACTTTCATGGACAGCATCTTGTTCTGTAGTTTAGTGGGTGAGGAAACTGGTGGCAACCGTGTTGTCACCATCAGCTTCACCATGAGAGTAAACTGGACAGTCCCCTCCCCACTGAGTCCCCACCAGTTCTACTCCTTGATGATATAGCTGGCCCTGCTGACAGAGAGGGGAGGGGAGTGCTTGAGCTCCTGCTCTGTGCCAGCTGTGCCCTGGCTTATGTTCCCGAGGTCCTCCCAGGCAGCCCCACCAGGAGTGAGTCACCCTGAGGGTGGGTAGGACTTGGCTCATGGGAAGGAGCATGGAATGTGGTGCAGAATCTCAGTCTGAAGAGCCTTGACTTTGCACTTACTGCACAGCAGACCCTTGTTAGGTGTAGGAGTTCAAGATTGATAGCCTGACCCTCAGCAGGCTGAGTGGACTGTGGTGATGATGACCCGGAGTAACTCTGAAGCTGCCTTAAGAGGCAGACCCAACCAGTGGCCAACTTCAACTTGGCCTTAACCTCTTTTCTCCACATCTCGCTGCAAGGTCTGTGGCTCCCACACCCACACCCCTAGCAGATGCTTTCTGATTGCTCTTTGTCCAGTGTGTTGAAGAACAGTGCTTTCTGGAAGCCTAACCTGTCAGAACTGGATCTCCTTATGCCCCCCTCCAGCTCCTCATCAAGACAAGGGATATGACTAAAGTCTGAGATGAAGCAATGGGTTCTCAGTTTCTTTAGCTTAGAATTTCCAAATGGAGTGAAATTATATTTTCATCATTTTCCCATATGAAAATGAATTTTTTAAACATGGGAGTGCAGGTTTTCTTTCAAATTAGTGCCATGAATTTTTAGGTAGATGCCTAGGGGTGGAGTTACTGATCATATGGCAGATCCATTTTTAATGTTTTGAGACACCTCCACACTGCTTCCCATAGGGCTGGACCACTCTGCAGTCCCACCAGCTGTGAAGGAACACAGAGAAACCAAACTAAGGGTCAGATAAAGACAACCTTAAAAACTAACCCTTGAAAGCTGATTTTAGAACTGAAGCATCCAGAGGAGGAGCAGGAGTGGTAAGAACAAAGAGGGAAGGAATCGCAAGGATTGTGGTGGTAGACTATAGTTGATTTGGTGCACTATGTTGGTGATACCTGATGAGGGTAGCATAATATTACCTCAATTAAAATATATATTAATTAATAATAAATAAGAAACTGATTTTTTAAGTGGCTATCATTTTAGGAGATCTGCTGAAGCAAATGGGGACTTTGGACTCCATTCATATTGTATTATCAATGGTGATGATAACCACTGACATGCGGTGGGCACCTAGATTGTGCCAAGCGTTGTCTTAGCAATTTTTTTAATGTACAAATTTAATCTTCATGATAAATTTACTGGGTAATATTATTTCCCCCATTTTAAAAGTGAAGAAACCAAAGTGTTCTTTTTTTTCTTCCTTAACTTACATGCTGGAAAGCGGCAGAGAGATTTGAACACAGGCAGTCTGCCAGAAAAACCTATATGTTTAACCATTTGCTGTTCTCTCTCCTTTTAGATCTGCCTGAGGATAAATTTAAGAATTTATTTAACTCACTCTAATTATTTAAATTGACAAAAGTCAGTAAAGAAAAGTAGTAATGGGCAAAGTAATACTCTAAAATAGAAGTCTACTTGGTATGCACTTAAAATTTTAAAAAACATGTCTTTTGAAAAAATGTGAAATTGCTAAATTACCTTTTTGAAGAAGGGTTGATTTTGTCCTTTTGACATCTTTGGAGTTACTATATGTATATTTTCTTTTGTGGATATATAGTCATTATAGATAGTAGTGGGCTTTTTTGAAGACTTACTTGGGCAAAAGATATGATGAAGAATGCATGTTGCTACCTAACATTTTGGGAGAAATTTGGTCTGGGAAACCCAAGCCATGGCCTCCAGCAGCAGGGCTAGGAGTGGTATACCAAAAAACTCAATAATCAAAATAAATAATGCCGTCCATTCTCATTATGCACAGTAGTAATGTTCTACAGTCATTGTGAATACTGAATTAGTGAATATTGAACTGTTGCTTCCAGGTGAAATACAGGCCTAGGCTCCTGAGAGCGGCTGGCCACATTATCATCAGTCCCTCAGTGTGTGTGTTTCTGTTTAAAGATGCCTTATTTAATATATATTGCTGATCCATTTACATTCACAGCCAACAGCTCCATAACTCATGACTGAACAAAGCTTATCAAACACCCATATTTTCATATCAGGCATATCATATAGCCTCTTGCACTTAGAAACACTAGATAGCATTTCAGCACTACACTTGTGTGCAATTTAAACAGAAAAATCACAAAAATGTGGCACTAAGTAGATCACTATGAAGACACTGGAAAGCTGAAAAGGGAGGACAGAACATTCCCTTGTTCACTCTCAGCTAGAACTTGAGTATAGGTTGTTCACGTGTTTTGTTTTGTTTTGTTTTGTTTAAGATTTATATATTTATTTATACAAGCACTGGGTACAGTCAGAAGCATGGGAGGGTGAGGGAATTCACCGGAGCCAGAGCGGATACACTGCTGAGGGGAGCAGCGGGTGGCAGGAGAGGTCTGTCGTGCCATGTGGGAACCTCGCGGGTGGCCAGGGATCGAACCGGTGCTGCAGAGGCTGCAGGCAGCTTCGCAGCCCAGTGCTCAACCGCTGCACCACCAGGGGAGGCCCTGTTCACGTGTTTTTGTAAGTGTGACATAACACTGGTTTACAACATTGTGTGGATTGGGGGTATACACCATTATAAGTCCTCATCTGTATATGCTTCATTATCCTCACCACCAAAAGTCTATTTTTCATTCTTCTCCATACAGTTGATGTTGTTTACTTGATTTACACACCTCCTGTGCCCTTCTCTCTGGTAACCACCATTTTGTTCTTATAATCTAAGAATTTGATTTTGTTTTGTCTTGTTTGCTCATAGTTTTATTTCTTTAGGTCCCACATGTGAGTGAAATCATACAGTATGATTTACTTCATTTAATATAACACCTTCTAGATCCATCCATGTTGTTGCAAATGACAGAATTTTGTCTCTTTTTTCTATAGCTGAGTAGTATTCCACTGTGTGGATACACCACATCTTCTTTAGCCATTCATCTGTCAGTAGGAGCCTAGGTTGTTTCCAACTCTTGGCCATGTGGGTGCATCTCTTCAAATTGGTGTACATCAAATTTAATTTTTATGTAAGTGCTCGGAAGAAGGGTACCTGGATTGCATGGAATTTCTATTTTTAATTTTTTGATGCCAATCTGTGTATGCCCACAAATGACTATGAAATTTGTAGCTGTTGATGTTGAGATGCCTTTACAGATACATAATCTGCATATGAGGATTGACTATATTTAAATGTAATATTTTTAGAAGTCAAAATTAATGTCCCAAATCCATGATAAACAAAACAGAAAATTTTAAGTAGAGAAAGGGCTAGTATTACTGAGTTTTCCTCTTGCCCCAGACTCCAGTGTGTCTTGTGCAGGCTTCTGCTTGCTTTACCCTGACCATCTCTCCAAGCCCTGCCAGGGCCTGTTTCTGAGGGTATTACCCTGCAGGTAGAAGGCTAACAAAGCAGATAGCATTATCAGGAAAACCAAAGCAACTAAAAGATTAGTTATAAATTCTGGCTCAAACTGGTTAAACCTTAGAGCAATGTGTTCCGACAGGATCTTGGTAACTTAAAGATACCTTAGGTTCATTAACATCCACTTGCCTAATAAAATCCCCTCCATATATATATTTATATATTTTTTCTTATGTTCACTACAACCCTATTTACCATAGCTAAGTCAAGGAAACAGCCTAAGTGCCCAAGGACAGAGGATGAATCATAAAAGTTAGGTGTACACATACACACACACACACACACACACAATGGAATACTACTTGGTTATTGAAAAGATGGTGAACTGTTGCCATTTGTGACAACATGGATGGAACTGGAGAGAGTAATGCTAAGTGAAATAAGTCAGAAGGAGAAAGACAAATACCAGATGGTCTCATTTATATGTGGAATATAGAGAAATAAACCTAAACCAATAATTAAACCTTGTCATCTGACTGCAAAACAGAGGCAACCAGAGGGGAAGGGTGGCGAGATGGGAGAGGAGGGGTGGAGGGGACCCAGTGGCCCAAGGTAGAGGGTTCTTTGAGCACTGGTGGTGGGCGTGGTGTGAAAGGGGTTTGAACCTATAACCCTCAAAGCAGATACAATGAAACAACTTTACATCAATAACCATAATTGGAATTAAATATTCTATTAAAAAAGGGAATAAAATTCTCTCTGGGAGAATTTTCTGAACGTGTGATCCATGCAGAAGCATGATCTGGTCATGGAGCCACACTGTGCCTGCACAGCCAAGATTCTGGACAGTCTAGGTGATCCCCACCCTGTCCAAATACCAAGGGTACTGTTAAAGCCCTAACTCCCTTTAGGAAGGAGAGACAAGATAACTTAGGGAGTGAACCCTCTATCTCTTCACTTGATTCAAGTCATAAAACTCTCTTTGCTATGAATTTCGACTAGGTTTGTTCAATTGACACACTCCAAATGATGGACTTCTTGAGTTTGGTGACAGGGTCTTGATATGCCCCCACCATCATCCTGCTTTAAAGTTTATTTATACCCAGGAAACCATGATGATGTCACATTGAAGGACATCTATATAATATATCATGCTATTAAGGTGTGTTAGTGTGAAAGATCTTGCTAAAAATTATTACAGATGTTAGTTGATCTTCCCTGACATAAATGGAAATGCAACTGAGGTGTGAGGTCACCCTACCTACCCCTAAGCCCTTGGATTCCCACCACTTCTGGTAACTGGTGCCAGTGCTGGTCTAATCCAAGCTCAGCTCAGCATTCCCTCAGGAACACAATTATTCTCATGATAAAGCCTGTGTCTTCACCCCCACCCTTCACCTTGCCAATGGTCTGCTTGATCTCAGTTCTCCAAGCCCTATTTTTGGGCACCCTTTCATGCAATTTCCAGCTGCTCACCAAATACTCTGTTTTCTCTCTGAGCCCCCAGCTTCTCTTCCCACCTTCACTCTGCTTAGCAAAATTAAAATGACTTTTTATTTTCAAATAATTTGATATGCACAGGAAGATGCAGAGGTCTCCCAGAGAGAGCCTGGCATCCTATCCCAAATTCCTGATAACACCATGCCTGTCTATAGAACAGTATTAAAACCAGGAGATGAAGATGTGCCCAATCCATGGACCTTATTCAGATTTCACCATGTTTACATGCATTCTTGTGCGTGCCTGTAGACTGCTGTAACTACCATCACAATCAAGATACAGCACTGGTCTCCCACCACCAAGGTCTCCACTCATGCCATCGCTCCATCATTATAGTCACTCCTACCACCCTCTGCCTCTGGCCCCCGGCAGTCTCTGCTCTCTTCTCCATCTCTAATTTTCCCATACAAATTGGATCACATAGTACAGAACCCTTTGAGATCAGCTTCTTTCACTCAGTAGAATGCCCTGGAGACACGCCCAGGTTGTGGTGTTGTGTGTTGCCTGCTCATTTCTTTTTCTTCCTGCATAGGATGGCGTGGTCTTGTTACAGGGCAGCCCTATATGAGATATGTTGCCTGACTGTGAGTCCTCACCCATGAGCTTAAAGGGACTTATAAGACTCAGCTGCAGGCACACACAAAAAGGTTAATAAGGGCTTATTTTCAAAAGAAGGGGAAATGAAGAAATGAGTAACTCAGGGAGACAGAGAGAGAGATAAATTGATGAATGCATCCTATCAGTTCCCCTGACCTGGAATCCCAATGGCATGCTGAGAGCCGGCGCAAAAGCCAAGAGTCAAGCCAAGAGCCAAGAGGCTAAGAGCCAAGTGACCAGGAGCACCTCAAGGCCCACGTGTCTGGTTTTATGCCAAACCTGCTTAACTCTACCCTCAGGTCCCAGCAACCCTCCCTTTGGTGATGATGGGATTTGTAGTTCACAGTGTCTTAATGGCTTTGGTCTGGAGTGGGGGGGTGGGTGGAGTCCACAAAACCTGTGTGGAGTTTGTTCAGACTGCTAACAGTCTGGCTGTATAGCAGTCACTTGACTATTCACCCATTCCAGAACAAGAGTTCTTCCAGAGCTTTTTCAAGGCTTGCTTTCAAGGTGGGACTGTTCTGAATAAAACTGCTATGAACATTCATGTATAGAACCTTCTGTTCTGTGCAACAAAAGCTCAGAAATGCAGTTGCTGAGTTAGATAGCAAATGTATATTTAATTGTTGAAGAGATTGCCAGACTGTTTTCCAGACCAGTGGTATCGCTTTACATTCCCAACACAACATGTGGGTGATCCAGTTTCTTGACATCATTGTCGACATTTGGTATTGTCCCAATTTTTTAAAAAAGATGTTCTGATAGATTTGTAGTAATATTTCATCTTGGTTTCACTTTGCATTTTCTTAATGGCAACATGATGATTGATCATCTTCCTATGCTTATTTTGATGGTCTTATGTCCTTGTTGATGAAGTGTGTGTGCATTTCTTTTGTCCATTTTCTGATTGGATTGTTTGTTTTTGCTTTGTGTGTGTGTGTGTGTGTGTGTTTGCTATTCAATTTGGGAGTTCTTTATACTTTCTAGATATGAATCCTATTTATATCTTTATTATCTTATCTACATCTATATTCCTATTTTCTCTATTCTGTATCTTTATGTATTCTAGATGTGATACCCACATTAATTTTTACTGAGTACTATGTGCAAGGCTCTGACCAAGGATCTGGGCATTTTTCATTGTCCCTGCCCATGCAAAACTAGTATTCTCATTGGAAGGGAGACATTGGTAACTGTTTATTTGGTTAGAGAAGTTTAACTGTGATCATGAGGTCCATGAAGGAGAACCGTGGTCCAATGAGAACAGGTTGGTGACACAGACTTCACCTGACCTGAGAGCAGGGACTCACAGAGTTGAACCAAGATCTGAAGAAGCAGGATGTGGTCAGCAGCTGGTGTGTGGGGAGATCGGGATGGGGGTTCCTGCAGTCCTCCAGAGACTTCACTTCTTCCCCTGTTCCTGCTGGGTGCTGGTATTTAGTCCCCAATGAGGAAATGCACAATGATCAATTATGAAACTATAGAAACCTGTATCATGTCACCTTTCAAATCAATCCCCACCCACTTCTCTAGCTCTCAACAATCAAAAAGTACATTTTAGACTTTTGCCAGCATGAAACTTGTTATAATAAAATTGAAAAATTGACAGAAGTACGATCAAGCAAAAAGAAGTACTGTTTATTCCTTTTATTACCTGATCCTTGATTGGACTTGGCAATGAGTGCCACATTAGAGGGGTGAGGTGATAATGTCATTTAAAACATAATTGGATTCATAAATAATATCCCTCATACAAATTTAATGTTTAAAAGTGAAGTAATTTAAAAAAAAACAAGCTCTTTGTTCAATACTTCTATAGAAGTATGAAGTATATACTTCAAGACTATAAAATTTGAAAAACTCTGACTTCAATGTACTCTTTCTTTACTTTTTTAAAAAGATTTATTTATTTTATGCATACAAGAACTAGGGTACAGGCCAGAGGTGTGAGGGTAAGAGCATTCACCAGAGACAGAGTGGGGAGCAGAACAGGCAGATTGACTGAAATACACTGCTGAGGGGAACAGCGGGCAAGACAGGAGAGGTCTGGTGCGACATGTGGGTCACCTCCCTGGCTGGGGATCGAACTCATCCTGCAGTGGCTGCGGGTAGCTTCATAGTGCTGTGTCTCAACCCCTTACACCACCAGGGAGGCCCCTTTATTTCTTTACTTTTATCCCATATTTTATAGAGTTACTCCCCATATGCCCTCTCTTCTCTGCCTCTTAATTTCCACACAACATACAAGGCTGTTGACTTCATACTTCCCTTGCTAACCACCATAACCAGCCACTCCTTTCAGAAACCACTTCTTCGACAGATTTTAAGAGAATCAGTATCCAATGTATAGATTCAAATTAAAAAACTGCCCTGTTTCCTCACTGGAATGAGCAATACATAGGGCCCATTTTACTCAGTCAAAATTTATTAATTTATTTTTATTAATGTGTCATCATTTTACATACTGTACAGGATGTCCCCCCTCAGGTGTAGTCACCAGAGAGTGCCCACCAACCAGACACCCATAGGCCTGCACGATAGTCCATTATTTTCCCCCCTCCTCCTCTCTTGGATGCCTCAGATCTTGGGTCAGCTTTCAAGGGTTGGTTTTAAAGTTTGTTTTTGTCTAACTCTTTGTTTGGTTTCTCTCTATTCCACATACAAGTGAAGTGACACTTTCCACTATTTATCTTTCTGTTACTGTCTTATTTGCTTAAACTTATCCCTTCCAGTTCCATCTATGTTGCACAGATAACATGAGTTTATCTTTTTTAATCGCTGAGTAGTATTCCATTGTGTATATATACCACATCTTCTAGATCCATTCATCTGTTTTGGACACAGGTTGATTACATCTCTTGGCTTTTGTAAATTATGCTGCTATGAACATAGGAGCGAAGGTTTCCTTTTAAATTAGTGTTTGTGAGATTTTGGGCAGATGCCTAGAAGTAGAATTGCTGGGTCATGTAGCAAATTCATGTTTTTAGAAGCAAATGAAAAAGTCCCTGATGAGGTGGCTTATCTTAGCATGTGTGGGTTTCCTTTAGGTTTGGAAATGCTGCTGCCTAAACTGAAGTGAGATCATGTGATCTGACCCAGGATGCAATAGAATCATGTCTATGACAGAAAGTTCAGAAAGTAGGGCGGTGAATGCATTGACTTGCTCCTGTTGCTGACTCGGTGCTCCCGCATTGTCCCTCTGCCTTTGCTTGGGCTGTTTACCCCTCTCTGTTGTCACAAGAGAAAGATCAACCTCAGGTCTGAAGGTACTGAGGCAGGGATGTGCTGTTCCTTTCCCTGAACTACACAACTCTTCTCTCTTCTGCTCCTGAGCGTAATACACGGTGGACATTCCTGTCTGTGTCACTGCCACCTCTCTGTAGATTTGGGTCAAATACCCAGGAAGAGCAACATTTATTTAGAAAAGTGTAAAATGACATATGAAAGACTGTTAATGATGCCAGTGTCCCTGGTGTGAGGTCCTTTCAATGGCACATTAAACACAAGAGAAATTCACTGTGAATGCATCTAAGTTTCTTTCCTAGGAAATCAATAAGACCCCTCAATGACATATGACATCATGTCTCCTGATTCCAGATGAGCTTCCTCCTTTCAGAAATAATAGCATTTACCGAATAGCACACCCTATGGTTTACAGAGAAAAATCGACCAGAGAGGACTTTGCATGCAGTTTCTGTTTCTGTTCCTTGGGGATTCTTTTTTTTTGTAATATGAGTTAAATATTGCATGAATCATGTAATCATTTTCCCTTTTATCTGGTCTGCCTACAATGATTGAATCCATATTGGAAAATTCCATCAAGCTGCTTCCAAACTTAAAAGTATGGAAGATTGATTTAAGTGTTTATTTTCTTAATATTTCATGTAGATATGCGGTAATTTTGTTACCATAAATTTTAAAATTCTACTTTGACTTTTGGACCCTATTGAGACCCAGTTGGTTTTCCCTCCTCCTAGTTCTTATTATGATGAATGATATAGTGTGTCCGTTAGTGATGGTACATTTTCAGCCAACCCTGTAGCAATCTACCTTTATTTTCTGACATCACAGGAATGCTAGATAACTGGATCAAGAAGAGGTGGTGCATATACCCAATGGAATATTACTCAGCAATCAAAAAAGATAAACTCATGCAATTTACAGCAACATGGATGGCGCCGGAAGGGATCATGCTCAGCAAAATAAGCCAGAAAGAAAAAGAAAAATACCGGATGGTCTCACTCATAACAAAAATTTATTGAGACTCTTAAATGACCATGTTGCTTAATTCTCTAAGCAAAATCATACATAAACATATGTATAGGGCAGAGCATATGAAAGGACAGTTGCCCCATGATCTGTGTGTAGACACAGACCTAGAGTTGTTGTCTGAGAAAACTCTTCATACTGCCTGGAAACTCACTGCAGAAATGGGTAGACTATTCATCAGATAAATGTTCTTGGTATACCTTTGAAACATCTTCCTTTTCAGTTTAGCAGAGTGGTTAAGCATGCAGGTTCTGCAGCCAAACTGTGTAGGTGAAAATTTTGTTTGTCCTGCTTCCTAACTGTGCAACCTTGGGTAAGTTACCTCAGCTTGCGAAGTCCCCAATATCACAGTAAAAGATGGGTAGCAGAATAAAAGTGCTTCTCTCAAAGGGTTGTTGGTGATAGAAAGTGAGTTAATATGTGTAATGTTGAACACAATAGGCATGCAGTGTGTATTAGCTATTATTCTTTCATCCAGCCCTTCAAATAGTCATTTTAATTTTTATTTCAATCAAAAGAATATATATACCTTTAAAAAAATTCCAGTAGTTCTCTGAGCTTATTTTTTACCCAGTCTCTCTCTACCCGTTTCCCACTTAGGAAAGGCTTCTACTTTCAACTCCCTTTTTTTTTTTTTTTTTTGGTTAATTACTCCTTTCAGAATACTTTCCCCAGTTTATAAATCACCATTTAGATTCTATAGATACAAAATAAGAATTTAGCCCCTATACCTTCCACATCTGCTAGATATTAAGTCAAATGTAGACTTTTATATTCTCTTGGTTACATATGTATGTATCTCCAAGCCATCTTGTGTTCTTTGGGTGTATTTCCCTTTTCCCCTTCAAGTTTATAATTGTAGAATGTTAACATTTGCTTATTTTTTTATTTACATATTTACTGACTGAGCCCACACTCTCCAGGAGACTTAAAACTCTCCCCTTGCTGGGTTTGACCACCTCGCTCATTGATGTTTCACTTTCCCTCTTGGAGTTGTCCCTGGAACCATCTACTCTGCTGGAATCTGGACCTATTATTCTCTGTGGGATCTTCCTTTTCATCATCATCATCCCGAGAATCCCCTGCACCTCCGCTCTCTGTTGGATGCCCTGTTTCCTAGTCTTATTTTATTCCTTCTTCATTCTTCCTTATTATGTAAAACCACATCCTTCAGTAGCTTCTTGAGACATGTAAGGTTGATCCCATTTTTGTGAATATTTACCTTTGAAAATGCCTCCCTATGAACACTTTCTTTTTTTAATGATTTATTTATGCATACAAGAACTGGGGTACAGGCCAGAGGTGTAGGGGGTGAGAGGATTCACCAGAGACAGAGTGGGGAACAGAACAGGTAGACCAACGAAATACACTACTGAGGGGAGCAGCGGGCAAGACAGGAGAGGTCTGCTGCGCCATGTGGGTATCGCCCTGGTCGGAGATCGAACTCATGCTGCAGTGGCTGCGGATAGCTTCATAGTGCTGACACTTAACCCCTTGTGCTATCAGGGAGGCCCCTACGACCCCTTTCTTGAAGAAAAGATTAGCTAAGTACACAATTGTAAGTGGGAAACCATTTTCTTCCAAAATTTTCCAGGCACTTCTCCATTATATTCTAGTTGGATTAATGTTGCTATTCACTTTTTAGGATGTTAGTTTTGTCTCTGCTATTTTGGTAATTTACAGTTATATGATTTGGTTGTGGAACTTTTAAAGTTATTTCTGCTGGCTACTTGCTGGAATCTTTCAATCATAATCTTTCACATTTGGGAAATATCTTAATAGTATTTCTTGAATAATTTCTTTCTCCTCAATTTTCCCTCTTTATTCTCTTTTGGCCACTTATTACTCAGATTTTGGACTTCCTAGATTAATCTCATAATCTTTTATCTCTTGCTAACCAAATGCTTATCTTTTAGGGAAATTGCTCCAAATTTATCTTTAACTCTTCTATTAAGTTCTTTCCTTTGATGTCATATTTTAATATTAAAAAACCTCTTATATCATTGTACTTTCTTCTCTCTTTTCAAGTCTTGAAGGTTATTAACTATACAACTAGTGTTTAGGTTTTCTCCTACTTCCTGCCTTGATCCCGTTTCTTCCAAAATCCTTTCTTTGATTTGGTTTCTTATGTTAGAATTTTTCTTCTACCCTCTGGTGATTTTCTTTTTGATGTCCATTCATATATAAGACAGGCATCAAAAGGACATGCACAAGCTCCAACTATTTATCCAGGTGAATTTGGCTTTAGGGTCACTGGCTAGGGATCTGGTGGGTTCATCGAAGAATTCCAAATTGTGAGTGACTGGATATCTTTTCTTGCATTTGAGTCAGTTTCTCCATAAAGCAATCATTTAGTCTTTGCCTGAAAAATATGGATCTGGTTGCTACTTTTTAAGAAAATGGGAGGGGAAGGAGACTGAGCAAGGCCTTACCATTGGACCTTATGTGGACTTGAACTTAATTCCTTACATATAGTTGAGCAGCTTGTACTTGGTATTCCAGGGATCTTGCACCCTCGCCTTCAGAATTACCCAGTGGCATGAATGTCTGATTTCTTCAGGGTCCCTGTCACTCAGATGAATTTGCTTCCTTACTTGCCTCCCTACACACTCTTTTTCCTCTCTCCAGCATGGAGTTTAGCTTTTTTTGGTTGCCTACATCATTGCCATTTATCGGACTGCTTTTCTGTTTCTAAAATTATATGATCATCTCTTGACCGGTAAGGGTTTCTTTCCTATTTTCCCTGTTCTCATAGGATTTTACCTTTGTTATCCTTTACTCTGGCTGAAGTGAGATTTCCAGGGAAATTGAAGTAGAACATAGGTTTGCTTTGCCATTCCTATCAGAGTTTCACCTTAATTATCAAGCAAGAAGTTCAGTTCTGCTCTTTGCCTGCTTGATCATCAAAGCAGGGCAGTAGAGGGCCTCCCTGGTGGCGCAAGGGACTAAGCACTGCATTATGAAGCACCACAGCCTCTGCAGCATGAATTCGATCCCTGGACGGCCAGGGAGAAACCCACATGGCGCAGCAGACCTCTCCTGACTCGCCTGCTGCTCCCCTCTGCAGTGTATTTCAGTCACTTTCATGTGTTGGGAATTTCAAGAACATTGTGGAAAGCTTGGGTATCTGGAGTAGAGTTGGGAGCCAGGGAGAGAAACAGGAGGGAATGTGCTTTGTCCCTGTGGAAACACCTGAGCCCAACTTCCCACAAATACTTGCCCTAGGTACTATAGAAGCTCTCACTGATCATTGTCATTCAAATGCACTTGACATCCCTGTGTCTTGTCTAATGTCATTTGCTTTTCACAAGGGAAGTTCTTAGCTCATCAAAGCCCTCCAACTGACTTATGAAAGAGCATTCAGTGGTTACAACTAATCATATCACCCAACTCGCCAAATGTGTATATGTAACTGGACCAGTGGGCCTTTTCATCCTTGGAAAAAGAACTAAATGTGTTGAACTGGAAAATTTTCCTTCTTAAACTTTTCTAAAAACTTGCTTTGAAGCCCCTACCACTAGCTAAAAGTCAGGAGGTTGTTTATAATAGATTGAAAATCTCTTAAATCTGAAAGGTCTCTTATAATGAATTTTCTCCATGTCATTAGTCATTCTTACCTAATCATTGGAGACTTAGGGCTGTCCTTTGAGAGGTTCTCTATTTTAATACATGGGAGGAAATGAACAGCCAACCTATCAGATAACTTGACCAAGATATTATGGCTGGTTGGGGACCGAACTGAGGCTGGAGTGAATCTTTTGAAGTCTAGTCTAGTGTTTATTCTCAACAGCACCCCATCTCCTGCAAAGCTCTACTCCTGGGCCCCTGAGTCATCGTGGAATTCATTTGTACTGGGGATTCTATGTCTGTTCTCAGCTTAGCCTAATACCTGGGGCATGATTAGTGGTTCTGCAGAAAACTGTGGTCCTAATTGTACCTCTCAGGAAGTACAGATGACTCAGCTACCCAACCTGCTGCCTGCTGAAATGAATCAGAGTGAAGCATTTGGAGCATTTTCATTGTGTGAAAAGACTGTCAGTTGCTTGGTTACCAGAGTGACAGATATAAAGTATTGCCGCTTCTATATAGCCACGAGGAAAGGGTATTTAATTGTCACCCTGAAGTCTGAGAAGTGGAGTCAAAGGCCACATCCCTGACAGATGTGAAACACTTGTTACTTTCAGTGGGTTTGTCTTACCACCCTTTCAGCACTGTCAACAGAACTAGGCAGAGACTGGCCAGCAGAGAATGAGTGGTCATGAAACGTTCACTTGTGTGGCCCTTATTGTGAACCACGCAGGCTAAGTTCAGGATCTATGAAATGTTTTTTGTATTAGTCCCATTCTATTGATGAGAAAACTAAGGATGAAGAGCAAGGCTTCCCAAAGTGGCAGAACCTGTGTGAGGCAGAGTGGGCATTTCCATTCAGGTTGATTACCTCGAGGGTACCTTGTGGTCAGGTTAGTTCCCAACCACAGAGCTACCCAGCCTCTCTGAATCCAGGAGAATGTGGCGTGTACAGTGACTCCTGCAGGAGTCCATTTTCTGAAACCACTGGATACTGGTGAAGTTGTGAGCAGGATGGAAGCAATCTGCCTCACTCCTTGAGTTTCCTTTGAAGATCCTCTTCAGCCAAGGGGAATTCAGCAGGCCTCTTTATCCTTCTTTCTCCTCATCCCTATGATGCAATGAAGTTTTATGTCTGCAGAAGCTTCTGGCATCAATTAAATAGTACTTTATGGGAGGTAAGGGATTAGGTGGAAGCCCTGTCTCAACCACCAACCCCCATGTGACTCTGCAAAAGGGAGTCCCCCAACTCTCCATTCCCTTATCTCTAACATGGGACATTTTCTAAAGCTGATTTCTAAGTTTCTTCTAGCTCTTAAAAGAATATGAGAGAGCTAGAGACAGCTCACTCTGGTGTGTGTCACCCACCTTCACTTTGTGTGTTCTTGTGCAACCTCCTTAATCTCCACAGACCACAGAGGTAATGAACCTTTGTAAAAGCAGACAGGACTATCCCGTGGAGTCATTTCCATACAAACTAGTTTGTGTCAAGTGCCAGCCACCGGCAACAAACACTGCTGCCACCACCATCAACATTAATGGGTGACATGATGTAGGGTAGGTAAAAGGTATCAGGCTTTTCTGCCCTCCCGCCATTAGGATAGATGAGGGAACCCTGTGGTCCTGAATGCATGCCTGATGGCGGGCACCTGAAGTGGGTGCACCTGGGCTGAGAGACTGGCCTTTTAAGGGCGGCATCATGGGGATGCCAGCAGCAGCAGAAACTGAGAGAGATAGAGAGAAGGCCGGAGAGCCCAGATAGAGTGAGGATTTGCTGGGAGCTGGGAGGCCTGCCAGCCTCCCGGCCCCTCAGTACCCCTGCCTGCTGTGTACCTGGTAAGCCCCAATAAAAGCCTGCAAAAAGCCACTGAGGGCTCTGACTCCTCCTTTACCCTGGATCATAGAAAACCTGCATTGTGGCCATTCCTTCCCCTACACATGGGGTAAAAGATACTACTGAGAATATATCTACAACGTAGAAATATACACAGCTTCCCCCACCCCAGGGCAGAGACAGGTGTAGCAATGTAAAGGTCCACAGAGTAAGCATTTGCAGCCAGTGTTTCTCAGTGGCAATAATTTGGTGAGAAGATGGAGGGCCAGTCAGATGGCGAGTGACATGTGGTGGAAAGTTGTGGAAACAAGATGGGAACTTCGGGGAGCGGGCTAAGCCTGCTCCTGGTGAGCATCAGCCTGTACCTCATGGGTGTTCCATTTATTTTAAATCAAGTGCCTGCCGTCCCTGGACACTCTCCTTGTGCCGAGACTGACTGCTGATCTTTGGTGAAGAAACTGCATTGATGAAGTCAGCCAGGCAGTGAGTGCATGTTTTAAAATACTTTCTGATGCCCTGAGAATGGAGGCTTTTCTTTGACAAAGACAACAGAAGAGAAGGGGAACATGAGAGTTCCCAGCTTATCCCCAGTATATAGCACATGTCTGATGCCCAGCAGCTGGCATCCCTTGCTCTGAAGTCCATGAGCCACAGGGTCCATAGCGGTGGGCAGGTCGATGTCTGCAATGGCTGAGGCGGGGCTGGCTTGAGGTGGAGGCTGTGGCCTGGGCAGATGGGACCAGCGCCTCTGTTAATTCCAACATCTGCTGCCTCCTCATAACTGCCCCCCCCACCTCCACTGTTGCACATTATTCTAGTATTTCTTTCTGGGCGCTTTAGGAATAGCAGAGCCTTAGAGAAGGCGGCAAATGAGGTTTTCCTTCTCTGTACTCGATTTAAGGCACAGCATTTTCACCTGACTTATATTGAATTGTCTTCACCTGTGGGCATTTCATTGTCATCTTTGAGCAGATGGAGCATTTTATCAACACACACATGTTCCTGTATGCAGTCTATCAAGTGTGAATTTGCAAATATAATCAATTCAGCCGAGAAAAGGTGAACTAGCAAAGATCTTCGGGGGAAGATGAGGCAAATTTGTGGGCTCCCTGGCACACTCCCACCACTTGTCAAGATGTATCCTTTCTGGAATGTAGCACCAGAAGGCATTGATTTGCCCTTGAATTGCCTTCACCCACACCTAGGGCTTGTCTGAGGCCCTACCACTCTGCTGTGATTGCTAAGGACTCTCTGCCCTTGGCTGTTAATAAGGTTCCTGCTCTGCCCTGCTGGCACTTATTTGCCTTCTCTCATGGTAATCTCATCCCATTTTAATCAGGTGAGGAAACTGAGCTCATTCGGTTAAGAAAGTCAAATATCAGATAGTGGGGAACTGGCAGCCTGGACCTGACCAACCGCGGTGGGGACCCGGAGCCTGGACTCATATGTCAAAGCTGTGCTGTCCTCAGGGCTGGTGGGTTCCTGGCCCTGTTCCTTATGGTCATGATTGTTCCCTAAACTTTTGGGCCTTCAGAGCTTCTATTTTATTTCTAGGAAAACTAAAAGCTGTATGTAGTGCCAGCAAGGCACGGGGCAGGTTTCTCTATGAATCTGGGCAGACGGGTAAAGGAGGGTTCTGGAGCCCTCAGTGGGTTTTTCAGGCTTTTAATGATCTTTCTACACCATTTGTAGTGAGGCAACCAAGTGCAGGGCAGGCAGGGAGGCCTGGGGGCTGGGAGGCTGGCAGGCCTCCTAGACTCCTGTGAATTTTTATTCTTCCTGGGCTCTCTGGGGTTCTCCTGTGCTCTCTTCTCTTGTCTCTACTGCTCTCTGCCACACAGTCCTCTGCCACTTCCCTGTCCTCTGCTCCCGCTGCCCTTATATGCTGTAAAGACAGGAAGGCCACTGTGCAGGTTTTCTGATCCAGCAGACCAGGTGAAGGAGTTAGTGTCCTGGAGCGCTCAGTGGCTTTTGCAGGCTTTTATTGGGGTTTACCAGGTACACAGCAGGTAGGGGTGCTGGGGGGCTGGGAGGCTGGCAGCAAGTCTTTACTCTATCTGGGCTCATCCGGCATTACTCTGCTTCTCTCTCGGCTTCTGCTGCTTCTTTCTCGGCTTCTCTTTCGGCTTCTACTGGCGTCCCCATGACACTGCCCTTAAAAAAAAAGCAGTCTCAGCCCAGGTGAATCCCATCTACCTATGCCCACACCCTACTCCAGGTGCCCGCCATCCGGCATGCATTCAGGACCGCAAGGATCTATCATCTATCCTGATGGCAGGAGGGCAGAAAAGCCTGACATTTTTCCTTACCCTACAGTCTACCCCTTCAGGGTTTTCTGCCATACAATCTACATATATACATTTTTCTTAGCAAACAATGCAGCCATGGCCCACAAAAGCAATACATCACAATATAACAACAAAATACAACAGAACACAAGTAAGTCCAGGCAGGGCCCCAACCTAGTGGCAAAAGGCAATTATTGGTATCAGCAGATGAGCCACCAAATCTGCTGCTGAAGCCACTGCTCAAACGAAGGAGGGAAATCTCTCACGGCATCTACTGTCACACACCAGGAGCCGTCAGGCTTCCTGGCCTTTTCTGGCTGTAGTCTTGGCTACAAGCCACACACGGCATCCACCCCCAGGATGCACTCGCTCTGGGATTGGCGATTCTATACTGTTGGGGGTAATCGCCAACCCTCAGGGTTTCTGTCTGCAGTCGCTCCAACACTTGGCCTTCATAGCCACCAATGCGACTCGCAGACACCTGCACTCAAGCCAACCCACTGCACAAGCACATGGGTCGGGGATCCTTGGATACAAACCCTACATTCGGCTTGGGCTCCAGCCCAAGCCACGTTCCCCACCCGTCCCCCAAAGATGGGTTCCTCAGTTCCTCACCCTCACTCGACATTGAGCAGGGCATCACCCACAGGAGATTTTACGAAACTCACTGGCCTTCCTCAGCTTACTTAGTGCTTAGCAGCCACTCAGGGCTTCCCCAACTTAGCATCAGTACCAGCTTTTGCCTTCTCAGTTGGCTTTTTTCCTCCACCTGGCTGCTGGGCATACACAGGCTGCTTTGGCCACTGAGACCCACTGACCACCCCTGGATTCCCATCTCCTGGGGTGTACAAACAATAGCATTCTCCCCCAGGGTCCCAAAAACTTAACTTGCCAAAGTTTCTCCGCCTTCTGGCGGGAATGTCAGTCCAAGTCCATCAGTCCAAGTCCGTTGGTCTCTCCATGCATCAGCACTGGTGAGCTCCAAATCTTGGTCCTCTTCCCTGACGATTCTTGCTGCCTCAGGGGTCATTGGCTGGTGCTCTCAGGCGTCTCCTCCATGCGAGGTCTCGTCCTGCAGCTCCCGGACCTTGTCCATCTCCTGTGCTGCCATGACGCCTCCAGCGTCGTCACAGGCAAACAGTCCACCACTTCTCAGTCCCTCCAGGTCTTCGGAGGGCTCCATACCCGTCTGCATGGATCATCTTGCCGACTTACGCCATTTGTAAGGTCAGGAACAGACACTGAGCAGGTTTTCTGATCCAGCAGACTGGGTAAAGGAGGAGTCAGAGTCCTGGAGCCCTCAGTGGCTTTTTGCAGGCTTTTATTGGGATTTACCCAGTACACAGCAGGCAGGGGTACTGGGGGACCGGGAGGCTGGCAGGCCTCCCAGCCCCCAGCAAGTCTTCACTCTATCTGGGCTCTCTGGCGTTCTCTGCTTCTCTCTTGGCTTCTGCTGCTTTTTTCTTGGCTTCTCTTTCAGCTTCTCCTGGCATCCCTGTGACGCCGCCCTTAAAAGCCCGGTCTTAGCCCTGGTGAATCCCATCTACCTATGCCCATACCCTACTCCAGGTGCCCGCCATCAGGCATGCACTCAGGACCGCAAGGATCCATCATCTATCCTGATGGCAGGAGGGCAGAAAAGCCTGACATTTTTCCTTACCCTACATATGCCCAGTGCTCTGATATGCCCACTCACATATGTCCATACCACACTCCAGGTTCCAGGTGCCGCATCAGGCAGGCATGTAAGACCACAGGTGTGGATCATTGATGCTAATGGTGGGAGGGTGGAAAAAACCTGATCACTTCCATTTACCCTATACTGTACTTTTAAACATGTCAACCTACAAAACACCGTATGAATAGTAGCATCCTCAGATTAAGACCAACACTGAGGTTCAATTGCTTTGCTTCTCAGAGACTTTGCATTCCTCAGGAAGTCCAGGGGGTTATAGGAAGAGCCAGGTTATGGTATTTATAATTCTGTGGTAACTACTGAGGAAGGACATGATTCCATTCTATATAAAACATTCTGTTTACAACAACGCCCTGTTAACCATTTGCTATGAACAGGGTGCCGAATGCAGCACACTGCCTCTGAAGTTGAATAAGATACCAGCAGAACAGGATAAATTGCTCCCAGGGTAAATGAGTGTGTGGGTGTTGTCTCTTCTGACTGCTGCACAGGGATGAATTTTGCCAAGAATAAATGTCCTTGCAATGCCTCCTTTGACTGGCATCTGGTACCCACGTCCTCTCTTCCCCTGGAATAAGAGATGGCACTGCCCTCAAGAAACTCAGTTAATGGGAAGACAGAGGCCACCAAATTGGCAACTGTATAAAAAGTATTGTTTAAAAGCTATGATATCAGTCTGGTCCTATCGGGGTACAGAAGTCACACAGTGATTTAAACAGGGAGCTTCAATATAAATAATTATTAAGCTATTGTAAAGGCAGGACTGGCCACAGTACAGGTTTTCTGATCCCATGCAGACCGGGTAAAGGAGGAGTCAGAGTCCTCAGTGATTTTGCAGGTTTTTATTGGGGTTCAGTGGGTACGTGGCAGGCAGGGGTGCTGGCTGGGGGGCTGGGAGGCTGGCAGGCCGCCCAGCCCCCAGCAAGTCTTCACTCTATCTGAGCTCTCTGGAGTTCGTTCTGCTACTGCTTCGGGCTTCTTCTCTTTCGGCTTCTACTTCGGCTTCTACTGCTGCTACTGGCGTCCCCGCGACGCCGCCCTTAAATAGCACAGTCTTAGCTCAGCTGAATCCCATCTACCTATGCCCACACCCTATTCCAGGTGCCCGCCATCAGGCATGCATTCAGGACAAGGATCCATCATCTATCCTGATGGCGGAAGGGCAGAAAAGCCTGACATTTTCTTTACCCTACAGCTATGATGAAAGAGTGTTACTACAAGATGTAAAAGAACACCACAGGGTCTCCTCAGGCCAAGGAAGAGTCCCAAGGAAGGACAAACTTGGATGGAGGTCAAACATGATGGAGGCCCTTACACAGGGCTCCAGGACATATCTCATTGGAAACGGTTTGTCTGCAGGCCCCTGGGTGCAGAGAAGTTTGCTAGTTTGATCAGATTAGAAGTGGTCTACAGTCTGTGGGCAAGCAGAAAGCAGCTTTCCAGGGCACAGGCCAGCTGGAGTTTGCACGGATGCACAGAGAAGTGAGGTCAAGGGTAGGTAGGAGACTTGGGGTACCTACTGTCTGTGCTAGGAGGACCACAGATGTCCTCCTAGATGGGGACAGGTGCATACAGAGAATCAAGGAGCTGGTTCAGGTGGGACCCACTTGGTCTCCAGAGATTGCTAGGCTGGGTCACAGCCACAAGACTGTAGAGGAATCCAGTGGCCTGTGTACACCTGGGACAGACAGGCACCACATCCCTCCACGTCCTAACAGCTACACTGCCCTCTCATAGCCTAAAATACATCACTAGTTCCCCATTGACCATTAACCAGATGTTTAGGGAAGCACTTAAGGTAACTGGTGATCTAGAAGCTGATCCCCTCAGTGCTTTTTCCACACCTACCTCTCTGCTCTGCTTCTGGCCAGATGGAATTGCTTTGATATCCTAAACACCAGGCTGCTTCCTGCTTCTAATATTTGTTCTTGGTGCTTGTTCCCGCCTGGCTTGTGTCTCCTAATTCATCTCTGGTGTCACCACCACTTTTAGCCTTTCTCTATCTTCTACCTAACATTGAATCTCCCTCCCTTCTGTGTGGGCGCCATTCCTTCCTCCACCGTAGGGTGGATTTTTTTTTTTTTTTCCTTTTTTCCTATGTGCCTTCATGTCCTCTTTCATTTTGAGAAATATATCCATCTGAGTTGGGATTAACTGTTAACACGTGCGTGTTTGTTTCTAATTTGCTTCCAGTTGTTTTCAATTTAAAAGTAAAACATGATGGCTGGATGCATGCATTCATAACAACCATTTATCATTGTTCATTGTCTTTAAGTTTTAATGTATCACAGTATAAACATTGTTTTGCAATTTAATTTTTCCCTTAATATTTTGATTTTGCGGGCCTCCCCTGGTGGCACAGCGGTTGAGCGCTGGGCTGCGAGGTTGCCCGCAGCCTCTGCAGTGCTGGTTCATTCCCCAGCTGCCGGTGAGGGGCCCACAAAAAAAATATATTTTGATTTTGCAATTGATCATATTGATATAGGATCAGCCGCTTAAATAGCTCCTATAGTAGTTTCTGTGAATCGTAACTACTAATGGTCATTCTACTTCCCATGCCTCCCATATTGTGGATATCTATGTTTTGTCATGTGTTGCAAATATGACAGCATCTAATTATAATTGATTAATTTCTGATTCCTCCTCAAGGTGCAAAGTCCTTAAGGGAAAAATTCATGTTTGACTTTGTATCATGTCCCTCACAAATAACGAGTATTACACCTGCTATAGAACAAACAGGAAACCATCTTTTGTTGAACTAATGTGATATAACCAGGGTTGAATATGGAGGGATCTTCAAAGGAGAGGGTACGCTGACTGTGGTGGTGACTTTCAATATAGAAAAGTATTTCTGCAGGAAATCACACAAGGTTATAAATGATGCTGTGATAGAGAACTTTCTGCAGTAACAAAAATGTTCTCTTTTTGCAGTGTCCAACTTGGCAGCCACATGTGAGTGCTTAAATGTGGGAAAAGTTATTGGAAACTGAATTTTAAATTTTAATTAATTGTAATTAATGTAAATATAAATAGCCACATATGGCCAGTGGCTACTGTATCAAACAGTTTTACAAGCAGGATTTAAAGAAATGTCTAACCACACTAAGCCAGACACTATATGACGTTACTTACATGTGGAATCTAAAAAAGTTGAACTCATAATAGCAAAGTAGGATGGTTGTTGCCAGGGGGTGAGGGTGAGGGAAATGAGGGCATGTTGGTCAAAGGGTAGAACATTTCAATTATGCAGGAGAAATAAGTTCTAGAAATCTGATGTACACAGCATAGTAACTGCAGTTAATAATACTGGATTGTATACTTGTTCTCACCACACACACAGGCACACACATACTCACTAATTATATGAAGTGATAAAACTGTTAATTAACTTGGTTGTAGTAATTATTTCACAAAATATGCATTTAGGAAAACATCACATTCTACATCTTAAATATGTATCATTTTTATTTGTTGATATCTCTCAATAAGGCTGGGGAAAATCAAGTTAAGAAAATTGAACATCTATTGTCTATTGATAGCAGAAAAATACAGTTTTTGTTGTTGTGTCCTTAAATGACCATTTGTGTAACTCAAGAATGATGAGTAATTTAGCACATATTTAGCAAGCATAGCCTACTGGCTGCCAGTTTCTTCATCTATGGGATGGGGCCTGTGATACTAGATTTGTAAAATTGTTGATAGAGTTAAATAAGATAATCATGCAAAGTCTATTAGCTTAATGTTCATTAAATATGGCAGCTGTTAGTTTTCTAATAATTTCTTTAGTATTGCACTGCATTAGACATCTGGATATGACTTATACTCCTGGCCTCAAGTCTGAAGAGAGAAGACAGGACAGGTGCAGTCCATGGCATCCCACTGATGAGCTGTACTCCTGGAGAGGTTGGAGTAATCCTACTGTTTTCATTGAGTCCCATTTACCACTGACTTAGAATATGAACCCCAGAATATCTTAGCACCAATCCTGAGTGATCACTCATGTCAGAGATTCTGAACACTCTACTCTTCCTGCCCTTCTTTTTCAAGGATTTCAGGATTTGTTGCCCTGTGTCCATCTCTTACCAACTGTGTCCATCCACTCAGCATATTTCAGAGCAGTTTTCTCAGAACAGCTGTGATCATGTCCCTTGACCACTCTGTGCCTTCCAGAAGCTCCTTAATTCTTAGAGGTGGCAGAACCTACATTCCTTATGTTGGCTCCTGGTATCATGCCAGGCATGTCTCTGCTACTATGTATGTGGAGTTTACTCTCTAGCTAAGCTGGTCTGTTAACTGTCGTTGCGGCATGCCAACAGCATTCCTATAGCCTGTTTCTGCTTGTTCAACCTTTTTTAAAATTTATTTATTTAAGGATTTATTTATTTATGCCTGGGGTACAGGCCAGAGGTGCAGGGGGTGAGAGGATTCACCAGAGAGAGAGTGGGGGCAGAACAGGCAGATCTATTGAAATACACTGCTGAGAGGAGCAGTGGGCGAGACAGGAGAGGTCTGCTATACCATGTGGGTAGCTTCCTGGCTGAGGATCAAACTTGTGCTGTGGTGGCTGCAGATAGCTTCATAGTGCTATTGACTTAACCCCTTGTACCACCAGAGATGTCCCCTGCTTGTTCAACTTTTTGTGTCCAATGCCTGTCTTACTCTGGCTGTTTCATCTGCCTCGACTGCCTACTGAGACTGTGTCTCCCAGTTCCCAGCTGAGAGGCAGCTTCTGCCCTGCAGGATAGAATCCATCTCTGCTTCTGCAGTCCTTGTCCATTCCCCCGCTTGTGTGTGTGCACTGCTAAATGGCATTTTTATCTGCATGAATTTCCTTTCTAGATTTTAAAATGCATGGACAGGATAGTGTCCTTGTCTCTCTGTGTCCCATGCAGCTTCATTGTATCAAACATGGCAAGTGTTAAAGATTAGTTCACATATGTGAATAAATTCATGGAGATATTTCAACATTTAGGGTTGCATACCCTTTTCAAGTAGAGTCCTTTTACATTCACTCCCCATGTGACCATTTTCCTAGCAAATCCCTTTGTTTATAATAAAATCACTAAATACATCCTTTCAATCATAAAAATTCTAATCTCTCCACAGCAAATCTACTTAAAGATTTTTTAAGTGCTTATGGTGAATGACAAAGGTTCTAAGTAACGAATTCAAGGATACAAATAGCAGAAAACATGGGCTGCTTTTCATTTGTTGGTGAAAAACAGTTTCCTATTCCTGGTTTAATGTGAGGATATGTAGTTAATTAGGATTGCAGTCCAACTCTGAAGCCAAGGTGGATTTTAAGCCTTTGCCTTTCACTTTGATTTTGTTGCAGATTAAGTTTGGCATTGTCATTAATATGAAAAGACTCCATCCTTTCTCCCAGTTTTAGACAATGGTAGGGAACTTACTGTTGATTAGCAAGATTACAACAACTTACTGTTGATTAGCAAGACTGCCTGAAATTGGAAATGTATTTATTGACATCTTGATGTGCTTGACCCCAGGACTAGATGCCACAGAGAATTATTAAGAAAGACTGGGAACCCCTACTATGTCAAACAGAAGATGGTTTTACAAGCCATTGCTATGTGTAAGGAATGCTATTGATTTCTGGATTAGTCTACAAAAGCAACTGTTGAGTGCCCCTCTGTGACCAAAAATGGTAATGGAACAGAAGCTAAGAAAGGTTTGAATTCTTTACAAATGGAAATTTTAAAATCCAGCTGTTTCTGATTTTTATAGTGGAAAAGTGAATTAGCACATTATGGAGCTTAAAAATGAAGCTTTGCAGTGAGACCTTTGTCAGAGCCTGTGGGGGACAAGCTGGAATGGGTGAGGAGTTGTTGGGGAAGCTAATTTCTTTATTCACGGTGAGCTGGGCTTCCTCGAGCTGTGGTTGCTGTAATTGGCTTCAAGGGAGGATTGGTGTTGACAATGATGTTCCCCTCCAGGGCTAATACTTTTATTTAGGATGAGACAAAGAGAAGGAATAGGTGTTAAACTAGGAGGCTGGAGTACAGAGAACTTGATCCTTGCTGAGGAAGCTTCTTGAAATTAAAGTCCAGACTGGGAACTTGGGCCCATGTAACAGAGCCCTGGGATTAAACCATTTGCTTTTGTAGGGGATGTGTGTTTTGGTTGGCCTCTGGACCAAAATGAGCAGTAAGGCAGAAATCTGCTAGCCTCAAAGTATTTGTACATTCAGGACTTGATTTTTTTAATTATTTTTTAATGAAGTATCATTGTTTTACATTGACACTGACAGCATAAGATTTCTCCTCTCAGATATTGTCACCTTAGCTTTCCCATCACCAAAATACCCATAATCTACCATTGTCCATTGTGTTTCCTCCCTACCCCCACCCCAAAATTCTTGCCTTTCCTCTGTCACTCCCTTCCTGGATGCCTCAGATCTAGCATCAATTTTCAAGAATTGGTTTTAAAGTTTATCTTTGATTCTTTGTTTGGTTTCTGTATTCCACATGTACATGACACCATCCATTATTTATCGTTCTCCTGGCTTATTTTGTTTATCATAATCCCTTTTTAGCCCCATCCATGTTGCTGCAAATGGCATGAATATCCTTTTTGATGGCTGAGTAATATTCCATTATATATATATATATATATATATATATATATATATATATATATATATATATACTACATCTTCTTGAACCATTCATCTGTTCGGGGGCGTTAGGTTGTTGCCATGTCTTTGCTCCTGTAAATAGTGCTGCAATAAGCATAGGAGTGCAGATTTCCTTTTGAATTAGTGTTTTTGGGTTCTTTGGGTTGATTCCTAGAAGTGGAATTATTGGGTTATATGGCAGATCCACTTTTAGTCTTTTGAGGAGGCTCCACACTTCATTTGGTAGGGAATGGACTAATACATTCTTATCAACAGTATACGAGAGTTCCTTTTTCTCACAACCTTGCTAGCACAAGTTCAGGATTTAATCACACATTGTGCTACATTAAGTCCCTTAATTAGCTTGTGAACATAATAATCCTATATTTCTGAAAATTTGGTAAGAGCAGTAGAAGGGTGGAAAACAGTTTAATGAAGAGTGTTTATTCCAAGCACTGGGAATCACACATGGACTCATCCTGTGGGAGGACCAGCTGCTGCCCCACACAGGTCAAGTTCCTGATGGTAGGTTTTCAACATGTCTGTCAGTGATGTAACTGCATATAGAGAGAGTCTCTCATCTCTCCATTTTTCTTAAGTGGGATTTTTATTTCAGAATACTTTTAAATATATGGAAAATTTATAAAAATGCTATAGAGAGGGCCCATAATACCCACATTCAGTTCCTTTGTTATTAATGTCATACATTAGTGCATTAGTCATAGTTGATGAAACAACATAGGCTTTATTATTACTTTAAGTCCATGCTTTATTCATGTTTCCTTAGTTCTTAGTTCTTCCCTAAGGTCTTTTTTCTGTTCCATACAATCCAGGAGACATTGCTTTCAATCCTCATGTCTCCTTAGACTCCTCTTGGCTATGACAGTTGCTCAGACTTTTCTTGTTTTGGATGACCTGGCATTTTGAGATCAGGTATTTTGTAGGCTTCCCACAATTTTGGATCTGTCTGATGTTTTTCTCATGATTATAATGGGGTGATGGGATTTGGAGAGGAAGACCTGAGAGGCCATTGTCATCGCCACATGTCAGGAGGACATGCTGCCAACATGGCATATCACTGTCGGCCGTTGGCCTTGATCACCTAGTTAAAATAGTGTTTGTCAGGTGACTCCCCTGTTTCCACACTGTCCTCTTTGGAAGGATATCTCCATGCACAGTCCACATTTAAGGAGCAGGAAGTTCCTCCACTTCCTTGCAGGGGGAGTACGTAAATCAATCATTTGGATTTCTTCTAAAGGAGAGAAATGTCATTTGTGTGTTTATTCAGTCATTTGTTTATGTCCATATAGATTCATTTTAATTTTAGGCTTTGGCTTATAATCCAGTATTATTTGATCAAATTGTTCTGACCTTGTTCATTGAGAGTTCTTTCAGTTAGTGTTACTGTGACTTACCTTCGTCATTGTGTGTAGGATTTTTGTTGTTATTGTTTGTTTTGAGCCTTTCTTACTTCCTGGCACTATGGGTGATTTACAGTGAGATTTATTTTTCAAGAAGAAAAGTGGACTGCCATGTTAATGGTAAAAGTAAAACAATTTTGAAAGGAAAGAAAACATTTTATGAAATTAATTTTCTATCTGAACAGTTTGTAAGTTTCCTTCCTTATAACCTGTCATTTCTCCCAGGAGCCCTAGTTCCTTTTATTGGAAAATAGTATTAGAAATCAAGGTGCGTCTCCAATTTAACAATATAATATCTATGGGGAATGAAAAGTAAAGCCTATGACGTATTATCACATTTGCCTTCATAATCTGTTTAAGCTTTGAGGGATCATAGAGAATGTTTAATCCAGTCCAATTGCTCACATTAGAACCCGAAGCCAGGAAGGGTTACAGTATATATGATTGATGGCTTCTACAACAGTTGGCTAAGAACAGATGATTCAATAAATGGATTTTTCCAATGGATGAGTCGTAGGAAATATAATAAAATTAGAGTTCATCCACAATCAATGTACATATTCCATTTAAAGAACCAGACTTAACAAAAGAATCTTTAAATTTATCAGACAAAAATGTGGAAGAATCTCTGCCACAACCTTGAATTAGGAAGAGCCTCTTAAGCAAAATAGACAGGGTCAAAATTCATAAAGGGCAAATATTGCTAACTGTAGCTATATCAGCATTTGAAACTTTTTATCACACAGCACATAATAGAAGACTATATTAAAGAATGTCAGCCCACGAATAACAAAAAGATAAACCAAGAAATGGAAAAAGGAGAAATGTAAGCGTTCACTTCACAAAAGGAGAAACTTGGACTAAGCAATAAATGAAAAGACGGTTAGCCTTACTCACAAGAAGTGGTATGCAAATTAAAACACTAATAAAGTATGATTTCATATCCATCACATCTACAAAGTATTTAGCACTGTGAGAATATGAAGAGCTGGTGAGGTTAGGGAAAGCAATTCTCCTGCACTACAAGGACAAATGGATTTAGCTATTGAGGAGGGTGATTTGATAGATCTTAATAAGATCTAGAAATTTGGCTTCTATGTATCCTAGAGAAATGCAAACATAGCCACATCAATATGTAGAATCAGAATTTCTCTAATTATCATACCAGCAAAACTTAGAAACAACCTAATATCCATTAGTAAAAGGATGAATAAATAAATGTAGATGTTTATAATGAGAAACCCAACAGTGTTCAAAGGAATGACTATTTTCTATCTGCATTTCAAAATGGATATGTCTCAAATATTTCTCAGTTGAAAAACCAAGTTGCAGGATGAAATACAATGGTAACAATAAATGTAATAAGACTCACAGAAAAATGCTGTGTAATTTCAATGTGCATGTTCCTGAAAGCATTTTTAAGAGGTGGTAATAACACTCAAAAATATTATCTTTGTTATCTCAGGGGATGATGAGGGGAGGTGGAATTGGGGATATGAACAAAATATATAGAGAGATTTAATTTTCAACAAGGAAAATGGATGGCCATGTTAATGGTAAGATTAAAACAATCTTAAAAGGAAAGAAAAACATTTAAGAAAAAAATCATATTTTAATTCTAAACTTTGCCAAATTTCCCATTTATTTCTGCAATTATTGCCAAAGAAAAATAGAGCTTTCTTGGTTAGGAGGCAGGTAATTTTCTGATAAATGCCTCTGTTTGTATATGAGTCACATTCACTTTTGTTTCTCCCTTATCTCTCTCTCTCTTTTTTCTTTCTTTTATTCTTTTTTTTTTTTTTTTTTTTTTTTACAAATTTCTCTCTTTCAGAGAAATATTTCAGGTTTCAGAGTGCTAAGAGCATAGGCAATGGGGGCTCTGTGGTCACTTTTTTAAAAAAAGATTTGTATTTTATTTTATTTATACAAGAACTGGGGTACAGGCCAGAGGTGCAGGAAGGTGAGAGGATTCACCAGAGACAGAGTGGGGAGCAGAACAGGCAGACTGACTGAAACACACTGCTGAGGGGAGCAGCGGGTGAGACAGGAGAGGTCTGTTGCACCATATGGATATCTCCCAGCTGAGATTGAGCCCGCACTGCAGAGGCTGCGGACAGTTTCACAGCGCTGCATTCAACCTGCTGTGCCACCGGGGAGGAACCTGTGGTCACTTTTGAACTGGAAAACATTCAGTACTTGGTGCCCGGGGATGTCCTTTCTTATTTTCTTCCTTGTCCTTTCTCACTCACCTACTCAGTTACCCCCAAAAGGCAGGCTTCAATCTCCAGGGCACTATCCTGGTGGTCGTTCAGCAAATGCCTGTAGGAAACAGTGTGATTCCAAGTGTTCAAGTCCCATCCAGATGTGCGAGGAGTGAGGAACCCAATGCTCTGAAGCCAAGATACTGTTTCAAACTCATGTTCATCATGTACCCCCAGTTGCGTTTCCCCTGAAGACAGTCCCCTGTTTTTGGACAGTATGCTTGGAGGAGCGGAGCTCCACCTTCTCTGGCCCGGGATGTGAATCAAGTCTCCTTTTCTCTGGGCTTACCTTTCCTAGCTCTGTGTGGAAGTGCTTTCCTCATTTCTGCTATTGTCTTCCAGTGCTGGCCTTACTGATGCTTCTACCTTACTCTTAATTAAATGGAGACGTTTGCTTAGGAAGACTTTCTGAGCACAGCGTGCCCTGGAGCAGTAGCTGGCAGCACCACCCTTTCACCCTGGCTTTTGTTGGCTGCAATGCACTGGCTTCTGAACCGCTGCTGGCTGCCACCCCATGCCCTGGAAGTCCCCTGTCACTTCCGTTGTCAGGCGTCCTCAAACCCAGGACTTCTAGAATGCTTCTTGTTGGAGCTCTCCTCAGTACAGACAGACAGGGAGGGATGAGATGGTAGCAAAACCTTCTCCTAGTTCTTACACTGATTTCTGTTGATCTCTTTTCCCATTTTATGGAGGTAAAGTTCATTTTTTAAAAATATCTTATCACTTGCCTACACAGCTGACTTAAATTAAATATTCTAAAAAGTATTTTGTTTTCACTTCATTATTATTATTATTGTTTTTGGTGCCAAAAATCACTGAAACATGAATCTGTTTCTATATTACCTCCCAAATTCCTGAACAATAGCAGGCCCGAACTATTCAATTTATTTTTTAAGGAAAGAGAGGCATTTGAGTAGGAAATGGAGACCAGCTCTCTCCCCTCTACATTTTAGCTGTGTTTTGAAAAACTCTCTAGTCTTCCATGCCACGGGCAATTCTGTGTTTACAGACTAGTGGAATTTAATTTTCCTGCCTCCTTGTTATCAATTTCTTTCTTTCATGTTCAAGTTGATTCAAGGGCAGTGCTTATAATTCTATTACCTTTGTAACTGTTCTCACATTGGCTGGAAGGATGACATGCAATGATCCTTAGCCTCCTTTAGACCAGAATTTTCTTTAAATTTGCCTATCCCAGCCTATAGACCTGCAGGCAGGTATTTTTTCCTGCCTTTTTGATGAATAGATAAGGACGAATAGATCAACTCTTACTGCCTGGTCCTGCCTTGGGGGGATTTAATGTACATCCCAACTACCTTCTTCAACTTTGCTGCAAAATTGAATCCAACTGAACACCACTTTTGTAGTTTACTGTATAGTCTTCCCATTTAGAAGTTCAGATACTCAAAAAGCTCTTGTTCCTCTGTGAAATTTATACCAATTTTTGTAGCAGTACACAGAAACAGCTGTCCTTGCAAAAATGTCGATCTTCATTGTGAGATGCTGATAAGAACATGGAGTAACCACAGTGAGCTGAGACCATTGTGGAGACAGTTATTTGTTAAAGGGTTTGTTTGCAGAAATTGTCAACCTTGGGAATTATATGTATCTTCAACGGTGGTTTCTCACACCCCAGCCTGGAAAGAAGGACTTAGCAACCTTTGGACTCTTCCTACTGTACAACTGGTGCTATTCCAGAAATCCATCTGAGATCATAATGTTAACGATACAAAAAATCCCAACTTGCTCACACCTGAATCTGTTCTATTTTTTCATACCCCATGGTTTGAGTTAAGTGCCAGAGGACTGAAAATGTGCTAGATTATGTATTCCATACCCTGATGGACTAGTTAAAATTAAAAAAAAAAAAAAGATTTCTAAGCCATGAAACCTCTTTCTCTCTCTCTCTCTTTCTCTCTCCTCTCTCTCTCTCTCTCTCTCTCTCTCTCTCTCTCTCTCTCTCTCTCTCTCTCTCTCACACACACACACACACACACACACACACTGCCCCTAAGTCAGCTTCCTCATTCAGGCTGGTACAAGGATCCTTAACCCTGACAATTATGGATGGAGAAAGAATTCACAGGAAAGGGGACATGCATGGGGAAGCAAGAAATGGAGGACAGTGTCTATGCTGCCAACTTGTAACTGAAATTCGGCATTTCTTTATTTTGGATGTTTGCAAATACTATAGCGTTATGCTCAGAAACTGTGACTTTATCACTGTAAAAATAACATTTTCACATCCCATTACAGCAGTTAAAGATACTGTTTACCATAATCAAGTTTCCAAATTAGCATATTTATTAGGATCTCTGCAAGCTCTTATTATTGAATGCAATAGTAAGTAAGTACATATATTGTGCCGTAGACGCTTTGGTCATTTGTTGTTTTTTTCTTTTAATACAATTGATTTGTTTAGTTTCATAGGTGCTTTATTTTGAGATTAAAAACATTCTAGGAGGGAGTTCATGTACTTTTCAAGTCTGCCAGAGAAGTCTGTGGCACAGAGTTGAGAAGCCCCAGACTAGTGTCCACAGCTCCTCACCAGACTTTGTCCCCCACTCCATGTCCCCCATAACCCACCCAGAGAGGCACAGAAGGTGGGCACTCAGTGGTCTAGCCCCGAGGGCACACAGGTAGGCTCGAGTCAGACTGCCTAGGTTTGAATCATGGTCCCAATAATACCCTTGGAGAAAAGTCACTAACCCCACTAAAAATCATTAGCTTAGCTCACAGTCTTGGTAATGAAAGTCCATACCTTATAAGTTATCAATGGGGGTGAGGTAAGATGATAAGCATAAAGCACAGGCAGTTCTCACTACTTGCTGAAGTTATGCCCCATGGTCCCTATGGACAGAACTGGTGAACACTGAATGTTACCCTGTTGGCCTCCAGCACCAGAGCCAGGATTGGCAAAAACAAATAAACAAAACCTCAGTAATCTAAAAAAGATAACAATCCACTCAGTTCTCTTTGTTTTAATATTTTTGCTCTATGAAGTCACTGTATACACTGACTTAGGGAACATGAAAGCAGCACACCTAAGGGAAACACACACTGAGATTCGGGTCAGCTATTATATTTTCATCAACTGATCAATAAATAACCTAGCTTTATGTATCTGTTTACAGACACCTTTTAAAATTCATAGTTTCACATTTTATCTTTAACAATACCCAGAAACCCAGTGAACTTCACCACAGGCTATTTTCAAAGTCTCCATTTAAAAAGGCAATGCCATGTGGATAAAAGCAAGACCTCTATTTTTTTTATTTTTTATTTTCTTACACTGTTGTTCATTTTTGCACAATGTTTAATTTCTCCCCTCAGGTATTGTCGCCATAATTTTCCTACCTCCACAGCACCCATGACCATCACTGTAGTCCCTTGTGCTCTTCCCTCCTCTGTTTTTGTTTTTTTAGATAATTGATTTTTGTAATATTTTATTTTATGTAATTCTTACATCATTTTTCATCTTTGCACAATGTGTGCATTTTCATTATGGTTATATTCCCCATACAATTGCACCCCCCCCTTATCTTGACTCTAGTCCTTCTTCTTCCTACCCCTTCCTCCCCCCCACAGTGTGTCTGTGGTTTATAGTTGCTTGTTGATTTTTATTTTTACTTTGCATTGATTAGTCTTTTCCCTGGTCTCTTATTTAGGTATTCTAGATTCCTGCTATGAGTGAGACCATCCGGTATTTTTCTTTTTCTTTCCATGGTGTATATGTACCACATCTTCTTGATCCAGTCATCTATTTTTGGGCATTTGGGTTGTTTCCATAGCTTAGCTATTGTAAACAGTGCTGCTATAAACATAGGCATGCAGGTGCCCTTTGGAATTAATGTTTCTGTGTCATTTGGGTAAATACCTAGGAGTGGATTATGAAAAAATGTTCAACATCACTTGTAATCAGGGAAATGCAAATCAAAACTATAATGAGATACCATCTCACACCAGTGAGAATGGCACATATTAAAAACACTAGCAACAACAAATGTTGGCGAGGTTGTGGAGAAAAAGGAACTCTCCTGCACTGTTGGTGGGAGTGCAAACTGGTCCAACCACTATGGAGAGCTGTGTGGAGATTTCTGGACCTACTAAACACAGAGCTTCCATATGATCCAGCAATTCCCTCCGCTGTTTTAACTCCTCTTTCTCCCTCTTCTCTCCTGTAAGCCTCAGATCTATGGTTTGCCTGCAAGTTTTGCCTTTTTTCCTGACCCTTTGTTCAGTTTCTCTATATTGCACCTATAAGTGAAACCACCTGATGTTTTTCTTTTTCATTCTGACTTATTTCACCCAGCAAAATCTCTTCCAGTTCCATCCATGTTGCTGCAAATGGCACAAGTTTATCTTTTGTGATCACTGAGTAGTATTTCATTATGAATATGTAACCCATCTTGGATCTACTCATCAGTTTTGGGGCATTTAGGTTGTTTCTACATCTTAGCTATTGTAAATAGTGCTTCAATAAACATAGGGGTGCAGGTTTCTTTTCAAATTAGTGTGTTTGTACCCTTTGGGTAGATTCCCAGGAGTGGAATCGTGGTATTATATGATAGGTTCATTTTTAGTGATTTAAGGATCCTCCTTACAGCTTTCCATAGTGGCTGGACAAGCTTGTAGTCCCATCAGCAGTATAAGAAGGTTCCTTTCTCTCTACATCCTTGCCAACATTTGTTGTTGCCATTTTTTTTAAAAAACTATGGACCATTCTCACTAGTGTGAGGTGCAAATCCTCTACCTTTAATTCATGGGAGAGGATACTACCCGAAGAATAACATTTTTTCAATCAACTGTAGTTTTATTCTGTCAGCCTAAAGAGAAACATATCCCCAGCCAATACTTGTTTTATAAAAAAAGGTTTACTTCGGCAAATGGGAAAAATTCTGTATGTAAATATTTTGTCCAATGATTTATGTAAATATTTTGTCAAGTGATTCACCAACACTAAGCCCGTAGCTAACAACAGTGTAACTCGTTCCTATTCGGAGCTTTTTGAATGCGTGTGTTTGCTCCATAAGGCACATCACAGCGTTCTTGCACTGAGGAACACTTAAACTGCATTTGGTGCTATCCTTGGGAGTCTTTTTTTTATTTTACATTTTTGGCTCTTTCATTCATAAAAACATTACTTAATGTTTTTTTAACATGAGGTGGGGGTTGAATTTTGAAGAACTGGGGTGTAAGCCAGAGTTACATTGGGTGAGAAGATTCACCAAAGATGGAGTGGAGAGTTGAACAGGTGGATTTGCTGAAATACACAGCTAAGGGGAGCAGCTGGCAAGACAGCGAGGTCTGCTGCACCATATGTGGGTTGGTTCCCTGGCGGGGATTGAACTCAAGCTGTTGAGGTGATAGTGCTGAGACTTAACTCCTAAGCCACCAGGGGAGGCCCTGCAAATAAATTTTAGCAAGTAGGTAAACTTGCAAATGTGGAATTTATGAATAATGAGATTTGATTGTATCTGATAAAATACTTTCTAGAAAATGTTTACTGTTATCATCACTCTCATTATCTTAAATGGCCGGAGAAAGACAGTGAAGAGCCAGGGCATAGCCCTGCCCACCTCTCCATTCAGCTGCCTGAGGAATGTGTAGTAGTCAGATATACAGGAGAACATCCTCAGATTTCTCTTTGCTGACTGCACCCCATCTCTCTACCCATAGATTCGCCCTCTTCTCCTTTCTACTTTCTTTCCATCCACACTTCTTGCTGTGTGCAGAGGTCAACTTAGGATAATAGTGAAGGCAAAGACAAATATTTATTTTGCTTGCTTGTTTAATGGATATAATATTGCATTATTACAGTATATAAATCCAGGTGTACTTCATTAGAAATCAACAGTTGTATATACTATTTTAAGTTCATCATGAAAAACCCAGTTCTATTTTCACCACACAGTTTTATCCAACTTACTACCTCCCTTCCCTCTTCCTTTCTGGTAACCACTAAATTGGTCTTCTAGTGTAAAAGTTCATTTTTGCTTTATTTAGCTCATTTGTTTGGTCAATCCCTGTATAGACCACATATGACTAAAATCATATGTTGTTTGTATTTCTCCATCTGACTTATTTTACTAAGCATAATGCCCTCTAGGTTTATTTATGTTGTTGCATATGGCAGGATTTCACTTTTTGTAACTGAGTAGTATTCCACTAGGTATATGTCATATCTTCTTTATCCACTCAGCTCTCAGTGGACACTGAGGTTGTTTCAAGTTCTTCACTCTTGTAAATAATGCTGCAGTGACCCCCACCCCAGGGTGCTTATATCTCTTCAAATTGTTGTTTTGGAAGGTTTTTTTTTTTTTTTTTTGTAAATACCCAGAAGTAGGATAACTGGGTTATATGGATTTCCTTTTTTAAATATTTTTGAGGTATCTCCATCCTGCTTTCCAATATGTCTACACCAACTTACATTCCCACCAACAGTGTACAAGGGATCCCTTCTCTCTACATCCTCTCCTACCTTTTTTTGTTTCTTGTCTTTTTTTATTATAGCCCTTTTCACAGATGTGAAGTGATACCTGATTGTTTGGATTTGCGTTTTTCCCTAATAATAAGAGATGATAAACATCTTTCCACATGCTTATAGTTCATCTGTATATCTTCTTTAGACAAGTTAGACCAAAATTTATAAAATTCCAGGAGCCAAAAAGTAGTCAGAGACCTCTAGATACATCCTACTAACCTGCCATTCTGTGCTTGTTAATAGGTCAGTCATAAGAAACAGTGATTCAAGCATTTCTGCCAAAATTTATTTCAAATTACATTTTTTGACACAGACTTTATCTTGGCAATATGGTTCAGTGTGTCATTTGGAAAATTCTTTATTTTCCTATAAATTTCTCTGGGCTTCTGTTATCCTACACTGTAATATAATTTCCTTATTGGCTGCACCGATTACATGCTGTCGTTCTGGAGAGGAATCAGTTGCATCACTTGCACTGAATATTCATGTAATAGCAGCTAAAAAAATGTAGATGAAAGAAAATCAAAATGAACTTCCATTTGGCACATGTTCCAACCTGACCAGATAGAAGTGGGCTTCAGTTTGGCCTGAAGTTTCTGCCTTGCATATGTCTGTCAGAAACAGGATTGAGGCCAAAATGACAGAGGCATGCATTTCAGGTAAGTTTAGGGGGAAACTTACTGAAGCTCCTGCTGTCTTTGCAAGGTGATGGCATCGTCTTGACAAAGGTCAAGATGGTGACATTAAGTGACCAGTCTCCTAGACTGTTTAGTAACAGTGTTGAAGGGGTGAGATCTGGAGTCACATTTTGTGTAAATTAGGGTTCTCCAAAAAAACAAAACAAACAGGAAATGTATTATGAGGATGGATAGGTGGATGGACAGATGGACAGGCAGACAGACAGATTGAGTGATTTTAAGGTATTGACTCATGAGATTATGGGGGAACTAGCAAGTCTGAATTCTGCAGGGTGGATGACTGGTCAAAAGGCAGGTTGCTGCTGGCAGAATTTTTTTTTTTCCTATTAAATTCTTCAACTGATTGTTGAGATATTATAGAGGACATTCTGATTTACTCAAAATCTACAGATTTAAATGCGAATCACATATTTTTTTTAAAAAAACATTTATTTATTTATTTATACAAGCACTGGGTACAGTCAGAAGTGCGGGAGGGCGAGAGAATTCACCAGAGCCAGAGCGGGGAGCAGAGCAGGCAGAAGGACCGAAGTACACTGCTGAGGGGAGCAGTACGCGCGGCAGGAGAGGTCTGCGCGCCATGTGGGACCCTCCTCCAGTGGCCGGGGAGCAGCCGGGATCGAACCGGCGCTGCAGAGGCTGCGGGGCAGCTTCGCAACCCAGCGCTCAACAGCTGCGCCACCGGGGAGGCCCGCGAATCACATCTTAAAAACACTTTACAGCAACATCTAGTCTGGTGTTTCACTAAGCAACTGGCCTTCATACCTCCATACACTAATCAAGTGGATACATAACCATCATACTTCATCCCTCACTGGGTGTCTTCAAACCCAACAGTCATAGTTCAGCATATGTGATTAAAATTGAAGCCTCAGAGGGGAAAACAAAAACCCAACATTTCTATTGTTTCCTGCTGGGTTGACTGGTTAAAACTACAAATGTGAAATCTGTAAATTCCAAAGGTGAGGGGGTTAATCAGTTGACACTTCGGTCCATTCAATGCCAAGTTTAGTTGCAATGTGGCTTGCTAACTATTGCTTCCAGAAACTCATGAACAAGAATTTACATGTTTAGCATTGTGACATGACTTAGATAGCAGAGTTGAGAATGAGATTCAGTGTTGCTGGGGCAACACTGAGGTCATGTGGGTAAGTTCTTGCATGCCATTCCATCTCATGCAAAAAAAAAAAAAAAAACCATTGAAATCCCAATTTTGAGAGTATTTGCTTTGTTGTCATCTTGGGGATTCATTGTGTTGCAGGTTTAGTCATTCTGACCTAATTTTTGATGTTTTAGTTCCTATTTATTATTTATTGTCTTTTAAAGATTTCATGTTCCTCTGTAGTTATTTATTTACCCTTGGATGAATTCTCGAGTATGATATATTTCCATTTCCATCACAACAATGTTCTCTTTGTACTTAGAACCAAAGATAAAAGCATGGGAAGAGGCAGACTAATAAAAAATCTTTGTGTTTCCTAAAGTTAAAAATCCAAAATTTAAGCAATAAATTATCTTTTTATTTCCTCCCTCCCACCATTAACTCTTCCCTCTCCACTTTCCTTAACTTCTGCCCTTCTTTCCTCTTCCCTTTTAGAAATTTTGCTATTATTGTTTTCTAAACTGGTGGTAAGAAGATTTTCTTTTTTTAATATTTTATTTTATATAATTCTTACATCATTTTCATCTTTGCACAATGTATGCATTTTCATTTTGGTTATATTCCCCATACAATTGCACCCCCCCCCCTTATTTTGACTCTAGTCCTTCCTCTTCCTTTCCCTCCATCCCCCCTTGAAGATTTTCTTACTAAAATTTATTTGAATTCAGACTACCTTTAAAAGTTCATTCCTCTTTTCCTGTAACTTCTAGGAACATTAGGCTTTAGAAGATTCTAATTAGCAGCAATTCTTTCAATGTTACAAGATTTTTTTTTATCATGAATCATTTTTTTTTCCTTCTGAATAGAATAAAAGCCCAAGATTGTAGGTTGGGAAATAGCTTCAAAAGTTGAGTGCAGGTATCCAATATCTACTCCTCCTCCAATGCTGAAAGCTCACTATACTGTTCCTAGGTTTGCCCTTATGCTGAAAAAAGGGATTTCATAGTTCACTCTTTAATGGTACCATTGTGCAAATAGCCCTGGAGCATCCAGTTGCTGCTGCAGGATTCTATATATGCAAGATTGATACAGTAAATGGCAATCAAAAAGGCTCATAAAGGTATAACAGTGGACATTTAGTTTGGAAAGAATTTCTGTCCGGCCTTTCCTTTTGTGGTGAGGATGTTGAAACTCAGAGAGAACCCAGGATGTATCAGGTCACCTGGTCTGTAAAACAGACTAGGTCTTGTACATAGGTCAATCACAGTGCCTTTGAACATTAATGTCACCACTGACGCTAGAAAAATCACCCCAGGTTGATGCTTTGGAAAGATGTGCTCTTGGTACTGGGCAGTCATGGAAGAAAGAAGGCATCAGGGGCAAAGAATTTTACTGTTGGGTTCTAGAATAGACTCGTCATCCTCTGGACATGTTAACACACCATCAATAATACTTACCTCCTAAGTCCACATATCATCCCTTCTTTGAAATGAGAGAAAACCTGGAACATCACCAAGGGCTCTACACTGAAATGTGTGTTTTTTCTTTTTTTGTTGTTATTTATTTACTTATTTAATTTTATTTTTATATTCCCCATACAATTGCAACCCCCTTATTTTGACCCCAATCACTCCTTTCCCCACCCCCCACCCCCCATAGAGTGTCTCTGGTTCATAGTTGTTTGTTGATTTTGATATTTTCTTTCTTATAGTTATTCTTTTCCTGGTCCCTTATATAAGTTTTCTAAATCCCTGCTATGAGTGAGACCATCCAGTATTTTTCTTGTTCTTTCTGGCTTATTTCACTGAGCATGATCCCTTCCAGCTCCATCCATGTTGCTGCAAATTGCATGTGTTTATCTTTTTTGATTGCTGAGTAATATTCCATGGTGTATATGTACCACATCTTCGTGATCCAGTCATCTATTTTTGGGCATTTGGGTTGTTTCCAAAGCTTAGCTATTGTAAATAGCTGCACTGAAATGTTTTATTCACCAATTGAATTTATTCAGTTTTGTCTCATTGTTCATTCATCAAAGTAACACATAACTGTGTATGAATATTAACCTGTATGATAACTAGATCCACCACCCACAGTCATATAACCCAGCTAGACACAGACACTCAGTGTCATAATTATGCTAGAATATCTCTCAGACTATTGATACTATGGGAGAGAACTTATGAATCTGATGCTGTCTTTGGGAATCTGTTTTCTGGAAACTCTCACCACCACTGGCTTTTCCCTTCACACACACTGTTCTGGTTTTTATTCTTTGTTAAGTTTCTCCCATCTTCAGGCCATTTGTAATGTTCATTTTCTCAACCTTCTTTCTACCAAAAAGTCAATTCGAATGGTGTTACTAATAATATATAATGAGACTAGCCTTAAATTTATACTGACCAAAGAGTGTATTTTATGCCCAACTTCCCACCCATAAGAAAGCATCTCAGTAGATGCAGGCCTTGATCTATATATTGAATATATCTATCATGCCTTGCCCAAAGGTGGTCCAGTAGAGGAGTCAAACTTGAACACTTTCATACAATACAGTGCAATAAAGGGCTGTGAGACCACCGAGCAGGGCTGAATACTTGGCCTTAGAAGGAAGTCAAAGAACATTTCCTGGAAAAGGAGAGCCTATACTGGGTTTTGAAGACAATGAGAACTTTTTGGGCAAAGAAGAGGCATGCAGGAAGAAAGGGAGATTTGAAAGAGCTAGTCCATGGAGGAAGCACAGAAGTAAAAGATCTCAAACACAGCTGGCACCCAAGTCTTTTTCTACCATCCTTCTCCAATAAGAGGAACCAGAGCTCCTGGCAGACAGGCTCCCTTTAGGGTTAGGGCAGAAATATGCAGATGAGCCTGAAATGGGTTGGCATGCCAGAAAGTTAGGAAAAACTCCAAAAAAAAAAAATTGATGGGGATATATCATAGAGACACAATAGCTTAAAGCCCTCCAGTGGACAAAGTTGGAACAATTTGAACAACAAAATAAAGTAGTATTTGATTTTATCACAGTGTATAAGGTCAATATGCTTCAGTCCAGACTAATAATAAATAAATAATTGAATACATTAATAAATGGGGGAGAAGAGACAAATTTTCCTTGCAGGAAAATTGTAAATAGTTTGTGTAGATATCTGCGCTAGAGGATCTGGAATATAGCTCCCTCTCCTTAGTAAGATGTGACAGCATTCTGAAGAATTGAGTTTAGAAGGGAGAGAAGACTGGAATAGGAACTGTATGGTAGAGAAACCTAACAAACACTGTTGGCCACGTGGTCAGTGTTAACATCACAGCAAGAAGTCACCTCAGTACCATGTACCCTGAATACTATGTGTTGAGAAGGACACTTTAACTCCATGGTCTTCCTCCAAAACCTATACCCACAGCAGACTCATGGGGAAATCATCAGACAGCTCCCAACTGAGTGACATCCTACAAAATACCTGAACAAAACTTTTTTTTAATTTTATTTATTTATTATTATTTTTTAATTTTATATATTTTTTCATCATTTTTCATTTTTGCACAATGTATGCATTTTCATCTTGGTTACAGTCCCCATATAATTCCCACCCCCCCCTTGTTTTGATCCTATTCCCTTCTCCCCCCCCCATAGTGTGCCTCTGGTTTATAGTTGCTTGTTGATTTTGATTTTTACTTTATTATAATTAGTCTTTTTCCTGGTCCCTTATGTAGGTTTTCTAAATTCCTGCTATGAGTGAGACTATCCGGTATTTTTCTTTTTCTTTCTGGCTTATTTCACTGAGCACGGTCCCTTCCAGCTCCATCCATGTTGCTGCAAATTGCATGAATTTATCTTTTTTGATTACTGAGTAATATTCCATGGTGTATATGTACCACATCTTCTTGATCCAGTCATCTATTTTTGGGTTGTTTCCATAACTTAGCTATTGTAAATAGTGCTGCTATAAACATAGGGTGCAGGTGCCCTTTTGAATTAATGATTCTGTGTCCTTTAGGTAAATATCTAGGAGTGGAATTGCTGGATCATATGGCCTGACCAAAATCTGAGAAAACATCACAGCCAAGAGAAGTCTAACATGAACTAACTAAATGTTATGTGATATCCTCAATAAGATCCTGGAATAGAAAAAGGATATTATGTGGCACTAAAGAAATTTGAATAATGTATGGATGTTAGTTAATAATAACAGTATCTCATCTCTACTTCATAAATTACATCAAAGTAATGTAAAATACTAACAACTGGGAAAAACTAGATGAAGGATATATGGAAACCCTCTGTACCATATTTTCAACTTTTCTGAAAATTCTATAACTAAAACAACACTAAAAGTAAAAATATATATATTAAAAAAAAAAAGCTAGAGCATTAGGGGAACTTCTGGTAGTTTTATAAGCCAAGGAGAAATAGGTGGGAAATGACAAAGGAGGATGTTGGGGGACAAGAGTGCAGGGGACCTGTGCACAGGTCACAGGGGACTTTATGTTCCAAGATCAGACTTCACCAAGGACAGACAATGGGTAGCCCTGAGAGGTTCTCAGCAGGGCAGTGACATGATTACTTCCATGTTCAGTCCATCTGAGAGTGATATGAAGAATGAAGGACATTAGACTCGCACTAGGTAGACAAGAAGTCTGTTTTCTAGCAATAACAAAATGAGAATCTCAATGAAAATGGTCACATGTGATAGAAAAGAATAGATGTGGTAGATATTAAAGAAATAAAATGGTTAAATCTTGGTGACCTGTTGTTTGGAGAAATAGAAGAAAATTTGTTTATTCACTTATTTAACAAAAAGTCACTGGAAACCTACTGTGTTTTAGCAAGGGTATTTAGCAATAAAGAAAAATAGTATTGTCCCCACACTCAGAGCTTGCATTCTAATAAGGGAAGACATGTAATAAATAATAAGCTAATATTTCCTAGAGGGGAAGGGAATGTTGAGGTATGAACAAAGGAGGGAGGGGGTGCATGCTCTGGAGCAAGGGTGCTTGGAGGGTGGGAGTGGGGTGGAGACACACCCCACTGAGGAGGTGTGACCCTATTCCCCTAAATCATGTACAATGTTGTAGACTGATGTTACCTCAATAAAGGGTAGCATCTCATGTAGAAAACAAACAAACAAAAAAGAATAAGCCAATATAAAAACAAGGTGATTTCAAATGGCAATAGCAAGTGTGTTGGTAAGCAGTATTGATCAAAGGGGTAAACTCACAAAGTGAACAAGTCATGTAGAAGTAGAGGAAAGTATCAACATTTGGCTGGAAGGAAGAATTAAGTCAAAAAAATCAGAAAACTGTACAAGCAAACTAGTTCTTATGGAAGAAGACATGAGGGGAGAAGGCAGGCAGAGCTGTGGCCTGGAGTGCATGCTGCTGAACATGGAAAGTGAGGACGAGGAAGAACATGATAGGGATGAAGTGGCCGTGAGGTGGGGGGAGGGGCAAAGGAGGGAGGTCTCAGTCAGGACTCCAGTGCCATCCTGCACCTCTGCTTGCTTGCACTGGCCATGGCCCTCCCTCAACCCCAAGGAGTGACAGAGGGAGTGCAGGTTTCCCCCGCTATCTGAAAGTGTGCCTGAGAGGGGCAATTGAGTGGAACCTTTGTAGCAAAGACACATGTGTCTCTGCCCTGACACATGGGGCATCTGACTTCTAGGCTTTTCTTTGTGGCTTTAGCAGTGGCAAATCCACCTGTCCTGGGTGGGACTGTGAACCTGATAACAGCAGTTCTGGCTCCATCCTACCACAGGGTAGGATGTCATCCTTCTGTTTTCTGCTGCTTCCTGGGGTTGGGGTAGAAAGTTGTTGGTGACTAGGAGGATCTGAGGAGGCTCAGACACCTAGGAAGATTCTAGGAAATGAATTCTGTTCTGGGATCCATCCGATAAAAGATTTGAGTGAAGTAGTGTCTGGGCCTGTGATGCAGGCAGTCAGAAGTTATGAATTCAAACAGACTTGGCAACTGTGAGCAGACAAGTACTGCTATTGATTGTTTGGAGTGTGCCCCAGGGGAGTTGACTGAATGTAAGAACTTTGAAGGTATGAATAACCTTTAATAGGCAGAAACATAGGAGCTTAGCTAATAGATATATATCGATCTTTAACTTTCATCTTAGCAGCTCAGTAAGACAGACTCTCCCTCTTTGCCCATGACCTCATCAACATCATTAGCTGAGCAGTGAGTCTTCCATACTTTATAAATGGGGCGTGGGATAAGTACCTGTATTACTGCACTAAATAAATAAATGCACTGCCAATTTTAAGTTATTTTAGGCTGAATAATCAATGCCTTAATATAGTAAATATTTGTTTCTTCCATTCCTGTCTGATGTCAGCTCAGTGGCTCTATTGGGTCTTACTAGTATATGATTCTGAGGGATCCATGTTTCCTCCCTCTTGAATTGTAGTCACTTTGGGCATGTGCTGCTGTCATCTACCTGGATGGGAAGGAGGAGGGATTTTCCTCTAAGCCTGAAAGTGCTATACAGCACTTTCTCCCAGCTCCACTGGCCAAAGTCCAGTTACATGTTCCCAGCCTTACCGCAGAGGATATCAAAGTGTGCAATGAAACCTTGTTTGTCCAGGAAAAGAAAATGCAATTTGAAAATGTGTCCCGCTATCCATCTTGTTTGTCACCTATCTACCTGTCACACACACACACACGCACACACACACACACACCCCCAACATACTCCACAGTTCTAAATGACAATAGCAAAACTGTAGCATGTTTGTTATTATAAATGCTCTTCTGGCCCCTTCCCCATTGTATAACAGAAGTTCTGTTTGCAAGGCAAAGCAGCATCACAGCTTATTTGAAGGTGAATGAGATAACAGTATATTCTATTACATGTACTGATTCTTGTGAAGTCTCAGTTTCCATTTTATTTTTTTAAGAAGGTCCCACTTTTTTTTTTTTTTTTTTGCACAGAAGAGGTAGGCCAGATGTGCAGGTGGTGGGAGGATTATTAGAGACAGAGTGGGGAGCGGAACAGGAAGATCTACTGAAATACACCGCTAAGGGGAGAAGCAGGAGAGACAGGAGAGGTCGGCTGTGCCATGTGTGGGTTAGCTCTCTGGCCAGGGATCAAACTCAGGAGCACAGGGGACTGTAATGATAGTGCATGGCTGAATTGGTGGAGGAAATTCTATGGGAACTACATCTGAGGAAAAAATTTAAAAAGGCAAATGTTGTTTAAACAATTGCTTAAAAATGAAGAATGATATAATATATATATGTATATAGATAAATACATTTAAAAAATAAAGAATATGTACAATTTAAAAAAAAAAAAACTCAGGCTGTAGTGGTGAAAGCACTGAGACTTAACATCTCGGCCACCTGGGAGGCCCTCAGTTTCCATTTGAAATGCATAGTACCCAGCACAGTGCAAGAATATATAGTTGTTTAATAATCACATTGATAAATAAATCCTTGGATGGCTGGATGAGGGATGGACAAAACACATCAGAAATTATTTTTCTTGTTTTGGAAGAAGAATCTGATTTCCGCTGTGGGCAGTGCTATTAATATGGAGTTCTCTTCAATGGTCCATCTCTAATCAGTTTCCCTTTATTCGCAGCAGGAACTAGATGGAGTGAGCATGAGCTTTTAATGTAGCACATCCTCAGGTAATGTCATTTAATTCAGCATCATTTTGTTGTAATGTTGATGAGCAGAAAATAATCCCTTTCAACAGTGAATAAATGACATTATTTGAGGACCTGAATTCATTATAAGCCATTTCATCTGAAGTGACAATTTCCAAGTACCTATTAATGATGTTAAGTAAGGACTCACTGTATTTCATTTTACTATCTAGGGTGGATTGAATAGTGTATCCCTAGGGGATTCATGTCCACCTGGAATCTCAGAATGTGACCTTGTTTGGAAGACGATCCTTGCAGACATAGTTCATTGAGGATGTCAAGATGACATCATTCTGGGTTTAGGGTAGATGGAGTATCCAGTAACTAGTGGCCTCGTGAGAGGAGGACAAAACCAGAGAATGTAGTCATATGAGGAAGGAGGCAGAGATCGAAATGGTGAAGCTGCAAGCCAAGGAACCCCAAGGGTCACCAGCAACAGCAGCAGCTAAGGAGAGGTGTGTGGAATAGAATGTCCCTCAGAGCCTCAGAAAGAACCAACCCTGCTGACACCTCACCTCCTGCGCTATGAGAGAATACATTTCTGTTGTGTTAAGCTGCCTGGTTTATGATCATTTGGCTTTTTATTTTTGTTTTTTAATATATATATATATATATATATATATAACATCATTGTCCATATTTGTACAATCTTTGCTTTCTCCTCTTTGATGTAGTCCCTGTAAAATTCCCATCACCAATTCACCCTTGCACCATCACCACAGCCCCTTGTTCTCTTACCTCCCCTATTCTTATCCTTTTCCCCCCACCCCCGCAGAATGTCTCTGATTTATAGTTGCCTGCTATTTTTTTAAAAAAAGATTTATTTATGCATACAAGAATTGGGGTACAGGCCAGAGGTGCGGGGGGCTGAGGGGATTCACCAGAGACGGAGTGGGGAACAGAACAGGCAGACTGACTGAAATACACTGCTGAGAGGAGCAGCAGGCGAGTCAGGAGAGGTCTGCTGTGCCATGTGGGTAGCTCCCTGGCTGGGGATCGAACTCGTGCTGCAGTGGCTGCAGTGGCTGCAGATAGCTCCATAGTGCTGCTGTGTCTTAACCACTTGTACCACCAGGGAGGCCCCAACTGCTAATTTTGTTTTAATTTGTTGTTATTATTATTTTTTCCTGATCCCTTATTTGGTTCCCCTATATTCTTCCTATAAGTGAAATCCTCTGATAGTTTTCTTTTTCCTTCTGGCTTATTTCACTGAGCATAATCCCTTCCAGCTCCATCCATGTTGCCGTGAATGGTTTATCTTTTTTTGATTGTTGAATAGTATTCCATTGTGAGTATACAGCACAATGAGATACCACCTTACACCAGTGAGAATGGTCCATATTTTTAAAACAGGCAACAACAAATGTTGGTGAGGATGAGGAGAAAAAGGAACTCTTCTACACTGCTGGTAGGAATGCAAACTAGGCCAACCACCATGGAAAGCTGTCTGGAGGCTCCTCAGTCTACTAAAAATGGAGCTACCATATGACCTGGCTATTCCACTCCTAGTGATCTTCCCAAAGAACACAAAAACATTAAATCAAAAGGATACCTGCACCCCTATGTTTATTATGGCATTATTTACAATAGGTAAGATATAGAAACAACCCAAATGCCCAAAAATAGACAGAAGATGTGGTCATTGTTTTGACAATCATAGTAAACCAATGTACCTCATGATCACCCACTGAAATGTTCCTTTTTTTCCTTGAAAATTCTTTATTTCTGATTCCATATGTGGAAATTATTATTTTTTTTCTCAATCTAACCTGGACACCACTAGGGAGTATTGCCTAAATAAAACCTTTATGTTCACTTCCATAAAACTTCCTTCCCTCTGTTTATATTGTACCAGGTATTTGTTCTTTAGATGCTCTACATTACAAACAGCAAAATAGAAATCTTCTGGACCTTGCCTTGGTCTCTATGCTTTTATGACATAGGGCAGGGGTCCTGGTCAGTGCCTTCTGCATGCTGTCATCTTTATTCACATGTGCGTCTACTTTTACTGATTTGGTTAGATCCAAGAAGATAGAGCTTGGCCAGCTGTGCAGTAAACCCCTTTCTTCTTACTGACCCTAGGGATTCTGCTTTCATCCCATAACAGCTGTCACTGACAGAGTCAGAGGAAATGCTGTATAATTAAGGGTCCAATAAATGGTCCACTGAGACCTCTACTGTGGATCATTATCCAGTCCTTTATATCAAAATTAATATAACAATGTTGTAAGAGAACTCTGAAAGACATGGTGGCATGATTATCATGCTCTGATGATATGGTGCCAATTTTGCATTATTCCATGAAGTTAATTGTATCTCTAAAGAGAGACTACTATGATTACAAGATAAAAAAAAAAAGGAATCTATCCATGATCATAGTTTTTAAGGTATGAAAGGTTGGCAACTATTGATGTAAAAAGAATCAAAAGAATACAAAGAATCCAAATGACAGCTACAATCAGTTTCATTCCCTGTAGAAACAAAAATCATTATATGTCTTTTTTGATATATTACTAATTTTAAAAGTAATCATATATTGTATAAGGAACACAACTGCATTACAGAAAAAAATGGCAATGAAAGAGAACATCCATAATCCCAACATATTATTACAATTCTTATTTAATTTTGCTTCATTTCCATCCAGATTTTATTCTCATCTGTGTGTTTTGCATAGTTCACCCATTTTTTTCCTTTTTTATTTGCTTTTTTTGAAGTTCTGTTTTTAGGACAATGTAGTGGGTGTACATAGTGAAAATTAAATGGTACAAAGAACTTGCTATGAAGTGTAGTCATCTTCAACCCCCACTCACCCACCCCTAGTCTCACACCAGATGGAAACTTTACTGTTTTGATCATTAGTATTTCTGGCAATTACTTCTATCAGTCTAAATAATGTGGTTTTGGCATGATTTGTTTTTATTGTGAACTATTCAATACTCCAAAAGGTATAAAAATAGAACCACCATTCAGCTTTCTTGAAGTCTATTTTGCTGCAACTGACTTTAGCTTTTTAAGACAAAAAAAAAATGTGCTTACATGTGAATCCCTACTGTCCTTGCCCCAGATCCCACCCTTTTTTCTCTCCCTCCTCTCCCTCGAACTTGATTTTCCTCTTCCTCACCTGTGCTCTTGTATTAGCTGTTCTCAGACCTGTCAAGCTCAAGATTCTTCTGAGTTCTTAAAATATACTGAGGACCCCAAAATAATTTTATTTTATGGATTATAGCTATTAATATTTACAATGCTTAAAGCAAAAACTGAGAAATTTTAGAAATATTTATTAATTTGTTTAAAATTATAATAGACTCATACATTGATATAATGACATAATTTTTAAGAAAAGTAACCATTATTTCCAAAGCAAAAGAAGAGTTGCATTGTTTGCTATTTTGTAATTTTTTAAAAATATCCGGCTTAATGAAAGGCACTGGATTCTCATAGCTGCTTCTACAATTAATTATTCTGCTGTCACATGATATGTGTCCATGAAAACTCTGTTGTATAGTCATGATGGAATAAGAGTGAACTTTTGCAGTTTTTGAACCTATACACCTCTCACTCTCCCATAACCCTGAGATTTCCACTTGAAGCAGCTTGGGCCATGCTTGTGGATGATGAGAAATCTCATATAGAAAATGACCTTGCCAATAGCCAATGATGACTGTCACACATGTGACATCCAGCCCCACTAAGATGTCAGGTGAATGCAGCTACCTGCATCACCCCAGGTAAAGCCATTCAAAGGGCTAATTTGCATAGTCATCATGAGCAAACATGGTTGTAGTTTTAAGATGCCATATTTGTGTGTTGTTTTTTCATGCAGAAATAGTTAACTGATACAGGTAACCTCTGCCATTTACCTGCAAATAAAGTAGCTGGGTTTTAGTCTACCACCTTGGAAATACCAGTTTGACTGCCAGAGGTCAAGTCATGAGCTTTAACTAAGTGACGTTTACTCACATTATTAAAACCTCAAGGCTGTTCTAGGAATGTATGAGCATTTTAAAGATAATTAACCACTCATCATGAGGTTGGAAGGGAGAGACATGAGCTTATTAAAAGGTTAAGAGTCTCTCCCAACTGAAATTCAATCAGAAATGAAAATTTGAAGCATCTCTAACTATGGAAAGGAAGCCAATGAAGCATGGGATATAATGTGGAAAATTTTGTGCACACTACACTCTCTGAAACAGTGAATGTTTGCCCCTCTGCCCCCCCCACAAACTTGTGTATTATGAAAACTGTAATTGCTGAGGGTCAGATGCAGCCAGAGGTGCAGTGAAGATGCCAGGTGAGAAATTTAGTCCTGTCCCTGTAAGGAAAGACTTGCCTGTTAACAACTAAAGCTGCTATTAGCTATAATAGAAGCCATAATAGTGCTTCCAGAAATAGAAGTAGGCACAAATAGGAACTGGAATAGGAATAGGAACAGAGAGTCTGAGAAACATGGAAGACCCAGCTTCCCTAGAAAAGTCAATGAAATGTTCCAGGTCCTCATTTTCTGCCTTCTTCCCTGGCATCCTCAGCAACACAGCCAGTCTTGATCAATTGCAGTTTTCCTCATAGCCAATCAGCCTCACAACGCCGGTTGGAGACTTGATCCTTGAAGGTCCAAGACCTGTAGAGGATCATACACTATCAAACTCCTGGCTGCAAAATAGACTAACTTTAGAGATTCCCCCCTCCCCCACTGCCCATCACCAAAATGATGGATGTGTCATTTCAAAATCTACCTGGTGACAAGGGTCTATGTAACTCCCCAGGGGTTTAGTGAGCCAAGACAACATTTAGTAGTTCTACTCCTATGTACGTGTCAATGAGCAACTTTCAGTCCCCCCAAGACTAGTGTTAAATACAGATTACAGAGAAAATTCTTGGCTCAGGGTCCCATCTGTATTGCCATTGTGTCTCACCACGCCAGCCTCCACCCAGCACCTACTTGACCAACTTATAGAACCTGTTGGAGCTTGATAGCAAATTAAGTTTGATGAACAATCTCCTAGAATCCTTCTAGAAGAACCCTTTAGGCTAAAGGTCCTTTAATGCCTGGTTTATATGATTTTGTTTCTTTTCTTCTCCTGTGGTTCACCATGCTTCCAGATGCTTTTTAAAGATTTATTTATTTATTTATACAAGCACTGGGTACAGTCAGAAGCGCGGGAGGGTGAGAGAACTCACCAGAGCCAAAGCAGGGAGCAGAACAGGCAGACCGATGAAGTACACTGCTGAGGGAAGCAGCAGGCATGGCAGGAGAGGTCTGCGCACCATGTGGGACCCTCGCTGGCCGTCGGGGATCGAACCAGCGTTGCAGAGGCTGCGGGCAGCTTCGCAACCCAGTGCTCAACTGCTGCACCACCAGGGAGGCCCCCCAGATGCTTTTTAGCCCAAGATTGAAGATTAGAAAATTATTCCCTATTAAAAGCTCTCAATCCGATGGAATTGTCATTTTGTTTTGGTCATTAGCAAGGGGCTAGGAGTCCACCAGCTTTCTTTCCTAGAATCTTAATAAACATTAATTAAATAGCTCATGATTTTTAAACTAATTTTATATCAAGCATAATCAAAATTGATTGTCTCTCCAATAGTAAATGTTGGTGATACCCATTTCATCAATTTAAAAAACAGTCTCTATGATGATCTGAATTCATTCACTTTCCTGGAAAAACTTTCATTCATTCACAAGTATATTTGAGCTCATGAATGTAAGACATGCTGGGCATTGATCTACATGTCAGAGAGAGATCAGCAAATGAAATGGACCAAAATGCATGTCTGCCAGATTAATGATTAGTGGTGGGCTGGAGGGAAGACAGGCACAATAGGACAGGGATCCTGAATTCAGAGCATGCCTCCTGCATTCGAGGCTTACTGTGGAGGTCACTGTGGTTGGAGCAGGTGGAAGATAGGGGAACACAATAGGAGTCAGAAGTGTGAATGCCCGTGTACCCATGCCATGCCTGTGTGTGCTGGGAGGGCTGAGAGTGTATGTGGGCACACTTTGACGTATGTTCTGAGTGAAATGGAGAAGCACTGAGGTATCTTTCAAGCAGAGGAATGACAGGACCTGATGTGCATGTCTTTTCACGGCTATGCCACATTCTGCATTCTTCTAAAATTTCCCCCAAATTTTACTTTTAAAAAAATTTCTTCCTTTTCTCTACGTATATCTTTTTATCCAATTGAGGCAATACTGGTTTACAACATTTTGTATAATTTAAGGGATAAGTTCACACCTCCTCAGATGTATGTCAACACACACACCCACCACCAAAGCATCCATAGTCCTTTACCCTACACCATTCACTGAGCATAATCCCCCCTTCAGTTCCATCCACATTGTCACAAATGGCAAGAGTTCTTCTTTTGTCTTATTGAGTGGTATTCTACTGTGTATATATACCACATCTTCTTTCTTAATCTGCTTCTCTCTCATTTGACACTTAGGTTGTTTCCCTAACTTGGCTGTTGTAAATAGCACTGCAATGAAAACTAGGAGTGGATCTAAATCTTTGAATTTGTGTTTTTGCATTCTTCAGGTAGATATTCAGGAGAGGAATTGCTGAGTCACATGGTATATCTTTTGTTAATATTCTCAGGAACCTCCATACTGTTTTCTATAGAGACTGAACTAATCTACATTTCTACCAACAGTGGTTGTTTTTTCTCTACACCTTTCTTATTCATCCCTCTGTTGGTTCTGGCTTTAGGACTCCTTGTAGTATTTTTTGGAGTGGGGGTTTAGTCGTAATGAAATTCCGGAGTTTCTGTTTGTCTGGAAAGGTCCTTATTCTTTCTTCATAGAGGAAGGAAAGCTTTGCGGGATAGAGGACTCTTGGTTGGCATTTGTTGTCTTGGAGTCTGCTGACTATGTCCCTCCACTCTCTCCTTGCGGGTAGTATTTCTTTTTTTTTTTACTGTACTTTACTGAATTTTTATTTTTATTTATTTTATTTATTTATTTATTTTTATAATAAATTTTATTTTTATATTCCCCATACAATTGCAACCCCCCCATTCTGACCCCAATCCCTCCCCTCCCCCCCCACCCCCTAAAAAGTGTCTCTGGTTCATAGTTTTTTGTTGATTTTGATTTTCACTTTCTTATAGTTATTCATTTTCCTGGTCCCTTATTTAAGTTTTCTAGATTCCTGCTATGAGTGAGACCATCCGATATTTTTCTTTTTCTTTCTGGCTTATTTCGCTGAGCATGATCCCTTCCAGCGCCATCCATGTTGCTGCAAATGGCATGTGTTTATCTTTTTTGAATGCTGAGTAATATTCCATGGTATATATGTACCACATCTTCTTGATCCAGTCATCTATTTTTGGGCATTTGGGCTGTTTCCAAAGCTTAACTATTGTAAATAGTGCTGCTATAAACATAGGGGTGCAGGTGCTCTTTGGAATTGATGTTTCTGTGTCCTTTGGGTAAATACCTAGGAGTGGAATTGCTGGATCATATGGAAGCTCTATGTTTAGTAGGTCAGTCTGATGTCAGCCTGATTGGTTTTCCTTTGTATGTTATCTGTTTCTTCCCTCTTGTCAGCTTCATTATTTTTTCCTTGTCTTGGATTCTTGGGAGCTTTACTATTATGTGTCTTGCTGTATTTTTCCTTTCATCATGGAAGTTTGGTGTTCTTCTTGCTTCTTGTATATCTATTTTCAGCTCCTTCTTCGTGTTTGGGAAGTTCTCTTCAATTATGTCCTTGAATATTTTCTCTGTTCCTATGTCTCTCTCCTCTCCTTCTGGGATTCCTATAACTCTTATATTTCCTTTCCTCATGGAGTCAGATAGTTCCCGAAGTCTTTCTTCGTTCTTTTTCCTTCGTACTTCTCTTTCCTTTTCTGTTTTGGTTCTTTTTATTTCTGTGTCTTCAAGAGTACTTATTCGTTCTTCCATTTCATCTATTCTATCACTGCTTTTCCCAGAGTTCTTTAGCTCCTCCATTAATCCTTTGATCTCCTGCATTCCTTTCACTTCCCTCTTTAGCTACTCAATTTCATTCTTCTGATCGTTAATTATTTTTCCCATATCGTTTTCAATTTCTTTCAGTTTTTTAATCATGGGCATTTTAAATTCTCTTTATGAAAGGCTCAGAAGTTCTTCCAAGTCACTGTTGTTGCACTCTGGTGGGTGATTTTCCCTTTGTGGTGAGTCTTTTCCCTGAGGACTTGCTTGGTTGCTTGTAGTTTTTCTTTGCCCTGCTGCTTGTTTTCTAATTTGTTCTATGCGTTGGGACACTGTGCCACTGGTAGTGGCCAGCATCTTTTTGGTGTGCTCTTTCTGGGATGTCAGAAACTGGTGGTGCAATCGAGTCAAAAACTGTTATGCCAGAATTCCAGTAGGGCAGTGGTACTATGAATATGTTAGTGGTCACTGTCACAGAGAATCTCCTCTTTCTGTATTTGTTTAATTCCGAGATGAGTCTTGTGGTCCCACAGACTGCCCTGCAGTGGCAGGATCACCCACTTGGCTCCAAATCGCTGGATCCCCCTCTGGGCTCTGACTGGTGGCCAGATGGGGCCTGGCTTGTGGGGGCTTTTCAGCTCACATCTGGCTGTGGGGCCAGCCCTTTCTCAGCTCGACGCAGTCTAGGTGGGTTCCTCTGGACACAGTATGTCCCTGATCTAAAATGGCAAGTCAGGAGGGCGCTCTTTTCTCTACACCTTTGCCAGCATTTCTTGTTTCTCCTGTTTTTTGTTTGTTTTATTGTTTGTGCTTGTTTTTGGTATAGATTATTCTCACAGCAGTGAGCAGGATCTCATTATGGTTTTATTTGCATTTCTCTGATGAAAAGTGATGTTGAACATTTTTTCATATGCCTGGTTGTTATCTGTATGTCTTCTTTGGAGCTCTTTTGCCCAATTTTTGATTTGGTTATTTGTTTTCTTTTTTTTTTTTTTTGAGTTGTGTGAGTTATTGGTAGATGTTGAATATTAGCCCTTTATCAGATGTCTGATGTTAAAATCTCCCACTTAATGGTAATTTCTTTCACCGTAGCGCAGTCAGAGCACATGAACTGATTTCTGGTTTAGAAGATATGGTCAGCATAACCATATTATTGCTGTCTTCCATGAACAAATATAACAGAATGTTGGGTGTGTCCCCAGTTTCTTTTTAATTAACATTATAAATCATTTCCATGTGTATTTTTTCCTAATTATGTCCATAGGATTAGTCTCATGATTCAAGTTAGTTAACATCTTTTGGTGTTTTTCCATATGTAAAGAACTTGTTTGTTTTCTGAAGTTCCTTTTTGCAAATGTTCTTATTGACATCTTTTTTATGTTATTGCATGACTAGTCAGTTCATTGTAGTAATTTCACGTGATGGCCTCTTAAAAAGAAGCACTAATGTTCCTTTCAACCTTCTAGAATTGCACGTAGAGCTCCTGTTGGAGGATGCTGTGCTGGGGAGGAAGTGAGAGCTTACATTAGGTCTGTTTTGGAAAATGGAGAAAGAGATGCAGAGAGCTTACCTGTCTCACCTCATGTTCTGCTGACCATTCCTGACGCTTTCAGAGAGTATTTTTTCCCTTTTTAATTTTTATTTCAATTTTTTGTAAGTTACATTTTTTCTTTTCCATATGTACACATGTTCCACTTACCCTCCACCAAACCACTTATGCCAATACCCCATCTGCCTCTCTTCCCCATCACCCTATCCTTCCCCGATGTTTCCTCTGGTAACCATTATATTCTTTCACTGAGTTCAAGACTTATTTCTACTGTATTTTGCCTGTGGGTTTTTTTTGTTGTTGTTGTTGTTATTTATATTCCACAGATGAGTGAAACCACCCCATATCTGTCTTTCAATTTTTGACTTATTTCACTCAACAAAATCACCTCAAGTTCCATCCATTTTGTCCCAAATGTCACTATTTCTTTTTTCACAGCTTTGCAATATTCATTTGAGTGTATAATCCATAATTTATTTATCATTTTGTATATTGAAGTGCACTTAGGTTGTTTCCATGACTTGGTAATTGTGGACAGTGCTGCTATGTATATAGGCATATATAATTTTTTTATATTAGAGTTTTCATATTATTTGGATAAATACCTAATAGAAGTATTGATGGATCATAGGCAATTCCCATTTTTATTTTCTTAATATCCATACCATTTCCACAGAGGCTATACCAGGTTGCTTTCCTACCTTCAGTGGATGAGAGTTACTTTTTCATTGAAACCTCACCAGCACTTGTTGATTCTGCTGTTTTTTATATGAGCCAGTCATACATGGGGAGGTGATATTTCAGTGTGCTTTTGTTTGAATTTCCCTTATAATAAGTGATGTTGAACAGTTTTTCATGTCTGTAGACCATCTGAATGTCTTCTTTAGAAAAGTGTCTAGGTCTTTTGCACATTTTTTGATTGGGTTGTTTGTTTCTTTATTGTTGGATTGCACTTCATGTATTTGGGACATTAGCCCCTTGTCAGATATGTGATGTGCAAATATTTCCCCTATTCTGTAGGCTGCCTTTTTGTGGATGTGATAGTTTCTTTTCAGGTGCAATTTTTTTTTTAAGTTTGATATATTCCACTTGTTTATTTTTGCTTTTGATTCCCTTGACATTGTCGTTTAGTCCCTGAGTACATCTTTGTAGTAGACTTCCTGTAGTGTGTCTCCTATGTTTTCTTTCAACTACCTTATGATTTCTGTTCTTATGTCCAGGTCTTTAATCCATTTTGAATTAATTTTTGTGTATGGAGCTGTGGTTCTTGTTTCACTTTTATTTTTTGCAAGTGGCTATCCATGTTTCTCAACATCATTTATTAAAGATGTTATCTTTTCCCCATGTGTGGCCTTAGCTCCTTTGTCAAATATTAACTGTCCATATTTTTGTGGGTTTATTTCTGGACTTTCTATTCTAATCCATTGATCTGAGTGACTGTTTTTTTTTCAAATTCCATGCTGTTTTGTTACTGTTGCTCTATTATGTAGTTTGAAGCCAGAAAGTGTCATACTTCCATTTTTCTCTCAGGATTGCTTTAACTATTTGAGGGCTTTTGTGGTTCCACATAAATTTTATATTTATTCATTCTATTTCCTTGAAAGAGGGCATGGTATTTTGAAAGGTATGATTTGAATCTATAAATTGCTTTTGGTAATAAGGCCATTTTAATGATATTAATTTTTCTAACCCATGATGTCAAGATATGTTTCCATTTCTTTTTTCTTACTTCCTTTAGCAGAGTTTTATAATTTTCGATATATAGGTCCTTTACCTCCTTTGTTAAATTTACTTCTTTTGCTTCTGCAGGGCTGCAATATCTGCAGATCATTTATTTACTTTCCAAGGGATTCATTAGTTATCCCACAAGTCCTTCTATCTGCTATTGAGATTTTTATTGAGTCTGATCTGACTTAGCCTGGCTTCTCTGATCTCTTCCAGGAGAGAGGAGGGGAAATAGCTTTCAGTGCTCACACGGACAATGGAGTTCCCAGTGGCTGGGTCTCCGACGTCTGCGCCCAGTTGCCACTGCCCTGTGTTGGGTCAACATGTGCTCACGTGTCAGCAGAGTTCCTCCAAGGAATTTCAAAATACTGAATGTCCTGGATTCCTTCCATCATGGATTGGGTGGACAACTGCTGCTGACTGGGGTATCTGTTCACCTACTCTCACTCCCCTTCTGCTTCTTCCCCTCTGTAGCCACCAACCTTAGTTACAGATCTCCATGGAAAAGTCCTGGCATTATCAACAGATGGAGCAGCTAGATCTTCCTATAGCAAATATTATTTTTTATAGTTGCTTTTAATGGAGAGTATGATTCCCAACCTCTCTATTCCACCATGTTGTGATAGAGTGTGTCTTGCTTTATTAAATATACAGTAAATAGTAAATGTACTTTTGGGACTTCCTTTGAAAGAGGCTGCCCTGCCTCTGCCCCGTGTGGGGGTCACCAGAGAGTAACAGCAGGGCAGGTTGGGCATTTGTCCAGAGAGCAGCCACAGATGAGCACTCCCCAAGGGCCAGTGCTCTTGAAATGCTCTCTACTCATTCAACACGTAGTTACTGAGAACCCATGTGTCAGGCACAGTTAAAGGTGCTTGGGACTGTGAAACAAAACTACTGTTTTAGGATTATTTACACAAAGGTTGTCCCCATCAGAGCTTCAGGAGTGCAGAGAGCGCCTCGTCTTATTCTCTGCAGCATGCTTCATGCTTGCCAGAGTGTCTGTGAGTGAACCAATTTGGTGAAATTGGTTTAACTAACTGGAGGAATTCATTTAGTAAAATTGTCAAATCCCCATGTTTCCAAACCTTTGCTATTTCTCCTCTAGTAAGAACAGAGAGTGAATAGGACAAATGGAAATGATCAGTGTAATAGATCTGCATCCACGACTCTTCCTTTAATGGCTGTAATAAAATAACATTTTGGAGAAATATTTAATAAACTGCATATTATGCAGAATCATGAGTGTGCCATATTTCCTTGACTAGGGAAAGCTTTGAGAGAGAAAAAGCTGCATGCTTCAAAAGGTTTACAATTTCTGAGTCAAGTATGTTAGTAAAAGCAAAAGAAATTCTGAACCTGGTTTCCTCCCAAATTCTTTATCTCCTACTAATAATTTTCATGAAAATATAATTAATAGCATTGACCACTCTTTCTACTATTAAAATTATAGTCTTATTGGGTCAATTGTGGAAATTTAAAGATTCTGCTATTTCTAGTCAAGGAAGTTTCATTATATTCTGAGGGCAAAATGTATGTATGGCCCTGGACAGAAAAATGAATCAAGAAAATAAGAAGGGGACAGATGCTCACCTTTTGAATGGGACAACTTATGACAGTGTGCCTGAGTGGAAATAATTGTCCTTAGAGTCAGATTTATGTAAGGTACCCTACTGAAATTCATACCACCACAGTGGATGTCAGAGGCAGCTTGGTTGTTACATGTGCTATTGTTAACTCTGGGGACTTTTGGACTAATAAGACAATCTTAATAGTGCTAGTTTATTTTGTATTTGTTTCCTGTCTTGTCTTATGGCTGGGCTCTGAGTTTGCATTTATTTATCTCTAGTGAAGGAGACACTTAATAAAAGGAGCTGGCTGGGACCATATGTTTCCTTCTGTCTTTTTTTTTTTTTTTTCAGATACAAAGAATTTCAGTTAGTGACAATTGCCTGTGCCAGTCATGTGGGCCCTTAATTCATTCAACAGATATTTTCTGAGTCACCCATCAGACAATTACTGCAGGGAGAGAACTTACGCTAATATATCACTAAATATATAATGTTAGGTGGATTCAATATGATGGAGAAAAATTGTTAAGTCAAGAGGCATAGGACGGCTGAGGAATTGGGAGGCGAACTTATCATTTTTTATCAGGAGGTTAGGGAAATACACTTGATAGGTTGATAACTGAGCAGAAATCTGGAGAAAGGGCTGTGGGGCTGTGAACATTGGGAAGAAAAGTTTTCTAGACAGAGGGGAAAGCCAGTGCACCCCAGATGAGGCTGTGCTTGAAGTGTCTGAGGAACAGGAGGAAGCCAGGATGGCTGAGGTGCATCAATCAGTAATAGTGGCAGGACTCACCAGATGTGAGGGAGCAAGGGGCAGAAGACAAGTGAGGCCTTGGAGGGCACTTTAAGGACCTTGCACTTGGTAGGGAGAGATGGGAAGAGCCTGAAAGGCTCTAGGTAGAAGAGTCACATGAATTGAAATTTAGAAGTATCACTTTGGTTGTGATATAGAAAAACAGGTGGACAAGAGTGGGCATGGGCACCTGGCAGGTCTGCTGTGATAACCCAGGAGAGGCCATGTTGGTGGCACTGAAGATATGAAATGCCTCCGTTTACTTACCTGTTTCTTTTGCCTGTGTTTATACTTTTCCCTTCAGAATTAAAATGCCAGAAGGACGGGTGTTCTTCTATTTCTGAGTCCTTCCCCGAAGTCCCTGGCATAGATGGATAAGCAAAATGAACACAACTGCCATGATGGAAGGGGAGGTGCTCAGAGCTGCTTGAGGCTGAACAAACCACCTAGGGCATGATACCTTCACCTAACTCCTGCTTCCTTTAAAAAAAAAAAAAAAAACAATGGAATATTACTCAGCAATCAAAAAAGATAAACTCATGCAATTTGCAGCAACATGGATGGAGCTGGAAGGGATCATGCTCAGCAAAATAAGCCAGAAAGAAAAAGAAAAATACTATGGTCTCACTCATAGCAGGAGTTTAGAAAACCTAAATAAGGGACCAGGAAAAAGAATAACTATAATAAAGAAAAAAATCAAAATCAATAAGCAACTATAAACCAGAGAAACACTATGGAGGGGGAGGGCAGAGAGGAGGGTTTGGGGTCAAAATAAAGGGAGTGCAATTGTATGGGGAATATAACCAAGATGAAAATGCATACATTGTGCAAAAATGAGAAATGATGTAAGAAATATATTAAAAATAATAAATAAATAAATAAAAATACTGGGAACTTACTCTGAATTCTCTGAACTAGATCAATTTAAACCACTTCTTTTCAACTGATAAATCTACATTACACACTACTTTTATTTCAGGTGGTGAAAGTAAGGACAATGAAAATCTAGGAAACTGAAAAATCAATGGTCTTACTTTGTTCTTTCCCTTCTGCTCCATGTGTGGCTCAGCAAACAATTTCATCTATGACTTTTCTTGCTGTAGTTTCTTTTTTTAAAAAAGCATTATGTTTAATAATGGTAAAATACACACAACATGAAATTGGTCACATTAACCATTTTTTTAGTGTGTGGTTCAGTAGTGTTAAGTGTTGTCACAGTGTTGTGCAAACTTTAGCTTCACTTTCTGTTAAATCTAGTAGACCTGGAAGCCCTACTGAGTTCTTGGTTAGCGAAACTCTCCATCTAGCCTTCTTCTGTCTCCCATTTAATATGCCTGGTGCTGTTTTAAGAGACTCCCTTCTCAGCAACATCGGCTCTGGATACCTCTCTCCATTCTCTCCGTTCTAAAGTGGTCTCTTCCACTGCCTCTTGCCTTTCACCAAATAATCCAGCACCTCACCGCTAAATTTATTTTTCTACATTTTTCCCCAAAATTCTTAAACCCTACATGAACCCATGCCTCCCCCAAAATATTCCAGGCTGTGGCCAACTTACAAATAGTGTGCTGGCCTGTCTTCCCACATGGACTTCAGGACACATTTCAACCAGAGAAACCATGTTACTGGTAGAAAGGTTAAATTCCCAGGCATCTCCTGGAAGCATTTTAATCATCAGATAACTGAAAGTTAGTTCTAATAGTACTAGAAAAGGAAAGCATTGAAAAATGGTGTTTTCATCAAAACATGAACTCATGGTCCTAAGTTTTCCACCCACCTCCAAGCTGTTGGTTCCCATGTGGAGTCAGGACTTGAGAGAGAGGTGGGGAGGCAAAGGATTGAGTTGGCTGCAGGGAGCCTCAGTGGATGGAGTGAATATCCTTCCATTATAACCACAGATCCCCTCTATCTCTGGCCCGTCTACCTACTTTTAAGTCTTTCCTTTGCTGTACACTGTCAGTTCTTGATGCTTTGAACCCACGTTTCTCGGTGTGCTCTGCTTCCCTATAAAACAGGGAACAACAACAAATCTACACCATCAAGATCTGGATCCCTTGGGCAGGCTGGTGGCTCGGCGCCCCTTCAAAGCAGTGCTTTTTCTGTTTGTTCTATGATGCCAGGGAGGATCTGAGGTTTATATTAATGTACAAAACATTCACATAATAGTCATGTCTGCGAACAGATCTGTCCTTATAAAATTTGTAAATTGTAGCTCATTTTTCTGTAATTATTTTTCTCTCCTTAGCTTTGTCTTCCTTATATGAACAAGACAACTTCTCAAGAAGTACATTGAATTTATATATATATAAATAATAAGAATCCTTGTCAATGCCATGATTTTATGTATTTTTTTTTTTTTTTGGATTCTAGGATTTCACTGCCTAGAGCTGAAACTAAGTGCCTGTGCCACAAAAGAACTCAACCAAGATGATGAGTGTTTGCTTGTGGTGTGGCTTTTCCTTTGTTTGTTTCATTCCCAATTGAAAACCAAAAAATGTATTTTTGTTGTGTCACTTCTGTAAGGGTTGTATGTGGAAACCTGAGGTGACTGGCATCCTGTTGGTAAAATTTCTTCCCATGATATTTGAAGACTATCATTGGAGCTGCCATGGGCCCCTCTGAACCCTCATCTGTCGTGGACCCCAAATAATCTGTCTTTTAGCGCTTACCTAAAGGACCTTTTTTAATCCAAAATATCTTTGGGTGGGAAGAGGAGAAGAGAGTTTTTTTTTTCTCTCTGATTCCTCATTTTGCTGCCTTAATTTTACAGGAAAAGAATGTTCATGATAACGTTGGCCTAGATGGAAGTCAGCTTTCTGGTGCAGCACCTAAATTGGCAGCTATTTGGATTTGAAGGTTAAGTAAAATACGAATGCTGGTTCCCGGGACAATTCTTGATAAAGTGTATTCCGGTGAAGGGTCTTGATTTGGCTATTTCTTGCTTAGGTTCTTACATTCTAGTTTTCTATCACCTGTTCTACTTAGTAGTTCTTTTGTATATTTTCTCTTTTTTATTTTGTATTGCTATATTGTCCATTGGTTTTCTTCCTGGCCTGCTTTCTATTGGCCCATCCCACTTTCCTGCGTCCACCTACATCCTGCCCAGTCTCTGATGTAGAATTATATACCCAGGGCCTCAGGAGTGACTGAGTCTCTACTTTCTCTCCAAGAGACTTCTGTAACCTCCTTGTCTTGTAAGTCAGGGCTTGTAAGTCAGGACTGCATCAGATTTCCTTCATTTCTTATAAAGGGCTGATTAAGCTTTGAACTTCTTCCTGGAAATTTCTCCTTCATGTTAAGTCTTTGTTCTAGAAGCACTTATCATGAGAATAACTGCCTACTTGGAGCTTGCTCTGGATTTACATTTTGAGTGGGAAAAGCATTGTAAGGCAGGAGGTGAATTATCTTTCTAATACAGGCACTTTTGAATATGTGACTATCATTCTAATGCATCATTTTCTCCAATTGTTGGTCACAATTATTGTTGAAGCATAGCAAAAAAAGGAAGTGTGGGTGGAGAGAAGAGCAGGTTGCTCACAAATAGGTTTTTTTATTGTAGATTTTACATGTACCTGTGTGATCAACCCTACTACTGGATCTCATTCAACTCTGTGAAGAATTCCAAGTAAGTACGAGGTACAGAATCTTAAGCTGAATAGACCATCCAAAAGTGAAACAGTGCTATTTTTCCAGCCCTCGAACCAACTAACTTGCAGCCTGAGGTGTATATATATATTTTTTTAAAGATATGTATTTTTTAAATATGTATATATGTATATTTTAAGATGTGTATTTTTAAAAGAAACCAACTTAAAGAAATCATGTATTATGGAAAGTTTCCAGACAGCATCTCAGTTTTTTTTTTTTTTTTTATGGCAAACTGGGACACAGAGAGAACCCCCTGATGTCTGAATAGAAACCCTGACTCCAGGCTTCATCACAGAGCTCTCGACTGCTAATGTCCAAATGTTCTGTTCTATTGGAGTACAAAAGGGATTATCACATTTCTAGAATCTCAAAGATGTTAGGTGGAGAATGGACTTAAGAAGGAACATTCTGCCTACCTAGGGCTGGTAGACCTTGATGCTGGTTGGACATAGTATAGTGTCTTCAGATTGGAGAACTCCCTGGGCTTGTGCAGATTTTCACCTTAGAAGAACCAGGAGGCCATATTAGAAGCATAAATCTGGAATTCTATAGATGATCCTAAGGGTACAGTACAGAACACCAGTGTCTCTGGGCTCCTGATTATGTCTTTTTTTCTCTTTTTTTAATATTTTGTTATTGTGACAAAGAGCTTCTCTCTCTCTCTCTCTCTCTCTCTTTCTCTCTCTCTCTCTCTCTCTCTCTTTCTCTCTCTCTCTTTCTCTCTCTCTCTCTCTTTTAAAGATTTATTTATTTATACAAGCACTGGGGTACAGGCCAGAGGCGCGAGAGGGTGAGAGAATTCACCAGAGACAGAGCAGGGAGCAGAACAGGCAGATAGACCAAAGACACTGCTGAGTGGAGCAGTGGGCGAGACAGGAGAGGTCTGCCGTGCCATTTGGGAATCCACGCCACCAGGAAGTCCCTCCTGATTATGTCTTGCAGAAGAATCCCAATTCTGTGCTCATCATGAAGCTTTGCCCAAGCTTGATCCACGATATTATTGGCTTCCCCTCTAAGCCTTTGGCATTTCTAAAACTAGTGTTTCTGTGACCACATACTATATCTCTCTGGAAAAGTAGAAAGCAGCTACGGAATTTTCCCCAACTCTTGATGATCATTAGAAATTACCTGTACCCATATTTTTATGATCGACTTGGGCCATCAAACATTGGTTTTTACATTTCAACTCTGTTTGAGATTTTTGACTGTTGAGATTGGGCGATGATTATTCCTTTAACAATCCTTGTGCTCTGTCCCCTTGTTCCCTCTGGTTTTATTGGAATGGGATCTTATCGCTTGCCTACTATGTCAACCAGTTTTGAGATATAATTGTAATTCAGAATTCAGTGTCTCCATACTTTATACATTTGAAGGTTGCATAGGCCCTAAACTCCTATCAATGACTTTCCCTTGAATATAGGTCCCCCTCCCCCATACCTTGAGAAAGTCAATGATTTTGTTACTGATAAACCTCATTCCCATTTTTATATGATGTCTGGGGGAGATCATGCATAATGTAGGGCCTCTGTAATTCATTTTGATTCTGACTTGATCTTTGGTGAGTTTCAGGTGCTGAATGATTCTAAGCAGGTACAAATTCCTGGTCCTTAGTTAAGAAATTGCTTGGGTGTAATTGCTGTTTAGCATAACTATTAGGTTGAGCCATTTGAGAACACATGTTTTCTAGGTCAAAAACTGTCAAATATCAGCAGTTTTGTATTTATTTTAGCAGAAAAGGGCACAATCTCCTTGAGATTAGGATGTACCTTGTTCATTTTTGTTCATAACCTTCCATCATAGCATCATAAACTGGTGCATGATAAAAGAAGAGAAATAAAAGAATGGATGACTGGATGAATTTGCTTCCCATTCAGTTGGGTTCTCTCTGAATTGCTCAGGATCTGGAGGTAGCTCTATATGCTACTTCCATCTATTTACAATCAGTCCTTTTTGATACCTGGACTGTGTTCTGGAAATGGCAAGCTGTCCTGTTTAGTTCAGGCATACAGTATGTGATGACGAATGGGAAGAAATGAATCAGGAGCTCAGTGTGTTGGTATGAGGTGATGAAGGGCTTTGAGAGCCTTTTGCAGGAGCTGAATCTTATTCCATAACCAACTGGGAGTTAGCGTTGGGTTTTGAAGCAGACAAGTTAGCTGAACATATCTGTATTAAAAAAAAAACAATGCTCTTAACTTGATGCATAGAATACTAATATTGAAAAGAAAGATATATTTACCACTGGGAAAGGGATAATTTATGTGCATTCAATTCCAAAATATATTTTGCATAACACAGTATGAGCTTGATTATGCATGATTAATAATTGCAGATTACCTGCGTGTTTTTTTTAACTGCAATGTATTTGTAGATAATAAAAAGATTTATCCTGATTGCACATACCTATCTCAGCTGAAGGGCAGTCGGCTATTGTTAAATGTCATGACAATTAAGATGGATGGTGATATTTCAGGAGCATCCACTAGAACTTCTGGACAATGGAAACGCTATGTGGACAACATTTACAGGTTTATACTGTGGCTCTGCCCCTGCCCACTCAGTCGCTTTCTCCTGCTCAGCAGTACTGTCTGACATGTTGTCATAGCATCATCAAATGTGAGGTAGACTCCTGGCAGAATTATCAATTGCATTTCTCTGAGTCCAATAAATTGCTCCTTCCTCTGACTATTTAATTTCATATGCTAAATGCTCTTTTTTTAAAAAAAGATTTATTTATTTTATTTATACAAGCACTGGGTACATTCAGAAGTGCAGGTGGGTGAGAGGATTCACCAGAGCCAGAGTGGGGAACAAAACAGGCAGACTGATGAAATACACTGCTGAGGGGAGCAGTGGGTATAACAGGAGAGGTCTGCATGCCATGTGGGACCCTCGCCAGCGGCCAGGGATCGAACCGGTGCTGCATGTGCTAAATTATTTGGGAGCTTTTTCACATTGACCTGTGAACTTGACATAACCTGGGGATTGAGAGAAGGCAGAGTTCATTGTGAAGTTGGTGTTTAGGGAAAACTTGGGGGGAAGAAGGAGAAGTAAGTGAGTGCTGATGGGTGACAGCCTGTGCCAAACTCAGGGGGTAGGAATGACCATACTGAATAACCAGGCAGTCAGATTGTGGGTGTTGAGTGCAAACGGGAGAGAAAAAGAATGTCCTAATTTGTCATCACTCCAATCACATAGTGTTTGGGGAGGGCATTGAGCTGATGCAAAAGAGAAAAAACAGCATTTCAGAAAGTTCTTCTCTACCTGCAGGGAGGTCACTGTGGCAGGAATGAGTAAGTCTTGGTATGGGCAGAGATGTCTGGCATTTTTCACCTGGGGGGAGACAGAATGTGAAAGTATGTTCAGATACAATGGGTAGCAGAAGAAGCCTTTTGCCACTGAAGAGGGTCTCTTGGGCCTCTGTCCTGCAAGGACCAGCATCCCACCACCATTGTCACCATGTGGCAGCGGGTGAAAAGTGTGGTGTGAAGTATGGAAACATAGAGAAACACAGGCTATTGCTGATTTACTAGATTTGAAATCACAAAAGATAAAAGGTGTGCAAAAGTGACACATGTGCAGGTCTTAGAAACTGGGAGAATTCCTTTGAAAGAATGCCTTTCTTTGTAGGTCATATGTGTTTTGAAGTATCTGGAAAGGTAGAGTGCTCTAAAATCATGTTTGAAGAATGTAGACATGAACAGCTGCTAAATTATAAATGGGACTCTGAGTTTGGCAATGTGCTGTCAATCATGGAAAGCCTTTTGAGGGTGCTGCCTCTTTGCTCCCAGTGCTCTTTGACCAGCCAAGGTCAGCATTGCTGGGCTCTAGGTACTGTGTACTTGGTGTTGGAGGTCAACGTAGGAGTGGGGCTTGTGCCCCATCCACAGTGCTCTCCTGACTCAGCAAAGATGCAGCCAGGTAGACCAGCCATCACCACAGTGGGTAAAAAAGATGCACACAGCAGAGGAAAGAAGAGATTTTCTTCTAGGGATTCCTAGTGCACCCCAGAGTTGAGCAGGCACCTGAAATTTCAATGTGTAGTAATGACTTCACTATAACTCTTTTTTTTTTTTAAAGATTTATTTATACAAGCACTGGGTACAGTCAGAAGCGCGGGAGGGTGAGAGAATTCACCAGAGCCACAGCGGGGAGCAGAGCAGGCAGAAGGACCGAAGTACACTGCTGAGGGGAGCAGCAGGCGGCAGGAGAGGTCTGCGCGCCATGTGGGACCCTCGTCTGGTGGCTGGGGAACAGCTGGGGATTGAACCGGCGCTGCAGAGGCTGCGGGCAGCTTCGCAACCCAGCGCTCAACCGCTGTGCCACCGGGAAGGCCCTTCACTATAACTCTTGTGGGTTTGTTTTGCTTTTCCATTACACAAGTAATATATGAAATGTTTGCATCATTAAAGGGACACTCAGTACAAAAATATATGGAGTAAAAAGTAGAAGATCCTTTCATCCATTCTCACTAACCAGCAGCCCTCTACTCCTTCTAAGACAATAACCATGTAGTTAATTTAGTTTGTGATCTCCTTGATCTTTTCTACACCTTTATATCACTTATGTAAGTCCAGAAATATGTGTAGGTCTTGGGATCAGGGTGGTTCTATTTTCATGGAATTTTTCCTTATGTATTATTCGACATCTTGCTTCTTTTTTGATTGCTCTGTGTTGCCAGGTCTCTCGTGTTGCCTTAGCATTCTCTGGAATATCTAGGCCATATTTAGTGGACTCATTCATCCGGGGCATTGATTTCCTGGGCAGCATTAGTGCCCCACTAGCCCCCTAGGCCGCATGGAGTGAGCTTTACTGGACTTCCTTTGATTGTGAGACATCAGGCTCCTGTCCCATTTATGCCGAGTGTGAGCTGCTGAGTGGCAATGATTTTTAAATTTTTAAAATTCCACTTCCACAATCCAAAAGTCGCCAAGCTGAATGAAAAGTGAGATCACTGCCTCCCTTTGAGCAGATGGAGCTCACCCAGAGGGAAGTGCCTCCTTGAGATTTAATTTCTAAGGCTATTCTCATAAGTTATGGGATGTCCTTCCTGTCAGTTCTCTCTGTCTCTGAAATTTCCTGTGCAAAAGAATGAGTAAATTTCATAGAAGCAGTGACGTATGCTATGGAGAAAGTGAAGTGAATGTTATGTTAAGGTCCTCCTTCCCCCTGGAGCTCTCTTGGACCAGATATCATAAAGTTGAGGAAACCTCTCCTCCCTCCACTAATCTCTTGCCATTTCTGAATAACTGAGAGGATGGTGTTGTCACAGAACATGATGCTGGGGCCAGCATGGCATTGTGAAAAGATCTTTGGAAATTTTTTATATTATTATTTTTTAATTTTTTACATCATTGTTCATTTTTAAACAATATTTGCTTCCTCCTACCCCCCTCAGGTGTAGTCCCCATAGAGTTTCCTTCCCCAATGCCCCCATGCACCATCACCTCAGTCCCCTGTGCTCCTCCCTCCCTCCCTCTGATCCCTCTCCCGCCTCCTCCCCTGCAGGATGTCTCTGGTTTATAATTGCCCGTTTTTCTTTGGAACTTTAAGTGCTGCAAATAAAAAGAATGTCCATCACTGAAGAGGCATCTGTGCTCCCCAGGTGGCAATCTGTCCACCAGTCCTCACCTTCAGTGGACCTGGGTCCATCCATTTGTGTTTCTGGGCTTGTCCTGAGGTCGCTTTCCTGTGGACCCAGTGAAGACACTGACTTGGCTGTGCCATTTACTGTGTTGAATATTGGGAAGCTCCCTAGTGTCTTCGAGCCATAGTTTCCTAATTCGTGAAATATTTCTTGGAATTTTATGTGATGTTAGCATGAGGGAATGTTTCCATCAACATGAAATGAGGGAGAATAGCCTGTGTGAACATTAGGGGCAATTGTGACCCTTCGCCTTGTGCCTCCTGACACCATCCCTTTGCCAGAACATAGATTTGAGAGCAAAAGCCTTTGTCTGATCCACCTTTGAGCTTATCTACTCCAAGGTAGCTCCATGGCTTATTGTCAGACACCCTGACACAATAACATGTGCACAGAAGCACTTGGCAAATGGAAAAGTGCTCAAAAGGTCAGCATTGAGCTCCAGGCCTGTTCTCATTCATCTTCCACTATTTCTCGGACATGACTGATGATGCACTTTCAGGTGATCTTCAGTGTTTCTCTGCTTGTTGTAGTTATTTCATGAACAAAGACCAAGTCTTCCCTTTCTGTACTTTCCCCCCACCCCCAACACTTCATGAAGTCCCAGCAGACTTGCAGTGAACACTCTGGATTATCAACTCCTTCATGGGCTGTGACCTGCAACGGTGGGGGGCAGGAGAAGGTGTCAAGCTGCTCATCTCTCTGAAACAAGAGTAGGAAGCCTATTCTCCCATTTCCAGCCTCAGGCCCTGCCAACACACCTCCCACCTGGCACAAAAGGGCAGAAGTCCAGCTGAGGAAGAAAAAAAAACTAAACAATGCCCCGGCACAAAAGGGCAGAAGCAAAGACAGCTTATCCTACATGTGGCCATTCCCCTTTGCACATGGTGACAAGATGATCAAAATGGGCTGGAGAAGGGCAAGAAAAGCTGGAACGCTGAGAAGGGGAGTCTGCAGCTGCGGGATGTTTTTGCCAGATGCAAACATGTTGGCCAAGGCCGGCAATTACTCTTCACAAGTGCTGTCCGAGTGGCGGACCACCCAGGCGCCGGCAGCCGGGCCCCTGTGCTCAAGCCCTGTAGGTGCTGCGTGCTCAGGTGTCAGGTCGGACCTCCAGGGGGACTGTTCACCCTAGGGTCACCTGTGTCTAATTTCCTGCAGTGAGAACTTGTCTTCGCCTCTGGAGGATGAATCATTGCCCAGACATTGGTTGTTTCCACCAGCAACTTCAATTTAGAGATTTTTTATTTTATTTTATTTTGAAGACGGATGAAGGAATCTATGCTAGTTCCTCGTCTCTTCCATTTTTGGAGGGAGGCCAACTAAATGATATGCAGCTTCAGAATCCAACTGGAACTAGTAGAAAATTGACTTGCTTTTTAAATCCTCTAACTTCATGCTTCATCAGTGAATTATTGGAAACTGGGCTTCAGATAACAAGGGCATGATGTGGCCGTGGCAGTTTCTTAAGCCAGCTCTGCCACAGCGGAGGGATGCACTTTTATCAGAGGCCATCTTGGATGCTACAGGCAATCCCCAGTTGTTGTCTGAGTGTGTTACTTAGCAGTTTCCATAGAAACAGCAAGCAATTGGTGATTCATTTTCCAGGACAGCACTACCTAACCCACAAAGCACTATATGCTGACACTGAGCCCCAGGTGTGAAAGTCTTTTATTTCCAAACCTTTCTCGATCTCACCAGTTTTTGCTTTTCATGGCAGCAAAGGGAGTGGGGGGGTGATGAAGGCTTGGGGATGAAGGACCCCCAAGTCACAATTTTTGAAGTAGATCTTCATCTAAAGTTTCATGAATGGCAAATGATGGCTTAAAATGGTAAGAGACATCAATGGTCTTTTTCTCTCTCTACCCACAGGCATGCACACAGGCATGCACATACTACCTGTCTATCCATACGCATGGCAAGTAGGGAAGAAAACTTGCCTCTTTACCTGCTACAGTCCTCATGTTTGTATTTGCTATTGTTACAACTTCTGTCTCTTACCACACATCACCTTTTACCTTTACCCTCAGCCAATTACTTGGCTGGTTGGGGTGCTTTCTTTGATGGGGTGCCTCAAATCTTCATTCCTGAAAGGTTTGAATCTTCAACTATCCTGTGCTTATTAAGATTTAGTATTGGGACTGAAATTACCCCTGAAGAAGAAGGGAGAAAATCATGGAGGCCTCAGAAACGATGGTAAGGCTGCTGAGTTCCAAGTCCCCATGTAATGAGGATAGTCACCAGCATCCCAGGCAAAGTGGTAGAGGGAGCAAAGGCATTGATTTTATAGTAAACTGGGCTGTTTGGGGTGTTTTTTGTCATTCTGTATTGCTGAAGCTTTACAAACAGATGTAGCAAGACAGGGCTGGAGAAGTAAGCTGGAGACAGCTTCATGGCCAACCTTGAAGGCAATGCTTCAGACATGGGCGGCTAAGGCAAAGGTCATCAGCTTGCTTATCAACAAGGATAAGCAAAAGCCAGAAAGATGGCTGCATGGGGTGAGTTGGATTTGAGGCCAGCAGGAGGAGGATGAGAGGGCAGAGGGGGTGAGGGCAGTGGGTATATCCAGGAGCACATGTATAATGATGAGCCACGTGATCGGAGCTAGAAAAGGAGGAAAGAACCAGCATGAATGTGGACAGGTCGGGAAACGGAGGGGCTCGACTTCAGGAGAAGTGATGGGACAGGAATTTGGAAACTCTGTGGACTTCTTAGAAAGGCAAATTTTATTTAAATAAGAGACGAATTGATTCGTGAGAACATGGGACTCTGTATAGTTTCGGTTACCTTGGTCAGCTGTGGTCTGAAAACATTATGGACAGTTAAGATATTTTGAGAGATATTTCAAAGTCACATTCATATGACTTTGTTACACTATTTTGTTACGAGTGTTCTATTTTGTTAATATTTATTGTCATTAATCTTTTAATTCAATAAAGATCAATTACAAATGAAACTTTACCATAGGTATGTGTGTATAGGAAAAAAAAACATACATAAATTTTGTTACTCTCTGTAGTTTCAGGCATTTGCTGGAATTCCTGGGATGTATCCCCTGCAGATAAGGGGGGGCTACTTTCTCATGAAGGGCAGCAGATTGTTGTAGTTGATAATGGCGTTCGGGGCCCAGATAACCTGGGCCAAGTCATAGTTCTGGCATTTACTGGGCAAACTCTGGCAGATTCTTGGATCTCTCTGGACTTCAGTTTTTTTCACCTGTGAAATGGGAATAGTAGTATCTAATACTAGTAGCATAGGGGCATGGCGAGGATGAAGGAGTTAATATATATAAAGTACTTTGAATGTGCTTGGCACAACATAAGAAGTGTTAGCTCTCATTCTTGTAATCAGTGAATGTGTTTATAGACTGTAACAGGGTAATCCCCAGGGGAAGGGGAGGTTCCAGTTCCCTGCCCTACCCTAAGGAAGGGTGGAGCTGAGCAGTGAGGAGCAGCTGCAGAAGAATGAGAAAACCTGGCCGAGGAGAAGTGGAGAGAGATGGAGAAGACCTGCAGGAGGCATGTGGAGCGGAGAGGTGTGGAAGCCTTGCTGGCATGTTGGCCTTGGACTTGTACCAGAGACTTGGAGGACGCGGAGGGAGACGCTTGAAGCAGATGTGGGTGAGAGACCCATATGGAGGCTGACAATGGCAGCGTTTATCTTGATTTTGATTTTGCTCTTTTCCTTCCAGACTTGCCTGGCCCCTTTTGCCCCTTTCCTATGGGTCCCCACCAGAAGGTACCTTAGATTTTTGGCAAACTTTTGGGCCTCAGTGGTCCTGCTTTGGGTTAACCCTGTTGGGCTGGGCAGTTCCCCATGAGGCGATAGGTTATTTGTGGTGCTTGATTTGGAAACTATATTCTTTCTCTTTCTCTTCTCTCTATCACACACTGCTTGTATTAAAGTTCCTTCCATTTTTTTTAAAGATTTATTTATTTATTTATACAAGCACTGGCTATAGTCAGAAGCATGGGAGGGTGAGAGAATTCACCAGAGTGGGGAACAGAACAGGCAGACTGACGAAATACACTGCTGAGGGGAGCAGCGGGTGCGGCAGGAGAGGTCTGCACGCCATGTGCGACCCTTGCCAGTGGCCGGGATTGAACCGATGCTGCAGAGGCTGCGGGCAGCTTCACAACCCAGCGCTCAACCGCTGTGCCACCAGGGAGGCCCTAGAGTATGTTTTATCTTAATGTGGTAGATGGCAGAACCCATTTAGGGCAGGCAGGTTTGGGGTTCCTGGGGCGCCCTTCATTCTGTCCTGCAACACTACTATGTTATGGGAGTAGATTTTGTCCTAATTCCACCCTGAAATAGATCTGAGATTCTGCTTCAATTTTTTTTCCTTTGTTATATGTTTGTGTGTACCAAAACAAGAAAATAGTTTCTAGCCCAAACCAGGCTTGCTGTAAGCACAGAAGCAGCTTGTTTTTATGAAAATCGATCTTCACCTTTTTTTTTTTATTTTCTAACATTTTGTTTGACACTCTGTGTTTGTGTAAATATTTCCTCCCCCCTTCTCCATGTTCCTTCCAGGATTCTCAGTGTATAAAGGTTTTTCCTGAAATCATTTGTCTTTTAAGGAATCAGAAAGCACTGGTGAAATTCTTGCTTCTCTTCTGCAGCGCTGTCTTGCCTCCTCCACCGGGCCTCCAGGGGAAGCTGCCACTTCTTACCCAGGTTTTTCTACAGGAAGAACCAGTGATAAAGCACCCTCCTGGAGTAGGACCCCATGGAGAGCTTGGGGAACCCCCAGGGTTCCCTGGTAGCTCTGGTCCTATTGTGGTGGGTGCCTCATCTCTGTTCATTTCACTTTACTCAGCCAGCTCTTCATCACAGGGGAATTCAAAGGCTCCCTGTCTGTTTTGATAGGCTAATACTGCTCCATGGCCAGAACATGAATGTCTTTTCTTGGCAGAACATTTGTGGAGCCACACATGCTCTGTGAGGCTGGGTCAAAAGACCCTGGTGACAGAGATGGAAAGTAAGACTGGAAAGGTCCATGGAGCTTATGATTGAAGCATTTTCTGCTGAGATGTAAAATGGCTTGGTTCTACGCTTCACAAAGGGCATTCTCGCAGGCTATGGTAGATGGAGTTGGGGTGGTAAGCTTCAGTGGGGGCCTGATTACAAAGTTACTTCAGTTGTCTAATATTGATGATATAAAAGACTGCTGGCATATATTGAGCACCTACCTTGTACTAAGTGTTTAATATATGATTCCCTTCCCAATCCCAAGAGCCACAGATATTACTGTCCCACTTTGCAGAGGAAGCACATGGGCTCAGAAAAGTTAAGAGGCATCATGCCTGCAGAACTGAGACTGGAGCTGAAGCCCCTCACTGCATACTATGTACTGTGAAGGGTCTCTCCAGCCTGGGCAATAAGTTATTCAACGTGAACTAATCAATGTCGGTGGAAACTGAGCAGAAGAGACAGAATCGACAGGAATTACTGGTTGGATTTGCTGTAGAAGTGCAGGTAAAGAAGGAACCCAGAATGACAAGCAGGGTTTGGGTTTGCCTGGCCAATGAATAGTGATGCAATAATGCAAGTTTAGTAGAAATGATCATTTTGTATCCATAAATGAGATGAAGAGACTTGTCCATGCCTACATGTTCAAGGCACTCACCTTCATAGGGGGGTGGTTTTGCAAGTGATGTTACAGCTTAGTGAAGGAGGTGGCAGTGGTGATGGTAGGGAGGTGATAATTGTGAAGGTGATGCTGGCAGTGATAGTGATGGTGGTAGCCTCTATAGAAAAGCGATAGAGTGGAAACCAATTACTGTCATCATCATAATCCATTCATGCTTTCCAACTTTTCTGATCAAAAGAAAGATACTGTTGCCAGAGAAAGCAGAAATGACCTCATACACACAATGATTGAGATCTGAGTCTCTTATCGGCAAGCTAACGCTGTGTCCACCATAGGCTACTTAGCAGTGGTTTCCAGGAAGCAACAAAGAGCAGATCTAATCATATTTGGCATGATCGAGCTTGGTGCTTCTTTTTTTTTTTTAAGATTTATTTTATTTATACAAGAACCAGGGTACAGGCAAGAGGTATGGGAGGGTGAGAGGATTCACCAGACACAGAGTGGGGAGCACAACAGGCAGACTGACTGAAATACACTGCTGAGGAGAGCAGCAGGTGAGACAGGAGAGGTCTGTTCACCATGTGGGTTGCTCCGAGGCCAGCGGGGATCAGACCTGCACTGCAGAGACTGCAGACAGCTTCACAGTGCTGTGCTCAACCGCCTGCGCCACCAGGGAGGCCCCAGGCTTGGTGCTTCTTGAGACAAACTTACAGACACCTAAAAAATACCAATTCTGCCTGGATGCGGGATTTTCCAGGATGCATGCATAACACCTTGATTCACAGAGCCGTACAATGGGAGCATAGGGTGGAGATTGTCTCCAGTACCCTTAGGTCCCCACAAGTAGTGTCTCTCCTCCAGGTAGGAGGCACTGGCAGTGTGTGGACAGAAGCTGGTGTTCAGTTCCATTGGTGCCTGAAGGAGTTCATGTGGAAGAATTTTAAAAAAAAAATGGCAGAATGTAAGTGAGAACCTTCTGCACTTTTGAGTTGATATGCCTGATTAAAAAATATTTGTTAAGTTCCCAACACAGCACATCCATACTTCTATTAATGGTCAAAGGAAGTGCTGTCAGTACCAATGAGCTTTAAACAACAGTTGCTTTCTATAATACATGGCTGTAACAGGACATAAACGAAGCTTATTCTGAGTGATTAGGTGTGTGAATCTTAATCTTTAATAAAGTAAATATAAATTGGCTTCTGTGGTGCTCATAAGACATGACAGCTAATAGCACTCTAAAGAAGAGAAAGACACAAGAATAAAACAAGCAAATACGATTATCACCGGTGCACCCATGCCTCCCCTAAACAGTAACTACCTTTGGGTCAAGATACTGAATAAAACCTGTGTGGTAAGAACCAGACCTTCTCAGGTGCTTGAATTCTCTCCCCAGCACCCCAAAAACAGCCCCTCGGCCTCTGCTGCAGTATCTCCAGTAGCAGTTATAAGGGATGGGTATTATTTTGTATATGCACACATGTCAGCCTCTCAATATCTGTATGTTTTTCCTCAAGTGATATTTTTGTCAAAACCCACTCTATAAAGTAGAAATGTGTTCAGCAAGCTTGTAGATAGAAAATCAAAGAAGGTTAGAGTATTCTCCTTTAGAAACCTTGAAAGATTTCGTTCAATTCCTCTGTGTGTTTTCCAAGGAAATGTGTACAATTCTCTAAATCTGTTTGTTGTTATAATGAATCTAAATAGTCCTGGAACAACTTGGCCATCCAATTTGGAATTAAATAGATTTACATTGTGGACACACATATGCACCTTTCTCCTCTGTGGGAGGAAGATGAAACGTGCGAGAGAGGAGGCCTCTTTTATCTAAGCCAATGAACTCAAACATGGTCTCCATGTGGAGCCAAAATTTGCTGCCTTATGCTGGCTTTGGGCTGTACATGTGTTTCTTTCTATGAACATGTTCCTTCTGCCAGAGAGGACTATGCCAGGCTGGGGCAGCGACCCATCCGAGCTATGCCACCATGTTTTTCTTGTTCTTTGTCACATGCCCTCAGCGTGTTCTCGGGAGATGCTCTTTGGCGGTTCCCTACCTCATCAGCCCCCACTCCCATCCCTCTTCATCTCAGCAGCTACACTACAACCACTGGCTCATCTGCCAGTCCCTGGAACACAAACTCTTCAATCCAGATGCTCTCCACCCATGTCTTCCCCTCTGCTGGGAATGCTTTTCCGTCTAACCTCCTGACCCCAAATTAGCTAACCCCTCATCCTGCACATTTCAGAAGAGGCATCTCTGAGCCACCAAGGGAGGTCAGGAACCCCATGGGGTGGCCTCAGCCTCTGCTCCCAGCACTCACCACAGTGGTTACTCATGGAATTTGTGTGCCTGAGTTTAGGGGCCCTGAGCTCCTGTGGGCAGAGAGACACCCTTTCTCACTCAGCATATATTCTTATTCAATAACTACTGACTGTCAATTGCACTTTCAAGAGAAACACCAGCCTATGTTCTGGGCCAGGAACACTAGAATAAGGTAGAGAACCGTTACCTGGCTGATGCCACTGGCATGCCACTGTCCTGCCTGAGATATCTGTAGTAGGGTCTACTCTAAGTTAAACTTAATTTAGGAAACTAGCAAACATCTTCTCTTCTTAGCAGAGTTACTCTGGGTATATATGGGTTGTTGTGTGGGTTAAATAAGAAATGACTGGCTTAGAGTGGTTCTTGGCACATAGTAAATGCTCAGTAAATGTTGTTATTTTCCTGAGCCCAGAAAGGTCTCTGTAGCAAGTCTTCACATCTCTTTGTCCCTATGAATTCTCAGACATGATAGTTGGGGGTGAAAGCACCATGTTTAAAATTTGGTGACTATGTCATGCAGATTCTGTTTTCACATCAGTAGGGCAGAAAATGTATCGAAAGGCCTGTAGGTCAAATCATGTTTCGGTTAGTTAATGCAGACATTCTTTATCCTGAAGACTCAATTAGCAATGGGCAAAGCATTTGGGTTTTGTTGTACGCTATCTAGATAAGTGTAAAATTGGCCAAATGCATTTTCTGCCTCACATGCAAGAAGCCTAAAGCATAGACCAGAGAAGATGGTTCTGTTCAACAGAGGAGAATGTCACTGAGCCCTCGCCACTTTACCAGGAGGGGCACAGGCTGCTGTGCTGTACATATGGGTATGGAAGTTTTTGGATCAACTTACAGAGCCTTCCAGAACAGATCCATACCAATGGTGACACAGCAAGAATTCACTCTCCCCGGCATGTGGGAGAAAGGAGGGACCTCATATTTTCCTTTTCTTGGGACTTCTTCAGAAAATGGATACATGTTTTTGTCTGCTAAAATCTTGAGTTTTAAAACTAGACCTGCCATTGTACTCTTGACCACTTGAGAACAGGACTTCAGGTCAGATTCAGCTGGGCCACATTTGTTTAGGAGTATATTTCATTGTTGCTGTAATCTTTTTCTTCCTGATTCTTTACTTTGAAGGAAGCAAAAGAGTAAGGGAATGTATTGTGAACTACCCGAGCAAGGAAAATGGTAGAAGTCCTTTTCCAGAAAGGCCTAACCTTGTGCAAAAGCCAAGCTTTCAGCATTGGACACCATTAGTCTATAAATCATGAACATTTCCCATCCTTCCCTATAGTGGATAAAAAATAAATGAACAAGGGTCAGAGCTGTGACATGTTTCATTGCGCAGGAGGTAAGAATCAAATGGGCTGAAAGGAATTGGAAGCCCCAAAGGTCATCCATGCCATGACTGCCGCATGTGACAGGACAACCTCAGCTCTCTCCATCTCCACCTTTCATCCTCTGCAGTGGCATGGACCACTGAACAAGCACAGTCAAGCTGCCCAAGCAGCTGTCTGTCGGCTTTCCACTCGAAGATTCCAAACCACAGCAGCTGACGTCTGAACTTCTGAAAAAGTAGTTGGCAGGAAAAACACACAGATGGCCAAACAAGATCATTTTTCTACTTATAACTGAAATAGAAGTCAAACAAATGAGATATGTAAAAGTGAACAGGCCAGAGCAAGGGAAAATTCACTGACATCATTATTATCAACATAGCAGGTTGACATAACGCAAGATTTTATGTCACTCTATACAGACGTTCACATGCTTTGGGGAAAAAACCACAAAATATAATTGTAAGATTAGGCTATAAATAGATGGGAGTTGGTGGAGAAGGACAAAGAGATGAATGTAGCTTAGTGAGTAAAATTTGGAGTACAATCTTCAGGTCAATATGTAAGAGGGAGAGCAGTGAGTTAAGGGTCAGCCTTCCTAAGATTCAGTTAAGGTTCAATCTATAGAAAGGTGACTAATACAAGGATGTGCATTTGCCTTGATTATTTCCTCCCCCCCACCCTTTCCCAATGCTTCCCTGATGTTGCCTTGGCAATTCTGTTTCATTATTATTTATAAGAGAAATGTACTGCAGCCGAGCATCTGACTCCAATCACAACTACATCTGGCCTTCAAGGCCACCCTCAGAGGCCAAGGGTCCTAGAGTGGGTGGGTGAGGGTGAGGTGTCCTGGGCTTCAGGGATGTGCATAAGCCAAGGAATGATGGGCCTCTCACTGAATGATAGGGCAGTGACCCATAAATCCCACTGTCATGGCAACAGGTATGTAGGTACAACATGGGATGTCTAGTACCACTGTACAGACCTCATGCTTTGAGAGGAGCTAGTAAAACCTCTTATCATTATTTAAATTCAAGCTGAAATACTGAGTTCAGTTCCCTATTGAGACAATATCCTCCTCTCTGGGCAGATTCTACTTGCCATATCCAGCAGCTGTTCTCTCTTCTTTGTTGACAGAAACAGCCTGCATTAGGCTGCATGACTGTTTCCAAATATGCATTGTCTCTCCTTGGGAAAGGATTACACTCCCCCACACATTGATGTCAGCTTGGCCGTGGACTTTTTCCGACCAATGAAATATTAGTGGAAGTGATGTGTGCCACTTCTGAGCAGACACATTGAAAGCCCACTTGTGGTCTGCAGAGTTCTCCTATCCCTCAGCCAACAGGTTAACAGCATTCTAGAAACATTCCATTAGCCTTGGTCCCAGAGCAAAGTCAACATGGGGTAAAGTCACAGCTGACCCACCCACAATCATTGAATGTTTTTGTTAGCCACTAACTTTAGGCAGAAAACTTGCCTATCACCATGATTGGTGCTGGACATATGAAACATTAATTTCAGTTCTAGGAAGTGGAAAAAGAGGGAATTTCTTTACTAGAAAGCTAAAGTGGTGAAAGATTAGGTGAAACTGTCACCTGAAATAATTTAGAAGGCAGACAATACCTCCCATGTGTCTTATAGTTTTAGGCAAAAATGTGGCAAAATGGAATGTTGGTGATAAGCTTTGACCACTTTTGTAGTTAGAAAGAACGAAAAAAGAATCTATAAGAAAGAACTACTCTGTTTGCAAACAGGATTGAAAGGGAATAGAAAAATGTCCAGAAGTTTAGGGACTTGCACAATTAATGAAGCAAAACGAAAGGTCAAGATGAGCACACCTTTCACATGACGAGAGCCAATTAAAAGTCAGCCTTGTGCTAAGGTTCCACATCATTGATGTGGTCACACTACTGTTGTTTAAAACGTCAAAATAGGGCCTCCCCAGTGGCCCAGCGGTTGAGCGCTGTGTTGTGAAGCTGCCTGCAGCCTCCGCAGTGCAGGTCCGATCCCCGACCACCGGCGAGGGTCCCACATGGCGCAACAAACCACTCCTGCCGCACCCACTGCTCCCCCCAGCAGTGTACTACATTAGTCTGCCTGTTCTGCTCTCTGCTCTGGCTCTGGTGAATTCTCTCACCCTCCCATGCTTCTGACTGTACCCAGTGCTTGTATAAATAAATAAATAAATCTTTAAAAAATATATAAAATAAAACATCTAAATACATTAAGATGACCCAAGTAAATATTTCCTTTGGTCAAAATGGTCCAAGGAAAAGAGACTAAAGATTTAGTTGTCCCAAGAGTAGGTCTAGGTACTTTCAGTTAAGTCTAGAGAGAGCAGTGAATCTCAAACAAATGTTGATATGGGTATTGAACTTGAGGACATGAATCAAATGGTTACAAATAAATGAAGAAATTTGGAAATTTTCAGAGAGTGATCCTGTCAAACCACCAATTTGGATTTAAGGAGATTGTGTCATTGATAATTTAAAGCAACCCTTTGGATAGGATGTGACTGATGGTGGCATCAGATATCCTTGTTTTGTCTCCCTCCTTTAAAAACAAAAATTTGGCACCCATCCAGGAACAGAAGTGTCTCTGTTGGAATTGTGGAGCCCAGTGTCATATATCAATATATCAAGGGACCTGGAAGAAGCTTTGCTTACCGGTGTATTAGATAATGGGCAGATGGACTTTGGTACTGGCTGTGGAATCTATAGGAGACATGACCTGCTCTGGCACATCTTGGCTAGAGTCCTGGAGGGCAATAGAGTAGGCTGGGACTGTCACCTATGGATGAGATAGATTTAATGGAAGTCCAGTCTCCAGAGAAGAACCAGCATCCCATTGGAGAAAGGGGAAAAAGGAATCTGGGTGTAATAGAGTATGTAAAAGGAACATCTTGACGTTGTCAGCATCACCTCTTTCCCAAAGGAGTAAAGCTTAGGGCTAACTGAGACAGCCTGAGATTTTTCCTGTGGAGAAAAAGGAAAGCCAGTGAGTGAATGCCCAGTTTCCCCAACTATGTATGTCACTGCTAGATGGATTTATTTATATCTCTTACAGTATCCAAACTAATAAATGACTGGGGTGAGGGAGAAGATTGAGAGAGAAACATATAAAATTTCCTAAGAGAACTAAAGGAATACAGTTCCTACTAATGACATTCTGGACACTATTAGGAACCTGCCCATAAGAGGTGAGGAAAATCTTAACCGTGGATACTACCTCCCCACCCACCCCACCACTTGGCCCAAGGGCATCCTAGTGCACATGTGCCAAACCCATACTTCTCCCCACTCTGAGACTGTGTGCTTCTGAGAGTGGTGCCAAGAGTGAGCTCTGGCAGACCTGGAGCACATGCAGAGGGCAGGCCCTTGTCTTCAGGCAAGGGAGAAACCACACATGAGATGTAGTGCCACCTTCAGGAAAATAAAATAGAGTCGTCAGCCTGTTGCAGTGCAGGATTGAAAGAAGACATATAAGCTTAGGAATTTTATAGGGACTACACCTGAAAGGAGAAAACATACATTGTACAAAAATGAACAATGATGTAAAATATAAGTTAATTAATCAATTAATTAATTGATTGATTAATAAACCCTGTCCTAAGAGGGAACAAGTGGCATGGAGCAGGGGCGAATACCCTTACAATGTCTAAGACAGTCTCAGAATCTATAGCAGGCTAATTAAAGGTATTTCTACCCCAAAGGCAATTAGTAAAAATTAATAGAGGTGGCTTGTTCTGCATATATGAAAACATCAACTTAAAATATGAAGGAACATGAGAAATCCAGAACTGAGACATTAGCAAAAGATCACAAGAATCTTCCAATAATTGAACCCAAAGACATGGAGATCTAAAATTTACTTAACGAATAGTTCAAAGTACCTTTAAGGAATAATTTTTTAAGACAGTACAGTGAGCTATAATAAAACACAGAATGACAGTTCGGTGAAACCAGGAAAAACAATGCATGCTCAGATTTAATAAAAACATAGAAAGTATAAGAGAGTACCAAACATAAACTCTGGAGCTGAAGAAATCAATGAATGAGCTAAAAAATTGCAATAGAGAGCATCAATATCAGAATAGGCCAAATAAAAGAATTAGTAATATAGAGAATAGGAACTTTGAGGTAGTTCAATTTAAAGAGAGAGAAAGAAGGAAAAAGCGTGAATAAAGCACATGTGATCCATGGAACAGTCTTTAAAACAATATTCAGATCATTGGAGTTCTAAAAAGAGAGGGAGAAAGGGACAGAAAGTTTACTTAAAGCAATCATGCCTGAAAACTTCCTAAATCTGCAGCGATTCATGTATCCTAGTTCATGAAGCTAATAGATTACTTCACTGCTTTGATCTAAAATGATCTTCTCCAATATATGTTATTATAAAACTGTCAATAATCAAATACAAAGAGAGACACCTACAAGCAGGAAGAGATAAGAAGATTGTAACATACAATGGAGCCCCCACTAGGCTATCAGTAGATTTCCTCAGCAGAAACCTTACAGATTAGGAGACTGTGAGATGATATAGTCAAAGTACTGGAAGAAAAAAAATGCCAACAGAATACTTTTCTTTGGCAAAGTTATCTACCAGAAATGAAGAAGAAATAAACTTCCCTAGACAACCCAAAACTGAGGGAATTCATCACTCCTATAGCTGCCTTACAAGACATGCTGAAAAAAGTACTTTAAACTGAAATGGAAAGACACTAACTAGTATCATGAAAACATATAAAAATATATAATGCAGGGCCTCCCCTGGTGGCGCAGCGGTTGAGCGCTGGGCTGTGAAGCTGCCCGCAGCCTCTGCAGCACCGGTTCGATCCCCGGCCACCGGGAGGGTCCCACATGGCTCATAGTCCTCCCCTGCTGCCTGCTGCTCCCCTCAGCAGTGTACTTCGGTCCTTCTGCCTGCTCTGCTCCCCGCTCTGGCTCTGGTGAATTCTCTCACCCTTCCGCACTTCTGACTGTACCCAGTGCTTGTATAAATAAAATAAATAAATATTTTTTAAAAAGACAGATATATGTTCACATCCAAAAAAACTAATACTGTAATAAGGTGGTCTATTAGCTACATTACTGTAATACAAGTTAAAGAAAGATTATCAAAAATAACCATAGCTACTATGATTTACAAAAGGAGGAAAATTATGACAATAGAAATATAAAAGTGGGGAGTAAAATAGTAGGGGATTTTGACACCACACTTTCAGCAATGGATAAGTCATCCAATAGAAAATTAACAAAGAAATGTTGGACCTGAACTATACTTTAAACCAATGACCCTATATAGGCTAATCCATCTCACAGCCATACATTTTTTTCTCTATGTGGGCATGAATAACCTCCAGGATAAATAGTATGATAAACCATACAACAAGCTTTAGCAAATTTAGGTTTTTGATTTTTTCACATATTTCTGATAAATTTATAGTGAAGCCATTTTAGAAAGACCAGAATTTAGAAACGGCAGCGCTTTGTCCAAGATTATACCAAAGTGAAAAAGAACTGGGGTTGCAGGATCCAGAGGTGCAAAGCTCTGTTTCCCTAGGGAGCTCCAGGGCATGCAGGTTGGCAGATCTGTACTGAGCCTAGCTATACCTGTTTCAATGTGGAAGTCTTGGGACTTACCCCTGTATGTTTGTTTTTTTTTTTAAAGATTTATTTATTTATGCATACAAGAGCTGGGGTACAGGACAGAGGTGCAGGGGGTGAGAGGATTCACCAGAGACAGAGTGGGGAACAGAACAGGCAGATTGACCAAAGTACACTGCTGACGGGAGCAGCTGGTGAGACAGGAGAAGTCTGCTGCGCCATGTAGGTTGCTTCCTGGCTGGTCGGGAATCGAACTCGTGCTGCAGTTGGCTGCAGATAGCTTCATAGGTTGTGTCTTAACCCTTGCACCAGCAGGGAGGCCCACCTCTGTATGGTTTAGATGCCCCTGAGCTCCACTTTCCTGTCATGTTCCTGAATCAGGGCCTCCCTAGGCATGCTCTCCTGTCTAAGCAAGTCAGTGGCCAAATCCAAACATTTTAATGGGTTAGAAAAGTATATTCCACCCACAGTAGGGAGGGCCCTGAAAAATTGCAGGATAAGAAGTAGGGAATGAAGAATTGGGACTAAGCCTAATCTCTACATCAAGCACTATGTTACCTACAGCAGAAAGCATCTTCATTGCTTCACTATTATGCGTATGGCTGTGAAACTAAGCACTGTAGAGGAGAAAGAGCACACATTTTCTATTTACGAGGACCAGGGTCCCAGCCCATCTCCAAGCATTTCTAAAAATATATGGCATCAATTTATTTCATTCTCTGAACATCAGAAATAATTCTTTGAGTGATGTCGTTCTCTGAGCCTCCTTCACTCTCAAACTAGTTATATAAATTAAATGAGAAAGCATAAGAAGGCAGCTTGTGTAGGCCCTGGCACATTGTCAGAGAACAATAAAATTATTTCTCTTCCATACTTTTATTTATGGATGCAGTCAGAATGCAAATTATTAATAAATATGGCTAGACTAAGACACTTCCTTTACCTTCCCTGTATATAGTATTTGGGAAATTTGACTTGCTTAGTTGGACACTCACTGGCAGAACGATTTGCAACCAGCAGTGTCTGTAATACGCTTTCTTTTCTTCCAGTTGTGAATAATGGGTATGATAAGCACCAGCTCCCGAAGAAAAAGGACTGTTTCAATGCTATTTTTACTGAAATAAGCTATTGTAAAGTTTGCTCCTCCTAATCTTTAATTAAAAGTATTGATCACTTCTAATACAGCCTCACATGTTCATGTCTTGCAAAGTTAATTGCTTTTTTTTTTCTTAAATGAAGTGGGGGCACGGGATCCATGAGGTTCCTGCTGGTTCTTTGTAATGGTGCTTTTTTCTTTTTTGATTTCTCTAAATCTCCCCCATTGTCCAGGTATCAGTCTCCCACAAGTGATTGCTATAGCCGTTACTAACTATATGGACACAGTTATTCTAATCATATATGGACTTGATTTCTGGTAGCAGGGGATCTGAACCAGCCTCTTACTCAAGAAGGCTTTGAAGTGCTTGTCAGAAATCTCAGGGGAAGAATCTTCCACTTGTGAAATCCTCCTGCTCTGACTGCACAGCCTTCAGCCCCACACACCAAGTGTTCTTCTTTATGAAAGGGGAATGCTGTGAGCGGTCTGCTTTGTGGGAGCAGTACTTGCAGTGGGGGTGAGTCAAGGATGACTTGAGGCCAGGATGAAGAGGTTCTCGCATTGCCCAGGGGCTTGTGAAGGAAAGAAACACTCCCTGCCAAAGATTTCTTTCTGCAGTCTTGGGGCAGGAAGAAATGTGAGAGAAGGACTGAGTATAGAGACTATAGATGTCTTTTCTGGAAGTTTCGCATTAGGGTTTATAAATCCCCCTATATCTGGAGAGTCTAGTCTCAAAGGAGCAGCAGTACATGGGAACAGATGTATCTTAAAGTGATAAAGCCCAAGGGTAGGAATTAAGCCTGACCTCTCGGTCCCCTGGGGACCCAGAATATTGAATATTGCTGGGGTCTCCCTTTCTTTTTTAAAAAAAGATTTATTTATGCATACAAGAACTGGGGTATAGGCCAGAGGTGCGGAGGGTGAGGGGATTCTCGAGATGCAGAGTGGGGAACAGAATAAGCACACTGACTGAATTACACTGCTGAGGGGAGCTGCAGGCGAGACAGGAGAGGTCTACTGCACCATGTGGGTTAGCTTCCTGGTCAGGAATCCAACTTGTGTTTCAGTGGCTGCCGACAGCTTCATAGTGCTGAGCCTTAACCCCTTGAGCCACCAGGGACTGGGTCTCCCTTTCTATCTCTCCTTGCTTTCTTCTCCACAATTGTATTCTCTCTTTTCTTAAAGATTTATTTATTTATTTATACAAGAATGGGGTACAGGCCAGATGTGGGGAGGGTGAGAGGATTCACCAGAGACAGAGCAAGGAACAGAACAGGCAGACTGACAAAATACACTGCTGAGAGGAGCAGTGGGCATGACAGGAGTGGTCTGCCGCACCATGTGGGACCCTGGCCACCTAGCCGGGATCAAACCGGTGCTGCAGAGGCTACTGACAGCTTCACAGCACAGTGCTCAACCGCCTGCCCCACCAGGGGAGGCCCAACACAACTGTGTTCTTTTTCATCATTGTAGACTGACAACCCCACAAGACTGTTGGTACCTTTTTAAATCTATGTTTCTTCATTTATTCTTCATTCTAATAAATACTTATGGAGGGACAGCAGTCTTCCACTGATGGAGTTCAGTGCAGGCGTTCTGGGTCCCTCTGAGCTGTCACCATTCATCAGCATATGGCAAGTTTATTAAGGAAAAGTGAACAAGGAAAGAGAAACTTCTGCATAGATACAGGTAGGCAGTCTTAAAGAACAAGAATTGCATTTTGCCAGAGCTAGGGGTATTCTTTTATAATGTTCTTGGATGGAATTATTGTGTAAATTATTATTTTTGGGGTCAGGTTGCATTGGTCTTCTGAGATCATTAATCCTCTCTGTCCCCATCTCTGGCTGATAATCTTTTCAGACCCCACCTTCAATGCTTGGAAGCTTTCACAGCCAGATTTAGCCTAAGATCCATTAATCATCCCTGCTCCCACCTCTGGTGTTTTTCCTTATGAGACCTTTCAACCTGCATTTTTCTACTCTAAGGTCCCACGTCAGCACAGTTCTAGGTGACAGGATACACAACTGTTGGCCTTTCAATGGTGACACTGAGAGAAGGTAGACACAAAGGACAGAGTCCTGAGCAGGAGGGGACGCTGTGCTCCGGGCTCTCTGGATATAGCACGGTGGACACTACCTTGCTCTGAAGCCAGGTATCTGCCCACAAGACAAGGCTCGCCCCTAGTGTACGTGTTTGAGCGGGGCTTTCGAGAGGGGTATGGACTTGGTGGGCAAAGCTGTGGCAAGATGGAATGTCCAGAGGCCTCCTCCACTGGAAATACTCTTCACCTATTCGGAGAAGAGTAACTAAGGTTGGTGGGCATCTGGCATGACAAGGAAAATAATAGAAATAAGACTGGAAAGGTAAGAAGTTTCCAGAAGCTTGAAGGTCTTATTGCTCAGCTTAAGACATCTGAGGAGAAGGTGGAAAACAGGGGTCAATTTTGGAATAAAGATAAAATATTCCAGGGCTTCCCTGGTGGCTCAGCAGTTGACTGCTGGGTTGCAAAGCTGCCTGCAGCCTCTGCAGTGCCAGTTCGATCCCCGGCCACCGGAGGAGGGTCCCACATGGCGCGCAGACCTCTCCTGCCGCCCGCTGCTCCCCTCAGCAGTGTACTTCGGTCCTTCTGCCTGCTCTGCTCCCCGCTCTGGCTCTGGTGAATTCTCTCACCCTCCTGTGCTTCTGACTATACCCAGTGCTTGTATAAATAAATAAAAATAAATCTTTAAAAAAAAAAGATAAAATATTCTAGCATAGAGCTATAGGTTAGACAAATGTCACTTTACAAGATCATAGTTATTATTATCTTACATGGTTATATAATATTAGTTTTGTAATATTAGTATTATATAATACTGGTTATTGATCCTTACAAGAGTTCTCGGGTACCTGCATAAGAATTGGTAGCCTTGGGAATGGAAACAAGGAGGATGACTTTTAGAGACATTTCCACAGTGAATTTCATAAAATGTGACAGTGGATTGAAAGAGGTTATGACAACCACGCAGAATTTTCAAGTCACCAATAAGAGACACTAACAGGAATGGTGGAGCCAGAAGAGGTACAGCCTCAGGAGCAGTAGCTGTTGAGATTTTGGTTTGAGATAATGGGTTAGGTTTTTGCACAATGTCTTATAAATTGTTGGTGTTCAATAAACATTTGCTGGGTGAATTAATTTGTATTTGACCATATAATCAATGCATAAAGAAAAAAAAATACAATAAATTCAATCTTTCTAGTAATCAAAAAATGCAAAATGCAGTAGCCATATACAAGTTTTTGTCAAATAACACAACTATTAATATACTAAAAATGCTTCTAGCATGCTATTGGAGTCCACTTTGTTCATAACTGATGGAATGTAAATTGGAAGAGTTTTTAGCCATATAGATTTTATATCCTTCAATGTAATGATCTGCTTCTGACAGCTCTTCTGAGGAACAGGTCCTATATGCAGAAAAAAATTGTTATTTTAAATTTTAGTATTTAATACTAGTATTTAGCCTTTAAATTTAAGTAAAATTTTAACATCATAAATAAGGCATGATCAAGTTCATTAAGTTATAGTCATGTAATAAATTGTGTAGCCTCTTAAACCTAAACTTGAAAAGATGGACATACTCATATTTTTATAATTGTGTAGATAGTCTAGTTAACGCTCACTTAAATTAATAGTAGTTTTCTGTGGGTAGTGTGCTTTCAGAACATTATTATAGAAAACTTGGGAAGCAGCAAGCTTCCATGTAGAAAATAAGTCACATATTTAACAACCAGAGGAAAGAAAACTTTTTTAAAATAGAAAGTGAATTTGGCTTTTGGAATTCAGCCTCTGCTGAATGTTAATATAGGTTTTTTGAATTTGTTGGTGAAAAGCCCTCTGCTTTTTTTCTGATGCCGCCTCCTGACAAGCCTTAGCCACAGCGCGGCCACTCTGAAGCCTGGGCTCCCTCTGCTGGCTCCAGAGGGCATGTAAGACCAGATCCCTCACCTGCCCGGAATGGCTCTCACAGCAACCTGGCAGGAAGAGTTTCCCCAGGCCAAGGCCTCAGAGCTGAGAAATGGCCACAGTTGAGATTTAGCCCAAGAACAGAAAAGAAGACTTTTTAAAAATAGCAGAAACAAGAGTTAAGATTCGGAGGCTATAGTGTGACATTTAGGGGGAGGCAGGCCTTGTCTGTCCATGTCCCATGGATTCCCCATCAGGACTCTGGTGGGGGTAGCTCATCCGTGTATTGAGATGAGCAAGTGAAAGCAGACAAGCCCCTCCACAGCATCGTGGCCGCTCCCCATGGTCTGGTTAAATCTCTGCCTGAACACATCACAGTGTATTCCTGTCATTAAAACTGGACAAGGAACACCCTTGCTCCCCTTTTCTCTTTCTAAAATCATATGAGAGAATTTAGCTTCTACTCTCATTTCCAAAAAATTTTCCAAACAACCCCTATTGTATTACATTTGGGAAGGCTACCCCATGTTTCAGAGACGTTCGTAACTGGCCTTCTTAATGGCTACTACCAGTAGTGACAGTATCTGCCCTGCTTAAAGCTTCTGAGGAAGCAAAAATGCTTTATGAGCCTCTGGTGATTCCCACATGGATCAAATTAAATTGCCATAGTCATCAAAATAAGCACTTGGCCTTAGACCCAGGACCCAAAAGAATTAGGGTGGAGCCAAGAAAATGTGGCAGTCCTTCAGGAGAGCCCTTAAATATTTGCTTTTTGTTTGCCTTTCTAGGAAATTTGCTTTAGGCAGCAGGGGTAAAGGTAGAATAAAGGGGGCAGGAGGAACTTCTGAATATACTTGGTATAGATTCATATTTTTGGTCTCGTCATTTATGAGAATTTTAAGAGAACACAAAAGAAGAGAAAGGAACTGCTCTGTGTAGATAGAGTGTGGAGGGTAGGCAGTGTCAGGATGAAAGACACAGCAGTTTCTAGGATACTCTAAAACAAAGTCGCTCTCTTTCTTATGCCTTTAGTTCGTGGCACGCGATGACATATAAGGTACTCGGCACCAAAGTGTGAAGACCAACACAGATGTCCTCGTTCCCCCTTTATGCGGTGGGGTGCTCCTAAATGTTTCACAATCGTCTTTCTGAAAGGGCCCTGTTTTGTAAAATTTGACAATTTTCATAGTGTAAATGTTCCCCCCATAGTTGATTTCAGACTCCCACACCCCTGCACACGATCAATCAACTCCAGCTGTTATTTGGAAGGTAGATTACATGTACTAATGGCTGATAGAAATATATTGCGTCTGTGCTCAAGTTTGGAAAGGAAAATGCTTTTGAAAACGTGCATTTGAATTTCTGTGAAAGGTTTAAATTCCTTCTTTGATGGCTTATTTGTTCCATTCTATGTGCAAGAAAGGAAGTGACAAAAATTACATAGTCCATATGACTGATTTATCTTGACGTATACACTGACATAAGTATAATAGGGCCTGTTGTAATGGAGGCCTATTAATTTGAGAGGAGATTTGCAACATACTGTGTCATAGTGAAATATTTTTGAATTGTGACTGATTTGGTTTTATTTTTCTGCTTTGAACAGAACCATAAAGCTGTTCTTAGGTTCATGTACATTTGGCCTTGAAAATGTACCACTTGGTCTGTGGTGCTGAGAATACAGATCCGACTCTAACAGTGTGTTTAAAACACACACACACACACACACACACACACACGTCAGCTTCAGCTTCAGAACAAGAACATTTAAAACCAAGCACATTTTTAGGTTGGAATGAGAAGGGATGTCCTTTCTTGGACATTCATGGGAGAATTGACAAGAGGATTTTTTTTATCATGTAATGTGTAGACACAAGGTGGTGCTAGAGGAATATCTTTTAAATATTGTTCTTTTGTTTCAAAACTGCCTAGAAATGAGTATCATTTTAAGATGAGCATTTTGCCTCATGCTGACATATTTGGTTTTAAAGGATCTTTGAAGGGGAACTAAGTACTGAGTAATATGAAAACATCTGTGAAGAGGTCACAGGCTCTGCTTCCATTGCCCTAACTTTCCGGTCCTCCTAAGAAACACATTCATCTTGTTTGCTTTTGCTGTGGCTGCCTAAGTGCTCCAGTTGGTTTCTCTTCCAGTAAGAAGAGTGTTAAGAATCTCCTGGGAACAGAAAACCTTGACCTGCAAGTCTTCTCTCTACCTTTTGGGGACTTCAAAGTTCAGTTTCTGAACTACCTCTCTCACCTTTTACTTGTTCATACATTTGCCCCTTTTACTCACTGATGCCTTGATCCGGGTGCTTTTGGAATCTGCAGTAATAATTTGTATATATCTTTGTTCTCTCATCCCTGAATACACTTCAATAATGAGTTGCTTAGGGGACCAAGTTGCTTAGGGGCTGTCTTTGATGGCCAACCTGAAGCATTTACCTGGGGCTGTTCCACTCCTGTGTTTACCTCAACTTCTCTTCCAGTCTTGTCTCAAGGCTCTGGACCCCAATTTGTTACCCTGAATTACCACCCACTTCTGAAGTTCAAATAATGGAGAGTAAGGTAAATCAAAGATCTAATCACCATCCCCCATTTACATGTCAAGTTATTTTGAAATAATTTGAAACTTAGAAAAAAGTTAGCAAAATAGCCAAAGAATTTCCATATATGCTTGTATCCCCCACATTATGGTTAACCACTCTTGCCTTGTTACTCTCTCTCTTTTCTGAACCATTTGAGAATAAGTTATTGCCATAATGCTACTTTTCCTTTCTCTCTACAGTGTATTTCCTAAAACATGGACATTCTATAACATAACCATAATACTTTTAGTGCATCGGTACTGTTTCCCCTCCAATTGTCAAGTACAGCCACACATTCAAGTTCAAGGTCACACAAGCTGTTCTGGGCAAAAGCCACTGAGTTCCCCTGCACATCTACAGCCACAATTACCCAGAAGGGCAAAAGACAACGCGTGGGCTGGTGGGTGTTATTGGCTTCACTGTGCAGAGGACAAACATAAAGGTCAGGTCAGTCTGCAGGCTCCTTGCCCACAACCAGTGAGCAGCAGAGTCAGGAGGTTGCCAGGGCTTCTGGGAATCCCCCCATGTTCACTGCTGAAACACTCGGAAAAGGGATCAAAACAGGGGAGAGAAGAGCAGAGGGGGCCATAGTGAAGGTTCACGAGTGAATTGGTGGTGGGAATTTTATGGGGATTACACAATGATGTAAAAGATATAAATAAAAAATATATATTTAATAAAAAAATAAAGTCTTTATAAAATCAGGCCAAAAAAAAAAAAAAAAAACAAAAACCCCACGCTCTTCCATCTACATTCCTCTACTTACAATTCCCATCAACTTTGTTCATTATCTAGGAGCCTTTAAACATTTACCAACCTTAGCATTGACTAGCTGTAATAAATTCTGCCAAAATAAATGCCCCATATTGTTTTATTTTTATGCCTCTTAGGGCAATTTTCAAGCAATAGTCCTGGACTTTGTCTGTTGGGTTCTTTTTTTGGTTCCTGTAGTTTGTCTTTTGGGGATGGTATACTAAGAGAAACTTGGAAACTAAAACTTTTGAGAATTAATATTTGTTTATAACTCTTCAGTAGGAAAAAAAAAAAAAGCAGTAGGTCTCAACAGTGGACTTAAAAATCAAAATCAACAGCATCTATAGACCAGAGACACACTACAGTGCTGGGGTAGGGGGAGGAGAAGAGGGATTAGGGTCAAAAAAGGGGGTGGGAATTGTATGGGGAATATAACCAAAATGATAATGCATACATTATGCAAAAATTAAAAATGATGTAAGTATTATATAAAATAAAATAATTTATTAAGAAAATAGTCAGTAAACCACATTGTAACTGATTTGCTATTCTATAGGCTTTGTGTGGGTACATCTTAGGGACCCTAAGATTTCGTTCTGAAGAACGAGCACTGGCCTCAAAGTCACCAGCTGCTTTAGCCCATGAGGAGAGCATCAGGCTTTTACTGCTCCTCTCTAGCTATGAAAGTTCCAGATGGTGTCTTTTTCCACTATAAGGCTGTTACATCTATACTGAAAATCTATACTTTCATGTAGCCAACTTCATCAGTGGTCTTAATTAGAACTCCTGGAAAATTTGCTGCATTTTCTGCATCAGCACTTGCTGTTTTCACCTTGTACATTGATATTACAAAGATGGTTCTTTACTTACACCTCATGTGCCAACATATATTGGCCTTAAATTTTTCTTCTGCAGCTTCCTCACCTTTCTTACAGTAATATGATTGAAGAGACTTAGGGCTTTGCTCTGGATTAGGCTTTGGATTAAGGGAATGTCATAGCTGATTGGATTTTTTATTTAGAGCACTAAAACTTTCTCCTTATTAGTAATAAAATTGCATTACTGTTTTTTTAAAAATTAATTTATTAATGCATACAAGAGCTGGGGTACAGGCCAGAGATGTGTGGGACAGGGGTGAGGATTCGCCAGAGACAGAGCGGGGAGTAGATTGAGTAGATAAACCATAAACTTTTATTTTATTTTTTTAAGATTTATTTGTTTATACAAGAACTAGGGTACAGTCAGAGGCATGGGAGGGTGAGAGGATTCACCAGAGACAAAGCAGGGAACAGAACAGGCAGACTGATGAAGTACACTGCTGAGGGGAGCAGCGGGAGAGACAGAAGAGGTCTGCCGCGCCATGTGGGTTGCTCCCTGACAGGCCGGGAATCGAACCCATGGCTGCAGAGGCTGCAGACAGCTTCACAGTGCAGCGCTCAACCCGCTGTTCCACTGCAGAAGCCCTAAACCAGAAATTTTTAACCCACTTATCCATCATTGGACATTTAGGTTGCCTCCATAACTTGGCTGTTGTAAATTGTGCTGCAGTGCACCTAAGAGTACACATATCCCTTGCAATTCCAGAGATGGAATTAGGATTAAAAGTTATGACCTTCTTCTATTTCCAGTTTGATTAACTATTTAGCTCAAGACACTTAGCTTTCACCCAATCTTGGCTTTCAATGCGGCTTCCTTACTAAGATTAATTATTTCTAGCTTTTGATTTAATAAACTCTTAGGGTTATTAACTGGTTAATTGCAATATTTTTGTATCTCAGGGGAGAAGGGAGCCTAAGGGAGTGGGAGAGAGACAGAATGGCCAGTAAGTGGAACAGTCAAAACACACACAACATTTATCAATAAATTTCACTGTCTTATATGGTCCAATTCATGGTGCCCCAACAATTACAACAGCAATATTAAAAATTCCTGATGACAGATTTTCATATCCGATATAATAATTAAATGTGTGAAATAATTACACAATACAAAAATACATAATTACAAAAATATGACACAGAGATAGTAAGTGAGTACATGATGTTGGAAAAAAGACTTACTGAACACAGTGTTGCTACCAACCTTCAAACTAAAATCATTATCTGCAAGCTCAATAAAACAAACTACAATAAAATGAGGTATGCCTGTAAATTGTGGCATATCCATTTATTGGAATGAGCAAGAAAATGAAGAAATGCTGGCAAATGGAACATAGGGGAAATTCTCTCATATAAAAATGTTGCGCAATTTTATGTATTCTTGGCTCAAAAAAGACAAAATAAAGTTATGGTGTTAGAAGTCAGAATATTGGTTAACTTTGGAATGAAGGAAAGAATAGAGATAAGAAGAGCATGAAGGGAGTTTTTGGGGTCCTGCTGATCTTTTTCTTCATGTAAGCACTTATCATTTGTCATTTTTCTTCATACATGTTATCCTTAAATATAAAACTGATTAAAATATTATTATCTTCTTAAGAAATATTAAGATTTTAGAAAATAATTAAATGAATATTTGCCTGCCAATGTTCCTGTTTTTCACATCTATGATCTGGGTGAGAGGTGGCTTTACACTGAGCTGTAAGTCAAAAGTCACAGGAAGGGGCTTCCCAGGTGGCACAGGGGTTAAAGACAGTACTATCAAGCTACTGCCAGCCACTGCAGCATGAGTTTGATCCCCAGCCAGGGAGCAACCCACATGGTGCAGCAGACCTCCCTGGTCTCGCCTGCTGCTCCCCTTAACAGCACATTTCAGGGGATCTTCCTGTTCTGTTCCCCATTCTCTCTGGTGAATCCTCTCACCGCCCCCCCCCACCTCTGGCCTACACCCCTGCTCTTGTATACATAAATAAATAAATCTTTAAAAAGAAGTCACAGGAAGGCTGCTTGCTGGTTGCTGGTCCCCTCACATAGCAGGTTCCAAGCACATGAGTCTCCCCCACTGGCTCCCCTCCTCCCCACTCCTGTCTCAATAGCAGCTATAGCAGCTATACTCCTCATAGAGTATTTATGTACACTGCGTGACTGAATAGCATACACCAAAGTGAAAAGTAAAACATGTAATTAGGATTAAAAACTGTGACCTGGGCGTCCCCTGGTGACACAGGCAGTTGAGCACCATGCTGTGAAGCTGTTTGCAGCCTCTCCAGTGCTGGTTCGATCCTGCCAGCCGGCAAGGGTCCCACATGGTGCAGCAGACCTCTCCTGTCACACCCGCTGCTCCCCTCAGCAGTGTATTTCTTCAGTCTACCTGTTCTGTTCCCCGCTCTGTCTCTGGTGAATCCTCTCACGCTCCCACGCATTTGGCCTGTTCCCCGGTTCTTGTATAAATAAATAAATAAATAAATCTTAAGAAAATAAATAAATAAAAACTGTGACCTTTAGGCATCAGGTCAGACTAACCTACTGTTATAGAGAGAAGGGATCCAACATTCATCAGCATCGATGTTGGGGGGAATATTATCTACATGACTCTGTAGCAAATTCAACACTGCCATCCACCTGGTGTCTTTCTTCAGATTGGAGAGAGGAGTCTGGAGAGGAATAGCTTTTAATACACCCAAAACTAGAAAGCATTTGGCAGGTGGCTGTGTTCCCGGGAGCCAGGCATTTATTAGTTAGCCTAATTTAGAACAGATCACTCGTCTCTTTGTATAAAGGACTGTTGATGCTCAGTAAATAATCAGTAATAATAATAAGGTTCTCTTGTGAAAACAAAGTTTTTGTTTATTCTAGACTATGTATAAACTGGGGGGAGTGGGGCGGAGGAGAAGTCATGCAGTTCTTTTCCCTAGAAGCAGCTGAGATGAGGAACGTGACAAACACACACAAAGGTCAGCAGGGAAATCTTAAGAGGGGAGTTGCAGCATTGAGAGAAGGAAATTATCCTGTCTAACATGGTGGGAGTTAGAAAGGACTGTTCTGGCTATCAGATTCTCCTGCTGCCTTTCAGTGTCTGTCTGTTGATCTGTTTCTCTCTAAGTGTGTGTGGGTGTTATGAGTTTTTGCTTATTACAAAACTAATTCATGCCCGACAGAGAAAATTTAACTAAGATAAAAATAAAGAAGGCACCTACCATCTCATTGCTTAGATAGCCCTCTTCATTTCTCTGGTATGTCTTTCTGTTCACATAAGTTTTCTTTAAAAAAAAAAAAAAAAACAGTTCCTATGGGGACTACAGAGATGTAAGAAAAATATTGAAAATAAATAAAAAATAAAGTTCCTCCTATAATTCTTTCAGTTGCTTTCATTGTGAAAAATGTTTTGAACATTTTCTTCCATGATAGAATAGGCTGCTTCAAAGCCAGTAGTAACTGCTGTCTAACACGTTGCTAATTTAAATTTTGTTATATATTTAAAATATTTCATTGCTCTAAGGAGTGTGGCGATGAACATTGGTATATATCCATAATTATTTTCCTAAGATAATTTCTGGAAGTCTATTTGCTGAATCTAAGAATATGCAGAATTCGAGTTTTTTGGTATAGGTAGCCAAGTCAGCATCTGAAATTTCTGTTCCTCCTGGTATGTGAATGTCTTCATTTCCTTATGCTCTTTTATGAACATTTCATCTACTCTTTGCAACTTGACTTAATGGAGGAAACATTTTGATTTAAATATTTGTCTTTGAAACTTTTTATGATTTTGACCTTTTTTTAAACTTTTCAAATCTTTGGCACTTTTTGAAAAGATTAATTTATTTATGCATACAAGAACTGGGGTGCGGGAGGGTGAGAGGTATGGGAGGATGAGAGGATTCCCAGAGAGCAGAACAGGCAGATTTACTGAAAAACAATGCTGAGGGGGGTAGCAGACAAGACAAGAGAGGTCTGCTGTGCCATATGTGGGTTGCTCCCTGGCAGGGGATAGAATTGTTAGAGAGCAACCCCGATATTAAACGGGTTCCTGGCTGTGGGTCCTCACCCGCATGCTTTAAAGGGACTTATGAATACTCTACTACAGACACACGCAAAAGGGTTAATAAAAGGTTTATTTACAAGAGAAGAAGAAATAAGGAAAATGTACAACTCAGGGAGAAAATAGGGAAATAAAGTCTTTAATGCGTCCTACCCGATCCGACGACCTGGAAACCCAAAGTCACCCTCAGAGCTGGCCGGACGCTCCGAGCTGGCTGAGAACCCAAAAAAATGGAGAACCCCCAAAGCCCACGTGTCTGCCTTTTGTATCCACCTGGCTGCTTAACCCCACCCTCAGGTCCCAGCCACCTTCCCTTTGGTGGTGATGGGATTTGGAGTTCCCAGTGTCTTTGGCTTTGACCTGGGGTGGGGGTGGAGTCCACAAAGCCTATATGGAATTTGCTTTGGGACATCCTTTTCCCCCTAACAGAACTTGTGCTGCAGTGGCTGGTGATAGCTTTATAGTGCTGAGACTTAACCCCTTGCACCACCAGGGAGGCCCCTCTTTGGCACTTTTTTATAGTGGTAGTAATGTGTTTATCGTTGAAATGTTGGCACTCCTTACATATTAAGAAACTTATCCCGTGTTGCACATTTTTTTGCCTTTTTTTTACATTTGCGAATTTTATTTATGGTGGTTTATGATTTAAATCTGTGGTATCATGCCAAGAAAGGGCGTTCCCACTCTAATATTGTATTAATATTCCACATGTATTAGCTTTAAAACAATAAATTCTTAGTGATAGCTAGAAATTTGTAGTGAGAGCTAATAGTCATTGAGTGCTGATTTATGGCTAGCACTGTTTGAAGTGCTTTATGTGTACAAAATAATTTAATCCTCATAATTCTCTGTGAAGTTGGCTACTATTATGCCAGTGTTATAGATGAGGAAATGTTGGCAAAGAGTGGTTAAGTCATATGTCCAGGGTCCAAAGCTGGTAAGTAATGAAACTGGAGCTATAAAATGATGAGTTTAAGTCTGTCCATAATATTATCTCTCCCCCCCAAAAAAAAAATTTGGAAGGGGCATATCTTTTCAAGGAATATGGCAACTGCCTTTATTCATTTACTTAAAGTTCACCCCCAAAATATTTATTTTTTAAAGATTTATTTATCCATGCATATAAGAACCCGGGTATAGGCCAGATGTGTGGGAGGAGGAGAGGATTCACCAGAGATAGAGCAGGGAACAGAACAGGCATCTGACCAAAATACACTGCTGAGGGGAGCAGCGGGCGAGACAGGAGAGGCCATGTGGGTATCTCGCTGGCTGGCCAGGATCAAACCTGGGCTGCAAAGGCTGTGGACAGCTTCATAGTGTGGCGCTCAACAGCCTGCGCCACCAGGGGAGGCCCCCCAAAATATTTAGAATAATTTTAAATAAGATTGTTGTTTTCCCAAAGAATGTAAAAAAAAAGCCCAAATCCATTCTTTAATAAGAAAAACAATATAAATTTTTAAGAGAGTTCACAGAAGTGAAATGCACTTAAGTTCCTAAGGGAGCTGTACTTTGATGTGTGTCAAAAGTGAGTTAGACTTAGCCAAAAGGTAAGAATTTTCCACACTTTGGAGGACTGCGCTATAATTAAAGAAACATCTTCCACCCCAGGGAAGCCTGAGGGTCCCCAGCTCTTCATAGCCAAGAGCAGCTCTTCATAACCACAGCAGATGAACAACAGATTAATTTGACATGGAATTTGTGCTGGAATTACCACTTTGGCAGTGCAATTATTTTCATTTTGGTAGTGTAAATTTTTTCACTTAGATGACATATAATTTTCTCATTTTCTACACCAGGTTCCCAACACTGGTTCAGCTGATCAAGAGTTGAATGTAAGAAAAAATAAAGCCGGCATTGGACAGTGATGTCAGGGATTTTAGATACTGGCAATTTTAATCAAGGAACCAAGTTAGAATAAGAGCAAGGCTGTCATCTTCTAGTGAACTAGTCTTTCCTTCTAATAAGACCTATTAATACAAGCAGCTTAATTATCCTTGCTCTGAAATGTGATCGATTCTATGGGTCCAGAATATGCTCTGTGCAATTCACAGGCTGAACACCTGCATCAAGCAAGACACTATAGCCAGTGAACTGTGGTATAGACTTGGGGTCTCCCATTTCATCGTGGAAGTGCATGGATGTGTGCTCTAGAGAGGTTGGGATGAGTATGAAAAAAATGTGGTATAGCCAAAATAGTGCCTAAGGCATGGGATATATACAAGAATGCATATATGAGAATACTTTTCAGTGAGTAAAATAGGGTAATGAGCTAGGTCTTCTACTCAGGAATATTGCAGATTATAGTGAAATGGCTCTATACTCCCACCAGTCGGATTTCCTGATCCTTTCTAGATTTTAGGCATTAGTAAATCACTCAGAAGATCAGAAACAATAGATGAACACTCAGTAAGATGTTCACAATAAAAACTCAGCAATGGAAACCATCTGATGCGTTGGCTTACTCGGTCCTCCTTTGTGATTCTCTCCTTCAGGTTCAGGGAAGGTTACTGAGCCTCCTTGCTTTGTCTGAAAGGTAAGAAAGTAAGGTTGACCCTCTCTATCTTACACACCTACACTTTGACTCAAAGGCAATTTGATTAAGCCTCAAGTTGCCAAGTTGCTCCCATGCACCTGGGCTGACAAAATTATTTAATGCACAGTTACCTCTTCAGAATCGTTGATGGGGGGACTTGAAACTTCAAAGGGAGAAGAATGGCAAGGGTTATGGCAGTCATTAATTAGACTAAAGTTATCACTGTGTATTTTGCGCATAATGGCAATTAAAGTGAGGGTTTACCATAGTGATGTGACAAGGGCCATTTTCCAGGGTAGTGACTGAGGGTAAGCCTGGCAAAATGTAAACCAGTCAGCATTCTTGTTTGGTATACTGATGGTATCCTCTCTGGAGTTTTTTATTGGATGCTGTCAACATACATAAACAGAAGAAAGCCTGTATAAATGATAAAGTGCAACTTGAAATAATTACAAATTTTTTTAAGTTGATGAGTTATACCCTTCCTACAGCCTTTCAGATATTTAATATGGCTCTTTCTCCGTGTGGTATAGGCACAGAGCCTGGTCCTGCACTCAGCGCTGGCCTGCACTAGTCCTGCATGATGAGCAGCTCATCTCCCCCTTACTGTGTCCTTCAGTGGCTCCACATTGTCTTTCAGATAAATTCCAAACTAGCTCACAAGGGTCTTCATGACCTGACTCAGCTCCACTCCAACTCATCTGAAGAAACCCCTCTTTGTATCTCGGTCCCACCCATTGAACTACTTGTAAATCCTCTATAATTTCCAAGCTATTGCTCATGGCAAGCCTTTTGCTGAAATACCCCTCTCTACCTCCTCCTTTATGCCCTCAACCTCTACTCTCCTGCTTCAATAGCACCGACTTACCTCTTAGACTTATGCTCAATATCATTTCCCTCATGCTAGTCTTCCTCATCCTCTTGGGAGCTTCCAAAATTTCTTTAGCTCTCAATTATATTACTTGTTTCACTATATTGTAGTTATCTTTTGATGCCATTAAATGTGTTGATGCAAAAGAAATAGCGAGACTGTGATATAATCAGAAAAGCATTCATTCAAGAATAAGAATAGTGATTTGGCTGTACCTAGGGGCAGTCCCAAGGTGTGCAGCACCTGGATGTATATGCATCATCAGGGGAAGTGGTCTGAGTTGAATTAATTTGTTATGAACTCTTTGGATTGGTTCTTCTTTTCCTTTGCCTGTCCTTAATTGGTGAGCAGAAAGTCTCCAGACATAAGGCGGGAGCTATACTGTCAGATCAGATGCCTCCTTTGCCTTTAGTCACTGAATTTCTGAGTCAGCTTGTTTCATTTTCACCTAAAAGTCTCAACAATTCAGCTTAAAGACTTGAGTTTGTTTGATTCAAAGTACATTCCACAAATGTGAACCCAGCATATCAAAAAGCATATCAGTCTTGTTCATCACGTACCCCTGACTGCCGGCCACAGAGCCTGGAACATAGTAGTCCCTCAGTCAATATTTATTGACTGAAAGAGCGTAGATCATCAGAAGAATAAGCTCATGCTGCTAGAAGGTAGAGTAAAGAAATTATTACAATCACAACCACCAGTGCCCCAATAATCCTCCACCATGTTCCATTGGATTCCCTCCTCCTCCCATTCCTATCCCAGCTCTCTTCCTTTCTGGTTCCCCCAGTTCTGCAATTTGTTGTCAAGAGTTCATTGTTGGTTTAGTTTTGACTGGTCCTTTGTTATGTTTCTCTATACATTTGTAGAGATTTAAGCCCTTAACCCTCAAGGCAGATGCAACTATATAAAACCTAAAAAAAAACATAATTTAAAAAAAAGAGAGCGGCCTCCCTGGTGGTGCAAGGGGTTAAGATGCAACCTATGAAGCTATCCACAGCCACTGCAGCATGAATTAAATCCCCAGCTAGGGAGCAACCCACATGGCACAGCAGATCTCTCCTGCCTTGCCCACTGCTCCCCTCAGCAGTGTATTTCAGTGTAGATCCGCCTGTTCTGTTCCCCACTCTCTCTGGTGAATCCTCTCACCACCCCACCTCTGGTCTGCACCCCAGTTCTTATATGCATAAATAAATAAATCTTTAAGTAAACAAACAAACAAATAAATAAATAAAAGAGAGAGAAAAAAATGATTGCAAGCTATTACAAGGTTCTGATGACCTAAAAGTAGCTTGAGGGACATCAGAATTGACCAGTTCTCTTCTTTCAGGCTTCCCTTAGGGCATGACGCCTTTGTGGAAGAGAACACAAACAGAACTTAAAAAAAGGAGCTTGTGTTTAGGTAGGGAACTCATTAGCAGAATTGCAGAATCTTGTCTCTGCACAGAAGCTTTCCTCCTGGTTCCCAGAAGCCCAGAGGCTCCATGAGCTGGTGTTCTGGGTCAGGGCAGGATCTCACCCACAGGACTGAGCAGCCCGGGGCCATAGGAATAGGCAAAAGTGTTGTCTCTCTCAGGACTGTGGATGGCTACTGCTGTAGTGAACACCCAAAAGGAAGGTTTCTGGGTGCAGAGGCAGACTGCTGGAATCAGACATGGTACTTGCTCCCTGTATGATCAAATAAAAATCCATTTTTAATCAGTGAGAATATGTTTTGTCCAAGGGCATATGGTGAGGAACAGTCTGGTCTTGGAAAGTGAACCCAGCCTCCTGTTCCTCTGATACAATTTTGATACCAGCCTCAAAGAGAAACTACGATGTCCCTGGTATGTGGGGCGCTATAGTTAGAAGTCTTACCATTGTGGTGTGCTTCAGCATGTCAAACGTGGCTCTCTTTACCACCAAACTGGTCATCATGGAACGACCATGTTTTGGATTCCAGGTATGCTTATGGCATCAATGTTTTTTTTTTTTTAAGATTTATTTATTTGTTCATACAAGACTTGGGGTACAGGCCAGAGATGCAGGGGGTGAAAGGATTCACCAGAGACATAGTGGGGAACAGAACAGGCAGGTTGACCAAAGTACATTGCTGAGGGGAGCAGCGGGCAAGACAGGAAAGGTCTGCTGTGCCATGTGGGTAACTCCCTGGCAGGCCAGGGATCAAACTTGTGCTGCAGAGGCTGCAGATGGCTTCACAGTATGGTGCTTAACCCCTTGAGCCACCAGGGAGGTGCCAATTATGGTATCAAAGTTAAGTCTCTTGAAAAGGTCAGTGTTCCATCCAATATGGAGGGATCTCATTTACAGGCTCATGCACGATGTGAATTTGTCCCCCGAGGCTGGGGGGGGGGGTGGTTCAGCAGCTCAGTCTAAGGCTGCCAAGAGGCCCCCAAGAGAAAAGATGTTCCCACTCCCTTCTCCTAGGCAGTGAAGGATGGACCTCGGTGCCCCAGAAGAAAGATTCTGAAGGGTCGCCACAGATGACAGGGAGGATGGCCCAGGACAATCTGAAGCACATTCCTATTCTTTTTTTTGTGTGTGTGTCTTCAAGAATAACTTTAATCAGTTTCCCAGATAATTTCTTTTTTTTTATAATAAATTTTATTTTTATATTCCCCATACAATTGCAACCCCCCATTCTGACCCCAATCCCTCCCCTCCCACCCCCCACCCCCCAAAAAGTGTCTCTGGTTCATAGTTTTTTGTTGATTTTGATTTTCACTTTCTTATAGTTATTCATTTTCCTGGTCCCTTATTTAAGTTTTCTAGATTCCTGCTATGAGTGAGACCATCCGGTATTTTTCTTTTTCTTTTTGGCTTATTTCACTGAGCATGATCCCTTCCAGTGCCATCCATGTTGCTGCAAATTGCATGTGTTTATCTTTTTTGAATGCTGAGTAATACTCCATGGTATATATGTACCACATCTTCTTGATCCAGTCATCTATTTTTGGGCATTTGGGCTGTTTCCAAAGCTTAGCTATTGACAGGGAGGATGGCCCAGGACAATCTGAAGCACATTCCTATTCTTGAGTGAGGTGATAGCTTCATGAGTACAAAATAACACTTGTAATATTTGCCCCTCCCTCCCAGCTCCTCCCTCCCAGCTCCCTCCCAGGAGACACGGAAGTGCCTCATAGTTCTGCCTTGAGTGTAGAGTGAAGAAATGACCACGGGGTTCCTTTGATGTCCAAAGGTGGGAGCAGGATGTCTTTGTCGATGTAAGGGCTTCCCGCACGTCTCCAGAGCCTCTCTGAAACAGCTCCTCGGGAGAAAATGGCCTGATGCCTTCCCACAATAGATTGGTGGCTCCAGCTCTGATACTTTGCAGTTTATTATCTCTCCTCTGAGCGGTGGCTTTGTCATTGGAACCTACGGCTTGTTTGTGTTTGTTCTGAGTATTTTTGATCTCTTGATTATTCAGGCATATTTTTTCCTTAGGAGTGAAGGTTATCATCAACTAGATAACTATTTCCCATCTTGTAATGATTATAGCAGTTACATACAGAATTCTCCCTCCTTTAATTAGCTTCTGATTCACCTAATAAATATTTACTAAGAATCTTCGCTAGAGTCTAGGAGTTGAGATGAATAAAGCAGAACCCCCTTTCTCTTGGAGTTTAGAGTCAACTGGAGGCAACAAATGTAAAAACAAGTAAGTACATTATAGCGCAGCAACTATATTACAGGAAGGTTTCGAATAGACTTTCTAATGAAGTAGCACAGAGAACAGAGGGACAGTCTTCCAAAAGGGCAAGGAACATATGGTTTTGAGGATGAGAAGGGAGCATGCCAGGGGCAGGAAATAGCATTTGGAAGGTGGTCATACTTTATTTTATATTGATCATCTTCTCAGACATATTGATCTTTCTGTATGACACTTATTGTGCTTTTTTTTTTAAAGATTTATTTATTTATACAAGAACCGGAGTACAGGCCAGATGTGCAGGAGGGTGAGAGGATTCACCAGAGACAGAGCGGGGAACAGAACAGGCAGACTGATGAAATACACTGCTGAGGGGAGCAGCGGGCGCGGCAGGAGAGGTCTGCTGAGCCATGTGGGATTCTCGCTGGCCATCCAGGATGGAACCGGCGCTGCAAAGGCTGCGGACAGATTCACAGTGAGGTGCTCAACCACCTGCGCCACCAGAAAGGCCCCATTGTGCTTTTATAAAATAAAACTTCCATCCAAACACAGTATTTTCCAAGTTACCAAAAATTATTAAACAGCACCAGACTGGGGATCAGCTTCCATCACAGGAGCCCTGGATTTTCACTCACTCCTGAGTAATTACATTGGAACTTCACGACTCCACAGTGTTGATGTCCCTGCCCCGTGTTGGTGTTGAGTGGTCCAGTGTCCAACAGGGCTCTTCCAGTGCTTCCAGGAACAGAATACACATTGGATGACATCCTAGATAGTCCCATTTTGAAGTGAGTTTGGGACCTAAGTGAGTCATACTGTTGGGAAGCTTTGGAGTATTTTGAATTAGTCATCCACCGCAGACGAGCTTCAGATCTTCAATACCGCTGCTTATTTTTGTCTGCTTGATCAGGTTCAGAGAGGACTGTTTTATGTCCACCTTAAATTATTAATCATTTTCTCCTTGTGCTTAAGTCTGTTGCTGTTTTTTTTTTTTTTTTCTATTTGGATGGTGAACTGTTTGAGGAAATATGATTACAATGGTTATGGCATCTTCCTCTTTTTTCCTTTACCATTTTCCTTTGAATTTTATGGTAATTTGGGTCAACAGGTGTATGATAATCTGGGTCATCAGTTAATTATGATAATTTGGGTCATCAGTTAAGATTGTAGCCCAGCCTCCTTTCTAATTGTATTTGCATGGAGTCTTTTTTTCCAACTTTTAACTGTCATTTGTTTATGTCCTTTTAAGCAAACCTCTTAGAAACATGTAGTTAACTAATGATAAGAGACATAGTTTTAAGACAGGTTTCTGTGATTTAATTTCATATTTTCCCATTTAATGCACTTTCTCCTTTCCTGAAGTCCATTGCACAAATCAAGTCTCCTTCAGTTTCTTCTGAAGAAATAATAGGTTCATATCGTAATTGAGAACTTTCATTGACTCTTTAAAACTTATCATTTCTATATCTTACAAAAACAAGACAAGTATTTTATCATATTATAAATGCCTTCATTCCCTCCAATCTCTCTTCATACCATGATGTTACTATTGTCTAGATTTTTAGTTCCTAAATATTAAGGATATACTTTGTCTTTTGTCTTTTCTTCAACCCTGCCTTTTTTTTTTCTTGAAGCTGAAATAAAGATTACCAAAATACTTTTTCCTTTTCCTGCTCTATTTTTTAAAGCATCAATCTGGTTTTTTTTCTCTTCTTATTTAAGAATTTTTCCCTAAGTGTTTTTGGTGTGGATCTTAGTGTGGCAAGACATCTGACATCTTGTATGTTGGAAGAGAGTTTTGTCTCAAATTTAAATGATAGTTTGGGTAGCTAAAAATTCTAGGATCCATGACCATTGAAAATATCACTGTGATACCAGAATAGTCTTGGGTTCTTGGTGCTGCCTGTCACTACAGAAAGCCAATGAGCAGAGACAGTAATTGAATCTACAAGTGTTTTATTTTTCAAATCACTGGTCAGTGATCTGAGAGAATGGTGGGCATAGCACCCTGACAAAACCATCCTGACATCTCACCTTGAGCTCACCTTTTTAAAATGTGTTAGACAGACACTCATAAGCAAACATCCCAGCAGAACAGCACAGCACAGTTGATGTTCCTGGTATTAATCACATTCAGCCTCTGATTATCTTGAACCTGGTACATTAGTGTCTGGCACTCTTTTAGGCATCATTGAGGCAGGAATTTCAGTTTAAAACAAGTTTTAGGGCCTCCCTGGTGGCACAAAGGTTTAAGTCTCAGCACTACGAAGCTATCTGCAATCCCTGTAGCACAAGTTCAATTCCCAGCCAGGGAGCTACACACATGGTGCAGCAGACCTCTCCTGACTTGCCTGCTGTTCCCCTCAGCAGTGTATTTGAGTCAGTCTGCCTGTTGTGCTCCCCACTCTGTGTCTGATGACTCCTCTCAACACCGGCCCCTGCATCTCTGGCCTACATCCCACCTCTTGTACACATACATAAAATAAATCTTTAATAAAAAAAAAGAGTTTTAGTTTAAAGAAAACAGATCCTTAGTCATATAGTGTGTCCAGCGTAGGCTCTATGTGCAGATTCCTATACCAGGTAGGGTATAGGAATATACCCTCCTCCTTAACCCCCTCCTTAACCCCCTCCCAACTCCATCATCTTACATCTAACATCTACCACTACTACTATAGGTTCTGACATTTATTCTACTTCATTTATAGGTTATGTGCTTTTTTTCTAAAGAGAACAGAATTTTCTCCTGGATTTAATGTTAAGTTTTACTCTGTTTAGGAATGGATCTATCCTTATCTCTCTTGCTTGAAACTTTTTTTAATTCTGAGAAATTATAATTTTTGCCCTTCTGTTTTCTTTTTCTGTCCTTCTGAAATTTATATTATCAAATATACCTCTATTCTCCATATTGCTTGGCTTTTCTTTTATATTTTCTTTTATATTTTTCTTTTATATTTTCTGCATCCAGCTTTCTTTTTGTTACATATTGCATATACACAATCAATAGCTTATACTTTTACTTAGTCCTTGTGACTGTTTCATTCTGTTGCCTTGTATTTATCTTAATAAGTAGAGCTGGCTTACTTATTTTAAATGTTTTAGATGTCAGTTTCAGTACCTCTACTTTGGATGGTATATTTTATTCAGTATTTTGTCTCTATTAATGGTGTTTGTACTCCCCAGTGATGGAATTGCTATCACTGTAAGGGAGCTTATATTTCTTTGGGAGAATTACTCTGGGAATTATTTTGATAAAGGACCAAAAGTCAGCTTAGTCCAGGAGAATTTAAGGATAGAATCGGGGAGTAAACCCTGAGGCCAGTGGAACCTGAGGCATCAGTCGCTCAATCGCCCCCATCCCACCATACTCCTGCTCAGGGTTTCACTTATAAACTCTTAGGGTGGATTTCAGATGTCAGTGTTCAACAAAGTCACCTGGAGAGCTTATTATATCGCAGGTTGCTGGGCGCTACCCCAGAGGCTCTTGCATGGTGTAGCCATCTGTATTTCCAGCAAGTCCCCATGTCATGCAGATGCTGCCACACCAGGGACTGCTTGGACAAGTGCTGTCTTAGGAAGGCATGGCAGCGGGAATAGGCGGCCTCTCGAAATTGTTAGCCCCTAGTCACAAGAGCAGGGAGAGGAGAGGAAGTGTGAGTAATCGTCCAAGGGTCGCTGACCGCTCCCCCATCTTCATGGATGTTCCAGTCCAGGGCGTTTTACTGCCAGGTTACTAACTCATAACACCCTTATGTCCTGGGCCTGCTGCAGACATCGGGGGCACCAAGGGGTGGTTATCTACCTTCGTGAGGGAGGGAGAAGAGTGCAAGGAAAGTGTTCCTCTGTCCCTCACCTGTTTCCAGCTGCCTTCTTGGTGTCCCCACACTGGGCATCAGACGGACTCCAGTCTCTTCCAGGATTTCTCACAGGTTTGTTTTTATTTTTGGTTGTGAATTCCTCACATTCATTCTTTCAAGTCTTTTTGACAGAGTGAGCAGCACCCTGTGCAGCTCGCCAGTTTAAGCTCTGATGCCATCTTCATTCAGAATTCAACGTTTTCTTCTTGAGGTTTAACTAGAGACAGAAAAGGCACACGTGAGAGGAAGCAGGAGAATAATGACATATCCATCCTGAGAGAGCCACTCATGAATAAAATGTCTGCAGGACAGGAAGGTTTATGCCCAGTGTGTTAGAAAGTCTTGACATTTTATTCAGGAAAGAAATATCATCTGATTTACATTTTAAGAAGATTATAGGCCATCTTGTAAAGAATAGATGGTGGTTTTATGAAATTTAAAGCAGGGAGACCAGCTAAAAGGCTAACGTGTTAACCTAAAAGATTTAATTGTGGTTTGGACTATGGTGCAATGAAGATAGAGAAGAATGAATTAAAAACATATTCTGGTGAATGCATAAATAAATGATGGTACGTTCAGATAATGGAATGCTATGTAGAACTGAAAAGAAACATATTATCAAGCCATGAAAAGACATGGAGATAACTTAATTGAAACTAAGTGAAAGAAGCCAGTCTGAAAAGGCTATATTGTGTGATTCCAACTAAATGACATCTGGAAAAGGCAAAACTATGGAGACAGTAAAACAATCAGTGGTTACTAGAGGTCAGAGGAAAGGGAAAGATGAGTAGCTGGAGCCTAGGGGATTTTTAGGAGAGTGAAACTATTATAGGATACTGTAATGTTGGATACGTATCAGTGTACATTTGTCCAAATCCATAGACTGTGCAACACCAGGAGTGAGCCCTGTTGTAAACCACAGACTTTGAGTAACAAAGGATGCATCAATGTTGATTCATCACTGGCAATGAATGGACCACTCTGGTGGGGTGTGTTGTAAGCAGGAAAGGCTATGCATGAGTGGGGCCAGGGAGCACTGTTGACCCTTAAATGCAGGAGTCAGGGGCACCCACCCCCAAAAAATAAAAAATCCATGTATAATTTTTGACTTTCCAAAAGATTAATTGTTTGTTGTTGACTAGAGAAGCCTTACCTATAACCTAACTAGTTGATCAGTACATATTCTGAATGTTATATATATTACATGCTATATTCTTATAACATTAACTAGGAAAAGAAAGTTATAAGAGAAAACACATTTGCAGTACAGAACTGTATTATACTATAAGTCTACATGATCTGTCTACAGGAAAATTCTTGTATAAGTGGACCAGTGTCATTCAAACCCCAGTCAGCTGTGATTGGGAAATCTCTATAGCTTCTGTTTGCTATTGCTGTAAGCCCAAAACTGCTCTAGAAAAATGAAGTTTCTTTTATATGAAAGCATATACCAATGGACTGGATATAGGAATGAGGGGAAAAAAGGTGAATTTGGGCTTTTATCTTAAGCAATATGACAAACTGGCTCCATTTATTGAGATGGGCAATCTGGGAGAATCAAACAGGGACATGGGGTAAAGGTAGGGATTGGATGGGTGCAGAAAATCAGTGGTCCTATTTAGTACATGTTAAGTAAGATGCTTAGTCATCCAGTGGAGATGTCAAATAGGCAGTTGTCTGCACACAGCAGAGTCCAGTTGCAGATACACAGTAGGAGGCACCAGTTCAGAGATGGAGGAAATCATCCAAGGAATTTGTGAAGATAGACAAAGTGACTTTCCAGTTGTTTCAAGCTTCTCAGAGTCTGTTTTCCCCAAAGTCCAATCTGGATTATTTAATCTTCCTCCACAGCATTGACATTTTCAGTTGGTATGTGTCATTAAAGATTTAGTAATGGTTTCAGAGCATGGTGCTATACCCACCAGCTGTTAAGATTTATTCCCAGTGACAGTGACACTGGAGCTGTGACATTACATAAAGGTCTTCAACACAGAAATCTAACCCCAAGGGTTCCTAGGCAGTTGTTCTCCCATCCTTCAGCTTGTCCCTGATGATTTACTCCTAGAACCCCAAGAGATAATCCTGAACCCGTAAATTCCTGCCTGTCTGTTTCATATGCTCTTTTTCCCTCCCCTTGAAAAACACCCTGGTCTCATGACTGACATTTGAAAGGAATGTGAGTGGCTTCACTTCACTGGCCAAGTCCAGCAGAATCAATAGCAGCTCTCTTTGTTTGAAGAGAGAGATTGTGTTGAATTTTCCTTTCAAAGACAGTCCAATAAAGACACACTTAAAATGTAAATTACAAAATACTTTCTATTGTGTCCTCAAAATGTCTGATGACTGTCCAGAACAGTGCAGTCTCAAGCAGACTGGGTGGTACCTAGAAACCAAATGCTTTCCTCAGGATTATGGCAAACACGTGCAGCAGGTGGCATGTTGTGCCTTTCTCCAGTATTCATTTCTCCTCTACTTCCCATCAACCATGGATTTTCTGCCATGAGAGCTTCCAGGGCTACTGCTGTGGATCCAGTACAGCCTGATCCTCTGGTGTTGCCCCCAGCCCACCAGCCCATTTAAAACAAAGTGCAACTGGCCTCTTAAGTATTTACCTAAACCCAACACTCAAGCTTGACAAGGACTAGGGAACTAGATCTGTTCTCTAAATGTTCAGTGAATTGTCTGCATTTACATTTTGGTCAAATGTCAGAGCTGGCTATCTGCATTTCCTGAGGTAGGATATTTGTGAATGTAATTTTGTTGCAGGACAGGGGGAGGGGAACCCCAGGTACCCCCCCAAAAAATTTGTCTGATCTAGATAGGCTCTACCACCTGCCCCATCAAGACAAAACATAATCTAGTGCATAAGACCTTTAATGGAGAGGAACTTTAGTACCATTAGTGTGTGATAGAGAGAAGAGAAGGGAAAAATTAAATAGTTTTCACATGAAACACTGGAAGTTACCCAATCCCTCATGGGTAAATGCATAGCCAAACAGGGTTGACCCTAAGGGCCACTGAGGCCTGAAATCTTCCCACAAGTCTAAGGCACCTTCTGATGGGGACCCATAGGAAAGGGGCAGAAGGGGCCAGGCAAGTCTGGAAGGAAGAGAACAAAATCAACATCAAGATAAAGGCTGCCTGGTGCATGGGTTAAAGTCTCAGCTCTATCAATCTATCACCAGCCATTGTGAAATGAGTTCAATCCCTGGCCAGGGAGCTGACCCACATGGCATGGCAGACCTCTCCTGACTTGCCCGCTGCTCCCCTCAGCAGTGTATTTCAGTCAGTCTGCCTGTTCTGCTCCCCACTCTGTCTCTGGTGAATCCTCTCACCCCCCTGCACCTCAGGCCTACACCCCATTTCTTGTATGCATAAATAAATAAAACAAATCTATATTAAAAAAAAAGGTTGCCATTGTTAACCTCCCCACAGGTCTCTCACCTACATCTGTTTCAAGTGTCTCCTTCCATATCCCCCTAGGTTGAGGGGTAGAAAGGCCTGGTGACTTTGTAGTCAGTGCTGTATCATTATCTCATACATTTACATCAGGGTCACGAGTCTATATTTTGTCTAATTCTGTGGTGGCCAAGTATATGTAAATGAGCTCTATGTGATCCCAAGATTTTTTTGTAATACTTGCTCACTTCATTTCTCCTTTACTTCCCATATTTTCCTTCACTGAATAAGCTCATCAGAATATACCTCATGTCTACAACACTGAAGTCTGCCACTGATTAAAGGTATCTAGGCCTGGAGAACATTCCAGGAACATGGAGTAGTAGCGGTGTAGTTTTTTAAAGTCTGTCTTTACCACTTCATTAAAATTTGAAAACAAGATAGCAAAGACAAAAGGCTATGGACATGTGTAAAAAAAACAAATCAATCAAACAAACAAATAAATGAAAAGATCCCCAGGACGTAGGCTAATAGGCAGATAGTCTAGATATTCTCTAAAGGACAGGCCATTTTAAGAACTGCACAAAAACTAGATGGCCTTTTTCTCAATTCAACATCAGGTCAGTGCAAGGGACATAGGTAAGAAGAAATGAAGGAGCTGGAGTTATGGAGTCCCTAGAAATGCTTGTAAATGGACCACCAGGACCCCCTCTTAGGATAGGACTCTCACAGGAACTGCTGCTGGGGAAGAGTCAGAATTAGCATTGGGACAAATGGCAAGGAAGAAAAAGAGAAATTCCAGAGCCCAGCTGCAGAGGGGTGCAGAGCCAGGAAACCCCAGAAAGCAAGCTGCCATTTATGTAAACTATAAAAAAAACAACAGAAGGAAGTTCTGTATAGAGCAAGAGAGATTTTTCTGAATCTCATCTCATTCTAAAAGTTCCTGAGAATTAATTTTACATTAAAATCAGCAACAGAGAGATACTGAAGTCAAATCCTCTACAAAGTTATTGAAAGACAAAAGAAACTAAGAAGCAGAATAAAAACCCTACACAATAAAAGAGAAATGGAAAGAAATGCCCACAGACAGAACAGAACTCTAACCTAGCATTTCCAAATGGTAGAAAATTATGTGAGATAAGTCAGAACATAATCAGAATTAGCAAAACTCAGAAATGAAAAGAACAAATTCACAGAATTACCTATAACAGAAAGTCTTTTTAGAAATTAATATTAATCGAGGAGAAACATAAGAACAGACAAAGCTAGCATAATGTCTTCTGAAAAATAGAATGTAAAAATAAGAGAAAAAATGTTAAAAGTGAAAAATAAATGAAAAAGATAAAATTTGAGAGACAATGGCAATTATTGATCATTGACACAAAAGATCAAAATATCCCTAATAGAAGTTCTTAAGAAAAAAACCAAAGTGATTGGAACAGAATACCCAAAACTAAAATTCAAGACTTTCCTGAAATAAAGGAACCGTAAAAGTACATGTGAAAGGAGAATACTTATATCTTGAAAGCAATGATTCCAGAATAGCCAACACCGATGTCGTTTCTTGTAAAATGACTGGATGTTAGAAAAGAAGAAAATGAATCATTTGAGTTTAGGATCTCTTGCTGACATGTCAGACACCATGACAAGGCTGGGGGGAGATTGTGGGGAGCAACCTGTACCCACAAAGTGCACTTTAATAGCACCAGCTGTCCTCATTTTTGTGTTCAAGTCCTCCTTACGACATCCTTCCTGAACCTACTGCTTCCTGTTTGAGGTAGTTTGTCTCCTGAAATGAATGTAATGGCTCCTGCACTATGTTATTGTTCTTCCCATCCCCACTGAAAAAACGCCCAGTTCTTCACTTTCTAGGAAATTCTTATAAAATGGCTCAGAAATTTTCTCCACCTCAAAGCTTCATTTGAGTGACTCTTCCCCAGTTCCACTCACTTTTGACTGGTTTGATGCTGCTGTAATTTAACAGAGAAGAGTCACATTAGGTTGAAAAAAAAAAAAAAAGAAAATGAATCATTTGAGCATTTACAAAGGAAAAATACTACACGATTTAGAAGGGAATGAAAAATAAGCTGTCATCAACTTTTTGACAACAATGCCCGAGAAAAATTGAGTATGTAGTTATCTACTCAAGTAAAAAAAGTTACCTACTCAAGTAAGTAAAGAGCCAAGGATTTTGTATCAACTATAAAGGACACAAACTCTTACCAACATGCATGAGAACTCAGGGAATATGCTCCCATGAATACTTCCTGAGGAATCCTCTAGAAAAGTATCTTTAAGCAACCAAACAACCAGAGAAACGCTGAGATAAGGACTGGTATTAATCATTAAACTAAGTTGGGAGTAAACTCAGAGCATATAGTATATATTCTAACAAGGTAGAAATAGTCCAACTATAAAAATGAGGAGAATGGGGGAGAACACACCTCACAATGTGTCAGTGTTTTCAGTAATCACATAGGAGCTACTAATATTGTTCAGTAACTTGTATGTATGTAATATAAAATAAAACAAGTGAATAATTATGATATGTGACATTTTAATTCTATCATCCGCTGTAATCTTTGAAAAGCCGCATTCTTAGTTAGCAAGAAAAGACATCAGATATAACAGAAACCAAAACAAAAGCCCTCAAACCTTGGATTTGAAGTCTCAGTATGAACTTGAGATATTTTAGGTATGTGTCCACCTATCTAATTACATACAAATAATTTAATATGCAAGAAATATACAAGATAAACATGGGATCTTTTCTAATCTTAAATAGTGAGAGAGCTACCAGACTATGTGGGTCCATGTGAATAAATTCAATGCTTGACTTCCTCCTCCAAGAAAATCTAGCCATCATAACTTAAATATTTTTTAAAAAAATCACATCTTTATCGAATTTCCTTGTACTTTCTTTCATCTCAACAATTTTTATTTTAATACATGGGACGGGGTGCCACCATAATCTTTTTCGTGATTCTATTTCTTTTCTTTAATTTTTTTTTTACTTTCCCACCTGCCACCCCAAGTCCATGATTATATTTCTAAAGGTTTTAATCCAGCTGCTTCCAGCCTATCCAAGAGCCCTGATGCAGCAATTAGAGGGGCCCCCGCATGCTGTAATGACAAAAGAAACCCACCTAGGTCAAAATGAGCCAGTATAGGTACAATTCATTTCCCTGTTATTTTAAAGACAACTTTATTTCAGGGAGAAACATTATTTTGAGACAAACAGTCCAATAGAGGTTTCTTCTGGAACTAGTTCCCTGCACCCCCTTTTAAAAAAAGAGTCTTGATAAACTTCCCTGTCCTTCTAAGTGAAAACTGTTATCTAGTTGATTATTTTGTATGTTGAATCAGATAGTTCATTGACTTCTATGCTTTTTCAATTGTTATCAAAACAAGGTAAGTGATTGGAATTTAAATTGGAGTCATTTGCCAGTACTATCACTGGTAATAACAGATTTTGAAAAATTGTTTTTCTCTCATTCCTAATTTGAGCCCATTCTTACAGTTTTAAAGACTGTCCTTTCTTTATACTAATATTTCCACCAATGCCTAGCTCATATTCTCATGACCAATACTTCCAGAGGCCAGATATCCATTTTCACATAGTTAATTAACCATCTCTTAGGTGCTAGTATTTTGGCCAAGTGAAATATCTTGGATTCATTTATAAACCCAAAAGACCCTAACACATAAGTTTATGTGATTCTTTGAATTAGGTTGTCTAATGAGTTTTACCCTTTAACATAGGCTTTCTCCTACTCTGGGGACCAGTGGTGACCTGCAGCGTAAAGGGAGCTTTGGTCCTGCCCACTACCTGCAGCCTGCTTTGTTCTGAGCACCAGGGGATTAAGAGTACACCCCCCCACCACCTGATATTCTCATTTAATCTCTCTAGAGTAAGCTCTAAAATGACATGTTTTTAGAAGTTTTCCCAGCAGGTTTTCCCAGTTCATCTGAGACCCAGCAGGTTTACTGGTTCCACGACTGGACTGGAGGATCCACAAACCTCTTATAGGTGTCTGCTGAACTGCTGGCAGGTGTCCATGCACTTGTCTAGCTTTTTAGGCAGCAGAGGCCATAGTTCTCATGAGACTCTCAAACGAGTCTGCAGCCCATAAAGGGGCATGAACTCCTGATGTATCAAGAGCGTCTCCTCCATGGGCAAGTCCCTTGTCATGTCCCCACTCCTGCGTTGGGCTGCTCTCTGCAGTGCTGACCAAGCACTTCTGCCTTCTGTTGGACTCTACCAATTCAGGTCTCAATGGCTCACAGATCTACTAAGTGGACACCTGCTTCTAATTAATAACAGGCAGCTTGATTACAATGCTAACAACAACAAAACAAACACTTGATTACAAAGAAGAGGGCAGTGTGGAGAGGATTGCAAGCAAGCCTCTTTCAGTTACCTGCTCTGTAGCATCCTCTCTGTGAAGCTTGCCTGACTCCAGAAAATGCACGGAGAAAATATAAAAACTTCTCATGTCTGTGTTTTATATTTGTTCAGCTGAGTAGCGCATATTCTTGGAGCAGATGACAGAGACTTGTTTGGTAACCAATCCATAAATATAAACAAAGAACCTAGTTGATACAGAGTTTGGAAATGATTATGATCGGGTCACTAACTGCCAAAAAGATGATAATGATGATGATAATTCAGGAGTGGCCAAGGCAGTCTAGAATCCCAACTTTAAACAAGTTAATTTCTCTGGGGCTACACAAGATCTGGCAAATCTAAATCATGGAACATGCCCCCGAAGGATGATGAATTGTAATAAGTATCATTTATTGCCCTCCAAATGCCAGGTCTTTATGCCAAGGATTCCTCTCTTTGGAATGGCAGGGTTAGAATGAACCAGGAAAGTGGAAAAATTACCAAAGCCACACCAGTGCCCCCCAAAGGGTCCTAATCACCCCCTTGGTGTTTTTTGATAAAGCAGACTGCAGAGTGGCATGCAAGGAAGACCACCAAGGCCACCACCAAGTCCCGGCAGGACTAGGAGGAGGGGGAATACTTAAAATTGTTAAAAAGAAAGTTATAGACATTCTAAATAAAAGATTAGTAAGTCAAACCCAGCTGTATAATAAGTCCTCATTTATCCGTTGATAGTCTCAGAAACTACAACTTCAAGTGAAACAAATGATGTAAATTGGAACCCATTTACAATAGGCTAATTGTAATAAACAAAAGTTAAGTTCTTATACATATAGTTGGTCACAACAATATTATCAAGCTTCTAAACAAAGTTCCCAAACACTTCCAATGTTAAGCAATGATTTGCATTCATTCATTCATTCATTCATTCATTCATTTTCCCACTCACTTTTTCTAGTTCAGGATCACAGTAAACTGGGGGCTCTCCTAGCAGCTCAGGACTCAAGGTGGGAGCCAGCCCCAAATAAGACACACACATATTCACACCCACTCAGACTGGAACCACTTAAACAGGCCAGTTAGACTCCTGTGCGCGTTTCTGGGATGTGGACAGAAAGCAGAGCACCCAGAGAAAAGCCACACAGACATGGGGTGAGCAGCCAAACTCCACACAGACAATGGCCCCAGCCAGGAACTAGTTTTTTTTTTTTTTTTTTCTTATCAGATGTTGAACAAATGCACGTTTCTGACAATTTCACTTGTAAATTTCAGGGTCTCAGGCACTGTTTTATGTTAAGATGATGGTAATCCAAAACAATGAAAATGATTTAATAATACATAAGAAAGAAGAGACAAAATTTCCTTACAGAAAAATTTGACATGATTTGAGGATCTGCAGTATATTTAAAAAGATAACATTAATATGAATGCGTAGGGCTAATCCAAAAATGCAAGTATCATTTGATATATTAATCTGTCAACAGTGAAAATGCATGATTCCCTTGTTAGATGCTTCAAAAGCATTTAATAAGATAACTGTCCCCAGTTTTATCAAAAACCAAAATTAAAATGCATACATTATGCAAAAATGAAAAATGATATAAGAATATATAAAACAAAATAATTAATTAAAAAGATTAAAAAAATTCTCAATAAATGCAAAATTAAAAAATATGTCTTCTATACAATGAAAATGTATGTGATCTCAAACCCAGAGAGCACTGGACCTTATGAGAAACAGTAGAGGTATCCCTGCCCTTCCTGAAGTAGAAAGCACCAAGGATGCCCACTATGATTATCCTTAGTTAATGTTGGCCTGAAAGTTCTGGCCAGTACGGAAAGGCGAAAAAGAGGTATTCACTGGAAGGGAAGCGGAAACATTACCAGTTGCAGGTGATGTGATTCTGTATCTGGAAAACCCAAAGGAACCAACTAAAATCTGTCAGTGTAACAGATTAGTAACATGCTGATAACATAGGAAGTGTGGGGAAAAAAACTATTATCTATTAAAAGTAACCAATTAAAAAATACATTAATTTTAAGTCTACTCAAAATAGCCACTAAATATAAAATGTTTAACTTTTATATAAACTGAACAAGTGGAATGGAGGACCTGTGACAATAAAACAACAGAGCAATGACAACCACAAAAGAAAATATGAATATAAAGTCTTCTCATCTTCTCCCGTTTATAGAGATGGCTGTGCTTACTTGAGTTTGTCTGATTTAAGTTGTGTTGAAGTTATGTATTGATAGTTAATCATGGATTTTATGAAGCAGAACCCGAAAAAAATCATTGGACAGCAAGAACAGGAAAAGATTTTCAGGAAACTTGGGAAAGAGAATACTAAAGGAGATGTTTACCTTGACAAATTTTAAAATAATTTTTATAAAATACTAACTACATATTGCTTAATGAAAAAGAATAAAAAGTGAAGAAAGGGATTTAAGAACATTTAAAAGTCAAATAAATGCTAACAGTTTCCTTAAAAATTTGATTGGGGAAGAATGGAATATTCAAAGATGAAAAAAATTGAACTGTAGTTCATTAGCTACACACACACACACACACACACACACACCCCACAACTACCCCTCCCCACAAAAGAATTGGTGTGTGGTAGGGAGCAGCTAATTTTTAAATGTGAAAGTGAGAACATAAAATTACTATAATTTTTTTTTATTTCTATGTTCTTGTAGGCAGTAAAACTTTTCTAAACATATCAAATGTCCAAATGATAAATACTATGATGATGACTATATCTAAAATTTTGAACTTCTGTTTGGTGAAGAATATCATAAGGAGAATTAAGAGATAAACAACAAATTGGAAACATTATCTGTAACTTATATTATAAAAACGTTGTCCTTAATATATAGAATTTTTTTTAAAAAAATAGGATAAATAGTACCCAAATGAATGCATTAAAATATACTTTACATTAACAATAATGAATAAAACAGATGGCATTTTCTTCATCTTTGATTGGAAAGGATTGCAAAAATTAGTAATGATTGTTGGTGAGAATATGATGAAATTGTAAATTATAGATGATGTGCAGGCACAAGTTGGTATAAATTCTCTGCAAGGCAATTTTGCAATATGTACCTGAAGCCTTTCAGAAGTGTACTCTAACCCATAAGAACCACTTCTAGGGGCCTCCCCTGGTGGTGCAGTGGTTGAGTGCTGGCCTATGAAGCTGCCCACAGCCTCTGCAGCGTGGGTTAGATCCCCGCCACCAGCAAGGGTCCCACATGGTGCAACAGACCTCTTCTATCTCGCCCGCTGATCTCCTCAGCAGTGTATTTCGTCAGTCTGCCTGTTCTGTTCCCCGCTCTGGCTCTGGTGAATTCTCTCATCCTCATACTCTTCTGACTGTACCCAGTGCTTGTATAAATAAATAAATAAATCTTAAAAAAAAAAAAAGAACCACTTCTAGAAATGTGATCTGCTGATCACCCAGGGTGCAATAGGGGGGTGCAAAAATGTTCAAGATTAAAAGACATATGATGTTAGGAAGGATGTGGAGAGGTTTTACCCCCATGCAATGTTAATGGGGATGTATAATGGGACAGCCACTTTAGGAAGCAGCCTGCCAGATCAACAAAGACTAAACATGGAGTAACCACATGATCCGGTGATTAGACTTCTAGTTGTATCTCCAAGACAAATGAACAGCCACTCGGCAATCTTGTACAGCGAAGTTCATAACAGTATTCATAATAGCTGAAAGGTGGAAATCACCCAAATCTCCACTAGCTAATGAAGGGACACAGAAAATGGGGTATGTCTATATCATGGTAATAAAAATAAGTGAAGGGCTGATAACACGCTGCAACATGGGTAACCTTCGAAACATGAAAAGTGAGGAAGTCTGCCACTAAAAAGCCACATATTGTATAGTGTCATTTATATGAAATGTCTGGAATAGGCAAATCCATGTAGACACAAGGCGATTAGTGGTTGTCTGGGCTGGGGATTTTGGTGAGAAGTAGAGTGACTCTAAAGAGTGTAAGGATTTGGGGTGGGGGATGCATTATGAAAATGTTCTGTGTTTATGGTGACAGTCGCACAACTCTATAAATATGCTAAACAGCATTGAAATGTACATTTCAGGTGGGTGAATTCTGTGATATGTGACTTATATTTCAATGTAACAGTTAGCAAAGAAAAAAAGTTCATAATGATTCTGCTTATCATAGGGGGAAATGTACATGTTTTATTTCCTCCCAAGCCATCATTATCTCAAGTCCAGATTACTGCAGCAGACTTCAAACTGGTTTTCCTTTTCATATTTTTGTCTCCAACAATCTATTTTCCATAAATTATGAAAATGCATATTAAGTGCCTGATGCATTTAAACCTAATGATTGTTGGTGGACAGTTTAGCCCCAGTGACCTGGCTATTACCTCTCTGACATCACCTCCTATTTTTGTATAGTTTGACTTTTCTTCATAATTTAAAAAGAAAAAGGAAAAGACCTAGTTCCGTTGTATGCATTTATGTCAGGAGTCCCTGATTCCGAAGCCATGGTGCTTGCAAGGATGGTGGTTTGCTCATGAAAGAATCTTGATTAGTTTTTAGCACCCATGTCCTCACACAGCGCCTGATCAAAGGGTCCTGTTTCCTCTGCCCATGGTTGTGTTTTCCATGTAATTTGGGTCTCAGAATCAGCAACCTCATCAGCTGGGACCTATATATATGCAGATCATCTGCTGGCTCCCCTCCATTCCCTTTATGAAGCAGTGTTTTTAATTTTTTTTTTAACATTCAGACCCGATCGTTCTGTTTCCTCGCCATAAATAACTGCCGTTGAAGACAAGAAAAACGAGAAATTATTTCAGGAAACACATTTGTTGACATATTTTTGGTTTGTGCCTCCATAATTTATTTTCTGTCCCTCACAGTAAAACGGCCTCTTTAACCTTGCTTGTTACCAGAGCCTGTTTCCCAGTCATTTATGAGTCGACTTAGTCAGCACCTCCTCCTGTTCCCTAAATCACAGCTGTGTCTTCTTTGGTCTCTGTTGTCTCTTGAGTTGAAACAACAGTCTAGATTTCAAGCAAGATTCTTACATTTGGAAAAATCTAGAGTAATGTGGGTAAGGGAACATCTATATTTTCTCAACTCTGCTTAACCATTTTGGTCTTTCCTAGCATCTTATTTCTTTTAACTAGGGTAGGTGCTTATTTCTTTCCACTAAGAAAATTACCTAAAAATAGCTTTCATGATTCCCCTTGTTATAAAATGAATATTGACTCACTGTGAAAATTTTAGAAACTATGAATACGCAAGTTTACTCATAACTCCAACAATTTGTCTACTCTTTCTACCCCCCCTTTTCTTATCTTTTTTTTTTCCTTTCTTATCTTTTATTTAAAATACATGTTTTACTTAGGGACATTTTTAAATTTACAGAAAAGTGGCAGGCATAGATACTAAAGAGAATACCATTTTCCCTTCATACAATTTCTCCAGGTGTTAAGAGTTTCTATAACCATGGTGTATTTGTCAAAACTAAGAGATAAACATTTACACAACACTGTGAACTAAATGCCAAATTTTATTTGGCTCTCACCGATTTTCCACTAAAATCTTTCTGTCCCAGCATCCCATCGAGAGTACTTCATTGTACTTAGTTATTATATGACCTTAGTCTCCTCAGGTCTATGCTGGATGGGGGAGTATGGACATACATCACCTCAAATTTTTCTGTAAGGAAATTTTGTCTCTTCTTCCTTATGTATTATTAAATCATTTTCATTGTTTTGGATTACCATCATCTTAACACAAAACAGTACCTGAGACCCTGAAATTTACAAGTGAAATTGTCAGAAACATGTATTCTGGCAGTTCTCAAGGTTCCTACCAGGAAATTTGAGAAGTTCAGAAAAATCCACGCTCCACTAGGGGTGTCCCCTCTGAATCATAGGTCTTGACACTTGTAAATGAAAGACGAACACACAAGTGACTGATAAAGATCAATAGCTTTGTCTGACCTGAAATTTTTTAGAATTTACTAAAAATCTTTCATGTTAAGAATAAGTGTGAGATTCAAAGTTGATTCATGAACTTTTCAAAGGTGACTCTTAAACCATTCCCTTAAAATATACCTTTAACAACTCAGTGCCTTTGCAATGTAGTGTAAGAACCTGGAAGGGGGTGGGGGGAGAGGGAGGGACACCCTGCCTTATTAAAATCAGAAGCCTAAAGGGAAGAATCTCTAGGCAGCTGGAGATTGTTTTCACCTCAGAAATCATGAACCAATTGGAAAGCTGAAGATGCATCTTGGCATTCTCATTGGCTCACACCCAAGAATGAGGCGGGGCTTTGAGTATAAAAAGAGGATGCTAGTCTCAGTTTCTTGATTGCTCTGGGGCTGGGCTCGGGTGTTGGGACTTCTACAGTCTTAGTGGAGGGGTCCAGCATTTTGGGAAGATAATCCAAAGTTTTATAGGCATGCTACCTGTTGAGAGTTTCTCTCATAGCTAGAGGGGGGTGAGTGGAAAGATACCAATTGTAGTATAAACTCTTGAGAAGAAATATATAGGTTTCAAGCTTCTATGCAAAAGCAAACTCAGTAATCTTAGCTAACTTGCTTCGTGAAAAGTTTCTAAATGGTCTTCTATCCTCACCTGAAATCCTAAAATCTCTATTGGGAAGAAACTATCTACAGTAAAGGCAGAAATGAGGGAAAAACTAGTTCCTCTGCTCCCCGCTAATTTAGAAGCTAAAGGTTGGATCAGCTTGGGTGATAACTTTAGCAGGAAAACACAGGTTGTTTCTTCGTCTACTCTGAAGGAAAGGCAAGGGAATCTAAGCAAGTAAATTAAGGAACTCAAGGGAGGGAAGCCAGTTGTCCTTTGTGATGTGCAAGTGAAGAAAAGCAAACTTTTTGAAAGTATGAGAAATTTTGACTAGCTTTCTTTAGAAGTGAAAGGTGAAGTGGGGGAAAGGGAAAGAATCTTACAACGGAGATTGAGGACCTTGAAAAACCAGTTCTGTGACAGACCAAAAATACTTCTGAAGGCATTTTATCAGCCAGCTCTTCTCTTCCTTCACATACAGATAAAGAAATTTCTCTAATTACTGGGGTTTCTAAAGTTTAGTTCTTAAAGAAGCTTAAGATTAAATCTTGAAGTTTGAGATTGCTGCTGTCCTATTCAAATCCTTTCTGAGCAGTAGACTCTTTGACTTGTTTAGTCTCTAGCATAAAAGCAACTCTGCAAAACCACTTCCAGCTAACTTACTGTAGTATAAACTTTTCAGAAGAAATATATAGGTTTCAAGCTTCTATGCTTAAAGCAAACTCAGTAATCTTGGCTAACTTTTGCTTCATAAAGTTTCTAAATGGCCTTTTATCCTCACCTGGAATCTTAAAATCTCTATTGGAAAGAAACTACAGTAAAGGCAGAAACGAGGGAAAAACTAGCTCCTTTGCTCCCTGCTAATTTAGAAGCTAAAGGCTGAATCAGCTTGGGCGATAACTTTAACAGGAAAACATGGGTTGTTTGACTACTCTGAAGGAAAGGCAAGGGAATCTAAGCAAGTAAATTAAGGAACTCAAGTGATGGAAGCCAGTTGTCCTTTGTGATGTGTAAGTGAAGGAAAGCAAGAATGGACTTCAACATCACATAGTTATCATTTTTTAAACTTCAGGGAGTTAGTCCTAACCATGCTTCTTTTGAAAGCATTTGTCTGTTATGAAGTAAACAAAACCTGTGGGCTGAACCTTGATTTCTACCTCCTCACCTCTGGTTCTTAAAGCAGATTTGTGCACCTGAAAGCACTTTTGTAATAACTGATGGTCAGAAGCATCTCCAGATGGGATAATGAGGAAATGACCTTCGGTTAGGTTGGTTACCTGGAGCATTGAATATTGAGGCTTCCCTGAGCTTGAGCCAAAAGTGCTTCATAGGGAAAGGGAATGATGTGGAATCTTTGGCCTTATCAGGAGCAGACTTGACCGCCATCTTGATTACAGATTTCACAGGTGTGCAGTTCTTGTATGTGAACCATATAAATCTGTCTTTAAAATTGCACTAATTAATCACTGAATAACATGGGTTTAGAGGTGTTGACCACTTTGCCAGTGGAAAATCCATGCTTGACTTGGCTTTCTATAAAAGGTTCTGGGCCTCCCTGGTGGCATTAGGGGTTAAAGACAGCACTATCAAGCAATTGGCAGCCACTGCAGCACATGTTTGATCCCTGGCCAGCCAGGGAGCAACCCACATGGTGCAGAAGACCTCCCATCTCACCCACTGCTCCCCTCAGCAGTGGATTTCAGTACATCTGCCTATTCTGCTCCCCACTCTGAATCCTCACTGCCCCCACACCTGTGGCCTGTATCCCTGTTCTTTCATGCATAAAAAATTTATAAAACAGGTTCTACATCCTAGGTTTTACCAACTGACCTTTGGATGCCAAAAATGAAGACTTTGGATAGAAAAACTGCATACGAGTAAACTTATGCACACTAAGTTCAAGCCTGTGGTTTTCTGGGGTCGAGTATACCCAAACACCCAGGTGAGCCAGCTTTAAGAAAAACGTGGAAAATGGAGGAAAAGGACAAATCAGGGCATGCTCTTTTGTCTATACTCATCCCAGTCCATAGGGTGTTAACTTTTTCTTGTACCTACAGAAGCAGGGCTCAAGGACAAGAGCGAAGTGCTTGCCTTCGCTTGTGACCCTGCCCAAGAGCTGTGTAGCTTGGGGCTGGCAACGCGCTTGACTAGAACTACTTACAGCTGAGGTCTGGGATAGTGAGCCTCTCCTCATTCCAAGCAATGCTGCTCGTTAGTGCTCACAACTGAAGCTGAATAAAGGAAACCTGACTCAAAGTGAAGCAAGAAAACCATGAAGGGAGATCTTGTGCACCTGGCCCTGCAGCTTACAGGACGCCTCCTTGGCAGTGGCAGTGCCCACATAGCCAATGAGAAACTAACCTTCCCACTCAGTGAATGGCTAAAAACAGCCTTTCCCACTTCCTTGTAAATGCTAATACAAGCCAATCTTTCTTTTGCCTCAAAACTTGCCTGTAGTTCCCTGTGGCTTGTCCTGGACTGTATTCCCTGTGCCATCAGCTCTTCTGCACAGGCTTTGGAGACCAGGAGTCTATCCTTTCTGGATCTGCCACTAACTCTGGGCACTGAGATGCCCCTCCTCTTCCTGCATGCTTATTGGCTGAAATACCATACCTGACTCTCCATCCCAGTCAGTATCTGTGCAGGGGTACCCAGAAATTGGGGGGTGGCTTTGCTCTGTCCTGGCTTCTGTCTTTGTCCCTAATAATCAAGGGCTCATAGCTGCCTCTTGGCTATCTTCCCCTGTAGTCAAGGTTCACCTTGGGGTGGGGGAAACCTGGAGAACCTCACTTAGTGACAACCAGGAGCATGCCCCTCTGAAGAGCTGCGGAGCCAGCCCCAACTGGGGGTGTGGACTCAGATGCAGCACTGAGCAGACTCCACAGTGAGGGCGCATGTCCGAGCTGGCTACATCTTCCCTCATGGGAGCTCAGTGTCTTTTTCCCACCACCCTCCCTCCCCACTCCAATTCCGTACCCCCAGGAGAGGGGGGGCTCCATGGATTCCAGAAATGCAGCTTGGATCTCTGGACCAAGGAATCCTCAGCAGGAAGAGGAGATGGCAAGGGAGTTGTGTCAAAAGCCTCTTGGCCTTTGCCCTTCAAGGAAGACTCTGCTGTGACACTGTCACTGGCCAGGGCTGGGTCCATCTTCTTGCCTCTTCACCTGGCACACCTCTCTTCTCCCGACCCACCCCGAGGGCCTCTGGAGATGAGATGGGCCTAAGCAGGTGAGGTTACTTCTGTCTTAAATTTTATAGGAAAAGATTCTCATCCGGCTTCTCTTCCTCTCTAGTCACCAGAGCCTTAAATACCGCAAGGTCTTAGGGAAAAAAAGACCAGGTGTATCCGTAAGAGTCACAGAAATTATTTAAAAACTCATGGCTTGCTGGGGCCAAGCCCTGGAGCACAGCCTGCGGGCAGCACAAGCTGCAGCGGGCGGTGGGCACTTTACCACCCACCGCCAGTGGCCTCACTGGGACCCAGGCTGCAGGCAAAGGCCAGCAGCGATGACTCCACAATGCCACCCAGGGCATGCAGCTCCTGGAGTCATCAGGGCTGCAAGGAGGAGCTCAGGGCCCAACGGGGGTGGGGAGGGGACAGCACTAGTGCTGTGGCTCCTCCAGCTGCAGGCAGTAGAGGGCCGTGGATTTGGTGCCTAAATTGTGGAATGGTCCAATCAGCCATAGGATTGAAAACAGTCCAATAAGACTGAAGGTGGGGGATCCTGAAAGAGGAATAAGGCAGAGCAGGAGCCAACCTGGGACTCACTCTGGGCTTGAAGGACTTTGGTCAGTAACTGAGTTTCAAAAGAGGAAGAAGCAATCAGAAGTCAACCTCAGAAAAGTCAAAAAGCTTTGCAGAGAAGATAAAACATGGAGGCCAGGCCAGCCGCACCTGCTTCTGGCCTACCTCTCATGCCGCCTTCAAGGAGCACCCAGGGCCTGTTGTCTCAAAGGCTGGTGGTGGTGGGGGCCTACAACTCTCAAAGAGCTGTAACACTAGAGACCGGATAACAGGCACTCTGTCTGGGTCACTGCTGAGAGCTGTTAATCATCCAGCACCGCCTTCTGGTGCCACTGCCTGTTGCCACCTGGCCCAGAGTCCAGTGCTATTCAGACTGTGGCTGTGGGCTGCTGCGGCATTGTTCAGTGGCCCCACCCAATGAGCACCTCCAGCTGTGGTAGGTTGGATCCTGGCCTGCTTGCCGCCTGCCATCAAGCGCCAGGCCCTCGTTAATGGTACAACACTACCTGTTTAGGGCTCCTGGACACTGGACACTATCTGGAGTGAGATTGCCAGTGGCCTGTGGCTTGGATGCTTTGTTTCCCTCTGCTCCCTCAGGGAACAACAGTGGGGTTGGAGCCTGAGTAGTCTTGCTAGTTGTGTGCCAGTGAATAAACCTACAGTGACCTCTATTGAGCACTATCCTTTTGAACCAGCTAAAGGCCCCCAAAGGCTCTGTTTCAGGAAGACAACAGATAAGGTGCCAAAGTTCTATGTAACACGCATGTCTGATGTCTGGGGTTCTCACTACATAGTCCCCTTGAGCATCCAAGGTTGAGGCAGTAGCTAGCTCTGGCTGTGCTCCTAGTGAGGAGGTACCCACATGCTGCATCGAGAATGTCCACAACAAAGCAAAAAGACTACTAAATCAGACTTCCTGCAGGGGAGGAGGCAGGAGAGGGATCAGAGTGGGAGAAGCACAGGGGACTGAGGTCATGGTGCACGGGTGCATTAGTGAAGGAGATTCTATGGGGACTGCACCTGAGGGAGCAGAGGGAAGCAAATATTTAAAAGTGAACAATGATGTAGGGCCTCTCTGGTGCAGGCAGTTGAGCACCACGCTGTGAAGCTGTCCACAGCCTCTGCAGTGCGGGTTTGATCCCAGCCAGCTGGCGAGAATCCCACATGGTGCAGCAGACCTCTCCTGTCTCGCCCGCTACTCCCCTCAGCAGTGTTATTTTGTCATTCTGCCTGTTCTGCTCCCCGCTCTCTGGGAATCCATCTGGCCTGTACCCCAGTTCTTGTATAAATCTTTCTAAAGTGAACAATGATGTAAATAAAAAATTTAAGTTTGCAGTGCTGGACACCATGACACTGCCCAGTGTGGGCTCTAGGCTGTGGTGAGCAAGGACAAGGACTTAGGTCCCGGAGTGCACATCTATAAATCATGGTTCCTTCATCCCAGCCGTTGCACAGACAGCTTTACTCCTTAGGGAACATGCGCCTTGCAGGTTGCTCAAGGCTTTTGCTCCAATGTCTATGGGAAAGATAAATGCTGGATGATGTCACTTATATGTGGAATAAGGAAAAAAGGGTCAGACAAAGACACTCTAAAACCAAACCTTAAACTGACCACAGATCTTTGGTTTGGAAGTTTTGGAAGTTTGGAAGAGGGGGTGAAACGGGTTCGGGGAGAACACTAGACTTATGGTGGAGGACTGTGGGTTCTGCATTAGTAGGTGGCTATGGAGACCACACCTGGGGGGAATGCTTTACTGTAAAACACTAGCAAGTATGTAAAATGGTATTTCATGAACAAAATTTTAAAATGCTAGTATATCAGAAATGTCACTTCTGTACTTTTCATTATGAAACATTAATGCAGTATAATAGTGTCGTGATTAAAAATGCAGATTCAGTCCAGGGTTTCCAGGGAATAAGTTCTAATTCCTCACTTCCTAGTTCTTGATACATTTCTTAAACATTTTGTCTTGATTTCCACAACCCTGAAATCCTAATAATGGACCCTACATCCTGGGCTCTAAATATTTAAAAAAGTTAATGTGTAAAGACCTTGTAAGACTAAGGTTAACATTGTGAATTAGCAGTTTTTCTTGCAGTATTTGGTATTTCTAGCATGAATGGTCCATGTAATAAGATACTAGGATCATTCTCATAAATACTATTAACTTACTAGATACAGGATTTCGGGGAAAACTGGGAGAGATATGTGTGCTGGCTGGCATGCAGGATTGGCAGGAGTAATAGGCAGGATGTGGAGAAAGGAAAGTTTAGGTCAAAACAAGGTATCCAGGGACTGATCACAAAGATATACAAAGAACTCACAGGACTCAACAAAAACAAAGTAAACAATACAGTCAAGAAATGGGCAGAACTTAAAAGACACTTCTCCAAAGAGGAAATGCAAATGGCCAACAGGCATATGAAAAAAATGTTCAACATCCCTTACAATCGGGGAAATGCAAATCAAAACTACACTGAGATACCACCTTACACCACCAGTAAGAATGGCACATATTTAAAAAAAAAAAAAAAAACAGCAACAGGGCCTCCCTGGTGGCGCAGGCAGTTGTGCTCAGTGCTGTGAAGCTGTCCACAGCCTCTGCAGCACAGGTTCGATCCCTGGCTGGCGGAGGAGATACCCACATGGCCCAGCAGACCTCTCCTGTCTCTCCCACTGCTCCCTTTAGCAGTGTATTTCAGTCAGTCTTTTCTGTTCCCCGCTCTCTGGTGAATCCTCAACCCCTGCACATCTGGCCTGTACCCCAGTTTTTGTATGAATAAATCTTAAAAAAAAAAATGAGCAGCAACAAATGTTGGCGTGGATGTGGTGAAAAAGGAACTCCCCTACATTGCTGGTGGGAGTGCAAACTGGTCCAGCCACTATGGAAAGCTGTCTGGAGGTTCCTCAGTCTACTAAAAATGGAGCTACCGGGCCTCCCCGGTGGCGCAGCTGTTGAGCGCTGGGTTGCGAAGCTGACCACAGCCTCGGCAGCGCTGGTTCGATCCCCAGCTGCTCCCCGGCCACCGGAGGAGGGTCCCACATGGCGCGCAGACCTCTCCTGCCGCCCGCTGCTCCCCTCAGCAGTGTACTTCGGTCCTTCTGCCTGCTCTGCTCCCCGCTCTGGCTCTGGTGAATTCTTTCACCCTCCCGCGCTTCTGACTGTACCCAGTGCATGTATGAACAAAAAACAAACAAATAAATAAAATTTATAAATAAATAAAAAAAATAAAAATGGAGCTACCATATGACCCGGCAATTCCACTCCTAGGGATATATCCAAAGGACACAAAAACATTCTTTCAAAAGAACACCTGTACCCCTGTTTACTACAGAACTATCTGCAATAGGTGAAAGCTGGAAACAACCAAAATACCCAAAAATAGATGATTGGATTAAGATGTGGTATATATACACAATGGAATACTATTGAGCAGCAATCCAAAAAGATAAACTCGGGCCTCCCCGGTGGCGCAGTGGTTGAGCGCCGGTTTGCGAAGCTGCCCGCAGCCTCTGCAGCGCGGGTTCGATCCCTGGCTGCTCCCCGGCCACTGGAGGAGGGTCCCACATGGTGCGCAGACCTCTCCTGCCGCCCGCTGCTCCCCTCAGCAGTGTACTTCGGTCCTTCTGCCTGCTCTGCTCCCCGCTCTGGCTCTGGTGAATTCTCTCACCCTCCCACGCTTCTGACTGTACCCAGTGCTTGTGTAAAATAAATAAATAAATAATAAAAAAGTAAACACAGAACTTATTAAAAAAAAACAAAAATAAACTCAATGCCATTCACAGCAATGTGGATGGAACTAGAAGGAATTATGCTCAGTGAAATCAGGAATCTAGAAAACTTAAATAAGGGACCAGGAAAAAGAATAACTGTAAGAAAGAAATCAAAATCAACAAACAACTATGAACCAGAGACACTCTATGGGGGGTGGGGGGTGGGGAAAGGAGGGCTTGGGGTCAAAATAAGGGGGTTGTAATTGTATGGGGAATATAAAAAAATTTAAATAAAAAAATGTAAAAATTTTAGGGTAATGCCCTGTCCTTAATTCTGAGATGTGTACAACTTCACCTTGCATGTTTTAATGTTCTGAATTTAGAATGTATCCTATAAAAGTCAGTCAAAAAGAAAATTTACAACCAAAAAAAAAAAAAAAACAGAAGGAAAAAGAAAAATATCATATGGTTTCACTTATAGCAGGAGTATAGGGGACCCAAATAAGACATCAGTGTAAAAAATAATACAAAACAAAACAATTATAAATCAGAAGAGGGGAGGAGCGGAGCACAGGGGACTGAGGTGATGGTGCACGGGGGCTTTGGTAAAGGAAATGCTATGGGGACTACACCTGAGAGGGGTAGAGGAAGCAAATATTTTAAAAATGAACAATGATGTAAAAAATAAAAAAAAGAGGGCCTTCCTGGTGGCACAGGGGTTAAAGTCTCAGCACTAGTAAGCTATCACCAGCCACAAGGCATGAGTTTGATCCCTGCCAGGGAGCTAACCCACATGGTGCAGCGGACCTCTCCTGTCTCGCCCGCTGCTCCCCTCAGCAATGTACTTCATCAGTCTGCCTGTTCTGCTCCCCACTCTGTCTCTGGTGAATTATCTCACCCTACACCTCTGGCCTGTACCCCAGTTCTTGTATACATAAAGATAAACCTTTAATGCATCCACTGAGGCAGAGACAGCCAATGGGGAGAACACGTGAAGAGGTGGCCACTACCCCGGCTGACAGAAGGTACAGAAACATCCAGTGCGAGGGACGTGCCTGCCATACCTGGAGAAGCAGCCATCTGGAACAGCTGCCTGTTTGAAGAAAACTTTCATCTTGATGGATTTCAAGGAAATCCTCTCTATAGGATAGAAGACTGGAGCCAGACGTTTCAGTGCCCTATTGACCAAATTGGGCAAGACTCTCTCCCCAGTGAATTCAACTTCTCTTCGAGCTGTGAGACTTCCCTAAGAAGGTGCCTCTCTTGCTGTACCTCTCCCTGCATCACATACCTTCTTTCCTTTGCTCATGCCCAGGAGATAGAGCTTATTCAGGATAAGTTAGCTTTCTCCTTGCAATTTCAAATTAATATCCTCTAAAAGTGGGGGGAGAGGTTATCGCTCCTAAAGGAAAAACTAGAATACAGGAGAGACTGATGGAAGGACTCTGGATTTCAGAACTTCCTCACTCTCCCAATTCCCCTTGGCACTCCTTACACCTCCCCACCCCCAGGCTTGTGAGTTGCAGCTGAGCCACTTGCCTCATCACCCCGGGGCACAGTATCAGTAGACGCCTGGCTACTGATGATACTTAAGATCTCGCTGCCAAGGCTTGTTCGGGTTTTCCCGGATCTTCAAAACCTGCGATGACGGAGGGTGCTCCCCCCAGCATGCACATGACCTTGACCTCCTGACCTTGACCTCCAGATCCCTGCTGCTGGCACATCACCCCATACGATTCAGCCAGGCTGAAGTTGCCTCTCTAACCTCCAGAACCCTTTGTTCTCTTACTGCTTTGGAGATGCAGAGGGCAGCCGACCATCCTGTTACCATGCTGCCCACGCAGCAGCAAGCGGCTCTGAATGGCCCTTCCAAGCGGACAGGGCAGCTTGCCAGAGGGCTGCCGTCCTTCTCAGCACTGGCTGTTAATGGCTCCTGGGTGTGCAGCAGTGTCTGAGGTCTGACTGCCTGCCAGGAAAATGCAGGGGGAGAGTTCAGGGCTGTGATGTGCTACTCCCAGCGGGATGAGACTGCAGGGGAGCCTCTGGCCCAAGAAATGGCTTTGGGGCCTCTGGCCCCAACCCTGTAGGAGGAAGTCACCTCATCCTGCTCCCTTCCCCCTCACCCTCCCCCATCACACTCAGGCCAGGGCTGAGCTCTCCCATGTCTCCCTGCTGGGAGCTCAGGGATTCATAGTCAGAGGGGCTCATCACCCACCCGCCTGCCTCCTACAAGGCAGCGAAAAGGGTGTGGCACAGCACCCTCCCAGCATCAGGACCAGCAGCTGGGGTCTAGCTGCCTTAAGGGTAAAGGAAATTCTGTGAGAACCTGAGGTATATTTCAGACTCTGGAACTTCTCGGGCAGCGGGTCTAGGAGAGGACCCGGCAGTGACATGTGGCGTGGCACGCTGCCTGCAGTGTGGCCCCGAGAGCCCCAGTCTCTATTTGTCCTGTGTTCTAGTTCCCAGGAGAGGGAGTGTGGTGTCATTAGTTGGCTCCCCAGATGTGCTGTAGCCATGGACCAGAAGCTGGACAGGAGACCTGAGCCCTCACCTTGACTCTAACCAGCTAGTGACATGACCTTGGACATGCCCTTCCCCTCTGTTTCCCCAGAGTCCTCTGGCTGACATCCAGTGGTTCTGTAGCAGTGGGGAGCTGAAGGGCACTGGCTCTGCCTGGAAGCTTCCCTGGGTCTAAATGTTTTGACTGACTTTGGAGATGAATGCTCTGGACAAGGCACTCCATCCTGCTCACAATGCCCTGTTAATTACAGAGCCCTCAGTCTCACAGCAGGTGATGAATGGGGGGGGGGGGTGTCTGGCTCTTTGGGGAAAGAATTGTGTTAAGGCCAGAGTTACAGAAAAGCAAGAGATTTACTGATAAGGTCAGGAAAGCTCTCTTGAGCAGAGGGGTTCTGAGTAGTGGGGTAGCCACTGAGGGGGCAAGATGTAGGTGTTTATAGGTATAGTAGGTAAGGATTGGGGGTTTGGCCATTGGATGTCAGCTAAATGCTGTGGGATGTCGGCTAAAATCCCCTGTGGGATCGCCTAGGATACTGAGGCCCACTGAGCCTTTCCATGTTACCTGGCCTGCCTTCCAGAACAAGCTTTGCTTTAGCATTGTGCTATTGTCTTGGTGTTCTGAACATTCCATCTTTGAGTTGGGGGCACCTTTCTAATCCTATGATTATTCTCCAGTCACTGATGAATGGGCCTGGGGCACACACCCTTCTGGTTCCCACTGACTGTTCACATTGATAAATGGGCCTGGAGCATCCTGTTCCTAAATGACTACCTGTACCCTTTTCCTGACTTCCTCCTTCTGTAGCAGCTGCTCCACAGGATGGCCACTTGGCTTAGGTGTAATACCCAGTTAACTAGTCAAACAGTGGTTTAGATTTTTTTTTTTGTGAAAGTTAACTCTGGATGAAGTGAACATTTCGGTCAAACTTGGAACAGGTCAGATCACCCTCCATAACGTGGCTGAGCCCCATCTCCACATTCAAAGACCTTACAGGAAACTGATCTCCCCCCAAGAAAGGGGATTCTGCCAACAGACCACCCTTAAACATGAATTGCATCAAATTTTTTCTGGGTCTCCAGTCTGTTGGTCTGCCCTGTAGATTTTGGATTTGCCAGCCTCCATGATCATAGGACGGAGTTTCTTAAAATGCAGATAGCTAAGTAGCAGACAAGTTTTATTTTTCTGGAGACTGTGAATCTTACCATCCTGGGACAGGTCAAAAGAACAGAATCCTTATTAATTTTGATTTTTACTTTGTATTAGTCTTTTTCCTGGTCCCTTATTTAGGTTTTCAAAATCAACAAGCACCTATAAAGCAGAGACACACTATGGGGGGAGGGGTGGGGAGAGGAAGGATTAGGGTCAAAATAAAGGGAGGTGCAATTGTATGGGGACTATAACCAAAATGAAAATGCATACATTGTGAAAAAATGAAAAATGATGTAAGAAGTATATAAAATATTTTTAAAAAATCCTAAGAGACAAGCCTGTGGGCCAGGCACTGTGTTATACTTTTGGCACGTGTTCCTGTCTCATTTGAGCCTCAGCCTTAGGAGGCAGTTGGCCCCTTACTGGGTATCCAAGTGGGTACAAAATTTGACCATCATAGAGGCCTAGAGAGGACCGAAAATGCATAAAGGCTTACTATGTCCACTTGGAGAATGTACGGCACCACCTTTGTTACCGGGCATCTGGGAGCCAGCAGCCTCTGACTTGGATAACTGATGAATGCGCCAACAGATACCCAGAATGCAAGATGGCGCAGTGGGAAGCCCACAACCTGGTAGCTAGAAGGTTGTGGATTCTAATCCAGCTCCGTCAAATTTCTAGTCTCTATTTCCATTAGTGCTGAACACTGAGGCTGAGGGGTTAAATCACCAGTAAAGGAGTGATGACAAGGGAAGTTGCTCAGGCTTAACGCTAGTCCTGCTGACATCAGAAATGAAGCCATTCTACCACACCAGCTCTGCAGGAGCTGAAGTCAAACGGCCAGCACAACGGTGAGAATGCAGCCACTGTACCACACGTGTGTCCAGTGTGCCTAGGGGCTCTGTGGTAGTTAGGCCACTGACTGGTAGACAGCCAGGTACAGCATGCCCCTTCCAACCCAAGACCAGCCCCAGGTGACCCAGGGGGCCCCTTCCCAGGTGTGGATTCACTTAGCAAATGGCCAACAGGCACATGAAAAAATGTTTAACATCACTTATCAGGGAACTGGCAAATCCACACCATAATAAGATACCACCTCACACCTGTGAGAATGGAGCATATTAAAAAGCTAAAAGCATGTTGGTGAAGATTTGGTAAAGAACCCTCTAACACCACTGGTGGGAATGCAAACTGGTCCAGCCACTCTGGAAGCTGTGTGGAGGACCCTCAATACTAAAAATGTATGTAAAATCTTTTGAAATAAGTCAGAAGAAAAAATGGATAGTTTAACTGAGTTTGGTTTCCTCACGTTCCTCCTGTAAGTCAGACCTTCAGTGGGGAATGGAGAGGGAATAAAACAGGGTAGGGAAGAACACAAGAAATGATGGTGACAGTTCATGGATGACCTGGTTGCTGCAAATTTTATGGGAATTACACCTGAGAGGAAAAAATCTTGTATAAAAATGAATGATATAAAAAAATATGCAAACAAATAATGAACTATAAAATGTATCTGCCATAAAATCCAGCAATTCCACTCCTAGGAATCTACCCAAGGGACATAAACTTCAATTTAAAAGGAAACCGCACTATGTTTTGTAGCATTGTGTACAATAGACAAGATAATGGAAACAACCTAAGTGCCCCCAAACTGATGAATGGTTTAGAATATGTACACACAGGAATACTACTCGGTGTTCAAAGTCATGCCATTTGCAGCAACAAGATGGAGCTAGGGATTATGCTAAGTGAAACAAGTCAGGAGAAAAGAAATCAGGTTTCACTTATATTCAGAATATAGAGAACACAAAGTGTCAGGGTGGGTGGGAGATAAAACTTGCAAACTGACCATAGATGCAAGGCATACAATAGGGGAGGAAGGATTAAGACCGGAAGAGGGGCCTCCCCGTGGTGCAGCGGGTTGAGCGCAGCACTGTGAGGCTGTCCACAGCGTCTGCAGCACAGGTTCAATTTCCGGCCAGCCAGGGAGATTCCCACATGGCGCAGCAGACCTCTCCTGTCTTGTCCACTGCTCCCCTCAGCAGTGCTTTTGGTCCATCTGTCTGTTCTCCCCACTGAGTCCTTTCACCCTCCCGCACTTCCTGCCTGTACCCCAACTATTGTATAAATAAAAAAAAAACTTAAAAACGGAAGCACACAAGGGACTGTGGTGAGAGATCACAGGTACTATGATGGTGTGATAACTACAGGAGCCACACCAGAGGGGAGAAATCAAATACTATCCAAAAATTAACAAAGATGTAAGAAAATAAACATTAAACCTAAAATGGTGAAAATGTACTTTGTCTTGCAAGTACTTAAATAGTTGCACTAACACATTTCCTTCTTCCTAAGTCACTTTGACATGACCCTGCCAAAGGAAACAGTCACCCTTTCAGAAATTTGGCAAGCCCAGCCCTAATCCTCATTGGGTGAAGCCAAGAATACAATTAGGAAATTTAATTTACACAATAAAGAAGCTAAGCATGAGATTTGTATATGGAAACTTATAGAAATAGGTTAAGTAGCCACAGCCTGGGACTTTTCCCTAAGTCTGTGGTTCTCAAAATGGTCTTCACATAGGCAACATCAGCATCAACCAAGGCTTGTTAGACATGCCCCTTCCAGACCTCCTGAGTCAAACCCCAGTGTGGATCCCAGAAAATCTGGGTTGTGGCCAGCCCTCCAGAGGACTCTGCCTCCCAAACTTGGCTGTCCAGTAGAATCATGTAGGGAGCTCTGAAGAATTCTGGCTATATGTACAGGGGCAGCCAGGGCAGTCTCCTTGAAGCCTTTCCCTGGTGGTTGACATATAGGTGCCATATACATTTCAGCTTTGAGTTTTGGACAGTGGGTACCATCAGTATGTTGAAATGTAAATTCCTGTAGTGTCTTTTAAACCACAGCAGCTACACAGGGCCTGACACCATATTAGCTGTACTATGACTAGGAGATCAAATTAGTGCTTGGGTAATGACCCAAACTACCTAAAGTACCACAGTTAGTGTGAGGGGCCTGGGGCAGGTCTTCCATTCAGGAATATAGTTGTGTTCCTCAAAGAAATAGGAGGCCACCTCCTCCTTGCCTCATCCCCATTTGACAGGGGTGATCCAGTGCAGGCAGATGGTGTTGTCAGGAACCTGTGTTTATATATATCTTGGGACTGAGGTGGAACAGGGGATGCAACCTGAAAATCTGGGCTGCCAAGAATTTGGATAACTGAAGAATGCTCTAGTAGATGCCTTTAGTGGGACATAGGACAGTGGGAAGCCCACAGCCTGGTAACTGGCAGGCTGTGGGTTCAAATCCAGCTCCATCCAACTTCCAGCTGTGTGATGTTAGGCAACTTCCAGACTGTCTTCATCTAAAACATAAGGATTCTAGACTCTGCTAGATAACAATATTTTGTGATGAGCTAATGACTTTGTCTACAAAAGATCCTGGAGTGAGTGCTTAGCAGTGTGATGACTTCAAACACTGGCTCCCTTTGGTCCTAATTATGTGTACTCATTCACTCTGAGTTAGAACTTAATCCATCCGAGCTAGTTGAACCTAAGTAAATTTGCCCTATTCCTATTACCCCAAAGGAAAATTAATAAGCTTGAATTTTAGAATTTGAAATTGAGGTAAAAAAATCTATAGCAACAGTCTTTGCTTAGTGATGTACTTTCCGGGTAAATTTTTACACATGATGCATGTCTGTCCACAACTGGACAGATTCTGATTCTGGGCAGCAGACACATTTTTGAGGTGCTGAGGTTTGCCTTCATCTTTTTTTTGTGATACTTTAAAACAGTTTAATGGAAGCAAATAAAATGACAAAATGATAGAAAATAAAGATAAATGTATGAAGGCAAACATGGTTTTTTGAAAAAATAAAACACAACTCAAAGCATACACCAGAATATAATTATATTTCACTATACAACTTTGGTACAACAAAAAAAACACAATGAGGGGCACAACCCCCAACAATGAGGGAAGTCTAAGTGCTCAAATAGGGGAAATAACAGGAGGGGGGAATGAAGGTGGTGGAGCACAGTCAGATGCTGATTCTGGGCAGCAAAACTGGGTCTGAGGGACCTGCATTCTGGATATGTTATCCAGAAGACTTTCAGATGGTCTGCCAATCTCAATCTGAGATTTCAGACCCAGATGCCTCTGCCCACTCCTACGCATAGAATACAGAACAAGGAATACGTGTTTCCTATGGCTGCTGTAACAAATATCACTAACTCAGTGACTTAAATTTATTCCCTCAGTTCTGGAGGCCAGAAGTCAAGGTGTCAGTGGGCTCATACTCTCTCCAGAGGCCCTTGGGGAGGATAAATCTTGCCTCTCCTCGGTGTCTAGGTCTTGGCATGTTCCTGGACTAGCTGCACTGAAACTCCATCTGTCTTCACTTAGCCACCTTCCTTCTGTGTCTGTCTTCTCATAGTAAGAGACTCCAACATAACATAAATTAAAAAGAAAAATGCCACTCATGGAGTTAGGGAGCTACTGTCTCCAGGTGTGATCTTAATTAAATGTGTAAACCACATCTCCAAATCAAGAGCCATCTTTGAGGTGCTGAGGTTTGCCTTCATCTTTTAGGGGACACAACCCCCAACAATGGGTTAGGCTTGAGGGAATTCCAAATACTCAAATGGAAGACAGCAGGAGGTGAAGATGGGGGAGCCCAAAGTCCCCACTAAGTAAGGAATTCACTGCTCTTCAGGGGCAAGGAAATGGTAGCAGGCACTGGCCTTGGGGGGTGCTGGACTCTCCAATTCAGGGTCTTTCCAACCCCATCTGCTCTGTGAAATCTTACACTTAATGCCTGTCTTCAGAGCAGACAGCCGTGTTGAGCTAAAGGGACAAAATGGCACAGCCCTTTGGACCAGTATGGTTTAATTAAACCCAGACTGAGACATGTTCTCACTTCATGTTAGCCACAAAGGCACAGCCATTCCATGCAGAGCGGGAACCACCACCAGCTCTGGCTTTTGAATAATGTCTCATCGTCCCCTCCCTATAATGGCGGGCCATTTACAAGGCAAAGCTTGGCTCTGTGCCAGCAGGGAAGCACCCAGGAAAAAAGGAAAAATGCCAGCCTTCATCTTGCATCTTGCTCTACTAGGGCCAAGTCTTCTTCAAATGGCCTGAAAACTTGGACTAAAGACAGGTTTTATTTTCTCTTGGTAAACCGTTGTAAGGCCCACTTGGGCAAATGTCGGATTCTTGCTGCCATGTTCCCTGTAGCTGACTGTTCGAGGTGTGTCCTAGTTAATAGCACGGAGACCACCACACTAAGACAATTATCACAGTAAAGTCAATTGCTGAAGCTCTTGTCTTCTCAGTGCATATAAAGGTTCTGTTCATACTAAACTGCAGTCTATTAAGTATGCAATAAATCTAAACAAATGCATATGACTTAATTTTTTTAAAATGCTAGCTATCTGAACCTTCAGTTCTTTTGCTGGAAGTTCTTGCCTCTATGTTGACTGCTGCTGACTAACCAGGGTGACCATTGCTGAAGATTGGGGTGTCAGTGGCAGTTTCCTCAGACGATGACATTTGCTGATCAATAGGCACTTTCAGGAAAGAATTCTCTGTAGCATTCGGTGCTATCTGATAGCATCATACAGAACTTTTCAAAATTGGAATTGGCCCACTCAAACCTGCAATGCTTGATCAGTTGTCTGTAATATTAGAAATGCTTTGTCATATCAATTCACAGCACCTTCACCAGGAGTAGTTGGCATTTCAAACCACTTTTCTTTGCTCATCCATGAGAAGCAACTCCTTATCCTCTCAAGTATTTATCATGAGAGTGCAGCATTTCAGTTGCTGGGTAAAAGTGTCAGATCCAGGGAGGATTAACTATTACAACACAAAAGCAGTCATAAGAATTAGAATGCAAAATCCTTGAACATTTAAAATAAAATGTGGGATTTTAATATATCGTGTCTTGACCACAGGTCATGCTGACCATGGGCCCCCAGGCCATTAGGACCCTGGGTGGGAGGTGGGGGAGGTCAGCCTGAAGTCAGATTCTGTAGGTGGCTTATTTCTCCCCAATAAATCCATTAGATCTAAGAGTGAGAAGGACTGATGCCCCACGAGTGCTGAAGGCTTAGCTCTGTTCTCAAGCTGCTGCTAGCAGCTAGCAAAGCAGCCAAGGGCCTTTTTGGTAGTTACAATGGGAGCTCTCTTCCAGACCTGTGCCAGGGGTTGGCTTGGCTGGCAGAGCCTGGGTGAGGCATTGAGCCCACTCATCCTCACTGTGGTGTACCCCACGCACAACATAGGCACCTCTACATGGATAGCCTGGGTTTGTTGACTGAGTGCCACAGGAGAACCTGGTCCCTGAACAGGCAGCCTGTGTGGCCACTCACTATGCCATCTTGCAGCATGTCCAGCAAAGGTGTGAGAACAATAAGGGGAGGGGGTGGTCACTCCCTGCCCATGCCATGGGCAAGCATACGGTCCCTAATGAGGTTGCAAGGCTATGGAGTCCAAGTCCATAGCCTTCCCTGTCTCCACCCCGTTCCCTGTTCTTCTGTTCATTACAACTTGCTTGTATCCGTGGATTGAAATCCTGGCCAGTCTTGCCCATTCTAGATGCCTAGTGATTATAATTGCTGCTACTTAGCACCTGCAGTGCTATTGGGTGTAGCACATACCATCTTATCGAATGACCCCAATCTGAAAGGGGATTAGAACCCCCATGTTGCACTGTCAGCAACCCGAGATTCAGAAGTCAGTGACCTGCATGAGGGCACAAACCTCCAGATGCTGAAATCAATTCCTGTCCACCACACGTGTGGGAGCACCCACGTATGTCCAGCCAGACATCTCCGCTGGAGAAAACCTGAAATACACATGAGTAGGAAGCTGTTGAGCTCCCCCCATGAATGGGTGACCTTGGCAAATGTTTGTATGTATGAAATGTCATCAGTGAGATGCCCGATGGTGCCAGTAAAGCCAATTGCTGAAGCTTAGTTCCTCAGTGCATATAAAGGTTCTGTTTATACCAAACTGCAGTCTATTACGTAGACCTGATTCAGAGTAGCCCCAACGCTCGCCCCTCACCCCCAAGAACAAATACTCGCCTAACCCCGACAGAAAAGCTTTGACAGACAGGGAATGCTGACCAGATAAGGGGAAGAGAGGACTGAGACCCTCATCCCACAAAGATTTCGGTCTTAATGGAGACAGAAGGGAGATGGAGGCATCTTATCTGAGACACTGTAGACTAGGTGAATTTTGCTGCTTTTCCCATCTAGTATTTGGTTGAGAGCTGTGAATTTCCAAGTTCTCAAGCTCAAAAACAATTTGTCTTGAGGGGAGATGTCACCATAGTTACCCTGTCCAATAAGCTTTCTCATTTAAATGCCTCAACTTCGTGTATGTTATCCAAATCTCTCATAAAGCTGTTAGTATCTGCCCTGGGAAAATTTCCTTTTTGATCAAAAACTGTCCTTCTGAACATGATGAGAAGCAGTTCTTTTTCGTAAATACCACATTGTTTCTGTACAGCAGGCAAGAAGGACCAGGTCTTTCCTCCTTGGTTTAAAAAAAAAAAAAAAGGTTAGAGCTGCAAGCCCAGTGTCTTCCTCTGATGTGGAAGAGAGTGACTTGACACCAACTGGCTAGACTAGGAGTCTGGATAAGCCAGTGGATCTGAAAGGCTGTCTCTGGACCACAAAAGCTCATGGCCAAGAACTGAACCTTATGCAGAGGACAGAGAGGGGAGCTGGGTGGCTAAGCAGGGAGTGGGTCTCAGAGCCTAGAGATGCCAGCACAGCCAGGGTGGGTGCAGAAGGACCGTCAGCTCAATCTGAAGGATTAGGGCCAGGTTGGGAGTCCAGGCATGCAGGATGGACCGAGTATTCAGACACACACATCTCTCCACTTCCAGTGCAGCGCCAAGCATTTTCTGCCAGAGAGGTTGCAGGGGATCGGAAAGCAGAGCATGCTCCTTTCTGGAACATCAATGTGTTTCCTTCCTGAGCCATATGCTGGAGCTCTGTGTGAAACACATTTCTGCCAAGAGGCTCTGAAGACTGTATCCACGCTTCTGCTTCATACTGCAGGTGGTTCTGCAGTCTTTGCCGGGGCGGGGAAACCTCAGCAGTTGTTGATTGCTAGAGATCACAAGTGTGGAGGTAGCTAATCTTTAAGATCAGGAAACCGGCCCACCTTTCCATGTGACTGGATTCTACTGTTCTATATGGAAAACAATTTCCAAGAAGGGATAAATTTTGTAAAACTGAGCACCCCTCATCCCTCTCAGCCCTAAATGCAGAGTAAGCTGATCCTTCAGGCCCTCCCAGATTCTACCATCTAAGAAAACACAAGCATCTGCATTCAAACCTCCTGGACACTTCCGCCACCAGTGCACTCTGGCAGCTCCCGAGGAGAGCACCCCACCTGGAAGGGAGCCCGGGAGGCTGCCTTCTGACACGAACCACCCTGGCTTGATCTGAGTGAAAAATCCAAATCCCTGGGCCTCCCCACAGACATACTAAACTGGAACATTTGCAAACAGAGACCTGGAACCTGCTTTAAAAGTCTCTCCTGGTTCTAAGGTTCTCTAAACTCTGACCACCCCAGGGGTACCAAATTAGATTTTTTCCCCACATCTCAGTGGCTATATACTGGAATTTTGTCTCTGGAGAATTCTTAGAATGTTGACTTCAGTTTGTTGCCTATAGTTTTGAGTTAAAGCAAACACTAAAGTAACACTGCCAGCCCAGGTCGTAGTAACAGACGACATTCAAGAGTGTGTGTGACGTCAGTTTGGTAGTTTTCTATTCAAGTCATAAGGTCATGCAGGTTATGGTTTCTCAAACTTCTTACAACCAGGCAAGAAAACTACCTCCGGTTGCCTTATAGGTCACCTCATTGGGGGCACCCATAGTCTCCAAACTTCTAACCCTTTCTAGGAATCCTATACCTAGAAAGTAATAGGATACTGGGGCTTATTCCAAAAAGAAATTTCCCAAAATAGGGGCCTCCCTAGTAGCACAGAGGGTTGAATGCAGAGCTGTGAAGCTGTCCGCAGCCTCTGCAGCACGGGTTCGATTCGTGGCCGGCCAGGGAGATTCCCACATGGCGCAGCAGACCTCTCCTGTCTCGCCTACTGCTCCCCTCAGCAGTGCTTTCAGTCCATCTGCCTGTTCTCCCCACTGTCTTCTGGTGAATCCTCTCACCCTCCCACGCCTCTGGCCTATACCCCAGCTCTTGTATAAATCTTTAAAAAAAAAAAATTAAAAAACCCAAAAATGTTAGAGTATTGATACTTCAGCAAGAGCACTACTCCCCAAGTGTGGCCTCTGAAGGCAGTTGTCACTGGATTGCACCTTTGTCCAGTGGTGATTCCCACTGCACTGGGATACGCTGCTTCTCCCAAAGGACTGAGGCTTAGGTAGAAGGGCCAGCACCCAAGTCTCTACCTCTGGCACTGCCAGCCAATGGCAGGTAATCATATTACACCGCACAGCATCACACATGCTTGGCAATTTTCAACCAGTGTCATGTCATTGAATGTCACAGAAATCCTGTGAAAGCAACTTCTATCGTTTTCTTGAGAGCAGGTCTCTGTAGCTTCAGATGCACAGCCCCTCTCCTGCACAACCTCCCCCACTATCAAGATCCTCACTAGGTTTAGTACGTTGGTTACCACTGAATCAACATTGACATCATAATCACCCAGAGTCTTGGAATGTTGATTTGAGTCTTCATCTCCTAAAGCTTTAGATTAAAACAGATACTACAGGGTGGCACTTTCAGCCCAGCTCCTGATCAGCCAGAGTCTGTAGTTAGCATTAGGATCCTCTTAATGACACGAGTTCCTCCCCTTACGGTATCATTTTTACTGCCCTAAAAATGCTGTGCTCCACCTATTCCTCCCTCTAGCCCATGGCAACCACTGATTCTTTTTCTCCATAAACTTAGAACTTATCACATATGGGCCACCATGTCCTTAATGCCCAGAGATGTGTGCGGTGGCTCACTGGTGAGAACTTGTATCCCCAGATTTCTGGCCCCACGCCCCTTGGCTGGACCACTGCCTGTGAACTGCCTCACCTGTGGCTGCAGACCTGGGTCAGGCAGGATAAGAGCAATGGTTTCAGTGAATAGAAGAGTTCTTGGCAAATGTTTTGTCAAGCAGAAGGATCATAACCTTGATTCCCACTCAGTGAACTCAGTGAAACTGCCAGATGATAACGTGAAAGCATTTTAAAACTAAGGCATGGAAAGACATTGTCTTAAAAATCAAACCTTCACTCTTGGGACAAGCAGGCTTAACTTAAATGTTCAGAAAATCCCTTCACTAAATTCCAGGCTGGCTTTTCATCACTGAGTTGAAGCACATCCAAGTTTTTACGAGCCCAAGGGCATGACATTAACTCTCAAATAGTCACCAATTATTAAAAATAACTTCATAGCTCAATTGAAGAAGAGAATAAAGGGAGTAGAGGGGCATGGAGCAGAATGAAGCATGCCAGATAGCTGAGATGATTGCACAAGCTTCCTTGATGGCTGCAGTAGAACTCGGGATACTTCATAGAATGAATAGTGAAAGATTCTTTCCCTGACTCTTAAGTTCTGTGACCTTGAATTGTCATTTCAATTCACTGCAGGAGGATTTCAGTGATTCATCAGGGGTACACAGATGGCTCTATCCTAGAAATGTTCATGTTTGATTTCCATGAAATGCTCTTAAGCCCCTGTCAGCCTCTAGAAAGTGAGTAGTGAGGGGGTGGTGGAGAAAGGAGTCTGAGGTCTACTTGGTGTAGACCTGGCCTTTGGGGACCACAGTGAGTCCTCTTCTGACTTCCCTCCTTTATAAAAGGAGGCAGCTATTTCTGCACACAAGAGCTGCAGGACGCCTGTGGGATCTAGGAGTCAGTGCATCCAGTGCTGTTTCCTTGGGCACGAATCTAGAGTTGAATGAAACAGAAGGATGGCTGCCTAGATCTCCACTTTTGCATAGTGTAGCTGAGGGCACTGATCAGGGACCTCGTTAGCCACTCAAGGAAGAGGCATGTCCCACCAGGACTTCAGAACGTGTCTGCGCACACGTTCATCTGCACACATGGGACACAACCCTTGTTACTCCGACACCTGCTTAGAACTCATGGGTGTCATTTGGAGTTATCAGATTGCTGTCTATTCAAAGTCCTAGTCCTCGGGATTTTATTCACCTCTTTAGTCCATCTACCACCTTCTGCAAATGTAAGTTTCAGACTTTCGGAGTAAAATGAACCACATGCAGCAAGTAAAGTAAAGGTGCATCTAAATAGACTGGAGAGAAATAACAGCAAAGTAAAGCCTGACTCAGGTGTAATTCCTTGACAGATAAGTTCAGAGTAAGTTCTTTAGGCCAAAGTGGTCAGGAAGGGCATTCTGAGGGGGTTTAAGTTGGTTCTAGAGATTAGAATAGAATTTGATCCAGAAATCACATACCCAAGCAAAGGAGGGCAGTATCAGACTATCAGTTTAAAAAATGTTTACATTTTATTATGGAAAATGGAACACTTACAAAGAGGAAAAACCTGAATATGCTACCATGTATTCATTATCAGCTTCAATTAACTCATAACCAATCTTGTTTCATCTCTACTCCATTCTTCTTCAGATTGCTTTGAAGAAAATTCCAGATATTTCTTTTGATCTATTTATAAATATGTATATTTATAAAAATAAGCCTTTTTCAAAAACCTTATCATACTAGAAATTATCTAGTATTCACATTCCCCAAATTATCTCATGAGTCCTTTTTTTTTTGTTTGAATCAGAATCTAAAATAAGATCCATAGGCTGCAATTAGTTATGACTTCAGTGTCTTCATCTGGGTGTCCCTCCATTTTAAAGTATTTTTAATTTTTTGCCCCTTGGCAATTGATGAAAGTGTCTTGAGCGTTCCACAGTCTGGTTTCTGCTGATTGCATCTATGGAGTCATTTGACCTATTACCTCATCCTGTTTCCTATAAATTGATAAGTAGATGTAGTAATATAAATTCTAGGTCGGATTCTTGTCTGAGTTTTTCTTCCCGCCCTCCAGAATAATTCATCACAAGCTACATATTTATGTTAGCATCATTTAATGAACTGGCTAAATTAATTCATCAGATGCAAGACTATTTTACTCACTGGAAAATTGAAGTCCCTTTTATCAATCTTAGAAGCAAATTGACTTTCTCCAAAGGTAACCAGTAACTCTTTCCCCAAGTATCTTATAAAACGCATGGATTCAAACATCTTTGTGATAGTATTCATTATAGTATCTTCCAAGTGCCCTGTCTTTGGCTAGCAGGATCTTTTGACCTGACCCCTTGATGGCTCTAGTTTGACAACATGTTCTGGAATCATCTTGCACATTTACTGCTCCAGACTCAATTGACCGCTTTTTTCAGGAGCCCACTTTTTGTGTGAGAAACCACTCAGATCCCGTCCACACACTAGGAGTGCTCATTGCTTTCTCCAGCTGCTTGGGACTTGCATGATTGTGTCCTGGCTTGATCTTCATCCCCTACTAGTAAACACTGTTCTTTCCAGTTTTTACCACCATAAGAAGGTGCTATAAGTAATGTGCACAAATATCTTGATATATCATTTGGGATTGATTTGCTGGAAGTTGGATTATTGGAGCAAAGATAAATGTATCTGTCATCTTCCAGATAATACCAAATTCCCCTTTGTAGGGACTGCGTATCAGTTTATAGCCTCACCAGCAGTGACTGGTGTCTATTTCCCTACAGTTTTGTAATATATTGTCACTTCTGGATTTTTTTTATAAATTTGATAAAGGAGAAAGAGTACAGCTTTATATTTCTTTTGAAGTTGAGCTTATGGTTAAAAATCAATGCACTTCTGGAGCTTTATTGATGTATATATTTGTCATTTTATTGAAGTTTACATGTATGTAACATTGCAATTTGCTGCATGTATACTAAATGATTACCACAGTGAGTTCAGTGTCCTCCCCTCCATTTTCTCTTGTGATGAGAACTTAATCAACTTTCACAGTGATGCTAACTAGTTGCCATGCTCTGTGCATTTCTTTATAAACTACTTAAACCCTTTTTCTATAAGATTCTTGGTCCTTGTTTCTGTATTTACAACCTTTTATATTAGTGATTTTAACCCTTTGAATTAATTTACAAATTGTTCCCAATTTCTTTTTTTAAAAAGCAATGTAAATGTCTTTATAATCAATCTGATTTTCTTTGACACTGCAACATGAGTTCCATCCCAGGCCAGGGACCTAACCCTCATAGCACAGCAGACCTCTCCTGACTACTCGCCCAGCTGCTCCAACAGTGTATTTCAGTAGATCAGCCTGTTTTGCTCCCCTCTCTGGTGAATCCTTTTGCCCCTGCACCTGTGCCCTGTACCCCAGTTCTAGTATACGTAAATCTTAAAGCCTTTGTATTTTTAAAACAATTCTCTTAGAAAATAGTACTGAAATGTTCACATGTATATTCCAAATATTCTTTTTTTTTTTTCATTTTGTAGCTTGCTTTTTATTTTTTTTTTATAAAATTTTATTGTTATATTCCCCATACAATTGCAGCCCCCCATTCTGACCCCAATCCCTCCCCTCCCGCCCCCGCCCCCCTAAAAGTGTCTCTGGTTCATAGTTTTTTGTTGATTTTGATTTTCACTTTCTTATAGTTATTCATTTTCCTGGTCCCTTATTTAAGTTTTCTAGATTCCTGCTATGAGTGAGACCATCCGGTATTTTTCTTTTTCTTTTTGGCTTATTTCGCTGAGCATGATCCCTTCCAGCGCCATCCATGTTGCAGCAAATTGCATGTGTTTATCTTTTTTGAATGCTGAGTAATATTCCATGGTATATATGTACCACATCTTCTTGATCCAGTCATCTATTTTTGGGCATTTGGGTTGTTTCCAAAGCTTAGCTATTGTAAACAGTGCTGCTATAAACATAGGGGTGCAGGTGTTCTTTGGAATTGATGTTTCTGTGTCCTTTGGGTAAATACCTAGGAGTGGAATTGCTGGGTCATATGGAAGCTCTATGTTTAGTAGGTCCAGAAATCTCCACACAGCTTTCCACAGTGGTTGGACCAGTTTGCACTCCCACCAACAGTGCAGAAGAGTTCCTTTTTCTCCACACCCTCGCCAACATTTGTTGTTGCTAGTTTTTTTTAATATGTGCCATTCTCACTGGTGTAAGATGGTATCTCATGGTAGTTTTGATTTGCATTTCCCTGATGACAAGTGATGTTGAACATTTTTTCATATGCCTGTTGGCCATTTGCATTTCCTCTTCAGAGAAGTTTCTTTTAAGCTCTTCTGCCCATTTTTTGACTGGATTATTTTCTTTGTTGTTGTTGAGACTCATCAGCTCTTTGCAGATTTTTGTGATCAGTCCTTTATCATTAGTGTTGGGTGCAAAAATGTTCTCCCAGTTGGTGGGGTTTCTCTTTGTTTTTGTTATTGTCTCTTTTGCTGTGCAAAAGCTCTTTAATTTGATATAGTCCCAGCTGTTTATCTTTGCCTTCACTATCACTGCTTTGGGTGATGTGTCTGTAAAGATGTCTTTGATGTGCAAATCACGTAGTGTTTCGCCTATATTTCCTTCTATATATTTTATGGTTTCAGGTCTTATGTCTAGTTCTTTAATCCATTTTGAGTTGATTTTTGTGTATGGTGTGAGGTGGTGGTCAAGCTTCATTCTTTTGCATGTAGCGACCCAGTTTTCCCAGCACCATTTATTGAACAAACTTTCTTTGCTCCAATGCATAGTCTTTGCTCCTTTGTCAAAGATTAGTTGACCATAAACCTGTGGGTTTATTTCTGGATTTTCTATTCGATTCCATTGGTCTGTATGTCTGTTCTTGTTCCAATACCATGCGGTTTTGATGATTATGGCTTTGTAGTATAGTTTGAAGTCTGGGAGTCTGATGCCTCCATTCCCTTCTTTTTTTTTCAGGAGAGCTTTGGCTATTCGGGGTTTTTTGTGATTCCATATGAATTTCATCAATAATTGTTCTATTTCTTTGAAGAATGACATTGAAATTTTGATTGGAATAGCATTGAATCTGTATATTGCTTTTGGAAGGATGGCCATTTTAATAATGTTTATTCTTCCAATCCATGAGCAGGGGATGTCTCTCCATTTCTTTGTGTCTTCTTCTATTTCTTTTAACAGTGTTTTATAGTTTTCTTTGTATAGGTCCTTTACCTCTTTTGTTAGATTTATTCCCAAATATTTGATTTTTTTTGTTTCAATAACAAAAGGGATGGTCTTTTTGATTTCTTCTTCTTCAGATTTATTGTTTGTGTATAGGAAGGCTACTGACTTTTGCGTGTTGATTTTGTATCCTGCCACTTTACTGAACTGATTGATGAGTTGAATTAGCTTTTCTGTGGAGTTTTTGGGGTTCTCTATGTATAATATCATATCGTCTGCAAATAGTGATAGTTTGACTTCTTCTTTTCCTATTTGGATTCCTTGGATGTCTTTCTCTTGTCTTATTGCCCTGGCTAGGACTTCCAGTATTATATTGAAAAGCAATGGTGAGAGTGGACATCCTTGTCTTGTTCCAGATCTTAATGGAATTGCTTTCAGCTTTTCACCATTGAGAATGATACTGGCTGTTGGCTTGTCATAGATGGCCTTTATGATGTTGAGGTATGTTCCTTGTATCCCAAGAATTTCAAGGGCTTTTATCATGAATGGGTGTTGCACTTTGTCGAAAGCTTTCTCAGCATCTATTGATATTATCATATGGTTTTTATATTTCTTTTTGTTGATGTGTTGGATAACGTTGATTGATTTTTCGGATGTTAAACCATCCTTGTGCCCCTGGAATGAATCCAACTTGGTCGTGTTGAATTATCTTATGGATACATTGTTGGATTCTGATAGCTAAAATTTTATTCAGGATTTTTGCATCAGTGTTCATTAGGGAGATTGGCCTGTAGTTTTCCTTTTTTGTGTTGTCCTTGTTCGGTTTTGGTATTAGTGTAATGTTGGCTTCATAGAACGTGTTTGGTATTGTCCCTTCCTTCTCAATTTTTTGGAAGAGTTTGTGAAGGATAGGCACTAATTCGTCTCTGAATGTTTGGTAGAATTCATTTGTAAATCCATCAGGTCCTGGGCTTTTGTTTTTGGGGAGGTTTTTGATTACCATTTCAATTTCGCTAATTGTAATTGGTCTGTTTAGGTGTTCTATTTCTTCATCTAGCTTTGGGTGATTGTAGAGTTGTAGGAATTTGTCCATCTCCTCTAGATTGTTAAACTTGTTTCCATATAACTGTTCATAGTAGTTACTGATTATTCTTTTGATTTCTGCTGTGTCCGTTGTGATTTCTCCTCTTTCATTGATGATCCTGTTTATTTGTGCTTTCTCCCTTTTTTCCTTTGTGAGCCTGGCTAGGGGTTTGTCTATTTTATTGATTTTTTTCAAAGAACCAGCTCTTGGTTTCATTGATCTTTTGGATTGTTTTTTTAGTTTCAATTTCATTTATTTCTGCTTTGGTTTTTATTATTTCTTTTCTTCTACTGGTTTTGGGGTTTTTTTGTTGTTCTTTTTCTAGATCTTTGAGCTTCGAGATTAGGTTGTTTCTTTGCGTTCTTTCTTGTTTCTTGATGTGAGCTTCTATTGCTATATATTTTCCTCTTATTACTGCTTTTGCTGCATCCCATACATTTAGGATATTGGTGTCCTCCTTGTCGTTCAATTCAAAAAATTTTTTAATTTCTTCTTTGATCTCCTCCTTAGTCCAATGGTCTTCCAGTAGTGTGGTTTTTAATCTCCATGAGGTAGGAAAGTTCCTTGCCTTCTTTTTATGGTTTATTTCTAGTTTGATGCCTTCATGGTCAGAAAAGATGGTTGATATGATTTCAATCTTGGTGTATCTGTTGATGTTTGTCTTGTGCCCCAGTATGTGATCGATCCTGGAGAATGATCCGTGTGCGCTTGAGAAAAATGTGTACTCCATTTTTTTGGGGTTTAGTGTTCTATAGATGTCTGTTAAGCCCAATTGCTCTAGGTCTTTATTTAGAGCTTTGGTTTCTTTACTTATTTTTTGTCTTGTTGATCTATCCATTGTTGATAGTGGTGTGTTGAAGTCTCCCACTACGTATGTGTTTTCTCTGATGTCTGTTTTCAGAGAGGACAACAGTTGTCTGATATATTTTGGTGCTCCTTCGTTTGGTGAGTATATGTTAATGAGTGTTATTTCTTCTTGAAGTATTGTCCCCTTGATCATAATGTAGTGACCATTGGGGTCTCTTTTTATCTTTTTGAGTTTGAAATCTGTTTTATCTGATATAAGTATAGCTGTTCCTGCTTTCTTTTTTGGTCCATTTGCTTGTAGGATTGTTTTCCATCCTTTAACTTTGAGCCTATTTTTATCTTTTGTAGCTAAATGTGTTTCCTGGAGACAGCAAAAGGTTGGGTTTTGTTTCTTAATCCAGGCTGCAACTCTGTGTCTTTTTATTGAAGAGTTTAGTCCATTTACATTTAGAGTTAATATTGATATGTTAACATCTGTATTTGCCATTGTGTTTGTCTTTCCTTTGATTTTATTTATTCTTTTAATAACTTTTTTTTTTTTTTGGCCTTCTTTCATTGTTATTCGTCGCTCTGAGGTTCTGGCTTTAGGACTCCTTGTAGTATTTTTTGGAGTGGGGGTTTAGTTGCAATGAAATTCCGGAGTTTCTGTTTGTCTGGGAAGGTCCATATTCTTTCTTCAAAGAGGAAGGAGAGCTTTGCGGGATAGAGTATTCTTGGTTGGCATCTGTTTTCTTGGAGTCTGTTGACTATGTCCCTCCACTCTCTCCTTGCCCGTAGTGTTTCTTCGGAGAAGTCTGATGTCAGCCTGATTGGTTTTCCTTTGAATGTTATCTGTTTCTTCCCTCTTGCCAGCTTCATTATTTTTTCCTTGTCCTGGATTCTTGGGAGCTTTACTATTATGTGTCTTGCTGTATTTTTCCTTTCGTCGTGGAAGTTTGGTGTTCTTCTTGCTTCTTGTATATCAATTTTCAGCTCCTTCTTCACATTTGGGAAGTTCTCTTCAATTATCTCTTTGAATATTTTCTCTGCTCCTACATCTCTCTCCTCTCCTTCTGGTATTCCTATAACTCTTATATTTCCTTTCCTCATGGAGTCAGATAGTTCCCGAAGTCTTTCTTCGTTCTTTTTCCTTCGTACTTCTCTTTCCTTTTCTGTTTTGGTTCTTTTTATTTCTGTGTCTTCAAGATTACTTATTCGTTCTTCCATTTCATCTATTCTGCTTTCATTGCTTTTCCCAGAATTCTTTAGTTCTTCCATTAATTCTTTGATCTCCTGCATTTCTTTTACTTCCCTCTTTAGGGACTCAATTTCTTTCTTCTGACCATTGTTTTCCCTCTCTAGGGACTCAATTGCATTCTTTTGATCGTTGATTATTTTTCCCTTATCATTGTTTTCCTTTATGACTTCTGTCAGTTTTTTAATCACGGCAATTTTAAATTCTCTTTCTGGAAGGCTCAAATTCTTCCAAGTTATTGTCGTTGCAATCTGGGGGCTGGCTTTCTTTTTGTGGTGTGCTTTTTCTCTGGAGAGTTGCTAGGTTGCGTGTGGTTCTTCTCCTCCCTACTGTCTGTTTTCTGATTTGCCGTATGCGTTGGGACACTGTGTTGTTGGGACTTGCCGGCATCTTGGGTGGGCTTCTCTGTTCCCCTCTGGTTCTTCCAGGAGTCATCTGTCAGTTTCAAGCAGCCTTTACTGGAGAAAGGTCCCTGTTCTAAAATGCCGATGTGGGGACACACTCCCCTGTGCGCCTGGTCTGCCCCGGCGGTGGGTTCCTGCTCCCCTCTGGGCTTGGACTGCAGGCCAGAGGGGGTCTGGCGTGGGCGAACTTCCCCCGCTCACCTCTGGCTCCTGAGGAAGCCTTCTGCAGGTAGTCTTTACTGAAGAAATGTCCCTGTTCTAAAATGGTGATGTGGGACACACTCCCTGCGCTTCTGGTCTCAGGCACACTCTTCTGCGCGCCTGGTCTGCCCCGGCTGTGGGTGCTCGCTCTCCCTGTGGGCTCAGACTACTTGTTCAGAAGGGGCCCGGTGTGGGCTAACTCACCAGCTGGCCACTAGCTCCTTCAGTAGCCTGTGCTGGGGTCAAGTCGCTAGGTGGCACCAGAGATCTCTCCTAGAGCCCTTGGGGAGCTGATTTTCCACCCCGTGGGACAGGGAGCAGAGCGGGGATGGTAGGGTACACCTCAACGGCTTTGGGGTGCTGTGTCTGCCTTGTGCCCCACCGTCGTGGGGAACCCACGCCCCTAATTTCGTGCCCCGGGTCTCAGTTCCAAAGCCCTCAGTTCCAGGACGCGGGCTGTAGCCCAGATCAGTGGCGCGGGAATGGCGCCTTTTGAATCCCGCTCCCCTGCCTGGGCGCCTTGTTCCTGCCCACTCAGGGAGGGCCTCCGCCCGGGTCTCAGTTCCACAGCCCTCAGTTCCAGGACGCGGGCTGTAGCCCAGATCAGTGGCGCGGGAATGGCGCCTTTTGAATCCCGCTCCCCTGCCTGGGCGCCTTGTTCCTGCTCACTCAGGGAGGGCCTCCGCCGTCTCCCCGCAAGCCTAGGTCACAGGCGCAGGGGCCTGGGCAGCTGCAATCCGAGCGCCGCTTTCGCGCAAGCTTACCGGGGGGCCGGGGCTGTGTGCTGGTGCTGGTCTCCTCCTGGGGGGCGGGGCTCTCTTTAATTGCGCGTGGAGCTCACCTCCGCGGCGGATCCTGCAGGGTTCGCCTCAGCTCCCGTTCACGGGGTGTGGTGGCTGAAATAGTTCCTTTCCACTCACAGTCCCGCTTGCTGCATCCGTTTTTCTTGTTGGGCGTTTTGGTTTGTTGTTTCCCTCGTCTCTGCCGGTCGGAGAGTGCCGCCTCTGTGGGCGGGGGAGGGGAGCAGGGTTCTGCGCTTCCCTCCCTTCTCGTCCTCTTTTATGGCAACTTTCTTCTTCGGGCAGTTTGCTGGAGTTGTCCGTTTATCTTCCGTGTCCCAGTTCTCACTGGGACCTGCCGCTTTTCCTCCCTATTAACTTTTTTTAATGGGAGATCTTACTCGCAGCGTCTCCTCGCCGCCATGTTGCTCCGCCCCTCGTATATTCCAAATATTCTAATTTTTTAAATAGGACTCATTTTCCATTGTACCATATGGGTTTCCAGGACTTGACGTGGCATGAGTCTTCAATGTGAGCACATTCATGAATGCATGGCCAGTCAGACTTACACGCTCAGGAAGAACAGTTAGTCTTGCTGACCTCTTTGGCTGGATCACTGGCAGCTCTGTCAGCAATGCCTGTATCCAAAGTTGACCCTCTAGTCACATAAGGACTAGCCACACAGTGTGGGTCTATTATGAGTGTGACCATATGAACTTCTTTCTCTTATATTGCAAGATCTCATTGTGAGGGACTCACAAAGTCACGAGAATGCGCTACTCATGCCTTCGCCCACTGATCATTTACTTAACAGCACTCCTTTACCCGCCGCGTGCTGGACACAGGCAAAATGGTCTGCACTTTTAAATTTTTCAATCTACATTCATTGACTACAGTAGAGATCAGCTACAACAAGGACACTTGTTTAAATCTACATTAATTTCTAGCCTGTTAGATGTTATAGAAAGCTAATGTTTAAAAGCTATTTTTGCTCATTTTCTACTATCATGGGACAGTCTTTAAAATTAAATGCACATGTCGTTTCTTAGTTGGATCATTTGTGAACCACGGTTGTTCCTTATTGCAATCACTCAAATTATAATATATTCTTTTCATGGGAAACAGGATCTTACGGTGGTTTTACGTATTCAAGCTATTTTGCATGCTTTATAAAGTCTACAATACACTGTGGCTTCTTTAATAGAGCATATACTGAGCTTATGCAGGCTCAGTCCCAGAACCTTAATTTTTAGCACTGATGGAGAAAATAAAATGATGAAGCTCCCGTGGGCAGGGTGTGTTACTCTTCTAAGTCTCAGGCCCAGCACTTAGTCCTTTCATCAGAGCATCCATAGAGCTCAATGCAGTTTGGCATCTAGAGGGAACTCATTATTGCAGGTAAAAGGCCAGGATGACCCTCAGGCTAGTTCATGACTACTGGGGGCTCTGCACTTGTTCCTCAGAGGACTGAGGGACAAAGAATAAGGACAATAGTATCTGTTTAAAGTGACCATATGCAAGACACTGCTCTAAATACCATAGTCCCTGTTGCTCTAGATATGATAGTCGGTGCTATTCAACATATGGGCCTCACGCAGCTTTATTGCCTGGAAGCTTGTTAGAGCCATATCACAGGAACCAGCCCAGACAAACCTACTGCATTACAAGAGATTTTGGGGGGTATGTTTTACAGTCTGAGAAGCATCTAGAGAACTAAAATGGGCGTGGCACAACTCCTGCCTCACAGCCACAAGAGCAGCCCTGCGGCAGGAAGCAAGTGACGACCACATCACCGAAATCTAAAAAACCTGCTTTTCCGCTCAATCTTTACTCTCCCCCATCCAGAGCCCCTTTGGTGACACAGCTCTAAGCTCAGCTAAGCTAGTGCCCCCATAGTCAGTCCTGCCTCTGTGATAATCTATTGGGATGTCACCAGCTATGTTTTCCAAAACTTAAAAGACTCAGGGAATGTGGACAGGTGATGCTTGGAGGTAGAAGCAAATATGGTCAGTAGACATTGGTGATGTGTGGGACTAAAATACGTTCAACTATAACTTTAAATCACATTCTGAAACTTCTAATTCAACCAGTAGCTTACATTACACCTGAGCCATTATTACTTCCTGAGGTGGAAGGAACCTGCCCCCAACTTGGCAGAATGTAGAAGCCTGTGGGGATCCCCACTCGAGGGGCACTGGGGTGGCTTCTGTCTTAAAGATGAGCACCCCGTGTTGGGGGCCACTGCTTTGTAGAATAGCCAGGGAGCATGGTGCTCAGAAGGAAATATTCCTAAGACATGAGGAATTTTCAAATCTCCACAGAAGGGGGTTGATTCTAAAGCTATCCAATGCTTTGTCACCATCAATGGCATCAGCATTTGAATACCTGCTGAATTTTAGGTTTGTACTTATAGGACAATGGTTTACTATATTTGCTACCCATTTTAAATCTATTGCTGATGCTTTTCTCCCTTCCTTGGTGTTTGAGCAAATCAGGACATCCTACTGGTTTTAATGTTCACTGTCTGGGAAAATAAGACTTTGAGCAAAGTCTGCTATTTTGCACTTACTAACATAGGGTGTTGTGTGGGCACTTTAAAGGCAGCACTGTGCAGGAGATCTCCACTGACAGACGGAGGCACCAGGGGAGGTGGGGGTCGGTGGTCTACTCTGCTGCAGTGGATGCTGGCAGCCTAACACTCACCTGCAGGGGTTAGTGTGTGATTCACCAGCATGGTGCATATCCGAGCAGGCGCATTGCAATCAGATTCCTGACTTGATGCCAAAGCATCACTGGAGCGTGACAGCCCCTTTCCTGAGTCATCACTTGATGGTGTTGTCCAAATTGCACTCAACATGGCCAACAAGCAGCATCCATGCAGGGACTAATGCCAGATCTCAGCAGATGCTCTGCAAAGGCTGACTTGGCCCCTCAGCTCTGATAAAACGAGCAGTGCACTCTCTTAGCCCTGCTTTCTCATCCTGGTTTTCCTGGATTCTCTTCAGGGCCCAACCTAGCCACCTGTGTGAGCACCAACATGGGAGACATAGCATTTCCATAAAATCTATGCTGCAAGGAAGTGACTTGCCTATTTCTTCCAGCATATGCTGGTCCTAGAATGTTCTTATTTTGGTGATTTTTTTTTTTAAGATTTTTGCATACAAGAACTGGAGTACAGGCCAGATGTGTGGGAGGGTGAGAGGATTCACCAGAGACAGAGCGGGGAACAGAACAGGCAGACTGACAAAACACTGCTGAGGGGAGCAGCGGGAGAGACAGGAGAGGTCTGCTGCACCACGTAGGTATCTTGCCGGCCAGGATTGAACCCGTGCTGCGGAGGCTGTGGACAGCTTCACAGTGCTATGCTCAACCTGCTGCACCAACAAGGAGAAAAAAACACTTGTGTCAGCACTGTGCCCAGTTCTCCAGACAAGGGGCTATAAAGATAGAAGCAAGTTTTTGTATGTTAGAAAGAGCTGGTAGCCATTCCTGAAATATGCTGGGAGTTATTCTTCACCCCCAAACATTCCACATCCATCCTGCCTACCTTCCAGTCACTCTGACACCTCCTGCATGGAAGGCACAATGATGTCTCTGCATCCCTTGCCTCCTAGAACTGCCTGCAGCTCTGAGGACGTGGAAGACCAATCAAACCTTGCAAGCAATTGAGTATGTGGGTAGGAGGGACAGAAGGACATGTCTGTCCTTTGCAGCACTTTAAAGGCTTCCTTTGCCCCACCACCCTAAAATTGCCCTAAACCAGCCACGGCCGTGTCTTTCTAAGAGCAGTAGCCATAACCAGCTTTGTCAAAGAATTCAACCTTCTCGGTCTCTGCCTTGCCTCCAACCTCTCCCAGCCACAAATGATCCTGAGGAACAGATTTGTAGTAATCTCTTGCTTTATTTCTACCTAATTCTTGGTTCAAACTTTCTTATTCCACCCAGTTTCCTGCTTTTGCTCCCCAGCATGACCCTGGCAAGGGGCAGTAGAAATAAAGGAAAACTTCAAATTCAGATGTACCAAGGCTATAAGGCCATATGGGGTATGTTCCTACCCACTCTGCTCCCTCCATTCTTGTGACTCCATCCTTCCTTGTGTACCCTCTGGCCGAAGTGCCCTCGGATTTAAAAGCCTGGCTTGTTCATGTTCTTGTGAAGATTGGGCTGAAACATCTCAAAGATGGCCCTGCAGACCTTGGCTCATCACCTCACTTACTTGCATTGTCTCCCAATGAAATGTAAATCCCACAGGGGTAGAAGCTTTCTTCAAAGAAACACAGAGGAACATCAGTGGCAAAACTGGTTTTGATTCAGTGGTGGGGGGGGGGGGGAGCTGAGCTCTCTAATGCAGAGGAAACCAGGCCTTTAAAGAACAAGGGCCAGGTGAGGGAATGGTCCAGGCGCCAAAAAGTTGGAGAACATCACAAAGCAGGAAGGTGGGTTGGTTCACTTAACGCATCTGGGTTTGTTAGCTGGCAAAACTACTCTCGGACACGGGGAGACTGGGATCTGATCTTCAGGTATCAGCTGGAAGAGGATATTTCTCTGGCAGCCTGAGTCTTCCTAGGCAGCACTTGAGGAGTGGGGGGCTAGGGTCATCCCAAGGAGAGGATGTTAGTGAAACAGTGTTCATCTTTGCAGGCTGAGATTGAGGCCTTTGTTGAAAAGAGGTCTTAGGGGAGCCTGACTAGAGTTTGGAGAAGGGGAAAATCTTGGTGAATTCCACCCTCCAGCACAGTGCCTGGGACATAGAAAGAGCTCAATAAATATCAATTGAATCCATGAGCAAGTAAATGAGTGTATGAATAACAGGAAGGGGAGACCCCCCTCTGTGGGTAGGAGAGTGGGTGCAGGGAGTTCTGTCACCCACGGAGAACCTGAGGATAGAGGATGACAGCTCACACGTTTGAGCTGTGAAATCAGACCACATGTCTGCTTTCTTCCCCCAGAAACTGCAGTCCTTGAACACTGCATTTTGCAGAGTTGCGTCACACACTTCAGTGACCTTGACTCATAATCCTTTTTCCGAGGAAAAAGAAATTTCAAAAAAAAATCAGGATTGGGTTGTCATGTGAGCGTGTTTGCAGCAATAACACATCTGTTGTAGGCAAAGCCTGATCAGAAAAACACAGGCAGCTGAGCAACAGCCACACTTTCTAACAAGATCAAATAGACTTACTCCTGATAAGCTACACAAACTGTGGTCATCATGAGCCTCTAGCTTTTAGGAAACCCTGCCAGTTCCTCCCCTCACCTGTGCGATGTTATACATACAAACACAGGAAGATGTGTCAGTGCTGGACTACATGGCTACTCGAGTTTTCTAAGATTGTTGTCCTAGTAAGTTTCCACTCTGGCTCCTGAGTGATTTCCACAAGACAGGAAAGGAAATGTCTAGAATAGCCATCCCTAGGTCTTGTGATACATTGACTAGCGCCTTTTCATTTAAGTAAGAAATTAAGTTCCTGTGATAGCATCCTGCTCATTTTCACCATTCACAGAATGGTACAGTTCCTGAGCAACTTATGGATGGAGACTAAAACACCAGTGATAGCTGCAGGGGCAAGCAGGAATTATGTTCCAGCACCTGCATGGCCAGAGTTGGTCCTTGTAGGAAGAGCAGAAATTCAGTATCCCTTGTTTGAATGAATATTTTGAACTCCAATGGACTGTTTTAGTGAAAAATCACAAGGGGGACCAGAGTAAGCATTCGGTGACTTGTTCAAGATATACATGCTCAGGGCCTCCCTGGTGGTGCAGGCAATTGAACACAGCACTGTGAAGCTGTCCACAGCCTCTGCAGTGCCAGTTCAATCCCGGCCAGCTGTGGAGATACCCACATGGTGCGACAGACCTCTTCTGTCTCGCTCTCTGCTCCCCTCAGCAGTGTGTTTTGTCAGTCTGCCTGTTCTGTTCCCTGCTTTGTCTCTGGTGGATCCTCTCACCCTCCCACACATCTGGCCTGTACCCCAGTTCTTGTATAAATCTTAAAAAAAAAAAAAAAACTTATATTACAAACTTGCCATATAGGTGACCCCGTCCTCCAAGTTCACAAACTAGTACAGGTTAGAGATAATTTAAATCACAGCACCTCCTGGGGGTGTATTCATAAATGTTGGGTTTGGGGAGAATGGGTTTGGTATCGAATAAAAGTAAGGCAATGGGTTAAATCAATCTCAGCAGGTTCTTGTTTTGTCTTTTGTTTTTCACTGCAGGTCTTCTCAGAGCCTTTAATAAGCTAATGTACATTGTGGATCTCCAGGGGGGTATGTATTGTGTAGCATTTCCCATTTCCTGTAGCCATTACCCTAGGAGCTAGTGTTCCAAGGAACACACTTGGGGAGCTGCACACCTTCTGCATGCACAGTGCTGGGGAATCCTGAGGGTAGCTCTACTTTGGGGAATTGGGAGTCTGTCTCAAAGGAGGGTGCATCTGATCTGTGTCCTCAAGTGAGGTGTTGTCCATCCAAAGAGGTGATGGAGGGAGGACACCCATCTATAGCATCTTGCAGCTGGTTCTAGAAGGCAGGGAAGTTGAGGGGTGGATGTGGAAAGGTCAAAGACTTAATGGGGAAGACTGCTGTGCCTTGCTCAGGTGTGGGTTTATCTGTCTTCACTGCAGCAGGATCCCTAGTATGCTCTAGAAATAGTGGTCCAGGCACACATCATTCCCCTCAGATTAGTCAGAGTTGGGGCCTCAGCGGCTACAACTTCAAATGATCCAATGAGCAGCCAAAGTGAAACACCTGCCATAGCTGATGTGGAGCTCTCAGGGGAGCGGGGTTTAAGTGAACAAGTTAGAGTCCTCCTTTTCCATCTTCCTCAGTGCCTTCTATCAGCAATCTTGCCCATTTTCGAACAGCCCTCTACATGCCGGGCACCAAGCAAGCAGCAGAGAACAGGCTGGAAAGCAGAATTGGGTCCTCCTGCTCTGAGTAAGCTCCAGCTGGACCTGAATTCAGATGACTGGTGCATCCCCGCCAGGATAGGGAGGGCAGATGAGAGGTACAGGAAGGAGCCAAGGTTGACCATTGAGTGTGCGAGCCACCCACCTCCTTTGACTGAGGCCCAGAGCAGGACTTTTAAAATATTGATGCAGAGATTCGAAGGAGGAAAGGTAACAGACAGGTTGAAAGGAAAACATGTTCAAGGTAGAGACAAAGGTGCCAGAGCAGATGAGTACCTGCAGGAGAGGCAGTGGGTGGTGAGCAGGCATGGATCACTGGGGCTCTGATAGTTTTAGAAAGACCCCCTCATAGGGCCTCCCAGGTGGTGCAGCGGTTGAGCGCTGGGTTGCGAAGCTGCCCACAGCCTCTACAGCACCTGTTCAATCCCCGGCCACCGGGCCAGGGTCCCACATGGCCCATAGACCTCTCCTGCCACGCCCGCGGCTCCCCTCAGCAGTGTACTTCGTCAGTCTGCCTGCTCTGCTCCCCGCTCTGGCTCTAGTGAATTCTCTCACCCTTCTGTGCTTCTCACTTTACCCAGTGCATGAATGAATGAATAACCCCTCGTAGCAATGAGTAGGGAAGCGGCTGGGATTCAATGCCGAGTGGCCAGAGTGTGAGCAGAGCAGTGTGCTTCCAACATGGCAGGGGGTGTTGGAAAAGAGTTACAGCAGAGACAGGAAAAGATAAGATTTCAAGACATGTTGATGAGAGTCAGAATATATTAAAAAGCCACATAGAAAGGGAGTCTTGCACTCTACTAGTTGGATTTTCAAGTGAGAACAAGGTTTTGCCAATCAGCTCCTTGGCTCTCTGATAGGCCCAGGGTGATGAACACCTGGGAAACAGCGTAGGGATGAGAGTCCTGAGGACCACAGTCAGCAGCTAAGATTAAGGTGTTTTGCTGGCACCAACTACTCCTAATGTAGTCGTTCGGCATTGTAACTGCTGAACTGGGTGATATAAAACTTTAGCACACTGCTAGGGGTGTGTAATAAAGCTGGCACCTGTAAGCTCATGAGCACTTGTTGATATGTCCCAATTTCAAGTTCAGTGACATATCGATAACTTGAAGTGAGTCATAGTTTGCATTTAAACCACAGCAACTGGAAAATACTGCAAATCAGGGCATGTGTTTGGATAGCTACCTTCTATCTCTAGAAAGTTGTCATTCTGGACACTATAAATGGGAGCATACCAGATGTATTCTTCTGTATCTGTGGACCTGTACTCAGGATAAATCATCCTGATTAAACCGGTCAGTGACTTAGAAAAATGTATATAATACTCATCTTAAGGTGTTAAGCTTGATCATTATAACCTTGTTCCAGGTGGCTTTGATAAAACTGTTCTTGAGACTCTTCCTACATGAGGATAGAAGTTGGCAGCAGGCATGAGTCCTGCTGAGGTTGGTTTCCACCTCTAGGTATCTTTGGGAAGAGGTAGATATGCTAACTTTTAAAAGAAAAAGAAGCAATTATACTGCAGAAAGTCACTCACCATAGGATAAGAATGGCGCCCTATTTTTGCAGCTTTTCCCTATTTGGGCATTTAAAGGAAGTAGACATAGAAAAGGGGAAAGACATTCTTGGAGAAGAGCTGAGGACTCCTGCTGGAATCTGTAACCACTTTTCACAGCATTCCTAGGCTAGACTTGTTTTGGCTGTTGTAGCACAGGAAGACCCATGGTGTAGATAGCTTGTACTTGGCTGAGGGGCAGAACTGATAGAACCATGTGGGCAGGCTTGCCCATGCATGAGTGAGCCAAGCAGGTGGTCCCAGGCCACATGACAATACCACTATGGAGTTGTCATGCAAACTCCCGCTTACTCTCCCCGACACTGGGCCTCCGGAGGCATGAGCTGGAATATTTAGATCTAAATCAGTCACCATTTATTATAATTTAATGGGCTTTGTAGACAAATACTGTAAGAATGTCAAAGGGCTAAGACATACATGGCAGTCAGTAGATGAACTGAACATCTGGTCTGAAAGACTAGTCATCTTAAAAACCTGGTTGATTTTTTTTTCTTCTGCCACTCCTTTTGTTTAGTTTCTTGACATAAATGAAAAATATTTTTGAAGAAACTTGCCATAAATGTCAAGATAATTTAAAGTAGATACTCAAATATAATTTTTCTAGTTAGTGTAAGTTAATGGCAGACTGTCAAAATTCATTTAATGATAATTCAACATCAATTGCCTAAATTTGAGATACTTGTGTATTTTCTTCACTATCTGTGTAAATACCTTTCATCACCTTATGCTAGTAAAGCCTATCTGGATTCAAATGAGAAACTTACTTTAAAAACACATGCAATGTAAATAAAATCTTGAATTAGATTTTAATAGGAAACATCTTTAACATAAAATTATTATACAAAATATTTTTATTGCTGTGAACTATTTAGGACATGTATTAAAAATAAAACTAAAATAATTAACTTTCAAATCGGTCTACACTCATAATAGATCTGTGCATCAAATGGAAGGAAGACATTATGAAAGTAAACCTGGATTTGTCTAGTTATTTGGTATATGAAATAACTTTTGAAAGACTTGTTAAATTCTGCAAAAATCTCAATCTAGTTTACTTTTTATGCCAACTTTGGTACTTTACTTCATAAAAACCAGTCAAAAAATGAAAAACTTGTCACCTGTGATGCCACACACAGTAAACTATTTTTCTAAGAAACATCACTATTTCATAAGATACCAATGATATGTGATCATAGTTCAGAATAAACTCTTAGATTGTAAAAAGCATGAATATTAAGAGTATGAGAACTCACAAACCACACAATTCACCTATTATACTCATAGTCCTCAAACCAATTTTAGAAGACTTTTTATGATCCCTAAAAGAAACTTCATACCCATGAAATAGTCACCCCTCACACCCCAGTTCTTCCTTACTTTTATCCCTAGGAACCATTATTCTACTTCAACTCTATTTCTATCTAGACATCCTATAAATGGGACATATAAGTCTTTTGTGTGTGGCTTTTTACTTGGCATCATTTCAAGGTTCAAGTCTCAAGGTTCATCAAGGCTCATAAATGCTATAACATGTACCAACACTTCATTCCTTATGGCTGAATAATCGACTCCACAGATACTGTTTCTGTATTCATCAGTTGATTTGGAATTTCTATTTGGGGCTATTAATGCCATTATAAACATCCATGTAGAAGTTTTTCATTTCATTATGCAAGTACAATGTTTTCACTTTGGGGTACATACCTAGAAGTAGAATTGCTGGGTCATATAATAACTGCTTAACCTTTAGAAGAATGGCCAAACTGTTTTCCAAGGTGACTATACATTTTACAGTTTTACCAGCAGAGTGAGGTTTTCTTAATTTTTCCACATCCTCACCAACGCTTAATATTCTATTGATTTGATAGTGGGTGTGAAGTGGTATTTCATAGTGGTTTTAATTTGCATTCCCTAATCTCTTGATGTTCATCTTTTCATGAGATTGATGGCTATTTGTATATTTTCTTTGAAGAAATGTCTGCTCAGATTTTTTGCCCATTTTTGAAAACTATTAGGGCATTGGGGGTTAGAAATTAAGAGATTTCCCTTATAACCCTGGCCCCAACACAGGCAGAGCCTCTACCATTATCAACATCATTCAATAGAATGACACGCTTTCAAGGATGAAACTATACTTATACATCAAAATTATTCAAAGTCTGTAGTTCAGCTTAGGGCTTACTTTTTAAGATTATTTATGCATGCAAAAGCTAGGGTGCAGGCCAGAGGTGCAGGGGATGAGGATTCACCAGAGACAGAGTGGGGAACAGAACAGGCAGATTGACCGAAATACACTGCTGAGGGGAGCAGCAGGTGAGACAGATCTGCTGCGCCATGTGGGTTACTTTCTGGCTTGCCCGGGATCGAACTTGTGCTGCAGTGGCTGCGGATATCTTCATAGATTGCGTCTTAACCCTCTTGCACCACCAGGGAGACCCCCAGGGTTCACTCTTGGTGTTGTACATTCTATGGTATTGGGCAAATACATGATGTAATTATATAGCATGTTCAATGCCCGAATAATCCTCTATACTTTCTATTCATGTCCTTTTCCCCTCCCCACCCTCACATCTGGTAACCATGGATCTTTTTACTGCTTCCTTCTGCCTACTCCAGAATATCAGAGTTGGAATCAATAGTGTTAGCCTTTTCATATTGGTTTTTCACTTACTAATATGTATTTTAGATTCTTTTGTGTTCTTTCATGGACTGCCAGCTCGTTTTTTAGCACTGAATATTACTGCATTGTCCAGATGGGCCATAGTTCATTTCTCCACTGATTGAAGGACATCTTGATTGACATTCCAATTTTTGACAATTACAAATAGAACTGCTAATAAACATCTACTGCAGGTTTTTATAAAGACCTAAGTAATCACCTCCTTTAGATAAACACCAAGAAGTACAATTCCTGGATCACCTGGTAAGAATAGGTTGAATCAAGAAACATCCAAGCTATCATTCAAATTGGATATACCATTTTGCATTTCTACAAGCAATAGTTTCTACTAAGCATCCTCAGCATTTGGTGTTAACAGTGGTCTAGATTTTGGACATTCTGATGTTATATGGCCGTATTTCACTGTTTTAGTTTGCATTTCTCAGATATATGATGTAAAGCATCTTTTCATATGCTTATTTCTCACCTGTATGAAGTTTATGTGTATCTCCTTTGGTGAGGTGTCCATAAAGTCTTTGGCTCATTCTTTTTTTTTAAGATTTATTTATGCATACAAGAACTGGGGTACAGGCCAGAAGTGGGGGGAGTGAGAGGATTCAGAGTGGGGAACATAACAGGCAGATTGACTGAAATACATTGCTGAGGGGAGTAGCAGGAGAGTCAGAGGTCTGCTGCACCATGTGGGTATCTTCCTGGCTGGGGATAGAACTCGTGCTGCAGTGTCTTTGATAACTATAGATTGCGTCTTAAACCCTTGCACCACCAGGGAGGCCCTCGTTGGCTCATTCTTTTAATTGTCTTTATTTTTCAGTTGGATTGAGTTGTCAAGGATTTTAGATAAAAGACCTCATCACATAAATGACCTACAAATATATTTCTATTCCTTCATTCTACTTACTGTCTTCATTAGACGTTGAAGCATATGTGTTTGCTATTTTGTCTGTGCCTATGTGACAGCTATGTCAGAGCCTCACCAGAGTCCTTCACTCTGCACCTCCCACTTGGATTTAGGGAGCAACTCACATTGTCTATCAATAGGATTTAAATGGCAGTGCTTATTTTTCCTAGAGGCACAACTTCCTTTCCAAAAAATAAGTCACCTTAAGGGCACTATAAGTCTCCTGAACCTTGTCCAGAATTAAAAATTGAAGTCTAAGATGGAGTGGCCTCTATTTTACCTCTAGAAGTCTGAAATGTAAGCAGATCCCATTGATCTGAAAGTCTTAGCTTCGCTGCAGCTGCAACACAGGCCTGCTCATTTTTTGGCCCTTGTGCATTTCTGGAGGTATATTTAGGTTGCTTCTATTTAGTGTTCCCAGAATAGGCATAGTTTTTGTTTCTTTTATTCATTCCCTATCCAAACTGAGGGTGATGTACTAGATGACTTAAATCCTTTCCACTTCAAAGTTTATGGTCTTCATGTGTGACCCCCTCTGCATGGGCACAGGGAGTTCTCTGTAAGCCATACCCATGTCCACTACAAGCAGGATGGAGCTGCCACCAAAAATGCAGAGAAGTTCGCATGACTGTAAACTGAATCCGGATCATCTGCTCCAAATTCAAGTATGATCTGATCACTATTATTCAAATTCATAGCAGTTTTCTATGAATTAATAAACCTGTGTGAAGACAAACTTGTTTATCTACAACCCTACCCAGAAATGATATAGGTAAATACTAAGCATAAATTGAAACACTAAGTCACTTTCATTGCAAACACCTTGAGTTTACGTGTTTGTCTTCAGTTAGCTCCAGGGACACTTGACTTGAACCCTTTATGGCGTATTCCTCCCAGCGCATCAATGACCCATACAGCTTCAAGGCTGTGGGGGAGGTGTGCTTCACATTCTGAGAATGCCACTGCCGGAGGGCGTCAAGCCTCAGTCAGCCCTCATGGCTTAGACGTTTTAGGCTGCTACTAATCCCAAATTAGAATTCTATCAATAGAACATTTGATGCCAGCTCACTTTAAATAAACAGTCAAGGTTAAAACAAAAATCGATGAGCTGCTCTGGAGTACTTCCCATAAGTTAGGCGCCACACACAGCCGCCACCAGGTTTGGGCCTCACCCCAGCCCTTGGGGAACTGAAGACTTGAATGTGAATGTGTAGGTAACCTGGAGGTTTCCTTTGGTGTTTGTCCTGCTCTCCTCTCTTCAGACTTGCAAAGAGGGGTCTTAAGAGGGTATGATAAGGTCTAGGTGGAGAGGGGATATGTTTTAGGTGGTAGGAGAAATAGATTGAGAGCAGTGGGTAAGACTGAATTGTCAGCATGCCCATGTGTGCTCCCAGGGAGTAGAGAAAAACATCAGACTAAACCTTTGCTGAGAAGTATATGAAGAAAGAGCATGTGAGGGGTGTGCACAAGCCCACTTCTAACCTATGTCCTGAAGCTGAGGATTCTGGTGGCTATGCCCAAAGCTATGCAATATGGGGCTATTTTGCTACGTTTCCCCAGCACTCACCTCCCTGATCCCCATCACACCAAGCTCGGGCATCTTTCTCTGCTGAACCCTCTGCATTTCAAGGTGTTGAGGTGGGGGTTGTAGGGAGTGGGGGCACCACTGAGCTCTAGATGCATGGAGATGGCAGCACTCTTGTCTAAAAACAAGCTGACACAGTATGACTCCTGTGTTCCGGAGGAAAAAAATATCTAGAACTACATTTAAGGAGGGGTGTAGAAATGAGGGAGAGGCTTAAGAAAATCTTCTGAGATGGGCGCAAAGACAAGTATCCTAAAGGCAGGGAACTGGAAGGACAGAGGTCTGTACTGAACTACCAGACTCCGCCCAGACTGGGGAGAAGCTGTGGAGAGCTCTGGAATAGTTTCTTCACTGGTGAGGAAGAAGCAACTCAGTTATTAAAATCCCCTTTCTCCTCCTTCCTTCTGTTTCTTTACTAACATGCTCAGAAAACTTATACAGCAGGCTTCTAGGAGAAGACAAGATATGGAAAATAGAACTGTGGACTGATGAGGTAACAGACCCCTCTAAAGAGAGGAAAAATTGCTTTCAAAGCATGGACCTAAGTTTTTTATAAAAATAAAGTATCTAAATACTCTAAAAGAAGTTGCACCATTTTTCATGTGCTCTTGTCCATGAAGACTTTCCATTGCAGCATTTATATCTAATTACAAGACACACATTTTTAGACCCTTTAAACTTAAGCCTCAAGATAGGTCTTTCAACCCCATCCTCTTTAGCTAGAACTGAACTAAAAGTAGACAAGCTTCTCTGTTAGAGACATCTCAAGGAGAAAGTGAATGAATCACTATTTTTATTTGTGGTGGTTAGAAAAAAAAATGAAAAATGGTAGACTATGGGGATGTATATACAGGAAAACTATAAATAGGCTAAAAATGGATGGTATGGTCTAAAGAGAATGGGAAATTAATACATGTAAAGATCATATTCACTATTAAGTAGATGCTTTATTTTTCTCCTTTGCTTTTTCCCTGTTAATTAACTTGGCCTGTTGGTTAGCTGCATTGTCTGTTGTATAAATGCACCATGCTTTATTTCCCATGTTTTTGTTTAACATTTAGTTTTCCAGTTTTTCACTTACTAGTAATAAAAGTTGAATGGATGTTTGTGTCATAAGTTCAAATTAGGTTATTCTGGAGGGAAATTTCCTACAAATGGAACTGGAGGGTAACAGGCCATATCTTCTCTTAGGAATTTTACTATATATTGCCAGCTTTCAAGAGGGCACATAAATTTCGACTCAGCAATACATGGAATTTTCAAGGATAATCTTAAAATCAAAATACAAATTTTGACTAATTTCAAAGAAGTTTCTGCTAAACTAGAAAGTTGTGCTGAAGTGCAACAGAAAACGCAAATCAAGCCTGGTCTCCCCTAGTAAGTTCTCTAGACAGCCTTGAGCACTGACAAGCCCACTGTTGTCAAAGTGTGACAAGGAATTCTTCGAAGGTAGTTTTAGAATCCAGGCATAGGGATACCAGAAAGATAATTCTAGGACAAACCGGCCTACACTTAATCCTCCAAGCCCCACTAGGAGCTTCAGGGAATTCTTGGGGACCCCTTGCCTTGCCCTACACTACTGGGGGGCAAGGCATGACTGGCTCCGTCAGAGCAGGGTATACCTCCAGACCGCAGACCTCCCCTTGCTTTTGTCCAATATTTGTAAGGCTTTTCTTGTAGCCTCAAAGCAATGAAAGTCTTTGCTTTAAGCCGGATTTGGATTTTATTTACATTTGCAAAAAATTGAGGTGTGTTGCTCATCACTGATTAAATCGTGGAACATCTTCTGCCTTTGTCCTGGGCCCACTCCTCTAGCAACGGCTGCAGTTGCTTAGGACTAAACTTGCCTCCACCTGCCCAGCCTGGGCTGCAGCTTGTGAAAAGGCAAAGAGGAAATGGCAATTCTCTGTGCTGATTGGTGGGAAGACACAATTGCTTTGGAGTACTTTATATTTTGGGGTCATTGGGGCCCTTTGGTAACCTCTGACATGAACTTTACTGTTGCCCAGTGAGCTGGGAGCTACAGTGGACTTGGGGCAGCTGTGTTGAGGTAATGGTCTCAGTGACTGGTCCTGCGTGAGGGGATTGCTCAGAACTCGCCTCTGTTGTCACTGAGCAGGAAGCATAGCCCTTAGCCTTTCAGCAAGGGGATCACTAAAAGCAAATGCCAGAGATCTGTGGGCCCCAGGGATGTTAGTCACCCTCGGGTGCCTCCCAATCCAGGAATCTGGCTTCCATTCCCCCCCCCCTTCCTTTGAAGTAAGCCTGGGGCAGAGCCTGAGGATTCCTAGTGAGAGCAGCTTGGCTAGGAGGCCAACACACGGCTGTGAGTGAGCTGGGCTGCTGTGTGAGGAGCACCCACAGTGACAGGAAGTTCCTCATTAGGGGCAAAACATGCCCAGGCCAACCAAGACTTCAGGAAAGTAAGGTTAGCAGGAAGGAAGACTTTAGTCATTGTAGTTCTAGGGGGCACCCCCTTCCTGGGTAGGTCACCAGAGGATACTTCAAGAGGTTCTGCTTAGTGAGGACATGTCTGCATGTGAGCCCTGTGGATGGAGGGGAGAAGGTCAGGGTACCATGTTGGTGAGGGGACAGTAGGAGCTGCTGGAACTAGGAAACTATAGGGAGATGGAGGCATGTTAACTAGTTTTTAAGTACCTCCCAAAATTTCCCTGCACAATACACACAAGAAAACTCATGAGTCCCCATGATCCTTAGAGGCTTCTGGTGATTCTCGGATGTATGGAGGGACAGCTTTGGGCCAAGGCATCAGAAGACCCAGCATTTTCTTAGATCCACCAGTCTAAGCGGAGGATCAGGATGGTGAGCCAATGTCTCAGGAGGCCAATCGGACCCAGACACTGAAGGGCAGGGTGCCCAAGACCCCCTGTACAAAGGGGGTTTGTGCTCCAGGAGCTACTCTGACAAGTAGGCAGGAATTCCTGAAGGGCTGTTCTAGAGGCTGGTGGAAGAAGCTGATCCTGACTGCAGCTGCCCCAGCAGACCTGCTGAAATCGGCCTTTGGACTCAACTATTTGTGCATCTGAACCGCTAGCAAGTTTCTGCTTCTTTCTGCCTTAGTGACTTTGCACGTGTTCAGCAAAGCTTAGTGAGGTTCCATTTGTGGGCAGGACGCCACCACCCATCCTTGACAACCCAGCAGGAAGCTGAAGCAAGAGTAGTTGATCCTTGGATTACATGGGGGTAGCAAGGAGGGGTTAACCCTCAATGCAACAGAAAATCATGGGTAATGCATGACTCCTCCAAAACTTAGTAGCCTACTTGTTGACCAGAGCCCTAGCATAGTAGTCAATGTGTTAGCACACAACCAAGGGGGACCTCAGAACCCCCAAACTTGCAAGCTCCTAAGGATCTGGCAATTTGTATGCTTAAGACAAAGCAGCACTTAGTATAGAGAACTCTATTAAATTATGGTGTAGAGAGAGAGAAGAAAGGATAATAGTTTCCCAGTAAAATGCCCAAAGTTACCCAACCCCTCTTGGGTAAATCCACAGTCCAACAGGGTTGGCTCGAAGCAGGGCCATTGAGGCCTGAAAGCCTGCTACAAGTCTAAGGCGCCTCTGGCAGTGAACAATGGGAAGGGAGCAAATGGGGCCAGACAAGTCTGGGACAAGAGGAGCAGAATCAAAGCACAAATAAACAGCTGCCATTGTCAGCCTCCCACACATCCCTCACCCACGTCTTTTCCCAAGTGTCTCTACATGTCTCTCCTCCTGGTCCCCCAAGTCCCTGGTGCAAGTCCAAAACTGCCAAGAAGCAAGCGTGCCCTTGTGCCCTGAGCCACCTGCCTCCCAGGTTATATAACTTCTGGCTGCTCGGCTCCTCCCCTATTTAAGTGGGGTGGGGAATGTAGTACCTTGCCCTTTTATGGAAATGTCTGTTACAAATGAGCACTTACTGTGTACGTTACATGCATTATACAGTGTCTTCACGTAAAGTAAGCTAGAAAAAAATAGTACAGCACTGTGCTTGATACTGTCAGTTTGCATATTTACAAGAAAATCCACATTTGTGAGCCACGCAGTTTAAACCATGTTTTTGAAGGGCAAGCTGTACAAGTAGCCCAAGGGCAAGGCCCAGGGAGACTCCTGCCTTCTGAGAAATGCATCGGGCTGCATCTAGAGGAAGCTCTGATCTCAGATCATCTCAGATCAGGACTTTTGAAAGCATCTGCTCAACTTCCAGCCTCCTTTGTCCTCATGAGACATACTTCCTGCCTGTGGGACTTTGCCTGCCCTGTACCCAGAAACAAACGTAGAGCAGGCTCCTTCCCAAACACATCCATGTTTTTCTAGCCAAGTCTGATGACCAATCAATCCTCTTGATTCACCTTTGGAAACACACCAGCCGAGGGAAATCTGCCCATGGTGGTGACAAGGATTCAAAGTAGGTCAGTATTCTGGTCCCGACGCTGCCAAGTCATCAGACAGGAGTCCAGCTGTGGTCCATGAATCACCCAGAACACCAGCAAGAGACTATTCCTGAATGAGATGGCCTTGGATCTCTCTCCTTGCCTTGTGTCCTGAGTCCTAGCCTCAAAAACACTTCCTTGGAAGGCTTTGTTATTCTTAATCTTGCAGGCAGAAAGGGGTAGTCTGGAAGGGAGATTAAAGAATTCTAGAAAACTAGTTCTGGGCCTATGAGTATCTCCTGCCTATCTGCTTTGAGCACGTAAAACATAAGCTATACATTAGGCACCAGAGATGGCCTGCTCCATTAGAGAAGCAAGTAGAATAGATTTAAAATGGATGGTCTAAGCACTTGTCAGTTACCAGTTACTATAATAAACACTTTACATGTATTTCATTAACCTTTACAACACTATAGGGTAGCTATTATCTCCACTTTAAAAATGAACATGGAGAGATTAAACTGCTTGCCAAATGAAACTGTAGATAAATTCTCCTTCCATACTGAATACCAGTGGAAACTTGCTTGTCCATGTCAAGGTGGAAGAGAATGGTTCACAGCAGATACTCAAGGAATGACAAGACACTAGTTTGTTTTTTTTTTTTCCTCCATTCATTGTTAATGCCTAGCTAGGGCTCTGAAGGTCCAAGAGGGAGGCCCTGCCTCGCTCAGCTGTCCATCCAGAAGCTTCCTCCAGACCATGCTGCTCTCCCAGGGCAGCTTCCCCTGCTCAGCTCCCAGTATACCTGTGGCCTAGCCCTTGGTGTGACTTGGTGACATACACCCGAAGGCTGTGATCCTATACTTCTACAGCACATGCAGTGTTATAAACCAGGGTAGTATTTTATTACATATTCATTTATGTCCAAAAAAATCACTTAAGCAAGCATCTACTTAACTGGAGATATTCATGAAGGATAAGATTTCTTTAATTTCTTTGGTATCGATAATTGTCTTGTCTGTAAGATATCATATACCTCGAATTTACAGTTAAACAGAACCTTGGAGATTATCCAGTCAATGGCTTTCAAAACAAGTCAAGCTAACATGGAATCTCAAAAGAGCAAAGAGGCATTGCTTTACACAGACCAGGAAACACCATTTGAATACAGAGGCCAGAGCAGGCTGGGTGAACATTCGAGGTTGGCCAGTCTTACTGGCAGAACTGGAGCTCAAATGGAAGCTGTTGGCCATGTATTTTTAGGCATTTTCCATGTTGATGTGTCCTCAAGACATTTAACACCTATCAAAGAGTCTGAATGCCTTCTTGAAATGATGCAGTGGGACTGCAGCAATTCACCTGTCAGTATAGAGGGCATAGGCCAGTGTCCACAATGGGTGACAGAAGTATGAGTCAGTCCAGGGAGGCCAGACAGGTTGTTTGGACAACACAAGTTAGAGGATGGAGCTTGAATCTATGACCAGAACTGGAACTCAGTACCATCAAGAAAGGTGGTGAGACTTCAGAATGGAGGAAAGAGCCAGGTCCTATGTACTCACTTCTGATGATTCATCCTAAGCATGTCTGCCTTTCTCTAAAAGGTCATGGCTGGGGCCCTACCTGAGGGGTGCAATTTAAAGATAGCCAGTTTTTCCTACTACCAAATGGCTATTTTATATTTTCTGGACTCTTTCATTTTCTTCTCATGGTTGTGAGTGGGAAGTAGACAGTAGGCAGAGAGGCCGTTGGGGGAGACCAAGGAGTGTAATACTCAGCCTGTGGTGGAAGCTCTGTATCATAGTCTGCTGGTTTTGGATCCATTCATGAACTCACGTCAGTGGTGACAAACAAACCCACCTACTGGATTGCCACAAATTGCCATTAAATATCCTATCCACCTCCCCAACCATATCCCTGAAAAGAGAAAAAACAAGAGTGGGGTTAGTGACAAAGAACAGGCTTCTATCAGAACAGATGCCATCTCATGTAGAGCTGAGGAAATGTTTGGCTTTGAGCAAACCATTAATACCACACATTTTTAGAAGATGACAGGGAAGAGCTAATGAATATGACCTAAAAAAAGTTTCCCCAGTTCCCCTTTTTGATTAATTCCTGTAAAAGTAAATTTAAGACAGGTAGATATGCGATGACATCCTTCAGTTATTAGCTCATGTTCATACCTTCCAAAGAGGAACAGGGATCAGAGGTCAAATAACTAGTGTGCTAGCCTGGATCTTTATAGTGTTTCCATCAATACTTCGTGTCTTTGAAATTAGCACTTGTTTTTCCTTGCAATTTGAGATTTGGGATTTTTAGTGGGGAACTTACATAATCTTCTGGGTCTTCTTGACTTGGGTCATTATAAGCCTAACTCCAGTCTAGAGTTTTAAAAATGTTGAAATACTAGTGTGCCCATATCAGTACACTGAGTTTTCTAGGATAATTTTTGTTTATAAATATGCATCTCCATCACACCCACTCCCAGAAAGGGTGTGGGTGGCTTTTGTTTTTGTGAGTTTGGGTTTGTTTTGTCTTTGCTAGGGAAAGGAAAGTGAGATTTTTTTGGTTTAAACATGAGAGAATGCACAAGGCTGAAGACAATAGCGTATAGCAAGAAATTAAGTGGAGAAAGTTGGGATGATAATTGGTACCTCCTCTATGACAAGCAGAATTTGACACAGGAGGTGAGGACTGCTCAGATACCAAAAGGTCCTTGGATATGCTGAGGGGGCACAGGAGAAAGGTTTGGCTAACAACTATTTAATGAGTGAAGTGACAGGAATATTTCATATTTGTTATCTGTCTTGTATGCAGCATTGAAATAAGCAGAAAGTAGATCTCTAAACATTTTTTGAGCAGTTTTTGTGTTCCAGTAGAATGAGTATGGACAAGCCAATTGGAAGTGCCAAGGGAGACATATAGACCAGCACAGTCAGGACCTCCAGGAAGTGGTCACTATCTCTCAATCATCCGTGCCACATTCAAATGAGAGAGCAGATTGTGGATTACTTGACCTGTACCTCCCACCTGAATTGGATTAGTTCTATCAAATTCTTGCATTTTACATTTAAAAAAGAATATCACTGCAGAAATTTAATTTGTTCAGGCTTAAATTTAAATCCCTCCTCAGCTAGTTACTCTCTAGACTTGGAACATTTTATTAAGCCTCTCTACCTCAGTTTCTCCGTGCATAAAATGAGGTGATCTTACAGAACTTTGAGTTAATGGAATGATTTCTGCAAAATACTTGACAAGCTACTTGCTATATATAGAAAGTGCTCAAAAGCGGGTGCTCTTATGTGATTTGTGTATCTATTGTGTTGATTGAACTTGATGAAATAATATATAGGAATTTGAATTGTAATAAAGGTCCTTAATACATGAGCTTCTCTTGCTTGGAGCTTATTTGTGTTTAACGTCTACAAAAAATGACTTAGTGACTTACTGTGTCATCGAGGGGTCTTGGGACAAGTAACTTTGTAGAAGCATATAGTATGGAGGCTTCCACTAGAGGGCTCTGCAGAGACCATAAAACCATTCCTGGGATTACAGTGATGAGCAACCAACCCTGAAACGGCCTGGCTGTCTGGAGACCAAGGATATTTCTGCTCATCATGGCTACTCAAGGAATAGTACCAACTTGATAAGCAACTTCTAGGAACTCTGCCAAAGACCTGGGAGTATGCACGTAGATGTCACCAGAAACAGCTGGTAGATGCCAAGCTAGGCATCTGTAGCTCTAAAGTCTGCCTCTAGCACTCCTCTGAGAGGCCCACATGGCAGAGTACTAAATAGCAAAACCCCCTTGAATCACCACCAAACCTTCAGCTTCCCAGTGGAAGCTAGGACCAAAACTGATGGCTGAACACATAAGACTCCCCTAGGGTTCCTGGAGTTCTAGGGCTGCATCAGCCCTGTACACCCTCGCTTCAGGGTTGAGGGCAAAGCGTTTTTAATACACTGTCATGGGATCAATGCCCCTGGGGACTCAGTGGGCACTCAGGGTTGTCCCAGCCAGTGGTACAATCGGTATGTCATTGCTTTTTACTAAGCATCATTACCCAGTAGCTTACAGCCTGGCCTGAGTAGGAGTAGTGAGACCAGCGCCTGCAGAGACAAATATGAGACCTGCTGCTGCAGCAACAATTTGGAAGCTGGACACAAACGAAGCTTTCCCCGCTTCCCTGGGGACTTGGCCACCGTGGACTGGGGCACTGGGGCAGGAGCAGAAATGGCCACATGCTTTTCTTTACTGGTGGCTGCTTTGTTTTTTCTTGTGTCTGCTTCACTTCTGTAGACCTTATATCCCCCCCCCCAAAAAAAAAAAAAAGCTATCCACCAGGAGCAGAAAAAATGTGCCCCTAGACTCTAAAAGAAGTTCATGCAAGCTTTGGGAAGCTCGGGCTTTTTTGACTGCCTACGAACCGACAGTTCAGGATTTTCCAGGGAGATGTCCACTCTCCAAAGTCAAAACACTTCCTTTCTAAACCTGTGAAACACCGAGGCTAAGTTCGCAGGCTCTTCCCTCCCATTCGCGGCGTAGTACTCAAAAGCGGCTGGGAAGCTGCTGGCCAACCCCGCCACCCTGCCCGGAGGAGCTGCCAGCCTGCAGCTCCGAAGGGCTCCCAGGGAGGGACCAGGCTGCACGGGGCTGGGCGTCCCAGGGCGGGGGGCGGAGCAGGTGAGCCCGTGGGGTGGGAGTGGGGAGCGCACTTGTACGTGACGTTGGAGTTTGCAGCAAGCTCCAGGCAGGAGGCTGTGCGCGCGTGTGTGGAGTAGCTGGCTGCGTGGCCAGGGAAGATGAGCTCCGGGGGGCGGCCGCCGCAGTGAGCCTCGCGGGGACAGGGGCGCCGCCGGCACTCTGGGGCCGCAGGGCCTGAGCTGAGCGGCGGCGAGCCCTTAGCGCTCCTCCACCGAGGAGGCTCCCGGGACCGAGCCGTGTGCTTCAGCCGGCCCCAGGATGTAGGCGAGCCGTGGCGGAGCTCCTGCAGGCGGACGGCTCATCATGAAGAAGCACTCGGCCCGGGTGGCCCCACTCAGCGCCTGCAACAGTCCGGTCCTTACCCTCACCAAAGTGGAAGGTAATGGCCTGGGGGAGGGGGGGCTGCCTGACTCAGATCCCCGCACCCAAGCGGGGGCTGACACTCTGCTGCTACCCTGGGGCTGCCTGGCTGTGGGTGCTGCGGTGCTCCCCAGGAGCTTGCCTGCAGTGCAGCGCCACTCTGCCTGTGAGGGGGTGGCAGCTGGGCAGCTGTTTGGCTGCCCTGAGCTGCTGTGGGGTCGCAAAGCTGCCCGGGGTCCTGGTGCTGTGCTGCCCTGGCACATCTGGCAACAGCAGCAGCCTCAGCTCTCCCCTGCCCATCCTGAGGCGCTTGCCAGTTGGTAGACCCTAACCAGTGCCCCCCAATACATACACACTTGGTCCCCTGGATTTGAAGAATCACTTCCTCATGCACCCCTACCCCCACCCCCAGTCAGACCAGAGGTGTTGCTCTGCTGGTAAAGGCAGAAGAGGGCAGCTACAGGCTATGTCTCTCCTATGCAGCCCACCGGGGAAGTGACTGCCCAGCTCTGTGGCAACTGGCAGGGCCAGCAGGTGAAAAGCCACCACCAACGCCAGCCTGTAAACATGTCCTTCCACCCCCCACCACCCCCACTCAGAGTATGTGAGGCAGAGACCAAAAGGAGCCCACCAATGTCCCTGGAGAGCTATGCCTTACTCAGACACAGCTGTCATTCTGCTTTCCAATGTGGGTGTGGGGGGAGCAGAGAGCCCAGTCTCGTCCTTAACTCCTCCCAGGAGGCAGAGGTAAAATGACTAAGTCTCCCTGGAGCTGGCCAAGTTGGTCAGGTGAGGGCCAGGGAGGGGAAGCGGACCCCTTCCATTCTAGGCCCTCACTTTGCTTGTACTGGGATCCCTCAATTCGGGGAATGTGAGGGCAGCTGGGAGCTCAGAGTCCAGCTTCTGTGCACCAGGGACTGCAGCCTGGAGCCAGGTCCTCCATATGATGGCTTCCAAGGACCCTGTCTCCCCCTGGGAGTTGGCGTTTGTTACAGTGAAACTGAGAGCCAATGAGAGCAAGGCACAGGCGAGCAGAGCACTTTTGTGTTCCAAACTCAGCCCATCTAGAAGCCTGCCAGTGGTCAACCCAGTGCCATCACCCCCTTCTACAGATGAGGACTATGAGGCCCAAAAAGGCGGATCAACATGTCCAAGACCCGCCGTTTATGACTGGTGACAAAGGAATAGAATTCTGGGCTGTGTGAGCCTAAACACGGGCATTTCTAAAAAAAGAAAAAAAAAGTCATGCTTTTCAGAACACCATTTTGAGGGCAATTCGTCAATATCTATCAAAAATGCTAGCTGTGTATACTTAGATTCAACAATTATAAACCTAGGAAATTTCCCTGTAGGCATGTCTCACATGCCCGTGCATGGATGTGTGTGTAAGGGTAGTCACTGCAGTGTTTATAGTAGAAAAAGATTGAGGGGAATCTCTATTCATTATTTGGGGATAGATCAATAAAGGCATAAACTCCTCCAACCATGCCTCTATTTAAAAGAGTAAGATAAATGCATTTGTACAGACATGGAGAGCTGTCCAAATGCACTGAATTAAATAACACAGTAGAGGATAAAAATCATTTTCTGCTAACCTGCATCTTACCTTTCTCGTTTTCAAGAGGTTGTTTTGTGTAGCTTTCTCCTTAAGTCCTCATTCCAGTCTTAGACTGAACTCTGTTCTGTGAGTTGGAGAGGGAAGGATTGGATATTTGTCCCAGGCAAGCTAGACACTGTTCCCTTTTGGGGTTCTCATGGAAATTTACCTTGTTCCCCACCCCTCAACCTTCTGAGTAAGGCAGGGTGGCTATGCTCTCCAGCAGCAGGGTGTTCCCCCAGCAGCCCCCAGCCTACCCAGACGGGACATGCTCCACCTGCACTGGAGATCAGTGCAGGACCTGCCTGGTGAGACCATCCAGCTGGTGGCTGTGACCTCAGAAGTGTAGCTGGAGGCAGTGACATGTCACACTCTCCCCCAGCCAGGCCTGGAATTGCCTTCAGGGAATGAAAATTGGGATACCCCCTCCCCATTCCATTAGGGTTACTGGCAGGCAAACTCTAGCTCTCCTGCTCCCACAGATAAGTTTGGCAAACCCTGGCTTGGGTTGTTTAACCAACCTTGCGTATAAATGCTTGTGGGCAATGAGTGTGTATTAAACTGAGGATTGGACAGATCGGGAGTCAAGACTCTTCCCCCTGCACAACATGATGTGGAGGAAACTACATTTATGATTTACCAACTGGAGATGGAAGTAACCACCTACCTCAGCTGACTTGGGGAATACAGTGGGGTGTAGGATAGGTGGCAATACCTAGTGCATGTCTAGCATCACAGTAGATGCTTAACAAATGTCTGGCGGTCCTCCAGTCAGACTGTCTTGCACCTTCAGCAAACCTTGCTGCTCTCAGAATACATGTGTGGGGACAATATCTAGAAGCATCTGTAGAGTTCAGTGATAACTAGAAAGTTTCCAGTTCCCCTTTCCTGAATGATAGCTACATATCAAGAGTCTGCAGTTCAGAAAAACCTGCCCTTGGGATGTCTGGGCTTACATATAGCTCTCCCGTCTTTTTTTCCTTGGTATTTTTGTTCAGTTTGGCTTCCGGTCTATTTTTTGAAACCATTTGCATCTTGTGTTCTTGTTTTGGAAGTGTTGACTCATTTTGTTTTGCCTTGGATGCATGGGGCAAGGTAGTCCCTATACTGTGGCTGTTTCTGTGTGGATGGCAGACAGACCACAGGGACAAAATGCAGCCAGCAATGAATATTTATTAGTCTGTGGAAGGTGTCTTCTAAGGAGAAGAAAGGAGTCAGCATATGGCACATATAAAACCACAACAGAAAATGCAGTGCTTGGTTGAACGCAGACACAGATGGACAAGATGACTTTATTTCTCACCAAATATTTCACGCATACCTACTGTGCCTTTTTGTCTACTGAGGAAGACCCTGGAAATGAAAGAAATTCATTTCTTGGGGCTTTATTGACTTCTGGGTTGGAGGCTATACAACTGAAGTGAGAGAACTGGTGAGGCACAGAAGGGAGAGAGGCTGTTTCAGGCAGTGGGAATGGCATGTGTGCAGGGCTGGCTAAGAAGCATGAGAGCATGCAGCTGGGCCATGGATAGAAGTTGAGGCTTGAAAAGAGGTTTTCAGCCAAGTTGATGGTGTTTGTCCTATCCAACAGCATATATTGTTTCATATTCTTATCCTGGCTTTCTGAACAGACACACACTGAACATTAATCAGTCATGTCTTTAGCAGAATACTAGAACCATCAATATTCACAACCAGCTAAGTCATGTTCTGCAGAATAACATTCAGTAGGGATTAGTAGTTGAGCAATTCCTGCAAGAAGCCCATGGCATTAGAATTGTGAAGAGGAAGGCTGTGGAGATAGATAAACTGAGTCAGGGGCCACCTCTCAAGCTAAACGAACTAGCTTTAGCTCATGATTAAAACTCCCTGGGAAAGTTTTCTCACTTGGAAATACACTCCTGAGTATAACAGCTTTTGCTAATGAATCCAGTACATTACAAGCACTTTGCTTGGAGATTGCTACATCTCTATTCTCAAATGAAAGGTAAATGTCACCACAGTTTACAGATGGGAAAACTGAGGCTTAAAGAAATTCACCTAAGATCAAGCAGTTAGGAAGCAAGGGTGCCAGCCCTCAATCTGACTCCAAAATTCTGGAAGTCTTTGCACAACTGTTTCATATGAGTAGCAGTGAGAATTAGTTCCACTTACGGTGGATGTGTAAGTGCTGAGTAACATTTGTACTCTCCAACTCCCACCACAAGGTCACTGAGGTCTGGACCCCCACCAGGGCTCACGGGGCCTCTACTGTTGATAATCTCCTTGAAGCCTCTGCTCCAGGACAGTCAGCCTGTCTCAGCTGCTCCAAGTGGGTCTGGATACTTTGCTTCTATTTGTGGGATGAGACTCATCTGTGGTGCTCGGTTGTGTGTATGGAGGTCAGCCCTATTGTCCCAATCTGAGAGAAATCCTGATACACACCAGCAAAGGGTTTCCACACCCCAAAATCCTGCCCAGGTTTGAAACCTCAATGACAAGAGACTCATGAATTGATCAAAAATGTTACCTAATAGGTGTACAAGAATGAACAGATGTTACTGAGGATGCTAAGAGGAGAGGAGTGAAATGGAATCCTAAACCCAATATCTAATTCTACACTGAACAAAGCTTTCAAGCAATGAGAAATCTAACACAAATAACAATGGCACATTGAAAAGTCATTCTTAAACTCTAGGAAAGGAGTAGAAAATGAATGGTGTTTAGCAGAGTTAGGCAGAGGGTCAGCCCACTTCTGGCCGGGACACAGATGGACCCTAGGCAGCCATTTTTGCCACCATTATCCTTATTTTGCCAAAAATGACACAAATAAGACACTTCTTCCTTCTGAGCTTGGATGTGATCTCAGAATTCTCATCACCAAACTCCAAATGAGCACACATTCATAAGCATTGACTTTCTGGAAGCACAACCTTGGTGTCTGGTAGAGGAGGGCCTCTGTCCTCTGTAGTCACAGGTGGGAGGTAGGAACAGAGGCAGCCCTGCAGACAAGGGTGCAGAGTTAGAGACCCATGAGTAGTCAGCTAGGGGCTAGAACTGAGGTTATCTAAGCAAGTGGGGAAGGGAAGGGCTAAGATGGGCTTTCTGCTGACAAACTCTCAGCCTTCCTGCATGCTGGGCTCAGGAGGAGTTGAAACAGACAGGAGGGTGGAGACACTGGAGAGAATGGCACCATCGAAGTCTGAGAAAATAGTCTCGTAGGTGTTAAAAATAGGTCATGAATCCATTTTATCAAATGTCTTTTTAATAAAGGAATTAGAATAGAATCCCAAATACCAACATGTAGCACAAACCATAAGAAATGGGCTCGACCTGTGACATCTCCATCAGGCATGGTTGTGTGTGTGTATATGCACACAGCCTTCCGCACGCGAGTGCTCTGAAGGTCACAGTGAAGTTTGAAGGACACTCCTGGAAAGTATCCAGTGTAGAGAGCAGCCTCAGCTAGTGGCAATAACTGTGATAGGATTTGCTTCCTGCTCCCATAAGTCCTTGACCTGATTGCCTCGTTTGTCCTCAGACATCCCCGCGAGGTGACAAAGCAGCGCAGGTTAAATAATACATGGGCCAGTGGCCCTGTGGTATCCGCATATCCCCAGTACTATGCCATCCACACGGGACAAGACAGGTCAGACGAGGAGTGCACAGGTCATGGTGACAGAGTTGCAAGTAAAGGGCGCCATCAAAGGTGATTCAAGGCTCAGGGACATATCAGGTGAGAGATGGCCCCGTGCGAATGAGACATGCCAGAGGCTCTGGTGGGTGCACATCGTGGATATAGGGAGCACAGAAGAGAAAGCTGGCTGGATCAGAGAACACAGGTTGTTAGATGGCATCACAGAAATCACAGGAGGAAAACTAAGGCGTGTGGTATGGCATTAAATACAGCCAGAGGGGGTGGTTTTGTTAAAAAAAAAATAAGTGCTTACTGGTTTGCAAGCCATATTACAAGGGCTAAGAGTGTTGGAGGAAGGACAGTTGCAGGACACTTGGTGAGGCGTTTGACAGTGAGAGCTGAGAGACGCCATCCTCAGGGTGGAAACAGATTTCTCTAAGCTGGAGGAAGGAGACTGGTTCCAGGACAGACCTGAGGTTGCTTCAAGAGAAAGATGACAGGCAGCAGCGGCCTGGCCGAGGCAAAAAGCACAAGGCAAGAGAAAGGCATCATTAACCTTGAAAAGGATACAGGACGATCAGGATGGGCGAGGACAGAAATGTGGAGGGGGGGGGAGGAGCCGAGGACTCGTGCTGGTGGTAACTTTGATAACGAAGGAGTGGAATCCTCTGCCAAAAAAGATGGATGGGGGCTGAAGGCCTGCAGAGGTGGGAAAGGGTTCAGAAGAGCTTGTTGGGGGAGCTGAGAAGAGATGTAATTCTTAAAAGCCTTTTTGGCGAGTGATACATTTTCACTGGTTAAGACATCATGCAACCGGGGGGAAGTGTGTACGGGGAGGAACACTGGTGAGGGTGAGTACACTCCATTTCCTGCCCCTCCTCTAGCTAATTAATATATCAGACATGTCACCTCACTTCTTGGAGCCTGGATGGCGTTCCTGAAAAGAAAATGAGAATAGTCGTTCCATCTGCTCTTTCAGCAGAAACCTTCAGCAGAGGCCTTCTGAATCTACCAGATAACTCATCCATTAGCAGCTATGATTAGAATGTGATTAGAAACCTTCACTAGCTCAAGTTGGCAGCTCTGAGGGACTGGCACCCAGGACAGATGAGAAAGGTATCCTGCGGTATATGTCGTGTCTGTGCAAAGGCACCTACCTTCAGACATGGCATTTGGTATTTAAGCTGGGGGAGGAAAGACCAGCTATGTGAGTACAACCTGCTCCATGGGGCTTCAGCAGCAGGAAACCATTAGACTTGAGCTAGGACTGGTTTAAAATAAGCTATAGAAATACCTCTGAGGGCCTCTCTAGTGGTACAAGGGGTTAAGATGCAAACTGTGAAGCTGTCTGCAGCCTCTGCAGCATGAGTTCGATCACCAGCCAGCCAGGGAGCTACCCACATGGCGCAGCAGACCTCTCTGGATTCACCTGCTGCTCCCCTCAGCAGTGTCTCAGTCAATCTGCCTGTTCTGTTCCCCACTCTGTCTCTGGTGAATCCTCTCACCCACACACCTGGCCTATACCCCAGTTCTTGTTTGCATAAATAAATCTTAAAAAAAAAAAAGAAAAAAGAAAAATACCTCTGAGAAGCTGTGCAACTCCCAGCTATGGCCTGGGACTGAACCACCTTTTTCCATAGGGAAGGTTCACTGCCTGGGATTAGCTCAACTACCTCACCCTCAACTGATGCAGAAGGCTTGTCCTAGGGAGGAAGAGGAAGTCTAGGAAACAGTCAACACCCTAAGGCTGACCCCACTCTGGTCCCTGACCCATCAAGTTGAGTCCTGCCTCATAGATAAGATACTTTTATCTGCTGAAAACTGACAGTATAGTTTAGAAAACAGTCATCAAGATGAACTGTGTAATAGCCAGCAGCATGAGTTAAAATATTGCCCTGCTCTCCTCCTGGGGAGGAAGTTCCAGCACTGGGCTTCCATCCAACAGAGCCCAGACCACCAGCCTTCACTGCAGTCTGTCCTCTGGAGAAACCTTAATTCTTCCTGTGAGCTGAAGTGCCAACCACATAAAGGTTGAAGCACCTGTGCAAGGAGAAAACATCAGAAACAAGCTGTGCGCGCACAGTCATCCACACCAAAACCTCTCTCCGTCTGCAAATGGGAAGCAGCTGCTATGTCGGGACATGTGTGCTCAGGCCATGAAAATGATGTTTTTGGCTTTTGAGGGGTTCATTTATTGACTGTGGCATGTGAAAGAATTCAAAGCCATGTCTTAGAAAATAGTGGGATTCCAGGAGGCTGTGCAGGCCATGACTTTTAGGGGCAGTTGGGTTAAAACTGATCCCCTCCCGCTCAAACTTCTTGAAAGAAGGTCCTTGCTCCCCTCCCAAAGCAGACATCCATTTCTTCCTTCCCCCAAGGCACAAACAGCATTAGTTAAGGCTTACCCATTTCAAATCATTTGCTCACAAGTCATGTTTGCCTTAGGCTGTGTACATTCCAGGATTGTCTTAATACCACTGCATCAGATGGTGGTATTTGAGGTTCGGGAACAATTCAGGACCTCGGAAGAAACAGGAAGTGGGGTAGAAATGACAACATGGATGTTTTGCTCAGTTTACTGAAATGGGGGTGAGAGTAGGGAATTGAGCCAGATTTAGGCCTGCTTCAGACCAATTTTCAGACTGCTTTAGGGGGATCGAGGAGGAGCCTACACGAGCCTACTCTACCTGCAAAAGGACAGTCATGGTTCACCTCCCAATTCTGTGTCCATACCAGGAAAATCATTTTGGTTTTTAAAAAAGACTTACCTACCATGATTTCTTTTTTCTACAAACTGCCTCTGGGAATCACTTTCCAACAAAGACTTAAGCAATTCACCGGGGTAAACAAATAGGAGATAGTATCTAATTTCTAACCTAGTGATCCAATGCAGTTATTTCTAAGAGGTTATCAAAATACTGTTACCAGCTTATTACCACATACTCTGATTTTGTGTTCACACCTTCCCTAGCAAAGCATACTCTCCCTTAGGGTCCATTAAGAGACACCCCCCAAAAAATTCACTTAAAAGGTTGGAAGTGCCATTTTATGGAGAATTTTAAGTTAAATGAATGATTTTTCCAATCTTTTTTCATTTTTACAGAAATGACTTTCACTACATAAACATAAACAGCACCCAATTCATTTTCTTAGAGCAATGGACGCCTCATGAGATGAAAAACTCTCTTTGGCCTCAGAATGAGTTGGCAGCCAAGCAGACCTCCAATGTATCCTTCTGTTGAGCAGGCATGGCCTCTGGGTACTGCTTTTCTTCACAGAACAGTGGGACTATCTTACAAACCCCTGGCAGGAGACAAGCATCCAGTGTAATTTTGCAGGTGATAGAACTGACCATGGTGCCAGTAAATTGCCTGACACTGGAGAACTCAGGATGGAAGTGGACTCAACAGGTGTAGTTACATCTCACCAGGCCATAGCTTGTGTGTAAAGGACACTCCTCCACACATGCAGTTTCCCCAAATGCCCAAGGGAAGCAATTCCTGCAACACAACTGGCAAGAACACAGCTGTCTCCCAGCACTTCTGAATATTCATGGCATGAACAGAGCATTTGGAGGTGACACTGGCAAAGGAAGATGCTTGACCCCACAGTTAGTGTCTGTCAGCACAACCATTGGGCCAGACTGTGTAATCTACCTTGTTTTGCCCCCAAAACTAACATGCAAGGTTAGACTGAAGATACAAGAGCGTAATACATCAAGGGGTTATTAGCAGGGAGGTGTTATTAGAGAATGAGGGTGACATAGTATTTCCAGTCATGCAGTAATCGTAAAGGCAGCTGGAACAGGCTAATTCAGCACTGATTTTCCTTTTGGGTCACCTGTTCTGCCTCTTTCTGTAGTAAAATGACATCAAAGGAATCTCAGCTTGCAATTTAGGAGGGCAGGGAAAGTAAATAAGTTACCTGTGTTTGAAGATTTGAGAAGTGTTTCAAGAGGATACTGCCCCTTAAATCCTCTTAAATCTGAGCCTAAATTGGATAGTTTATAACCCTAAGGAGGGTGTGTAGGATGGAGTATACTTGTTGCATTTCAAATAGTGGAGAAAAAAATGTCTGCTAACCCCATTATCCCATCACTGCATTTTTTCTTTCATTTTGTTTATGCTGGACTTGGAACAAGTACTTGCTAATTAAAGTGGGGTCAGCATCTGAATTTGATCTGTTCCCTTCTCCCTGCCTAGATGAACATCTTGCATGCTGCATGTCTGACTGAGACAAGCTTGGGCATTGCTATGGGGCAAGGGAGTAGTAACTCGCAGATCTCACCATTTTCTTGCATGGTCCCTTAGCAGGCCGTATGTATTCTCCTGACTCTGAACTTGGCTCCTTTTTCCCCTCAGAGCCTTTCTACTCTTCAAGGGCCAAGGAAAACTACGACCTTCTGATTCTTTTCACTATCACAGCCCACACTGGTCATATTCTCTTCAGAGTTCCCTTTATTGTCAAAATCTCTTCATTTTGCACGTGACTGCTTTTGTAATTCTTTCATGGATTCGATTTGTAACTCCCAGATCGACTATGTTCCTGAACAGTAATTTGTTTTATACTTATTGACCACCCAAAGTTCTTGGCTCAGGATAGAGGCTTCGTGGCGATTTTCTAGTTGATTAAAAAGCTCCTAGGGTAGGTCATACCGTATAAGTCTGTGAGGTTTGTAAGTCCATGCTGTTCTGAATTAAGTTAAATGCTGGATGAACTACAATATGATCCTGGTTTTCCTGTGTGTGTGGTGCAAAGACAAAGGCTGGGGAGAATGCAGCCACACATCCGCAGCAATCTGTGGACTAAGATAAGCATAAATTGCTTTTAATTGATGACACTCAGAACTTATGTAAAGTGCTTATAAAGATTATTTTTAGTTTACAGGAATAGGGCTGGTTTAACAGAAATCCTGGGAATGATTGAGGTGATGAAACTGGTAAGATTATAAATGTCTCAATACAGTGAAATGGGAAGTTGACAGTGACTTACATTTGGGTGTCTATGGTTCTTCCTGGGTCAATCCCAATGTTTCCCAAAGTGTATTCCAAGGAACGCCTAGCCTACCACAGGTGTTGCATTTAAATAATATGGAAAGCATGCACGCTATCAATGCCTTTTGGAAATTCACACTGTCCATTAGAAATTTATAATGAATATTCCTACAGCAAAGGAATCTGTCTCTGATCTACCTAGATTTATAAACTTTTATGAACATACAATCCTTTTTTTCCTGTCAGAATATTTTCCATAGTATAATGCCTAATTTATCTCTAAATAATAGATTGTTTTGAATATCTTTGTTTTGCTTTTGTATTATCCCCTTGGTTAAATGATCCAGAGAGGTAACAAGTTAGAGAATAACTCCTTTTATCCAAACCTATAGAAATATTTTACCAAAATAATATGATTTGGTTGACTTTCCTTGATTGTAACAGCCACCAGTATCCATCATCGCTTAATTCTTTGTTTTAAAACTTTGACATAATGGAAAAGCAAATGAAACACTTTGTGAGCCCAAATTTATCCAACCTGCTCTGGAGACCATTCTTAAGTGGAAAGTTAGCATGTGAAACTGTCTTTAATTCTGCATGGGTTTTTTTTAATCTCCACAAGTTTTGTGATTTTTTTTTTAACAGTGATGCTGATAGTCGAGATCGCCCTAAAGCACCTTTCCTCTCCCCCAAACACTGTTTTAAAACTGTCCCAATAATGAAAGGTTGCAGAGGCTGACCTAAAATGTCAGTAATCTGTATAAATTGAAATGTGCATGCTTATATCTGAAACTGAATTTGCATTACACCGTCCGCATTCATTGTGAAAGAAGTCATAGTGGCCTGGTGGGAGGGCAGAACTCAAAAGGCTGGCAATCTGCTGTGCCTTTAATTCTGCTTCTCCCTGCCCTACAGACCAGGCCAAAAACAGATAACTTGTTGAAAGAAAAAAGGGTGGGCAAGCATTTGTTTTTTCAAGAATGTTTCACCTAGAATCTATACACATGTGAAAATTTTAAGAGGGAGATTAAATATTAATAAAGCAGATATGAAGCACAATATAGATGGTTTCAAGCAGGATTTGGGCCAGTAAAGGCATTCTCTCTCCTTGAATAGCCATGTAAGATGTGGGATTACCTTCAGCTAAAATAGATACAGCAAGGATTGGTAATTAATGATAGGATTAGCTGACTTCTGTATAATTGGCTACCCGAATTAAGATTTTGCCTTAATTGTTTTAGAAAGTATGACATACAAAACTTGGTTCAATGTTAATAAAGCTATCTAAATCTCTCTTCAGCTAAAAATATAGTATGCTTCACCCCAGTATCTTCTTTATTCATTTCCTATATACAGCTTTCCTATAGTAGAGATGATCTCTTAGCACTGTGTACCTACATTCGGCTAAGTGCCAGCTGCACATGTAAAAGGCAATTATGCTCTCTGCTAGAAATTTACATCCATCCATGGTTACACCCAATACAAGTTTCAGCTGTTTAAATTTCCAGGTGACTGACACACATAATCATAAATGAAAACCAAACAGTGGAAATAACACTGATTGTACCTTCCCATGGTGTGAGAACAACACTGCACAGATCCAAGCTTTGGGCTCTAGCCTGGTGTGCAGAAGTCACTGAGCTCTAGAATGGCCTGTCTGAGACCATTCAGAATACCAGCTGCAGAGACTGATTTTGAAATAACACCTGCATGTGGGACTGAAGGTCATGCCCATCATCAGGAAGCCAATAGATCAAATAAAGAAAAAGAAGGAAACGTCTAGTTTTGCTGTACATTCAAGATGAGAATCTTGTTATCCCTGTATTTAAGTACTAGGCAGTGGGGGGAGCTTCTAGCAACTGGGAGCTTTTAGAGGTCAGGTCCTATGACCTCATGTAGAAATCCCCAGCAACCAGTACTATCTAGTGTTGTGAGCTGACACAAACTAGAGAAAATATTTCAGCTGCTGTGTGTCCTGGAGAAGTTGCCCAAGCTTTGGTGTACATACAGATCACTTGTTGAATACAGATTCTGGTTCTGGCATGGGGTCTGAGATTCTGAATTTCCACCAAGCTGGTGGGAGAGGGTTTGCATGCTGATGCTGCCATCCCATGGAGCACACTTTGAGGGTCAACATTCTGAAGGATAAGAAAACTGGGGGAAACACCTACTTAAGTTAGGAAGCTGCCTCCATGCCCCTCGATCCCCATCCTCACTCCCCAGGGAGGGTAGCCATGACAACAGCCTTAGGGCTGGTGCCTCCTGTAGGGCAGTGAGGTCTGGAGGCCCTGATTAAACATGCCCTTCTCTTCCCCCAGGGGAGGAGCGCCCCCGGGAGTCCCCAGGCCCAGCGGAGGCCCAGGCACCGGCTGGGGTGGAGGCCGGTGGGAGGACGAGCCACCACTGCTGGAGATGCTCGCAGGCGCAGCTCAAGAAGATTTTCTGGGGCGTGGCCGTGGTGCTGTGCGTGTGCTCCTCCTGGGCAGGCTCCACGCAGCTGGCCAAGTTGACCTTCAGGAAGTTCGATGCTCCCTTCACCCTGACATGGTTTGCCACCAACTGGAACTTTCTATTCTTCCCGTTATACTACGCGGGGCACGTGTGCAAGTCTGCAGAGAAGCAGTCTGTGAAGCAAAGATACAGGTAGGTAGGCGCCTCCGATTGGCTGCCTCCTGCCTTGGGGCTGTTCTCCTTGGTGTTGCTGCTGATACATGGCCCTGGCGGTGGGCGCAGGGACTGGCTGGTGGGAAGGGTTGTGAGAAGTCAGTGTCTCCTGCTGTCTTAGTGGGGCTAGAATGGGAGTTCTCTCTCCCCTCAGTGGTAAACACCTGTTCCCACCCCACCCTTGTCAGCTCTGCAGACCTAGGGACTCCTTTAATATGAAACCGAGAAAGACCATGGTGGGTCCCTAGAGCTGTAGAAGTGGGAGAAGTCTAGCTCTGTACCCTTCCTCAGGCAGGGGTGAGGAATGTGATTCCATGGAGCCAGGCGACATGGCTGACCTTCCTGGGTGGAGACATTCACTGAAAAAACTTGATGCCTCATTCCCTTTTAACCCCCAGACATTTCTTCCGTTAGTCATGTGATTACGTGGGCCTGGCTATGTGGCAACTTAGCTATCAGAATCAGAGTCTGAGCTCTGTTGGCTATAGGTTCTCACATGGAATCCAGTGGAATGATGTCTCTTTCCAAAAAAAGGCCAAAAGCCCTGGCCCCAAACCTCGGCCTCAGTATACAGCAGGGCTACCCCTCAAACTCAGGGCTCAGAATATCAGTCTTGTCTCTGGGTCCTCATGTTAATCACTGGACCTCAAGGTTGCCAAAGTGGAGACCTCAGTGGGCTGTGTCAAGGACATGCTGCCAACCCCAGTCAGATCTACTCAAGATAGAATGTTCAAGGTGACCAAGTAGTGGACCTTTTGTCCAGGAGGTAGGGAAAAAACCTGAAAGTTGAAGACTCTTCACGCCTTCATCAATGGTTTGGAGGTGTGAGGCACCAAACTTAAGTGTTCAGAGAGAATATGACTCCTTTAAAAGACAAGTTGTAAATCAAAGCACTAATTCTAGAGGAAGGGGCTCTGACTGAGCTTGGATTGAGACAAGGTCCCTTAGTGAAAAGGATTCAGAGCAAACTGGGAGACAGGGCATGTGGAAGCAGAGACCCCAGGCTGCGGCGTTCTCAGTATGGGCTTAAACCAATGACTTATGGACTAGCCAGAGATTTCTAAAGAAGCATTTAATGCACCTCCCTGGAATAGCAATCTAGAGCAGATAAAAACAAATAGGCTCAGAAACTTCAATAAGGTCCGAGATGTTCCCAGAGGCACGAGAAAAATAATGGCCTGCTTCAAAGCCCAGGCGGGAAAAAACATACTCAGTAAATGATGTATTTAATAGTAAAGTAGCCCTATGTCTATTTAATTTGTAATCAGAAGTTAACCATCCTTTAGACTGACTGGAATATTACACTGCTGCCTCTACCCAGGGGGGAAAAGTGAGCTTTTGTGCTGTTTCTTGACAGAATATAAGATGACATGTTCTCTTCCTATTTCCTGCAACCACATGACCTCACGAGCTCTAAAAAAGGGCCTCCCCTAGGGCCTCCCCTGGTGGCACAGCGATTGAGAGCTGGGCTGCGAGGCTGCCCGCAACCTCTGCAGCGCCAGTTTGTTCCCCGGCCGCCGGCAAGGGTCCCACAAAAAAAGGACCTCCCCTAAAAGGCAGTGCCAGCTGCTACACTAAACATGTATTCTAGACCTGACCACCACCTATATTAGAACAGGACTGGCCTTGCGGGCCAGCTGTGTTGAAAACAGCACAGAAGAAACCAAGTGGTTAAAGGTTCCAGGTAGGAAGAGGAAATGAAAGTTCATTAGAGAGAATTAAACATGAACGACAGCAAGACCTTGATTTCAACTTATTGTCTTCCTATAGAAAGTATCTGGGTAGAATCATGTGGTGATTCCTTCGTCAACTGGAGGAAAATGGCAGGCAGGGATGATCACTTGATTAGTGAGGTCCATTCAAACCTTGCTCAATTGCTTATAATAAAGCTTAGCGCTGCCTCTTTAAAAAAAAAAAAAAAAAAAAAAAACAGAAAGCCATGTACGGTTGCAAGCTGTGTTAACAACCTTAGGTAGAGCTGCTAATTTCCCAGTAGCTGGATATGTACGTTAAGCCAGGCACAAAGTTGGAAGGATGAGGAGATTCTCTCAAAAAAGGGAGACGTTTCGACATTCCAAACTTTACCCAGTCCTAAATTCACAACTGTCACAATTCAAATTGGGAGTTCTTTAAATAGATGGTAGGAAATCAAGGAAAAATGAAGTCGTGTCTTTTTTTTATTTTTAAACTTCTAATTCCCCAAATTATATTCTAAGTTCACAGAAATAAAACACACAAATCAGTGGAACACAGCGGGGAGCCCGGCAAACCCACCCCAGGGGTGATCAGAGCAGCAGGGAGGCGCTGGGAGCAAACATGGGGCACGTGCTTTCCGTCAGGGGCGCTGGCCACCCACGGGGTCACGCTCAGGAACGACCTGACCCCCACGTTCCTCCAGGACCCAAAATGACCCGTGCAGAGCTCTCCACCCCCAGCCCACCCCACCCTGGGTGCCCCCTTTTTTGTTTTTTGGCCAACATTTGCATTGTTTTTAATTCAATATTAGTTTGCTTGTAGCACGAAAAAACAATTTAGCGAGAATTGGGAACAAAAACAGGAGAACCAGCACTATAAGCAAGGAAATGCCAAAGTTAATGAAGGAGGGGAACCAAGCGGTTTTTGTGGTGTACTGCTGTAAGGAGGCCAGCAAGGAATCGGCAACCTCGGCAGGAGTGGAGGAAGAAAACATAAGCTAAACTAATTGCCTTAATAATATCATCCTGAAGATTAGCAAGATCCAGGGAAACATTCGTATTATCCCAAACTCCTAGCAAATGATTTTCAACATTATTCCAAGAAATAGAAGATGAGTTATAAACATGTGGAGTAACACAAATTCATTTACAATCAGAGTGACATTTAATGGTCAAGTGAGTTTTGATATGCTGAATTTGATTACCAATATACAAGTGTTTCCTCAAGAACATTTAAACTAGCCTTAAATTTTTTTATCTAAGAGCATAAATACCAAAATTATCATACCAATATTTCTCTAGATCTACAGGCAGTATAAGATAAGGAGATTGATAAACAATTACAAAGATAATCTGTCTACATTATTTTAAGCATTATTTAAATCAACAAGCAAGGTTTTACACAAGAACAGAGGGAGGCGGATTGCTGCGCAGAGTGGCAGAAGTTGGCGGCAAAGTAGGACTGGTCTGTGACTCCTCAAGTCTCAGTCGGTGAAGAGGAGGAACCAAGGTGTCGGATTAGTCTATCAGGGATTCAGATGGGTGAATTAGCATCCTGAAAGGGCTTCACATGTAACTCACTGGATGGGTGCTCAGTTTTTTGACAAACAGATGTTCTTGATGAGCCTCTCCTTCAGGCTCTCCTCTTCAGCCATCCTGGTATCCAGGAGGTCCTTGATGTGCTGCTTTACAACCTCTGCTCTCTGCAGCTGGGGATCCCATTTAGTTCCCCTATTTCCCGCAGGTGCGTCAGGGCTTTCTGGAGGCACACTATGAACTCCTCCGCCAGCACCTCACTCCTGTTCATGGCAGACGCTGGGCGGTGGCATCGAGGCCCGAACTGCTTGCCATGTGGCTCCCAGCTGCCCCGCGAGCCTTTGGCCCCCGCGGAATTTTTCCTGAAGTCGTTTCTTTTTTATGCATTTATCAAAGTTAGTGCCAGAGAGAAGACATAGAGCCAGCTGAGATGTGTTGCTGTCTGAAAGTATTTTGGCAGGGTGCTGAGGAGACAGAAACCTTGTTTGGAGAGGGAAGCTGGACAGATAAACCTGTTTTTCTTGGTTGCTCCAAGTTCCACCCAGCCAGGCTACATCCCCTGCCTGAAGCTGGACAAGTAAGCCACAGCAGAGAGGAAAGCATGTGTCACCTAGCACATGGCTCCTCAGTCTTGTTGAACAGCAGATGCTGATTCAATAGGACTGGGGGGATCTGAGATTCTGCTTTACTGACCTACTCCTGTAGGATGTTGGTATCACTGGCCCATGGGCTGCATTTTGGCTGTAAAGGCCCTGTGTTATTTAGTCCTGCTACAGGTTTTGTTAAACATTGCTGATATGACCCAAATGTAGGAACCAGGACTCACCAAATGACCTCCTACTGACCACCTAAGTGACTCCCTGGAGACTCCTGGTCCTTTGCTACTTGCAAGGTGGTGGTCGGAGGGACTCCACGGGCAAGTGATTTAAGCTCTGGAAGCCTTGGATGCTCATATGTAAATGCAGGTGGTGACACATGCACCAATTTGCACAAAGCATTTTTGTGTGATCAAATGAGACAGCATCCATGTTGGTGTCTAGAAACTCTGAAATGCCATAAAAATGCATTGCATTTCTGAAATGCATAGAAATTGCCCTGTGATATCTTGTGTGGGTTTTGTGGAAAGAAGTAGCCTTGCAGTGGCCTATTTGAACAACAAGAGTGGGCCTTAAAGTGATGCTGACTTCTTCGATGTCATGTCAACTTGGGGCCCTACTGGCTGCACAAGGCATTGTAGATCTGACCAGGGCTGCTTCTAATCAGGCACCATTGTGTAAAATGAGTGAGAATGTGAAAACCTCCCATCCCAGGTGTCCTGGGTTTTCAGCATCATGCATGTGGCCTCCCCCATGAGCACCCCTAAAACATTCTGGAGTAAAGTGAGCACCTCATTTTCCCCACCTTTTCTTGCTGACAGCTAGCCTCAGGGATGCCCCAAGGAAGCAGCAGTGTCCAGACCCAAGGTGGGTTCTGGACAGAGCTCGTGGGTGTGTGCAGACTGCAGGCATGACCTGAATGGGGCTCAGCTCCCAGGAGCTTCCTGCACACCTGGGCACCATGGAGGTACTGGGAGGAGGCCATGTCAAGTGTGTGGACCTGGAGAGATGGTGGAGGATCACCTTCCAGCCCCTCTGACCCTGGGACAGGAAGACAGCTTCCTGCCACACCCTTTGCACCTGGCTGAAGCAGATCTGGAGCACTTAGAGCTCTGTCAGAAGACCTTCCAGGAATTTCTGTCAGCAGTAACCTTTTCATAAGCAAATATTAGAACCTTGTGCTTTTAGGAGGTTCCCCCCCAAAAAAGTGAACGATCCAGTGGGGACAGATGTTTTCCTCTGTCCTGTATCATTTCCGGCTTCTGTAAACTAGCCAGTGGGCTCCATTGCACAAATACAGAGAAATGTTCTCAGCCAAGAAAGGGAAAAGGGCAGTCAGTTTTGATGTCTTTCATCTACAAGGGCCCAATGCGTGTGCAGAGCTGCACAGACTAAAGCGGGGTGCATCAGGGGTCTGGCAGCTGTAAGTTCCAACTCTAAAGAGCAGAGTGGAGCAGCTGCCACCTGGGGGTGTTCTGGGGGAAGATGTCAGTGGTACATTCTCTGCTGAGGCACTGGGGATACAGGGGTAGATGGTTCTTACCCTCAAGAAGTCTACAGTTGAATAAGAGCCAAATAGCCCAACCAGATGGGGATATCAACCGGGAGCTCTGGGGGAGAGGAGCAGGTGCCCTGCTGAAGCACAGGGTACAGAGCTTTCTTAGAAGACCCAAGAATAGTCTCTTGAAAGGAGCAAACATTCCTGTGGCAGCAGAAGCAAGTGAAGAACAAGAGGCTGGTCAGTCTGAGGGTACATGACATGGTGTGGGAGGGGAGTGAGGCACCAGAGAAGACAGGGCATTGACAGCAGACCCCATGAGCCTCCCACATCCTACAGAGATATGTGAATCTGGTGTGACTGCTGGAGGTGGGGGCACAGAAGGGCTCCTGGCAGAAAAGTGCTCAGACTGGATCTTGAAAAACCCTGGGGGGCGGGGGAGGGTTTCCATAGAGCATGGAGAGGAGGGCGAGGCTGGAGGCCAGTGAACAGCCCTGCCCCTTGCTCTGCCTGTGTTGAGGGCGAGCGGGTGGGGTGGAAGGCAGTGTTTCTGCCTGGAGGAATTCCCAGTCGAGCAGGAGAGGCCCCCATGAGTCAGCAGGAGCTATAAGGAGGTGCTGGGTGAGCTGGGCAGTAAGGATGGGGCAGAACAGATATTATAAAGTCAGGGCTTTGGGTGCCACACCAAGGGGCTGGGCTTTGTTCTGTAGGCAGAAGGCACCTCAGGAAGCGCTGAGGAAGGACTGAGTCCTGCTTCTCAGAGCAGCTTGGATGCTGAGCGCTAATTACAGAGCTAGTTGCGGAGCAAGTTCCCTTACCCCTACATATCCCAGGGGGACTATGTGTGGGGTTTTATTTGGGGAGGAGAGGCACCTATTTCCTGAGCCAGAACAAGAATGTTGAGTGTACCTCTTAAAGTATTACAAGGTCCTTGTTTTGAAACTGTTTCTTCTTTAGCCTCCAAAGCAAACATTTATGTTGATGAAAATTTTTCCTGGGGTCATTTTCTCACCAAATTTGGGCATTCTGAAAATCTTCTTTCCAGGAAACACTGGTACATGATCTTTAGGGAATGTGAATGCACTGAGGCAGCCCAAATTAGTGACACCCCTGCAGGCCTCTGCCTTCCTGGCTCAGTCAGGAATCCTCCTAAATGCAAGGGGACAGGTTTCTTACACTGGGCCCTGGACATGTTCTGACCTGCTGCTCCTGTCAACAGTTCTTTGTAGGATGAGGGAACTTCATCCTACAAGGAAATATTCCTTGATTTGCTCCACAATCTGTTAAGGATTTCTTTTTTGCCAAATACTGTTATTGTGGCTAGGAATACAGAAATGACCAAAGTAAGCGAAAACCTTGCCTTTGTGGAGAGTCTCTCTGAGTGGGGACACAATATGCCAGCTATGGCTGAGGGTTACGGAGAAAGACGGTGATAGGTGGGGAGGTTCTGATGGCAGGCTGGGGATCGGTCTGTCTGAAGGGGCCTGTGGTTAACTGAGCATCTCCCCCTTTCCAGGCCCTAAACCCTGGCTTAGCCGTGGTGAATCACGGGCTCGCTTATTTCTTCTCTTCCTGTACCTATTCCATGAATCCTATACCTAGGCTAAGGATATTACTACTCACCCTTGGGCCCCAGGACAGTTTGGTGGCAAGGAGGCCTGCCCCACTTGCCCTCCAGTGGGATCCAAGCGCTCTATTCTTGCCATCAGCCCAGGGAGCACAAGCAGTGTGGGGAGGGGCAACAGGGCCTTCCCTGAGCATACCCCTTCTGATTTGCAGCAGTCTTGGCTTGTCTTAGCTCCAAGAATCAACCACTCAGCAACAAGCTACACCCAGAGCTCTTGCAGTTGTGTTACTGCTGCAGTTGTTTTTACAACTGGTTTAGAAAAAAATGGACAAAATATTTGGGAACTGTAATTTTAAATTTGGCACCTGTCCTCTGTGCATAATCTCTGCTGTCAACCACCAAGCAAATATCTTTGTGGCAGAAGATTTCGGTCAGGCTTGCTGCTGAGGCAATGCCCTTCCCTCCCTGCCTGTCCCCTCATCTACCTCTTCCTCTCTCCCATGCACACAGCTATCTGATCTGCAAACATAAGGCACCATCACAGGACAGCCTGCAGTCAGTGCTCTGAGTCCAAGTGGCAAGTCATAATGGCTCCTGGTGTCAGCAAAAGGAAGAATTGAAGGGGTGGGTGGCTGATAAGTTTATGTAGACTTTAAAATATTCAAGGACATTGAATCCTTGAGACTGTTCTTGTGCCCCAGATGTGACAATGCCCAAGACATGTGCACCAGCCCCCACCACTCTGCAAGGTCTTCCCCTCTGTCCCATCTTCACAGTAAGGATGAGCTCATTTGTTTCCCTTTGGAAAGCACCCAACCCCGCCACCACCTCTCAGCTAAACAGCTGCTGACTTCATCCCTGGTGAAATTCAGTGACAGCCACACACCCCCATGGAGGAGTCCAGAATATTCCACAAGTGATCTTTCAGTTTTCACTGAGGCAAGTAGTTAATACTTGTTCTCAGGTACCTCAGTCATCTGTTGGTCCCCCTGTTAGGAGGTCTGTTAATCTTCAAATGACACCAGGATTTCTCTTTGAAGTTTAGCATTTGAAGGAGTTTATACAATTCAACCTTAAAATTGCAGCACTTGTCTAATTCAGTGGCAGCCGTGATAACTTTCCCCATGCAGTTTCATTGAAATTTTGCAAAACGTCAGTTCCCAGGTTGTTTGTGGGTTTGAAGAATGGCAGCCAATGTTAATATACCCCACACTGGACTTAGCAATGTAAGATATAATAACAATTTTAATATTAGGCACCAGGGTCCTTTGAAAACATATGCAGGCTCAGTGCTACAGAAGCATGGAGAAGGCAGGACAGCTTCCCTGAAGGGCATCTTCTACCTAGTGGGCCTCGAGGAGCTAACATTTGTACAAGTCAGATGATGACTAGCTCCAGGCATGGCAGTTAGGAAGGTGTCAGAGGCAAGGGCGGGTGTGTGAGCTGCAGAAGAGGGCATGTTGCTGATGTGATCAGGAGGAACAGGCCTACTCAGCCAGTTTTGAGGCATTTCTTTCCACATAATTTTGAGCTGTAGAAGTATCTCTCAAGCACACTGACTATTTTAAACCTCATCACATTAAGGAAATGATCATTTGCATAGAGATCTCAAAAGATCTGAAAGTGACTGAGTTGGATGAGAGTATCCCCATAATCAAAGAGGCCATGGAGGCATAGAGAAAAGGGGTATGAGGTTTCTATTCTCATCAGTCTCCAAATATGCTACCAGGAAAGTAATGGGTCAGTGCTTTTCCTCATAGGGAGGAGCATGGAGGCAGTGCTTGAGCAGAGTGGAGTGATGGGGTAAGAATGCCATGAGTCTATGATGGCAGCACTGTGAGAAAATTATGTACAGAAGCAGACTTGCCATTCTAGCACTCAGCTTTGCCTTTACTTGACTATGTAATTGTAGACTAGTCACTCTAAAACTCGAAGCCTCATTTCTTATCTGTAAAATGGAGTCCCTGAAACAGTTGGGATTGCCCTTCTGGATGCTCATAGCTCCTATGTAGGTCTTGTTTTTGAAATGAACCAGAATAAAATGTGATTTTCTATAAAACCCCAAACTTCTTGGTCCTGACATTTTCCTCCTCATCTTGACTCCAAATGTGAATCCCAAAACACAACGGTGGCTTCTGCTTTCTGTACCTCCTAAGATAACGATGGTGGTGATGCTGAACAACCCACCACAGGTAACTGAGTCTTTCTTGTGATGATTCATATAAGCCCATGTAGCTGGTAAGAAGCCCACAACTGGGCGGACAGCATGCCCTGTCATTATGTAGGGCTGTTGGGGAGGGCACACCTCCTTAGCAGAGGTGAGCTGTGAGATAAGTTATGCCAGGAAAAGGGCAGAAAACTCTGTGCCACATGGCCATTGCCATGTCATTCTAGAACATGAGCTGAAAGCCAGACATGCAAGGTGATTCATCTGTCTAGAAATCAATATCTATCCAGTTCTTGATGCTCTTAGGTTTTATGAAAGCTAAAAATGAAAGGAGGTGGGATTTGTGCTTGAAGCAGATGCATCCTCGTAGCACCATTTTCTTCCCCTGGCAGCACCTTAGTCTTTATTGTATACAGCTCAGAGCTAAGTTAGAACAGCTACCCTGTCCACAGGAGCAGACACTGGAAGGGCTTTCCAAGCTCACTATCCCATTCAGCACTTGGACATCGGGCTATTGTACCCACATCAGGCCCCAGGGATACAGAGAGGAACAGGGTCATGTGGCAGAGGAAGGAAACTCCAGGCATTGAAGTGAGGCTGATCAGGTGCTCAGATCCACCACTGAAAATCTGTGTGACCTTAACTCAGTTACTTATAGGTGCACCTTTCATTTCAGTGTCCTTATATTTAAGATTGGGGCCAATAATGTCTGGTTTTCCCAACCTTACAGGCCAGCTGCTTGAGCAGTGACTCCTGGGGCAGTGTGAACTGGAATTCTGTGCCTTTACTGTACATGTATTTCTTTGAGCTATTTCATTTCTGTTTGAACCACAGAATAAAGGGACTTGGGGCACTTATGTGGAATGTAATATAATGAAATAATGTAGACTTAAATCTTCCTTAGCTAAGAAATTGGGAACCTGTGGGAAAAGCCATCCCTGGAAATTGTTATGCCTGGTCATTAAAGCAAAATCAAGCCAAAGCCCTTTACAGAGTTGGTGTCTGAGATCAGTGCTTCAAACTCTGCACCCCCTTCATCAAAACACATTTAAGTTAAGCTGGAGCCAGAACAGACCAGACTAGGAACCTAACCCAGGCCCTCTTGAACCAATTCTCTTCCCTCATTACCCAAACCCTTTCAAGTCTGCTGTCTCCAGTGGAGGATGCGTGGAAAAGTTCAGAGGGGTGTTCTGGCCTGGGTCGTCCTGTTTTAAGAGGTCCTGACCATCAGTGGCTCAGAGAAGGTAAACAAGGCCCTGGAAAGCTCCTTGCTATCGTGAGTGCCTATGGGCCTAATCATCATGTTCTACACCATCTAGATGAGTCTTTCACCCAACAAGACAGAACTGGCCAGAATCAGCTGCCTTTTCTGATGTTCGTGCAAATTCTATTCTGGTGCTTCCTGGACCTTTTAAAATAGAATTATAGTAATCACATTCACCTCCTCGGCTGTTTTCAAAGTAGAGAGAAAACAAAATGATTTATGTACTTAATGTAACATTTAAGAGTACATCAGGATCCTTTCACGCTTTTCTTATCTAAGTGCCTTACTTTATGACACTTACGTTTAAATGTGTTACTCTCAATCATAAATTATTTATAACAAAATAAATTAAAAGCACTGGAAACTAAAGCTCCCTTGTTGCAGGAACACATCAGTTAGAACCATTATATGGCATTATTTTGCTACATGTTTCTCTTGGGGGGAGGGGGTGATTGGAAGAAAATTTTTTTCAAAGAAAGGCTTTTAAGTCTCTAACAGAATGGGAACAGGCTTGTTAATATTGTATTATGAATTAGTGTTTGGGGTGACTGCATCTTTAAAATACTTATTAGTTGTTTAAGTGCGTGGTTTGATAAAAGTTGATGTGTTTAAGCCCAGCTCAGAGTAACTTTGCTTGAAATGATATTTTTACTCACAGTAGGGTGTGGAGGGAATTGACAAGGTGGACTAAGAGACATACAGACATGGGCTTTTTGCCGAATCCTTTCTGGATACTTGAGGCTAAAAAGACCTTTCCCGCAGAGGGGGCATGGGACAAACCACCAGCTCCCAAGAGTCCTAGCAGGCTGTTGGTGTTCAATTGTGCCCTGGAGCATGGTGGGCCTTGAAACCTTTCTGCCGCAGAGATGGGGAACTCCAGAACAAAGATCCCTGCCTCCTCTGATCCTGTGTAAGGTGGCTGCAAGGAAGAGCTGGCCAGCCAGGGACAACATCTAAGTGATTTCTCTCTAGAATGACAGCTAGGGAGCCAATGCAGATAAAAGGAGCAAGATTTTTTTCCAATCTCCTCTTCCCTGTTCCTCTGAAGGCATATACAGAACTCCCAGGATTCAAGGGATGGCAGAGCCACATACAGAAAGAGAAGCCCCAAGTGGTAAAATGCCACCTGTCCTCCCATGACATGAATCAGAACTAAACTTTAGTTGTGCCAAGCCTCTGGATGTGGGGTTTGACACCCAGCAGCTTGCCTGGTGCTGATTAGTAGTGCTCATCTTCCCACCCCAGCCCAGAGTTCAAGTCAATCTGCAGCCTCCATCCTCAAACATATGCACTTGGACATCCTAACTACCCAAGAGCCTCCAGGTGACTTTATTTTTATTCTGAATATAGTAGGACCTTGAATACCATCATCTCCTTCAATATCATTCCTCATCAATGTTACAACAATGTTATTTAAGGATCTTGTTTCTTTATATGTAGTTTCACTTAATGTCACTGATAAAGTAACATTTCCAAGAACTTAAGTGAGGATACTACTTGATAAAAATGTGTTTCTAAAAACAGCAGCCTCTAACTACAAGGACAGGGATCTGTCTACCTTGCTCACCAGTTTATCCCCAGCACCGGGCTCAGTGCCCGGCATGGAATATACAATTAATAGGCACTGGAAGAAAGGAGGCGAAGAGGGAAAATGAAGAGTCCATTGCCTGGACAATGTCAATATTGTCATCCTCATAGTCACAGAATGAACTTGCTGAGCTTGGCTTCCAGCAGGTACTTCCCCAGGCACAGCCCTGAGAGAGACTCTCTATCCTTACAAGAGGTGGTTCCCCAACACCAATTCTGAAAGACTTCTTCAGTTATAAATTTATTTTTAGGAAAAAGAGTTGATTACTGGACATTCTTTGGAGACGACTTAGGTCGGAAATGAGCAGACGTGAGCTCAGGGGGTGCCCCTGAGTTCCTTTATCTGAAATGAGTAAAATCTCATCCTCATGAAGATTCAATCTGTTATATTGGCTAGAATTTTATTCTCTTAAAACTATACCCACACTGTATCCCAGAGGGAGAAACTTAAGAGGATTTGTGCAGTTAGCTTCTTAAATGTCTGGTGGTTGATGCTGACTGTCGCCTGTCACCTTCTACCTCAAATGGCACTGTCAAACTGGGCACACAGCCTCTTCGGGAGCCTGAGCTTCCTCATAGCATGACGGCCAGGTGACTCTGACTGCTTTCATGATGCTTCAGAGCCCCAGTGGTGAGGACCACAGTGGACGAGTGGTCTCATTCCTTTTAGGGCCTGGCCTCAGAAGTCACCAATGACATTCCAACCATGCTCTGTCAAGGCAGTGACAAACCTTCCCAATTACAACCCCTCAACTGAAGGGTGGAAAGATTCCCTGGAGGAGGACATAGCATGAGAGGTATTGTTGCCACCACCTTTGGAAAACACAATCTGTTCCAAAACTAGACTAAAAAACATTGTTTGAAGAAGAATGTTAGATTTGCCTGCTAGTGGTGGTGCTGGGCTCTCCAAAGCAGCCAGTGCTAGAGATTTAGGGTTTAGGAGGTAGAGAAACTCTGGAGAAGGATTCTACCTGAGAAGCAGCAGGTCCTCATGGAGCCTCTTTCTGTCCTCACCTAGGGGAGAGGTGGCAGTGGGCCTAGCTGGCCTTCAGGCCCATCTACTTACAGAGGTCCCCAAGTCAGATGTGTACTTCAGGTTCCCCCAGACTTCAGCTTCTGCCTCAGCCACCTTCTTTCTCTGGAAAGCAGGGCCTTTATCAGTAAAGCAGAAAATAACATCAACCTGACTAAAGAAGGCCAATGAAAATGAATGGGAAACAACTCTGGCATTACCAGATTATAAGAACTGCTGTCCAGGTCATCTCCTTTGTTACCTTTGCCATACTGACTTTTCCCCCTTTTAAATGTGTGTATTATTTTTATGTAAACAGTGCTCAAGGACTGCAGTATTACAGGCCACTGACAACACCATAATTTATAACCCAAGTCACGTCCTTTTATGCACTGAACTGCCAGAAGCCCTAGCATTAACAAAAACCACACATAAGACAAATATAGCCATTTGATGAGTTAAGGCATGAATAGGAAATTGCTCCCAGAAGCAGGACACAGAGCAAAGTGTTAGTGCGGCTCCGTGGGTTGAGTGCTCTGGAAACTGGGAGACCTTGTCGACTGCTATGTGTATGCCAGTCAGGTGGTACAGGGGAGGGGAAGCCAGGCCATGGCACTGTCCTCAGCCAGGGCAGAACCCAGGAGAGGCAGCAGATACAGCAAGATGTGATGGTCTCCAAGGAGAAAAACCACACTGAGCCCAAGATCTGGCAGTAGCCCATGTGGCTGGAAACCAAAATGTGGAACTAAATGGGGTAGAATGCGGGCACCAGCAATGACTTCTAAGCAGTTCAAGGCTAAATGCATGGGCACGAGTGCTAATAGTCTGAAATGGGAAAGAGAGAAAATAGGTAGCAATGGGTTTTTTTTATTGGTCGATTGGTTAGTTGGTTGATTGTTTTGGTTGGCTAGTTAGTTTTTGGTTTGGGTGTTTGGTAAAGAAATACTTTCTTCTAATAAAGCTCACACAGGGAAATGCTGTACAGAGAAACAAATTCAAAAAGACCTGCTCTGGCTGTCTTTGAAAGTCACCGATCTTTCCCCCAACCCTGTTTCTGTTTTTTCTTGTTCAGATGCTAAAGCTAATTGCAATTACTGTTCTTGCCAGAAGACCCACATCACAGCCCAAACATCCAACTCTGTTCTTTAGTGTCACTTACATGAAACACATGCCTTCCCCCTCCCCTATCCTTTCAGAGGCGTGGAGTCCCTCCCCCCACCCCAGAGTAAACACCAGGTACAAACATCACCAGTGCGGCTGAGCAGACTTTGATACACATGAGGTGTTCTGGGTTTCATCAGATAGTCACATGTGTGTACCTGGGACAAGAGGAGGGGCGGGTTGCTAGTGCTCTGCGTGAGTTGCAAGGAACCTTTCTACAGGCAATGGCTCCCTCCTGAGACAAGTCACAAACTCCAAAATACATGCAGGGAGTTGCTTACAGCCACTGTGCAATCCTCCTGGGAGTGACAGGAGACCCATTCCAAGAGGGGATGGGCACCGTATCCCCATCAGGAGACTGGAGTCTCCTGAAACTCTGGTTGCTGCTCCTTCTAAAAGGGTCAGCTCCACACAAGAGTCATCCTTAGCAGCTCCAGGCATGAAGACTCAGATTCTTCCACTCAGTTCCCTCTTCCTCCTTTTATACATTTCTAGCTTCTTTCCTATATCCCATGCAGAAACTCCCATCCCCTCATGTCCTCCAGCAGGAAGGCCAACCTACATGTGTGCCTCATATCACTTGGGACCCCTCATCTTTTTATTTTACTGGAAATAAAAGTAGGCCCTGCAAGTTATGTAGACATCCTGAGGGTAATAGGCACATTTGAATTTAAATACTCTATCCCGGTTCACAGTTCATAGGTGGACTTGACACTTCAGGCCAGGTAGTTAACTGATATCACAGGTGTCCCTAGCAGAATGATAGACAGACCGTGATGCTTACTATCCTGAGGGGCTGCAGCCCCCCAAATTGAGTGTTCTACAGAATACAAGTAGTACAGTATATTAAGCTTCTGTGATTGAAGAAATTTGTGAAATGTGTTTTTTTTTTGTACTGCACAACTTCAGTTGAAACACTTCTTTCAAGTGTTTATATGCACTTATAAGGTCCCAGTGCACACTAACATGGAGTGTGTCCTAAACTATTAAATCCTTAGTATCTTTGCACTGAACAACACATGTAATTCCATTAAGCACATTTTTAAAGATAGTTAATTTCAAAGAAATGAAATGTATGAACCCTAAATGAAAGATGTTGTATGTGGTACCTGGTGAGCCTGGTGGTATGAGAGGTGCAGCATTTAGTCAGGACAGAAGCAAAAGTAGAGAGAAGGCTATGTGGGGCTGGTCCCCCAGCAGGAGGAGGCTAAAGAGGAACCCTGCTTAGTACCAGTGATGCCAGCAAACTCCAGAAGGAAACACAAGCACAATGGTGTAGTTCAGTGTCCCAACCGTTGTCAGATGTCCTGTTAAGCTAAACTTTCATCCTCTCCTAAATCTGACCTCTAGAATAAATTCATTGCTCAAGAGATCAAGGAAATAACTAGGAGTGGGGCTGTTTGGCCAATGGGGAAGAACAACTGAATGAGTGACGGTTACATGGACACAAGAGAAAGTGACACTGTCGTCCTGGTGTTGGTGAAGGGAAGTACATGTTGGAGGGCCTGGAAAGTTTTTATATCAAGAGGTCATTTGATGGCTAATAATGGAAATAGCAACCAGATGGAAACCATGCAGAAGAGTCCCTTTAGAAACACAACCTAAGCAATTTTAAATCCCTAGTAATAAACATAACAAATTTATAGGATCACTTTGAAAACTTTAAAACTCTCCTAAGATGTAACAACATAAAAATGCCAATCCTCCCTATGTTCACTTATAAATTTAATGTTGGCCCAATAAAAACCCAAGAAGGTTTGTTTGGGAGAAGCACACAAGAAAACCCTGGAAAAAGAACAGTGTGGGAACCAACTGTTCCAGAGGTTAGTATATACTAGGAAGTCCCAGTAGTTACAGCAATGTGGTATTGGCACATAGACAGATGGCCAAACATAACAGATCATTCAGAAGTAGATCTAGATAAATAATGAACTTAGGTACATGATAAATGTGAATCTCACCCAGGTAAAGAAAAAGATGCACTATTTACAAAGTGATGTTGGGACAACTGGGAAGTCGTCTAGGAAAAAATTAATTTGACTCATACCTCCTACTACAAGCCAAGATAAATTCCTAATTCTAGTGTAAAACCTGAAGTTCTATGGGCACTATATAAAAACATGGGGCAGTCCTTTTATTACCTTTTCACATTGTGATTATCTATAAATCATTTTCTTTAAATGTAGTTTAGTAAATACGTTTTGGCAAAAAAAAAAAACCCTTAAAAAAGCAGACAAAATGAGAAATATTTGCAGCTCATATAATAAACGAAAAGTTAAATTGTCTAATAGAGTTCTTACAAATCAATATAAAAAGATCCAGCTCAATAGAAATATAAATATATGATGGGTAATTCAAGGGAAAGGAAATATAAATGACTAACAAATGTATGGGGGGAAATGCTCAGTCTCACTCATGGTAAAATAAATGAATTAAAACTGATTTTTTTTATCTTCGGATTGATTTAAAAAAAGATTTGATAATATGCTGTGTTGGGAAAGCTGTGAGGAAGCAAGTACTTAAATACATTGCCAGTGGAGTGTAAATTAGGAAATCTTACGTAGGGCAATGTGTATAGTAGAACCTATCAAAATCAGGCATTTCAATGTGGCAAAATACTTCAAGGAATTTATATTAGAGATTTACAAGTAAGCATAGCTCAAGAGCTATCATTGCAGAATGACTTATAATTAGCTAAAGATTAGAAAGCGCCAAAATTATTCATCAATGGGGGAGTGGCTATAAGTAGAATGTTGTTCAACTATATATAAAGAGCAGGTGCTTACAGCCCATACCAGCAAATGCCACTTCCCCATTCCCTTGGATCTATCTCCCTCTTCTCTGACCTTGGTTCCACTTACTCTTTTTTTTTAAATAAATTTTATTTTTATATTCCCCATACAATTGCAGCCCCCTTATTTTGACCCCAATCCCTACCCTCCCCCCCCCATTCCATTTACTCTTAACATTCAGTAAAATACCATCAGCGATGCTGAATGAACTTGACACTTATTTTTAAGTGTTCACAGATATTAAGCCTTGTAAGGGGCAGGACTGGACATGGTGCAGGTTTCCTGATCCCATGCAGACCGGGTAAAGGAGGAGTCAGAGTCCTCAGCGGTTTTTTTGCAGGTCTTTTATTGGGGTTCACCAGACATATGGCAGGCTGGGGTGCTGGGGGTCCAGGAGACTGGCAGGCCTCCCAGCCCCCAGCAAGTCTTCACTCTATCTGGGCTCTCCAGCCTTCTCTGCTTCTCTCTCGGCTTCTGCTGGCGTCCCTGTGACGCCGCCCTTAAAGGCAGTCTTAGCCCAGGTGAATCCCATCTACCTATGCCCACACCCTACTCCAGGTGCCCGCCATCAGGCATGCATTCAGGAACTCAAGGATCCATCATCTATCCTGATGGCGGAAGGGCAGAAAAGCCTGACATTTTTCCTTACCCTACAGTCCACCCCCTCAGGGTTTTCTGCCATATAGTCTTCATATATACAATTTTGTCTCTTAGCAAACACAAACAATGCAGTCATGGCCCACAAAAGCAAATACATCGCAATGTAACAAAATACAACAGAACACAATTAAATCCAGGCAGGGCACCAACCTAGTGCAAAAGACAATTATTGGTACCAGCAGATGAGCCACCAAATCTGCTGCCAAAGGCACTGCTCATACGAGGGAGGGGAATCACTCACGGCATCTACTATAACACCAGGAGCCGTCAGGCTTCCTGGCCTTCTCTGGCTGTAGTCTCGGCTACAAGCCACACACAGCATCCACCCCCAGGATGCACTAACTCTGGGATTGGCGATTCTATTCTGTTGGGGGTAATCGCCAACCCTCAGGGTTTCTGTCTGCAGTCGCTCCAACACTCAGCTTTCATAGCCACCAATGAAACTCACAGACCCCTGCATTCAGGCCAACCCACTGCACAAGCACATGGGTCGGGGATCCAAACTCTACATTTGGCTTGGGCTCCACCCCAAGCCATGTTTCCCCACCCATCCCCTAAGGACGGGTTCCTCAGCTCCTCACCCTCACTCAAGAATGAGCAGGGCATCACCCACAGGTGATTTTACGAGACTCACAGGTCTTCAGCATACTCAGGCTGCTTAACAGCCACTCAGGGCTTCTCAACTTAGCATCAACACCAGCTTTTGCCTTCTCAGTTGGCTTTTCTCCTCCGCCTGGCTGCTGGGCATGCACAGGCTGCTTTTGGCCATCAAGGCCCACTGGCCACCCCCAGATTCCCATCTCCTGGGGTTTACAAACAAAACTGTTCCACTCCCAGGATCCCAAAACATATCAACCTGCAAGGTCCTCCACCTTCTGGCGGGATTGTCAGTCCAAGTTCAATTGTCAGTCCATCAGTCCAAGTCTCTTGGCCTCTCCCTGAATCAGCACTGGTGAGCTCCAAATTTTGGTCCTGTCTTTGCCAATGATTCTTGCTGCCTCAGGGGTCTTTGGATGGTCCTTTCGGGTGTCTCCTCCTCCAGCTGAGGTCTCGTCTCGCAGCTCCCGGACGGTGTCCACCTTCTGTGCCACCATGGCGCTTCCAGTGTCGTCACAGGCAAACACTGTTACTCCTTAGTCCCTCCAGGTCTTCGAAGGGCTCCAACACCCGTCTGCATGGATCATCCTGCCGACTATGCCAATTGTAAGGGGCAGGACTGGACACAGTGCAGGTTTCCTGATCCCATGCAGACCGGGTAAAGGAGGAGTCAGAGTCCTCAGCGTTTTTTTGCAGGTCTTTTATTGGGGTTCACCAGACATATGGCAGGCAGGGATGCTGGGGGTCCAGGAGGCTGGCAGGCCTCCCAGCCCCCAGCAAGTCTTCACTCTATCTGGGCTCTCCGGCCTTCTCTGCTTCTCTCTCGGCTTCTGCTGGCATCCCCGTGACGCCGCCCTTAAAAGCAGTCTTAGCCCAGGTGAATCCCATCTACCTATGCCCACTCCCTACTCCAGGTGCCCGCCATCAGGCATGCATTCAGGAACTCAAGGATCCATCATCTATCCTGATGGCGGAAGGGCAGAAAAGCCTGACATTTTTCCTTACCCTACAACCCTACTTTTGTCTTCCAACATGTAAGAGCAGCTATGATTCTTACACTGCAAATATCAAACAGTTTGGTACCCAGGATAACTCTCTGCTGTGGTGGAAGGATAAATTGGTATAATTTTGGAGGACAACTTTACAATGTTTATTAAAGTTTTAAATGCCCATTAGTCGATCAATTCTGCTTCTAGAAATGTATCCTGATGACACCCACATGTATGGATGCTCATATAGCTTGGCTGCCCAGCTTTTGAGTCAATGTTAAATGGTAGTAAGTCCATTCTAATACCTACTGTCAGGGGGCTGCTCTTTTTACCCTAAATGCAAGCTAGTCTGTGTAGCTACTACTAACAATGGGTGGCTGATTTCACAGCTATATAAGAAATACCAACTGCTAATCAGGTGGTAAAAAAGGACATCTGACTAGAAACTAAAGCTTATTACCTTAAATTTAATGTTTTCTGTCTTTCTAACTAGAACATTGATTAATCATGAAATGAACAGTTGAGGCATCACCTAAATATCACTGAGAGACCATAGCTAGAGGATTCATCACAAGTATATTGTTTGACCTAATGAACTGAAGACATTTACTCAAGAAAAATTAACTGAAGAAATTAGTGTTTCTTTAAGAAAAAGGAAGTAACAAGTAAAAGACTATTAAAGCAGGTAGTCTGGAGTATATGGTTATTTTAAAATATAACCCGAAATTTATCATTTCCAGAGGTGGAGCTTAATACCCTCCTGTTTAGTATGGGTTGGACCTTGTCACTCTCTTCTAGTGAACAGACTCTGATGGTGCAGTCATCTACTGTCACTTCCACCAGAGACATTCTGAATCTTCCTTGTTATCTCTTTTGTCTTTTGCTATGGCAGAGTCCTGCTGCCCCTTTGTGTGAGCACTCAGGCATCCTAAAGGCTCCACTGTACCCAGAATCATCATTTCTATGGTAGAGGTTGGATATTAGCTCACAGAGTATTACTTGGTATATTAGCATAATTGCATAATCTGAAGAAATTTTGTTTCATAAATTGAAGCTTTTCAGATAATATTTGATTACCTTTTTACTTTCAATTTTTGTCTCCTATCTTTCATCACCAAAAAGATGTGATACTTGAGATTTTGCATACAATTTCCTAGTGAAACTTCAATTTAAAAATTCAAAATTCTGAATATAGTGATCTTTCCTTATTGCATGTGCATCTACTAAGAAATATCCAGTGAAGAAAGCAAAGTGTATTCCTATTTGCATTTTTTAATAAAAATGAAAATATATGCTTGTAGAATATGACTTTTAATATCTGAAAGATAAACAAGAATCTAAAAATAGTGGATACCTGTTATTGGGATTGAAACAGAACAGTTGGGGGAAATAGTTTAAGCAAAATGATTGAGGGACACCAAGAACATCATTATGACTGTCCATGGTGCTCTTTGAGCTCAGGGGCTTTCAAAGGCATGTACAGATGAAAGAAGGTACAGAGCTGCTAAATAAGGGCAAAAATAACTCTAGGAGGAGCTACTCCTTGTGAAGGATGCCAGACACAACTTTTTTCCATTTTTCTGAGTGGGAATAAGATGCTGCCACTGCTGGGGGAAGACAACAGGATGCAAATTGGTGGCAGACAGAAAGTAGAACTGTTTCTGTTCAATTATGACCCTGCTGTTTCCTACATGTGAAACCTTAAGCCCTGCTTACATGAGCCTATGAACTTCTCTAATTTCCAGAGCCAGGCAGAGGCACCTCATGCATTGGAGCAATACTACCAAGTTCAGTAGGCACTTCTTATTATCTCCCTTGTGGCTATTTGGGTTAACTGACTTATAGGAAGATTGAATGACTTTTACTGTTTTAGTTCATAGTAATGTGTTTTGGTTTTTAATTTTTAATTTAAAGGTAACCCCAATTTAAAAAAAAAATGGAGTTATACACTCCCAGAATCCAAGCTATGGTAATATGGTAATCAAAACTGGAATAAAATTAGACACACAGAACAATGGAATAGAATTGAGAGCCCAAAAACAAACCCACTCTTAGAGAGACAACCTAGAATAAAGAATCCAAGAGTGCAAATTGGGAGTAAAGGAAAATCTTTTCAATAAATGCCGCTGGAAAAACTGGACAGCTACATGCAAAATAATGAAACTAGCCCACTATATCTCATAATACACCAAAAATAACTCAAATGGATTAAGGACTTGGATATAAGAAATATATAAAACCATAAAATGCATAGAAGAAAACAAAGTACTCCGTGACATTGGCTTCTATGATGTCTTTGGGGACTCAAGCCAACAATAAGGGAAACAAAAGCTTCTACACAGCTAAAGAAACTATCATTAAAATGAAGAGACCCTAGTGAATGGGAAAAAATGTTTGCACATCATACATCCAGTAAGGGACTAATATCTAAAATCTACAAACAACTCATACAATTAAATGAAACAATCAAAATGGGCAGAAGAACTAAGTAGACACTTCTCCAAAAAAGATGTGCCAACAGGGACATGAAAAATGCTCATCATCACTTACCATCAGGCAAATGCAAATCAAAACCACAGTGAGATACCATCTTATACCTTTAAGAATGGCCCATATCAAAAAGACTGGAAACAAGTGTTGGCAAGGGTGTGGAGAAAAAAGGAAGGAACTCTTGTACACTATTGGCAGAATTGTGTATCAGTCCAGATTCTATGCAAAACCATATGGAGGTTTCTCAGTCTATCAAAAAGATTTATCATATGATTCAGCAATTCCATTCTGAAGAATGCAAAAAGATAAACTCTTGTTATTTTGGACAACATGTTTGGAACCGGAGATTATACTAAGTGAAAGAAGTAAGGAGATGGTTTCATTCACATGTGAAATACAGAGGAACAAATCTAAAAGAAAACAAACCCTAGAAATCTGACTGTAGAATTGAGGCTACCAGAGAGGGAGGGTGGGGAACAAAGGTAGAAAGGGGGCTCACTGGTCTATGGTGGGTGATAGGTGCTGTGGGGGTAGGGATAATGTGATCACATATATGAAGAGGTGTGAACTTCTACCTCTGAATCATATACAGTGTTATAAACCAATGTTACCTAAAATTAAATATATATATATGTTATTAGAAGACTGCTTCTCAGTTTCCCAAATGGTAGGAAAAGATTCACCCCCAAATAGGCATAACATTGACTCATAGTAAAACTCATGAGTGAACATTAAATGGCTTGTGAGCACTTAATAAAGTCATAACCAGAAGGAACAATGGTTTGTTTATAGAAATAATGCCAAATTAGCTATGAAACCTTTGCCAACATGTTTTAGTTGATTCTTATCAACTAGGAGGGCAATATCCATTGTTCAGTATCTTTGAACTATCTTGTTCAATACTTTTGTCGTAACCAAGATGTACAAGTAACAAGTCTTTGCTACCTCATAAATTTTTACATAATTCATTTTTAAATGTCATAATTTAAAACTTCTGAAGACACTCTTCAAAAAAAAAATTGAAAAGACAAGCCAGCCACAGATTGGGAGAAAATATCTGATTTGCAAAACATGATTAAAGAATAGGACCACCATTGTAGAAACAACAGAACCATCTTATACTCCTTAGTTTGACCAATATCAATAATGTTAGTGAGAATGTGGAGAAATGGAACTCTGGAAACTCTTGTGCACTGATGCTAGGAAAGTGAAATGATACAGCTGCTGTACAAACAGTGTGTCAGTAACTTAAAAGTAGGATTACTACATGGCCCAGGAATTCCGTGTCTGGGTATACACCCAAAAGAATTAACAGTAGGGTCTCAACTATTTGTATACCATGTTCATAGCATTGTTCACTATAATAGCCAAGGTGTGAAAGCAACCCAGCTGTCCCTGGAGAGATGAAAGGGATCAGTGATGTGTGGTTTATCCATACAATGGACTATTATCTAGCTTTTAATGGCATATACTATGACATGAATGAACCTACAGGACATTATGCTAAATGAAAGAAAGCAAACACAAAAAGACAAATACTTTGAGTCTATGTATATTAGAATAGAGTAGCCATCATCACAGAGACGAAAGTAGAATGGTGGCTACTAGGGACTGGGAATGGGTAGGGAATGGGTAGCTATTATGTAATGAAAGAGCTACAGAGATGGATGGTGGTGATTGCATAATAGGACAAATATATTTAAAACACTTAATAAAATTTAGCATGTTAATTATTTTATGTATATTTTACCAAAATAAAAAGCAAATTGAAAAAAATCCAATTTAAAAGTGGGCCAAAGTTATGAACAAGTAATTCCCCAAAGAAAATATAGGGAAAGCAAATTCATTAAAAGATATTCAACATCATGTAAAATCAGAGAATAGCAAATTAAGACAATAAGATACCACCACATGCTAGAATTGCTAAAATCAAAAGACATTAATCAAAGCACAGCAAGTGCTGACAAGGATGTGGAAGAATAGGAACTCTCATGGCTGGTGACAATGCAAAATAGTATAGCCACTTCGGCAGTTTCGTTTTTTTTTAGGATTTATTTATTTTATACAAGCACTGGGTACAGTCAGAAACGCGGGAGGGTGAGAGAATTCACCAGAGCGGGGAACAGAACACACAGACTGACGAAATACACTGCTGAGGGAAGCAGCGGGTGTGGCAGGAGAGGTCTGCGCGCCATGTGGGACTTTTGTCAGGGGCCAAGGATCGAACTGGCGCTGCAGAGGCTGCAGGCAGCTTCGCAGCCCAATGCTCAACCACTGCACCACCAGGGAAGGCCCCACTTTGGCAGTTTTTATAAATCCAAACATAACCCAACAATTGTTACTGATCCTTAAGAGTCTTTGTCTAGCTTCCATCAGTTAATCCCATACAAATTTTGAAAGAGCCAACAACTTGTTTCGAGTAACTTTTATTGTGGATCATCCAGTTGGGGAGGGGTGGCAACTGACCAGAACTACTCTCTGGGGTCAGGAGCAGTAGGGCCCTGGTTTTTATGGGTTGGTCTCCAGGTTGGGGAAGCAGGGTATTGTATTGACTGACCGGGGTTTTCAACAACAGGTAGGTAATGAAAAAGGACAAAGTTCCAGGACCCCTATAATACCTGCATTCTTTTTATATTTATCCCTACGATGGAAACTTATGTCCACATAACCATCTTCCAGGATGTTTATAGCAGCTTTATTCATAATTGCCACAAAGGGGAACTAAGATGTCCTTGGAGGATGTGAAGAAACCTTAACTTGTACAGTGGAGTGAAAGATGCCAATCTGAAAAGGCTATATGCTGCAACTGTGTGATATTCTGGAAAAGACAAAACTATAGACACAGTAAACAGACTAGTGATGGGAGATGAAAGTGATGGAAAAGTGGTGAAATGCCAGGGGAGTTTTAGGGCAATGAAACTATTTTGCACATCATTGCAATTATAGATACGTGGCATGGATTTGGAAAACCCCCCCAAAAAATTCTTTACTACAGTAAACCCTAATTTAAACTACAGACTTTAGTTAAGGGAGTACAGATATGAGAACTCTATACTATAAGAATAGTTTTAGGTTAAAAGTCTATTCTTTTTTAAATGTTCAGAAAAGGTCCCAAGTATTTTTCTACTTTTAATTTTGACATTTTAAATTATGAAAATGAGCCTTTTTAAAATTTAATTTATAAATGCAACAATGCAGTCTTAGAATAAAAAGTGAATCAAATTAACTTTGGGGGGAATGGAAATGTTCTCTAGCTTGATCATGGTAATATCAGTTGTATAAATTTATACAAAACTCATGGACATTTATAACTTAGATACAATGCGATCAATTCATTTTAAGTTAATCCTTCATAAAGTTAATTTTTTTTAAGTGAGGTAAGTGATTGGGCATCATTTTTATGACAAGATTATACAAAAGCACTATCTACCATCCTTTTACTTTGTATTTGGCTTTTACTACATGATCCTAAAAATAATTACTTTTTACAAGTCCTTTATCAGTTTTCCTCAGGTCTCCTCTAAGTATTATTTAGACCATTCTCTTTGAAGTCAATATCTTTGTTAATTGTCTGTTCTGCAATTGCTAACTCTTCTAAACCTTATCGGTCAGTGGTTTTGTGTAAGACTTGATCTGTTCTCCAACATCATTACCATGGATTACTGAGGCTTTGGGGGTAGCAGGGAAGGAAGCAATTGTTGACAAGAGTTACCATTCACTTTACAACTGTCATGTATTTGCTCTTGGCAAAAAGATGGACAAGGATGTTCAATCAAAGGATATAGACACTAGTGTTGAATAGGGAATAACATCTGAGTAGAAATACTTTTATATTATATATAATTTAATATTACATATATTATATAATTTATATATAATATAATTATATATAATTTATATTATATATTTTATGTAATAAAATAAAAATATTTTTATTATATATAAAAATATTATATATTTTATAAGTATATAAATACTTTTATATACTTTTAGAGTGGATTCACTGGTGAATAATTTCACATTAGGATGGTTTTTCTTTCCTATACAACTTTGTAACTGCAGACTGTAATAATAAAGGTGTAAGAATGCCTTGGGAAAACTGGAGGCTTTTTTTTTTAATGTAGATTTAAACCAAGCGAATTAATGGCTAAAACAAAGGATGGCCCTATTGGGATTTAAAAAAAAATTGACAATGGGCCTCCCCTGGTGGTGCAGCGGTTGAGCGCTGGGCTGCCAGGCTGCCCACAGCCTCTGCAGCGCCAGTTTGTTCCTCGGCCACCTGCGAGGGTCCCACAAAAAAAAAAAAAATTAATTGACAAGACAAATATAATCAGCCTAAATCTTCAGAGGGAGATTTAACAAATGGGAATGCATTATAGGTAACGTCTACGTTTAAAATGCTCATTTCAAATGTCTAGTGTAGAGTGCACCTGTGCTTAAGGCAAAGTCTTGGTTTTGGTGTCCAGAAACTAAGGCAAGCCAACAGCCTCAGACAGCTAATAGCATTCTTGTCTGGGTAAAAGTACACCATGTTGCCAGGTGGAAATAAGTCATGCTGTGCTCTGTACTTCTGGGACCATGTAGGATAATGGGTCCTATTCTAAGCACCACATTGTGAGAGGGGTTTGGATAAGTTATTGTATCCAGAGGAAGGTGTATGGGACAATTGAGAAGAAGGGACACTAAAATCCATTTCAAATGACGAATGGTTGACAGAACTGAGATACTTATCCTGAACAAAGTGAGCTTCTTAGCAAAGCCTGAAAGCTACCTTCAAACTGAAAAAAAGGACAAGATAACCTCTAAGAGTCCTTTCCCCTGGAAGATTCTGATTCCTACTCTGATGCTAAATCTTCACTTTCAAAGACCTCATACATTCTAATTCTTCCCCCCAATATACTACATAAGCCTTTAACAAAAGCATATCCCTGCAGTTTAATAGCAAGCTAATCACTTCCCACCTCCTATTAGCTAATTGAAACCAACCATAATAAGAGAATGAAAGAAGGTTTTTATTCAATCCAAGCTGCCGCACACATAACTGAGCTGCTAAATGCCGTTTCAGAATGCCGTCTCCAGATGCAGGCCAGGATACTCAGCTCCTCTGGGGCAGGGTTACCTCGGCATAAAGAAGCCATCTCCAGATTCATGCTGACACCTTAGTCTAGGCAGGGTCAGACTATTTTTATCCACTGGAGGTTGCATCTCTATTAGTCAGATTGCTAAATTCAGTAATATCTTTGTTTTGATGTTAATGTCTTTACCCATGAAATCACAGCTTCAATCCAACCTGTTTGTTGAGTTTATCGCACTAGCTTGCGGTGTTTTGTGCCACACCTAAAGAAAAAGCGCACTCAGGAAATATATGGCAATGGAAAGTGGTGACGAGCAGTGTTTAAGTCTATGAGGAAAAAAAATGAACAGGCTTTTGCATTTTTTCAAAATGCAAAATGATAGTTGAATATTCTCTCTGCAGTATACCAGGCTCCTTAGTCCTGGTTACCGTGTGTCAACATTTCTCACATTATTGAGTCAAAGAGTCATGGAAGGAACTAGTTAAATGTCAGTTCCCAGGTTCCATGTCTAGACATTCTGATTCCTTCTGCCTGGAGTGGACCAAAGGTTCTGAATGTATAATGAGCACCCCAGATGATTCCACACTTCATGAAAGGCTGCTGTATGAACTCAGCAGAGAAAAACCTACCCTTCTATTCTTAACGTTTCATGTAAGAAAAAAAAATTGACCAGTTTAGAACAAAAGAGAGAGGTTTTCCTTTAAAATTCAGTTATAGCGACCTGGAATCAACTGAAATAAGTAACCCAGGAAGTTTGGAATCCTGAGCAGTTTACATAAAGCAAACCTCTGAGAACACCCTGGATAGAGGTTTGGGTCTTTGATTCTGGGATTGTCTTTTTTTGGGAGTCTTGAATGAATGGAGAAGACTGGCTTGAAGAATAAAATTCTGGTTTAGGGAGCTTGGGATATGGAATCTAAATATCAGAGGACTATGGACAACTTGCTGAACCTTTTGAAGCTTCGTCGTCTTCACCAATTGACATGGGACAACATAATCTTAATGTAGTGAGGCTAATACAAGGATTAAGTGAGATGAGTCATTTCGCGAGTGAGCCCAGGGGCTATGGTGGCAGCTTTTAGGGTCTGCCTCTCTTGCAGGAGAAGGAAACAGCTCCACTTTCTTCCCGGTGAGCCAGCCTCATTTTTCCCCTTCCTGGTCCTTAGGAGGTCCTCTGGCATTTGATTTTGGCAAAATTGGGAATTGAATGTTCCAAATAAAGCCTCTTTCATGCCCACCTCATCAACCCATTTCCTGAAGGTAAGCTTTGACAACACAACAGCATCAGAACAAGGTTCTAGTTGGGACCACAGGGCAGGTGGTAAGACCATCAACAGAACCAAGGCACAGATTCTGGTCCCCACCTTCCACTTCACACTGTCCCCATTCTAACCCCAAGTGGGGGTTACTGGACCTCAGTCTGCTTAAGGGAACAGGACTGCTCTGTTCTAATAGTTAGCCAGCTTCAACTGAGTTTTTATTAGGCAAACAGCTACTTAACTAATGGGTTTGGTTTTAGAACAAAAGCAGGCTGCTTATATTTCCAGTTTGTCACTGGGATAGAGTTAGCGTCTGGAGCAGGTGTGCCCGTGGTTTTGAGGCTTTGCGTTTGGTTACCTTGCTGATGGGATCAAACACACAAGACTGCTGGTGAAAGCAGAGTTGCTATGTACAATAACACAAATGATTGATCCTGTTAATCCTGCTCCCTGCACAGGATGCTGCCTGCAGGGCAAACGTGGATAAGCTCCATTGGAGAAGTCTAAAGAGGCACAGAGGGGAAATGTGGGATCTGGGAACTAGGTGTGAAGCAAGATTTTGGTTCAGTTGATGAGTGAGGAGCAGAAATGCTTGAGAAGAATTTCAACAGAAGAATGTTCGAGCACTGGGAGAATTTTAAAGGAGAATAGAAATTTTAATGAGAATTTTAATTCTTGGGATGATTGTTTAGTATGCAAAAGAGACCCTCTGTTCCACCTCCTTTGTAAAAACTTATGTAAAATTTATCTTAATTCATTCTCTGAGTGTGGTTCTGGGAACAAAGCAGCTGCGGCCCTAGGGAATTGGTTAGAAATGCACATTCTCAGGTGCAAAGATACAAACTGTTTTAACAGCCTTTGGGTGATTATACTGCAGGTTATAGTTTGAGGTGCACTGGTGTGAGGTGGGAGTGACTCAGAAACCAATGCCTGCGATTTGCCAGTAGTGCTCATGGAAGACAAGGACAGTTGTGTTCAACCCTGGCTGACCTTAGAATCACCAAGAAAGCATTTACCAGTCCATCTGCCCCACCTAGACCAGTAAAACCAGAATCTCTAGGTGTAGGACCAGGCAGCTTTCCAGGTGATTTCCATCTGTGACCTGAAGTAGAGTGCACTTGCATAGGAGATTGTATCTTTACCTGGTGCTGAGGAAAACTGAGGCTCCAGATCAGGTTAGAAATGTGAACCCCAAGAAAGGGATGGATCTCAAGGAGTCTTGACATACTGTTGACTGTGCAACCACAGCAGTTTATGTAGAACAGCCCACTACATAGTGCTGGACACTCTAAAATAGACTGTGTGACCTTTTGACTTTTTTTTTTCAAACTTTACGTGATGAGTTTTAAAAGCCTGCTTTCACCTCAAATATGAGAATAAAGGGGGAAAATCAATCATAATTTAAACAGTCATCATCACTTTGTGTTTCATCAAATTTATGTCATATGTTCATAGAGCTGAGATGAGAAATACAAGAAATCTTTTTTCTTGATTTTCTTTACTGGGAAAAATTTTTGGGGGTGGTGCAACAGTTAAATGATCATTTTAGCAAGTGCAGGATATGATTTGGGACCACATACCTATGATTTGCAAGTCAGCTTTTTTGACTTCGAGCAAAAAATACCTAATGGAGGCACATTTAGTGAGTCCAGTTATGGTGGAGTTTCAGGGTCCTGCATGGGGCCCTCCCCTGCCTTTGAGAGATGTCCTACATGCTCAATCATGGCAAGGAAGGTTTTCCCAGGAGTGTCTAACATTTCCCAGCTTTCAGCACCTGAGCTCCCTTAATGTATTTATATAATTTATACATAACAGTAAGTCCCAACCTTCCTGATGCCTGAGACCCAAAGCCAGGTATTTTGGTATATAGGAAACTTTTACTTTTCTGTTTGATAGGGTCCATAATCAAGAGTCCAGTGAACCTCTAAATAATGGCCAATTATCTCATTCATGTCCTTACCCTTACTTGATCCTATTTTTTTAAATAAATACAACATATTATATCATGTTATACATAAATCAGTATGTATTTCCAAAAGATAAGGACTCTTTATTTTTAAAATAACAACAATTGCCATGGTCATACCTAAAATAATTCATCACTTTTTATAGTCTCTTAAATGTGTCACTTTCTAATAGTCTGTCATTTAATCTGCACTCTCCATCTCTATTTTTTCAGTAAGTAATCTGTAAAGCATTCATTTTTTTTCTATAACCTGACCATGTCAATGTCTACCGTCACTGTTTTTGAGATCTTTTTCTAATAAATGTGTGATATCACAAATCATTTACCTGTATTGCACTACTCATCCCCTTCTATTCTTTGTCCCTTATTTTTGCCTTGATCTACAGAGCCACATCCTTCACATCTTAATTTCTTACAATGACCTGGACTTCTTCCTGCAATTCTTTTTCTTTATTGTATTAATTTGTATTGAGGTGAAACTGGTTGCAACAGTGTATATGAATTAGAGGTACAGGTGCACACCTCTTGATCACATCTTCATTCTTGAGCTGTAAGTAGGATCATATGCATAATTTTCTGGGCTCATTATCCCAAAAAGTAATAAGCAAGAGAAGAACCGCAAAACATTACACAGTGTGAGGCGCTCCTGAGCATGAGGCCCTGTATGACATGCCCATGAAACCAGCCTTTTCTACATCCCATCTCTGACCCTCGCCCTGTCTCCATCCACCCTCTCTATATATCGACTATGAAGTAAAGCTCAGGAATTAGGTGAGGCTTGGCAGATTTTCTAGCTCCCCACCTTTAGGCTGTCCCCCAGACTAACAAGCCAGGATATGGCATAGATGTATATCACCTGCCCAGGTGATAGGTTTAAAAAAAAAGACATCCACAAAAGATTGGAACCCATGCTTGCTCTATATTCCATTGAGAAATCGAAGTTAAAATGTGCAGTGCAGAAAGCCCAAAATAATAAAAGTGAAAAGGTCCAGAACCATAAATACCACAGAGCCTTGGTAAAAAGCAAATACAAAATTTCCCTTGAGGAGCTCCTACAGCACAGAACTCTCTCCCACAGCAGACGAGATCCATGATGATGAGTTCACTTTGAGAAAAAAGCACCAGATGGGAGCAGCTCTTTTCCATGAGCTGCAGGTAAATGAGCAATGAAAAGAGCCACCTCAACATAAGTTGTTGAAAATAGCAAAGAGATATAAGAGGAAATATCCACACGACAAGAACAACAGATGTGGCAGGCAGAGTAACAACATGCCATGTCCTGAACCCTAGAACCTGTGTATGGTATGTGTCATGGCAAAAGGAGCTTTGCAGATGTGGTAGCATTAATAACATTAAGATATGGATAATTCAGGATGTTCTTCTCATCATGGATGCGGGGCCAGTGTAATCACAAGGGTTCTCAAACGAAGAAGTAGAAGAGGGAGGTGAGGAGTTGAAAATGAGGATAGGAGAGATTGCAAGTATGACAGGGAATTGGTCTACCTTTGATTTTGAGGATGGAGGCACCGGCCACACCCAAGGAATGTGGGGGTGGCTTCTAGAAGCTGGAACAGGCCCTAATGATCAGTCATCAGGAAAATGGGAACTTCAGTCCCACAAACGCCAGAAACTGAACACTGCCAACAACTTGAATGAACAAGGAAATGGATTTTTCTTAAGAGCTTCCAGGAAGGAACACAGCCCTGTGGACATGTAACTTTTTGCCAGTAAGGCTTGTATCAGACTTACAGCCAAAAGCAACAGTTCTTGCAACATTTGGGTAGCTTAATTTCTGATCATGTATTATAGAAGCAATAGAAGGCTAATACAACATTTTTTAAAGATAGGTTTTACTTGTTGCTTTTCCAAGCCTATTTTTAAAAATGTAAAATTGAAAAGTAGATTACACGTGGCTGTATGAGGAAACTCATAAATTCAAGGGAAGTGAAGAATTTATTAAAAATGCAGCACAGAGTGATGGGATGAAAGAAATCGTGATGAGCAAAGAAATGTAGTGATTACTGGCTGCAGAAAAGAAATTGAGGAAGGATAAAAATGAGGTAGGACTACAGTATCAAATTATAATTTGTAAGATATAAGTAGAAATCTCCAAGGGACATTAGATATTCTAAAGTCTTTATTCAAGAGAAAGCTTAGAATAACTAATACTAAGCTTTTAAGAAAAAGCTTAACTTTGGATGTTAACTGCTTGTTAAAAATATATAAAAATATATACATGAAATGTGTACAGAAAATCCATCAAAACGGGAAAAGAGAAACAAAAACAAGCAAACCTGAAACATGAGATCTAGAAGACAAGAGGTAGAAAGCAGTCCAGACATACCCATAATTACAAGAAATAGCAACTTAAATAGATTGGTTTTTGAAGTTTAGCTGTTTTCAAATTCAAACTTTAGACAAAAGAGGTGAAATAAAGTATTTGGTTTATGCAGAATTCTGTAGAGTTCCTCAGGACTGGCCATCTGTGCATAAGAGAATGGATTTCAACCCCCAAAAAATGGCCTGCAGGAAGGAAGGGTCTTTGTGGGCCAGGTGGCTGTTCAACCTGCCAGTCACCCATGCGGCTCCATTGTGTGCCGGGCATCCTTCAAAGACTTGTCTATAGCCCAGCTCAGCAGGCAGATGACTGCTATGGTCCCTTCCAAAATCTCTTCCATGATCCCCTGGAGTGAGGTGACTGTTCACAAATTGGTTTGGGAAAATTTTTCTCTCTCCAGCTTCTTTTTGGGAAACATAAGCCATGACTTCTGTTCTGGCAGTAGAGTGCTGATATCCTGAAAAACCTTCCAACTGAAAATGATGCTGGGTAAAACTTTTTAATTCATTTAAATGAAGAAGACAAAACTGTAGTGGAGCTGTCCGTTAGCTTTTGACCCAGTCTGAGACTTGGGCTCCACCCATCGACTTGAACTTCCATTGTGAGAGCCTGGGGGACTGGGGGACCAAGCTGAGAGTGCTCAGTGGGCAGTGCAGGTCATATGGTGAAAATTGGCCAACTTGACTATATCAAAATTAAAAATACCTGTCATTAAGGGGCACTATAAATTGGGAGAAAATACTAGCAACACAAAAATCCTGGATCTCAATCCTTTGTCAGGTATCATTTGTCTATGCTTCTGAGGGCCACCTTCCAGCTCTGTGCTAAGGACCTTCCATTGTCTCCTCAAGGACTTCACTCCAGCACTTTTTCTCCCTCCTGCTAATCAACTCTTACCTCTTGGTGGAGCATTCCCATCAGCCAACTCTAATATGATAGCTCTATAAATTAATAAAGTAGCACCTAGTCAAAGCATTTTTTTAATCTCTCTGAATACAGCAAAACTTCCCTGAATAGTATTCTATACACTGTCTCCCTTTCTTTCTTGAGTCCTTTTACCATGCATAAACTCTTAACAGAATCATATGTTGCCAAATCCATGGTCATTCTTAGTTTTGGTCTTTTTTTTTTTTTTCAAAGATTTATTCATTTATACAAGAGCTGGGGTAGAGGCCAGATGTGCAGGTGGGTGAGAGGATTCACCAGAGACAGAGTGGGGAACAGAACAGGCAGACTGATGAAATACACTGCTGAGGGGAGCAGTGGGTGTGACAGGAGAGGTCTGCCGTGCCATGTGGGACCCTCGTCGGCCGGCCAGGATTGAACCGGCGCTGCAGAGGCTGTAGACACCTTCATAGCCCGGCATTCAACCACTTGAGCCACCAGGGGAGGCCCCTTAGTTTTGGTCTTATTCACCCTTTCACTTCTCCCCTTCCAGAAACATTTCCTCCATCTGGCCACTGGGATACCACATTCTGTCACCCCCTCTCCAACCTGGTTATTCTTACTAAGCCTGCTATCCTGGTTCCTCCTGTCTTCCTGACCTCTGAAGGTCATCCTCATCCCTGTCCTCTAATATCTGCACTCATTCACTGGGGGAGCTCTCTCAAGATGAAAACTCACAAATGTATGTCCCCAGCTGGGGCCTCTTTTGTGAATTCCCCATGCATTGTGAATTTTGTGAATCCCCCAGCTGCCTACTCAGTAGCTCAAATGTAGTAATGTCAAAGATCAGTCCCCTTAATCACCTCCCCTATCTGCTCTTCCCACAGTCTCTCCCATCTTACATTATAGTGACTATTCAGCTACTCAGTCTGAATATCTCAGCATTCTGATTGATGGCTGCTTTCTGTCATACCCCCATTCAATCCACCAGGGAATCCTGTTGACTGTACTTCTACAATGTACCTCAAAACTCACCATTTCTCACCATCCTAACCACATCTTCCCCAGATGAACATATCCTCCTCTCTCCCCTGAGTTACTGAATTATGCTCCAAACCATGCTCTGTTCTTTCCTTGCCTACCTAAGCGAGTCCTCCTCTGTCTCTCCTCCACTCCACCCTTGCAGTAATGCCCCTCATCACTCAGAATCAAGCCTGCAGTCTGCATGATCCAGGCTTTGATCCTTCCTCTCCTCACCCACTGGCGCGCTCTCCAGGACTTACTTTGTTCCTCCTTTACTTCAGCCTTTCTGATTCTTGAACTTGAGGATTTGCCTGCCTCTGGGTCACTGCTTGTGTTTTCCCTCTTCTTATGTCTCTCCCCTGGCAACTGTGCAGCTCACTCTCCTATTTTGCATCTCTGCTCAAATGTCTCCCCTTCAGTAAGGCATTTTCTGACCTACAGCTCAGCACTCCCTACCTCTCTCCCTGCTCTATTTTTCTCTATAGTAGGAGCAGCTGGTACACTCTATATTTACTTGTGAGCTTGCCTACTCGCTCTACTAGGATGTATAAGGGGAGGGATTTTTGTTGTTGTTGTTCACTGCCATATCCAAGGAACCTAGAATATGTCTGGCAGAGAATAGGCATTCCATCTTTTTTATAATTGTGGTAAGCTATATCTAACATGTTTACCATCTTAACCATTTTAATTGTGCAGGCACTAAGTACCTCACACTATTGTGCAACCATCACTCTCATCCATCTCCAGAAGTTTCTCATCTTCCCCAACTGGAAAGCTGTACCCATTAAGCAACAACTTCCCATTTCTGTTCTCCCCCAGCCCCTGACACCACCAGTCTACTTTCTTACTTCCTCAAGTAAGTGGAATCGGTCTTTCTGTGACTGACTTACTTCACTCAGCATTGTCTCTCAGGTAATTTACTCTGCCACTTAGAACTGTGCATAATTAATATATCCTCAAGATATTCATCTCTATCATATATATATATATATATATATATATCAGCATTACCTTCCTTTTTAAGACCAAATAATAATCCATTTTGTGTATATACCATATTTGTTTTCCATTTACTCATCAAGGGACACGAGGGTGGTTTCCACCTCTTGCATTGTGAATAATGCAAATATGTGCAAACACACAGGTATGCACATACCTCTGAGACCTTGCTTTCAATTCTCTTGTATATATGTGTAATTGCTGGATCATATGGTAGTTCTATTTTTAGGTTGTTGAGGAACCCCCATACAGTTTTCCACAGCAGATGCACCATTTTACATTCCACCAACAGGGGTTCCAATTTCTCCACATCCTCACCAACATTTGTTATTTTCTGAGTGTTTTATATATTTATATGTAAATATTAATAGATATTTATATGTTTTTGTATTTATATATATATATATATTTACATATATATAGTCAGTGGCCTTCCTAACAGGCATGAGGTTTTATCTCATTGTGTTTTTTGATTTGAATTTCCCTAATGATTTGTGATGTTGAACATCTTTTAGTTGCTTATTGACCATCTGTATATCATCTTTGGAGAAATGTCTATTCAAAACCTTTCCCTCAAATAACATGATTTAAAAAATGGCTGTAGAATTTTTTTTTAAAGATTTATTTATTTATACAAACACTGGGTATAGTCAGAACCGCGGGAGAGTGAGAGAATTCACCAGAGCGGGGAACAGAACAGGCAGACTGACGAAATACACTGCTGAGGGGAGCAGCGGGCGTGGCAGGATAGGTCTGTCACACCATGTGGGACCCTCGCCAATGGCCAGGGATTGAACCGGCGCTGCAGAGGCTGCGGGCAGCTTGGCAGCCCAGCAACTCAACCACTGCACCACCAGGGGAAGCCCTAGAATTGTTTTATTTTTAATTTATTTGGATATTAATCCAATGTGATATGAGTTGTAAATATTTTCTCCTATTCTAAAGGTTGCCTTTTCACTCTGTTGATTGTATTCTTTGCACAGTGGTTTTAATTTTGATGTGGTCTAATTTATCTATTTTTGCTTTTGGTGTCATATCCAAGAAAACATAGCCAAATCTGATGTCATTAGGCATTTTCTCTCTGCTTCCTTCTAAAGTTGTATTGTTTTAACATATATTAAGGTCTTTGATCCATTTTGAACTCTAGGTCTTTAAGGTTTAAGTCTCTGATCCTTAACCTTCCCTTCCAAGGTAAGGATCCAAATTAATGCATTTACATGTGGTTTCCTAACACCTGGTTACTTAAAGCGATTGTCATTTCCCCCCACTGAATGGCTTTGGCACCCTTATTGAAAATCACCTAACTATAGATACAAGGATTTTATTTCTGGGCTCTCTTCTACCCCATTGTACTATATTCTGTCTTTACAAAACTACAGTAATCACAACAATGTGCTACTAGTGTAGCCAGTTTTGAAATTAGCAAATGTAAGAACTTCATTTTTGTTTTTCTTTGTCAAGATTATCTTGGCTTTTGAGCATCCCTTAGAGATTCTAGATTGATTTAAAAACTACTTTGAATAGAGATAGGGAAAAAAATCAAATTTTAAAGTATTACATATCTTTAATATTATCAGGAATATAATAAAAATGGCAAAGAATTAACCTACGTGATTGTAGAGAAAACACACTGGCCAACAAACATATAAAATACTCAGCCTTATTTAGCAATCTAGGAACCTCATATGAAAATTACTGGGCAGTACATTTTGTGCCCACTAAATTGGCAAAAATTAAAACCAGACAATATCAGGTAAAGGGAGGACATGCACATTCAGAATTCCCATTGTTGGTTAAAGGATAACTTGATACTATTCCTTTTAAAAACATTTTGATATCTACATATTCTTACTTATGACCTGGAAATTCCATTCCTAGACATATCCTTGCACTATTGCACTTGAGTTAAAAAAACAAACGCAAAAAAACCACTCATAGCAGCTGCCATTTTTGTCATAACAAAATGTAGAAAGCACCCAAATATCCCCAGTGGAAGCAAGGAAGTAATCTGTGATATGAACACACAATGGAATACTATGTAATAGTGAAAACTTAACAGTAGACATTTCCAGGATGAGTCTCTGCAACATGTTGGCAAAAAAAAAAAAAAAAAAAAAATGCAAGACACAAAAAAACACTGTCAATGTAATTCTACAGATACAGAATTTAAACACATGTGTTTAAGGCCAGTAAAACTAACTAAACAATATATTGATTAGAGATATCTACAGTATATGTACTATAAAGAAATACACAGTGATAAGCCCAGGATAATGGTAACCTATTGGGGGGAAAAAGGGCACATGGTTGCTTCTGAGTTGCTGTAAATGTTCTAGCTCTTGAGCGGATTGTCATTGTATTATTTTACATTTGTCTGTCGTAAGCTCACTTCTACAAATCTAATATTTAATATTTTAAAGAATGAGAATCCTGTTATAAAAGTTCTCTTTCTGTCAAATTGCTCTAAATTGTTTCCTGGTATAGAACTGTTAATAGGAATAATAAGACGCTCTCACCCTTCCTATGACTGGGTAGAACTCTCAGAACAGATACTCGAAACCACTATTATGGAGAACTCGCAGTTGGAGAGTCTCCAACACAGGCAAAGTAGGAAGAAACCAGACTGGATCCACCAGTTGGCACATTGTCTAGTTGACCTCCATGATTAAGTGCAAGGGTGGCCCTTGCTGAGTAGAAAAATGTATCCAATTGGCCACTTTCCATCATTTTCCAGTCCACTTGTGTCCCAAACCCCACCCATCTGTCCGGGCTGCCATGCTGCCCTTTTATATTCCTGTGGCAAAATACAGTAACAACTGGTGAATTACAGAACAAACTTCATTTTCTAGCCTTCCCTTCTTCATTAAAATGCATAAACCTCTCCTGATTTTCACTTGTTCTCTAGGGTACACTGAGTTATAAAAGTTCTGATTTTTTAAAATCCCCATTAATGTATGAGACATCTCAATTAATACTTTGTTCTTGCATGTGGATTTATTCTGTTCATTTTGGTCAAGTGGACTTTTTGGCACCCATCAGCTCACCTTGCAAAGAAAACATGTCACAGTTCTTATATCTCTGCAGGTAAGTCAGATAATTACCCAGACCTCAGAGAGAACAGCAGCCAGCCCAGAGAGATAGGGTCCATCTTATATGTTTTAAAAGATCTCAGGCATCTCAGCTTTTCAGGGAAAAATAAGTAAATCTCCTGGTCCCTTATTTAGGTTTCTAAATTCCTGTTATGAGTGAGACCATCCGGTATTTTTCTTTTTCTCTCTGGCTTATTTCACTGGGCATGATCTCTTCCAGCTCCATCCATGTTGCTGCAAATTGCATGAGTTTATCTTTTTTGATTGCTGATTAATATTCCATTGTATATATGTACATCTTCTTGATCCAGTCATATATTTTTGGGCATTTGGGTTATTTCCATAGCTTAGCTATTGTAAATAGTGCTGCTATAAACATAGGGGTGCAGGTGCCCTTTGGAATTAATGTTTCTCTGTCATTTGGGTAAATACCTAGGAGTGGAATTGCTATAATAAGGAAAAAATCAAAATCGACAAGCAACTATAAACCAGAGACACACTGAGGGCCAGGGGTGGGGAGAGGAAGGATTAGGGTCAAAATAAGGGGGGTGCAATTGTATGGGGAATATAACCAAAATGAAAATGCATACATTGTACAAAAATGAAAAATGATGTAAGAATTATAAAATACTAAAAAAATAAGTAACTCTATCAAATTGTTTAAATATAGAGGGGGTTGCCAGAGTTTAATGGCGAGATATGGTCCTTGATACAAGTAATTTGAGATTTACTGACTCATTTCACTGTGGGAATCTATGGAAGCTTGAAACTTTTGAACTATAATGTCTACTGCTCACTTGACATTCCCTGAATCCTGGCCTTCAAGAGCCCTTGGAGAAGTTGGCAGTTGCCCACAAAGCACACTGTACATTCTAGAGACCTAAACTGGCCTTGCTAATTGTGATGAATGGCCATTCCAAGTTGAGGCCAGAGAAAAGCCTCTCAACTGATTGTTTCAGGTTTCATTCAGTCTTGAAGGAGGTTCTTTATAACTAGCAAGGCCAAATGGGAAAATTACCTGCCCCGTGCAGGGACTTATGACACCAGCCTCTCACCTCCATGACAGCCCAGGAGAGGGAGGACAGATACTTTACTCAAGAACTGTACTGCTCATGCTATGGGAGGTTTGGATTAAATAAGGCCAGTCCATGCTGCTTAGGAAATGGACAGCTGTAACTTCTTCCTAGGGAAGAAAAATCTCTCCATAACACAGCTCTAATAGTAGGGTACTTAGTTATAGCAATAGCCTAAAGTGTTCACCTCTTAGGTTCTTTATACGATTGCCAGTGGAATTCTTTTTTAATATTTTATTTTATATAATTCTTACATCATTTTTCATTTTGCACAATGTATGCATTTTCATTTTGTTATATTCCCCATACAATTGCACCCCCCCTTATTTTGACCCTAATCCTTCCTCTCCCCGCCCTCCCCTCCCCCATATTGTGTCTCTGGTTTATAGTTGCTTGTTAATTTTGATTTTTACTTTGTATTAATTAGTCTTTTTCCTGGTCCCTTATTTAGGTTTTCTAGATTCCTGCTATGAGTGAGATCATCCGGCATTTATCTTTTTCTTTCTGACTTATTTCGCTGAGCATGATCCCTTCTAGCTCCATCCATGTTGCTGCAAACTGCATCTGTTTACTTTTTTGATTGCTGAGTAATATTCCATTGTGTATATGTACCACATCTTCTTGATCCAGTCATCTATTTTTGGGCATTTGGGTTATTTCCATAGCTTAGCTATTGTAAATAGTGCTGCTATAAACATAGGGGTGCAGGTGCCCTTTGGAATTAATGTTTCTGTGTCATTTGAGAATTGCTGGATCACATGGCCAATGGAATTTTATTGCAAAATTTAAAATTGCAAAAAGTTCAAATCCTAGGCTTCCTAAAATAGTAGGAGACTAGCTGTAAATTTAAAGATGTGGGGACATGTAAGTCAATTTAATCCACTGAGTAGCCCAAGATCTTACCACTGCAATAGATCTCTTATCAAGGCTTATTTTTACTGCTGTGCTGTCTTGGGCAGCACAAAGACTGAGGAAAGGAACTATTATTTTGTGTCTTGTACAGAGCACCAACGGTATGGTGAGTCATTCTTTGTTCTTTTCAGATAGTAAAAAATAAGTTCTTGAAATACTTGTCACTGAAATCTTGTGAAGTTGGCAGTATAGAAACTGAAAATATCTGCAGTCTGGTCTTGTTAACTAATGGATTTGTTCCTGGGATTATTAGTAAATGTCTTACCCTCTTAGCTCAGTGCTTCTTCCTTTTGCAAAATAATATGAATGCTTCTTCCTTTTATCTTTTATTTTACAGGTATTTGTGAGGTCCTTTGAGACCAATTAGGGGGAATGGAAAAGATTCTATAAAAATGTAGTGTTATTATGGATAGTATTTAAAATAAAATCTGGCCTAAAGCAAAAATCTCATTTATCAGAGATTTGCATCTCAAGCTCCATTATAGTATTCATAAAATTTGCCAGCAAAGAAAAACTAAAATATTGCTAGTGAGTCAATCAGATGCCATCATCGTAATAAATAATGGCAATACCTTGACCTTCAATTAATTCAGTAATTGAACTGTACTTAAAAATGGGAGGGTCACAACAGCAAGTGATAAAATCCATTGGTATTTAAGACTCATTCTAGAACTGCATAGGCTTTCCAAAGCATGGAAAATAGGATAATACAAGATCAGTGGGTCGCTGCCAGTGAAATGTTTTGAAATAGGAACCAGGAATCAGACTCCAACATGTGAAAAACAGCTTTAGCACTACCTTGACATATAATCTATTAGAGCACTGTTCACCTGTGATCTTTATTTGTGGTCCTTCCTTGCATTTGAAACTGTCAGAGTAGATGGAGAGTGCAGTGAGGATATCGTACAAAAATAGGTTCCTGGAACCATTGTCAGATGGCTGTGTAGGATGTCAAGAGCTAGATCCTAAGGGCACAGAGGCCAACCCACACTTGTCTCTCCTAACCCCAACATTCATGTCCCATGAGTATATCAGAGAAGCTTTATTGTTCTTTCTGAAGATATGTAAAAGCAGCAGTAGATGTTTTAATATCCCATGTGTTTTCCCACTTTCCTGTCCATAATGGTGACCATTCCTACCTAGATTAGCTTTCTCAATGAAACATTGCCTGTTCCTTATGCCAGCTTGGTGGGGTCTAGTTTCCTGCCCCTATCTGTTATTTCTCCAACCCCTCTGCTAGTCTCTCTGCTGACTTGGACAGCAGAATTTTCAAATGGACTCTGAAGTCCTCAGAAGATGGTTGCAGCTCCTGGGATGTATTAACAAGGAATGGCTGAGTCCAGACCATAGGACATCAACTGACGATCTGGTCAGCCCTTAGCAGGACTTACTTGCTTTTCCTTCAGCCTCTTTCTTCTGGTCCCCAATCCATTATTTAATCAGGTGACCACTATATAATTTGAAACCACCCACATTCCAGAATTTACTCACCCTAGCTGTCCTTGCCTATTCTTCTATAGATGAACCTGTCTCCTTCAAAGCATTGATTTTCATTTGACTCACCATTTCCAAAGCCAGACATCTGACTTCCTGCTGTGTCTTTACTTATTTTTACTACCCTTTGCGTAGGTTGTTGCTGTGAAGCTTCAGAGTTTCTGCTCTGGATTCTTTTGACTTGCCTTTTATCAGTGACCCCTGGAAGGGCCGGAACAGGTGTGAGTGAGTCATACATTATGTGACACAGGTTATAAATAGTATAGGATTTAAGGGTAGGTCACAGAGAAGACTGGGAAAAATTCAGAAGGATCGTTGCAATAATCCACGCATGAAGTGTGGGGTCTGGCATAAGGTGGGAATGGGTAGAGGAGAAATGTGAAGGAGCACACGGAGCCTTGGAGAATAATAGCAAGTTCACGAAATGATTACTAGAGCTTAGGTGGCGATACGGGGGAATATAGAACAGCCAGGAAAGTCCCCCAGCTCAAAAGTGCTATGACTCCTCTTTGGAGGCATCCACATTAGAAAAAGTTAAGATTGAGCAGTAAGAGTGATTGTTGAACCTCTTACTCATACCACTTATGAACATTCTGCACAAAACAGGCCATATTTTGGTTTAAAAATGTATTCATGTACATTCAGTTCTGTTTAGAAAAAAAGGAAAAAACAGATGAGCTATATCATAGGTTACTTATTTTGATTGTTAAAATTGCTAGTAAATTTTTGATAGTCCTCAGGGGAATTGGCTCAAGTCAAAGGCAGTAAGTTTCTGAGTAGCTGGAGAGAAAATGTAAAAGCCTTAATAGGTGTGAGCCATGACACCACGGTGAGGCCGTTAGGAAAGATGGGAATGGAAATGAAGGACATGGCGTGTATCCGAGGGGACAGTGTGATCCCTTTAGCAAAACAGCCACACAGATATGTAAAATGTTCAAAGAAGTCCAGGAAATGTCACTGCAGACAGCACATAATTCACTGGCAAGTGAGATAAGCACTTGCTTCAGGAGAGGGCAATCTCTGAATTAGCATGGACAGCAGGGCGGTGAAACCTCAGCCTACCCTGCTGCAGTGGGGTCATGTGCTGCTCTGCTTATCCCCAAACCCAAGAGGGAAAGCCCCAAGTGAGGAGAGCGGGATAGTGCAGACATTTGCTGAGGAAGAGCACCCTGGAAGGTCCTTTGCCCCAGTCATGGTCTATCTTGTCCTCGCAAGTGTTGATCTCCAGGGCTGTGGACATCAGACAGAAGTCTGCACTTTAAGGTCTTCATAGCTCAGTTGAGTAGGGTTCCTGTAGACACCAACTGAATTCCCTTCAATTCCTTTTATGTTATCCCTAGTTAAGGAGACACAGCTTCTGTGTGTACAGTATTGAGAAGAGTTTTCAAATTTCTATGGAAGTTAATTAGCTAGACACATAGATATAGGTGACGGTAGAACATGATTTATACACACATATGTATTTATCACATACATACATGAATGTACCACACACACACAAACATACACACTTGTTGCCTGAGAACTAGATTTGAGTAGTTGATTTAACTATGGTATGTTCTCTAACCAGGTCAACTATGATGAATTAAACATCCTTAACAAATACTGCAAAAAAAATAGATAATCATAACTAATACTTATTGAGTTTCTTATATATTCCAGGCACTATTCTTAGCACTGTGCATGTATTAAATAATGTAAAATTTTTTAAAAGATTTATTTATACATACAAGAACTGGGGTACAGGCCAGAGGTGCAGGGGATGAGAGGACTCACCAGAAACAGAGTGGGGAACAGAATAGGCAGCCTGACTGAAATACATTGCTGAGGGGAGCAGCGGGCAAGACAGGAGAAGGCTGCTGTATCATGTGGGTCACCTCCCTGGCCAGGGATCGAACTTGTGCTACAGTGCAGCAGATAGCTTCATAGTGCTGAGCCTTAACCCTTTGCACCACCAGGAAGGCCCTAAATAATGTAAATTGTAAATTTTAAAGGAACCCTATGAGACAATAAGGCTGAGGTGCCAGCGGCTTTCATCACTTGCCCAGGCTTTCATCACTTCTACATCTATGAAATGTACAAGTCAGAAGCTAAGTTCGGGTAGTCTAAGCCCAGAGCCCACAATTGTACTCATTAATACATGAGGCCACACTGCGGGAGATGATTACTGTGAGTCCTAGCAATGGCCATTGATTTATCATTTTATTAACATCTTCTAAGTCTCTTCTACTTCAGAAATGCTGAAACAGTATATATTTCAGGTCCTCCTGCATGAGGTGACCTTGGACCAGAGATAAGCCCTCCATGCCTATCCTTTCTCATTCACAGTGAGACTTACCCATCAGAACCTGTGACTGCTCAGAGTTGAGTGATGTGGGGATCAAAGTGATGGTATATTAGAGGGGCAGTACTGGGAGTTCCCACCCAGTATCTCTGAGACTCTTTGTCTCACATGAGGTACATGACATGTTCTACCTGACATTACAGAGACAGCTTACTGCATGACTCAGTGGAAGCTCCATTAAGCCAGGACCCAAGTTTTGTTGCAATCTATGTATCATTAGAGACGCACCTAGTGCCTAAGACAGAGTCAAAAGTGAACAAGGGAAGGCCACACTCAGAAACTAAGGCACAGAAAGTATCTTGCTTTGAGAATGAATCTGCTGGAAGGAGCACTGTGATGATTTGACCTGAGCTTCATTCTGCCCATTCGTTCTATTTTTTTTAAAGATTTATTTATTTATACAAGCACTGGGTACAGTCAGAAGCACGGGAGGGTGAGAGAATTCACCAGAGCCAGAGCAGGGAGCAGAACAGGCAGAAGGACCGAGGTGCACTGCTGAGGGGAGCAGCGGGCGGCAGGAGAGGTCTGCGCGCCCTGTGGGACCCTCGCCCAGCGGCCGGGGATCAAACCGGCACTGCAGAGGCTGTGGGCAGCTTCGCAACCCAGCGCTCAACTGCTGCGCCACCGGGGAGACCCCTTAGTTTCTATTTTATAAATGACTTATAGGCCTGGGGGAAGCCAAAGGAGAAGAAAAAATGTCATGCAGAAAGATAGGGATTTTATTTGAATTAAATGAAAAATGAGGTTGAATCTTGCTGCAGGCGTTAGTGAATTTCACTGAGGGTCTTGTTACAAATCTTTTATACCCACAAAACCCAACATCTGGCCCCTGACCACCAGCATTAACAGTGGGAGAGGCCAAAGGGGCCCATGCAGAACTGCCAGGGGTGGTTTTAGAGTCTTTCTCTCCCCAAGTGATGGCTCTGAATACTGGTAACTTCAAATAGTAATTTCTCAATAGTTTAAGAGGAAAAGGAGACAGAGCAGAGAATTCTTATAAGGACAAGGCTTTTTCTCTGACATGCATGAGTGGGAGTGGGAGGAGCCTCTCTGCCCATCAAGGATGTCGCCCTCTGCATTCTCACAGTCCAATGAGAGGAACCATATCCAGATACCAGGACTATGTGACTGGCAGGGTCAGTGGAAGGGGGAGTGACCACAACACTCAGAGCACATGTGAATGCTCACGGTCCCATCTTTATCTGCTGGGGGAGGTGGACGAGTCAGCATAAACTTGAAAGTGATCTCTCTTCATTAATTCCCATGGTCAGAGCAGTAATGTGTTGCACACAGTGTGGCTTAAAAAGCTCCTGCCCCACTTTCAGGTGGAGCCCTACTCAATACAATTTAAGAGGAAAGAATAGCAGAGGGGTGGGCCTCCCTGGTGCGCAAGGGGTTAAGATGCAACCTATGAAGCTATCTGCAGCCTCTGCAGCATGAGTTCGATCCCCGGGCAGGGAGCTACCCACATGGTACAGCAGACCTCTCCTGACTCTCGCCTGCTGCCCCCCTCAGAATGGGGAACAGAACAGGCAGATCGACTGAAATGCCCCACTGTCTCTGGTGAATCCTCTCACCCCCCACACCTCTGGCCTATACCCAGTTCTTGTATGCATAAATAAATTAAAAAAAAAATAGCAGAGGGACCTGGCTTGGGATTGTTCTTTCCCCTGACCTTTGCAGGCTTCTCTGTGATCTTGAGCACATACCTCATTCCCAGTTTTATTGAGGTATCATTGACATCTAACGTATTTGTTCTTTCTAACTTACTGGTTCTTTCAACAAACAGTTATTTTGAGTACCTAAGATGAACCAAGTCTCTGGTGCAGATAGTGGACACACACATCAACATTCACATGTATACACACACAGGCACATATTACATAGATAAATATGTAATTACTACAGGCATTTATGCCATTTCACATGATGTGATTAAAAGCAAAGCAAATGCTTATAAAGACTCTGGGGCTATAAGCTTGAAAGTTAGAACAGCAAAGCAATGCAGCATGACTGAGCATAGGGAGTGGGGGTGAGGGAAATAGGAGGCCTTTGAAGGCTGTGGGAAGAGGCTTGGGTTTTATTCCAGCTGCTGTAGTGGGAAGCCGTCGTGATGTAGGAAGAGGAGGACTTACAAAGCTCTGCATGTACGAATTTATCAGACTTTCAAAAGATTAGTTTAGAAAGAATTTGTCTAAACCCAATGGTGAGGTAAAAAAACCCAAGTAAGCTAAGTGATCATCCCCTGCCACACAACCATAATTGGGACCGAATCCATAGACTTTTCTATCCAGAATTCTTTGGGCTTCAATTTATTCTGTCCCTTTGGGAACTGCTTATTTTTCCCCACCTCCACCTCATGCTGCTAAAGTAACCAACCAATATTCTCTCTTCTGGCTTGGTTCCCTCACCACTATGGCCAGCAGCTTCCCCAACTCTGGAGTCCCATACTGCAGCTGTGCAGACCTATTCACACAGTGTGGCCCTAGTCCATCTTCTGCTGGGGGTAAAGCAAAGCACCAGCTAAGACACCAAGGCAGGTGTTAAGTGACAAGTAATTCTCTGGCACTGTCCTCCAGCAGCTACAGTACCTTCCTTCCGACTTCCCCAGGAGACAGGTCCTGGAATCCTCCCCAACAGAATCTCTAGGTACTGATAAAGTCACTGAGTTCCAGAAGTGATAGAGGTTATAAAGAAGGAACTGGAAATCCTGCTTTCATTAGCAAGAGAAAGGCCCCTTCAGGCACACAGAGGCTTCTTTGGACTTCCCAGAACTGTTTCTCAGGGAAAACTATGAGGGAGCTTGTCTTTTAAAGAGATGAGCATTTCTCAAAATAGGACAGGTGTGCCACCTTCATCTAAATCAAGTCGGTAGCTTATTCAAGTGCAGGATCCTATGTCCCAACAAGACATGCTAAATAAGAATTTCTGGGAGTCACTCTTTTTGAAAATGGGTTGGTTGGTCAGAGAACAATTTCAAATTAAAGTCCTTGGTTTTTCAGCTGTTAAATGTTCCATTCTGACTGAGTCATCGTAGTTAATCCAGTGAAATGTTAGAAATTGTTACTTGGGGAAAAAATTCTGGGCTGTGAGAATTCTGGTAAGAATTATATGCCAAATAGGCCCTGCTGGCTGCAGACATGCATCTTTGGCTGAAGGGTAACCACTGTCCTTGCAAAGATGGCCACTGTCTCCCTCCCACTCGCTCCCTGTATAGTTTATTGGTCTAATGCAGCAATCAGAGCTCTATGGACTTAAGATATGTTGGCAGACTTTTACTGAAAAGAGCCTGATGCTTACATTTTGGTATTTGTTGCAACTATTGAAATCTGTCACTGTAGAGTGTATGTAGCCATGAAGAATCCATAAACAAAAGGGTGTGACTGTGGGTCAAACTTCACTAAGAAAACAGACAATGGATGATCAATGACTCATACTTTTAGAACCCCTGGATCATAGGTATTACACCCTGGAACTGAGATCAAGTTCAATATTTGAGAACAAAAGTATGTGATCCCGAAGCACTTGACCAAGAGGATAGATTCATTGTACTTAGTGTGGCCACATGTGGCCACTGTTGTAAGTCAGAAAGGTGGGCCAGTTTGTGTGGAGTGGACAGTAATGTGTCCAGAACAAGAGTGCTAACATCCACTGAAAATTCTGTTCTGGGGAGCTAGGATCTAGGTTGGGGGTCTGTTTATCATCATTTGAGATTATGAGTACATACAAAAATATGGCCAGTTTGTGGTCCAACCACTATGGAAAGCTGTGTGGAATTTCTTCAAACTACTAAAAATGGAGCTACCATATGACCCTGTAATTCCACTCCTAGGGATCTGCCCAAAGGACACATAAACATTAATTCAAAAGGATACCTGCACCCCTATGTTTATTGCAGCATTATTTACAATAGGTAAGATAAGGAAACCACCCAAATGCCCAAAAATAGATGACTGGATCAAGAAGATGTGGTATATGTACACAATGGAATACTATTCAGTAATCAAAAAAGATAAACCCATGCCATTCACAGCAACATGGTTGGAGCTGGAAGGTATTATGCTCAGTGAAATAAGCCAGAAGGAAAAAGAAAAATAACAGATGGTTTCACTTATAGGAGGAATGTAGGGGAGACAAATAAGAGACGAGAAAAAAAATAATTATAACAAATTAAAAAGCAAAATTAACAGGCAACTATTAATCAGAGACACTCTACAGGTAAGGGAGGGGGGGGGGAATAAAAACAGGGGAGGGAATGTGCTGTTACACAGGGACTATGGTGATGGTACACAGGTGAATTGGTGGTGGGAATTTTATAGCGAATACACCTGAGAGGAGAAAGCATACATTGTACAAAAAGGAAGAATGTAAAAAAAAAAATATATATATATATATATATATATATATATATATATATATATATATATATAGCCTCCCCTGGTGGCGCAGTGGTTGAGCACTGGGCTGCGAAGCTACCCTCAGCCTCTGCAGCGCCGGTTCAATCCCCGGCTGCCTGCGAGGGTCCCACATGGCGCACAGACCTCTCCTGCGGCCCGCTGCTCCCCTCAGCAGTGTACTTTGGTCCTTCTGCCTGCTCTGCTCCCTGCTCTGGCTCTGGTGAATTCTCTCATCCTCAGCTTCTGACTGTACCCAGTGCTTGTATAAATAAATAAATAAATCTTTAAAATATATATATATATATATATAATTTGCTTTAAAAGGCAAAATTGCAGGTCTCTGAAAAGACTGGACATTACCTGTCATGGTTATGAGTTTAATTTCTTGGATTCAAGTCCTACAGTCCTACTCCACCCCTTCATATACTTCTGGCCCGTATAAACATCAGTGATTATCAATACTACATTGTTGTTACACAAAGACACCATAAAGAAATATCATGGTCTTAGAACTGTACAATGGTGGAGTGGCCTTCATCTCCAAGTGATGGCTTCTCCTTCCTGGAGAGGTCTCTGAGGTTATGGAACACTGGCCAGTGCTGCTTGAGGTTGAGGTCAGGAGATGAGACAGGGTACCCTCAATGCAACCCAAAACACTAGAAAGATAGACCAAAGATTCAAAGAAAAAGCCACCTGCTTTCTCCAGGATCAAGAGATCTTACCTTCTACCAAGGACAGAACATAAAAGATAAACCAACAAAAGGAACAGAACCTCTTTAAGACCTGGTCCCAGGAGGAGTAGAGACAAAATCCCTTTCAAGCACCTGTAGTTTTCAGCCAAGCTGATTTCACCTACATGCCATGTAATCCAAATCTGTCCACTTTGTAGACAACTCAAAGTCACAGTAGTTTCAATTGCATTTTCTTTAAATATAAAAGGAACACTTCACAAATTTGCATGTCATCCTTACGCAGGGGACATGTTAATCTTGTCTGTATCCTCCCAATTTTAGTATATACGCTGCCCAAGCGAGAGGAGCAGGTAAAGTAGGAGAGTATGGGAGACAACAGAAACAAAGACCCACTATCCTAAGAATTTGGCCTCTGAAGAAGTCCTTCCTGTCCCTGTGCATAGTGGCCATGGAGCTGGGCCCTGGGCAGTGACATCAGGTTGGTGTAGAGAGGACTTCTGACTGGTTGGAGGCTGCTTGAATTGTATTTAATAGGTATTGTTTTATGATTAGGGAGCTTTAGAGTCAAAACATGGTTGTTTGGTAAGCTGCCCTTGTTTTTTTTTGTTTTTTTTTTTTTTTAAATAGAGGCATGTTTTATTTATTTATTTGTTTGTTTGTTTTGTTTATACATGCACTGGATACAGTCAGAAGCGCGGGAGGGTGAGAGAATTCACCAGAGCCAGAGCGGGGAGCAGAGCAGGCAAAAGGACCGAAGTACACTGCTGAGAGGAGCAGCGGGCGGCAGGAGAGGTCTGCGTGCCCCTCCTCTGGTGGCCGGGGAGCAGCCGGGGATCGAACCGGCGCCGCAGAGGCTGTGAGCAGCTTCGCAACCCAGCGCTCAACTGCTGTGCCACCGGGGAGGCCCAAGCTACCCTTGTTTTGCTGTGATTTTCTAAGAGGGGTGAGGAGGAGAAAATATTAGATGAGATATCAAACATGGAGGCAGGCACACCATTGTATAACCAGGTCTGTAGGCAAAGGAAGGGTCCCTTATGCTCGTGCCATCTCAGCTTTGAAGCAAATATGACTCTGACCAGTCCTGTGTAGGTGGGAAAGGAGTGTCCATGTTTATGGCCCTTTAATACTCTTCTAAATTAGCAGCCGCTAATTTACAGAAGTGGATTTGTGAAATGCAAACCTCACTTGGGTGCCCCCATTTTATCCCGCCTTATATCAGCTTCTAGATAAATTTCTGTTTTTTAATCATAACCAAGTGAATATGGCATGCCTAAACAACAGACACCATAAATTGAGAGTAGAAATTAGGACAAACAAGATTTATGGTTTTATATTGATTTTCTGGAAGGCAAATGGCACTGGCAGATGAATGAGGGAATGGCTAAGAAACTTATTAACTGTAAAAGGAGGGCACAGTGAATCTTTGGGGGAGAGAAAGACGCATGATGGAATGTTTGTCATTTGGGTGTCTTTCTCCTATGACAGATTTTGTGGGGCTTGGTTGGACTCCAGTGATTTTTTAAAATCTGGAGTTGGAAAGACAAAAGGGAGAAGAATGAATGTGTGGCTTACAGCTTATGACCCCTGCTGGGCCGAGGCCTCCTGGACCTGTGCCCACGACAAGGGTCTGATAGATGGTGCGCTGGCGAGGTCAGTCGTGAGAAGAGGGTTCACCAAAATGCCCAGCGATGTGAAACAGAGAACAGAAGGTAGAAAACAACTGGCACTAGCAGAGAAAGGGCAAGAGCCCTGCAACAAGTGTAATGATAAGGTGGCAGGGGCATGTCCAGGCTGCCTGTGGAGTGGGCCTAGGTCTGGAGCAGGAAAATAAAAAATTATGGCCAAAAACTGCCTCACAGTTGAATGCAAATCTGTGAACTGGTCCCATTTACAGTTGTTATCAGAACTTGGCTTTGCTCCATTATGTAAATAAGCGATGTGTTTTTATTTCACAGCACATTAGTTAGACTTGCCTGGATGAGCTGGCCTGTCAGGCACCATTACCCAATTTATCCTTGCTCATTTAACAAATGATCATGCTTGGCATGGCTCACAAATGACATGAGCTGGCTCACCGTTGTTCTAGTAGCTGGGAGGGTGGCCCCTCTGTGACCTTTGATCCCCACACAGAAGCCAGGAAGAGCCCACCTTGATCCCCACGCAAGAGCCACTTCCCTTGAGAACATCACATAGTGGCATTTCCATGGCAAAGATTCCTCTTTTGCTTCCATCCAGTGTACCATTTATGGAGACACTCCTGCTTTGTGTTCAGCTCATGGTTTTACCCAAAATGAGGACACCACTAAATCACTTTCGGTAACAAATGGACTTCCTTCTAAACAGCATGCACTTTATCTTCTCCTTGTTCCCGTTTGCCACCTACTTTCAGATGCCTAAGCACATTTGCAATACAGAGAAGGGGCTATAATTAGAGTAACTAGTGGCTGTGTTTTAACCTCTCCACTAATTTGTCTTTGAAAGCCTGTTCCAATGACAGGGTAGGTCTGTTGGCAGCCAAATCGAGACCAGAATAACGAGGAATAGCCTCACACCCAGGAAGTCATGGCACAGGATTACGTGAACCCAAGAGGGACAGTGGAGCAGGACAAGAAAATGACTGAGTAGCACTGAATTAAGGATGGAAAGCAGAGTGACCCCTGGGACAACCTGGGATAATTCTCCCAATGCCATAGGGACAGTCCCCTTACTTTGCATGTGATTTTGAATGACGCTATTTCTGAGCACTCACCAGGAGCTGGTACAACACTGAGCACATCTACATTCTTCATCTCCTCTCAAAGACACAGAAACTGAGGTGCAGAGAGATTAAATAACATGTCAGTTATCACAGGCAGATTTGACCCAAAGGTAATTCCAGGCACTTGCTGCATTGCTTACCTACTTACTACTCTCATCCTAACTAGTTGCTTAAGTTCCATCTGTTGCTTAAGTTCTACTGGGGCCCAAATATGAAGTGTCTGCAGATCCTGCATAGCAACTTGGGGTTAGTGCCAAATGTTCTCCTAAAGGCAGAAGTCAGCAGAGGTCACAGTGGGCACAGTAGAGTGCCTTCCTAGGCTACTGTGTCCTTGTGCATGCTAGGGGCTAAATTTTGTCCCCTGAAATTCATATAGTTGAAGTCCTAACCTTCAGTGCCTCAGAATGTGACTGTATTTGGAGACAGGGTCTTTAAAGAAGTAATTTAGCTTAAATGAGTCAGTAGGGTGGGCCCTAATCCAGTATGACTGGACACAGTGAGGGGAGACCATGCTAGGGCACAGGAAGTAGGGGGCATTTACCAGCTAATGAGAGACACCTCAGAAGAAACCAACACTGCCAACCCCTTGATCTGAGACTCCCAGCCTCCAAAAATCGGGAGAAATAGATTCCTGTTGTCTGAGGCCCCTGGCCCTGGTACTTTGTCATGGCAGCCTGAGCAAACCAATGGACATGTCCTGAGGCTTTTGTTTCCTTTTTGTCTCCAGTGGAAAGAGAGGAGAATGGACATAAAGTCAATCTAGATCAATATGATATGCCACTGGAAACAAAGTATATATACTCTGTTTCTTGAACTGAAAAAATGTCTACAAGTGGTAACATAACCCAATGCCTCCAAGGTGACCTTCAATATAGTCACTGGGAAATAGCAGCCTTATGTTGTCAGAGCTTGTGAATCCAGCAAAGCATGTTGGTGTAAAGACTTCTATGTATTTTGTGTCAGGATTACAGTGAATTGTGTGGGCCCAGCTAACCACTTGCTCATCTATTATGCATCATGTCACGTATCTGTCAGAACTGCAACCCTAGTGGAGGAATGAGACACAGGCTGTGGCTGCCAGACTGAGGCTGAGCTTAAGCTCTCTGTTCTTTTCTGAAGCACACATTTCCCCTGCTACATAGTTTAGAGGAGGATCTTGGCCTCGTAACCTGTGCAGTGAGCTGTCTGAAAGAATCAAGTCCCCTCCCAGTACCTTTATGACATTATTGTGCTCAGATGCACACAAGGCCCTGCTACACACTCTCTATGGGAGAGAACTAGCCCTGAATCCTTCACCAGTTCTAAATGGATATTTGTACATTCAGAGGATCCACCAAAATGACAAACAGCCCCTGTGACTAGTGACTACTACAGCCTCCAGTGCCCAGCCAGTCTGCAAGTCTGACAACAGCCTACAGGTCTTTGCTGGAGCTTTGGCTTGGTTAGCAGTCAGGGATGGGAGAAGACCACCAGGTCCAGGCCCACCTGGATATGACCATCATCCAAGCCTTGATTTTGCAAGCCGACTTGATGATTTATTCAAGGTACTGGAAAACCCTACTATTGGGGTGATTACTACAGATCCTCCCTCCAAAAAAATCAATCCAGGTTTTCCTAATAATGGTGAGATTAAATGGGTTTCATAATGTAGGCCACTGCTGAAAGCCAATTCTGGAATGCTGGAATGGGCAGAGATCTTAGAAGGGAGAAGAATATAATGGAGAACATGACCCTAAAGGATCAATAAGTATATTCTTCAACAGCAATGCATGAAGGGGCTCTGCAGTAGCAATGCTGATTGGTGGTGAACAAGTGTGGCATCACCAAGCATTATGAGAATGATCATGCTCACTACTTAGAATTTTTAAGGACACAGTATTATGATACCACTTTTGGAGCACTTAATAGATGTCAGGAAGCTTCAAATGCAATATCTATTGAAATATTGATCATAACTTTTTATGACGGGTATTGATCCCCATTTTAAAGATGACATATTTGAGGCTTAGAGAAGACCATTAACTTTCCCCCAAGATCACATAGCTACAAAGTGATAAGGGTAGAATTCATATGCGGTTATGTCTGACTTCTAAGTGTTCAAATAATGTTCAGGATCAGAGCGAGGAGTGAATGACTTTTGCTGTTCATGTTCCACATTGATGTTTACTCTGAGCTCTCCATCCTCCTGTGTGAGTTGTTACAGGAACCATGGTTTCTATTTCAAATCCAACAAATGTTAATCAAGCTAATTCTGCATGCCTGGCTCTATTCTAGTGACTTAAAGTATATGGAATCTGTTGACAAATCAGAGCCTTTGTCTTTTCTATAGAAAAGAATTAAAGAATCTGTGTTAAAGAATTCAAGAATCAGGAAAAGACCATGGGGGTCATAGAGGGAGGAGGAGCAGGTGAGAGAGCCCCAGGCTCTTCTGAAGGCAGGTGTCCAGATTACTTTGTCCAAATGACAATATTCCAAAATATTAATAGAACCACTGACACACAGCTAGTGGTCTTTGAAGAGCTCTGGGGGAAAGCAGGGTGGGGGTGGGGTGGGGAGGGGTTGACAGTGTGCGCAGAAAATTAAAGATGTCCTAGGAAAGAAGAAAGATACTACAGATTCCCACTTGTATGCAAAATTTGATTTCAGGCCAAATGCTAGGCTGGATTACTAAAGAGATGGGTTGTGAGTCTTCAGCACAAGTAGTGTTGCTCTTTGAGGAGACCACTGTGATCACAGGATGCTTTGCCTGCATCTGGGCCTCTGCTCCAAGGATAGCCTTAACTTCACATTGATAGATTACTGACTTTGAAATTCTGTTTCACTTCAGGTGACTAAGATTCTTTTAAAGATCTAGGTCTAGAGACATACAGGTAATTAATTTTTAGCTTTAAGACTCTGAAGGCTTATTATAAGGTTCCCAAAAAGGACATCTGAGTAAGATCTTGCTTCCTTATACCTCTGCCCTGGGAGACGGGGTTCACATCGAAAACCTCCACTTCCTAGAAAACAAAGCAGACAGCTCTGGTTGTGAGAGGGGTAGCCTAACTGGGTGTTTGCAGACTCTGGGTAAACACAAAGTAACCATAAATAGGAATTATGGCAAGATGTAAAATAAGGAGACTACTCGGGAACCCTCTGGAATAAATAGGAGTTCCAAGAAAGCTCTCTGGGTGCAGACCTGAGTCCAGGATGAGAGGAAATGAGAGAAGGAACGCAAGTGGACCCTAGATTTTTCTCTGAGTTACAGAAACACCCCAAAGCAATGACTTTCTCGGGCATTTTTGAATCCTCAAATTTCAGGGACTCACCAGTGACTTTTCAAAGGTAAACAATGCATACTTTTAGTCCATAGCATAGGGACAAATGATAAGTATGTATCTAGATAACTCCTAAGGTCCAATCTAATTTATTTTTAAAGGCGCTATTGCTATATGTCATGGAAATTCATCCAACACTAAAGTCTGTGCTGTGCACTAGGGTGGAGGCAGGTATGGCTGACACAGAGGCACAGACACAAAATCAGTGCATGCACATCCACACAACAGTTTTGAAAGCTTTACAATTAATATAAATCAGTTCTCTCCCAAATGGCACACTACGGAATTGAGCCTAGCAGTAAGCATTTCTGTCCTGAGACACAACAAAATTTCATTTCAACTTTGATAAAATTGTTCTCCTTAGTAACAGCTGATTTTTCAACCCAGCCCAGGTTGAGTCTGTGGCATCTTTGTTTTACTCCAGACTGGAGATCAGGAAAACACAGTCTGTTCATCTGCCGCTGAATTACACAGTTCTTTACATTGCTTCAGTTTGAAGGAAGCTTTCCTTACAAAGCAGAGGTCTGTTGGTAAAGTCAGATCTTTTAAGATAATGTCCCTGAATTTTTCTTTCTAAAGATAAATTTGTGCCCATGGTTTTAAATAGTTTTGACACAGCTCCTGAAAATAGCAAAGAGCATTGCCCACACATCTGCATAATGAGTTGCAGGGAATATACCCTCAATCCACATGCCCATTCCTGCAAAATCCAGGGAAACAGATTCCTTACTCTCACACATGCCCCCTCAATAATCACCAAGCCTGCAGGGACCAAGGAAACACTACAACACACTCTGGACAGTTCCTCACCTGGCACATCAGCCAGCAGTAAGGTTTCACTAAATGCAAATTTTCCAGTTTCATTTGGGGAAATGATTCAAGAACCCCACCTTCTAGACTCAGCCCTGCTACTAACTAGCTGCTTAACACTAGGCAGAAATTTTCACCTCTGTGCCTCAAATTCCCTACATCCCACATCTAGAGATTTTGAGTCTTTAAGTCCCTGCCAACCTTGATAGTGCACAGTTTGATGATATCCATTTGCTAAACTTTCTAGCAATACAAATGCACTGATGTTTGCAAAATATACCTACATATTTAAATATTGCTTATTTAATTCACCAATATTTAAGTACCACTTTTGCATCAGGTACTGTCCCAGGTCCTGAAGGTTACCAAGGTGACTGACACAGCTATTCTTTCCTCCAGAAAGAGATGGTCTATTGGAAAAGACATTAATGCAAAAAGTAACTGTAAAACTCTGCCTCTATAATACTCAGTGGAGATGGGAGGAAGGAGTACCTGGGGATGGCAATGGAGGGGTAACTCTGAACTTCTAGAGCCCATGGGAAAATAACTGTAGGCAGACGGAGTTCAGGCCAGGACAGCAAAATGTTTTGCTTTCTCACAAGGCAGAATCTCATCTCTGTGCTCAACCATGCTAGCTGGGCCTGTGACAGGAGCTCGAGATTTAGCAGCTTTAGCAGACAGATACTTAGGACAAGATATTGCTCATGCTCCTCTGAGAAAGGCTAAGGATGACAGATGACATTAACAAGAGTGACAAAAAGACAGAAGTTGGACTAAAGGCTTTTTAGAATCCTCATAGCATAATTTAACCGTCCCATTATATCATTCTTGGATATTTGTGTAGTGGATCTATAAGACAGCTATATGAAATAGCTCATTGTACATTACGTGACTCCCTTGCAAAGTCTGGGCTTTGAAGATTGCTATGGCCACTGACCTAGACCAAAATACCAGTGCCTTTCAATGTTACAAATGCACACCACTCATGAATCCAGGCCTCAGTCTTAAGCCTTGGACTTCCATTGCAAAGATAGGCTATGGACTGGGACAAAGAGGGAGGGCCAATCACCAAGGGTCTTTAGAATATTCAATCAGAATTTTGGTATTTCTGCCAGTCATCTTTCTACACTGATAGGAGCCCAGGTCCCTGAAAGATGTGGTAGGAGAACAGTGTTGGAGCCCCAAGTTTTTATCTGGTTGAACAATTTTTAGGAAGTTTTTCCACACAGCTAACTATGCTCCTTCCTATATTCCCAAGCCCAATCAAATAACCACCCACTCAGAAGAAGCAAGGCCATGAGGCAGGAGAGTTGCTTTCAGAAAGGCCCAGAATCTACAATGCCTTCTCCACCCTGCTGTCTCATGTGTGGCAAACAAGTATTCCTCAGGGTTGGTGGGGAGGAGTTCTTATACCTCTAAAATACAAATAATGATGTATTTTAAACTAATATTAATTTAATTTTTCGAAAGTATTCCTGGTTCTACTCCTAATCATTAGATGAAACTCAAAAGTAGCCTCACTAAAGTGGTAGTAGTACAAAAGCCAACAAAATAAAAGAGCCCAAAGGCTGTCAAGAAGGGAGGACCCGTTGAACAATGCTAAGTGCCTGTGAAAGGGGAAGGTGGGCTCCACCGTGGGACACAGGTTCTATTTCATCAGTAACCACTCTCTTAAGATTCCACCTCCCACCTGTGCATCTCTCCCTTGGACAAGCAGGAAATCCCACCTGGCAACAGATGATGGTCCTGTGATGTCTTTCTGCTACAAAAACCTTGTGTCCAATCTCGTAGGGGTTAGTGGACTATCATGAGTAAAGGCCCTCTGGACAAGCAGAGCGGTTTCTGATAGGGAGGGCTATTTCAGATTAGGAAGAAATGCACAGAAATTCTGAGTGCCCATCCTTCCCAAGTGACCAAACTACTTTCCTCGACACTTTAGGCATTCATCTGTAAATGGAAGTGGGTGGTCATCCCTGTCTGTGCAGCTTCCATCTTCCCCTTGGCATAGAACTCAGAATTGCTTCACTGTAATGAGCATGCTAGTCAGGAACCCCATGGAAAAGAGGGTGCTGAGGGAGCAGCATTCCCTCTCCACTTCTCACATAATTCTGTTTGTGCATGCAACATAATCAGCTGAGCCCCAAATAAAGAACAGATTCCTGTGGAGGAGGCTGTGAAATTCCTAGTTAGTGGGACATGTATGCAATCTGTGCTTCTTAAATGTTGCCTCTGTAAGAGAGAGCTATGGGTAGACTATTCCCCGGAGGATCTGAGGGAACAAAATTGTGTGCTGCAGATGACCTCCATTACTCTTGGACCCCTTTCCACTAACATCCTGGGAGATCTTTCTTTTCCTGCCTTTAAGTGTCTCCGGCAAGTGTTGTCAGAACTGACTGATAACAGACTGACTGATAGATGTATAGAGTGTTTCTGCTCGTGTGTAAAAGTTAAATTATTGAACCATTTTATTAGCTTGATTTCCTGCACTATAGATTCTCTAATTAACTAGTAGAGGATTTATAGACTCACTGCTAAGAAACAATCAAAAATATTGTTTTAAGCTTGATCTAATATACAAGGATACTTCGACTAGCCCCGGTTCGCTATAAAAGGGAAGAGGTACAACATTGAAACTTTCCTCTGGGAAGTGCAGACACATTTTTCCTTACTATGAGCTATAGTGGCTTATATAGGAAAACCATTTTACTTAAAACTTCCTAAAAGATATCTTAAAATTCTCAACTCCCACACCTCTGGCCTGTACCCCAGTTCTTGTATTGATAAATAAATAAATCTTTTAAAAAAATTTCAAAATAAACAAAAACCTAAGTCAGGTCTTTAGTAACTTGTTTCTTCTGCCTCTGTTAGCTTAAAACTTTAGATATCTGCCCAACAGTTCAATGCTTATAAAATAAAATCTATTATGGCTAGATGCAACAGACTTTTGTCTAATGTCTGAATCTCAAAGTTGAAAAACATTCACTCTAGTACTAGCAAGAAGATTGGATTCTCTGAACTTGAATATCTTTTACAACCACCTTACAAACTGCTTATCACTCTGAATGAAGAGATCAAGAGCATGGGGAGGTGTACATGTGCTGTGCTTCTAGGCCATTCTGCCATTAGTCTTCAGTAAAATACTTCAGTATGTGCTGAGGTCTGGGGAACTATTCCTTGGATACAAAATGAGCATCCATGTATACACCCCAGGGTAAGGATGCTGCACCCTACTTCTTTCCATGATACCTGTTTTCTTTAGAATACAATTAATTACAGATGTTCCCTAATCATGAGTTAGTAGTGACATTTACAAGTACTGGGATCATCTAAAACCCCCAACATTCTATTATGAATGCATTTATTCTTTAGGATAAATTCTAAACTTCGTGGAAAGCTTTAAGTATGAAAATATTTGTTACGCTTTTAATATAATAGGACTAATTGGGAGGAACAGAGTATCTAATAATAAGGTAATAGCTGAGACTATTGTGATAGGTACACCAGCCTCAATTCAATACAAACCATCACTAGAAAATCTGCACAGGGATGTTTGCAGAATGTCAGCAGTCACACATTTACATAGACCAAAAAAATAAAAATCCAGTAAGTAGAAAACCATGCAATCCAAGGGAACATTCTTTGAAATATCAGTTAAAAAGCAAATTACCTCTACAATGATTACACCTGTGTAAAGACACCTGTGTGGGGGCAGATCTAAAGGGAGCATGATAAAATCACAATTGTGTTGAAATGCTTTCATCGTGAGTAAAAGTTCTTTTCTCTTTTCAATTTTTTTAATTGCTTTAAGAAAGCACATAAAATGTTCTACAAAATTAGTATTTTTAAAAGCCATTGTAGGGAAGAATCATACAACTGGATAATTTCCTGCAATGAAAGCCCAGGCTACCCATGGCCCTGAACTTGGTTTTCTTGTAGTTGAATATTTTCCTGTATCTTCCCCTCGTCTTCCAGATAGGAAGAAGGCATGATCCTGTCTCAGTGATATACTGAGGAGAACTAGGGGTTGGGAGTGGGAAACAGTTCATTTTCAGGAGCTGTCTGTAATCTGGGTATGTTTTACCATAAGCATCTAGTTGTAAAAGGAGGGAGTTATGGAACAATAACTCCAATTACATAGCTCTACCTTGATCTGACCACAGTTCCAGTGACAAGACAGCCAGCTGGTGTCTCTAGTCTCCTGGGGTGAGTTCAGTATTTCAGCCCAGGTTATCTACTCTCCCCTTTCTGATTGTTCTCAGGACACTCTAGCCTCTCTCTGAATCTCTCAATGAGATATTCTTTTGTCCCAAGGACATGGCTACCCCTACTGCAAATTCTATTTTTCCATTTCTAAAATCTTGCCCCATGTCAACATGTAAATAGGCCCCAAGCAGTATACATGTTATCTCTCAGACCAACCACAATGTGAGTATTCATTAAAATTCTTCTTAATTCTTATAAGCTGACCCAACCCATTTGATGTTTTCCATGGTGCCTCTGTTCAAGTATGAAATTTCGCAGGGGGTCTTTTTATTCATCTGCTGAGGGCAAGCTGTGCAGCAGCTTCCATGTGATGGGAAAGCTGAAGCTGTCCACAGGGGTCTGTGCCCATTTCTATCTCCCAAGTGAGGGACTGTGGAGTGTCCCAAACACAAGTCTCAGGGAGGCTGTCACCATGAGGTCAATACTCAGTGAACCTATTACCATTTCTTCTAATTTTCCTCATTTTTAATTCTTTTACTTCCATTTCATTTTTAATTCTTCTGAGTAGAACCCATACATATATGAATATCCAAATAGTTGAATATCCAAATATATTTAAATGACATTTTTTCTCAACTAAGTATACATCTTAAAACCTATCAAAGGAAGGAGATCAAAGGGTCTATCAGTGAATGTAGTTCCAATTTTCTGTTACTATTTCCAAGACTTAGAAATTATATTTATTGAAAATAAAACTATTTATGATCAGAGGGAAGCCCAAATTAGTCATTTAGTTTTATTATATTTTTTTTTATTTCACGCATCATTCGGTCTCCTCTTCTATCTTCCTAAATCTATCTTCTCCTCTTCCTCTATCTTCCTAAATAGATAGCTAGATTTAATCTACTGCTGTGTATGTGTATATTCCTTAAATTGGATAATATATGCTATCACCGTAATGTATACTAATATTAATGTAAACTTATTTCAGAATTAATATTAATGAGTCTGATAGAAAGAACTTGGAGATTTGAGCCACAGGTACAAAAGCAGAGCCATTTTTCACAGAGGCAGGAAGAGAATCAGTGGTCTTCCCTCCTGATGGTCCAGACTAAATTTGCTCCCTAGGGATCAAAGCTTGGCCTGAGTTCCCTGCCCTGTGCTAAGTCATGTCTTCCTGGTACCAGGTCATGCTCAGTGGACAATTGATCAGGCTCAGGGGACCTCTGACTGATGTCAGGTGGGCATGTTCTGCATACTCTGCCAGACATCAGGCCACCATGGGCTTAACAGGGGAAACTTCGAAAATCAACATTATTTTGTTCATGACCCAAAAGTCCCACAAAATACATGGATCTGTGTGCCCTCACCAACTTCCCATGTGTCCAAGGACCACTATGCTATTTGTGCCAAATTGCTTGGGTTGATCCAGCCCCCTACCACATAAAAGTAGCCCAGGTGTTTTCCCCACATTTTTGGTTGTTGTTTTCAAGAAGGTAGACTCTTTGTCATGTGTTATTTGGCAAGCACTATCTTAATGGCTTGTATTTGAGGAGAATTCTCACACATGAACAGTTAAGAGTCTGGTTTCCCCTTCAGAGAAGTTTCTTTTCAGCTCTTCTGCCCATTTTTTGACTGGATTATTTTCTTTGTTTTTGTTGAGTCTTATCAGCTCTTTGTAGATTTTTGTGATCAGTCCTTTATCATTAGCGTTGTGTGCAAAAATGTTCTCCCAGTTGGTGGTGTTTCTCTTTGTTTTTGTTATTGTCTCTTTTGCTGTGCAGAAGCTTTTTAATTTGATGTAGTCCCAGCTGTTTATCTTTGCCTTCACTATCACTGCTTTGGGTGATGTGTCTATAAAGATGTCTTTGATGTGCATGTCATGTAGTATTTTGCTTATATTTCCTTCTATGTATTTTATGGTTTCAGGTCTTATGTCTAGTTCTTTAATCCATTTTGAGTTGGTTTTTGTGCATGGTGTTAGGTAGTAGTCAAGCTTCATTCTTTTGCATTTAGCGACCCAGTTTTCCCAGCACCATTTATTGAACAGACTTTCTTTGCTCCAGTGCATATTCTTTGCTCCTTTGTCAAAGATTAGTTGACCATAAATCTGTCGGTTTATTTCTGGATTTTCTATTGGATTCCATTGGTCTGTCTGTCTGTTCTTGTTCCAAAAGCATGCAGTTTTGATGATTATGGCTTTGTAGTAGAGTTTGAAGTCTGGGAGTGTAATGCCTCCATTCCCTTCTTTTTCTTTCAGGAGAGCTTTGGCTATTTGGGGTTTTTGGTGATTCCATATGAATTTCATCAATAATTATTCTATTTTTTTGAAGAATGTCATTAAAATTTTTATTGGAATAGCATTGAATCTGTATATTGCTTTTGGTAGGATGGCCATTTTAATAATGTTTATTCTTCCAATCCATGAGCAGGGGATGTCTTTCCATTTCTTTGTGTTGTCTTCTATTTCTTTTAACAGTGTTTTATAGTTTTCTTTGTATAGGTCCTTTACCTCTTTTGTTAGATTTATTCCCAAGTATTTGATTTTTTTTGTTTCGATAATAAAAGGGATGTTTTTTTATTTCTTCAGATTTATTGTTTGTGTATAGGAAGGCTACTGGTTTTTGTGTGTTGATTTTGTATCCTGCCACTTTACTAAACTGATTGATTAGTTGAATTAGTTTTTCTGTGGAGTTTTTGGGTTTCTCTATGCATATTATCATATCATCTGCAAACAGTGATAGTTTGACTTCTTCTTTTCCTATTAGGAGTCCTTGTATGTCTTTCTCTTGTCTTGTTGCTCTGGCTAGGACTTCCAGTATTATATTGAAAAGCAGTGGTGTGAGCGGACATCCTTGTCTTATTCCAGATCTTAATGGAAATGCTTTCAGTTTTCGCCATTGAGAATGATACTGGCTGTTGGCTTGTCATATATGGCCTTTATGATGTTGAGGTATGTTCCTTGTATCCCAAGAATTTCAAGGGCTTTTATCATGAATGGGTGTTGCACTTTGTTGAAAGCTCTCTCAACATCTACTGATATTATCATATGGTTTTTATATTTCTTTTTGTTGATGTGTTGGATAACGATTGATTTTCAGATGTTGAACCAGCCTTGTGTCCCTGGAATGAATCCTACTTGGTCGTGGTGAATTATCTTATGGATTCATTGTTGGATTCTGATAGCTAAAATTTTATTGAGGATTTTTGCATCAGTGTTCATTAGAGAGATTGGCCTGTAGTTTTCTTTTTCTGTGTTGTGCAAATGGCCAACAGGCATATGAAAAAATGTTCAACATCACTTGTAATCAGGGAAATGCAAATCAAAACTACCATGAGATACCACCTTATACCAGTGAGAATGGCACATATTAAACTAGCAACAACAAATGTTGGCGAGGATGTGGAGAAAAAGGAACTCTCCTGCACTGCTGGTGGGAGTGCAAACTGGTCCAACTACTATAGAGAGCTGAGTGGAGATTTCTTGACCTACTAAACATAGAGCTTCCATATGATCCAGCAATTCCACTCCCAGGTATTTACCCAAAGGACACATAAACATCAATCCCAAAGAGCACCTGCACCCCTATGTTTATAGCAGCACTATTTACAATAGCTAAGCTATGGAAACAACCCAAATGCCCAAAAATAGATGACTGGATCAAGAAGATGTGGTACATATACACAATGGAATATTACTCAGCAATCAAAAAAGATAAACACGTGCAGTTTGCAGCAACATGGATGGAGCTAGAAGGGACCATGCTCCGCGAAATAAGTCAGAAAGAAAAAGAAAAATACCGGATGGTCTCACTCATAGCAGGAATTTATAAAACCTAAATAAGAGACCAGGAAAAAAGACTATGCAATACAAAGTAATAATCAAAATCAACAAGCAACTATAAACCAGAGACATACTACGGGGGGGGGGGGGGAAGAGGAAGAACTAGAGTCAAGATAAGGGGGGGGTGCAATTGTATGGGGAATATAACCAAAATGAAAATGCATACATTGTGCAAAGATGAAAAATGATGTAAGAATTATATAAAATAAAAAAATTAAATTTTTAAAATTTAAAAATTAAAAAAAAAAAATTAGATCTTAAAAAAAAAAAAGTCTGGTTTCCCACCTAGGAATTTTTGTCTGGGGTGCCTTGGTATCATTGCAGAAGTGATATTCCCTGTACAGCTCAACCTCCACTGCACCTACCCTCTTCAGGAATCACATTTGGACATAATCAATGAAAATGTATATTCCCATTTTCACCTTCATGAATGGCAATAGGAGTCTGCTGCTTCAGATACTAGTCACTATAGATTGTTTTCTTAAACCAAATGGCATGACAATACAACAGTCTGTCCAATATCTTCAAGTAGTACAAATAACTAAGTTCTGGAAGTGACAAAATATTAAATGATCTGGATTCTAAGTTAGTGTGCTGTCTTTGTTCATTGTCATGTACCTTTAAAAAGGGGGGAAGGGCCTCCCCTAGTGGCACAGGCAGTTGAGCGCCAGGCTGTGAAGCTATCTGCAGTCATCTCTTCAGCGCTGGTTTGAACCCAGCCAGCCAGTGAGGGTCCCACATGGTGCAGCAGATAGCTCCTGTCTCGCCCGCTGCTCCCCTCAGGAGTGTATTTCATCAGTCTGCCTGTTCTGTTCCCTGCTCTGTCTCTGGTTAATTCTCTCACCCTCCTGCGCATCTGGCCTGTACTCCGTTTCTTGTATAAATAAATAAATCTTTAAAAAAGATGGGGTGGCATTAAGTATATCATATTCAAGCCATGGCTGTTTCCTATAATGTTTTCCTTCAGGAAAGTATCCAATACACATATGTCAAGAAAGTAACACATACACAAATACATACCCACAGAGCTCAGATAATTAATGTACACAAGTGTAAAAGAAATTCAGTTCCAAGTGTTACTAATGTTCCTAGCCTTGTCAGGAATAGGGTATCTAAGGATGGATGAGAGTTATAAGCTTGATTGGTAAAAGATTTCAGATGGAAACCAGATTTTTAGAAATTAAATATTCCAATGTAATTTGAGTAAATAAATATAATTTGAGGTATCCCATAAAATGTATCTTCTTGGCCCCACACCTCCAGGTTCTAATTCAGCAATTTTCTGTGGAAATATGAAGTTACTTTATCAACAAATATTTATAGTTTCTACAATGCATCATGCATTGTTTTAGGCATGGGGATATAGCAGTAAATTAAACAAAATCCTTACTTTTATTGGGCTCATATTTTGGTGGAAGGACACATACAATAAAAAAGTAAACATATGCCATGTTAGTGAGTAAGTGCAAGTGCTAAAGAAACCTTCCAGATACAATCTATAAAATAGTAATCACTACCTCACCACCCTTCTTTTCTCTGACATTTGAGCAGAATCCTGAACAAGCAGAGAGAACCATGTACAGGTCTTCCTGCTAATTTACATTTTCTACCCTGAATAAAATGGGACTACATTGGAAGTTTCTGAGCCAAGAACAGACTGGTCTGACTTAGGGTTTTAAAAGAGGGAGAAAGAAAGTTAGCAATGAGGATAGTAATATGGCTGAGAAGTGATGGTACTAATACAGGTCTTCCTTGGAGGTGCTTTTTTTAAACCATAATCATCGCCTCTTTTGTTTTTATAGAGGTATAACTGCAATATAACATTGTATTAGTTTCAGGTATACAACGTAATGATTTTATATTTATATATATTGTGAAATGAACATCCATCAGAGGTTACAAAGTTTCTTTTCTTGTGATGAGAACTTTTAAAGCAATTTAAACTTTTAAAGCTAATTTCTTAGCAATTTTCAAATATGCAATACAGTAGTATTAACAATAGACATTATACTGCACATAATTCCCTGAGTTATTTATTTTATAACTGAAATTTTGTACCTTTTGACCACCTACTCTCTGTCCCCATCCTCTGATAACCATTGTGTCCATGAACTCAGTTTGTTTCTAGAATTCACATAAAAGTGACATTACATCAGTGGGACTATATTTTATCTTCCTGTATAACTTGTTTCACTAAGTATAATGCCCTCAACATCCATCCATGTTGCAAATGTAAAGATTTCATTTTTTATGAGCTGAATTATATATTCTATTGTGTGTATCACTTTTTCTTTGACATACTTTGACAGAGTTATCTAGAGCACTGTCTCCCAAACCTGAACATGCATCAGAATCGCCTGTGTATCTTTTTAAAAACATAAATTTTTGTGCTTCATTCCAAATCTACTAAAAAAAAAAACTCTGGAGTGAGGCCCAGGGATTATCAACTCGCTAATATTATAGCTTATTTAATCATCACATACCTAGATCCATTTCAGAACTTGCTTAGAGCCTCTAAATTTTAGCTGCTTGAACAAGGGAGACAGATCTGTGACAAAGTAAATCAAATTAACCATCCCTCTATGAAAAATTATAAAACTTGTAGGGAGGGCTACCTTCAAAAAAGTTGTTTGAAGGTATCAGAGAGGTATCAATACAGCTAGGACTTGAAGCACAAAGATCTGAGCAAAGAAAAAACACGTGAAGCAATCTTGTATTAGCTGGCTTTCCTCTTGCAGAATTGTCAGTTTACAGAATGAATTATAGAAGCCAAATGAAAATCAGCATAGAGCACTAATTGGTATATGAAGACAAAACTATGAATTCAAGGCTGGCAATGCAGCCACACATTGAGACTGATTCAAGATCCCAGAGAAAAATAATTGAACAGAAGTTAACCTGATTTCCATGTACAGTTACCCCTGAAGACACTGTTTGGGGCCAGATACAGAGAAACCAAGCAGAAAGACATTTGGGTATTGACAGTGGTAAAGACTTCAGTTGACTAATGGTTCTAGAGTGAAATATTGGGTTTCAAATCCATCAAGCAGGAGAGACTTCTAGCCTTCAAAAGAGCTGTAACCTGAGAGAATAAGGGGGGAGGGGGACAGAAATTGGCTAACATCAACTAATCAAGGTAAAATTTATGCCAGAAGAAATTAAGTCTACACTAGAAGATTATATCATCCACAGCCCTATAATATTTCAAAATATTTCATCAATTAAGAAAAAAATACTTGTCAGGAAACAGGACCAGATGACCACACACACACAAACACACACACACATACACGTGTACACACACAGTGTACACACACACACACAATAAGATAGGGATTAAACAGATCCAGACGTGTTATAAATTTTGGTGTAATCAGATGTGCACTATAAAATATTGATTATATAGTCATTTTTTTTCTTGACCATATTAAAGAATTTTACCACAGAACTACTATCTATGAAGAATAATCAAACAGGGCTCCCCTGGTGGCACAGGTTAAAGATAGTACTATCAAGCTATCTCCAGCCACTGCAGCACAAACAAGTTTGATCCCTGGCAGGCCAGGGAGCGGCACACATGGTGCAGCAGACCTCTCCTGCCTCGCCCACTGCTCCCCTCAGCAGTGTGTTTCAGTAGATCTGCCTGCTCTGCTCCCCACTCTGTTCTCTGGTGAATCCTCTCACCCCCCAGCTCCTCTGGCTTATACCTCAGTTCTTGTATGCATAAATAAATAAATCTTTAACAAAATAATCAAATAGAAAAAAAAATAGAAATTAAGAATCTGTTGGATTTAATTACTGTTTAGACACAACAAAGACAAGATTTGTAAAATGGGAAATACACCAGTAGCAAACATGTAGATTGAATCACAGATTGAAAAGAGAGGTGGAAATTAAAAAGAAGTATAAGATACTTACAGTGAACAGTGAATAGGTCTGACACATACTGAAGTCCCAACACAGAGGAGAAAGAGTACATTGTCCAAGAATTTCCCCAAAAGTAAGGGATGGAATTAAACCACAGATTTAAGATTTGTAAATCCCAAATAGCCAAAAATAAAACAAACAAACCTATGAATTGCATAGCAAATCTGCTAAAATGTGGAAGATACAAAATATTAAAAGAAGTTAGAAAAACTGAGTTCTAAATAGAAAAACTAAAAGCCAGAAGACAATGGAATGATGTCTTCAAAGAGTAGAAAGAATGACTGTCAATCTAGAATTCTAAACCCACTAAAAATTCTAAACCCAGTTTAAATGGTGAAACAAAATAAAGATATTTTCATGCAAATAGCCAACACTGGAAGAAATGCTTAAAGGGACTCTTGAGGCAAATGTAATGATCCCATATGGAAGCACAAAACAGTAAAGAATGATGAACTTCAGAAAGAGAAAATATATGGCAAAATATAAATGAAAACTAAATGTCTAAAATAGTAGTGTGTTAGAGGGTTTAAAAATATGAGGAATAGATATTTATGACAATCCAAAACACGGCAAAGAAATGTGTTAGATAAAGAGTTACAAGGCTTTTGTACAAGAAATGATAACATTATCAATTAAAATATTCAAATCAAGATTACAGGTTGTAATATTTATTGCTGGAAGTCTGAAAGAATGTATTTCTAATAAGCTAATGGAGTCATTTTTAATTTAAAAATGCATAAAAAGGCAAAAGAGACAAATACAAAGAATAAGAAAACATGGGGCAAATAAAATAATAAGATAACAGTTAAACTGTAATAAAGCAGTAATTGTGAAATGTAAATGAACTAAAGTTTACATTTCCTGATTCTTTTTTTTCTCTTTTTTTTTGGTGAGACCCTCGCCGGTGCCCAGGGATCGAACTGGCACTGCAGAGGCTGCGGGCAGCCTTACAACCCAGCACTCAACCTCTGACCACCAGGGGAGGCCCTACATTTCCTGATTCTTAATATGAACAGCTACAGTAATCTAAGCTGTTGTGAAGTATGGTACTGGCATAAAAACATATATAATGGCATAGAATAGAGGATCCATAAATAAAACCTCACATCTCAGCAACTCAACTGATGTTCAATAAGGTGCCAGGACCATTCTATGGGGAATGGACAGCTTTTTCAATGATTAGTACCTGAAAACTAGATACCCTCATGCAAAAGAATAAAATAAGATCCTGACACACAATCTATAAAATATATAAGAATTAAATCAATACAGAGCAAAGATCTAAAATAAAGACTAACAATATAAAACTTTTTAAAGAAAATATAGGGGGGAGCATTAGGGCATTGTATTTGGCCATAATTTCTTGAATTAACATCAAAAGCATAGGCAACAAAAGTAAATATAAATTAGATTACATCAAAAGACAATCAACAGATTGATTTGCAAATATTTTCTTCCACTATTTTAGGATGACTTTATATCTCTGAAAAGGGGTTAGTAGCCAGAATATAGCAAGAACTCCCATGACTCAACAACAAAAAGAAACAGTTGAAAAAAGAGGAAAAGAAGTTAAATAGACTATTACCTCAAATGACATGCAAATACCAACCAGCAAGGAAAGATGCTCAGCATCACTTTTCTCGATGGAGAGGCAACCCAAGGCAGTATCACCTACATCCATGGCAAACAGAAGATAACAGGGTCGATGGGAATTCTTTCAAAGAATTGAAATGAGAGTCTCAAAGAGGTATTTGCACACCAGGTTCACAGCAGCATTACTCACAACAGCCAAGAGGTGGAAGTAGCCCAAGTGTCCATACACAGACGAATGGATATGCGAAATGTGCTGTGTGTACACTATAGAATATTAGAGAGGGAATTCTGACACATGATAGGACATGCATGAATCTTGAAAACATTATTCTGAGTGAAATAAATCCTTCACAGAAAGGAAAAACTCCTCCCAGCTACAGGAGGAGTCTAATTCATAGAGACAGAAGAGCGGTGGCTGCCAGCAACTGTAGAGAGGGAAGAATGGGAATTGTTCAATGAGAACTGAGTTTCAGTTCTGCAAGACAAAGAGAGTTCTGGAATTGGATTACAAAACAATCTGAAGGCACTTAACAGTACCGAACCATATACTTAAAAATGATTAAGATGGTAAATTTAATGTTATTTTAGAAGTTATTTTTTAAAGCCGGGAGACAGCATGAACTTTTTGGAGCCAAACTTAGCTGCACATGAGAATCATTTGCAAAAAATTTAAATACAGTGCAGTCGCATTTTAATGCAAATTTACAGTAACAAAATATAAGTATGACTAATGTTTCATTTATGCATAAATTTTCAAATAATGTGACTCCCTCAAGATTTTAAAAGTTAAACAAGAATCACAATATCAACTCTGGGAAGCTGAACGATAAATGCCAGGTGGCAATGTTAACATCAGCTGGCAAACAAAAGCACAGAGCAACTGTAAGAAAATTAATCAGATTTGTAAGTTTTGAATTATGAAGAGTTGTCAAGAATGTACCCCTCATATAGACTGTATCATTCTTTATAGAATCCTAAGCTCCTCACTGGACAGTATGATTAACTATATCTAGGTTGAATCCAGGCAATCCATATTTTTAAAAGCTCCTTGGGGTTTGTTTCTAAGACTGATGATGGTCTGTGCATCGTTTGAAAACCATTGGTCCCCCATAAGGGAAAAAGCACATTCATTCTATGAAAGAATTATTAACATATTACATGCTGGATTCTGAGGACATAATATGAAGCAACGGTATCCATGTGGTGTTTACATTTTACTGTATCTGATTATTTACTAACTTCTTCAGGAGAATAATTACAGTAGAGGGTCCTACAAGTATAATAAGAAATACAAGGCATCTGGGGACACATATGGGAGGGAGGAAGACTATTTCAAGAAAAGGACAAAAAGAAGCCAGTGAGACCTAAAGCAGAGAAAGAGTTGAATTCAAGAAACTGGGATGAATTCAAGGAGTTGTTTTGTTTTTTTTTTAAGATTTATTTATTTATACAAGAACCAGGGTACAGGCCAGATGCACGGGAGGGTGAGAGGATTCACCAGAGACAGAGTGGGGAACAGAACAGACACACTGACGAAATACACTGCTGAAGGGAGCCGGGGATGAGACAGGAGAGGTCTGCTGCGCCATGTGGGCATCTCCACGGCCGGCCGGCAGGGATAGAACCAGTGCTGCAGAGGCTGCAGCCAGCCTCACAGCTCTGCGCTCAACCTCCTGTGTCACCAGGGAGGCCCGAGTTTGAGGAGCTTTAAATTCCACGTAGGGGCGCATAAGTATTGATGGATAAAACTAAAGGACAGACAAGGTCGGGAAGACTGATGATGGTCTGTGCATCATTGTTTGAAAACCTTAGGATACTTGACATTTTCCTAAGGGAAAAGGAGAGGAGTATCTCTTTATAACATGGAATAAGGAATGAATTGAATTGTAAAGGAGAGAGCTTCTCTCTCCACTGCAGTCTAAGTTTCCAATGGCAGTAGTTCAAGAAAGAGGGGGACAGAGGTGTGGGCCAGAGTAGTAGCCTTGGGAATAGGCATTTAGGAGAATGAATCAATAGGTCTTGGTAATGAACTACATGTGAAGAGGAAAGGGAAAAGTTAAGAATGTTTGCCAAATATCTAACCTGGGGAGAAATATGTCATGCTACCATAGCTTCCATTTATTTGTTGAGATATCTGACCCCACTATAATTTCCTATCCCGTGACTGATTGCATTTTCTTTTTCTTGAGAGCTTTTACATCTTTCTCCATGTCCAATTATGTGCCTTATGGTTATTTCTTGCTACATTTTGCATGGTATATGGTAGGACCTTTTGATATGAAGACTCAAGTCTTATGCATCTAAAAGAAAAAAAACTCTTGATTCTTTCTCTCTCTCTCTCTCTCTCTCTCTCTCTCTCTCTCTCTCTCTCTCTCACATACACACACACACACACACACACACACACACACAAGAAACCATCCTGACTTTATAGTCCAACTCTTTAAATATAAGATAGCAAAATTTTAAAAATTATTTTCCACAATTATTTCCCTTTTGGAGTCATTTGTTCCTGTTTCATGGATCCAGTTTCTTCTATCTCTAAGAATATTCTCTCCCCCTCCATCCCAATTGTATAAATACAACACATCCTTCAAGTTTTGATTCAAATCAGTCCAACTATCTCCACCAGACAGGAATTCTATTCCATAATTATGTTTCACACATCTAATATGTGATATTAAAAATTGCATGGGTTCCTATTGAGGAATTGGTCTTATTTCCCCAATTATACCATAAACTTCTCAAAAGCATTGTTCATTTACCATTTACTTGTTCTCTATCAGTCATAGTGCCTTGTTTAGAATTATGAATAGTATAAATGAAAAACAAGTGGTTCTTGATTTTACTTAAATAACAAGCCATCCTAATACCACCAAGCCAGGCTATCATTTTCAGGGTGCTTTAAAAAGTCACAAGAACATAGGTATTTGTCAAATAATGTGAGTGTATAACTTACAGATTTTCATAGATTTTCCTATCTTTCACCATATTTCTACTCACGCCTAATTCAATAGCAGTATTCTTTTCTTGACTCTTCCTTATAGCTCTCAACTTAAAATTTTCCTTTTCTCACTCATATTTCATTAGTTTGGGATGTATTTAATTCAAAGTTTTGATAAACATATGCCTCCATTGACAGGAACTGAAGGGCTCAGGTCTTCCAGAGAGGAACTTGTTGTTGAGCTTTTAAAACCTGCCAAGGAATGAAGGATATTAGACTATCTTGCCGGTGAAGTGGAAAGCAGGCAAGAAAACATCTGTCACACCCTGTTCTTTGTATCTGAAGAAAGGTCTCTGGCAGAAATGGATTTATGCTCTTCATCTCTCTTGGGTCCCCTTGAAATCAAGAAAAGCCCACCGACATGGTCAGTGTACAATCTTTGATCTTAAAATAGAACATAAGCTGAAGCCCCACCATTTCAGCCTCATTAGAACCCCCTTCACTGAATTCCCCTGGCCATGAGTCCTCCATGGGCCAACAGAACTCTACTACGCCCAGAAATCTTGCCTATTCTATCTGTAAGATGAATTCCTGCTTCCCTCCCCACTTCCAGTCAACAACTGGGGCTACCAATATCCAGCCATGGCCTTGCCCCATCTCTTCCCCATCACTCCTATAATCATCACAGTTTGGAGGAATCTAAGATATGTTCTTAGAGAAGGTGTCAGTGTCCCATTGACTTGGTATGACTCATTCCTGCCACAACATGAGTCTTCTTATAATAGTAGAGTCTGGGGAAATTTGAAAATCCTACTTGAAGGGTAACCTCTAAGTTGAGTTAACATTAGTAACAGGAAAGAATACTTGTATTTCTGGGTGATCATCCTCCAGGGACCAGCATCATGTTACAGCCACCATAATTACAAACATGAAGGAAAACTTCACTGGTCACTGTCAAAGGGGGAATGAGGACTTTCTATGACTAGGGCTTGAGAAAGTGCCATAGGAAATGCAGCTGAAATGCTCTATGAAAACTACAAGGCAAACCAAAATCTCAACCTGTCAGCTAGATGCATGTTGCATCTATATATATAAAGTCTAAATGAATCAATTCATTTGAATTGATTTCATGGTAAATTTAATGATTCGAATGTTTTGCCTGATATTGGTTTGTTTCAGATCAACATAGAAGTCTGAATTTTTTGTTTCTTCTGTGGATATCCCCTAGTTGAGTACTGAATAAAGGCAAATCTCAGTCTAGACTGATGGTAAGAATAAACAAAGCTATACCAAATCCCTTTTAATTTTATTTGCAATTTCCCCCCCTTTACTTATTGATTTTAACATTGAGTAACTTAGGTCACAGCCCGCCTGAATATATTTGTCTAACTCCCGCCCTCATTCCTGGTCTAGCAGATGTGCTAGGCACCATCAGTCAGCCTAGATGGAGATGACTGATTCCTCCTTGTTTTAGGAAATGCTGTCAATTTTTTGGAGACAACGGCTTGACCTTGAAGGTGTTTTTTACCAAGCAGGGTGTCCTCATTCATATGTCTCCTTAGCTAGCTCTTTGGGACTGACAGGACCACAATCTTCATTCTCCAACAGTCAAGTCAGCAGGCAGCACTGTGGACCAAGCCCTCTCAGGCCTCTCTCCTCGCTCTTACCCATGTCCTTCTCTCCTGTCTTTTTCTGTGTGTGGCTGTATTTTCCTCAAGTAGGTTTTTATATACCATTGGTCCTACCATTTAGAATCTAGAATGGCATTGAAAAACTTTCTTCTATAGGTGTTTCCTCGTCTCCCTCTCTAAGAAGCTGAACTTCAGAGTAGCTCAAGAGGAATGAGCAGATCCATTAGTGGCGTGGAGACGAGAATGTCCAGGTGATAGTTTAAGGAACTCGTTCCAAAGAGAGCCTTATGGAGATCAATTATCAAAAATTAATAGTACAGTTGACCCCTGAACAATGTGAACCCACCCCTCAATTGAAAAATCCCCTTATAATTTATAATTTGGATACAGTTGGCTCCTATATCCATGGTGTCCATATTTGTGGTTTCAACCAACCACACATGTCAGTTTGTTGAATCTGCAAATATGGGACCTGTAGATTGAAAAAATATCCATGCATAAGTGGACCCACACAGTTTAAAAATGTGTTATTCAAGGGTTGACTGTGTTTTATGCCAAAATGCACTAGATGCACCCAGAAAATGACTGCCCAGGCTTGATCACAAAGACGATTCCAGTTTGGGGAAAGATTTCAATATGTCTCAATGAGTTCTCTCTAAATATCCACCCTCCCCTCAAGAAAAAAATAAAACACAACAGTGACTTCCTACTCTTTCTAAGCAAGTGACAGAATTTATAGTCAACCACCATGGAACTGGGCTTCTTCACATCAGATAATCCCAATGCTATCCTCTGCCTAGACCTGCCATTTCCAAACCTCACATGAACAGTAGTAATAATCCCTGATGTCAGATAATTTGTGCAACATTTCCTTCAATAGACTAAAGCAATAGGTTGACAAGCTTTCATAGAAAGATGTTTATAAAAAAAAAAGACAAATAAAAAGGCCCCACCCCTTCCAATATTTGCAGAAAACAGAGAAAAGCTGGGTATAAGAAAAAAAAAATGGTCTGTCTCAACCCAAGAATATAATAACACTGCCTCTCTTTCCTTGTTTTAGGGAATGCTGTCGATTTTTTGGAGACAATGGCTTGACTTTGAAGGTGTTTTTTACCAAGGCAGCCCCCTTTGGTGTTCTTTGGACACTCACAAACTACCTGTACTTACATGCAATAAAGAAAATAAACACTACGGATGTCTCCGTGTTGTTCTGCTGCAACAAAGCTTTTGTGTTCTTGCTCTCATGGATCGTTCTCAGGGACAGGTTCATGGGAGTGAGGGTAAGTTCCTTATTATCTGTCTTCCTCCCTCACTCAGTCATGTCAACCTAAACCTGCCCATTGGCTTGCTTGACTCCATGTGCTGGACCATAAGCATAAGCTGCTGACCACTTTCCTTCTGATTTGCAGCAGAAAAGGAGCCCAGCAGAGGGCCCAGTTCTTGGTGTGCCTTGCAAACCTTCTTGCTTGCAAACCATACAAGACAACATTCATTTAAAGCACCTTTCATTTCAAGCGTTTCAACAAGCATTCCCTAAAGTATGTGCCAGTTGGGGACCCGACCAGGGAATGGCCATGTGCTCCCCCCTCTGTGTGCTCACCCCTGTCTCATGGGCAGCAGTGCCCTGAAGCCTGGAGCTCTCTGCTAACACTGTCACTTTCTCCTTAGGATGTATGTGAAAGTCAGAGGATCCCGCATCCACATGTATATGCAGTCTTGGTAGGCTCTTTGGCTTCGTACACATGGTCCAGACAAAGTAAGCCAGACACACGTCTGCTAAATCCAAATTCTGGAGTGTCATTTTCCTACATTTTCATTTCCTTCTCAACCCAAATGAAGGGGGAGGGAAATAATACGCCTTGAATTACCTCTTGTTACAACAGAGACTTTGTAAATCACATTAAAACCTAGTCAAAATTTTAGCCAGTCAAACTTCATAACAACTGTATGAAATTGGGTGGATGTACTATCAAATATCAGCTAAATTATTGAGGGACTTGCCCTGAATAAAAGAACAGGTGACTTTTAGCGTTGACAGAATCCTAGTGGCTTTGGTTTGCCTCCCTCTGGTGGCCAATGGCTGCTACTGCTCCCCCCATCACCTTGCCACAAACAGGGTTTACAAAGCAGTGATTGAGCCAAACAGCTGGTTCTCTTGTAGCCAGAGTGCATCACTCACTACTTCCTGCACCCTCAGACCAGGTAGGCTGGCCATCACACTAAGAGCCATTTTATGGACAGTCCCAAAAGAGCGAAACATGCTGGCAACCAGCAAGGGGCAGACTCAAGACCCCCTACTTGTCATTGTCCTGGGAACAGTGATATCACCCTAATGGTGGAGTCACGCCCACCTAGTTATTCAAACAGCAGTGGGGACATGAGTCAACTGCTGAGTCGTATTTTTAGCTTTCAGTAAGGGGAAAATTTGTTTTGAGGCTTAGTGTTAATTTTGGAATAAAAACTCACTCACTGTGCTACCACCCAGAAAAGCTTTCAGCAAATAAATGATACGATACTTCTCCACAAAAAAATGTAGATACTCCCAGCAGTCACCTTTCCAACAGCCTCCCTGACAAGACACTGGCCTTGGATGATCTGGGGCCTGCTGTGACTTTATTTTGACACAAAGAGCCAAAGGAATTCATGGGATTTTTGGCACGATTTTGATGTCCAAAGCAGATTCCAAATGAGACTTTGCTACAGAGAAGAGATGCTTCAAGGTTATTTCTGCATTGAAGCAGAAGAAAACAAATGTTTGGAGGTTAAGAGAAGGAGATACGAAAATACCTGAAGTCCTTCTAGGTCTGTAAGGAACAGTGTGGATCATAAAGATTTTTTTTATTGCTACACATGGATAAGACTTTTCTTCCTAACAGGTCTGAGCTGTGATGTGGTCTCGCCATCCTAACCTCCTATCTGTTGGTTCAGGTACAGCAGTCAGCACAGACCAGAATTTTGTTAGAAGTCCTCAGCACTAGGCCAGCCTTGAAACCAAAGACCAGTGAGCTGGTGTTAGTGGTGGAATTGTGTCATCTGTGCAGCTGTGGGTCTCTTTAATACCCATCACTCTTCTCAGAAGTATGTGACCTGTTATCTAGGAGCTTCCCAGTCCAAATTATGGTGAATTTCCCTCCTCTCATCTGCAAGAGTTCAAAGAGCATGGGAAATCTGAGTCCCAGCAGCTTTCAGTCCCTGAAAGATTCTGCTTGATAAACATACATCTTGAATTTAAAGCCCCATCAAACTGATGCAAAGCTAGTATTAGTCTTCTCCCAGCTTGTTGCCAGGTAGTTTCCAAATATTGAAGAGAAGTGATATGGTACCCCTTTCTGGAGGGCTGAGGGTTCAAGCTGGAGAGTAAAACACATAAAAAACACCACGAGTCTCAGCATTATGTTTGGAGAACAGATTGTACAGCGAACCTATTAAGATAATTACTCAAATCACAAGGCCTGGGGTTCCTGGTTCAGGTCAGGCAGGAAAAGCAGAAAGTAAATGTATCTTTTGATACTGGGGAGATATCAGTCATCCCATGTGGCATCGGAGGTGACTAAAAGGAGCCTAAGCTTCTCCTGTGTCACCTTTGGCTCTGCTAAGAATCCTGAGCCTGGAGAGCCAGAGGCATATCTGTGCACCAGCCAGCACGCAGTGAGGGCACCATGTTCTAGTCAAGAGGCACGTGACTAGGATTTGGACTTGCACCCATTCTTACAAGCTGTTGGGCCTGCAGCTAGTTAGTTAGGCCTATGAGTTACCTCATTTTAAAATAGAGTATTAGTACTCATCTTACAGAACAGTGTGAGAATAAAATAAGATGATGCAAGCTTGGCACATAAAACACAATAAATGTTAACTCTTAGCCAGAGGGGCTTGATGGACCAACCCAAGTCAGTGTGGCTGACAGTGTCAGAAACTGACAAACATTTAGGGAGGCCATTTTGTGTCACACAGCAGCAGCAGAATAAGAGCAAGTAGAACTCTGGGAGGATGAAGTAGGGTCCCTCCTAAAACGCAAGCCCACCCAGCGGTGACCAGCAGGTGGATGAAGGAAGGGTTGATCAGGCGATGCCATGCCCAGCCCATGCCCAAATGTAAGGTGAGATTTGCTGATTATTCAGCCACTCTCCACAACCAGTTAGGGCTTTCTAACTGGGAGGGACTGACCATGGAGCAAGAAGGCAAATGATCATCCCAGAGAGCCCTCGAGCCCCAGCAGCACATTCCCCCGGGGACCCATGCTTTTTCCAAAACCAGTTCCAATGGAAGTCTGGTTGATACTTCCAATCATTACAGTGCTCTCAGTGTTCCCCAGGCCCCCTCCTCCCTGAGTTACTCCACCTCTGATCCTGCTTCCTTAGTGAGTGAGAAGCTGTCCCATCACCCAAGCACAGTGCAGGGAAGAACGCAGAACACACAGCATGGGGGAGCACAGCTGGAGTTTACAGCCCAGATCCCTTTCCCATCCCTCATATATGAGCTTCAACGAGAAGATCGCCAAACCCTAATATCTGAGTCAACAAAACAGTACCAGAGTCCAAGGGAAAGTGTTGGGAGAAGTATACTTGAAAATTACTCTGTTCTTGACCTGTTTTGAAAAGCCCCAAACTATACAGATGTAAAATGCACCACAAACAGTGTTCTAGCAAAGGGTGCGTGGTTCATGCTTGTTGACGAGAACAGGGTTCAGTGCCAGGATTGCACTGGGATGCTGCCCCTCTCCTCCTCCTTCATGCTCCACCCGACTTGATTGGGAATGATGTGGTCTTGTAAGGGGGTGGGAGGAGACCCAAAATTGGAGTGGGTTTCTAGAGCTCTGAATCCAGAGGCCCAAGGACCTGAGAAGTTATAACAGTGAGTGAGGCCACCATTGAGGCCAGCAGGCTACTGTTGAACCTCTCAGTGTCTCCCACATCTGTGTTTCTTCCTCATCTCCAGTCAAAGTAAAAACAGTCCTCTCTACCATCAGCTGCTTGGCCTCAAGGTCGCTGTGACCCACCAGTCTGGATCCCCAAATCCTTGTCTTAGGGTTAGAAGAGTGGGACATATGAAGATGAGGCATTAGGAAAATATAAGAGAAGAAAGGCCTGGGGAAATTCACCTGCCTATTTCATACTCAGACTATCCCCCTGGAATGTGAAGACCTGGAAGGTGAGGGACTTGTGAAATCTTAGAGTATATGCCTTCTGTCGAGTTCTTCACACAGGAATTAAGCAGGGAAGCACTTCTAAATGTAAGCCAAGAAACCCAGAGATGTTCTGGAGTCAAATGTAAAATATGCACCTTTTTTTAATAGAACTGTTATCTCCAAAGGAACGTCAGGTTTGAGAAGGCCTCTCAGACTCTGCTCATCCTCACACACACACCCCCTTAAGGGCTGCTTTACTCTGCTGCTAGAGGTGATGAGGATGAGGCAGAGCTCCCAGCTGATGCGCTAGTACTTTGATCTAGCCTCAGACTCGGCTATGGTCTCAGGGCAGCTGCAGTCCAGACAGTGATGACCCCCAGTCAATTATTCCTGTAATATCTAGCTGGGACCCCCAAGAGGAGACTGGAGGTTTTAGTGAGGGCATCACTATTCCCTGAAGCCACCTGTCACAATGAACTCATGGGACAGGGCTCCTCAAATGCTCACTAGCAAACTGTTTCTTATGCCTCCAGTCCCTTCCCTTGGTGCCTCAGCACAGCTCATCTCAGGAAGAACACATGAGCTGTTATATTATTTAATCAATAGAGAAGAGAGAGAAGATATCAGAAATCTACATTGTAAGTCTTCAGGACAAAATAATCCTTTGTTCTGCTTTTCTTCCTCAAAATTCAGCCCTAAGTTTGAAAAAAGCCAAGCACCTTCAGAGATGCCCCAAATCACCTGAACTTGAACTACTCTTCCCCTTCCTCTCTCCCTCCTTCTTTTTCTCCCTCCCTTATTTTTTTAGTTATTTTTCTGTTGACCTAATGCCTTGCCAGGTTGAACTGTTCCAAGCAGCATCTTTGCATTATGTGAGTCTTCTGGAGCAGAAACCAGCCCTTTCCCCTGCTTGCTTTTCTTGTCCTCTTGGAGGAAAAATAATTCACTTATTGTCCTGCTATCTCTGTTTCTTCTCTTAATGAACTTTTGTGCAGAGTACATGGAGTATTTGAATATAAAGTATATGCAAAATGTGATGCAGAATGATGCAGCAGACTGAAAGTGAATTACTAAACCAGAAAAAACAAGTAGATAGATGAAGGCCTGGCTCTTTTCCAGTCAATGGTGTTCGCCTGCTCTCTCAAGAGCCTCTGTGTTACAGGCGATCTATTGTTATATGATAATATTGCATGAAGAATTCACTAGAAGCATGTAACTCAAACTGTGTGAACTCAACCACATTACCTTTCACTAACCTAAAATTTTGCATTTAAACCATGAAGGAAATCTCAATTCAAATCTTAGAGTTGGCAATGCTTATATGAGTCATACTTTCCTGCATATATATACAACACTAGCTTTGAAATCCTACAGACCTGAAAAATGTGTCCCTATTCTGCCACACACCAGCTCTGTGACTTTGGGAAAGTTTCTTACCTTCTCTGAGCCTATGTTTTCATGTCTGTTAAAATGAAATGAATGATATCTACCTATTTTGAGCAATAAATGAGAAAACACATAGGAAACACTTAGCCCATGACAGCTCAGAAAATATTAGCCACTTGATATTGTTATTGATAGCCAAGGTTGATTTGGAATGATCCATAAAAAGGGGTAAAATTTTATGGAAAGCCAGCCATTGAAACATGTATAGCACCCAAATGTCCTGACTTCCCACATTCTACCTACCTCATCCCCTCCCCCATTCCTACCCAGAGACATTATTGTAACTCCATGACCACCTCAGATTATAACTTGTACTTATTCTCTGTACTAATTTAGTTGTCTTTTGGGAATTGTTATCCTGAGTTCTTTATCTCCTGCATACTCTTGAGAATTTTATTTTGCACTGTAGACTCCATACCTCGCCCTGGAGCTTCCATTGCACCTGGACAATAACTGGATCAAGGGGGGCATGGTGGGGACCTGCAACAGCCAAGAAAAGAAAAGGAGCTAGAACACTATGACCCTGAATGGCTGTTGACACAGACTCTGTCAGAAGTGACACACATTCTGTCCCAACTGCTGGGATGTAACATGGGACCAAGATCTGCAGTCCTTACTGCACCTCTCTGTTGAGATACAAAATACATAGAAGCAAGATCATATGAGGTACTTTCAGAATGCTGAGAAAGAGCTAAGAGAAAATTTCTAGGTACTGTTCAGGTATTTTCTATCAGTCATTGTTTTGACTAAATAACCCATCCTTGGGAGTATCCAGGAATCATGGCATGACTCCCTTCCTGGCCACAATTTCAGGTTATTCCCTTGTGTTAAGCTTTGCCAGGAATCCCCTTGTAAGCACCAACAAAAATTTAGACAAGGGAGCAATGTTTCCTTTTCAGTCTTCCTTTGGAAAACAAATAGTAGACACCTCTCTGCTCACATTGTTGAACTCTCAAGATCACTTCTACCTCATTAGCACTTAGGTGGCCCATCCAATTCCCCGCCACTATCCTGACCACCATTTTCTTCCTTCAATCCAGATCGTGGCCGCCATCCTCGCCATTGCTGGGATCGTGATGATGACCTATGCGGATGGCTTCCACAGCCACTCAGTCATCGGAATAGCACTGGTGGTGGGCTCTGCATCCATGTCTGCCCTTTACAAGGTAGGCACATGGGGAGCAAGCTCTCTGAGCTTCCATTTATAGTAGCGTGACTGGCCCATTACTTTTGTTGGTGCCTGTGGTTTAAGACAAATATTATTTTCAATGTGCACTACACAAACTGAGACTGGCAATGCTAAGACAAGCAACCACCCTTCACTTTTTAGACCTTTCCAGCAAAGGCCATGCATCTGCATCATTTAAGATAAAAATGGGAGAAACAATGGATAGATGGAGTCAGGTTTGTGACTGTTTGGCAGGGCTTGGAGAAGAATGGCTCAGTGTTTAGTCAGCTACATTTGAATATCTGGTATAACTTTGCCATTTAAATCTTTTACCAGATGGTTTTTGCAGCCACCAGTACTCAACACGAATCCATATGCATTGCCCATAGACTGAATAAACAAAAGCACAACTACTATAATATGGGAACTTTTTAAATATTTTTGACAAAATGTTGGGAACCATTAGAAAGCATGTCCCAACTGCAGGTCTAAATAAAACAAGTCTTTACCCCTATACTCTAACCCTTTGCTCTGTCTGCTCCCCTATTGCATCATGCCTCCTGCCTGCTCTCTCCCCTTACCTGCTCTCCTTTTTGCTCTACTTATCTTTAGGTCCACAATAGAGAATGTAAATATTTTCTGATATCCAAGCTGGAAAAGTGACCTGAAAGATCCAATGAGAAATAAGATTTTAGCTTTGAGACTTATTGACCCTTACACGGTTCAGAGAGAAAATTAAGTACTATAGAAAGTGCTAAGAGAAGACATTTTTTCCAGCTGCTGAGCAGCACATTTTATGGTTTTAGACAGTGAAATATGTATCTACTACATCAGCTCACTGTCCAACTGCCCACAGAGAAACACACACACATTGTTTTCTTTCTCTGAAACACATCTCACCACATGGGTGGGCACCATTTTGAGATTTCAAAGCCACTATCCAAATACAAAATATATCAAAAATCCACACCCTGGTATATTCGGTTAGCTGTGTGCTAATGGGAAGCAAAGAGCATATAGAAACACAAGCCACATTAACACAAATTTTCTGATTTGGATTTCTTTTTCCATCCCTTCGACCACCTGATCTTTATCCAGAGCTCTTAGTAGATGGAAGGCTGAAAGCAATTCATTTCCCTTTCCATGTGTCCTCTACATATGTCCAGAAATACCTGAAAGGGTGGTGGAATGGTTGAAAAGGAAAAAGGAGGGACAAAAATGCAGCGATTCAAATTGGACCACAGCTGTTGACAGTCCACTATCTATGGGCGCCTGCTGCCTCTGTCAATTCAGTGTGCCAGCTGCACCAGTCACACTATCTTGCAGGTCTTTCACGTGCCTGAAATACCTACAGACAAGGACAGGTGCAAGAAACGAAAGCTGGGTGCACTGTGCCGAAACCCACAACACTTCTAGAATAGAGGTGGTGGGATGGAGCAGAGATGAACTATGAATATGATAATCCCTCTACCTTTGGTTAATAGGAAATATTTCTGCAGCCCAAACCTTTTTGCGTGGGGGCCAACTATGTGGTACAAAGTCAGAGATCAACGCAAGGGATCCCTGAAAGGAATGGTAATGTTGGCAGATATTTCTAAGATTCAGGATACCACATCCTAGCTTCAGGCATCTGGAGGAGAGGGGACCAAATAAACAACATAGACAAATCAAACATAGTGTGAAAATTCTTAAGAACCTTTTTGCAGCTAGAGAGTCACCGCATGGTGATGCAATGGAGATGTGAACAGGTGTGGTGAGCATAGGTCAAAATCCAGTAACCACAGGCCTAGTAAGATAGAACTGACCTGTCACGTGGCTGTCAGTCTGGTGGTCCAGCCTCTGCTTGATGATGTGCACTTGGTCCCTTCTGGCTTGTTGGAATCCCTCACGAGCCTTCATGCCTCCCCTCTGCTTTCTTGACAGGTTCTGTTCAAGCTCCTCCTGGGCAGTGCTAAGTTTGGAGAGGCTGCCTTGTTTTTGTCCATTTTGGGTGTGTTTAACATCCTTTTCATCACCTGTATTCCTGTCATCCTCTACTTTACCAAAGTGGAATATTGGAGTTCTTTCGATGACATTCCATGGGGAAACCTTTGTGGATTTTCAGTCCTTTTATTGAGTAAGTGATGATCACCCATCAGAAGTCCCAGAAAGCAATAGCCAAAGACCAGGATTCCTGTGGTTCAAAGGGAATCTTTGGAAACCCAGTGCCCTGAAAGATAAAAAGTCCATTGTTATCCTTAAATTCCCATTACTGTTCAAGGTTGTTGTATTAAGCAAAGTAAAGTTTTTGTAACGACACTGGATTCTAATCCCAGAACCAAAGGCCAAGCAGTAGCAGCCATGGACATCGCTCTCTGTATAGTGAACTATGTGTTACCAACTACAACTAGCAATAATAATAGCATATTTCTGATATGGTTCATAAATGGTTGGTAAATTAACACAGGTGGTGTCCTTAAAACACTGCCTTACATGTGTCAATAAATATTATCAGTTATCATTATTAATGTTGTTATCATCACCATTACTTGGTATCAGACTGGCCCTAGTCACACAAGCTCCTAGTCAGCCTAGGAGGCACCTCACCCAGTTTCTGTCGGAAAATCACATTTCCTAACACTCCTGTTCATACAGTCATCCCAGAATCACTGCCAACAATTCAGAAAAGCAATGTAGGAGGATGAAGATTATGGCCCCAGGCCTCTTTTCTTCTCATTAGTTACATTTTCCAAATTTCTTTTCCTTCTTCATTGCTCAGGAAAAGGAAAAGAATCAAGATGTCTGTCCCTAATTGCCAAGGCCTAGAACCCTTGCAGGAACCCTAAGCTCACTTACAGCAAAGAGTAGAGGTAACTTGTGTGACTTCAGGTTAAATGGAGAAGCTGGGGTCAGACAGACCAGGGAGGACATAAAGGTCATGAATAACACCCTTTTTCCCCACTCTTTCAGCATTCAATATTGTATTAAATTTTGGAATTGCTGTTACATATCCTACTCTGATGTCTCTTGGAATCGTCCTCAGTGTACCTGTGAATGCAGGTAAACCTCTATGGCTTTCTGCTTGTAAACATAAACATGCATGCATGTACAGGCATGTATATTCTTGCTGTGCCTGGTACAGAATGCATGTTTGACCTTCTGTCTAGAAAGAAAGCACTTGGGTAAAATGTTTGTTATATATGCAATATTTTCACCATGATGGGTTTATTTTTCACTTACCACACCAAGATATAGAAAATCTAAAACCATCCCATTTGTAACTGGTGTGAAATCAGAGATGAATATCATTAAGGTTAGTAATAAATGTAGAAAAATATATCGCAGGGGAAAAATTTAAGGTTTATAGTCTCTTTATAGGGGTGAGCTACACTGTTTCATGCTGTAAACACATTTACATCATAGCCTGAGCAAAACCTCATTCTCGGGCCTCCCAGGTGGCGCAGCGGTAGAGTGCTGGGTTGCGAAGCTGCCCGCGGGCTCTGCGGTGCCGGTTCAATCCCCAGCTGCTCCCCGGCCACCGGAGGAGGGTCCCACATGGCGCGCAGACCTCTCCTGCTGCCCGCTGCTCCCCTCAGCAGTGTCCTTCGGTCCTTCTGCCTGCTCTGCCCCTCGCTCTGGCTCTGGTGAATTCTCTCACCCTCCCGCGCTTCTGACTGTACCCAGTGCATGTATAAACAAAACAAACAAGCAAACAAATAAATAAAGAAAAGCATGCCTCTATTAAAAAAAAAAAAAAATCTAAAAAAAAAACCTCATTCTCCACCTCCCAGAAGAGAGAGCCCTCTGTTTCCAATGAGAACTCCCCTGCACATTCAGTTGACAGCTCTTTCAGAGCTTGTTGCCTGCCCCTCACCTTCCTTTTCCTGGCTCATTCTAGTATGCATTTTGGATTCCTCCCTCCCAGTCACCCTGTCCCATCCCTGCCCTTCTAGTAAAACCTGTTCTCAGCCAGAGGAGGGTTTGTGAATCACTGCTTTGCAGAGCAATCACTCCCTTAAACCTCCCCCCAAAGCCCTCTCCCAAGCCCTTCCCTTTCCAGGCTACTAGAGGACCAGTCTCCCAGGGAATGGCAAACCTTATCCATCCATTCAGTATGGTGTTAATGCTCCTGGAAGCAAAGGCACAGGGCACTCAACAACTTAAATCCTTTGCCATGATTTGGTGTCTCATCCCAGCACCACATCTGCCCACCTGGAGCACAGTTGGACCTGATTCATCACCTCTCTGGGCTTTGGTTTGTCTCCCCTAAAAGTGAAGGTGGTGCCAACTGTCTTTACCATGGTTGATATGAGAACCAAATAAAATAATCTCTGAGACAGCACTTCACAGTGCAGAAAGCTTCTGAGCTCCTGGAGAGCTGGTAAAAAAGGGTCTAGCCTCTCTGTCTTCAGACCCCACAGAGTTCTGGAAAATAACCTATAAACCTACTCTGCCTCTGTCTTATTATGTTTTTACAGTAACACAACATTCTTATTGTCAGACAGCATATTTCCAGTGTCTATTATATGGAAATTTACATTGACCATATCCCCTAACCAGGTGTTTGGGAAACTAATCGAAATCATTTCTTATTACTTACTGCAACATAAGAGGTTGAATAATGTGCCAAAGGAATCTCATTCAATTCTTGGAGAAATAAGAGCCTGGTGTTATCTGATGTGTCACAGGGGAACTATTGCTGGAATTTTAGTCTCTCTGCCTCTGTCTCTCTCTCTCCTCATGTGACTTGCTAATTGACTAACCCCATCTGTTGAATAATATGTTCTGCCAATATTAAAAAATCAAAGTATTTCTGAATTATAGTGGGATAAATGAGGCACTTTACTTCCCAAAAGGACAACTAACAAACTATTTTTCAGGTCTGAATTTTACCCCTCTTACTCCTTCTCTGTCAGCCCTCTAGATGAGGTGAAAGTAGGGGTGCAGGAAGGGGGGGAGACAGGAGGGAAGAATGACAGAGCCAAGCCACAGGCTGGGCAGCAGGACAACCCCATTTCAGGGAGAGGGGCATAGATGTCCAGCAAGTCAGTGTTCCAAAGCTGCACACACCCAAGTCAGCACATCCTCTTTCAGAAAAGATAAGCAATCCGGTTCTCTCTTCTATAGAAGCAGGCTCCAAATCTGCTGTGGTCAGTTTAGTTAAGAAAAGAGACAGTCAAGGAGAAGAGAAAACAAAGCATCCACAAGACTTTGGATCTTTTACTCTGATTTTTGTTAACTAACATGAACCCTGCTTCTCCTTGTTTTCCCTCACCTGCTGTGAGTTGTTTACCCCATGGGCCTTTCACTGTCAGAGATGATGAGATTTTAGAGCCTTGCACTAGGAATGCCCTGCAGCATAACAACAAATTTCTATTTATTATTTTTCTAAAAAGCAGCTCAAGCTTGGTGTTCAAAAGCTATACAAGATACATCTCAGAGACAGAGCAGGCTCAATTCCAGAACTCTGCAACAAAGTCACAGGAATTTTTTGGTTTCCCAGTACATAGAAAAGTTAATTTTATTCTATACTGTAGCATATTAAATGAACCAAAGCTTATCTAAAAATACTATATATGGGCCTTAATTCAATATAACAGTGAGACATGAAGTGAGACAGGCTATTGGGAAAATGGCACCAATTGACTTGTTTCATGCAGGGATGCCATGAACCTTCAATTTGCAAAAATTGCAGTGTCTGAAATGCAATAAAATGAGGTATGCATGTACTAGGAAACAATGTTTTTAAATCATAAAAATAAATTATATCATTGTGGAAAATGCAGACTCTACAAAATATATGAAGAAAGTAATATTTTCATGCTTCTGCTACCCAGAGGTAGCCATAATTAAACTGTGTGTGTGTGTGTGTAGACATAGATGAAGGGCAGTTGGAGATTTTATATGGGAGGGATGTGTATATATATATATATATATGTGTGTGTGTGTGTGTGTGTGTGTACATGTATACACACATGTGTGGTATGTATATAGATGGATATATACATATATGTGTGTGTATAAAACTGCCCCTCATGTTTTATCTTTCATGCAAATCAAAGAAAGTGAATGCAATTGCAAGGCCTCATACCAGAGAGATTTTATAAAATTCAGGGTGATTTACTCAAGACAATCTCTGCCCATCTGGAACAAAACAGAGGGGGATCCTGTGGTTGAGGGAAGCCAGGCTCCTGCCAGACAGAAAGGGATGCTCACAGCTTTGCTCCTAAGAAGGATGCACACCTTTTGCCCTTTGCCCAGGGCATGACTTGTCCCTCAGTAACCCAAGCTCTCTGTCCTGTGCAGTGGTGGATCACTACACCAGTAAGATTGTCTTCAACGGAGTCCGAGTCATTGCCATCATCATCATCGGCTTGGGCTTCCTCCTCCTCCTCCTTCCTGAGGAATGGGACGTCTGGCTGATTAAGCTGCTCACCCGCCTCAAAGTAAGGAAGAAGGAGGAGGCAGCTGAAGGTGGTGCGGATCTGGGTTCAGGACCTCAGAACAAGAACAGAAGAGCTCGCCCTTCCTTTGCCCGCTGATGTCCGCTCTCTAGAACTCTGCGGTGAATGCTCATGTTAAAGATTTGGAGGTCTATTCCTGACAGGGGAACCTCAGTTTGATAAGGTGTACATACCTGTACAGTAGGTAATCTGCGGTAAGTTATATGGTATTTATTGGCATGTCCAATTTGCTTGCACTTTTTTCACATCAGACCTTTCACTTAAGGGTACCAATTCAAGAGGAAAGAGAAAAGAAGAATCTCTCAGCTCTTTTTAAATGAATGTAAAGCAGGTTAAAATTATCCTTGCATAGATTGTTTTGGATGACAGACATTCTTGACAAAGCAGGGCAAATGTTTTGAATCTTAGCAACTGAAAATTACATTGCACACTGTGATTATTTTTCAGCTATGGTAGGTCATATTTTGTTTTATACCAGAGCTGTACTCTTAATTTTAAGGAATCTCACTGAACCAAAAGATAACTGTAAGTTAATTTGGGTGGGTGGGTGGATGGATGGATGGGTGGATGGATGGATGGATGGGATGTGAAGAGGTGAAATTGAAAAGAATAATGGACATCTAAAACCATCTGCTATGACAAATCTGGGGGTGGCAATTGGGGGACAGGCCTGAGCCAGGTAACAGAGGGGGAAAGATTAAGTCCAAGCCCCAAATGGCTTGCTCTTACGTATGTCTCTGTAAGATCATGCAAGAGAAATTACAGTGCCTTCTACAGAATTTTTGTCTTTACTTATGTGAAGCGAGGTGACATTATAAGTCACTGGCGCCGTCTTATAATTTAGATGTAGAAACCTTTAGAAAAAAATAAAATTATATATGTGTGTGTGTGTGTATGAATAAAAACGACAAAGTGATGACCAGCGTAACAGAACACGGCTGGCAGTGTGCAGCACGCATATGAGGTAGACTATGCAGAAGGTGAATTGCTGGTTGCTTTTACTTCATGACCAAGACTGAACATTATTTACTGAATCTGTAAAACTTTTTATGAAACTTTTAAAGCACCAGGCTGTTTACTTACACAATTTAGGTCTGCCAGAAAATTCTATCTGTGATAGATCTGTAAAGAGGGGGAAGGGGGTTAGAGTTTACTATTTTTGAAGTTTACATTGTTACATATGAAATGGAAACATTATTTTGAAATGTTGTCATAACCCAATGGTGCACTCTGTAACCATGGAGTCTTTTGTTTCATAGGGGAAAGGGGCATTCATGACCTGAACTTTTTAGCAAATTATTATTCTCAGTTTCCATTACCTGTTTGGCCAAACAGATTAATAAACTATTTCAAAAAGAATCATTCAGTGCTGTCTTGGTGACACTTTACTTTCCCACCACACTAGTTCTGGGTTCATAGAGATCTCCGTCTTCTCCTTCCCACCTTATACTTTACTTCCAGAAAGCCCCACCTTCCTGCAACTTCAAGACAGGTAAACCCATCCAGCCCCCTGGAGGAAAGAAAATTCTTATTGCAGCTATAGAGTTGACTTTCACAAAATAGAAATGCAAACAATCATCCTGGACTCTCCCCTATCCCCCAGGTGTCTGTCCTTTGCTCAGCTCTGGGTATTGTTTCCCTTTCTTGTTCTTACTGGTTCCTTACCTCAGCTTACACTAGTTTCTCATAACTGCCTCAAAGTGGCAGCCCAGGTTACTACATGGATAGGATCTTCCAGCTCAAGTCCCACATCTGACTTCTGTCTTGGTTGTGCTAACCTTATACTAGCTCTCTAGAACATTTGATCTCCCCAGCTTCAGTGTCTACATCACTGTTCATAACCCCTGGTCACAGCAGCCTGGAAGTCCAACGTCTCTCATTCTGTTGCTACAAAGAGCCAGGGTCTCTGAGATGGGATGTGAGCAGAGAGAAGATAAAGAGCCTCTTTGACACTTTGTTCTGTCACCCACACCTAGAGCATCTATAAACCAGGCAATGCTTGGAGGTCAGATCTTGAGCATCTAGCAGTTGGTCACAAAGAACTCCATAACCAATGAATTCAGTATATAATGTGAGCCCAACTCAGCCCCTGTTGTAGAGCATGGGGCAACAGGACCCTGGACCAGTAACCTCCACTACTCTGAGCTCCAAACCTCTCCAGGGTTACCCCCAGCAAGCCAAACTATCAGCCATAATGTGAAAATGTTGGATAACCCCCCACACAACAGAGTTTCCTTATTCTCCCAGTGAATATAAAAGACTATGAAGATCCAAGAGAATTTAAAGCAGCAGTATTCCCAGTAGCCAAGGGGTGGAAACAAGCAAGTGTCCATCAATGGACAAATGGATATACAAAATGGGGGTCTACACATACAGAATAATGGAATATTATTCTGCCTTAAAAGTAAGGAAATTCTGACACATGCTACAATATGGATGGACCTTGAAGACATTATGGTATGTGATATAAGCTAGTCACAAAGTACAAATATTTTATGATTTCACTTATGTGAGACAACTGGATGAATCAATTTCATAGAGACAGAAAGTAGAGTAATGGTCAAGAGGGGCATGGAATGAGGAATTATTTTTGAATGGGTACAGAGTTTCGGTTTCATAGCATGAAGTTGTTGTGATAGATGGTAGTGATGGTTGCAAAACATTGAATATACGTAATGTCACTGAAATGTGCACTTAAAATGATTAAAATGGTAAAGTTTATGTTGTATCATTTCACCACAATTAAAAAAAAAGATTAAAAAGAGTAAGGTATATGAAATAAAAAGATTAAAACTCTCAGGAAAGATTAATGCTTCATTTAGGACATTATAAACATGAGTGTGAAGAGGGTTGTCGGGGGTGGGGGGGATTTAAGAAAGTTCTTTCCAGAAAGCATACAAATCGCTCCCAAGATGATGTCAAAGACTGAGACAAGCTATGGCAAAGCTGGCCGGGATCCATGAACAGAAAATCCCAGCGAGGAGTTCCTCCTGGTGCAACCATTGGGTTGCTTGGGGTCCCTGCTCTGTCTAGGGAATTGTCTGCCCTCTAGAGGCCCGTCTAAAATAGCAAAGGATTTCACTTTTAGATATGAAAGGAAAGCCTAAGGTAAAAGACTGGCCTCTGCTGTCACTGAAAAAGTTTAAAGGCTCTCAGCAGTCTCCAATCCTTCCCCTTTTTCAGAACGTGGTCATGTGGAGCCAGACGGCAGGAAGTAACCAGCTGCTCCCTTGTCCCCACATGAGAGCTGTCTCTAAGAACCCACACCTGCTGTGCAAAGACAGCTCTTGCTTTTCCTAGGCCTTCAAGGAGAGAGGAAATCGTGATCAGAAACCTACCAAAATCGTGATCAGACACCTACCACCCTATAGAACAGGTGTGTTTCCAATCTAGCCAAGGACGCACAACAGAGTTCTTTATTGTCAATTTTGAAAATAAATGATTCTAAAATTAGAATGTGGTCACTGCAATTCTGTGAATATGCTAAAATTCAATGAATTGTCCACCTAACATGGATGAATTTATGTTGTTTGAGTTATATCTCAGTAAAGCATTTTGATAAATAAATAGATAGTGGCCACCCAAAATGATTTAAAATTCCTTCCCCAGGGCCTCCCCGGTGGCGCAGCGGTTGAGTGCTGGGTTGCGAAGCTGCCCGCAGCCTCTGCAGTGCTGGTTCGATCCCCGGCTGCTCCCCGGCCACCGGAGGAGGGTCCCACATGGCGCGCAGACCTCTCCTGGCGCCCGCTGCTCCCCTCAGCAGTGTACTTCGGTCCTTCTGCCAGCTCTGCTCCCCGCTCTGGCTCTGGTGAATTCTCTCACCCTCCCGCACTTCTGACTGTACCCAGTGCTTGTATAAATATAAATAAATAAACAAATAAATAAAAAATATTAAAAAAATAAAATAAAATTCCTTCCCCAAAATCTCACAATCAGAGAGGACACTTGTTGGGTAGCTGGCTTGGTTTTGACAGGGCAGCATCTGGTCCCCATTTAAAATAGCACCTTACTATTGTGGCAGAAGCTGAAGAGAACAGATTCTCCTTCCTAGACCCACCACAGTTGGGAGAAGAGAGGAGGGTGTGGCCTGCACTGGGCCAGTGGGCTGCAGTCTCCAAGACTTTGGCTCTGCAGGATCAAAATAAGGGTAGTGGGAATTTTACAGGGATTATAACCAAGATGAAAATGGATACATTGTACAAAAATGAAAAATTATATAAAAATATATAAAAAAATAAATAATAAAATTATTTTGGGGCAGATCTCCCCCACTAGGCTTGAAATTCTCTTAGTTGTCACATCGTACTCACCAACAAACATATACTGAAGATATGTACAATGAATAAAGAAATTTATTAACATTTGAGAAAAAAAAAAAAGACTTTGGGCCTCCCTTGTGGCGTAGGGGTTAAGACGCAACCTATGAAGCTTCTACAGCCTCTGCAGCACGATTTCCATCCTGGGCCAGCCAGGGAGCAACCCACATGGTTCAGCAGACCTCTCCTGACTCTCCTGCTGCTCCCCTCAGCAGTGTATTTCAGTGCATCTGCCTGTTCTGTTCCCCACTCTGTCTCTGGTGAATCCTCTCACCCCCCACACCTCTGGCCTGTACCCCAGCTCCTGTATGCGTAAATAAATCTTTAAAAAAAAAAAAAAAAACTTTGGCTTTGAAGCCCGGTTGCCCAACCACACAGAGCTTCCCAGGAAGGGCTGCTGATCAGCCAGTTCCTGAGGCCCCTGCCTTGGATCCCTCGGCCTCCCATCTGGGAGGTTCATGTCCTTTTCCAAATAGATCTTCCAACTCCCACGATGCAAGTAACCTTCCCGTCAACATTCTTTTGAATGGAGACAAAATGCCAGTTCTATTGCTCGAACCCAAGAACACTGAACAATATGTGGGTGAAAACTGGAATGTTCAAAGAAGGGTGAATTTATGCTCGTTGGGGGTGTGATAGATTGTTATTACTTTCTTTGACTTCTGCTTCCTGCATTCACTGTTGCCTCACTTGCACTAAAGACAAAGAACAATTGATAAATACATCAAATCATCTATTTGATAGATAATAAGGAGCATTTCAAGGTTTTTCACAGGGCTTAAAAATACGTTCAAAGAAATTTAAAAAAAAACATTACTTGTACATATTTTTTTCATGGAATTCAATGTTGTCAAATTCTTGAATTAAAATTGTGGTAAACTTGAGCTCAGGTAAAATTTCACTAAATTATTCCCCAAAATGGAGTTAACTGAATCATAGGAAATGAGATTTTATGTAATGGGACTGCATGAATTGCAGCTCATAAAAGAACATTATGAGTATTTTCTTACTGAAGAAACAATAATCCATTTTCTATAGAAAATTTAAAAGTGCCCATAAAGCCGCAGCCCAGAAATAACTGCAACTGCACTCATAGCATCAGCAGCAAAGGCCTGTGTGAGATGTGAGGACACTCGGCAGGAACTCCATGCCTGGGCATCTCACTGAGAACTTGAGGGAGCTCTCAGGCACTTGCTCCTTGAGGGTGACATGAGGCTAGAAGAAGCTACAAATATCTGCTTAGCTTTTGATCTGTTTTTATATCTCTATGAAAGAGACCCTGAAAAGAGGCTTTATGTTACGAGAAAAAAAAAAAATGAGAAGGGATTTAAAACCCTCTGAATGAAATGTAAGGAAAACAGAAGAACAGCTGGCCACCTAATCAGTTCAATTTGGAATCTATTCTGTACTTATAATGTGGGGGGGCCTCAGAGGCTAGAGAGCAACAATAGTGTGGCATCATTGTCCACTAGGACCCGGTTTATGCCCACCTACAGCAGTGTGTGTGAGGGCAGAAGTGGCACTGCAGAGCATTAGCTGCCATCACAAACACACCTGTTGAATGATCCAAGCTTTTTTGCATCAAAAACAGATGACCCTAAGGCCTCCCTGGTGGCCTAGGGGTTAAGTCTCAGCACCATCACTGCTATGGCCTGAGTTCAATCCCTGGCCAGGGAACTACACCACACACAGCACAGCAGACCTCTCTGGTTGCACCCGCTGCTCCCCTCAGCAGTGTATTTCAGTAAATCTACACTCTGTCTCTGGTGAATCCTCTCACCCCACACACACACCTCTGGCCTACACCCCAGTTCTTCTATGCAAAAAAAGAGGGAGGAAAGGAGGGAGGGAGGACAGTCAACCTGATCAACCTGAAGCTCTCTCCAGAGCAGTGAATCTGGGACTCAGACCCCTTGCACTTGGCTCTTCCTCATCTAAGTGTAGCTCATCATTGACAGGTATCAGGAAACTGGCCCTTTCCATGAGCCCCCAGGACAGTTTCCATCTTCCAAGCAGGAATTTGGGTATAAACTAAGAAAAGCTATTGCTCTATCACTAGTGTTCTTTTTTTACCTCACACCTATTTATCTGAGATTAGAGTCTGATATTTTTATGGCCTTTACCACACTCTTCTGGCACCTTCACTTGTAGGAACTGCAAACTCAACTACATCAACTAGATGTATGTAAATATTCTTATTCTCCCTGTTCTGATTTCATCCCTGTGGTGAGGAAATTGCATTTATGGCATACTTTCCTTTATAGTCTGGAATGTGTAGAGCAGACAGCCTGTGGGGATGCTGTCTAGCACTTGTCAAGAATTTTGCAAATATCTGTTTTGTAGATGGCCCTGCTGAATGATATTGTACCAGATGTTGGATTTCCTCTACAACCCAGTGTGTGTGTGTGTGTGTGTGTGTGCATTCACACACACATTCACACCAGAACAATGGACTTTTAATTAACATGTCTTTCCAACTAATTAGCTATTTCTATTTTCAAATTTTGTTTAAATAAATTATCCATGCAAACTAATCACCACATAATAATCACTACCTTTTAAAAATCATGTTTTGAGTTATATATATATAGTTATATATAGTTATATATATAGTGATATGTATATATATGTGTGTGTGTGTGTGTGTGTGTGTGTATATATATATATATATATATATATATATATATATATATATACTCATCCAGCTACAACAAGGCAACTTTCTTCAACCCTTTACTGCAAGCAGTTACCATTTAGGGTGGCTCTAGTCTTTTTCCCAAAATCTCAAATTTTTCAAAATCAATTTGTACCATTAGTGCCAATTTTCAGTCCAAGACATTTAGACATTTAGCCACCTTCAAATTGGGCTCATCTGAGGGCATTCTTACATCACAGTTTTTACATATTATTTTTTAATCTAAGATTTTCATATAACATCCTATGTATATTTTTATCTGAGAGAAGGTGCTGAGCTATAGTTAGCAATCACAGCTACCTTTTCAAATTCTGTCAGATCCTTTGTTCTTCCTTGCTAATGAACATTTAGTAAAATGAAATTCTAGTGAATTCTAGGTGTTATCTATTTAGAGAAAAAAAAATTAAAGATTTATTTATTTGTTTTACACAAGAACCAGGGTACAGGCCAGATTGCGGGAGGGTGCGAGGATTCACCAGAGACAGAGCGGGGAGCAGAACAGGCAGACTGACAAAATACACTGCTGAGGGGAGCGGGGGATGGCAGGAGAGGTCTGCTCGCCATGTGGGACCCTCACTGGCGACCGGGGATCAAACCGGCGCTGCAGAGGCTGTGGACAGCTTCACAGCATGGCTCTCAACCGCATGCACCACCAGGGGAGGCCCTCTAGGTGTTATCTATTACAGAGTATTTTGTTTAATGTTTTCTAAGAACTTAAGAAAGCTACCCATGTTCTGCCATCCTTTTCCCTATAGGACAAATGCTATGAGAATTTTAGATGCCATGAGATCACTTAAAGAAATATTTGACAAGGATTCTGAGCACAAGATGAATGAAAAGATTTTAGCAGGAGGGCCTCCCCGGTGGTGCAGTGGGTTGAGCGCAGTGCTATGAAGCTGTCCGCAGCCTCTGTGGTGCAGGTTCAATTCCTGGCTGGCCAGGGAGATACCAACATGGCAGGGCAGACCTCTCCTGTCTTGCCCACTGCTCCCCTCAGCAGTGCTTTCAGTCCATCTACCTGTTTTGCTCTCCACTCTGTCTCTGGTGAATCCTCTCACCCTCCCGCGCCTCTCACCTGTACCCCAGTTCTTGTATAAATAAAAATAAATCTTAAAAAAAAGAAAAAGAAAAGATTTGAGGGTAGACACAGTACAAGGGGCATTTACTTCTTAAAGGTCAATTGCTATAATAAATCAAAATACATAGACTGCAGTGAAATCCGCCCCCATCCCCGCAGGCCCCTGTAGGTTAATGAGGATCTGTGTATGAAAGCGACTTACAATATGCAGAATGTCCTGTGGCTCTGTTGAGTAATAATTAAGGGGCATGCCCAGGGCCACGTGGCTGGGAGAAGCAGAGAAGACTGCTGTATGTCCATGTCCCTGTTGTTTGTGGGAGACTTTACAAAGGAAAAGTTTCTGAGGACAAGCTCTTCTGCTTAGTGATTTTTGTTTAGGGCCTCCTTGAAGCATGGCAAAATAGAAATGTCTCCTGGGACTTTGAAAGATGTCTGTTAGCATAAAGCCTGTTAGCATAAAGCCTTTAGTATGAATGCCACTATGCCCTTGTATTCCTTTCTAGTGTTATTTTCTAACTGAAGCGGATGGTAGATTTTTTTGCTACCCCAGCAAAATTATAGGGCTACTACTCTGTGACCTCTTTTGTCAGACACTTCTCTACTGTCTTTCACTGGTTCTGCTGGTCCTTCTCGGTCCCTTCAAATCTCTATCCTTTCCTTTACTGACTCTCTGCTTCTGCTCCCTTGAACTATAATAGCTCCCTTTGAATGCAACTAACACCACAGCCACCATGTGAAATGTTAACAAGAATCAATATTTATGTACCAATTTACAATTTACCAAGCATTTTTCTTGAGGGCATATATCTCACCAGGAATAGTCCCCACTGCTCCCCAGGACCTCACTGACTGACCACTTACTGTCTATGGGATATGCCCACTTGTTCATATTGTTGAATTTTGAGTTGACAAATAATGTACTCAATCTACCTTTCACTCGAACACTCAGAAATAAAGGTTTGATGATCCTTTCATTATCCCTGTATTGCCTATGAATGAAGGGTTCATACTTTTTTTGTTTAGAAGACTGAATTTGCAGCACGAAAAATGTATTATTTAGTTTTATACCACAATGGATTTAGCACACACTGATACCTGCTTAACCATTCATCCAACCAGTCATTTGACTCTCTTTCCCTTGTCTCATAGTATTTGTCTTTAAGTTCCTAAAAGCAGAAATCTCTCAAGATTCAGGTGCAAAGGTACAGCAGAATAGAGTAGTGGTTAATAACACTGGAATTTTGGAGGCAGATAGAACTGGATTCAAATCCTGGTTCTACCATCTATAGTTTTGTGACCTTAAGCAAGTCACTTGCCATGACCAAATCTGTTTTCTCACCTGTAAAATGAGACTAAAATTATTGTCTACTTACAAGATAGTCAAGGTAAAACAAAATAACACATATAAAAGTTTAGTGCTATCTCTGGACATAAATAGATAGTAAAGGATAGCATTAGTGTCATCATCATTAAGAGCATGGCAGGTCTTCCAAGCTTGAGCAATCACTCATCCCTTTCCATCCAAGGTCACCTCTTCTCTCACTTTCATTCAGTTTTGTGTCTGTAATTTTTACCTTCTTGAAAATCATTTTATTGTATGTGTGTGCACATCAAATATATACCTCATCTTATCCAGTCATCCATTAATGGACACTTAGATTGTCTCCATATCTTGGCTATAATAAATAATGCTGCAATAAGCATGGGGTTGCTTATCTCTTCAAGGCAGTTATTTCTTTTCCTTTAGATATATATCCAGAAGTGGAATTGCTGGATCAATTGTAGTTATAGTTTTAATTTTTTAAGACAGCTCCAAAATATTTTCCATGGTGACTGCACAATTTATATCCCCAGATTTACTGCATTTTAATGGCATTTAAAGCAACATTTTTAAATTTGAAGATTTCATATAACAATATGGATTTCTGATTTTTCTTGAATGACTTTTCTCTCAAGAGGAGTTTTCAGCAGAAGTAGGCCTGCATTTCACAGCAAAAATCAGCTATATCCAGTTATGGCCATACCATTCAGCCAGATCATTCATAAGTATCTGCATGTGTATTTGCACTAGCCTTTACTCATGTGTGATACCTGCCTAGGTTCTGTGGACCTTTAAGATTACCATTCATGCTGTATTGAATTTTAAGACACAAGTTTGTAAGACAGATAGACCAGTAGATACAAATGGATGTATATACTGACACATATATACACACTAAATAAATACCTATGAAAGAAGTTAAGACTGAAGAGATATGTAGAGACCCATCTTTTTCTGACTGATACATAACTATGTCCAATTTGAGTTTATGCTAAACACTCAGTAGAGGAGTGTCCCTTCTCACAGAGTACCATGATGGAACTCTAGAAGGAAGCAGGCAACAGACATCTGCCTAAATATTTCACAAAGAGCAGATTTGGGGTGATTACTAACAGCAAACAATCAATGATGACATTTTAGTTCCCTGACCAAGGTCTGGCAGGAAGAATTCAGTGTGAATTTCTGATGAAAAGGCAGCAAGCAGGAGACTCAAAACCAAAAATAGAAACTCTTCTAACTTTTATGGTAACTCAGAAGTATATATCATATAGATGATTTCATTATTATTATAATCAATAATGAATGTTTTCAGGAAACTGTGTGTTTCCAAACAACTCAAACATAGGGAATCCTAACACTCTTTTAGGCTGTTGCTAGGTTATTTTATTCTTCATTTATGATAATCAATTCTAAAACTTCTGTGTATATAAATGAACATGTTAAGGACTCAAGATATTTACTCTTTCATCTATACTAATCTGCCACTCTCGTATATGAATCTGGGAATTGTTTTAAATATCTAAGATTAAAAACTAGAAACTAAAGTGAACAAATTTTTAATTAAAAAATAAAATAGGGCCTCCCTGGTGGCACAAGGGGTTAAGTCTCAGTGCTATTAAGCTATCACCAGCTACTGCAGCACCAGTTCAATCCCCAGCCAAGGAACTGACCCACATGGCACAGCAGGCCTCTCCTTTCTCATCCACTACTCCCTTCAGCAGTGTATTTCAGTAGATCCACCTGTTCTGCTCCCCACTCTGTCCCTGGTGAATACTCTCACCCCTCCCCCCCACCGCAACTATGGCCTAAACCCTATATCTTGTATGTGTAAAATAGATCTTTATTAAAAAAAATAAAATACAGTGATCTCATCATCATTTATGATGTATTGCTGAATGCATTACTTTTGACAATCTTCTAATTAAATTCAACATTCAATACAGGTTCAGCTTTACAGCAACAAGAAATTGCAGCCATTGATTCATGTGGCTAGCCTTTTCAGCCCAGTCTATACCAGATCTCTAAGCACCACTCTGAGTGGGGGAGTAGAAAAGATTCTTTACATCTGCTTTGTGTATATTTCTATATTCATTAGCTTACCACCACCTTGGTCATTGGCAAACCCTGATTGAGTCATTCTTTTGAGGATAGTACATCATCTTCAAAAGGCCCTTTTTTTTTTTGAGATTCAAGATCAGTATCTATAAAGAGTCATCTATTGAATTCATATCACTCGTTAATTTATTTAACCAGAATTAACAGTAAATACTAGTCAGTAAGCCACCTAACATCCCTGAGAGAATGAGACATAGGGCAGCTAGACTTTTTACTTAGCTATTGCTAAAATAATGCTGGATAAAAAAAATCACCTTGCATTCAATGGCTTGTACAAGCAAGTGTTTCTTCATGTTTACTGGCCAATGGTCATAGTCAGAGGTCACTGCAGTTTGCTTGACTTAGACTTGACTCAGTTGAGCAGCTCTGCTACAGAGGAGAATTTTTCTGAGAGTGGGGTTCAGGTCTGTTCCACATATGATTTTTCTATAGCCCAGGCTGAAAAAGCAACAATTATAGGAGATGCTTTTTCTTATGATGGGTCACTGAACACAAGATCATTTGAAGCCTTCCTGCACATTATAGCCAGTCAGATGCTATTGATCAATACAAGTCATGTGATTAATCTGAAAATCAGTGACCCAAGTGGATGGGATAGTGAGTGAATATTTGCTGACCAAAACACTACTATATAACAGTTTCAAGTTAGGAAAGGAGAAAGAAAAGTACTGAAGATGGATCCTGAACTCATGATGCATGGAAGGTTAGCCCCAGAAGAATTCTGAGTAGCTGAGGGGTAGCAGAAATAAATTCATCCAAAGTTCAGTATTAAATAGTGATACAACTACTACAAAAACCAAGCTCTTTTTTGATGTTATTAATTACTCCATCCACAAATTTGGCTTTAAAGACCATTGATAGTCAAGAGTCCAAGGTTTGTAGTTCTATCTCTGACATCACTTGTAAATTTCAAAATTAAGTACCTAAAAGCCTCATAACTACCACAAGATAAGTGTCTCATACTAATATATCCAAAACCAAACTTTTGATCTCTCCCTAATTCTATGATTCCCATATCTTCCCCATTTTAGAAAATGCAACTCTATCGATCTAGTTTCTCAGTCCAAAAATCTTAACAGTAACAACAGTAGGTTTTTTTTTTTTATTTTTAGTGTCCTAATATTTAAGCACATCAAGGAGTTTTTTTTTAAAGACTAGGGAGAAAAGTCCTCTTTTAATTGAAACTTCTTTGAAAATAGGAGAAAAAGAGGTGAAGAAAAGGGATGGGAAAACAGAATACTATCTTGCACATGGTGGAGGCAGGAAACTAGAGATCTTCAACATGTCGCTCCAACTTATGACAGCCTTTGATGCCATGATATGAAATGTTTATTTGTAAAGAAAATGCTTTATTTAGACACATGTCTATGCAAATACTGTCTCAATAGGCTACTCTTTGATTCCTTCTGGAAGACATCCCTGTTTGAGAAGATAAAACAAAATATAAGTTTCTTTCGCATTAGAAAATTAAAATAATAGAATTTTAGTACTTCTGGGAATTAAATTCTGTGAAGACCTACCAGTTTGCCTTAGATTTTATTATCTAAATGATCATATGACATACATCTTGGAGTCAATTTTCTTTTCCATGCAATAGAATAAATGAGAATATTTTTTAAATGGAATCAGTTAGTGAACAGTTCTTATACCATGATGGATATATTTTGTAATTTAAACATTTTTCTATTTTGATATATTTATATGACACATAGCAGGTAAACTTAACTTTCATTAAGCTCTATGAATATTTTGTAGGGCGTTATATTTACAGAAGACTTTTCATATTCATTACTACACTTAATGTGCACAACAATCCTGTGAGGTGCTAATTTTACTCTGACTTGAAAGATGAGGTTCCAGAGATATTAAATAATTTGCTCAAGGTACAAAGCTGGCACAAAACACAGCCAAGATGCAAACCCAAGATGAGAAGTTCTTCAGACTCTATTTCTCCCTCCCATGCTGACTTTTAACATTTCCCATATAAATAGAGGTTAACCTGTGGTCACACAGGTCGCCTTAAAGGAAAGTTCCAAGGTTACACTCTTTACTACACTTGATCTTAGCCAAAAGGCCAAGAAGCGATCCAAGGTTACACTCTTTAATCAAAAGAAAAAAAAAAAAAAAAAAGGAGGGAGGAGGGGAAGATGGAATCAGAGGAAGCACCTTGCTTCACTCCAGGAAAAATAATCTAAAGTAGTCTAGAGGAGCACTAGAGTCAAAGGATCCCACAGTTTAAAGTGAAACTAGAGCACCACTGAAGACCAATACTGATGACACAGGACAGAAGAGACACCAAGGAAATTCATCTCTAAACAACAAAACATGGGTGGCAAGAGATGCCTGCTGGAATGAAAATCACAGTTCAAACCCATGCTTCCATGATCTGGTGGTCTCAAGGAGGGAAGAGCTGCTTAGTGTGAGTTTAACATTAGGGAGATATATGCAAAAGTACTGGAGTAAACCAGGTGGACACAGAGGCCCCAGTGAATAAAACAAAGCATAGAAAGGTCTGACACCCTCACCCACCTCCCTCAGGGTTTGAGCTGATAAAGTGAAACTGCAGTTGAAAGGCTTCTGAGAACCTTGCCCACAAACTACAAAGACACAGGTCTAAAACCTAGAGAGGATGGTTAGCAGGTACAACCTACACAAGGTAGCACCCAACACATACCATATTCACTAATGTCAGACCCCACCAGGTCCCTCCACCACCCCCAGAAAAGGCAGCTACAGATTAGTTCTTCTTGACATACAGTGCCATCTACTGGAATGATGGAAACTCCGCACCATTAAGATATGAACACATAGGAACTTAAAAAATATAATATGGGGAGATGGTAAAATGTAACAAATGGTAATTTGAGTCCTCAATGTTATATTTCACCATAGAGATAGAAAAATATCTCCAAATGGTAATTTGAGTCCTCAATGTCATACTTCACCATAGAGAAAGAGCAAGCAACCACAAAGACAAAGATCTTTCATGTTATCAGATATAAAGTTCAAAATTGCCATGATAAATAACTTCAAAGAAATGGAAGAAAACAGAAAATCATATCATTGTTATAAAAAAACTCTCAAAAACAAATAAAAGTCCTGATAAATAAAATTAATGAACAGAAGATTGAAATTGAAGCTTTAAATAAGAAAATAACAGAGATATCAGATGTAAAAAAAAAAAGCAGAGATAAAAGTTCAGAAGAAAGCTATGGAAGTAGAACAAACGGAAGATAAAATCAGTGATCTCAAGATGACAATGCACAAAGAATCTAGGTGAAAAAGGAGAAATATGAAGGAGAAAAAAATGAAGAAACACTTTAAGAATTATCTGTCTCCACCAGGACAGGCAATATAGGATAATGAATATCCCAAAAGGGGAGGAGAAAGAAGGAAACAAAGAACTTATTTAAAGAAATAATTGGAAAACTTCCCAAGACTGGAGAAGGAACTAAATATTCAAGCCCATGACACTAAAACATACATAGTAACCTATGTGTAATGAGACAAACACCAAGACACATAGTAGTAAAACGTCCAAAAGTTCAAGACAAAGAAAAACTATTAAAGTTGACTAGGGGAATGAAGCAGATAACCTATAGATGAACCCTGAGCAGACTTACATTTAACTTCTCTGAGGAAACACTATAGGTATGGAGAGAATGGAATGAAGTGATCAAAATATTTAATGATTAAAAACTACAAGCACAGGATACTCTAAGGTTCTTTTTCAGATATGAGGAGAAAATGAAGATATTCTCAGACAAGCAGAAGATAAAGGACTTTGCAAACATGAGAACTTCCAAGAATTGGTAAACTACTGCATAGTTCTACATTCAATCAGACTTGAACTAAATGATACCACAGTGACTATAAAGGCAAAGAAACAGAACTTCAGTTAGCTCAATTTTGTCATGGTTCTATGTAATGCGTCTGTGTAATCATTTGAACTTCTTTTTTTAAAGAAGATTTATTTATGCATACAAGAGCTGGGGTACCGGCTAGAAATGTGGGGGGTGAGAGGATTCACCAAACAGCCAGTGGGGAACAGAACAGGCAGATTGAGTGAAATACACTGTTGAGGAAAGCAGTGGGCGAGACAGGAGAGGTCTGCTGCACCATGTGGGTTGCTCCCTGGCTGGCCTGTGATTGAACTTGCGCTGCAGAGGCTTCAGATTGCTTCATAATGCGGTGCTTAACTCCTTACACCACCAGGGAGGCCCCTCATTTGAACTTATGTTTAAACAAAGAAATTTTTAAGGTACAATAGTTTTATTTGGATAAATACAAATTTTAGTTTGCATATAAAATTTTAGTTCACATAAAGTCTTTTATTGATTAGGGATATAATACATATAAGAAAATTATAAGTAATTACATGCCAATAATTTTTACAATTTAAATGAAATGGACAAATTCCTTGAAGGACACAAAGAATAAAGCTCACCTAAGAAGAAATAAGTGACCTAAGTAATACTTCATCTATGAAAGAAATTAAATTTGTAGCTAAAATCCTGCCCACAGAGAAAATTCCAGATGATCTCACTAGTAAACTCTATCAAATATTTAAGAAAGAATACCTACTCTAAACAAACTCTTCTAGAAATGTGAAAAGAAGGAATAATTCCCAGCTTATAATGAGGCTACCATTATCCCAATACCAACCTAGACAAAGACATTACAACAGAAGAAACCACAAAACAATAACCCTCATGAAAATAGATGCAAAAGATTCTTCTTTATCAAACTAGATCCAACGTTATTTTCTTAAAGATGACATGGCCTGATTAATGGGATTTATCTCAGGAATGCAATGTTGATTTAACATTGGAAAAAGTCAAAGTAATTTACCCTCTTTAAATTGCCAGATTTACAGGGAAATGCAAATCAAAACTACAATGAGATACCACCAGTGAGAATGACTCATATTAAAAAAACTAACAACAACAAATATTGGCGAGGATGTGGAGAAAAAGGAACTCTCCTGCACTGCTGGTGGGAGTGCAAACTGGTCCAACCACTATAGAGAGCTGTGTGGAGATTCCTCAACCTACTAAAGATAGAGCTTCCATATGATCCAGCAATTCCACTCCTAGGTATTTACCCAAAGGACACAGAAACATTAATTCCAAAGGGCACCTGTACCCCTATGTTTATAGCAGCACTATTTACAATAGCTAAGCTATGGAAGCAACCCAAATGCCCAAATATAGATGACTGGATCAAGAAGATGTGGTACATATATACCATGGAATATTACTCAGCATTCAAAAAGGATAGACACATGCAATTTGCAGCAACATGGATGGCACTGGAAGGGATCATGCTCAGTGAAATAAGCCAAAAAGAAAAAGAAAAATACCAGATGGTCTCACTCATAGCAGGAATCTAGAAAACTTAAATAAGGGACCAGGAAAATGAATAACTATAAGAAAGTGAAAATCAAAATCAAAAAACTATGAACCAGAGACACTTTTTTGGGGGTGGGGGGCAGGAGGGGAGGGATTGGGGTCAGAATGGGGGGTTGCAATTGTATGGGGAATATAAAAATAAAATTTATTATAAAAAAAATAATTTGCATCAGATATCCTCATGGAATATCCCTTATTATAAAAATAAATAAAACATTGATATACATATAAAAAAAAAAAAACAACTATGAACCAGAGACACACTGAGGCGGGGTGGGGGGAGGTGGGGAATGGAGGGATTGGAGTCAAAATAAGGGGGCTGCAATTGTATGGGGAAATATAAAAATAAAATTAAATAAATAAATAAATTGCCAGATTTAAAGAGAAATCATGTGATCACTTCAATAGACACAGAAAAAAAATTTGATAAAAATCAATATCTCTTTCTAATAAAATCTCCCAGAAGTAGAACTATAAGGACAAACCTGAAAAAGGCATCTATAAGAAGTACAATAACATCTACAAAAAATCTACAAAACCCATTTAAAAACCTATAGTTATGAAGACTGAATACTTTCCAACAAAGATCAAGAACAATGAAAGGATAACTTAATGTCTGTCATAGGAGGTTTTTAGCTAGTGCAATAAGCCAGGAAAAGAAATAAAAAGCATGAAAACTGAAAAAAAAAGTAAAAATGTCTATTTTCAGATGACTTGATTATGTAGAAAATATGATGAAATCAATAAGAAACAGCAATTCCTATATAAAGTCTTACCATCTTCCAAACAATCCTATTTAAAATATTTTTGCTAAATGCCTAGTCATCCAAAGTAAAGGCTACATTTTAGATATGGCTATATGACTAATATTTGACCTGTGAGTAAAAGTATTCTTTTGTTGGGCCTCCCTGGTGGCACAAGAGGTTAGGCACAGCACTGTGAAGCTATCCGCAGTCTCTGCAACACGAGTTCAAATCCCTGGCCAGGGCGCTATCCACACGGCACAGCATACCTCTCTTGTCTCGCCAGCTGCTCCCCTCAGCAGTGTATTTCAGTCAGTCTGCCTGTTCTGTTCCCCACTCTGTCTCTGGTGAATCCTCTCACCCCTCTGGCCTGTACCCCAGTTCTTGCATGTATAAATAAATCTTTAAAAATATTATTTTTATTATTTTTAAAAAGTATTCTTTTTTTTTACTTATAAGAATTTTCCTTAAAAAATGACTGGTGTTCACCATAAGACAATCACTGGGACAACGGGGTCTGATAAGCTCCTTTCATGGAGCAGAGCCTCTACACCAACAATGGACAGCCTACCTCCAGACTTCTGCAAAAAAGATTTAAATACCTACCTTGCTGAAGGAGTAACTTTAGGTCTTTTTTAGGCACAGCTGAAAAAAAATTGAAAAGAATCAATCAACTCTTCCTGAAAGAAACAAAATAAGAAGAGAAGGAATATAAGAAAAAGAAAGAAAATTAGTGGTTGCCTCCAGTAAATCCAACATTCACTAACAGAAAAGAGGAGAGGAAATTTCACAGAACCAAAGGACATGAGACTATAAATTGAAAAGATTCAACAAGTTTTTTAGCAAAAGGCATGAAAGAGATTCACCCAAAGCATGTTACTATAAAAATTCAGGACACCAGAGAAGAGCCTTAAAACTTCCAAAGAGCAAATATAGACAACTTACCTAAATTTTTAGCAATAAGATTTGCTTTGTATTTCTCAATAGTGGTATAAGAAACCAGGAGATGATGAATCAAATGCCTTTAAATTTCTGAGAGACAATTCTTTTTCACTTAAAATTCTAGAGCTAATTAAACTATCAATCAAATGTGAGGGCAGAATAAAGACATTTTCAGATACACAATGAAAATGCATATCTCTATATACTCTTCCTTCAGAAGACACAGAGAATACTTTACCTCAAATAAATAAGCAATTAACAAGAAAGATGACACAGGAGAGAGGATCTCTAAAAGAAACAGAAGTCTCACCATAAAATTTGAGCAGAGAACAACCAATACATACAGAAGAAAGAAATAGTTACAAGGAAATAAACCAAAACAACTGTTAATATGCATATGGCAGAAACTTTGGAACTTTAAGGAAAAAGTAACAACAGACACACAGAAATTTAGACCCTCAAAAAAAAGCTATTATCTAAGCTTTGGAAACAACCCAAATGCCCAAAAATAGATGACTGGATCAAGAAGATATGGTAATATACACAATGGAATATTACTCAGCAATCAAAAAGATAAACACATGCCGTTTGCAGCAACATGGATGAAGCTGGAAGGGATCATGCTCAGCGAAATAAGCCAGAAAGAAAAAGAAAAATACCGGATGGTCTCACTCATAGCAGGAATCCAGAAAACCTAAATAAGGGATCAGGAAAAAGGACAACAATAAGAAAGAAAAATCAAAATCAACAAACAACTATGAACCAGAGACACACTGGGGGGGGCAGGGAAAGGAGGGATTGGGGTCAAAATAAGGGGGCTGCAATTGTATGGGTAATATAAAAATAAAATTTAAAAAAATAAAATAAAATAAACTACCACTTAAAAAAAAGTTATTATCAATTCCCAATAAAAAGGAAGGAGAATAAAAGAAAATAAATAGAGGGGACCTCCCAGGTGGCATAGGGGTTAAGTCTCTGCGCTATGACTTTTATCATGTTATCACTGCTGAAGCCTGAGTCCAGCCTGAATTTGGCCTGAGTTCTATCCCCGGTCAGGGAGCTAGCCCACATATGTTGCAACAGACCTCTCCTGTCTATCACTGCTTCCCTTAGCAGTGTATTTCAGTATATCTACCTGTTCTGTTCCCCACTCTGTCTCTGGTGAATCCTGTTATCCTCCACATCTCTGGACTACACCCCACTTCTTCTATGCATAAATAAATAAATCTTTAAAAAAAAGAAAATATGTGAATAGTATATTTCTTGACTCAGCAACTAACAAGGGTGGTATATAAATAGAAATGTAAATGCTATTAATCTAACAAAAATTATAATAAAATTAAGTTACGGGGATGAAGGGAAATTAAATTGGGATGGTAAGGAAGAGGGAATTATAGAGGCTAAAAGAATGTTTGTATGAGCTTTCTAGCCAAGTTGCCTTACTTCAAATCCAGCTCACTTCTCACTCATGTATGATCTTAGATAATACTAATTTTTTTTGTACATGAGTTTATTGATCTTTAAAATAAAGATAATTCTACTCAGCTATTATAAGGATAACATAAAAGAGTGAACATGTAATGTTCTGATAAAAATGTTCAATACAAATTGAATACTCAATAAATTTTTATTATGTTAACATACTGTTGTTAATATGGTGGGAAGTCAATATATATTCTGTAAATTTGACAAGTTACAATGCCAGTATAAAGTGCAATTTAAAAATGTGGAGATAAATGGATAGAAGACCTAAAAAAGACACTTTTTTAAAGAAGACATACAGATGGTCAACAGGCACATGAAGAAGTTCTCATCTTGACTTACTATCAAAGAAAGGTAAATAAAAACCACGAAGTGATACCGTCTCACACCTGTAAAAATATCCCATATTAAAAAGACCAGAAACAAATGTTGATAAGGATATAGAGAATAAGGAACACTTGTACACTACTGGTGAAATTGTACACTACAGGTGAAAATGTAGACTGGGCCCACCCTACGGAAAACGGTATGGAGGGCTCTCAAAATATTAAAGACGGATCTACTATATGACCCAGCAATTTTGCTCCCAGATATCCATCCAAAAAATATAGAAACACTAATTTGAAAGGATATATATGCTCCTATTTCATTACAGCACTACTTATAACTTTAAGTAATAATAGCCAAGTTATGGAAACAACCTAAGTGTCCAATGACAGATGAGTGGATTAAGGAGATATGGGATATACATAATGAAATACTACTCAGATATTTAAAAAACAACCATGAAATCTTGCCACAAGGGATAACATGGACAGAACTGGAAGGGGTTATGCTAAATAAGGTCAGAGGGAGGAAGACAAATACTAGAAGATTTTGCTCATGCAGAACAGGAAAATAAGCAAAGAAACAGCAAACCAAAACAGATCATTGGAATCTGACTGCAGAACTGAGGCTACCAGAGAGGCCTGTGTAAGAGCAAAGGGGAGAGGGTTATTGTGCTTTGGTGGTGGATGTGGTATGATAACATACATTGGGAGAGATATAAACCTAAACCGCTGAACATACGGTGTTGTAAAGCAACATTACCTCAATAAGAAAAAAGTTTTTAAAAAAGTACTGTACCTAATTCTAAATAATGAAAGTTTTATCCTATTTTATTTATGGTTTTAAAATTTAGATTTAGGGCCTCCCTGGTGGCGCAGGCGGTTGAGCGCCACACTGTGAAGTTGTCCCCAGCCTCTGCAGCGCTGGTTCGATCCCGGCCAGCCGGTGAGAATCCCACATGGTGTGGCAGACCTCTCCTGCTGCTCCCCTCAGCAGTGTATTTCAGTCAGTCTGCCTGTTCTGTTGCCTGCTCTGTCTCTGGTGAATCCTCTCACCTTCCTGCGCATCTGGTCTGTACCCCTGTTCTTGTATAAGTAAATAAATCTTTAAAAAAAAAAAAAATAAAATTTAGATTTAGAGGACCTCTCTTATGGCCTAGGGGTTACGTCTCAACACAATCACCTAGGGCCTGAGTTCAATCCCTGGGTAGGGAGCTAACCCACATATGGCACAGCAGACCTCTCCTGTCTCACCCACTGCTCCCCTTACCAGTGTATTTCAGTAAATCTGCCTGCTCTGCTTCCCACTCTGTGTCTGGTGAACCCTTTCACCACCCACACCTCTGGCTTATACCTCAGTTCTTCTACACAAAAATAAATAAATAAAATCTCTAAGAAAAATAAAATTTACATTTAGAATTATCCATTTGAGGTAATTTTCATAAAAGTATGAAGTTTAACTTGAGCTTTTTCTTTTATTTTCAACCTATGGAGACCCAATTCTTTTTTTTTTTTTTTTTTTTTTTTTATAAATTTTATTGTTATATTCCCCATACAATTGCAGCCCCCCATTCTGACCCCAATCCCTCCCCTTCCGCCCCCGCCCCCCTAAAAGTGTCTCTGGTTCATAGTTTTTGTTGATTTTGATTTTCACTTTCTTATAGTTATTCATTTTCCTGGTCCCTTATTTAAGTTTTCTAGATTCCTGCTATGAGTGAGACCATCCGGTATTTTTCTTTTTCTTTTTGGCTTATTTCGCTGAGCATGATCCCTTCCAGCGCCATCCATGTTGCAGCAAATTGCATGTGTTTATCTTTTTTGAATGCTGAGTAATATTCCATGGTATATATGTACCACATCTTCTTGATCCAGTCATCTATTTTTGGGCATTTGGGTTGTTTCCAAAGCTTAGCTATTGTAAACAGTGCTGCTATAAACATAGGGGTGCAGGTGTTCTTTGGAATTGATGTTTCTGTGTCCTTTGGGTAAATACCTAGGAGTGGAATTGCTGGGTCATATGGAAGCTCTATGTTTAGTAGGTCCAGAAATCTCCACACAGCTTTCCACAGTGGTTGGACCAGTTTGCACTCCCACCAACAGTGCAGAAGAGTTCCTTTTTCTCCACACCCTCGCCAACATTTGTTGTTGCTAGTTTTTTTAATATGTGCCATTCTCACTGGTATAAGATGGTATCTCATGGTAGTTTTGATTTGCATTTCCCTGATGACAAGTGATGTTGAACATTTTTTCATATGCCTGTTGGCCATTTGCATTTCCTCTTCAGAGAAGTTTCTTTTAAGCTCTTCTGCCCATTTTTTGACTGGATTATTTTCTTTGTTGTTGTTGAGACTCATCAGCTCTTTGCAGATTTTTGTGATCAGTCCTTTATCATTAGTGTTGGGTGCAAAAATGTTCTCCCAGTTGGTGGGGTTTCTCTTTGTTTTTGTTATTGTCTCTTTTGCTGTGCAAAAGCTCTTTAATTTGATATAGTCCCAGCTGTTTATCTTTGCCTTCACTATCACAGCTTTGGGTGATGTGTCTGTAAAGATGTCTTTGATGTGCAAATCACGTAGTGTTTCGCCTATATTTCCTTCTATATATTTTATGGTTTCAGGTCTTATGTCTAGTTCTTTAATCCATTTTGAGTTGATTTTTGTGTATGGTGTGAGGTGGTGGTCAAGCTTCATTCTTTTGCATGTAGCGACCCAGTTTTCCCAGCACCATTTATTGAACAAACTTTCTTTGCTCCAATGCATAGTCTTTGCTCCTTTGTCAAAGATTAGTTGACCATAAACCTGTGGGTTTATTTCTGGATTTTCTATTCGATTCCATTGGTGGAGACCCAATTCTTAAAAACAAATATCCCTCCTTCCTTGAATTGCTTTTGTACCTTTGTGGAAAGTCATTTGGTCATACTTGTTTGGGTCTATTCTGGACTCCATTCTGTTCTATTTATTTATGTGTCTTTCCATGCAGATATATGGCCAAAGTGACACTATCTTGATTATATGATCAATCTTAAAACCAGGCAATATGATTCCACCAACCTTACTCTTCCTTTTCAAAATTGTTTTATTTATTTCATGTTCCCAGCTTTTTCATATAAAATTTTAAAAAATAGTGTATTGGCTAAATCAGATGAAAGGTGTAAATTGCATAGTGAAGGATAGAGTTGGACTTTCACTCATGAACTTAATAAAGTATACACAAATGCTGACTTACACTGACGTACACCTGAAACTTATATAAAGCTATAATGCAATGTTACTTCAACAAAAGGAAAGATTTGATTTCAATAGAAACTATTTACTGGTAATCAAATGGTATGTACAGATATTGAATTATAATGCATTATAATTCATTATAATGAATTAAAATTATAATGCTGTATACCTGAAACTTATGTCATAAACCAATGTTACCTCAATACAAATTTATTTTTTAAATTATTTTAAAATACAAATATGGAAGATGTGGGGGTGAGGGGTAAAGCAGGACTGTAGGCTTTCGTTTGAACAGTTTGAATCTCTTTGATTTACAGGAAAAAAATAAAGCTTTATGTTCAGACAACTATGATAAAAGTAAAAACTTAATACCAAACAAGGACAAATGCACCTGTCTGCTGAAAGGTAGTTGAATTGAGCCTTAAACAGTTCTTCCTACTGTCTTCACACAATGATAGTCTCTCTACAACCCTAGTTCACTTCTCCACCATTAAGCCTCATCATCTTTGCTTACTCTAAGGCTTGTTGCTTACACATAGTTTACATAGCCACACACAAAAGATAACTACCAAGTTAACATGCCTTCTTCACAAGGACTCACACAAGCTAGTGTTTCCCATTTTCTATAATATATTTGAGGGGTTCAAATCCTGGATCCACCACTTACTATCTACACAACTCTGGGCAAATAGTTTACCTCCCTTTGCTAATTTGCTGTGAATTGTACCAAGTCTGCAAGGAAGTCTAGAGGTGATGACTCTTGTGAATTAGCTTCTAAGAAATACTCATCAATGAAATGGTCAGCAAAAGTTTTAGTGCACAGTAATTCTCTGAATACCCCCTGAACAGGGAGCACTCTGTTCTGAGAACTCTTTTGTAAAACAGAAAGCATATTCTGAAACAGAGTCTCCCCACCCAGTCCTTTATTACACTCTAGCTCATGTGCTTAGAAAATCACAGTTGATAGTCATGGTATGGATCTATTATGATTCTCATGGGCAATTGGTAAGAAAAATTTCATAACTCATCACACTTAATGCAAACATGTGACATAATTAGGAAACAAATCTTTCTTTATAAGAAAATACATCTGGGCATGGAAACTGGCATCTGAAGGAAAGGATACAGCATATTAGCTTTTACAAGGATTTGCATATCTAAAGGTGGTTTTCTGGCAAATGTAATCACACTATTAGCAGATACGAACATAAAAGGCTAGTCATGACCAGCAAGAAACTTTCAGTTAGCAATAACTATTTGGTATTCCTTAGATGATGCTCTTTCATACCATTAAAATTCAAGGCATTTCTCTGATACAGACCCACAGGTTTCCATGGAAACCTTCTCTATTACCTAGGCGACTAAGGGCTCATGCTGGCATTGTTAGATTGTTTTAAATTTTTCAGAAAATTCAGGTCTACTTAGATTAAAAAAATCATCCTTCTTGGCTTAGTTAAAACCCTATTTCACTATATTCCTGTGTCATAAAATTTTTTATTTAATCTCAATAAATACAAACACAAGTGAAAGTTCTAATTAATCATATGAATGCTACAACTCTTTATATTAACCAGATAGATATTAATGGGTTTATAGTTATCTGAAGGATCTACTTGAGAAAATTCATACTTTCCCTGGTTTTTGATCAACTCCAGGATTGGAACTGACATTCGAGTGTCTGGGACAGAAAAGCTGTTGCAGCTTAAAGGAATGCAAAGTAAGTGGCAATAGCCTCATCTCACAGGGTCAGTAAAAGATTTAAGTAAGTAAATAAATTTAAGTCATGTGTATTGACAGAAGCAATCAATTCTATCTGCTATTACAGTTGAGAACTATGGACTCGATGCTATAATACCCAGGTATTATGTGGTTGGACAAGCATAACTCAATTTGAGTGATCATCAGCCTGGAAGAAGGTCATGTTTCAGGGTTTTGACTAAGGCTTTGACTTTTGCAGCTTTGACATTTTTGTAACCAAATTAGAGAAGCATATTCAAGAATGCCGATCAAACCTGCAGGGAGTCTGCTTATAGTTTTAATGATAGACTCAAGAGCAAAAGGATTTCAACAGACTAGGATTATGGACTGAAATAAAACAAGGTACTATCCATGCTTCTTTCCTGCTTAATCACCTTTAGTGGCTTTCTGTTGCTGTCCAGTAAATGCCCTGAAGTCTCATCATGGCACTATAGATCCTCACACTGGAACTGAACCTGCAATCTGCTTTTCTCTTTTATCACTTCCCTACATATGTCCATCAATTTATTTGATTTATTTACACTCCCCAGATTTTGTTCCTAACATTCTGCCTCTTGTCTTCCCATCTGAACTGCCCATCATCTGTTTCTGAAGTCTATTCATCCTACTAGATACAGTTAAAAAAAAAAGTGATTTCCTTCATGAAATATTCCCTACTTGCCCCAGATCAAAACAATACAAAATATGCTCCTGGGAGTTGACTGTTTCATACTGTCCTACATTCAAGGTCTTAGTCACCTTGATCAGTTCCCTTATTAATTTCTAAGTTTCTTAAAAACAGGAACTATTTCAAGCATGCAGATTCCATTTTCTAAACAAATGAAATTTATTTTTATGGAACAAAGAAATAAATAAGTGTGAAATCCTGTTTGTATACCAAATAACATCAGTAGAATAGGATAGAATGAATACCTAACTAGATGACTATAAAAGAATAAGGCAACTATGTGGGTAGTAAAAACTAATGAGAACCTGAAGACACTATTCAGATGAGAGAATTCTGAGTTACCAGATGTGGGTAATTATCATGCTCTGTAAGCTCTGATTATCGAATGCTTAAAGAATTGCCATTTGGTATGCCTTATACACTTTTTCTTAATAGCAGGACATGATGTACCAAATAAAAGGTACTTTTGTATATAATAGGGGATACACTTCTATATACTGCCATATGTAAAAGTGAGCTTTTGGTGGGAAAGAGCTTCATCTTCAGGGTAGTGAATTCTTACTTACCTTGCAATCCACAGCATATTCTTCACCCTGGAACCCGATTAAATTTGTACACTCTCAGACCTACAGGAACTAAGAAGCTTGAATTTTATGTCTCTGGCTATGGCTGAAAGGTGACAGAATGGTGAAAAAGGAGTAGGTTTATCTTATGGTGGGAAATAAAAATGTTGGTGACTATGAAGGACAGCTGAGAACCATGAATCCTGAAGGGAGCAAAGGAGAGATGATCACCACAGGGAATATGCTGAAAACCTGTGGGTCAGGCCAAGCATCAAGAGAGAAGTGATCAATGGACAAAGGGAAGAGGCATCACAGCCCCGTCACTGAAGGATCAGAGGGTCAAGTGGGAGATGCATCTATGTTTGTGTCGTGTGTGTTTTCTGTAATCATTTGTTTTGTTCCACCTTCTTGAGATTTTTTTTTTTTTAAGTAAGAAAAGCCCTTCCAATTCCCAGCCCTGCATGTACAGAGCCTAGAAGTGGCCACTCCATCCTAAGTGAAAACCTAAAAAGACTGCAAATCCATAGTCCTTCTGTGATCTGTGAGTGAGGTAAAGGCACAGAGCAAACCACAGCCCAGAGACTGGAGACAGACAAACCAATACAGAGAAAACTTACCAGAGTGGAGACAAACAAATGGAAACCGCCAGGGGCCCAGTGTGGAGCAGGAAAACAGGAGCTGTGACTGACAGATTGCTGGAGGCTCAGTGTGGGTACTTCTGAGAGTTAAAAAAAACTCCAGAGGACATAATCATGGCCAGGTCTCCACGATGTTGTGAAATTTACCTCTACGATCTCAACCAGGTCTGGCAGATAGGAGAGAAGAAACTTTTGAGCACTCTGTTTTTAATGAGGACTGCCCTCAGGAGAAACTAATTAACCATAACTTAACTGACCTGGGAGAGGATAATCTCTAAATCCAATCAGCTCCAGCCTTCCATGTGGGAAAAGGGAAATACCCAACTCCAATCCATGCTTGTCATCTTCACCAATCTATGAGGAAAGGAAAAAAAACTAAGATTTATTTTGGAAGTTTACAATATAGAGGCAAGGCTCACTGAAAGAAACCTGCTCATAGGACTATGGATTGCTCTCCCGCCCCCTCATACCACATCACAACATTAGTAAAGGCCTATACAGAGCAGTACCTTTTATTTGGAATATTATGCTATAAGGAAAAATTCCATAAGGCATATCAAAAGCCAAAAAAATGTAACTTGAAGAGACAGAATAAACCTTGGAACCAGGCCTGGCAGGGTTGTTGGAATTATCAAATTGGGAACTTATAATAATTGATTAATATGATAAAATCGCAATGGATAAAGCAGACAACATGGCAGAAAACATAGGCAATGCAAGCAGAGAGATGAAAATCCTAAGAAAAAACCAAAATAAATGTTAGAGATAAAAATACTAAAACAGAAATGAAGAAGACCTTTGGTGGACTTAGTAGACTAGACACAGCTGCGGAAAGAATCTTTGAGCAGGCAAATATAGTAATAGAAACCTCCAAAATTGAAAATCAAATAGAAGACTGAAGGAAAATGAGCAAAATAGCAAAAGATGGCAGGATATTTATAAAAGGTGTAACATATTGAAGGGTAAGGTAAAAGTATTAGGCTTTTCTGCCCTCCCGCCATTGGGATAGAAAACGGAATCCTGCGGTCCTGAATGCATGCCTGATGGCGGGCACCTGGAATAGGGTGTGGGCATATGTAGATGGGATTCACCTGGGCTAAGACTGGGTTTTTAAGGGTGGTGTCACAGGGACGCCAGGAGAAGAAGAGAAGCAGAGAAGCAGAACCACGAGAGCAGCAGAGACCACCAGAGAGCCCAGATAGAGTAAAGACTTGCTGGGGACTGGGAGGTTGGCGGGCCTCCCAGCCCCCCAACCCCCCAGCCTGCCATATGCCTGGTAAATCCCAATAAAAGCTTGCAAAAGCCACTGAGGGCTCCAGGACTCTGACTCCTCCCTTACCTTTGTCTGCCGGGATCATAGAAAACCTGCACTGTGGCCCATTCCAGCTCCATACACACACACACACACACACACATATACATACATACATATATATACACATATATATACATATATATACACACATATACATATATATATAAGGAATACAAAGGGAGAAGAAAGGAAAAGAAGACACATTTGAAATAATTACTGAGAATTTCCCCCAAATTGATGTCAGAGGCCAAACCAAAGCCCAGAGAACACGAAACAGAATAAATACCAACAAGCATAAATTTAAAAAAAAAAAAGGCACCTAGGCATATAATTTTATTTTTTCTTTTTTTTAAAAAAAGATTTATTTATTTATACAAGCACTGGGTACAGTCAGAAGCACGAGAGGGTGAGAGAATTCACCAGAGCCAGAAACAGAACAGGCAGACTGACGAAATACACTGCTGAGGGGAGCAGCGGGCTCAGCAGGAAAGGTCTGTCGAGCCATGTGGGACCCTCGTCAGTGGTCGGGGATCGAACCAGCGCTGCAGAGGCTGCAGGCAGCTTCACAACCCAGTGTTCAACCACTGCGCCACCCGGGGAGGCCCTAGGCATATAATTTTCAAAAGACATTACAGAAAATCAAAGATAAAGGAAAAAAAAAAGCCTAGAGAAAAAAAAAATAAACACCTTACAATCAACTCAGAAACTATGAAGACAAGAGAGGAAGGGAAATATTAACAGTGTTAAGAGAGAGAAAAAAAAACAAAACACCAATTTAAAACTGCTCCACAAAATTTTCTTTCAAAAATGAAGAAACAGGGCCTCCCCAGTGGCGCAGCGTTTGAGCGCTGGGTTGCAAAGCTGCCCGCGGCCTCAGCGACGCCGGTTCGATCCCCCGCTGTTCCCTGGCCACACTGGAGGAGGGTCCCACAGGGCACACAGACCTCTCCTGCCGCCCACTGCTCCCCTCAGCAGTGTACTTAGTCAGTCTTCCTGTTCTGCTTTCCCCTCTGGCTCTGGTGAATTCTCTCACCCTCCCACACTTCTGACTGTACCCAGTGCATGTATAAACAAAACAAACAAACAAACAAACAAATAAATAAAACATGCTTCTATTTAAAAAAAAAAAATGAAGAAACAAGCAAAAAAAAAAAATTGAGGTAATTTTTGCCAGTAGCTCCACCTGGCAAGAAATGTTAAAGGAAGAACTTTAGAGAGAAGGAAAATAAGTCAGACACTTGGATCTACATAAAAGAAGGACATCAAAAAAGAAATAAGTAAAGGTAGAATAAAACTTATTTTTCTTATTCTTAATTGATATATCATAAGTTTGTTTCAAATAATACCAACAACAATGTACTTGATTATGTATGCTTTCGTATATATATATATATATATATATATAATATATATGTTTATGTATAAATGAAATGCGTGACAGAAGTGATACAAGGAATGGGGGAATGTAGGGTAAATGAAAATTATCAAGATTTTCTGCTCGCCCATGTTAGTATTAATGATAGGCACCTGTGGGCTGGCACGTGTGTCTGATGTCGGACACCCAGAGTAGGGTGTGGGCATGTGTAAGTGGGTGCGCCTGGGCTGAGAGACTGTGCTTCTAAGTGTGGCACCACAGATGCCACGAGAGCAAGAGAGGGAGAAAGAGCAACAAAAGAGAAGCAGAGACCACAAGAGAACGCCAAAGACTCCAGCAAGAGTGAGGATTTGGGGGGGGGGGGTGCCTGCTGTGTGTCTAGTTGTCGCACTACAAATGATGTAAAAGCCTGAAAAGCCACTGAGGGCTCCAGGACTCTCCTTTACCCGTCTGCCACAGATATCCTGCTCTGTACCTTGCTGGCATTACAGGGGAGAATTACAATAATTTTATTAGTAAGGTACTCACACTACATATGAGGTGATATAGTAGTATTTGTAGATGGTTGGAGAGTTGTAAACGTATATTGCAAACTCTAGAACAATACCTAAAAAACAAAACAAAACAAAAGAATAATATGCTTAGAAGAGAAAAATAATCAAAAAATATTCATTAAAACTACAAAAGGCAAAAATGAAAAAGCCAAAAGTAGGGACAAAGACCAAGGGCAACAAATAGAAAATAGCAACAAATACAGTAGAAATTAATCCAATTATTTCAATAAACACTTTGAATGACTGGTCTAAATGCACCAATAGAGAGTCAGAGATTGTCAGAGTAGTTGAAAAAACATGACTAACTCTGTTCTCTATAAGAAACACACTTTAGGGCCTCCACGGTGGCGCAGCGGTTGAGCGCTGGGTTGCGAAAGAAGCTGCCCGCAGCCTATGCGGCGCGGGTTCGATCCCAGGCTGCTCCTTGGCCACCAGAGGAGGGTCCCACATGGCGCGCAGACCTCTCCTGCCGCCCGCTGCTCCCCTCAGCAGTATACTTTCATCCTTCTGCCTGCTCTGCTCCCCGCTCTGGCTCTGGTGAATTCTCTCACCCTCCCGCGCTTCTGACTGTGCCCAGTGCATGTATAAACAAAACAAACAAACAAATAAATAAATAAAACATGCCTCTATAAAAAAAAAAAAAAGAAACACACTTTAAATATAAAGGCATGTATAGATTAAAACACATGATAAATAGATAAAGATACCATGTTAGCAGTAGTTAAAAGAAAGCAATAGTAGCTATACTAATTCAGACAGAGCAGACTTAAAGGAAAGTTATCAGGGATAAGGGAGGATATTACATAATGATAAAGGGATCAATTCTTCCAGAAGACATAACAGTCCTTAATGTGTATGCACCTAATAATAGCATCAAATTTCAGAGGCAAAAACTGATAGAACTGCAAGAAGGAATAAATGAGTATACTATTATAATTGAAGAATTTAATATTCCTGCTCACAGAAATAGACAGATCTAGCAGGCAGAAAATCATTAAGGACATAATTGAATTCAACAATATCATCAATCAACTTGATATTACTGACATCTATAGACTACTACATCCAACAATACCAGAATACACATTCTTTTCAAGATCATATGAAATTAATATTCACCACAGTATACCACATTCTGGATTATAAAACATCTTTAATAAATTTAATAATAAATAAATTGTAAACAATAAATAGTATAATATCTGCTCTTGTAACACGGTGGAGTAAAACTAGAAATCAATACCAGGAAAATCACAAAATACATAAAAGTTAAACAATACACTTCAAAATAATACATGGATTAAGTAAGAAATTGTAAGAAAAGTTACAAGTATTTTTTAGCTAATTGAAAATATAACTAACCAAAATTTATAGGATGCAGCAAAAGTGCTTAGAGGGGAAATATCATAATTGAATACATATATCAGAAAAGGAAGATCTAAAAATCAATGACCTGTTTTGAACTTCAGAAGCTAAAAAAGAACAAATTAAATCCGAAGTAAGCAGAAGAAAATAAAAAATAAGATGTAGAGCAGACATCAGTGAAGTTGAAAGCAGGAAACCAATAGAGAATATCAACAAAAAGCAAAAGCTGAGTATTTTTAAAGATCAATGAAATCAATAAGCCTCTAATTAGACAAACAAAAAAGAAAACAGAGAACACACAATTACCAAATAACAGAAGTAAGATAAGGGTCATTGCTACATATCTCATGAAATTAAAAGAACAACAAAAGAATACCTTGAACAATTCTATGCCCACAAATTTGGCAACCTAGATGAAATAGAACAATTACTTCAAAGACAATTCATCAAAACTCACACAAGAAGAAATAGGCAATCTGAATCCTATACCTATTAAAGAAATTGAATCAATAATTAATAACCTTCCAAAACAGAAAACACAAGGCCCAGATGGGTTCACTAGTGAATTCTACCAAACATTTATCAAAGAAATGCTACCAATTTCTATCATCTCTTTTGGAAATATACTCAGAAATTGCCTAAAATGAAAAATCACATGATCTATCAGTAAATGCAGAAAAAGCATTTGACAAAATCTAACACCCATTTTTGGTTTTTGTTTTCTTTTTTATTTTTTTTTAAGATTTATGCATTTATGCATATAAGAACTGGGGTACAGGCCAGAGGTGTGGGGGGGGGGGTGAGAGGATTCATCAGAGACAGTGGGGAACAGAACAGGCAGACTGATGAAATACATTGCTGAGGGAAGCAGCAGGTGAGACAGGAGGGGTCTGTTGTGCCATGTGAGTAGCTCACTGGCGGGCTGGGGTTTGAACTCCTGCAGCAGTGGCTGCAGATTGCCTCATAGGTCTGTGTCTTAACCCCTTGAGCCACCAGGGAGGCTCCTAATACTCATTTTTGATAAAAATTCTCATAAACTAAATAGTTGAACTTTCTCAACTGATAAAACAACCAAAAAACATACAACTAATATAATACTTAAATGCTAAAGAAACTTAAATATTTGCCACCAAGATCAGGTACAAAGCAAAAATGTCACCTCTAATCACTTCTTTTCAATGTTGTAATGGAAGTCCTTGCTACAGAAATAAGCTAGAAAAGGAAATAAAAGTTAAACAGATTTGATGGAAGACATAAAATCCATCTTTGTTCACATATGATAATCTAACAGAAATTTTTTAAAAAATTAACCAAGAAATCCTCATGAAACTAATGAGAATAGCAAGGTTGAAGAATCCATGGTTAATTTATGAAAGTTAGTTGCTTTGTTATTGTGGAAAGTTAGTTTCACAATAAGCAAGTGGAATTTGAGTAAAAAACACGATTTACATTGGTGTTATTTACAATGGTGCTATTTACATTAGCACCATTCCCACCAAGCAAAATAGTTAGATGTAAATGTAATGAAATATGGATAAGATCTCTATGAGGAAAACTATAAAACTCAGATACATGAAATGAAAGAACTAAATAAAGGGAGATATTGTTGATATTTATGGATAGTAAGATTCAATAGTGTCAAGATGACAATTTTTCCCAACTTGATCTATAGATACAATCCAATTACAATAAAAATCCTTTAACCTTTACAAAGTATATTATCTGGTAAAACTTGAATAAATAGGAGTTGGGAGAATATCCTAATAGGAATATTGTGTTTTATAGTTGATATGTGGGAGCAATTCATGTGCCGCCTTTTAGAATCTTGACTGTCAGCAAAAGTGGAGTTAACAGAAACAAGTGAGCAGATATGACATCTAGGCCAACCAGTATGAGTGTAAAGCTGTAGGAGAGGATGCTGGCAGAACTCAGCCAGTGCAAGATGGGAAGGGAAGAGTCCCCCAACTCTGGTAGCTGAGCTGCCCTTTTGGTAGAAAAGTATGTGCCAGCTTCATGGAAGAGATAGCTGACCTTAAGATTAGCTCCCATTGCTTGTATTCCATACTGTCTGAGTAACCTGATAATAACCTAGTTTTCCTTGTACTGCCTCTAGAAAAAAATGAGCTGTTTCTGCTGACAGAGGTCATTCAGTATACATGGTGAAAGTTAAAAATATTCCTAAAAAATATAAAAAACTGCTGGTTTATATTGTGAAAAATCCCAGCAATTTGCATTATGTATATTGAAAAACTGATTTTATAGTGTACATGGAGAGTAAAAAGACCCAGAATACCAACAAAATTTTGGAGAACAAAATTGGAGAGCGGACATTGCCCAACTTCAAGACTTGTAAGAGACTGTGGTAACAATGAAAAAATAGGAAAATAGATCAATAGAAAGCCCTCAAATAGATTTATTTATAGAAATAATTAAACTGATCTTTCACAAAGGAGCAAAGACAACACAATGGAACAAACATAATCTCTTCAACAAATTGTACAGAAACAACTGGACATCTATATGCAAAAACATGAATGTAGATATAGACCTTATACCAATCATAAAAAACTTAAAATGGATCATAGATAAAAATATAAAACACAAAAAGTATAAAACTTATGGGGCAGGGCAGGAATACTGAGTCTAGATAACAGATGAAGTTTCATTTATAGAAAGAAACTAGGCAAATAAAAGCTGCAATTTAAAACATACACAGGGGAAGGTCTTATCAAGAATAGGAGCCATTTCCCTCTAAATAGCTGCAGAGAAATCCTGAGCTATAATTAAAACATGAAGGGGGCAGTGCTGGGCATTACTTAGGCATACAGCTAGATCAGGAGAAGACAGGCAGCTGCAGCATGTAATCCTGGGGTTAAATCCTAGAATGCTTGATTACCACAAGGATTATCCTGCCTGGGAAGGTTTGTTTGAATATTTGAGCATGTTTTTGAGATGGTAAGGAGAACCCAGCTAAGATGAGAGAACTCTGGGCTCCCTAGACCCATAAAGGAATTGATGCAAGTGATTCTTGTGTATGGTGATTTTCTCTGAAGAGAAAGTCCTGAGATAAGACTCCTACCTAGTCAGTCTGGGAAAGACCCCAAAATAAGGAAGGCAATCACCCACACATCCCACACAGTTATAAATCCTTTCTTTCCCCTCACTTAAAAGAAATAGGTCACCAACTAAAACATAATGGAACAATGAAAAATACGAACAGATAAACTATAAGATTCACCAAGAATATAAGTAAAATCAACTCTGTGAATGAAGATATGAAATACCAAATCAAAAGTGTTACAGACTCACTTCCATGAAGGGGAGGTGTCCATTTTCCTCACCCCACCCCCCCCACTTAAACGCAGCTGCCTTGGACAACAGGTCCCAGTGTGCCATGAACTAGTTCTTCTGAGTGGGGATGCTATTGGGAACCAGGGATGGAGTTCAGTGGCCAGGTGAAATTACATAACCTGTAAGGCAGGTGGGATTGGGGGCTTTTGTTTTTCTGACTTTCACTTGTACCCAAGGACTTAGAGAAGATATGGAAGGAGACACAGAGAGGAAAGGCACATTGAGATACTAGGAAAAGCCATGTGGTTAAGAGACACATGGAGAGGATCCTCCTAGTCCTTGGCAGAGACAATGGCAGCCATTATCTTGATTTGCACTTGATTTTTACATTTTCTTTTTCTCCTTTTGTTCCAGCTTTCGGGGACCTGTCTCACCCCTAAGGTACCAGAAGATACCTTAGATTTGTGGCAAGCTTTTAGGTCTCAGTGGCCCTACTTCAGGCCAACCCTGTTTGTGGATTTGTCCATGAGGGGATGGGCAATTTGTGGGGAAGAGGTTTATTGGGAAACTATTATTAGGAATATCCTCTCTTCTCTTCCCTCTTTATGCACACTGTAGAGATCTTTAACACTAAGTCTGCTTCCTTTGCCTTTATACAGTGGATGGCTAGACCCCTTAAATGTGGGATTCCTGGATGCCCCTCGTTCATTGTCTAACAAAAGTACTGTCACCTAAGGGAAAAGAGTAAGTTGAATGAAATAAGAAGACTTTAAAATAAGGTATGATTAATATTTTCAGAGGATTGCATAAAATAAGAACAGGTTGTTGAATCATATGGGATCCAGCTCTAAGCTCTGGGACTCTAAATGTCAGCTCTCGTGTTTGGGTCTAGACCTGTGAAACAGATGATGACTGTATCCAAATACCATGAAAGTTTTGTGTTGTATCCATGGCAGAAGTGCTTACTTAGCAAGAGAAAAAATTAACCTGTGAAATCCTTCTCAGGTACCATGAATCCATCCTCGTATTACAAAATACCTTTTACCAGGAGTGGCAAGCATTCATTTGTGTTCCCATTCTTGGTTCTGAAGGGACAGGTTTCCTTGCTATTTGAAAGTACATATGAAGGCAAGAAAAATGTATTTTGTAGAGTGTATTTACTTTTGTTAAATTACTTTTTTAATCAAATAATGCTTATCCATTGATAAGGTCTGATTATTCTTGTCCCCCCAAAATGTAAATGCTAAAATCATAGGTGATGGCATCCTCTGGAGTGAAATCCTTAAGGAGGTGGGGTCTTTGGAAGATGAGGAGGTCATGAGTCGAGCCTTTAGAGTGGGATTAGTGCCCTTATATTAGAGCCATTAGTCCCACATGGCTCACTAGCCCCTTCTGCCACGCGATGATACAAGGAATATGTGATCAGAAAAGAAATTTCACCAACCATGCTGGCCCCCAATGTTGAACTTCTAGCTTACAAAGTGGTGACTCCCAAACATATGCTTAACTTAATTCAGTTATCTTTGACATTTTGATGAATTTTAGTCACCTAAAAATCCATACCTATAAGCATGTTTTAAATGTTTGCCATAATGAAGGTATACTGTCAAGGTAAAGAACAAAATATATTTTTCTTTTAACTTGATTCATAAGTTTTAAACATTGAGCATATGGTTCATGGGCTTCTATTTGCCCCAAAGTACTAAAAGCTGTCCTGGACAGGCAGCAATATTGCTTAATTTATAGTACCCAACTAGCTAATAAAGGAAAACAGGCTAGTTATTATAGCAGAATTTTTTTTACTCTAACACATCCATTTTGTTTCCACATTATACCCTACAGTTGATGGTGCTAACAGTTGTCACTGCCTAGATTCTACTCAAATAAGGTCATCCTGCCTGAGTGTACATACATTCTCAAAGCTCTAGCGTCCTAGTTTGCAGGTGTCAGTGGCCCAGAAGAAAATCTGGAGATCAAAAGGGATCAAAACATTAAGGGACGTGCAAGGGGAAGGGGCAGCACCAGAGTTTTCAGTAACATTCCCATAATAGGAGTGAAAAGTAGGCTCCTTATACCTATTTACAAAGTTAGCTGATTTGCTCAGCAGTAATAGTTTTTAGCACTTCTGTGGACCTGAGAAGAAAAGCCAAGAGGAGGGGAGTGGAGAAGAGAAGAGCTGTTTGAAGTGCTTAGTGGCATAGACTATATTGTACAATGGGTGGAAAAACAGTCATTGGTGACTGAGTCAAAGTGTTTCTAGTCAAAGGACTAGAAATCTAAATGTAAAGAAGTTTTAGGTCTTGATCAACTTGTTTTATTTCCCTTGTTATGTCTAGGTGATATGATTTTAAAAATTCATTCCAAAATATGTCTATTTGAGTTTTAATACATTGAAGATGAGACTTCTAGGTAATGAAAAAGCATTGCTATCTTTTAATTGGCAGTGCTTTTTCCTTTCTTAATGGTACAAAAGACATGGTACAAATTATAATCAATACATCCTATACTTGAGGAAACACAGTAATTAATATTCTCTGTAAAGGACTTCTCTCCTTTAAGGCCAAGATCAAGTAACTGTTAACATACAGTGATATTAATAATGAAAATTTACCTTTTCCTTTTTCCTATAATACTTATCTAATATACTATATATAAGATTTTTTAATGTTTATTGTTTTTCTCCCCGCCAGGATGCACATTCACTAGGACAGGAATTTTCATTTATATTGTTCTCTAATGTCTCCGTTACAGACATATCTCTGCGAAAAGGGGAGGAGGGCCTCCCCTGGTGATGCAGGAGGTTGAACACAGCGCCGTGAAGCTGTCCACAGCCTCTGCAGTGTGGGTTTCATCCCCACCAGCCTCGGAGCAACCCACATGGTGAGCAGACCTCTCCTGCCGTGCCCGCTGCTCCCCTCAGCAGTGCGTTTCGTCAGTCTGCCTGTTCTGTTCCCTGCTCTGTCTCTGGTGAATCTTCTCACCCTTTTGTGCATCTGGCCTGTACCCCGGTTCTTGTATAAATAAATAAATCAATCTTAAAAAAAAAAAAAAGAAAAGGGAAGGAGCACTGAAAGGTTGCCATTTTCCCTGCTCCATCTTACATGCAGCCACTTAAATTACAAGTCCCAGCATAACATGAATCAGACTTCCTGAGCGGGGCCAGCTGGGAAGGAGCAAGGTATGTATGAAGGGAGAAGACAGGGAAGGAGAACATGGAGGAGAGACATGTAGAGAAGAGATATCTGGGAGAGATATGTGGGTGAGAGACATGTGAGAAGGTTGCTTCTGACCCTTGGCAGCCACAGGAGCCAGGCTCATGATGTGGTCTATTTTTATTTTTTTTTTTAAAGATTTATTTATACAAGCACTGGGTACAGTCAGAAGCGCTGGAGGGTGAGAGAATTCACCAGAGCCAGAGCGGGGAGCAGAGCAGGCAGACTGAAGTACACTGCTGAGGGGAGCAGCAGGCAACAGGGGAGATCTGCACACCATGTGGGACCCTTGCCAGGAGGCTGGGGATGGAACCGGCGCTGCAGAGGCAGACAGCTTCACAACCCAGCACTCAACCGCTGCGCCACCAGGGAGGCCCTATTTTGAATTTTGAGTCTCTCCTTTTAGGTAAGTATGGAACTTACCTAACCCCTTTCTTGTGAGTTCCTGTCAACAAATACCTTAGACTTCTAGAAAGTTTTCAGATCTCAGTGGCCCTGCTTCATGAGAAGATGGGTCATTGGGGAGTTTTATGGAGAAACTGTTATTTGAAATCCTTTCTCTCTCTCTGCACACAAATTTTATTAAAAGTCATCCACACTAAGAGTCTGCTTCCTTAGCCTATGTACATATGGATGGCCAGTCCCCTTTTAGAGCATGCACCCCTTAACAATTTAGGATCCCTGAGTACCCCTCAGTCATATGCTAACATCACAAGTCCCTAGAATAGTGTCTGGCACATAGTAAGTTCTGGAAAAATATTTGTTGAATGAATGAAAGAAATCTTTTTATATGCTACTCACTGTTCCAAGTCCTTTGCATGGATTATTTTATTTAACTGTCACAACACACCTAAGGTAGATCTTCATATCATTCACATTCTCAGCTGGGCAAGCTGATGTATATAGAAGTTCAATAACCTGCCTTAGGTCACAAAGCTGAACATCAGGAGAGGTAGGATTCAAGCCCAGTCTGGATTCAGAACTTAAACACATCCATTGTATTCTGCTACTTCTAATACTGCTTTTGTTTCTCTTCTTTATTTTCCTTGTCAAACTCCTGTTGTGGGCTCCCACCATATTGGATGCATGCCTCTCTCAGAGTTCTTATCATTTATTTGAGAATAATATGGTCAGTGTTCTCAACTGGACCGAGCTTCTCAAGGATGGGGACCTGCTCTTATTCATCTTTATGTCTCCAAGCCCTAGCTCAGTGCTTGGCACTGTGCAGATGCTTAATGTCTGTGAAAAGAGTTGGCCATGTAAATATAGAGTAGAAAACATAAAAGGATTCAAAGGTTCCTAACTGGCAGGCAAAATTTGAAGAACAAATGAAAAGGCGCAGCTTTGAAGCTGTTGCTGAGAGAGAAAATTCTGAGCCCAGCTTTGAACTTATTGGATTGATGAGCTGACAAAAAGTGGAGATGTCCATTAGGGAGCTGGAAAGGAATGCTAGGACAAAGGTTCTTTCAGGACTAAGACACAGACTTGCAAATCTTTTTGGTAGAAGTGCTAACTGAAGTGATGAGAGCTCACCAAGGAAAACAGAATGCAGAGAAAAGAAAAAAGAAAGAAAAGACAGCTTCTTGGAAGATATCTATAGTTAATGGGAGGAAAAAGAAATTCAGAAGGATCTCTGCAGCAACATTGAAGTCAAAGGAACCTCTCCTGTTTGTGTCCTTGAGTAGGTGTCTGTGATAACTGCTTTGTAACACAGCACAGATTATAAATAAAAGTCTGTGGGCAGCAATAGAAAAACAACACATACGTTTTCAGTGCTACTGGGTCTGTCTGGCCCTGCCCACCAGTGGTTTTGGGATCTTCTTAGTTCAGACTAAAGAACACCCACATGAAATTTCCTCTGGATGGCAACAGCCAGCACAACATGTCTTCCACCTCTTCACACTGACTGCTCTTCGCCTCCTCTCTCCTCCAAACATAGGCTGGGAGATTACACCCCCTTTATGTCAAAACAGTACATGTGAAATCAGCTTATGGCACCCACATCCTTTTATTTGCCCATAGTCTTCAAGATTCTGTGAGGTGAATTTGGTTTTTGCAATTCTTACCCTGTATTATTATTGTTTGCTTATCAACACCTCAAAATTTCTCTTCTAGTTGTTTTTGTTTTGTTGGATAAACCAGTGTTTCTCAATTAGCGAACCACAGACTTCCTTGGAGGTAAGAGTAGGGGACCATTCTTGCAATTCATTGAACCTCTTTGGTGATTCTTTCCTAGTCTAAGCCTTAGGCCCACAACACTAGCCTATAGGAATTGGTTAGCTGCATAAAGTAGCAGAGAGCACTAGATTACTGGCTTTTGATATAGAAGAATATAAAAGATATTCCTGTGCCTCTGAATCACATACAATGTTATAAGCCAATGTTACTGCAATGGCATCTTTACTTTAGTAATCATACCATTAACGTTCTGTATGACCATTATTTTTACCTTTCTGTGAATAAAACATACTAATGATGATCTTCCTCAAACTATTACTCTATTTGTTTAAAAAATGAACATAGCATTCATACATAACTATGAAAAGACATACTTACATAGATTATTTAAAGAATCATTATAATACAAATTCCCAGGTCCAAAAATAGAACATGATCAGTATGCTCTACCTACCCTTTCTAATAATATCCTATTTCTCTTTTCTTAATAATTTTGTTATTCATGTATGTAGCCTAAACAGAACAGCTGAATTTTGCAAGATTTTGAATATAAATGGAAATGCATGGTATCTATTCTTTTACTCAATATTGAAAATCAGCATGTTATTGTAATGTATAGTGGCTACACTTAGCTCCTTTTTATTGCTGTATCATACTTCACAGTACACCAATACATAATTTACACATTCTATTTTGATATGTTTCAATTGTATGCTGTTTTAGCTGTTACAAAAATGTACAAGAATCTGTAGAATAGAATTGCTGAGTCAAGGTGAATGTGTATCTTCAACTTTACTGGAAATGCAACACTATATCCAAAGCAATCATACTATCAGTATAAGGATTCTCCTTACTTCATCTGTGTTACTATCAGATTTTTTAGTAATTCTTTGGACTGATGGGTGTCTAAAGTATTGCACTGAGCTTTTCATATTTCTGTGTTTACTAAAAAGGATATGCATATTTTCTTATATTGGTCACATGTATTTCCTCTTTGGTGCATGTCTATCTTCAAAACTAGATTGTCTATTTCTTATGGATGGGTAAGTGTTCTTTCTATATTCTGAGTAACAGTTCTTTGTTACCTGTTTCAAAAATTTCTTTCCCCACATTGTGATTTTATCTTTTCCACTCATGCTAGGGGGTAAAGAGGTAAAGAAAATCCTTGGTTTTATGGTAGTTGAATTTATTGGTCTTTCCCTCTATGACTAAAAAAGATTCTTCTCAACTCCAAAGCCATAAAAATATTTTTCCATACAGATCCATATAATTAGCTGAAATCTTTGGATTTAGATGTGCTTTGGAACACGCACATTTTTTGAATATCAGAAAAGCACTATGGAACATATATTATGTACTACTGTAAGAACTGGGATAGCACCAGTAATCACACACTGATATTTCTAGAGAAAAACAATCACCTAAGTGATCTACAAAGGATTATTGTGTCACTAAGTCACTTTTTCACCAAATGAGTTCTAAGGAGCTTGATATTTCAGAGATTTAAGGATTTTTCAATTAGTGCAAAAGTTATGGCTTCATACAATAAAAATGGGATTATTTCAAAGCTTGGATAAACTTGTTGGTGGAAGAAATAGGCTGGAATATGTGTGTGACGATTCTTTACTATGCATTCAAAATAATGGTTTAGGATTATTCGTATTTTCTACTGTTGACTCAGCTAATTGTGATTTTCTCACAATGTGTATATTCATCAAAATTGTATTTGCGGGGCCTCCCCTGGTGGCGCAGCAGTTGAGCACTGGGCTGCGAAGCTGCCCTCAGCCTCTGCAGCGCCAGTTCGATCCCCGGCCACCGGCGAGGGTCCCACTTGGCTCTTACCTCTCCTGCCATGCCCACTGCTCCCCTCAGCAGTGTATTTCTTCAGTCTGCCTGTTCTGCTCCCTGCTCTGGCTCTGGTGAATTCTCTCACCCTCCCACACTTCTGACTGTATCCAGTGCTTATATAAATAAATAAATAAATCTTTTTAAAAAATTGTATTTGCATTAAATTGTTTTGTTTAACAGATGTTTTAACTTTTTTGATGTCTATAGTGTTCATTAGTAAATGTTTATTAACATCTCTGCTTTTTTGCTCAATACTATCAGATACTCATCAATTTTATTGATGAGTCTTTTCCGCAAAAGTTAACTTTTGGATATTAGGAATCTAATAAATGCAATGTTATATTACTGAATTGGCTCGAACACTAGCTTGTTTCCAGATTTCCATAGTGGATTGCTTTCACTGTGGACAATTATGAGCTACCAATTTGATGTTATTGACCATGAAGCTAGGAAGAGGTGAATATAACTGGTTCTCTTAAAATGGTTCTCAAACTAGTTCTCTTAAACTAGTTTGTTTCTCTTTGATTCATTTCAGTCCTTAACATTATTCCCCTCTTTTTACATTAATTTTCTTTTCTTTCTTGATTTATTGCAAAGGGGTATCTAGCTAAAGCCCCTTAAGACTCTTTTTCTAACATACTTAAGTAAGGTTATAAATTTCCCTCTAGGTACTGCATTAGATCAAGTCCACAAGGGTTGCTATTACATTGGCTCTGCTCAAAATATTTTCTCATCATGACTTTTTTAAAGATTTATTATTTTTATTTATTTATGCATACAAGAACTGGGGTGTAGGCCGGAGGTACAGCAGGTGATTCACCAGAGACAGAGTGGGGAGCAGCACAGCCAGATCATCATGATTTTTTCTTTGACCACAAGTTATATGGACTAGTTTTGATAGTTATTTAATGATTTTTAGTTAGTTGTATTGTAGTTTTAAAAATGTGAATGATGTCAGTCTTTAAAATCTGTTGAGAGCTGCTTTATAGCTATATGCGGAATTTTGGTAATATATTTGATCTCATAGAAATGTACATTATGATTTTGGTTGTGTTGTTCTACATATATTGAGTCAAATTTGTAAATCACATTACTCAAATTTTTTACATCCTTTTTGACTTTTCTTTTGCTTCTCTTAATCACTGCTGAAACTTTGTTAAAATCATCCAACATGACCATTTTTTTGATAAGTCAATTTTCACTTTGTATTATATATATATTTGTATCTTACATATATTTACCATTAAGTAAACAAAAATATATTTACCATTAAGTAAATATATGTAACTACCATTAAGTACACGTAAACTTAAGTTAAAAATATACTTAAGTATATTTCTTTTTTCAACTCAGATGTCATCTAAGACTCTTGACTATACTTAAAAGATAATATTTTTATAAAGAAAATACACTTCCCTTGACATATATAGATACAAAGAAATGGGTGACTCTGGTAAAACTAAAGTAACCCACTATAAGTAACTCTTACCGAAATACTTCCCATATTGTAGAACATATGTTTGGTGGTACTGAGTTTCACATAACCACCCTGAGAATGTGTATATTAAAATTGGAAAGGATCAAACACTAGCTGAATACAGAACTGTGAATTGCTTATGAGTTTTATAAGCACTTAGAACTTCAAAAGAACTTGATGATGGAGCAGATGGAATCTGTTAAGAGAACCAGATGCCACAAGACTAATTGACCTTTATTAGAAACGTGCTTTTAAATAAAAATTCTGAGATAGAACTCATTTGTATATTAAAATTTGAATTCTTTCAAAGTACACGGAGCAGCTCTTTTTCGTCCCTTTTAAAAATACCTTGGTGTTTGGGCAGTAAAAAAGCAGAAATAAGATTAAATCAATAATGCAAATATTAATTTACCTCACTCTCCTACCAATTCATACTAGGTCCTGCAAATTTCAGCTCCAAGACCACAGATTCTAGCTGTAAACTCTATAATGAGGCTCACCTTTTCATTCCACAAACAATGACATCGCAGCAGAACGAAACTGAGTTCAAATACTCTTTGACTAGGTGTCTCCAAAATCCAACTAAAAAGATCTCTTCCATCCAAAAAGAAAAGCTCTAGCGATCAAGGTGAGGTGATGGTGCAAAAAGTACCAGATTAAGGCTCAAGGAGGGGCCTGGGAGATGGGCCTCTTGGGTTCTCATTTAGTCAGTCATTTGTCCTGTCACCCGCCTCTCTTTGGGGCGTTTCATTCATTCTTTTTTTCTTTTCCCTATTAATTTCGGAAGCGAGGAGTTAAGCCCACAAGGCTCTTTGAAGCTTCGTCCAACTATCATGCCACAGGTGGGAAACTGCAACACAAAGCCGCTTTGTCGGCAAATAACCTTTCTGGAAAGATCGCTGGGCAACAGCTATCTATGGAATCCTAGATTCACGTAAGGGGCACAGCTCGTCAGAATTGTGAACAAACAGCGGGAAGAGAGGTACGAAGCCACTCATGAGACCAATTGCGCTCTGAGAACCGGCCAGAAACCACTCACGCCCCACGTGACTGCCACAGGCCCCGCCCCCTCGCGGCACAGACCCGGAAGTCACCCCACAGGTAGGCGAGCGGGACCGGAAGTCCCGCCCCCTCGCGCTGCAAACGGTAACTCGCAAGGGTCAGTCCAAGGCCGGCGAATTCTCCGCGAGAATTGTTTCCTGGGGGGTTCTGGGGTTTGCGCCGCAGGGCCGCGAGCTAGCAGGCGACCCTGCGGCGCCAGTGTCAGCCCGGCGTCCTGCCTTCCTAATTTAGGGCTGCTTGACCTTTTCCTTCCGTCGGTCCCTGGGGGAACCCGGCTCTGGGCTGGCGGCGAGTTGGGCTTGCTGGTGGGTCCAAAGGGGCGCGCGTGGAGTATGGACACGGGAGGTCGCTGACTCCTTTAGCCCCGCGTTTCTCTTCTGCAAAACTGGGTTTCATTCCTTGCTCTGCTAGGTAATTTTACACCCCCGCCCCCCTCCATGCAGTTGTTTGTATAGTATGATGGGTCCAACAGCAAACCCTGGGAATAGGGCAGTATGCCCCAACCTCCTTACCCGCGGGGAAAGCGCAGAGAATAAATGAAATTCTCCAGGGGACAGGCTGTGTGAGAGAGCCGGGAGTCTAACTCGGGCGCTCTGTGACCAGATTGCTAATCCAGGGTTGATTAAGGTACATGAGATACACTTCAAAAGCTAGTGTTCTTGTGAATTTAGAATTGATTACCTTAAGCTCAAATTAAAATCTCGAGGCTAAAGTTTAAGAAGAGGAATGTTAGGAGGAAGAACAGTGTTTTTTTCTTTGCCTTGCCGTCTCTCAGATTACAGGTTCCTTGTTAATGTCAAATGTCACTTTGGCCCACAGATTGAGCCCACTAGCCATGGCAGCCCCATCTATGAAAGAAAGGGAGGTTTGCTGGGGAGCCCGGGATGAGTACTGGAAGTGTTTAGATGAGAACAGAGAGGACTCTTCTCAATGCAAGAAGTTAAGAAGCTCGTTTGAGTCAAGTTGTCCTCAGCAGTGGGTAAGTCACATTTGGATGTGTTTCTGTTCACTGTTAAAATACGGAGCGCTTACAGCCTGAGTAAATAAAGCTAGGAAATAAAGCACCACTTGAGGCATGTCAAATCAAGTTTCTGTGAGCAACAGAGAAAACCTTGCCTGTTGCTTGTTTTATGTACTTGTATCCAGAGTTCAGAAATATTTGCTCTGTATTGGTCGGGAAAGGGCAGAACAATTCTAAGTCAGGTCCAGCTGGGCTGGTTGGTGTGAGACTGGAACCTGGATTTATCTGTGCTTTATCATGTATCAGGCTGCTCTTAGTATGGCAAGTAGTTTGAGAACAGATACTTTTACAAATGAAGTGGGCTGGGCTTTCATCTTCATCACTCATGCTCCCACTCCCATAGCCCCATAACTACTCATAACTACTACTCCTACTTCTACTCGTAACTCTTACACCTCAGATTTCTAAATCTGAGGCTTACATGAAACCACAATAAGGATATGATAGAGGGTGGGGCTCCTGTTAGAGGGGGTAATGAGCTGGAAACGAATGCTGGGAATAGAAATACCTTTAGATTTTGAACTCCTCTTTTGGAAAACCAGCCACCCACCTATCTCCTATCTCAGCCATAAAGGTCTAATGTCTGACTTCACATATAATTTGAAAACTGATAAATGTGGGATCTTATGATTGGATTAATGATTTAAGCAAAAACATTTATACATCTTTCCCATTAGATAGATGCATTGAAAGTAACTCTTGGTTTAAGAAGTAGGTGGAAAATGTGGGAGATTGTGCTGACATCAAACATAATTCCTTTAAGATCGTGATACCACTACTGCTGTGTTGCCTGTGTTTTCCCCTCCTTGACCTTCTAATTCTGCTCTCTGGCGCCTTGGTCAGTGAGAGCAGTGTGGGCCTAAGAGCAGGGAAGGGCTTGGGGCTATGTGAGTGATGAAGATGAAAGGCCAGCCTTTGAGGTTAGATATGACCAGTGTCTTGGCAGTTTCCAGCCCCCTCCCAACAACCCCCTCCCACCAGCCCCCTCCCACCAACCCCACACACATTTTTTTTTTTTCAAGGAGAATCTTGTCACTATTAGACCTGTCTTTTGACAACCTAACCATGATTTTCCACCTGGACTGCAAGTCAGAATCCTGTGATTTTTTTTTTTTTTTTAATAGCTATGTCCCAGACCGCACCTCAGATCTATTAATTTTCTGGAAATAGAACCCAAGCTTCTTTTGAAAGGGCTGTGGCTCTACAAGTGATTCTGGTGTGTAACCATGGTTAGGGATTACTGTCTTAACCCCTCTGGTAAGTCACACTTAGTTCTCTTTCTATCCTCTCGCAACTCTCTAAAACCGCTGCTTTTTCTCCAACCAGCAGCTAATACATTGGTCCCACTCCCCTACTTTCAGGGTAACTTCCATTCTCTGCATCATAAAATGGTGTTTTACAGTTGCTTCTTTCTTCTATGTCTCTTCTATTCATCCACAGGCTGAGTGCCATGTCACAGGTCTACCCTTGCCAGGTCATTGTGTCTCAGTCACAGCTACCAGGTATATGCTCTAAGCACTCCAAAGGTGTCATCTCTCTCATTCTCACAATAACTCTAAATACCCAATTTTACAGATGAGGACACAGATACATTAAGATGAAGTCACTTTTAAGTGCAGAGCCTGGATTTGAGCTGGGTAGTCTGAGTGCAGACCCCATGCCCTTCCCTACTCCACACACTTCTTCCTGTGCCTGTCATGCAAGAGAAGGATACATGATAATACCTTGCACAAGTCTCATGTTGTTCTAGAAACTTAGTCATAATTCAAGTGTATATAAATACAAAAACCTTTTCTCATTTGGGCTTTTACAATCCACTTTCCCCCTACAATCCTTTTTCCCCTTCATTTCTAGCAGCCACTGCTGCTTGGAGTGCTTTCCTATGTGTTAAATGCCAGTACTCTTTAGAGTCCCCTTTGCTGCTACAAACTCTCCCAGTACAGTCTTGTCTACAGCCATGGTGTCAAGCACTACTTATGTGCTAATGCGCAAACTGTCACTTTCAGCCTGGCCCTTTTCTCCAACCTCAGAAGAAGTGCCTGTTGAGCTTTCTGTAGCTTTTAGTCTGAGTGATAAGAGGAAGCCATTGGAGTGCTTTGAGTTTGGTACTAAGGAGACAACTGAGGATGTAAGAGGGATGACTGTCAATTGAAAGGAGGTGACATCAGTGAGTTGTTGACACCAATGCAGGGCCCAAGAGGGACAGTGAACAGGTTGTGGGTAGAGGATGGGATGCTTGGACTTGGGGTTATGGTACAGCTGTGGTTGTTCGCCAGGGAAAAGTCTAGGCTTTGATCCTCAGAGTAAGGTAAATTGAAGGGCAAGATCATTCAAAGGTCAAAGAACTGAGGGGCCAAAGTATCAGGATAGTGAAATCACCCAGGAATTAGGTAATCATGAATACTGTTGAAGAAAATGACAGTGACCTGTAAAGTTATGGATGATTCCAACAAAGGAAAGTGAGTGCTGCACTGGCATATCCTAATTGGCATCTGCCACATTTGACAAGGATAATTGCTTTCCCATTTAAAACTCTTTTCTTCTATAGCACTACACTTTCTTCTTCCCTAACCGAATTTTCTCAGTCCACTCCCTCAGTCCTTTGCTCCTTTTTTTCCTGTGTGTTCTACTCAAGTATTACCTTGTTGTTGTCTTATCCAGTAATCATAGAATAAAAACAGAAAATTTTTTCCAGAAAAATGTGTGAGAGGTAAGTGGGAGGGGAAAGAAATGGGAGGACATTTGAGTGCATTCTGTGTAAGACTTTTGTTCTCATTAACTTTCATTTTCATTCAGTCTTGTGAAACCATTATATCTGTTTTATACAATAGGAACTAAATCTCAGGAAGGTGAAATACATTGTTCAAGAACATCTAATCAGTGAAGTAGTAGAGGGGGATTCAAATGTAGGCCTCTATGATTTCAAAGTTAGTCTTTTTTACTCAGCTGAAACCACAGCCAAAGAATAAAGATAAAAATAAAACCACCAAATAGAGGGCTATAATACAAATAGAGAGCTAAAAATACAAATTCGTTGCATAGTAAATATGCCACTCATCAGTCTAACCTGGATAAAGATCCTATTTCAAGTTTCCTATTCCTTCATCACTTAAGCAGCAGCAGGGTCTATCATCTAGCATCATTAAGCAGCAGCAGGTCTATCATTCTAGCATCATCCCAGTCTTTCCCAAGTAGAACAGCCATATATCTCAGATAAGATACTAGTTTCAGTTTCAGATGCTGTGTTTTCCCTATGCATCTTTGAAATGTCTTAAAAATTCCAATATTTTGACATTCACCCTATCACTCTTTGTCTCATTTAATAGTTTAGGGGATACCTGAATCATATATACAGTGTTTCTCAATTTATGCTTGATCCATTAGCCTTTTAGCGAAAGTGCCACGTATTGGGGGTCTTTAACTGTTAATTGAATGAGGAGGTGAATACTGGAGAGGAGAGCTTTTCAGGCAAAGTGTGGTGTATGTGCAAAGGCAATGGAAGCAAGATGCACAAGGAATCAGCACACTCAGGAAATTAGGACCTTTGCATGGCTAGCATTTCAGGAACAAGTAGTAAATTCAGAGAGGATGAACAGAGAGGCAGAGATAAAGTGAAAGCCCTTGTTTGTCTTACTGAGAAGTTTGAATGTTGGCCTTGAAGCCAACAGGAGTATAGTGAGGGATCTTTAAATAAGTAGGTGACATCACATTTAGGTTTTAAAAAGATTATAATTGGCAGTAGTGACACATGATTTAAGGAAGGTAGAGAAATCAGTTTAAGGGTCATTAAAACAATCCCAGTGAGAAATGGTTAGGTCTGCACTGTGTGACCAAGATGGGGGAGCAGATCACACATCTGAATGAATAATGATGCAGTCGTTGAATAGGTACTGAAAGAAGAGAAACACCTTTGGAGAGGCGCAAAGTCCCACACAGACTGGGGATGAAATGTCAGCAGGACCACTAAATGGAACTGCACATTAGGCAGTTCCAGACATGACTGGACATACAGAAGTCTATTAATTTGCCACAGAAATGTTAAGGATATTATCCACTTCCTCATGTGGCATCCTTTTTATATTATACCTGTCCTGGCACAGTCGTCCCAAGGGCGCCAGAGCTAAATCTGACCTCCAGATTTAAAAGCTGTTAACAGAGACCAACCACCAGAACTATGGGCATCTCACCAACCAAAGGAAAAGAATTATCAGAGGATTTGTGGGCAAGAGTAGAATTTAGGTAAAACTGAAATGAAGCAGTGCTTTGATATGCTCAAAAAAAAAAGCAGCATTGTGTATAAATAGGTCATCAGCTCTGGACTAAGGTGTGGACAAAGAGTCCTATTTTCTTTATAGATAAATGCTGAGTATCATGTTCAGAAATCTCTTATTTGAAGTCTGCACCTGGGATGGAAATCAAGGGTGCTCTCTGTAAGACTTTCTCAGATTCTCCAGGCAGACATGGGGTGTTTCATTTTTACCTGTGGAACTTCAAAGATGTTTCTGGTGGCCTATGATTTTAGAGCACATGGTGTTTTGGTAAATAAGAAAGCAGTCTTCACTCAAGGGGTGGATTAGAATATTCCATGGCTGTAGGGCAGTGTCCTCCCACTAAATGTTCACTTGGGGGGCTGACTCTGTCTCATCCACAACTAGAAAGGGGGCAGGGTAGAGTTCTACATTTTCATTTCAGAGTCTAAACTAATTTACATTTACTCAGGCTCCACTGAAATATTTAAGAATTAAATCCCTAAGAAAAACTTTTAACTAAATGCCCAGTGTTTTCTAACATGGTATTCTGCCTTTGCCTTGTCTGCAGGGCAGCTCAGATGTAGACATGAGGACAGTTTTGTGGTCAGCCTTGCTTTTCTCCTTCTGTGACTTTACAGTTTCAGGATATGGGGCTTTAGGATATTTCAAATCATCTATGGCAAGAGAAGGATATAAAAATTAAAATGAAGTCCCTTATTGAATTTTAAATTTAATTTTTAAATTTAATTTTAAATAAATTAAAATTTATTGAATTTTACCATCAGTGTATACTTTTTTGCTATGTGTTTATTGCCTTAAATGTATGTTTCTGGATGAGATAAAGTTGATATAAAAATTATGGCTTATGAGTGAGCAAAATTTATTGAACTTATAGTTGATAACAAAAACTTGTATCTTTAAACCATGAAGTCAGATGACCTGAGATCTCTGTCATCTCTGAACTAACTGAACTAACAACTCTCTGAACTAACACAACACGTTTCATATGTCCAAACACATGTATATTTCTTGAGGACAAGGTTTGTGGGTTATTCAGATTCTCAATAGGGTCTGAAATCCAAAACAGGTTAGCACTCAGTGGTTTACATCCTTGAGAGAGTTCTGTACATCTAGTGAACTGATTCAAAATGCTTCTAGAATACAATTGATATTCTCATACTTATTGCCACTTACATAATTTATATTGAATAATCTGCTATATTTGAATCTGTGCTTTTGTTTGTCTAAGCTATATAACTTAACTCTTATTTCAAAACCCTTTTTCTCAACAGATAAAATACTTTGATAAAAGAAGAGACTACTTAAAATTCAAAGAAAAATTTGAAGCAGGACAATTCCAACCTTCAAAAACAACTGCAAAATCCTAGGATATTCCTGTTTTTCAGAAAAGTTGAAGCTATTATTTCTGGACATTCAAAAATCTCCACTGACTTCAGGACAAGAGTACTGATGGTAAACATCAGTACTTTTTCCATATAAACAACACTTAAATAAAAATGATGAAGTAACAAAAAAGTCCATCATTCAAACTATGAAGAATTAAAATAAAGTAATATGAAATACTTAGTTGTAATTTAGTAAGAAGTCTGTATTTTAAGAAAATTAAAGCCCATTATTAAAAAAACAGAAGCACTCCCTTTTTTTTGGTTTGGAAGGATGGGTAGTAGGCAGATATTATACATACAGATATTGAAAAGGTAAATCACCTCAGAGATAGTATTTTTAATGCAGATACAAAAAAAAGGGACTAGAACAGGATTAATCTTAAAATATACAGGTAAAATAACAAAGATCACCTACAAAAAAATCTACATCATACTTAATGATGAGACGATAGGTGCTTTTTCCCCATAATCAGTAACAAGGTAAGGATATCCTGTAACTTTTCCTATTGAACATTGTTCTGGATTCCTAGCTACTTCAATAAGACAAAAAAGAATTAATAAACATACAAATTGGGAAGGAAGAACCAAAACTGGTTCTGTTCAATGATGCGATTATCTCTGTATAAAATCACAAAGTATTACAGAGAACCCCTAAACTAGTAAGTGACTCTTAGAAAGAAGAACCAAAACTGGTTCTGTTCAATGATGCGATTATCTCTGTATAAAATCACAAAGTATTACAGAGAACCCCTAAACTAGTAAGTGACTCTTAGAAAGATGAAAGTAAGGTCTGCATACAAAAGACCACATTCCTGAATACCAGCAATGAATAACTGGAATTTAAAAACTACACCATTTACAATAGCACTGGAGAAAAAAAGGAAGAGTTCGATGTAAATCTAACAATATATGCAGTACTATACACTGAAAACTCCAAAACACTTTATATCAGAGAAGATCTAATTAACTGGAAAGAGAAATTAGGGTTAGAAGATATAAAAATTTTAAGATATTCTTAAGTTCTCCCTAATTTTTTCTGTAGGTTGAACATGATTCCAATCAAAATCCCAACAAGCTTTTTTGAGTAGATATAGACAAGCTGATTCTAAATTTGTATGTAAAGGAAAAGAACCTAAGATAGACAAAATAATTCTGAAAAACAACTACAAAGTTGGTGGGGTTGCAGTTTCTATTAGTGAATGGTACTAGATCTTTGGTGGTGGGTGCAGTGTGATTCATACATTTATCAAAAAGTGAAGCTACATCCCCTCAAACTTAAATATTTTTTGCAAATCAATTAAAAAATAAAAACTAGTGGTTAAAATGTTTAAGAGGAACATTTCATTAGTATAGCCTCTGAATAGCTCCAAAAAATATTTTCTAACTACTGTGGTAGCTGCCTCCAAATTCTGTGCCACTCTTCTCTCCATGAGGTGAAACTTATATTCCCTACTTTTGTAGGCTAGGTTTAGTGACTTGCTTCTAGCAAACAGACTGTGGAAAAAGAAAATAGCGTGACAAACGTTGCCTTAAATGACCGAGGGTAGTAAGTCATGCTGAGATGAAATGGGCACTGTGTCACTGCAGTATATTTTCCTTAAACCCATACCTTCCATTTATTTGATCATGAGAAAATACCAGACAAACCCAAATTATGAAACATGAAAAATATCTGGTGAGTACTCTTCAATATTATCGTCATGAAAGACAAGGAAAGAAAGACTCTGTCACAGATTGGAAGAGACCAAGGAGGCATGATTAAATGCAACTGAGTGTCCTGTACTGGCTCCTGGAACATAAAAAGAAAATTAGTGGGAAAACTGGAAAGCTGAATACAGCTCAGATTTGTAGGCTCTAGTATAATGAATGGCACCATCTTCAGTATTTCTTGGTTTTGATTAATGTCCATGGTGATGTAAGACCTGTCAGAGGCATCTATGTGGAGGGAGTATGGAAACTACAGTTAAAGTTCATTGCTGGATGGTGACAGTTACCATCAACTAAAGTAACCCAAATATTAAACAAAACAAAAAGAACAGAGACAGCAAATCAATCCTCCTGGGTTCCACCCTTACTTTTGAGACTGATGTGCAAATCCTCCTTTGGGTCTATGTTGACAGTTAATAGACTGTTTCTAAGCACTATTTGAATTCCCTGAGCAAAGGTGATAATAAGAAAAATTTCCTAAAAACATCATATCACCTAGTTTATGGATTTAAGAATAAAGCCATGTAAAATATTATTTAAGCATTAGGAACTTTATAGGAAAACTAGGTTAGCATCTTGTCAAGCATGTTCTTTCCCTGGGAATAAGTAGATCCTAAGTAACAAGACTTTCACTTCCACCTCTCATGCTTTCTCATTTATGAATAAGGGTCTGGGATTCATAGGTAACAGCTGTCTTAATTCTACCTTATTCTTACCATTATTCACATTTCTGACAATACTAATTTTTATGAAATTATCTACAATTAATACATTGCTATATTTCCAACACTGCTTAAAATATTTTATTAAAGAAGCAATACATTTAGCTAAAATTTTTTATTAAAGAGGATAACGTTAGTAATAACTTTAAGGCACATAAAAATTTTTGGTATTTCAAGAAAAAAATACAAATTATCCCAGTAAATTTCAGAATCTATTTCATTAGTCCAGAGTTTTAAAAATAGGTTTCAATAGCACCAATATCTCCTCTCAGATAAGGCACAAACTTCATGACTCGGTGTCCCCATTCTTAAGCAACTGTTGTCTGGTGTACTCCCAAATGAGCAGAGCTCCACTCACATGGACGTTTAGTGACCGAATGATGCCTTGTTGAGGGATCTCCACACAAACATCCAATTGCTGGATCAGATTTGCTGGAATCCCTTCACGTTCATTTCTGATGAAGAAAAACCAGAGAACAAAGGTCAGTTTTCTTGTAACAAATACATTTTTTTTTACCAGATATTCTGAATGTTACTGGAAGAAATAGACTAAAGAAATGAGGTAAATCTGTGGTCTCAAAAAAGTAAGATTGTAACAAAAAAGATTTATGGGTCAATTCTGTGTTCACCTGACTGTCCCAAACAGGTACAATTAAATGAAAACAAAGGGGCTTTCCATACACTTTACAAGTTAAAAGTCCAGTGCACATGTAATATAGCAAGAGCGAAGGTAAACTGTAAAATATCTGAAACATTTTCTAGACTGACACTCAGAATATACATTAGAAAAAGACTTTTCTTACCCCAACAGGAGTAGAGATTTCCCAGGAAAGCGGTACTGGTTCAGAGCTAAACTTTTGGCAGTTTGTTCCACACCAATGATGGTATAACCTTCTCCTCTTTTCTGTTGTAGATAATCAACTAGATGGGATGCTTTTACCTTGATATTAGTTTAAAAAGAATATTCAATATTCAGTCATTCAGGTACAGCTCTGCTTGGGGTAAAATCAGAGTTTCTAAACAACTTTTATTAAATCAAGCTTGTTAAATCTTTAAAAGGAAAAGGATAGAATTACATACTATAAGAAAAAACTCTCCCAACCATATACATTCATAGAATTTATTCCTAAATCAATAGTGAATTGCTGCTACAGGGTACATTTTATGAAAAGAATTGTGTTATTGACAAATTTCTAAAACCACAATGATGTGAAAGACAAAAGACAATGAGAGAAGAGACAAGGAGACTTCAGCTGTACTTTATGTATCATTTAAAAACTATTGAGAGCCTCCCCTGGTGGCACAGACAGTTGAACGCAGCGCTGTAAAGCTGTCTGCAGCCTCTGCAGCGCCGGTTCAATCCCGGCCCGCCAGCAAGGGTCCCACATGGCACAGCAGACCTCTCCTGTCTCGCCTGCTGCTCCCCTCAGCAGTGTATTTCGTCAGTCTGCCTGTTCTATTCCCCACTCTGTCTCTGGTGAATCCTCTCACTCTCCCGCGAATCTGGCCTGTACCCCGGTTCTTGTATAAATAAATAAATAAATCTTTAAAAAAATTAAAAAAAAATAAAAACTATTGAAAGATCACCATGTATTACTGCAAAAGGACTGATACATAAAGATAGACAGAATACTACAAAAGATCTTAGCAAATAAAAAATTCAGTAAGTTACATTCCACCTACCTCCACTAAAGGAAGCCATTGCTCAGCTGAAACACTGAGGTGCTGAAACTGTTTGTCTTTGATACACTGCAGATTGCCAACAACAAGCACGGAAGCTCCAAACACCTCACAGGTGCGGCACAGTCCTACACAGAACAAGCTGGAATTAATTTATATAGTAAACACTAAGCTCAATGTCCATACAATCCTTTAAAACTCCCCAAAAAGGGTAAACATAGAAAAGACAGCCAAATATGGTGGTGGGTTGATTAAAAACTTTCAGGAGCAAAAGATTTTGAGCAACCTCCCTGATATACCATAAATTTACCTCCTAAGTTGGTTGGTTTATCAATGAGTGAGGCCACTACAATAAGTCCACTAACTGACTTTCCAAGTTTGGCAGCACGATCCTGAAATATTAACTCCACATCTAAATCTGGAACATTGTGTTTCCATGGTATAATCTTCTTCTGAACATCAGTCCATTCTGATTGGTTATCCGCTTCTCCTGAATTAGAGCCTGAGAAGGAAAAATATTCCTATATAAATTTCTCTCACTCCATGGATTTATTTATTTACACATACAATTATATTTTAATAGTTTAGAATGTGATTCATTAACTAAAGAACCTCACTTGGATTTAGACATAATTATCAAATTTCAGTAGTAATTTTAAGTTTTCAAATTCAATTTTAACCAATAACATTTAATGAAAATTTAAGACACTTTTAATATTTTAGCTTATACAAAATTAGGAAGCATCTCAGAATTCACAGATATGGTACCACAATGTGGTAGCAATTTTTCTTAGAAGCACATAAAATAATGGTATATTGTTAAAAACAATTTTTGTAGAAATACTCCTGGAAAAAAACACAGTTCTTAAATTGTAAGTAACATGAGGAAACTTTCTAAAGTGAAAGAAATTCTCTGAAGCAATGATCTCCTAACTAATCCAATGAGCACACAGAATGTTCTTAGTCTGTCCAGCTGCAGTGTTTTGATCTCTAATACAGGACTAAGATTATCCTTTTAGGCTCTTCTTCCATTCTGTCCAAACTAACAGAGCAATCAAGGGGCAGTTAGATCACTGAGGATGGAAGAGACATGCAGAAAGCTATGACACGACACGCTATGTAGTGAGATATACTCACACACAAAGGAGTTACTAATATTTGGGGATGGGAGAGGTAAGAAGTAAGGTTCAAGGGGAGCACAGTGCAGGACATGGAAAGATTTCAGACAGCACCTGTACTCTGGTGTAACTCAGCCTTGTAATGGGTGGAGGAAGATGGCTCCGACTAAGTCATAAGAACTTTATATATAATAATAAAACATTCATTCTGCAGATAGTTGCCATATAGGGTTTTATTTAAGAAGGGGGATTCACTGCAGGGTATTCCTGACTTACGATGATTTGACTTAATGATTTTTGATTGAAGATGGTGAAAAACTGATAGGCTTTCAGTAGAAACTACAAAATAATACTTTGTTGTAATGTTGGGCAGTGGCAGCTGGAAGCTGAACTCCCAGTCGCTGGGAGTTGAAGCTCCCAGCCTGCATTTCGATTTGAGGTATTTTCAACTAAAGATGGGTTTATCACATTACCCCATTAAAAACTGAGGAAAATCTGTACTGGTTTTGTGTTTTAGAAAAACCCCACTTAAAAGTGATGTGGAACGTAAGTTGGGATTGGAAAGCCATTAGTCCAGTCAAAGACAAACAGTCTAAATTAAGTCAGAGCAAGTAAGTTGAGAGGAGCTGAAACCAAATTGGGAAGTAGAATAACCAAGATTTGGTAATAGATGCATGTGCCACGAGAGAAAACTGTGAAAGAATGACATCTGTGATGATCAAGTGATGCTATTAATAGGAAGGAACTACAGAATGTTCTTGGGCAGAAATTCTATTTGGCTACATTGAGTTGAAAGAGTCTGGAATATCTCAAATATCCAGAAGATTCATGAAAGAGGCTGAACAAAGATGAGGATTTGAAAGTTACAATTGCATAGGCGGTGGTTTCAAGTTGTGGAAATTTAATAAAAATATTCATAGGGAACATTCGAAATAAGAAAAACAAAAGGCCAATGGAAACATTCAGGGGCACTAACATTTAAGTCTCAGCATAAAAACCATACCACAACATCCCTCTACCAAAATAAACAAAAACAAATGGACTTCGTTAGCCTTCTCCCCATCCAAGTAACACCTCTTTTCTCTGCTCCACTCTCTCAAACTCAAATCATTGTGCACAAATGTCATACTTTTTCTCTTTCCTCCCAGTCTCTGCTCTGCCCACCCCAGTCAGGTTGTCCCCCCTACACTAATGAAGTGACTCTTGTACCATCTTTTGCTCCCAAATCTTTATATTTTGCCATTTTCTATTTTGGGAACATTCTCCCCAGAATCGTTACTTGACTTGCACTTATTTTATGTAGGTCACTGTTCGATGTCAACTCCTTAGAAAGGTTTTTTTTAATTATCTGTCACTATCTTTTTACCCTGCTTTATGTTCTTCATTGTACTTTTTCCTATCTGACATTATCCTTAAATATTTGTTTAGGTTTGTCTCCCTGTGGAGAAATGTAAGCTCCACAATGGCAGAGATTTATGTTTCATGTCAAGACATGGGAACATAGGAGGTAATCAATAAATCTTTGTTGGATGAATAAATTTTAAGGTGATGGCTTATAATGCATTAGTGAAACAACCAGTGTTTGATTAAAAAAACAAAAATGCACTTTCCCAGAACTCTCATCCAGACATATTGAATTAAAATATAAGGGTGGGACACAAAAATCTGCACTTTTAATAAGTTGCCCAAGGTATTCTTGACAAAATTTTTGGAGAACTACTACAAAACTACTACCACAAATATAAGGTTCATGTGGGGGAACTCATAAAGGAGGGTGAGAAGGGTGAGATTAAGGAGGAAAATCAGGAGAGCAAAAAATTAGCAAATAAATGCTACATGAAGGTCAAGTATGATAAGGGAAGGACACCTATTTAGATTCTGTAAAGGAGGAGACAAAGAAAAATTCTGATTTTCTGAAAAAGTGTTTCAGTTATGGTTATGGGCTAAGAAGAGCCAGAATGAGGACAAAATGTAAGTAACAGAAATGGTAAGAATCCAGACTACTACTACACACCTACGAAGATTAGCTCTGATTTTAAATATGGGGAGAAGGGTTACTTAATCTTGTATTTTTTAGGGTACTTCACTGTGAAGAGGAGACCAATCAAGGGCAATGGAGGTCCTAGCAAAAACTGAAGGGAAGGAGTCAGTATAAAAGGAGCTAGAGAGGGCCTCCCCTGGTGGCGCAGCAGTTGAGCGCTGGGCTGCGAAGCTGCCTGCAGCATCTGCAGCACCGGTTCGATCCCCAGCCACCACGAGGGTCCCACATGGCGCGCAGACCTCTCCTGCCGCCCACTGCTCCCCTCAGCAGTATACTTCGTCAGTCTGCCTATTCTGTTCCCCGCTCTGGCTCTGGTGAATTCTCTCACCCTCCCGCACTTCTGACTGTACCCAGTGCTTGTATAAATAAATAAAATAAATCTTAAAAAAAAAAAAAAGGAGATAGAGATACAGAAGAAAGAAGAGATAGCAAATGATGTTCAACCAGACAGAGAAGGGACTAGAATCAAGAGTCCTGCTTTATTCCTATAAGAAACAAGAAAGGAGATTTTATAATTTGGCCCTTTTTAAAATCTGTAATTTTATAGAAACATAGTGGAAGAGCTAATAAATATTAATATTTCAAAGAAAAGAACAGCCACTAATTTTATCTAACAAAGCAGATCAGACTGTGGTTTTTTATAACAAGGCCAACCACAAATAAAGGTACTAGCTACAGATCTATCACATTCTTTTCACTGTCTTTTCTCTGTATGGAGTAGCAGAGATATCACCCTATCAGTGAAAAAGGAATATCAACTATCTGTTATAAGGAATTTAATCGTAAACCTAACCAAATCAACATGGGGAAAAACAAGCAGAGATTCTTTTTACCTATGTCCTGCTGAGACCAATCGCCTGGTTTTAGTTCAGAAAGACCAGTTGAAGATTGGTACCACTGAAATCCTGCATCTAAAGGAATGTCAGTGAAGCTGGTAAATTTATCAATAGCAATCCACTCATCTTCAACAAGGCTGGAAAGACGTGGAAGGATGTAAAATATAGTCTGAAAAGAAAATTATAAAATCTAAATAGTTTTCCTTAAAAATAGCAAAGAAATACATGATAACATGTTTAAAGCACTATTTATTACTACTGATTTTAATTCCAAACTATGATAGCTAGTTACATTTGCACATTCTCCTTTAAATCTATGGCAATGTATTTCTCATCTTTTCTAAGAAATTAGGGAATTTATTTAGAAAATCCTTGAGACAAGGCAAGTCTTCTACTCTGATATTTCTGATTGTACGTAATAAACCACTGTGCTCTTAATAAAGGCAAAAAAATCTTTTGGAATTAATCATCATCAATGATTAATTTGGATAAATGCTATTTATTGGTAACCAGATACCTCCATAAGCAATCAAGTTCAAGTCCTTCTGATGCTAAATTTTTTCTCGCTACCAGCAGACAAATTAAGAATCTAAATTAAATTTTGCTTAACTATGTATAACCTGTGTGGTGTTAGACAAGCCAGTTAACCTGTCTTGGTTTCAAGTTCCTCATTTGTAAAATGAGGATAAAATCAGTTAATACAGCACGTGAAAGTATTTTGTAAACACAGTGTGATACCACTGTAAATAGTAATTAATTCATCATTAAGAAAAGAATCCTCCTTCCCTTCCCTTCCCTTCACCTACTCAGAAAAATCTGAGAACCAGAAAATCATCCAAGGTGAAATGACACATAAGAAGCACAAATACAAGTAATAAGCCATTTAAAAATGAGGTAATAAGCTCAAAACTGTGCAAAGACAGAAGTCTTTAGGACAAGTTTTTCTTCATGCAAGCAGTATTTGCACACATTTAAATAGGCATGATGGCAACTTCATGTTTATTGAGTAAGTACTAGGTATAGCTCCAAACATACAGAGATGATTTTTGTGAGCCACTATTTTACTTACACAGAGTTATGATTTGTATCATTAATGGAGAATGAAATGTATGAGAGTGAGGCAGTGAAAGGCAGGGATGAAGGAAAGAGGGAAATAGGGGACTTACTCCTGCTGGAGAATTGAATAGAAAAGGTTGACTTAACACTAGAGAGTTATTAAGAGTCCTTCAGAAAGATGTCAAACAAAGCATTCTGGGTGCTAAAGAACACAGAACAGAGCATGTTAATATTTTAAGAATCCTAAATAATTTTTGCAATGAAGCAGCAGTCAGTACATGTTAATATTCGATAATGAATATCTCACAATATATAGATTGATATATTTTTATATCAATTTTATTAGTAATATACCCCCAAAAATTGCTAATGCACATTTATTAAAGTTGCTGATACTTCCAGGTTCTTTAGAGGAAAAGTCCTAGGTCACATGTTTTAAATTCAAAGCAAAATATTATAATTATAGCTAAAAGAGGGAGAAATACAACTTATACAAAGCTTAATAATTTATATATGAAGTTAGTTAATCCACATGCTATTTATAATAATATGTTCATGGCTCTTAAAATTACATAAGCACATTCTGTTATAATCAATAACGTGGCATATAATTTGCTATACAGCTTTTGTCTCCAAGAACCTAAAAAACACAATTAACAGAGAAGATCTCTTTGCTCTTTCATTAACAGTGGTCTTCATTACAACAAAATCTCACCTGCACAAATGTTCTCACTCATTTCCTTTTAATGTCAGAACAGATTTCTGTTTAGAGTTAAATATTCCCCCTTCCAGTGTTTACAAGCCAGACACTGCCTGAGAAATAGAAAGTGAAAATGACTAGCCAATTTTCACTGCTTAAGAGTGAAATGCAAGCAAGTCATCTGCATAAAGTGACAAAATTAAACTTAGAACTTTACAATGTTAAGGTGATGTTTGCAAGCAAGGCAAAAAAGTTAACCTAATCATAACCTTTCAACAATAATGGCAGCAAGTATGAGGATTAAAGATACAGAGAATTTACACAGAATATTGGAGAATTTAAAAAAGATAGTCTCTGCTTACCTCCAAACAGTAATCTTTAAGTGGGTGAAATGTTGCAAAAAAGAAATGTTCTTGGATACGCTGCCAATTCTTCTTGGCATTCCTAATGATTAAAAATATGGTATGATGAATGGGCAAGTGAAACAATTCTGGTAAAGGAGAAATATCAATTAGATATCTTAAAAAGGTACTGCAGAATTTAGAACAAATGGAAACTTTTATGAATTTTATACTAAAACTTACAAACCATTATCTTCAAGATTAACATACTCTGAAAACTGACACAACTGGATGCTGTCATTAATATGTGGAATATAGAAAAACCAAACTAAAGGTGAGATAAAAAGACAAGCTTAGAAACTAACCCTTGAAAACTGAACTGGAAGCATCCAGAGTGGGGAGGGGTAAGAAGAGGGAAGGAATCACAGTGGATTATGATGGTGGGCTCTAGGTGATTTGGCAGTAGGTGAACCTACTTCAATTAAAATAATTTTTAAACAATAATTTTGATATTTTGAAATATAACTCAAAGTCAGACATAGAAACTACTCTCAAAGTCATGCAACATGCAATGATTCAATAAGAATGAAACCCAATTTTCTGGAGTTAAAGTAATCAATATAGAATAATGTGCAGATGCCTGTGCTCCACGCAATGTGATGAGAAGTAACGGTGGTTGTCAGAGGACAAAGACAGTACCAGCCTGCCAGGTACACAACTTATAGGTTTAGGGGATAAAAGAATTCTACAAGGGAATGATAAAAGAATTCTATAAGGGAATGATACAAGAAATCTGGGTTGAAATCCTTAAGTCTCTCTTTGGCAGCAAGTGCTTTTTTTTTTTTTTCCAGAATACAAAACTATTATGTAGGTCACTTTTTCTATTCTGAAGATTCACAACATATAACTAAAGGATACACCAGCTTAAGCAGGTTTTAAATTCTGAACACATTTGTTAAGGCTTAAAAGGGGAGAGGTAGGGATAAAAAATTATACAGGGTCAGTAGGCTTCAACTTAATTCATGATGAACAGCTCAAAGGCTATAGCAATTCCAAGACATTTACCTGTCAAGATTCTCTTGCTGTGGCCAATTTTCACCTCTCTCCAAAGTTCAGAGACCCTCTACTCACCCTCACCACCATAGCAGGTAGCTATGCTCATGTATCATTGGGGTGACAAGCTCAGATGAGAGTCCTTTCATCTCCCCTCATTCTCTGTGCACCAGTCCTCTTCTCCTTCACTCTCAAGTCTCTGCCAAAGGGCAGAACCCCAATTTGTGCTCTGATCCTATCCCTTTGGATTTTGCTCCATCTTCCTATTCTGAATAATCTCCACTCTTCTATGCTAGTCTTTCAAATGGGCTTTATGTCTAATCTTAAAAAACTAAATAAAACCCTTATTTAAGTGTCCATCAGAAGGGGACTGTGCAAAAACCTCGGTGTGGCCACACAACGAACAGCAGGTATCTGCTTCAAGCCTTCTCCTCCCACACCTCAAGAAGAAATGAGACTTTCAAACCATGTAAAAAAGACAAAGAATTGTAGGTGCCAGGGATACATCCAGAATCATAGTTAATGCTATAATGAATTACTAATTTTAATGACTAGACTGTGCTGGGACCAGTATCTGAGGCAGTTTTCCAGCACCTGAATCATGCATGACTCACCAGAGGTGTTTACCCCCTTCCTTTGCCCTATGTCCTTCATCTGTAACACCGTATCTCTCTACCCAATTCTTTTCTCCCTGTTCTAGCACCTGTAAATCTACCTTGGTGTTGATATTTGTTGAACTGAATATTTTTCTCAGAGCCCCCAAATATTCCTTCCCCACTTATTACCAAAATGCCTCTTTTCAACAAATGTGTCAAATGTTAAAGCAGGTAGAAGAGTTATAATGTAAATTTGTGTCATGGAAATACCTCAGCTCTGGAACCACCAGAAGCTTTATGACTCATAGTCTCATTTGCCTAACTTTAAAGTCAAGGCAAACTTCCTATATGCCATGTGTTTTCCAAACACTATTTTACATGCCTCCTAAGCTGCTTCCAACTATTATCATTTTGCTTATATAAATTAGTGGATATTTCTGAGTTACTAAAGAAATGCCTTTTATGCTGACTGATATTGTCTTTAAATTTATAAAAATCCCAGCATCACTGGATGGTGATAATCAATAATAATAAAAAATAAAGTAGAACATTAGTACTACCTTAGGGATGAGAAGTAAGTTCATATATCAAGAAACACTTAGGATATGTTAGCCTGCTTTTGTCTTGTGACCTTCAACCTCAAATGGGTGTGGGAGAAAGAGGGCTTTACAAAATAATGGGCTACATACTCCTCCCCCATGCCAGCCACAATAGCAGTATTTTATTTAATATTGAGCTTCTATAATAGGTTGGATTTTGTTTGGGAAACAGAAGAGCTCTCTTGGAAACAAAAAGGAAAAAAGTATCCAGCTTTAGTGAACGACAGGTTAAGAATACATCTTCAAAGTCAGATCGTGCTGCTTCTCTTCAGTTCTTTTACAGCAGGGGGTAATAATATTTGGCTATATGTGGGAAGTTATTTATAAAATAAAGGATCGAGAATTAAAAAAGTAATAAAAGGTCAAGACATAGCTATGACAATTAGAATTGTCATTCCAGACCTCAAAGAGTATCCTGCTTAGCTTTGCCTTCTCCCAGCTCTAAGTGCTCCAGCACAATGGAATAATGCAGCTCCCTCAGGAAGAGCACCTCCCACGTGCTCAACTAGAAGCAAAAGGAAGGGACAAGGCTTACTTACCCTGCTCCATGCATGTTTTCCACTTGACTAAGACTGGATTCAATAACAGAAGTCAATGCATCAAATTCTTCAACATGCAGCAATTTGCACATGCTCCAAATTTTCTTAAGAGCAACCAATGCATATAGTCGAGTACTAAAATTGTGATTGAAACACCACTGCAGTACAATAATAAGTGCTTGTTTCAGAATCATTTTCTGAAAAGAAAATGTAAACATGGACCATTTTACCTTGACTGTGTAATTAAAAACAAGGCATGCAAATTATAAAAATGTTACCTCATCAATCTTCTTTCACTGGTTTTTTTTTTTTATAATAAATTTTATTTTTATATGGTTGGCAATTTTTTTACCACCCTTCTATCTCAATCCTGGCTTTGCTCTAATTTCTTAGTTTCCACTAATGTCCTTTTTCCTGTTCCAGGATTCCACATTACATTTGGCCATGTGTTCCCCTGGCTGTCTGTTGGTTGTCAGTTTTTCAAACTGCCCTTGTTTTTGCTTATTTGGTCAGTTTTGAGGAGCAGTAGTGAGGTATTTTGCAGACTGTCCCTCGCTTGAGGTTTGGGTGACATTTCTCTCATGATTAGACTGGGGCTATGGAGTTTTGGGAGGAGACTACAGAGCTAAAGGGTCATGTTCATCACATCATATCCAGGATACACAGAATCAGTGTGACGATAGAGTTACTCTGTTTCCCTCTTTGGAAGGATGTCACATCGCCAGTACAGCCCACACTTAAGGGCAAAATTTCATATAAGTTATGAGGACCTTTAAATGTACAGATTTGTTGTCTCTACCATTCATCCATTCATTCTGTCATTCATTTATCAGTGTGAACTTACAGGTATTTTATAATGTGGGTTGTAATCCAATACTACTTATTTCTGTTGCTCAGATTGTTTCAGTTCTTGCTCTTTGGAGCTCTTTCATTTGGCTCCTGGGTCTCTTATATGACCAACGCGCGCGAGCGTGCGTGCGTGCGTGCGTTGTGTGTGTGTGTGTGTACCTTTTCCTTACAAACTTCTCCAGTGGTGTGTGTGTGTAAAGCATTCCCTTACTTGATATTTGTTACAAACTTCTCCAGTGTGTGTGTGTGTGTGTGTGTGTGTGTGTGTGTAAAGCATTTCCTTACTTGATATTTGCTACAAACTTCTCCAGACTTATCTTGTACAGTTTCTGCCCTATTCTATAAATAGCCATTTCTTCAATGATCCTTGGTTCCTTTTACTAATGAATGATATTGGAAAACCAGTATCTGGGAGCTGGGGTGGGAAGGGTAATACTTTTATGTGGGGGTGGGAGGGGAAATACACCATCAATCTCACCAGGGAATACCACCTTCCTATGAATCCTATACTCATATATATAATGGCATTGCTTGGCCATAACAGGGAGACAGTACTTCTCATACCAATGTAAGAAGTTTTGATGCTGAAGACAAGGAAAACTATATTTCCTTTTGTTTGCTGACAAGGGTTGTCTACACTGACCAAGCTGGCAAAACAATACACAACCATAAGCAGAACTTTATTTCCTTTCTTTCACTTCTGAGAACACATTTAGTGTCTTACCTCTGTCCTGTGAGACAATAGTTTTGAATCTTATATGACTACTGAGGGTAGATCCTGTACACGTTAAGTAACATACTTTAAAGAAACTGGAAAGTCTTAAATGACTGCTTTCAAGAAGTCTTTAAGCAAAAATATATTTGTCAAGTAACAATGGACTTTACAAATTATAAATCAAACTAATAAAGTAAACTGGTTTGGCCTTCACTTAGTTATCTCAGTTTAGATTTTTTTCTTTTTTTCAGATGTTGAAATTGAGATTCTCTTCTATTAATCAACCATTCTTTTAAGGATTATTTTGAAAATAAAAAATAAACTTAGAATATGTAACATACAGTAAAAAAGGACCTAATGATAAAAATAACACCCTTTTTATCCCACATCTAATACACCCATCTTCCAAGATAAATTTCAGAACTTGTCAAGACTATTCTTGAACTAATTTATCCACCCTACCATAGAAGTTTATTGTCTACCTTCCCTCTCTCATTAGATAGTAAACAAATCTCTTTCCTGTATATATTTTTTTTTAAAAAAAGTAACATTTGATGTTATCTGATACTACAGCTTCCTTGATCTTAACAGTAAGTATTTACACAAGTTTTCACATAACTGTAACTAATACACTGCTATCTGGCTTACAAACACTGCATGATATCATTACTTTAAAGACATCATTATTTTAGAGGTTGAAATGCGGTGGGAAGAAAAATATGTTAAGATTTCTGTAATAAGTTAATGACTAAATTTGGTTATTTCCAATGTTTTAAAGACAAAAACACTTTGAAAAATTCTAGGAAATATTTTTACCCTCTGTATTTTTATTTCTCTTTCAACATGAAATGACACTTCTTATTTCACGTTGTTTTTGCCATTTTTAACCTATCAATACATTTTTCTCTTCAGATTTAATAATACAGACTCTTCCTTTTTTTTCTTATATTTTTTATTGTGACCCTAATAATATCTTGACCCTAATGTATCTTTTATTTTTTTATTTTTTTTATTCTTTTTTTTTTATATTTTAACTTTGGCTTTCATTTATTTATTTTTGAGGTAATGCTGGTTTATAGTGTTGTTTGTCTTTTGGAAGTCTGGGACTCCTCCCTTTCTGTGCTGTTACCATAGAGCTCCCACCACCAAAGCACCCAGAGTCCACGCCATAGTCCAACATTCCTTCCCCAATTTGTGCTTTACCCCTTCCATTTATCCTCCCCCCTCTGAATGTCTCAGTTCTATTATCTTCTTTCAAGGACTAGTTTTTTAGTTTGACTTTGTCTAACCTTTGTATGATTTCTCTATATATCACATACAAGCAAAACCATCTGGGAATAATACAGAATCTTGCTCTAAGTCATACTGGAGATTTTCCTAAATTCTTTACAGTTACCATAGTGATTAACCAAAATTAAAATTAGCTACAATCTCTACTTATCTGTGTAGTGAGCCACTAGGAAAATTTTCTAAACTGAGAAAGATGAAAAAACTGGACTTCAAACTCCAAATGACAGTCATTGTATATCAACTTCCAATTACCCACTAACTTTTAATATTCTGACCATAAGTTTCTTTGCATCAGCATTTCTTAAATAAACTATGCCAGTCAAGGAAGAATTAAAGTTCATTAAGCAAATCTTACATAAATTCTTGTATAAAATTATCATGTCATGAAAAATTGTTCATTAATTTGTCTGTGGATTCACTAAGTACAAGGCATAGCAGAGAGAGAGAGAGAGAGAGAGAGAGAGAGAGAGAGAGAGAGAAAGTATTTGTGCAGACAAGTGGGTAATATCTAATTCTGAATTTGTGTCCAAGTATGAGGATACATTTGGGGTAAGGGGAGCAAAAAGGAAGGGGAGAAATTGCAAAAAACACAAGGAATACTCTATATTTTAAAAAAGTTAGTACAGATATATAAAATTCTATGTTGAAAGCCAAGTTTAAACTCTTCTTATAGACAATTTAAACTCACCTTGTCTGGAATATTTTGAATGATGATGTCCAAATGTGACAAAACAGATAAAAATGTACAAATGCTTGTTTTAAGGTTTTCTTCACCCTGAAAAACAAATCAGATGAACAAAATGATAATTCAAGACTTGCTGTGGTCTGTGAGCACTCTGCTGGGCAGGGAGGGGCCTGAAATAAGTCGCAGCCTCTTCCCAGACACAGGCAATCAAAGAAAAGAAAGTTACTTTACTTCTAGATGATTTATAAACATTTGAGGATAATGTATAGCACAGGGTCTGCAGATTTTTTCTGTAAAGGACCAAAAAGTAAGTAAAAATATGGTTTTATAAGCCACCCAGTCTCTGTAGCTACTACACAGCTCATCATTTAAGAGCAGCTGCAGCCATAGACAGTATGAAAATGAAAAGGCATGGCTGTGTTCCAATGCAGACTGAATTTGGCTATAGTTTGCCAACCCCTAATTTAGCACTTAAGGGAAGATGTCTGGAATAGAAATATAAATTAGCAAGTAATTCACATCAAATAATGAATCTATGACTTAAGATAAAACTGTAAAATAAGGAGAAATTAAGGAGAGAAGATGAGGTCTTGAGAAGCACTAACATTTATTAGCTGAACAGGGAAAGAAAATCCTGGTGAGAAAAAAAAAACAAAAAAAAAAAAAAAAACAGAGAAAAGAAGGGGTAGACGGGCAGGAAGAGGCAGGAAAGTGTGTTACTGGACCAAGAACAGAGAAGTTGTCAACCTGAGGATGGGGCTGAGAGTAGAGAAGACTGACCAGCTGACTCAAAATAGTGTCTTCCAAGAAGTTATTTAGCTGAGAACCGGTCTACTGGACTAAAGAATAGGTGGGGAAGATGTGGGAAAAATTTATCTACAAACAATGAATGAGATATGAGCATGTTTAAAAGCCAGTGGAAACCAGTGGGTTAAGGAGAGACTGAGTACAGAAGAAAGCTGGACAGCAAAAAGGAAGACAGAAAGAAAGGAGAGTCAAAGATCAAGAAAAAGAATATTTTGAACAAAAGATTCAGGTCCTTATGGTAAAAGAGGGATGTATGACTGCCACTGAAATACAAAGGTATTCCTATGTGATGATTTTTATTTTCTCTAAAAAAATAAAAGTTAAAGTGATCTGCTTCAAATAAAGGAAGAAGAAGATATTTTGGACATTCACCTTTTTGAGGGGTATCTATGCTGAATCCCCTTCCCAAGTTTAGGGAATTCTCCTACTATAGCTCTTGTGGGAAAGCTGGAAATGCCAGATACTCATTTTCCTAGCCTCTTTGCACTTAAAAAGAAAGCACTTGACCTGGGTCCAGACACATCTACCCCAAATTTTGAATTAAGAATGTGTACTCTAGAGAGGTAGAGCTCACAGAGAAGCCACCCCATGCAGGTGGCAGAGGCAGGGGGTATACAACAGGCTGAAGCTGCAGCACTCTGTGACAGCACAGTGTGTCCAGTTGGGGGAAAGGAATGTGCCCAGGGCATCAGCCCTGTGGCATGCCTATGGCTGCAGTTCCAGAAGCTTTGTAGGCATTCTGTAATCTCATGCCCTCCTATTCAATCATTTGCTTTAACCCTGTTCTTGATTCAATCAACAAAAGTTGTTTCATTTGCTTACAATGAAAAACCATGACTGATGTCCACAGAAAAAGATGTGAAGAGAATATACAAGGTCTGAAAGCTTGTTCTGAAAAATGAGAGACTGAGCTAAGTAGAAAAACTTAATAGTAACTGCCAGTATTATTGGGGATACATGAGAGTCGGGATGTCTTAGATGTGCACCAGAGCCAACCTGTCTTTTGTGAGAATTTCTGAGCCAATGGCTGCTCACTTGAGAGTACATAAAATAAGCCAGATTAATAAAATAGACCCAAAAAGCAACTAGCAAGGAAAAGACACAAAGTTTTTCTTAATTACGAAGAGAAGGAAGAACCTGAATTAGGAACTTTGAAGTAATGAAAAAGAAAGCAGCTTTTAAATTAGACATCTGAATTAAAGTTTTATCATTTCTCAAGGTAAGCCAAATTAACTTGATCACTCTGAGCTTTATTTTTTCATTAAGTAAAACGTAAAAACTCCAACCAATCTTGTAGGATTACCATGAAGTGTTGCTACTGCTGATTGTGACACCCAGGTTCAAGCTAGGAATGGAATAAAAAAGATGACAGAAAAATGAGCCAATTTTAGGGGGAAAGCTGTCAATCTGGTTGATGAAGTCTGAAGTGATAATGTGTAATGTCTAGAATGTGGCTGGGGATGCAGTGAACCAGCAGAGGTCGGAGCTTACAAAGCAAAAGAGTGCAGAGAGAGAAGCAAAAGGGATTAAAAATGATTCTTAAGATAAAATCCTGAGTAAGGGCTGGGAGAAAGAAAAGAAACACAGAAGTGACCAGCATAACAGGAAGGGAACTATGAAGTCCACACAGCACACACTCAGCTGTAGAAAAAGTAGCTGCTGGTGTGAAAGGCTGCCCTGACGGGAAGCAAGAAAACAAAAAGAAAAAGAAAGAAAAGCTGCATGTGAAGTCCTCAATGTCTGTCTGGTTTCCAAAAATGCTGTGACCCGCAGAGATTTAAGTGATGCAAGGTAAAGGTAAAGACCATTCATTCTCGAAGTTCATTCAAAAGAAAAGAGGATACTAGCATGATGGGGCCAGAAGGAAACAAAGTCAACAGGTTAAGAGTGAAGAATTCAAAAAAAAAGAGTGAAGAATTCAAAGGAAATTCCCAAAAGAGATGAGAAATAAGGACATAGGGACAGATGTGAAAAAGTGAACAATTTGTTCCACCAAAATAGAAAGAAGAAACAGAAAAAGTTATTTTTAGTAAGCCCTCTCCATTTCCACAAAAAGTAAAAGGCAAATCATTTATGAAGAAAAGGAAGGGTGAATTCAGAAACTAACAGAAAACATTCAAGACAAGTATTTAGAATCAAGGTTTAGAGTTTGTTATATGCCTAGAAATCTGCTACATTTGTAAACTCTATCATTAATCTTAGTATCAAGGCCTTTTTAAAAATAGCTATCAAGATTTAGGAAATGTTAGAATGTTAGAAATGGGGAATTAGGGGTGTGACTGAGGCTAAGTTGAAGAAAGAATGAAAATAAATTGATATTTGGTTCTATTTAGGTGATAGGTGTTCCCATTTAGTCTTTCTATTCTGGTTATGCCTGAAATTTCCATACTGAAAAATTACTTAAAATGTATACAATTTAATTCCTCATCATTCTTATTTCTAAGATCAAAGAAAGACAATGCTTAGTAAATAAGAACATAGAAGACACTTGTTTCCCTTACTTCTTAATAACAAAAGTCTTTTCCATCCTTATTTTGTTGGAATAGAATAGCTGCCAATAAAAACTATAATCCACTCAAGATAAACAGCAGGGGTTTTTGTCTCCTAAAATTAAAATCTAGCAAAATAGAATGTCAATACACTAGGGATAGGTAACTGAGAGTAAAAAAAAACAGCTATTAAAGTGAAATAAATCTCTCCCAGCATAACTCAAATCTTATAATAAAAAAAAAATAGGAAAAATCTCCTTTACTTACATATGAAAAGCAATCCCAGAACTTTGGAAGAAATTGAGGGAATTTACGAAGAATCAATATAATAATCCATTCTATAAAATATTTTATGGATGCTTGATTATTAGTGAAACCAGCCTGGAAAATCTTGTCAATAATTCTATTCAAGAAATTCTGAGAAAATAAAGTTCACAAATTAAACTGCTGTTATGGCTATTAAAAATTACTTTTATTGAGATATAGTTGACACATAACATTGTATAAGTTTAAGGTATACAATGTGTTGATTTATTTAAATTTGCAATATATCATCACCATAGATAACACCTCCATCACATCTCATAATCACATAATCACCTGTTCCTTGCCGCCCCAGGAAAGAAAAAAGGTAATTTTGGATAGAGACTCTTTGCTTAGCTGGTTTATGTTATACATGAAACTAAGGACAGGAAAATTAACCATGAGAAATGATGACCTCCTCCTAAATAATGCAGTTTTCCTGGTTTCTCGAGTACACAGATAACCCAAAACAATAGCACTTCAAATTAACTTAGGGGTAGGAAATCAGGAGTTAATACATTTATATTTTGTAATGAAACGGCTTATCTGAAAATAAACAGTTAAAATCTTAAATGGGACCATGTAAAACAGTTTCCAACTTATTTCAACAATACCTAACTGCCTTAGTAGGCTTCCTAACATTAATTTTAAGAACTATGTAAAATGTTAATTTTAAGAAAATCATTTTCTTAATTTTTATCATAGCACATGAAAGTTTCTACTAAGTGTTCATATGAAAATGTTATGCTTGAGGTACAAATATAATAAATACCTGATCAAATCTGGGAAAAAGTACAAGCAGAGTCTGCCATATTCGGTTTTTCACTCTATGTTGTTGAGAATTCACATAGTATCGAGTCCTAGACTTGGACACCAATTCATCCTTGGGACAAGGGAGAGAATCAACATTACCTACTGAATTTGTGATTATGAAAATAACATCAACAACTTCAAATTTAAGAAGTTTTAATATAAGTCAATTATCCTCCAAAAAGCAGAAAGGAGGACACTTTGGGCCTCCCTGGCGGTAGAGGGAGTTGAGCACCGCACTGTGAAGCTGTCCTGCAGCCTCGGCAGCCTGGGCTTTATCCTGGGCGGCCAGAGAGAAACCCACATGATGCAGCAGACTTCTCTTATCTTGCCCGCTGCTCCCGTCAGCAGTGTATTTTGTCAGTCTGCCTGTTCTGTTCCCCACTCTGTCTCTGGTGAATCCGCTCACCCTCCTGCACATCTGGCCTGTACCCCGGTACTTGTATAAATAAATCTTCAAAAAAATTAATTAAAAAAAAGACACTTTCCTATGACACTTTTTTTTGTATACCTTGGAAAACTTAGTTGCATTTGTTTAACTTACCTGCCTTAAAAATTAGAAGGGACTGTAAAACTGTATTCAGTACCAAAAGTATTTGGCACTATACTGCCACTTTTTTACAGCCACACAAGGTCATGGGGGTGGAAAAAGACTGAGGCATTTGACATTTATTACAATGCACCGATGTAGTACTCATTTTATGCCCCCTTCGTCTTGGTTAACTTGGAATATAGTATCTACAATTTGATAAACACCACTGAGACAGGAATACCACAGAGATGGACAGTGCAATGCCATCACCAGACACAGGAAAACAGCAGCACAGAGCCTTTCTCCATCAGCAGATCTCCCCCTGGATAGAATGGGGTGTGTGGTCCAAATTCAGTCAACTGCCAGGTGTACCTTTGTATCTGCTGGTGCCTCCTAAATTCTCATTCTATACATCTTTGTAGGGTTTGGTCAATATTCATGGTTTCAACCATCCCTGGCATGATGGAGTATATTTCTTTATAAATATCATACTCTTAACTGCCTATTACTAGGTAATTTCACATAGTACCCAAAAGAAACTCAAATTTAATACATCTAAAACTAAAATATGTTCTCAAATTTTCTCTTTTACCTGGCCAAAATTGGGATAATTTATGCATCGATAATAACAACTAGAATGGATTGAAACACACTAAATATACTTAAAAAACAAAAACATTCACTGATCAAATATTTTAGAAGATACCATGAAACCAGTTCATGATTTTGAAAACTAAAATATAACCGGAAAATGAAATGTAAGCATTTATCTAGTTTGTCCTATAGGAAATATAATTCTGGGTAACTAAATAGTTTATGTTTGGATTTAGAAGTATTCTGCTAAAAATGACAAAGGAATAACAGGATTAAAGTATGACCATTTTATCGCCCCTAAAGAATTAATGGTGTTAGGCAATTCACCAATGATTAACATCACAAGGAGAAATAACCAAATATGAGTATATACTGCCTGGTAGATGTATACTATTCTCCCGCTACTACTGATACCCCTGGTCCTCCCCATGAGAAAAAAAAAAATCAAACCTAAATCTGATTAAGGCTCCAGTTCTAAATACTATCTTACAGCAAGTAAGCAGTCAAAGGAACATAATGAAAACACCATAATAGAACCTATTAAGGGGTACCATGCAAATTCCAACAGTGAAATTTAGAAGAAAAAATAATCTGCTTTCCTCAAAAAATATATTTCAACTTAAAATAAGAGAATTTGTTGATTAAGAGACATTCAGACCCTTCAACTAAGTGAAGTGTACCGACTATTTGGATCACATTTTCAAATAAAAAAAACTATGGGGAAAAAAAAGGTAAAACAATCAGGTGAATTTAAAGATTGACTATATTTGATAATACTAAAGAATTATGAATTTATGTATAGAAATGATATTGTCATCGCTAAAAAGGAATTATCTTTTTATTATACATTCTGATATATTTACGGATTAAAGTAGTTATGTAGGATTTACTTCAGCATTTTGTGTTGGTGGAAATATCTAAACAAGATTGTCCAAAAATTGACAGCTGTTGAGGCTTATAACTCTTAAAGCTGCTTAAAAAACAATGCCTAAAAGTTTTCAATAAAAAATAAACAAGGAGGGCCTCCTCTGGTGGTGCAGTGGTTGAATGCTGGGCTGTGAAGCTGCCTGCAGCCTCTGCAGTGCCGGTTCGATCCCCGCCGCCAGTGAGGGTCTCACATGGTGCGCAGACCTCTCCTGCCGCCCACTGCTCCCCTCAGCAGTGTACTTCGGTCCTTCTGCCTGTTCTTCTCCCCTTCTGCCTGTTCTTCTCCCCACTCTGGCTCTGGTGAATTTTCTCGCCCTCCCGCGCTTCTGACTGTACCCAGTGCTTGTATAAATAAATAAATAAATCTTAAAAAACTAAAAATAAAAAAAAAATAAACAAGGAACTACTTCAATAAAGCCTGAAGACTGGAAGAATGCAAAGAAGAAAACAAAGGTCACATAGCTCAGGTAGCTGCTCACCCACCAGACCAAAATACTGAAAGGTATTTACAGCATTTTAATTCTAACAGATCTAATTGTTAGAACTTCTTTCACTTCCTATTTCAAACCCCAACTGCATTTCTGCCCCTTCACTCTCTAGAAATAATCCTTTCATGTTCAGAAAAAAAATACAGTACCTCAGTAAGAACTCCTGGCATGCCTTTCTTTATACAGTCATTCTGCCAACCCTCCTTTTCTCTATGGCAAAGGATGAAATGCCAGTCCTACCATTCTGCTCTGGATTTGAGCCTCTTTAGGACTGCTTTCATTTTTATTTTATATATTTTTTAAAGATTTATTTATACAAGAACCGGGTACAGGCCAGATGCGCAGGAGGGTGGGAGGATTCACCAGAGACAGAGTGGGGAACAGAACAGGCAGACTGACGAAATACACTGCTGAGGGGAGTAGCAGGTGAGAGAGGAGAGGTCTGCTGCGCCATGTGGGACCCTCGCCAGCTGGCAGGGATCGAACCGGCGCTGCAGAGGCTGCGGACAGCTTCACAGTGCAGCACTCAACCGCCTGCGCCACCGGGGGAGGCCTGTCATTTTTCTTTATTTTCAAATTACCCTTTACATTTACAACTTGACTTGTTCAAATTTTCATCTTCAGAAAACAAAGCTTTGGCCTGAACAAGCTTATACTATATAACAAGTTTCTAATACATACTTTTCTGTCTTTGCTTTTCATCTCCTTAAGTTTATCCTTCCCCTAGACATTCGAGTCAATCTAGCCTATACAAGGATTTTTTTAAACTGCAATTCACATACCATAAAATTCAAAGTGTATATTCCACTGGGTTTTACAATATTCACAGAGTTGCAAAACCATCATTACCACCTCATTCTAGAACATTTTCATCAAAAATAAATCCTGTGTCCATGAGCAATCATTTCCCAGCCTCTCCTACTCCCAACCCACAGCAGCCATGAATCCATATTCTGACTATAGGTTTGCCTATTCTGGACATTTCATACAAACAGAGTCATAAAATACAAGGTCCTTATGACTCAGTCCTTTCACTGAGTTAGATGGTTTCAAGGTTCACCAACACTGGCTATTTTCCGTTAGTTTTCTCCTCAGTATCCATCCACTGGGTGTAAAGGGACTAGTCAATGATTGACTATTGCTGGTCTCTCCATACTTACCACTGTCTCTTTTTTGGATCATTTCTTTCAAACAAACTCTAGTTAAAATATCCCACCTCTGAAAGCCTCCAACCCAGTATCCCCCTCTGGGCACCGGGTTTAGTATTCTTTTTCAGCGCAAACTCCTCAGTAGTGCCTACACTCACTGTCTCCATTTGCTCAACACGTTTTCTTCTTGATGCCTCTTATTTATATTCTCACTTATCATTCCACTAAAAGGTCATCTGCAGAGGTAACTATGACAGCCAAGCAGCAGGCTCTTTTTCCTCCACACCTCCAGATAGCACTTTCCTCAGGTGCCCCTGGACACCACCCTCTCCCAGGGTCCCACCTCAGTGACAATTCATGCAGAGTTGAGCCCAGCTGTCACCTACTAGAGGCCCTCTCGGATCCACTATCTAAACCAATACCCCTCCTCCTTATTCTGATTTTTCTCAAAATACTGTTCTAGTTTATATTACACTCAAATATACATCACAAAAAAATGTGTTTTATCTGATAGAGTACCCTGCCTTTAAGAAACCAATAAAACACTATTTTCTCTGGGATATCTCCCCTGAATCCAAGAGTGCAAAGAAGGGAATTTTTGCACCAAAATATTTTCCAGGTTTCATATAATAAAGTTGATTTGTTACCTTCAGAAAACAAATGTGTGAAGAACACTGCTATTTCTGTGCAGGTGACAAGGGGGTCCTATGATCACTGGTTACATTACAGTGTCCAAACTAAGCATGCCAAGAAATCCTGCCTATCACAGCTTCAAATTCAGAAGTAAGCATTATACTTTACCCCCTTCTATCTTAACCCCAGATTTACCAAACCCATTCTTCAAATAATCACAAATAATTCTGCAGGCTCAAAAAAAAAATCACTACTTTGCATTATGCCACTCCCTAAATTTTTACTTTATTATTTCATTTCTTATATAAAGCAATATATGGATATATCTCTCTAAACATTGGTTTTGATTGGGACTAGACAAATAGAGTGAAGTTTAGACAGCATAGGGAAACCTCATTGTTCTCTAAAACCAAAGGTGAAGGGGACGACTGCTAGTCAAGATTTAACTAAAAATATGAAACATAAGCCTTATGTATTTTCTTGATACTTATACACTAAAGAGCAAGTGTTGAATTCTGATATGTGAACTATATAAAAAAAAGCTATCTTAAAGTAAAATAAAGCACATTTACTTTATCTAGTAGCTTGATTGCAAGTTCTTCCATAAACAACTTATGAGACATATTTGAGCCATCTAATAAACACAGGAACTTGACAGCACAGATTCTCACATAATGGTCCTCTCTTTTAGTACTAAAAAACATAAAATAAGCGTGTTAAAAAAAATTTACATTTACATAAAAAATACATTGTATTTATTTCAAAATATCATAACAAATATCAAAACCTTCCAAAACTTTGCAAAATTAAATAGGTCCATGTTTAAAGTCAATGTTTTCTTAATTCAGGATAACAGGAAAAGATAACAAATGTGCATAGCAGAAGGAGTGCCTGCACAGAAAGCCAGAATGAGCACAATTGCACCCAGTCTTCTGGAAAAACAATTCACACTACTGATCCTGGTCAGTAATATCTGTGGACAAAATAGATCATTGCTTATGAAACTATTACTAAAAGTGGGCCAAGATACATCTGTTCACTCTGGGGAAAGAATATGCATAAACTACCTCAATGGCTTGTCTTTACTGATACTTAAATGTTTGCTCTAAGTAAAAGGTACACTCAGGAAGCACTGTTCTAAGCCTGCCCACATTTTCAGTATCCAGATGTAGGAAGGGCAATTAAGTGAAATTGTTAAGAAGTATTTCTGAAGTTTATTTAACTATTATATTATGACTGTCATTTTAAGAACAAAACATTTGTCTAGTACAAATCAAAGAATTTTGGAACTATTCAAATTTGGAAATTTCACTTTTATTGCGACACTAAACCAGCCAAAACAAAAACTCAATTGAAATGATTAACAATAAATATATATATATATATATATATATAAAAAATGGCAAATGATTTAAAACTTAACTATGACTCTCAGAATAGACCCTTTGTGATAACTGTAACTGATTATCATTTGCTATCCTAAACTCTAAAATCAAAGCAAATATATCATTTATGAGCTTCTTTACAAACACCTACAAACACAAATTTTTCTTAATTTCTTAATTTGTGAAACATTTTATGTAAATATGAAAACTTTTAGAAAGAGCTGACAAGTTCCAAACAAACTAGAGGTTATAGATAAGGATATTCTTATCCCAGAAATCAAAACTTTATAGGGTCTGTTCCAAGAGAGATTTTATTTTTCTGTCTACCATACTGACACTAAATGGTAAATTTTAGCCAAAAATTCAATATCTTGAAATAGATTATTCAATATCTTGAAATATCTTGAAATATGATATTATTCAAGATGTCAAATATTATTCAAGATATATTATTCAAGATATCAAATATCTTGAAATATGATATTATTCAATATCATTCAATATCTTGAAATAGATTATCACTAGTAAACATTTATTAAATTTAACAAATGCACAATTTCTCTCACGTGATGCTAAATTCAAAATATATCACTTACGTCAAGACATGGAATATCTACCATACTTACTTTTCAATAACAACATTTGCTGCACAATCATGTCCAAGATTTTCTACGAAGGTCTGAACATCCTGAATAAGTCTTTCCATAAGAACATCAGACAAAGAAAAATAAGTTTTAGACAGGGAAAAAAAAAGCAAAGCCCCAAATTTAAAGCTAATGCTTTGTATTCTTCTAATTGAAAGTCTCAAAGACATAATTCTACACAAGTAGTATTTAACGTAAGTTTTGACAGGTGAAATAATGACATCTTTTACCTCTGATCACGCCTAAACACAGTTCCAAATATACAAGCCTCAAGGACAAGTTCACTATAATTTTTAGCACTTGATAATGATCCTTGGGACACATTTGAAGCAGAAACTATCCAAGATTGGCAGCAATAATTTATCAGGGTATTGAAGACTCCAGTTTTTATAGCAGACATTTCAATTATCTTGAACATAATCTAGAATGAAATACAAAGGTCATTTACCCTTTGACCAATTTAGTTTTTTCCCCCCCCAAAATTAGTATTGCTAAAAGCTATCACTTGAGTGAACTGAAATGGGGGGGGCTGCTTAATGTCTACAAAGTCGTAGTTCTCCAAGAAAAGAAAGTACTGGAGATCTGTTACAGCAATGTAAAATACTTACACATTACTGGATGGTACACTTGAAAATGGTTAGGATGGTAAATTTCATGTTCTGAGTCTTATACTCCAATTTTAAAAAGTTACCTCTTTTATTTTGAAATATGCCTGGCCCTGGATTTTTGCAGCAATGGTAAGAACTTTGGTGTCAAAAACAAACTGAACAAAAGCTTTCAAATTAGACCAGAATATCAATTGAGTGTTGCTTAAAGAAGATATAATTTTCCAAGCCATGTCAAAAGATTCTATGCAGAGTGACTCAGAGGTGGTCAGAAGCTGGTAGGAAAGAAAAAAAAAAAGAGTAGAAAATTATCACTTAAGTTCAGAAACTGATTTTCTAGTTTTTCTTCAAAAATTTCATGCTCACTATAGCTTACCTTGGGAACCAAAATTTTCATGCAATGGAACACAGGTAAAACTTGATCAGAAGGAAGAATTGTGAGGGCTTCTAGTGCAAACTGTAAAGTCCTTATGGGCATTTGAACAGCAGGTAAAACAGGTTCCACAATTTTACCCTCTAAGGTTGGTATAAGGGTGTGATATTTTTTCAACAGGAAAGAGAGGCAGACCCACTGATCATGAATATACTGTGCAACTATTTTCCCCCATCCTTGGGAAGATGACGATTCTTCAAAAAAACTGGAAAACAAACAAAAAACCAAACTGAGACAAAAAAATAAAGTCACTACCCTGTCTTCTTTAAGTTTGTCTCAATTCCTTTGCATATAGTATACACGATCCTCATACAGGGAGAGATTAAAGCCGTATTAAATATCCTATCTATCAAAGTAACAGAGAATCCACATATAGCTCAATTTTCTAACCACTGAAAAGTTGATATTTTACTCACTTTAAATGATTCACTGAAAACTGAATACAGAAGTTAATGGGTTTCCAGTAAAAGAAAGAAATAATGTAAAAACATTACCATCCTGAATTCAATCTCATCTACAAATTTCCTTAGTCCTGTAAGTAATACTGGGCAACCACTATCTGAATGACTGAAAAGAAAATGGGATTTTTAAACATTAGCAATAAAAATGCCATTCACAAATATGCTAGATTCAGATGGTGAACACACCTGCTTTGCTCCTCTGTGTGGGGCTTTTGCAGCGTCTGATTGAGTTGAAGAGAGGAGAGGAACCTTTCTGTAGGTCCAGCATCCAGTGAGTCCAGCTGTAGTTCTGACTTCTGGTCAATGGCTTCACACACCATGGCCAGTGAGGCCATACTAACAACCCTCTGAATCTGTCTACCAAGAGTTGGCTCCTGAGGAGGAGACAGACAGTCTTTCATATAACAGAAACAAGTCAGACAGTAAGGAAGTGAGCTGCCAGTCTATGGAAATCCCATGCCCTCTTGTCCCTCCTCCTGCTTGATAATGATCATAAAAGGAAATTAATACATGCCATCAGGTTTAACTACTTTTCTACAGACTAATGGAAAATTTAAAGTAGCAATAAAACTTGAAACAGTTCAGACTAAGAAGACAAAATTTGATGTCTTCATTTGCCTGATGTGTTCCTAGCAGTAGTACATGATAGAACAGCTATACACAGAACCACAAACTATATGAATCAATATTTGTGAAGTTTTTCCTACTTGCAAACATATTCAGAGGCAATATTTCTCTAAGTGAGTCTTATTTTAACTGTAGGAGAGAGGAAGAGAGGGAAGGAGGGAAAAGAGGAAGAAGGGAGAGGCGGTAAAGAAGACAGCCTGCCTCCTGGCATATATATAATTAACACCTGCAACCAGCTGTATGCTGCTTTTGAAGAAGTAATACAGCATAGCAGCTAAGAGTTGGACTCATGAGCCACGTGGTCGAGGAGTATATCTTGGCTCCATACTTACTGCCTGCTTGCCTGTGGACATACTGTGCCTTAGCTTTCTTACCTGTAAAGTGGGAACATAATAGAATCTACTTCACAGGATTACTGAGAAAATTAAACAAATGGGTTATTTCATGGACAGTACCCAGATATCTACATGCAGGAGCAAGAAGGAAGGAAACCAAGATAGCCTAGCTTAATATTTAGAGAAAAATCAACCATCTCTGATCAAGAAGCCAGGAGCTACACTAAGAGACCAAAGCAATTCACTCAAATATCGCCAACCAGGAGGAAACTCACCAGAAAGGAATTTTCTACTATTTGTTCCATACCTTGCCCTTGTCCTCCCAAAATAAATCAAGCATTTCTACACTAAATTTTAAAACAGTGTTACTTTTGAGTCAATGTGGTGAGCCAATTAAGGTCAATCTTAATGTATTTCAGTGACTTACTTAAGAAAGCAAGTCAATCTTTAAAGAATCACCATGGTAGGGTTCAAGATTTTGGTCTCCATTCAAAATTCAGTGTCCTTTCAAAACAATAGTATACCCATACATCCTAGACAGGATGCTGAAATATAAATCAATCTTCTTTATCATTTTATTTTAAGTCAGTTCTTGAAAACTACTTTAAAAATTATTAAAGCAACCAAGTAGCTCCTTTGTTTTAATGAACATCCTAGACTAGACTAAGATTCACCTCCACTAACCATGTGTTAAATGGAAGCAGATAACAATTATTGAAGACTTTCTATGTACCAGGCACTGCTAAAGTTTTAACATGTAGAAGTTTGTTTTCATTCTCACATCAACTATTTAACCCTCATTTTGCAGGTGCAGTGATTTCTCCAAGGTCATAGTAAAGATAAAGCCAGGATTCACACCAAGGAAGTCTAACTCCAAAGTTTCTGTTCTTAAACACTATGCTCTACTCTGTCATGTAAAAGAAATGCCTTTATATGCTAAAATCACTCCAAAAATGGTGACATAAGGAGCAACAGGAAAATCACAGAAAGAATGAGCCACCGAGCAAAGGCAGCCTCTAAGAGAAAATGTGATTTGAATTGGGTCACACAGAACAGACCAGACACTGACAAGTGTATATTAGAAGGGAGGGCATTTTGGAGAGGGAAGACTAATCTCCATGGCAGCCTTGAGTAACTGTGACACAAAGGGCACTGTAAGAAGAGGAAAAGCAGTGGGTGACTAAGCTAAAAAAATAAAATAGCTTTTTTAATATGTGCCATTCTCACTGGTGTGAGATGGTATCTCATTGTGGTTTCGATCGGCATTTCCCTAATTATGACGGATGTTGAACATTTTTTCATATGTCTGTTGGCCATTTACATTTCAATATCGGATGAGGAGGAATATAGGGGAACCAAATAAGGGATCAGGGACAAAAATAATAACAATAAAAACAGAGCAAAACAAAAATAAACAGTCAACTATAAATCAGAGACATTCTGCAGAGGAGGGGGAGAGAGAGGGGTCAAAACAAGGGAGGGAGAGCACAAAGCACTATGGTGATGATGCACTGGTGATTTGGTAGTGGATATTCTATGGGGACTACACCTGAGAAAAGAAAGCAAAACATTACGGAAAAAATGAACAATGATGTAAAATATATATAAATAAATAATTAAAAATAAATAAATAAAATAAAAGTCAGGTATGAAGGGCTCTGGATGCCAGTCTATGAATTTGGACACAAGGGCAAAACACCCAGTGCAAATCCACTCTCTGCATCTAAGTGATTTTAAGATTGAAGTCACCACACCTTTATTATATACCTCATATTACAATGGGAGTCTCACTCTTCATCAAATATTATGAACACAGGATACTATTTTAGACATTAAATTTCAGTAGATGCTTTTTTGCTATCTAAATGGTATATAACAATCAAATATGTATTCCATGTATGTCTTTTTTAACATAACTACAAGACTTCAATCAAAGAGGATTACCTGTCCACTATTCATCTCTTGAAGATGCTGAATAGATGCATTTTTCAAAGGAGAAATAACTCTCCAAATGGGGTTACCTCTTTTCCACCCAACCTTCAAATGGAGATTTATAAGCTCAGTTAATACCATCAGGTATAAATGGCAACGATCCAGATCTGAAACCTAAGAAAAATAATAAAATACTTAACAAGCATGATCCATGATGTTCACAACAGAGTTTAGAAAGGAAATTATTTCGTTTATTAAAGAGCACTAAAACATGACATTGATGAGGAAAAAAAGGTCCTTCCTTCAAGAAGTTTTCCATACATACAAGAAGCCTTCTCCCCATGCAGAGCTAAGGATGTCCTTCTCTGTGCTGATATAGTGACTCTGCTTGCACCGCAATTATAGCAAGGTCACAATCGACTCATCTGGTCCCCACCTTGATTGTGAGACACTGGAAGGCAGAAACTACATTCTCCCAATTCATGCACCCTAGTGCTAGCACATCATTAACAGTAACAACTATAGTAGTTACCACTTCTTTGTGTCATACATTCTATACTTCATTCTCATAAGAAAGATCACTGTGCCTTTTCCTAAGATGACTAAGTTTCAGAAGAGGCCAAACAACTTACCCAGTATCTCAGAGCTAGTAAGCAAGAAGGGCAGAATTAATACAGGTCTTTCTGAACCAAGATTTAGTGGAACTGGGTTCAATTCACTTCTATTAATTCACTCACCAGCTTTGTGAAAGACAGTAATTACCTACCCTCTTTAGGGTTCAGATTCTTTACCCACAAAACAGGGTAATAACTATCCATCACAGGGTTTTTGGAAAGAAGTGAGAGAAAAGTATACTACCTGACGGACTGGCACAGAGCAGTGACCTTAATTATTATTACTATACCAGTGACTGTACTCTCGGAGGCCTTCTCTGGCACACAAACGTACCATTCATTAACCAGATTTCACTGAGCAACTATGCCAAGTACTAGGATACAATGCACACAGAAGGTACCAAATGCAGATGTCTGACTTGTTATTATCAGGAATTATCCTGATTTGTAGCAGTTGACAGTTCAGCTATCGTAAATATTTCCACCATGGCCAATTTTTGAGCTACTAGGGTGATGTTTTGATTGCAGAGCTGGGGAGAGATGTGTAACCTTGTTCTTTTCCCTCTCACCCCTGTTAGCCTCAGATATCCATTAGTTTTTGAAAGTATTTTACATTAGCAAATCACCTGCTATGTAAATGTCTAGTATGTTTTTATCATTCTGACTTACTTTCCCCATTATATGGTCAAAGCTACTTTATCATAGATTAGTTACAGATATGCTTTCCGCAATGTTTACGTCAGTTTAGATTTCCACCAAACAATATAAGGTTCTCTTTCTCCACATCCTCTCCAGCTTTTGTTGTTGCAGGTCTTTTTAACATATGCCTCTCCCAGGGATGTGAGATGGTAGGTACCTCACTGTGATTTTAACCTGCATTTCTTATTGGAAGTGATGATGTACACTTTTTCAAGTGCCTAGTGGCCTTCTGGATATCCTCTTTGGTGAACTGTCCATATCTGCTGCCCATTTATTGGTTTTTTATTGTTGAATTTTTTTTTAATATATATATTTGTCAATTACATATTGTGTGAATATTTTCTACCACAAGGTTTCCTTTTAATGTTATATTTTGTTTTAATTATATCAACTTTTTAATTTGAGATAATCCCAATTGTTTATTTCTGTTTTCATTTTCCTTATCTTAGGGGTCAAGTCAGCAAAAATATCTTTGTTGATGTCATGGGATATATAGCCCATGTCTTCTTCCATGTATTTTACTGTTGAAGGTCTTATATCTAAATGTTTAATTCATTTGGAGTTTATTATTCATTCTTCTATGAGTGCCTTTCCAATTTTCCTAGTACCATTTATTAAAGAGACTGTCCTTTCCCCATTATATGGTCAAAGCTACTTTATCACAGATTAGTTACAGATATGTATAAGGACTGATATCTGGCCTTCTGACTCCATTTCATTGATCCATATACCCATCTTTTTGTGCTAAAATATACAATTTATAGTACTGTTGTTTTACATTAATAGTGAAGTTTGAAGTCATTGAGAGAAGGTCCTTAAGATAGGGACTCAAAGCTGTTTCAATGTTCATTGAAAGAATCCAAGAGAAAAGGAGAGGTTGAAAATATTAAAGGATAATCGATAGTATACAGTCCTTGAGAAAATGGAAGAGGATGAAGTCCAGACTGCATTATTCCACTATAACAGAAAAGACAGGGAGGACAATCAGGTGCAGATAAGCATAGAGACATCTGACAGTTGGAAACTGAGGTGAGTATGATGGTTACTAGTTGCTCTGTGAGGTAAAGATATGGCAGCACAGTGCTGGAACCAGCTTGAACAGCAAAAACTACAGTTTGTCCCTCTCTCTGATCAATGGCTTCATGTCGGCCAAGTTGAAATGAGGGCAGGAAACTGATGAACACTACAAATCAGGGCTGCACCCAACCCCACAGCCAGCTGTTAAACTCTGACCATCATCACACAACTGAGATGAGGGAAAATGTGGGAAAAGATTTTTATTAAACTATAAGCTATTAAAGAAATGTACTTAACCGGGAATTCTAAGGTGCAATTTATTAAAGAATGAATTTTTCAAAATAATTTTAAGTTACATATGTTGAATTTACTTTTTAAAATATTTGCATCTAAAAGATAAAATAACAATAAACTTGCCCTTCTTAAGCTATTTTAGCTTCAGATTCCAAACAAGCAAAAACATTTCTGTTACTTAGTAGGCACACAGAGGTTCATTACACTTTTGTGAATGTCTGAAAATTTCCATATTTAAAAGGTAAAAATAATACTGATGATCCTGGAGCAAAATAAACCATAAAAGTTTCCTAAGAGTTTCTTTGTTAAATGCCTTCTTGGAAATTCAGGTGTTGCAGGACTGCTATTAACAATTGCTTAATAAGAAGCAAGCCAAACACTCCCTGCTCCATAGGGCTTTTTCTTACCTTCCTATCATAATATCACAAGTCTTTGAGTATAAAACTTGTCTTTTTATATTTTAATACCTACTTTCCAGCTAGCAAACAGATGTACTTTATTTGGTATTCTAATAATATTTTAAAAAGTATATTTTCTCACTTTATCAATGATCCATTGACTCTAATTGCTTCATTATATCCCACTAGAGATTTCAACTTGAAAAAAAATTAAAATAGGCATTTCTGTAGAAATTAGTATTTTCAAAATATTCTTAAAGAGGGAAACTTTTATTATTTTTTTCCAGCTATCTTAGAAAGAATAAATAATGTAAAGAATAAAGAAAGAGAACACAGCTACATTTACAAAGCATCCTCTTTTCCTCAGACCTACTGTTTCCAATCCCATTTGCATTTTGGAATCACTCAGAGAGCTTTAAAAATACACTGTACTGATACTTGGTCCTACCCTAAATCTGCCAAGTCAGAATCTGGGACCAAATAAGCTAAGTATTTAAAATATGGTATATTATTTGAAACTCTCTAGATACTAGGAAGTAGGTGCATTATCTCAATTTTGCAGGTAAGGAAACTGAGGTTTATAAAGCAACATAACTTTCCCAAGGTCACAGTTATTACAGAGATGAACTAGTACTAAGAAAGTCTTAAGTTTTTATTTTTTCTGCTTCCTAAGACCAAAAATTAAGAAACCATAACATTAAGGTAATTTTCTTTTTAATTTAACACAGTGTCTACCATCACTCAAATATTGATGAAATATCACTCAGATGAATACTTACACTACTTAGCTCATTCATAGTAAGTCTTCTGAGAATAAATTCAGAAATGCTCTCTGTGGTAGACATGGCAAAGTTCTGAAGAAGTGTAAATACCTCATCTGTATGGAGGAAAAAGTACGCAACTGAAATTACAGAAATAAATTATTTGGTGCAAAATAAAACAGATGTCTAGTAAAAATACAACTGTTAAACACATGGTAAATCACTTATCAAAAACATTCTAATGATGTAATTAACAGTCAATAGCATAGGGAAATCTATAGCTGGGTAAGATGGAACAAAGACACAGCACCCTCTCTCACTGAATGCAGCTATAAACCCGGGACAAAATATTTGATGCAGCTATTTGAAGACTCTAAAAGGTAAAAAATGGCAGGCAGCTTTAGAAAGGCAGTACACTGAGTTTATTCTGGTCCTCCTGCAGACTGGAATCAGATCAGGAACAGTCAATAAAGCAGGCAGCAGAATGGACCCTAACTTTCTGGTCAGAGAATGAAAAAGAAGAATCCCAGGGAAGAGGACGATGAGTATTTTGGAGATTCCAGAGAGGGAAGAGTTCAGAAAAATGCTCCTGAGCTTACGCCTTAGCTATTGCGTAATGAATCTGCTACCAATTAGCATACCAACGACTTTGAGAAGTGAACAGTGACAACTGCCCTGGACCCAGACTGGCCACAGGATGTAACCCATGTGCCATAGGTAAAGATGGCACTGCAAAGTACTTGAAAACAATACTGACAGTGGAACCAACCCCCACAAAAGCAACAGATTTATCATCTAGTCTTATGGCTTTAAACACCATCTATATGCTAACAATTCTCAAATCTTTATTTCTAATCCACATTTCCCCTGAATTCCAGACTCATAAAGTCAAATGCCAGCTTAATAACCCCACTAGGTCACCTAAAAGGTGTCTTACACTTAAACTATCCAAAACAGAACTTCTCATCTTCACTCCAAAATCTTCTCTAACTCTAGTCTTTCTAATCCCAGTTAAAAGCAACTCCATTCTCTCCAGCATTCCCCAAAACTAAGTAACCTCTGAGTTCACTCTTTTTCTCACTGTCCATATGCAACCTGCCAGCAAATCCTGTAGGCTGAACCATCAAAAGAGATCCAAAATCTTACAATTCACAATTCACGACATCCATGGCTCGTACCCAGTACAGCCAGCTTGTCTTCTGGCCTTGGCCCTTACCTCTCTTGGTAGATTTTTCTCAATACTAGTGACTGAGAGTCAAAGCGAGCTTTTAAAAACTTAAGTCAGATCTTATTACTCTCAGTTCAAAATCTTCTAGTAAAAGCCAGAATCTTAAAATGGTCCACCAGTTCTGTACAAGAGTAGCCTTTACCCTCGCCCCTTTTTTTAAAATTGACCTTTTATTGCTCACTACTTCACTCCCTCCTCAAACAGATACTCTCACTCTGGGGCCTTTTCCCCTTGCCATTCCTTCTTCCTGGAAGATCTCCCTATGTAAGTGTACTGTTCCCTCCCTCAGATCTCTCAAGTCTTTGTTTAAATATTAACTTCACAGTGAGGCCTCCCCCAACCAACCTAGCTAAATTAATGATGCTCAACCTCTACTCACCAACATCCTGTCCTAATTTCTCCATAGCACCTGACAAAATCACATATCTTATATAGGGATTGTTCATTATATCTCTCCCGCCCCAACCCCACTCCAGTCCCCTAAAACAGAATGTAATCTCAAAAAGGGCAGGGACTTTTTGTCTTCTTTTTTATGGCTACATCCTCATGCTCAGAACAATGCTTGGCATGTAGCAGATAATCAATACATTTCTGATGAATAAATTTTCTAATATCAGATCAAAAGGTCTTCTCTAATCTCCCTCTACTAAGATTTAAACTTTTTTAAGACTCAAGAATCAGCTTAGTAATTGTCACAAGTTAAAGGAAGTGGATGGGGGAAGCATCTAACCATATACTTTCCACACTCACTTCCCTCACCTTGCTTCTTTTCTCCCCATGTATCTCCCAAGCTTTAGTAGTTTTTTCTATTAAAAAAAGGGAAAAAAGGCAGGACAGTGGAAAAAACACAATAGTTTGTATTCTCTCAAAAAGACACAAGAATGACAGCATGTTGAAGTGATGGTTACATGAAGATTTACTAGTCTCTATTTCTTTTTGTATATTTAAAGCTTTCCCTAATAAAACACTGAAAATTAAATTTAAAAAATTTTTAACATTAAGCTTAAGTTGCCCCAAGCAACAGCATACTACTAGACCACAATTTCACCCACTGAGTAAGTACATCCAGATATTTCTGACTTCATTATTTGTTCATTGACCCTACCACCAGTAATTAGTTCCCAGATATTCACTCATTTATAAAAAGGAAATAACAATTTTCCTCTTCCCTCATCAAAGAAATTCTTTCAGGATTAAGATCTATTTAAAGTTAATTAAACCTGATATGGTTTACCAGTTACATGGAAGTCAACTGCTATGAAAATTAAATGGCACTTCTTTGACTCTTGGTAATATAAAAAGATATGCATGAGGAGCACTGAGAACTCTTACATTCTGTAAGTAAGAACATAAAACGTGTACATAACTACTTAGAAAAACAATTTTGCATTATCTTATAAAGCTGAATACACACATATCCTAAGATCCAGTAACTTTAGTGGTGGGAGGTAGATAGCCTGGAGAAACACACACTGACCCAAAAGAAATGTAAACAAGTAATCATGGCACACCATACAGAATAATAAACGAAATGTAATCCAACATCCAGCAACAGAAAAAGCATAGATTGTGGTGTTGTCATACCATGAAAGATTACACAATAGGTAAAATAATGAGGTATAAGAAAGGACATGGATGAACCTTAGAAACATGCTGCATGAAAAAAAGTTACAGAAGACATCTTACAGTATAGTAACATTTTTATAAAGTGCAGAATCAGGGACTTATACAATAAATTGTTGAGAAGTACCTAAATATGTGGTACAGCCATTTTTTTAAGTACATGGAAATGATAAAGATAAAAATAAAAATAAGCAAACAAAAAAGGGATTAAGAAATAACTAGTACATTTGCTTTTAGGTTAGTGGTGAATTTCACAAGTGTTTAATTATTTTGCAGCAAAACTGACATCCAGCCATCACACATGCTTATGTGTATCAAACAGCACAAATTTTCAAAAAGCATTCCTGACCCAGTCCTACACTTCAAAGCACTAAGTCTCCTGAAAACAGTTAAGACATGTCAAATATCTTACAAACATAAGGGGTTGAAAACCTTATGAAAAGATACTGTTATGTGCATAGATTAATTCTGCTACCATTATCAAAACTATCAGAAACTAGTGTTAATATTGCATAAGCTTATTATTAAAATCTAACCAAGTCAGTTTAACCTAATACCAGTACCTCTCTAAAATTTTTAAATTTAAATTTTTTAAAGTTCAAAATATAACTGGCTAGAAAGGACAGGGGAATCAACACTTACCCATCAATATTTTCATCATCTCTAATGTCCTCTGGGTTTTCACCTACTATTTTACATATAAGAACAAACTCAGTATTTCTATTACCGGTAAACTTTTTTTTTTAAAGATTTATTTTTATTTATTTATACAAGCACTGGGTAGTCAGAAGCGTGGGAGGGTGAGAGAATTCACCAGAGCCAGAGCGGGGAGCAGAGCAGGCAGAAGGACCGAAGCATACTGCTGAGGGGAGCAGCGGGTGGCAGGAGAAGTCTGTGCACCATGTGGGACCCTCCTCCGATGGCCGAGGAGCAGCCAGGGATTGAACTGGCGCTGCAAAGGCTGCGGGCAGCTTTGCAACCCAGCGCTTAACCGCTGCGCCACCGGGGAGGCCCTTCCGCTAAACTTTCTACATGAAGTATTTTCTACCAATAAAGCACTCAAAGATTAGCATTTAAAAATAATCAAATTAGGGCCTCCCCGGTGGCACAGCGGTTGAGCGCTGGGTTGTGAAGCTGCCCGCAGCCTCTGCAGTGCCGGTTTGATCCCCAGCTGCTCCCCGGCCACCGGAGAAGGGTCACACATGGCGCGCAGACTTCTCCTGCTGCCCGCTGCTCCCCTCAGCAGTGTACTTCGGTCCTTCTGCCTGCTCTGCTCCCCGCTCTGGCTCTGGTGAGTTCTCTCACCCTCCCGTGCTTCTGACTGTACCCAGTGCTTGTATAAATAAATAAATAAATAAATAGATAGATAGATAGATAAATATTTAAAAAATAATAATAATCAAATAAAAATAATCAAATTAGTACCATTCTCATAGTTCTTTCTTACACATGAAACCGTGATCATTTCTGATGGTCTGGGAATCAATGAGTGAGTATAAACAAAAAAATATAAAGCAAATGAAAACACATTCAAAAAATCAACAATAACCAATGAATATAAACACTAGACTGGCAGGTTTATGAGGGCAGGGGTTTGAGCCTTCACTGCTGTATCCCCAGTAACACCAGGTGATACTCAATAAGTACTTGAATGAATGATGAATGCATGAAATAGCCTTTTTATTTGTAAAGGTCAGGAGTTTCCTCTTATTCTAAATATCAATGATATACCAAGCAAGATACCAACAAAAACTATTTATCCTCACCATCTTGGGTACTGGAACCTTTCAACAAGCAAGTGTGCAATAACTTCAACAGCAATTGGAGGCATCTGTCAGTTTTCAGCAAGGGCATGTAGGCATTTGTACCAAACTTCATAAGGGCATCCAGAAGAGGATCTAAGAATATCCTCAATACATTCTGTGTTCTCCGCTTTTCACTAGATATTAAAAGACATGCCCAAATCAAGCATTTCAAAAGCATGAAGAAAGTACTTTCCATGTACAATTTGTGGAACTGGTTAGCTAATGGATTCAATTATCAATAGAAAGACTGAAAGACCTATCACTTGTTAGGACTGATCTTTCCCACCAATCTTCTTACTGACCTTTCAGTTTGTGCTTTCTCAGTGAGTTTATCAATTCACTAGAGAGAGGAAAGCACAGGGAAAGACATTCTGGACTCAACTCTAGACACAAGTATGAAGGAAATCCTATATGAAATTTACCTGAAAATAAAAATGCTAAGACCCTGCTTCCATAATTCAAAAGAAAAAACACATACACAAGTCAAGAACATGAGACGTTAACTAAAAAATATGAAAAAATTAAGGATTTATGAAAAATTGTGAAAACCAACTTCAGTACTAAAACTGTCTAGAGATTTGATGTTAATCAAATTAACTGCATATTATGCAAATACAGTACCTAATGAAGCTGCTTTTTTGCTACAATTATAATCTAATGAGAACTAATATATTCACATTCTCTAAATATGAGATTATTTTATTTTGATTACCTGATTTTTAGTAACACATTTTGGAAAGGGGTCAAACCCAGCAAATTTCTCTACTTAATCTAATGGGATAGTCTCTTACAACCCATTCCTCTAATATTTTTATATAAAACCAATGATTAGTATGTAGTTTTTTTAACCTTCTCTAGCTTAACAATTTAACTTATGTAAAAGAACTAATAAGCCTTTAACTATGGATTTATTGTCAATTTTAAACATTTATTTAGTATATTGCATATAGTTTAGCACCCTTCTTTAATACACTGTTATCAATTCCACACCAGTCACTGAAAAGTCTGCATATGTACCATATATCTGAATAGACTTTTTTTTTTTTTAAAGAGCCTTCTTTTCAAGCTAGAAACACTTACCTATATTGATTCTTCATTGCTTCCACATCAACAGCCAGTAAGACCATCATAGCAACAAGCTTGGCTTCAAACCAATCAGGCATAAAGCAGTTTTCTCCTGCTTAAATAACAGATAAGGTTTGCAAGAGATTAACATAACCCTGCAAAGATGATGTCTCAAGCTGAAGAGCTAAATGATTATCTTTACCAATATTAAGTTATTGGAGAAATACAGCTGAGGTGGAACCCAATGGAACAACTGGGCTGAGTCTGAGGTTGAGAAAAACGGAGAAAGGTGAAGGAAGAGCATGGCTAAGGTTTTCTGGCTCTTCTGGCAGGAAAGAGCATGTCATGTTCCAGGAAAGGGAAGAATGCTCCTATGGCTGGGGTACACAAGTGGGAGCACCAAAAATGAGGTTACACAAAAAGGTAGAGGAGAGATGGGCATCTGTAGGCCAGGTAAAGAATTTCTACCTTTATCCTAAAGGCAAGAGGAAGCCACTGAGGGTGAATATGAATGTATACATAGAAGGGGAAGAGAAATTTTAAGATCAAAATTTATATTTTAAAAAGATTTCTCTAGGTAACATGTGGAAAAGACAGGGGAAGCAAGAGCAGATGCAAGGTGACTGTTAAGGGGCAACACTAATGTTTCAGCTGACAGATGTGTGCTCCCTCAAATGTGAAACATAAATGAAAGGGAATGATACGGATATGGATATAAGTAAGGCTTTGGCGTCTCACACCTGCATTTTTACCACAGTCTTACTGTTTGTTTACTGTGGGACTCTGAGACAGCCATAGCATCTCAGAAAGTTTAGGTCATCTTCTATGAAATCAAATCAATAAACCTATGACTTGCCTTGGATATATTATACAAGTTAAAAAATATATTCAAAGTTCCCAGTACAAGTTTTGGAAGAGAGAGCTTGGCTCACAAATAAAATTAATATTTTCCTGTCTCTGAAAGCCAATTAAATTAAGTCATGGAAAGATTTCTTTATCATTTGTGGTAAATTACTAGAGTAAGATTAAACTCTTCACATCAACTTCCAAGAAAAATTTAGGTAAGAGATTTAGTTTTCTGGTCCAGTGGTTCAAATACTAAAAACATTTAAAAAAAAGAACTTAATATATTTTGGGGATAATTTAATATATTTTGATACAAATTTATTGAAACAGTACAAATGACAGGCAACACGAAAGATACTTGTATACAAGATAATTCATGTTAAAAATATGAGGATAAACTTTATTATATATTATTTTTAAAAGTACTATGCATTTAGTTATCAATTAGATATATGCTTGTATTTTCTAAAAAAAAAATCCACATGTTGGCTTTATCAGAAAAAATTAGGTTAAATTTATAAGTGTTATAAAGGGAAACTATTGAAACTTGTGCTTGAAACATTTTTACTCACACTAATGCTTTATATTCCATACTTACATTAAAAACTCACTCATAAATGAAAACTAAAATGGTATCAAATGCCAATAGACTTGATTTCCCTATATTTTCATCAGCAATCACATAGTCAGGTACCGTCTATTATCAGGTGACTACTTCATGGAAGAAGGGTGCGGATGGTAGGGGTACTGAGTATGTAATGCTTCCAATGGCAGTACTACTTTAGCATTGTCTCCACCTTACAGCAAATTGGCTGTTAAGTCCTTGGCTGTAAATACTACACACCTTAATATAGATTACACACATGCTTAGGGGGCCTACAAAGTGCTTAACCAGATATATCTCACTTGCCTCCAGCAAAGCACCAAAAGCAGGGTTCTAGAAGCACAGATCTTTTGAAGTCTTAAGCAAATTTTCACCTTGGATATGGAAAAGGTTGCCAATCAAAAGGTTAGTAGATTTTTAACAATTTCTGATTTCAAGGGGTGCCACAGTACCAAACCAATGACAAGAGAGGGCCTTATTCTTCCAGTAGAGAACACACTTGTGCAAGAAGTTTTGGTTGTAGGTTGCTTCCCAAGTATTTTACCACCATATAAGTAAATCCATGCTACAGAGGAGAGGGTCTCAATCCCCAACACGTTAAGAGTCACCTGCAGGGCTTGTTAAAACACAGGAGATGAGGCCCACACTCAGAGTTTCTGACAATAGGTTAGAGACAGAGCTCAAGAATTTTGATTTCTAGGGGCCACCCTGGTGGTGCAAGGGATTAAGAACCTCACTATGAAGCAATCTGAAGCCTCTGCAGCACGAGTTCAATCCCCAGCCGGCCAGGGAGCTACCCACACAGTGGGGCAGACCTCTCCTGGCTGGCCCGCTGCTCCTCTCAGCAGTGTGTTTCAGTCAGTCTGTCTGTTCTGTTCCCCACTCTGTCTGGTGAATCCTCTCACCCCACCGCAACTCTGGCCTGTACCCCAGCTCTTGTATGCATAAATAAATGAATCTTTAAAAAAAAAAGTTTAAAAAAAAAAGTTGTCTTCTGAAGTTTCCAGATGATGCTGGAATGCTGCTGGCCTGACAACTACTGTCTGTGAACTCACTGGCAGAGAATTCCTTACTTATGCTCCCTTTTCTCTCACTGAAGTAAGAAAAGTGCAGGTAATGTTGGTTTTGAAGAGACAAAACGCTATCATTAATCATCTTAATGCAATTTTAACCCGAAGGCACTAAATTTTGCTACCACGAATTCTGAAAACTGAGTGAAATTTTAGAAAACGCAAACTACAGTGCCAGAAATCATGTTATGTTTTACATTCAGATGGAGAAGGAAGACAGAGATTATAAAAAAGGTATGAAAACATTTTGCAGGGTGACAGATATATGTCCATTATTTTATGTTGATGGTTCCATAAGCAACATAGCCCAAATACCCATTCCATAGTACAGTTTAAATATGTGCAATATAGCATGTCAATTATGCCTCAATAATGCTGTTTTTAAGATTTGCTATACAGCTGCAATATACTACACTTTGAGGTTATTCCATATCTTCAGATGTCTTGGTTACATTTTTAGAAGGCACATTTAACCATAAGATTTCTATACAAAATATCTTTTGTCAGGTACTGTCTCAAGTATAAATTTCTTCGAATATATTTCACAGTTGGTTAGTCTTAGTAATTCCAAACTCTCACAAGTCATTACTGCAGTTTCCACCTTCTCTAATTCAGAAATCCTGCTCTGAAAGCTCTTTAACACTTTCATGGTTTTTGCTGTTGTTGTTGCTTTGTTGTTTTATATGTATGATATGGAATACATGCATACCCCTCATATCCACCTTTATCTCTTACCATTGCAACATAGGCTCCACGCCATATACAGACAGATGGATGCCTACCTACTTTCAGTTCCTGGGTGGGAATACATCCCAGCCTGCGGGATACTCTTTTGCACTTTTCACCTTATTTTCTACTCATTTATCAGGTGTCACTCCACCTGGTGATTTCCCAGTCCCACACAGGTCTGCCTGTTCTAGATAGGTACAGCTCACACAGGTTCTCCTCCCCACCCCAGTACTTAGGTCTTTCAAGGTAGAACACTAGGATTATCTGCCTACTGATTAATTTCTTTGCTTGATTGATTATGTTCTCTGTAGGGGAAGGTAATATATTTTTTTAATCTCTGCAACTCCAATATCTGGCACCTAGAAGACATTTTTGCTGAGTAATAGTGCAAAACATACATATCAAAACTCAAAGAAAAATCTATTTTGGATGTAGACTTTTTATTTTTTATTTTTGTGTAGAACTGAGGTATAGGCCAGAGGTGTGGGGGTAAGAGGATTCACCAAAGACAGAGTGGGAAGCACAACAGGCAGATTTACTTAAATACACTGCTAAGGGGAGCAGCAAGTTAGACAAGAGAGATCTGCTGCACCATGTGTGGGTAGCTCCCTGGCTGGGGATTGAACTCGGGCCACAGCGGTGACAGCACTGACACTTTACCCCTAGGCCACCAGGGAGGCCCAGATGTAGACTCTGACTGACAACTGTGTTTTGGCTGAGGAGTATATAGAAACAAATGTGACTATTGTATGTATTTTGTGCTTAAAAACTCAAGCTAAATAACGTCTGTTTTCAAATTTATTAATTTGTTCTATAAACTGCCCAGTAATTGACTAAACTAAAATTTTACAAAGGCATTTTTAATGCCATTGGCATTAAAAGTCAAACAAAAATATTAAAAATGCACACATAGATATCTCCTTTGCACTGAATTTTTAAAAACTTAAAATAATAGCATATTTAAAATAGTATATTTTTAAGTCCTAGAGGTGTTAAAGAAACTCTAAAAATCTTGTTTCATCCAATTTTAAATATTTAATCATATTTCATGCTGTTATATATTCTAAATTATAAAGACAAGTTCTACATATTTTTAAGAAATTTAATTGTTTACTCTGCAAGGACTAAAACATATTTACTTTTTATAGGGCTAACGACACTTCAAAGTAACATCGCAGAAAATTTACTGAACAATAGAGAGTAAAAACACAGAGAAGTGCTCTCAGTAGGATGAACAAACTCATGTATTTTGGATGGATAATTATCTAATCATTTAAGACCTATTCCATGATCAGATTAGAGAAATCAGTAGATGAAAATTACTTGGTCTGAGACAAAGCTAGGAAATTTAAGACACGTTAAATTCAAAGATGCAATTTACCCACATTATCACTAATGACTTTAATGAAGAAGCATTAGAAATGTAAAAAGAATCCTAATTAATGAATCTGCTAATAGTTCTTCCCTCATGCAGTCTTACACATTTTCCCAAAGAAGTTGCACAACCGATGTTTGCAAAGTATCAGATGAAAAGAAAAAAACTAGCAAAACCACACTTTCAAACATAATTTTTCTCTAAAATTATGTTTTCATAAACAGATCACACCAAATGTAATGCTTGAAAACAAACAGAACATAGACAGACTTATCTATAAAAATTTCCTAGAATTTCCAAAAGCACTTATGAATTATATAGCCCACCAAAATTTTCTGGAATGTTGAAAAAAATTAATACATTTATTTGTGTCCAAATTCTTTTGCTGGCAACTTATTAGTTTTTTAAAACACACAAAATAGTTTAAAATCTCAAATCGGGCCTCCCTGGTGGCACAAGGGGTTAAGCACTGCACTATGAAGCAATCCGCAGCCTCTGGGGCATGAGTTCGATCCCCAGCCAGCCAGGGAGATTCCCACATGGCAAGGCAGACCTCTCCTGCATTGCCCGCTGCTCCCCTCAGCAGTGTACTGCGGACAGTCTGCCTGTTCTGTTCCCCTCTCTGTCTCTGGTGAATCCTCTCACCCCCTGCACCTCTGGCCTGTACCCCAGCTTATATGCATAGATAAATAAATCTTTAAATAAAATCTCAAGTCCTAGAGCAGATAAAGTACAAATTAAGAAACAGTATTTTTATACTGTAATTCACATATTTGGCTGAAATACTAATTAACCATCAATAAATTGGCATATATTTGAATATGCATATACCTAGATTAAAAAACAGTTCTTCAAAAAAAAAGTTCTTCAAAAATATTTTGTTTATATCAATCCATTAAAATGATATGACTTACTTTCCCAAGCAGGTGACTTAATATATTCTTGAACTAAGTTCTTTACATAAGCATTTAAAGAAGATGTCTCATGAAGTCCAATGGAGCTACAAGTTGAGGATCGTATAAAACAGTTTTCATTAACACGTAACCAATCACAGAGCTAGAAAAGAAAATAGTTATTACTTTATTTTAAAAGCCTAACTGAACAAAGGGTTTCTAATTTCCCAAAGCCAATTTTCTTTCTTCTACAATTGAATTTAAATGACTTCTCAGTTATTTATTGTCATGTTAAGTTCCACAGACATTACAGACAAAACACGTATGTGTATATATAATACACATACACCTACACATGTATGTGTTTTGTAATCTCCCTCAAAGAATTTAAAAACTTCATTAAGAAGCAAGAATTTTTAAAGGTTCTAAGATAAAATGCATTTTTGATAAGGTATTCTAAATAACATTTCTGTAAAAAATAATACATTATGCAACTCTTAAAACAATTTTAAACTTCATTTTAGCCTCACATACTAAAATAAGGATGTTTATTCTTAAGAGAATGTAGATCTAAAATACAAGTTATAATTAAAGTTCTTACATACCACACAAGTCTATTTCTCTCATAATATGTGTATTTTGAAACATCATTTAAAAGAGAAATACTGTCCGAATTCTTCTCCATTGTATCTTTAAAAAGATTTGTGAAACTAAGTCACAGAATTTCACAGAATCTTTGATCACATGTAATTATGAATTGTTTGGAAATTTAATTATGTTCTCAATTTTTTTAATCTCTTAATGTGCAAATTCAATATATGAATTTAAATATAATTACAAAATGAGTCTAAGAAGCAACAATTAAAAATGCATGTTTTGCATCCCTTATGGTCATCCAAAATTAAGTATAAAATAGTAAGATATCACACATGATGAGAGACAAAAATGATGATTAAATGAATCAGTCAATATGAAAACTGACATCCCATAGGTATCTATAAATAACAGTTAAATAATAAAGGAAATTATTCCATGTAGATCTTTATCAAGCAGGATAATCTTAAAATACAATCTGAATGTAAGGTTATTAGCAAGTATTTATCTTTCAACAATATATGCTTTTTCTTTATATACCACTCAAAATGGTCAGGCTAAGTTTCCCAGTTTTGCTAGAAAATGTGAGGTTTTCCAAATCTTGTATTTCCATAAGCATAATCCTATTATAACAAAATTACAAATTCATATTTGATTTTTCTATCAAATCTGTTATAAAAAATTCAGAATATTTTTCTTCCCAAGGGTTTTCTTGTCAACCTTATGGTTTAAACTAGCACCTAATGAGCAGTCTCTGGGAAACCGATTCTCTTGATTTTCCATTAAAACACACCTCAAGAGTCTATTTGGAGACAAACAAAAGAATGAGAAGCCACAGATGGAGAAAATATTTGTACAACACACAAAAGATAAGGGACTGATATCCAAAATATACAAATAACTCTTAATATAACAATAAGAAAACAAATCACCCAATTAAAGGGGCAAAAACTCTACCTCACCAGAGAAGGTAAACAGATAGCAAATAGCATATGAAAGATGTCCCACATCTTATGTTATTAGAAAACTGCAAACTGAAAAATGAGACAGCACTACATACCACCAAAGGCTGAAGATTCTGTGGGGCTCAGAAACTCTCATCCACTGCTGGTGGGAATGAAAAATGATACACAGACTCGGGAATACAATTTGGCAGTTTTTTACTCTTACTACACAATCCAGCAATTGTGCTCAGTGTTATTTAGTCAAATGAGCTGAAAACTGTATCCACACAAAAACCTGTATATGAATGTTTATAGCAGCTTTATTCATAATTGCCAGACTTAAAAGCAACCAAAATGTACTTCAGTAATTGAATGCATAAACAAATGGTGGCACACCAAGGTAATGGAATAGTATTCAGTGATAAAAAGAAATGAGCTATCAAGCCATGAAAAGATAATTATTATTTAGTGAAAGAAGCAAACTTGAAAAGGCTTCATGATACATGATTGTAACTAAATAACATTCTGGAAAAGGCAAAACTATGAAGACAATAAAAAGATCAGTGGTTTGCTTTTTCTGGTTCATTAAACCAAAGGGAAAAGACTGCTAACAAACCAAGTCATAGTAGGTACTTACATCTGATTTGGTCTAAGCATAATTTGAGACATTTGTACATGCATTTTCTCACTTAAACCTCACACACCATACCATATGCTATATAGTAAAATAAAATCCAGATGGATTAACCAATTTATAAACTCTACATATCCAGTGAAATGAAAAGGCTTTATATAGATACTTGGACAAAGTTGAATATCTGAATATACAAAGTGCAAACAACAAGCAAAAATACTGTTTATTACACAACTGAAGAAATTTTAACACTGGTTATTTGAAATCAAGAAATTTAATATTTCTAGGTGTAATGAGGACCAATTTTTAGGTTCTTAAAAGTCCACATCTTACAGCAGTACATGCTGAAATACTTCTAGATAAAAATACCCAGAACAAAAATCCAGTAAAATGAATTGATTTAATAAATCCTAAAATATTTAATTAACTGAATTTTTAAATATCACATATTGAAGAATTGCTCAGCAACATGCTAAAATATATGTGAAGATAAAATTCAAAATAGTATAATCATTATTTTGTTCAGAAATGTGTTAATAATTTTAAATATATAAATATAGCAGGAATGAGGATACATATATTCAAAAAATTGAGAACTAAATCAAAATATATGGGATTTAGTTTGATTGTAGACATCACAGTAGATTTCTTGATATAGCTACATGTTTTTCAGATGCTACATAGATGCACTATGAAAAAATAAAACAAAATTCTAATTTTTAAAGGCCTCAATTTGCCCCTTCCTCATTCCCTCTGCCATTAATATACTCTAAGCCCTCATTTATTTTATGCCTGAATTATTTTAAGGCAGTCCAAGCTGCTTCCTCTTGCTTCTCTCTCTCTCTCTCTGTGTGTGTGTGTGTGTGTGTGTGTGTGTGTAGCCAGAATGTCTTTTAAAAGAAATAATCACATCCCTAGCCTCAGTGATGTTCATAGGAACTGGAGAAACACACACACACACACATACACACACACACACTCTCTCTCTCTCTCTCTCTCTCTTCCTGTCCTCAAAAAAACTATATAACAGAGGACACAGATAAGAATTCAGCCAAGTATATAAGGATAAAAGCTTAAATTAGAGCATGAGTTAAATTCAATGGTTTAAAACAAAACAAAAAGGAAGAAGCAGCAAACTACAAATGTCCCACAGAGAAGAGAGGCACCATCAGACCATAATCGAACTTGAAGGCCCTGACATGTAGGTGGGACAGTGGCAGCAAGACCAGACACTGGTCTGACACAGGAAAGAAGGCATCATAGGAGAAGCACTAACAGAGGATTTCTACTAGACCAATGGCTGGAAAAAAAAGCAGACATTTGGGATTGATAAATGAGAAGCATAAAGTTGGAAGAAATAAAAATTGCCAAAATGTCAGGTTTGGGCAACTGGGTAAATGACAGTTTCATTAACTGACAGAAAAGAGAGAAAGAAGAGGTTTCTGTTACTTACTCTCTTCGAGACTTTCATCTAGAACTGAAATCTGTCTATATTGCAAATATTTTCCAACCTCCAACTACTCCACAAGAATCTTAGTAGTTGGATAAAGAAATTGTGGAATATATACTCAACGGACTATGCTCAGCTATTAGAAAAAGGTGACACAGTGCCTTTTAGGATAAAACAGATTTATCTTGAGATGAGTGTGCTACATGAAATAAGTCAGGAAGGAAAGATGGGTACTAGATAGTTATTTGTGGAATATAAATAACCAAAAAGGCATACTGCTAAGCACAGCAAAAATAATTCTTAGACTTAGTGAAAAATATACTGTTTTTCAGAGGGCATGGAGGAAGGGACGTGGGGGAGGGAATAGGTCATATGCATGGGAGTATTGATGGAGGATAAGGGAAGCATGTGTACATGTAGCCCAAGTTATACAGATGTATAAACAACTGAAAAAATAATAAAATTTTTTTTAAAAATTCTTAATAGCACTTCACATTATGTTGACTCAGTAAATATATAATAAAAATATATATTCAAAAATATCTGTTGATAACAATCACTACATAAATGGCTTTAATGAATTAAGATAGAAACAATTTGTCATAAAGTTTTCATTACATTAACTTCATTCTTACCTCTGTCCACAATGAAGTTCCACGTGCTAAAGACTCATCTTGTCTCAGAGACATGAGAAAAGTTGAGACATCAGAAAATGACACTTTTTCCTGAGGATAGGATAGTTTTTTGAATTTATTTTTAAGTTTTAAATTGAATGAGATGACTGTAAAAGCAATCTAGTATACTATTTGAAGTAGAATATTATTGGCTAAAGTAAAAGAAAGCTATTTTTAAGAAGCAAATCTTCAACTTTTAAAATGAAGCTACTGATTACATATAAACAAAAACATTATATAAGGTGAAAGATTATTTTATAAATCTATTTTCCTTAAAATCAAAGTTGCCATCTTAGAGATAAGATGGTCATATCTAAAAAGAGACAAAATGATTCTATAAAAAATTAATTCTTAAAGTAATTCTTACTTTTCAAAGCCATAAAAATGAGCTTCTGCCTCAGGAAAACCACCTATATTTTTCCATTCCCTTAAGGTTGTATTTCTTAAATTAAGATGCCTTATTTTAAGCCAGGAGTCAGCAAACCTACTCACAACCTGTTTTCTAAAGTTTGAATACAACCAAGCCCATTTATTTATAAACTGTCCAAGGCTGCTTGTTAGTGATTGTGAAAGATCATTTGAATCACAGATCCTAAAATATATACTAATATGACCCATCACAGGAAAAGTTTGCTGACCTCTATCTACAGCAGTATTATCACTGGGGTTCTATTAAAAAACAAATAAAGATATACCTTGAATGGCAATTTACTGACAGATATGCCAGAATAGTACAGAGGAAACCTAACAAAAATTTCCAAGTCCCAGGGCAATCCCAGGGCAGTCACCTAGATGTGCTTCATTTCCCTAGCAAGACGCTATGACAACACATGTGGAATATTGAGAAGCAGAGAAACTCACTAAAGACTCAGTGACCAGTTAAGGTGGTCACACAAACACCCTCTGCATAGCAAGACCCAAATTTCTAGAATCTCAAAAGGAAAATAGGTGCTCATGCTAAACCACATTTTCTTTAAAAAACTTCAGGCACAGCTAGCCACTCTCACCACTTAGGAGAATGGGAACATTTCCAAAATCTAAGTTTCCAAACCAAGGCCTAAACTTATAAAAAGGGCTTGTTCCTAATGATAGCATCACTACCTGCTATGTTAACTAAGACAGACTTGTCATTTGTATCAATCATCTCTTTGTGGCGCAAGGGATTAAGTTTCAACACCATGAAGCTATCTGCAACCACTGCAGCATGAGTTGGATCCCCAGCCAGGAAGGTGACCCACATGGCACAGCAGACCTCTGTCTCGCCCGCTGCTCCCCTCAGCAGTGTATTTCAGTAGTTCTGCCTGTTCTGCTCCCCACTCTGTCTCTGGTGAATCCTCTCACCCACCCCACCCCCTGTAACTCTGGCCTGCATCCCAGCTCTTATATGCATAAATAAATAAATCTTTAAAAAAAATAAAGTATCATGAGAAAAAAAGATAAACTTACCACATCTACCAAATTCATAGCTGTCTGAAGCAGGTAGCACTGAGCTGCCCCTCGCAGTAGAATCTGATGTGTAGTCATAGTGCATTGAAGAACATCCCTGCATCAAAAAACAAAATGCTCACTTCCATGTCCCAGAGACAATTCTCACAACCTGTCGATATTGGTAAGTGGACGTACATGATCTATCATTTCTAATGTGGAAAGTCACTGTCAGAATTTCAAAGTTAGTATTTTCCATTAAGGCCTCTAATACTATTAGGCTCAATTTTAATATGAAACAAATCTCAAAAATAAAGACTATGAATGAATATAATTTTAAAGTAAAAATTTTACTTTCTGAAATATTTTTTATTAAATGTTACTGTTTGGTATCTCTAGTTTCCTACATATTAATGTAAAAAAGAAAGCTTAGTGGCCTTAAAGTGGTCACAATATAACAGTATTTCTTGTGGCACAAATTTAAATAAAAAATTCATAAAAGAGTACAAGTTGAACTATATGAATAATACATTTTTAATTCACTTTTTCTTATATAAAATTAAGAGCTCAAAAACACCAATGCTAATACTAACATTCACTGTAGAGTAAAGCAGAGGAGAAAACAAAATTTACTGATGGAGAGTGATAACAAATAACTGCATGTGAATATACACATAATAAATTACCTGAGAGCAAGAAGTCCTTCTAGACTCAGGGCTTTACATCTTGGGACATTTGCCAAAGCCTTAGATATAAACAAAATGGGAATAGCACACCAATGTCTACTTGTCATCTTTTGAATAAACTTTAATAGGAAACTACCTGAAAGAAAAAAAAAATTAAAGATCATTGTGGCCAATACACACATAAAAAGCTAATCAACATGATTAGCCATTAAAGAGGGAAATACAAATCAAAAACCATAATGAGATATAACTCCATACCCACCAGAATGGCTATAGTCAAAAGGACAGACAATAATAAGCATCAGCAAGGGTATCAAGAAATCAGAGTTCTGCCCTTTGCCGATAGAAATGTAAAATGATGCAGCCAGTGTGGGAAACAGCTTGAAAGCTCAACTAAAAGTTAAACATAAACCCCACAATTCCACGCCTAGGTTCAAGAGAACTGGAAGCGTATGTTCACACAAAAACTTGTATATTCATACTCAAAATAGCATTATTCGTAACAGCCAAAACTGAATACAAATTAAATGTCTACCAACTGATGATGATGAAATACAGTGGAAAATTATGCAGTCAAGAAAAATGAAATACTGATACATGTTAAAACCTAGATGAATCTTAAAAACATGCCAAGTGAAACAAGCCAGATATAAAAGGACACATAACATATGGTTTCATTTATATCTCTAGAACAGGCAAATGTAGAGAGACAGAAATAGTAGTGATTGATAGGAGTTACGGGGAAGAGAGAATAAGTAGTGGTCGTTAGTGTGCATGAAGTTTTATCTTAGAGGTAATTAAAAATATTCTGGAATTTATGGTGATGGTATAGGGTATATGGTGTGAATATACTAAAAACTATTGAACACTTTAAAAGGGTGAATTGTATGATGGGAATTATTCCTCAATAAAGCTGTTTAAAAAAGTAAATGCTGTTGGGCCTCCCCTGGTGGCGCAGCGGTTGAGCACTGGGCTGTGAAGCTGACCGCAGCCTCTGCAGCACCGGTTCGATCCCCGGCCACCAGCAAGGGTCCCACATGGTGCGACAGACCTCTCCTGCCATGCCCGCTGCTCCCTTCAGCAGTGTATTTCATCAGTCTGCCTGTTCTGTTCCCCACTCTGGCTCTGATGAATTCTCTCCCCTTCCCTTGCTTCTGACTGTACCCAGTGCTTGTATAAATAAATCTTAAAAAAAAAAAAAAGTAAATGCTGTTTCAATTTCATTCCTACTTAGTAAGTATTCTACTATACTATAAAAGTCTGATAACCATGTACTATATATTTTTTTAAAAAGTTAAGGTACATGTAAGTTTTTAACTGTTAAAAGCCATACTTGTGTTGGAGATGTTAACATTAGCTCCTTCTTACCTCATCTGGTTCTAACCATAATATTTTTCTATTTGAGATACAAAGGAATGGTGTTCTATTCTGCCTTCTCTGCTAAAGGGATTTTTTCTTAAGGGCCCCCCACCCCAAGGCATTCAGTTAGTGAAAATGTCTGCTGGGTTCTCAGTTCATCGCTGTAGGATGACCTTTAAGAAATTCTTGGATGCACCTGAAAGGATAATACATATACTTTATATCTTCAAAAACACCTAGCACAAAGACACTTAAGATATTCACTGGAAATTGACTGAAATACTGAAAAGAACTACCAACAAGGAAACTGTGAGTAAACATTTTACAAGCGTCTTTTCTGTTGGACTAATTAAGCTCCCTGTCTTTTCCCAAACACCTCACCCATAACACAAGAAGGATGGCAACAGCCAAGTTCTGTTTCACATTCACTCAACACAATTTCAAGTGTCTACTAATCCCCTGGCCCTGAACCACAAACACCAGGCACTCGGACTCTAGGGGGCGCAAACCACTTATCCTCTCACTCACAGAGTACTAATGAGGGACAGGCCAACATGGACAGCAATCCCATACTGCTTAAATTCTAAATTCTAGCAAACTAAAGAATTGTTCTAACAGTTCAGTTATCTTCCCCATTAGCTAATTTTTAAAGTAATCCAAAAAACTTTCTATAAATATAAAGCTGTGATACAGACCATCTTTTCCTTTTCTTTCCTGACTTTAACATAGGTAAGTGGCCATCGGTTATTGTCTTACCCTACCTACAGATTAAAGACAAAAGAAAAAACGTTTACTTCAAACCCACAGTCATTTTATAAGAGACAAAGTCAGAAATGAAAACGTCAGAAAGAAGAGTAACTCCTCCTGCCGCTCAGAAAACAAAATAGTACTGGTTTTGTGCTTTGCTAATCGAATTATCAGAAATAAACAATAAATCAGCAATCAGATACAAAGTGTTTCTAGGACAAAAAGTGTTATATAAAGCAAGCATATTTTTCTTTCTTCTCTTTCTACGTCACTATGTGTGAAGGGACAACTCTGCTATAATGGATAGTGTTTTCAACTTTTCCCTAAACCCAATTTATCTGTCTCTTGAGCCTATTTTACTATTTTTAAAATTGAGTAGAGGTTAGAAAATACAGCAAACTGCAGCATACATTCTAAACTTACTTCCATGCTATTCCTGCCAATACTGGTAACATTACATATACAAAGCAAAGGTGAGTAGTCAAATACAATGGACAGCTGTGTCATTCTGACAAAATATGAATATTCTGGAAAAGAGAAATTAATTTGATAATACTAACTATAATAATATTCACAGACTGGTTCTTACAATCAACATACTAAAAAAAAATTTTCCGAGTAAATTTTTTAAGCCTCTCTATTGATACGTACTCTTTATTTCTTCTGGAAGAAGAGAAATATAAGTGACTAAAAACTTCTGTAATTTTGATCCCAATGGAGAACCACTTCCTATCAGCTGACCTGGGAACCTGTAGACAAAGAGGGGGGAAAAAAAACAACATTTAAAATTTATTAACAATATGTGCACTCAAACATAGTGGACTGTGATTTAAAAAAAAAAATATTTCAACAATAAAACAGACTATCTTCTTTTTCTGAACCTGCATTTTATTTTTCAAGATAAAATAAAATAAATTTTGAGGATTCTACCAACTACAAAAACATCAGGATCTCCTAGGAAAACAGAGATGAGTTAGTAATATACTATACTCAGCGGGCATGGATTTCCTTTTTATACTTCCCCTGACACTTATATAGATAAGTCTTGTAAATACTATCAACTTTTTTTTAAATCTAAAATGATGATCTCTAAATTACATTGTTTCCAACATATAACTTCATCTTTAAATATTAAATAAAGGGATTAACATTCATAGAAAGACATATATTAGTAAAAAATTACTTCTGCAAGAGCATTCACTTATTAATAACTACTAAAGTCATTTATTTTTCTGCTACATGCTTCTACCAGGATCATTATCTGTCAACTGAACACATCAAAGTACAGGAAAACTGAAGGTATTTCATAAAAAATGTGTCAGCTATTTAGAAAGCACCAAGTAGGTTTTACTGCTCTCTGGCTGTCTAATCACTTCAGAAAACTATTCAATAGTAATGAATTATAAAACTAAAAATAAATGACAAATCAAGCAATGCTATGTTCTTTTATATTTATTAGTTAGAACTAAGTATTAATATTTCTTAGTACAGACTAAGTCAAAAAATAAAGTTTAATTGGTGATGGGAGGTTGCTTTTCAGTTTAGAGGTATGCCAACCAAAAGGTCTGCAAGTGTGATTTCAGTTAATAACAGAAAGAGAACAATTTTTGAAGATATAATTCAAGAGTGAGGCTAAGGCACAAAATTGACATATTCTCAGCTGTCAACCTTTCCATAGGGTAAAGGTGACAAATAAGTTATATATTCTGGACAATGGCAGACACTGCGATATCAGATTGGAAATGGATGTATTGTATGAATTCATGGTTTTTAATATGAATAAATGGATGGAGGACATACACTGAAAAGGATGAGTAAGTCAGCTCAGTAGACAGAGGTGAGAAATAGATGTATACGCAGACATGGAAGTCTGTCTCTTCAGACAATGAAGAAGCAAATGTGGAGAATGTGAATAAAAGTTAATGGAAATTCTTTGTATTATTCTTACAACTATCAGTAAAAATTAAATGTTTAAAGTGTTGGTTAGCAAAGTCACTATAATTTTCAAGAGGGCAGAGACATTAGGAATAAAAGAAAGTAAGCTATATAAAATAGATAGATATATGTACATATAGGTATATATCTATATAAATACACTTTCCAGAAACCCAAGAATGAAAGGCCTCAAGATAAGAAAGAAAACAAGGGAAAAAAAGAGAAAGAAGGATCAGCCGATAGAATGAATAGAAAAAAAGGCAAGAAGAATAACAATATACATAAGAAACGACAAGATAAGAAAAGCTGATTGTCTACTAAGCAACATATATTACACACCAAATACATTAAACAATTTGGTCACATTTCATAGATATATTAAATATCTATATCAAATACATATAACTACATTGCTACTAAATAGCATAATACTTGTTTACCTGCTATATAGAGAGCTTTCTGAAAGTGCATCCATTAATGGTCCAATAATAAACTAAAAAAAATAAAACAAAAAAAATGTAATTGACGTTAAGTTGTATCTGCAATTTTGGAAAATCAACTCGCTCCAACTGAACATCCAACACAGGACTGCAGAAGAGCTGTTGTAAGTAAAGCTGATCTCTTATACTGAAGGTTAATTTAGAGATAACATAGAACCACCAGAATTTTCCCACCTGAAAAAAACTTAAGGGATACTAGAAGAGAGTTCATATAGGTTGAAAAAAAAAGGAATCCAAAAGGAACACATGGTCAAAAATAAAGACAATTACAAAAGAAAAAAGATAGTTAAGAGAAAATTTCAGGCTCTGTGCCTGGAAAATAAGTGGGAGAGGAATTGTATCTTCAAAAGTATTACCAGCTTTAGTCAAAAAAGCAAATTACAGGAAGGATAGGAGATTGTAGTAAAAATTATGCATAACAAAACACTACAGTGTAGTGTCAGACAATAAAGTTTACTTAGGTTACCCCTACAGGAGAGGAAAATGACTATTTTACTTAAGTAAATGGTCATGTGACTCATTTGGTACTATTACATAAAACTTGAAATCACAGTTATAATTCTCAGTGATTTCTGAAAAATCAAAGTAGACGCTAATAAATACAGCTCAAAAAGCAATCTTTACTTAATAGAGTAGATAACAATAATTCATTACTATACAGAGTGATTCAAACTCAGTAATTTAAAACAGTGGAAACAGCTTCATTAGCAAGTTTCCATAACCACAGTTTCATACTCTTGACTATATTGCTTAGAATACTGATACCAAATGACATTATCATGTAGGCAACTTGTTGGCATACCAGATTACAGTAAGCTTTTCCAGACATGACACATAGATTTAGAGAAAGAGGAATTGTGTGCAAATCTATAATATTATTTGGTATTCCAAGTCCTAGTTTATCTTTTTGAAGGTGACGTATACAACAAATGCCTTTACAGCTCATCTTTTGAGAAAGGGAGCAAGGGAAAGGAGACCTCCTTAACCTTACCTCAGAAAACTCTGATGAAAATGGAAGAACCTTTACTTCATACAGCTCCAAAAAATGGATTACACCTTCTTTGGTCAGGATTTTATTTTCACTTTCAAACATTCTTTTATAAATACACATATGCCAGGATGGGTGAAACAGCCAACATCCTGTGGAAATAAACATTTAATGTTGGTATGTGAGTCTCACATTATGTTGTTCCATGTAGACTAACTGCACACCTATATAAACTAAACACTTATACAAGAAAAACATTAATCACATACGAGGGTATCTAATTACTGAATAACAAGAATCACTATGATATTCCATATTCAGAGAGCTTCATTTAGCCAATGCCATAGCTGCTATAGTGTACAAAATTAAATATTTACTCCATGCACATGGTCTGGAACTTTATATTTGGCGATGATTTCAACAATTCTTCTCTCACTCTATTTCACTTCATTTTTTACAGAGAAATCTGAAACTGTCACTCCTCTGCTTAAAACTCATAGCTATGGGTTCTCATAGCTCTTAAAAAATATCTGAAGAAGGCATGAATTGGCTCTGACAACTCCTCCAACCCTGCCTCATGCCCCACACCCACTGCACAGCACCGCATTGTCCTCTGGTCCTCTATTCACCGAGTCTCCCCATTACAGACTTTTACACACAGTATAAAAGCTGTCTCCCCAGCCCTGAGCTTCGATGTCATTCCTAAGGCAGGCCTTTCCTGACTACCCTTGAAGGTACCATCCCACCTACGTACACTCCATTCCACCCCTTTGTTCCCTTCGTAAAACTTAAAAACAAAACGGCTTTTTCATAAAAAAACACACAAATATCAAGTGAAAAATAATACATTTATCCACTGTGTTTAACATGTATTGGATACTAAGTAAATACCAATTAAGTAAATATATCAGTGAGAAAACCAAAAAAAAGGGGAAAATATGTACCTACGAGAGTTTTTAACTCTTTTGAATTATCCTTTAATTTTATCAGAAAAAAAAAAAAACAGCATTTTTATTTGCATGGCATTCTATAAATAAATTGGTCCATTATTTGTAATTTATGCCAACATGCTTATTCAAATCTTCAGCAATGGTAATTTTTCAAAATCTGTCACTGTTATTTTCATTTGGTTTGCCAAGAGCTGTGGGCAAAAGTGGTGATAAGAGAATCATTTTAATAGCAAAAGCATGAGTGAAGTCACAACAGGATTCAATTACATTCTTGCCCCAGGTGGGACTATAGATTCTCATGGTCTGTGAAAAATCCCACTGTATTAGAAAACAACTACAGCAATCAGCTGAATAAAGCTCTACTCCTAAGGGGTCAAACTATTAAAGTTGTAATTATCTAGAGTAGGCACTAAAACCCATTTACCTAGGTTAATTCTCATGTGTAAACATGAAAATGTAGCATTTTATCTTTTTTATGAATACAAAACACTGTTAGCCTATGGCTAGTGTGTGTTCACTTATCAAAACTTAATTTCATAATGTTAGAAAGGTCCAGTTTCATTTTATTTCTCCTAAAAAGTTCTCAGACCACAGAACTGATGAAGGGCTTAAAAATCTATATTTAAAATTTTCTTGGAATTTTCTCTTCCTGCAAAGTCTAAGACACAGAACAATAATGAAACCTTCCCAAAGTAACAAACAACAAAACAGATATAGAGAAGAACAGAAAGCAGTTAAAATACTTATTCACATCAAAGAGTTATTATTTAAAATGTTAAATATCGAATATACCATCATTAAAGACAAACAAAGAGCCCTTACCTTTCAAGAATATATACAAAAATAATTATAGGTGAAATGCTGTCTGTCTAGGGAATTGCTACAAAATCACTACATAATCAAAAGCAGTGAGGATGAGGCCGCAATATATAAAAGGAATAGGCTGGCCACGAGCTGATTGAGCACTGCTGAGGTTGTATGATGTGGTCAAACTCTCTCCTACAAATGTTTAAAATTCTCCATAATCAGAAAATTAGAAAATTAACATACCTCCTACAGAAAACTTTGCAGTCATTTGAAAGTATGTCCTCAAAGACTACTTAAAGTTACACAAGTAAATGCATTTGGATAGATGAGAAAACATATGAACAATCAATCCAGGAGTGCAGTATCTGGAATATTAATAGCTGCTCACTTGATGGCAGCATATCCCTATTTTCTTCTTTATATCTTAATAGTTTTTCCAATTTCTCCACGATAAACAAGTTAGCTGTAAATTGGGGGAACTATAAATGACATAAAAAAAGACAAAAGTAATCATTACCATTTTCTTCTGACACGGCATATTCAAATAGATTGTTTAGCTTTGGTAAAACTGGCTTTATAACATGTATCTGAAAACAAGAGCAGAAAACCAAATGAAATGAATTCACTTTTAGACATGTAAGAAAATTTTCATCAATTTATGTAATAATAGCCATTCTGGTTTTTCGCCCATGTAAAAATTGTGGAGAAGGTGACTGATTCTTTATTTTAATCATACAAATCCACATATGTAAGACTGAGTTTGCCAAAGCAAATTAATATAACCTAGAATACTCACAGTAATGTTATATAGTGAATATGACAAATTATGTCATGCAAGCCTCAACTCTCCTGGGAAATAGGCAGGGCTAATAATACCAACGAATACATTTCAAAGAGGGAAAAAATACTGAAATACTTTCTCTAATGACTCAAGTTGTTCAAGGCTATACATTCAGAAGTAAAGCCAGTTCAGAGTTCAATGTTCTTCATACTACCTAGATTATACTGGAGATATTTCTGCAACAGAATCTAATTTATATATCCTTCAAAGTAAAGCTAAATCAGTTTCTGACTAAATAGTAGGGGTCTTATGGATCTGGTTAAGAAAAACCATGAAAGTTTATTTCAATTTAATAATGCTTTCTCTTTATTCCTCATTTAAATCTATATATGCTTAGTATATATGAGAAATTATTTCAGTCCACAAACATTGCTTGGTGCATATTTGAACTGACACCTCATAAAGACTCCACTCATAAAACCCTCTCAAGATGGCCAGCACATGGGTACTCTACAGCTTAAGACTAGGAGCCCCTATACCAGGGACTCTCCAAGTGTGGTCCCCAGAACGGCAGAATAAGCATCACCTGGGGACTTGTAAAATATTCAAATTTTCGGGCCCCATCCCAGGTCTACTACATTCAGAAACTCTGGGGACTTGACCCAGCAATATATTCTTTAAATAAGTGCTCTGGGTGATTCTAAGAAACATTAAATTTTGAGAATTACTGCACTAGACTAAGTAATCTTAGGAGAGTCCTGTCAACTTAAACATTTCAAGACTCCATGAAAACTAATTCCAAGTGAACTGAAAATGGTATTTCAAGTTTCTATTCTCAGAACCATGTCTGCACAGATGTAAATGAAAAAAAGAAAGCCTACAAAATTAAAGGGCAATTATTTACTTAACCACATCCTCAGAATTTCTTTCAGTAAAATTTTCCAAGGGGTGTATTTATTCAAAACAAGGCTAAACTTTTAGAAGTACATTATTTAAAACATGAAGAAATTAAAAACTAATACTTTGGAAGTAAATGTCAAGGAAGTAAGTCTAAATTATTTTAATGATAGTTAAAGTCAACTGGAAGTTGAATTTAAAGCTGGAATTTTAATGATTAATGCAAAGCACTCCTTACTTCCAAAAGTGTAACTGGAATGAGAGTTTCTGGGAGTAAGAGGGGTGGAGAGTGAGAGGGTGACTTGCAGGCAGAGACATAACAACTTGCTTTCATCAATGGTACGATTTCAAGAGCATGCCACTTTAACAAAAGTTTAACTGAGCACCTAGTTTCCAGCTCTGAGGAAACTGTCCCAAATGTTACAGGAACTCCAAGGAAATAAAAGTAATGTCCATCTTCAAAACATTTAGGAAATCTGAGATGACCTAGTGTCACGACCCTTAGAGAGGGGAATAGAGGTTCAGCGGTCACCGGAAATCAGATCTCAAATTCGTGGTGTGGTTTCCTTCCCCTTTTTCTGGACAGAGTTTTTTACATTCAATCTTAAATTGCATTTAATCCAGAAAACAAAGTATCCTTGAATAGCATGGTTTTCAACTCCCCAGGTCCACTTACATGTGGACTTTTTTTCTAACTGGAGGTTTGCATTGAGATTCAACCAACTTCAATGTTCGTGACTCTGCTATGTGGAACCACAATAACAAGATCCAATTTTCGACCCAGTTGGAATGGGTTGAATGTCATGGATGGGTTGAATGTTATCATACTATACTCAAGTTGGCCATTTTGAATTGCTTTTACAGAATGTTTGGTAAAAATGAGGACTGCATCTATGCAGGATTGGTTAAAGTATGAAAAAACTTACCTGATTTCCTTCTAGAGTTTCCATAATTAAAATATAATTTTCCCAAAACTTTAGCAGCTCATCTTTTTTCTTCTCAGACCACCAAAACAGACTTGGGCCTGAAATGATTTTAAAAAGACAATTAGTTCCTCCTTTTGAAATGTCTTAAGTTTCTCTAGGTATAAATGTTTACCCTGGTCTTTACTGAAAAAGAGTAACCCCACTGCTAACAGACAAAACAGAAAACAAAATCAAAATTAGAGATGGTCCAGGTAAAAGACCATGTACACACCAATGAGTAGTATATTAAAGGATCTAGTGGAAAAGGTAAACAACTTGCATGAAGAGAAGGGGATTTTTGGGAAATGGAAACTATTAAAAAAAATTTAAGCAGAGAAGGATAGAAATAAAAACATACCAAATATAAAGGATCCATTGATGGAATTATCAGACACAAAAGGTCATAATTTTTTTTAACCTCAGTAAACTATTGGTAAATGAACTACACAGTGAGTAAACCAAAAAAGAAGACAAAAACTCCAGGAAAGGGTTCCAACACAGTACTCAGGCAAAGGGAATCCCTAGGATAATGGTTAAGGCACAGCCAAGATATGTCAGCAGTGCACCAAGCTAAGCATTTGGGAGGTCTCTAGAAGAGACTGTAAGAAATTGTAAGATATCTTATGATCTGATTTTGTACAGGAAAGATTTAAACAACTCAAATTTCTAGAAATTTGAGATTGAATTAGTGAAAAGTAAAGAGAACTGAGTAACTGTTAAAATAATTCTAGGAAAATTTGCAGGAAGGAAAAAAATCATATTTACTACACTGTCACCAGTAAATAGTTCTCACTCATAATTTTATAAACACTGAATTCACATTTAACCAAAGTTATAACATGGATTTCATGATGCAACTAAAGTATTTTAAGACATAGGGATAAGTTAGCCAATGATCAGTTAAGAAGTAAAAGTGGCTGCTTTTGGAAATGGGAGGAAATGAGAGAAAGGGTCAAGCAGGGAAAACTTGCTTATCTTTAAAAGTGCAGAATGACTGACTCTAAAATAAGTGTTTAACTGTATTAATTTTTTTGGACATTTTCCAATGAAAAGTCTCACTGGACGATGACCCATTAGTGAACTGTTAAAATATGTACTATCTAAAAGTTTAAATTTAGGGCCTTCCTGGTGGCGCAAGTGGTTAAGCACCACACTATGAAGCAATCCACAGCCTCTGCAGCACGAGTTCGATCCCCAGCCAGCCAGGGAGCAATCCACATGGCGAAGCAGACCTCTCCTGTCTGGCCTGCTGCTCCCCTCAGCAGTGTATTTCAGTGGATCTGCCTGTTCTGCTCCCCACTCTGTCTTTGGTGAATCCTCTCCCCCCCCACCCCCACATCTCTAGCCTGCACCCCAGCTCTTGTATGCAAAAATAAATCTTTTAAAAAATAATAAAAAAATAAAAGTTTAAATTTAAATGAAAATCTAACCAACTCACAACTTCAGCTAACCAAAAATACTTTACTAATAATAAATGAACAGGCAGCCACAGTTAAAAAGTTCTCTATCTCTTGTCACAATTTTGAATGAATCTATTTTGGACTTTGATAACTCAAAAACGAATTTAAGATGACTTAAGTATACTTTCACACATTTCAGTGAACAAACCCATCAATAACAACATACCAAATTGAAGTGAATTCTTATTTCACTTCCCCTTGTTCTGTAATAAAGCCTACTTTATGCAGTCAGAATATAAAAATAAAGGTAAGGAATTTAGAATCTGACTTATTTCCACCAATGCAAAAATACCTTCAAAATGTCGACTTAAGGACCATACGTTTAACAAGTATTAACCCCCAGTGCTGGGAGGACCCCCAAGGGAAAATTCAAAAGCATGTGAAGGTTTCCATGACAGAATTCGAGTAACCAAGACTCAGCTGATGGCTCACCGCTCAATATTTTTTTCTTTCAATTTGAAGAAAGCTAACCCTTCTTTACTACTAAGACAGAGCTACCACTATGCATTGCCCATCTGTTAACTGCATGAGCCCAGGCATGTTCTAGATGAATTTACACCCTGCTGTGGGTCAGAAAGGTTGGGGTCTGCAGTGATTTGTGTCACTAACACCTCCAGATGAGGTTCCCAGAGTGATCGGGTTTTAACAGGGTCCGTGGGAATAACGAAATTCCGCATAGAGGTGAGAGCAGACCTCCAAGGGCTGGTGTTTGGAAGCTGGCGAGGCCTCCCTCCCAGAAAGTCAAGTCGAGTTGGGGCTGGGGAGCAAAGACGCCCGTACCGTTTCCTTCCTGGGGGCCGCAGGTGCAGTCGGCCCCCAGCTCGGCGGACACCTCCACGGCCCTCTGCAGCAGGTAGCGCGCGCGCTTCCGCGTCAGCGCGTCCTGGGCCTGGGCCAGCCCCGCCTGCACGGTCCTCCAGAACCTCCAGCAGCGCCGCGCGTCGGGGCCCGCCTCGCGCGCGCCGGGGGCGCAGTCCACGCCGGGCTCGGGCAGCAGCATCTCGGCCAGCGTGCTCAGGACCTGCAGCTTCGGGCCGACGCGGCCCGGCCCCGCGGCCGGCTCGGGCGCCACCAGCCCGCCCCACACGGCCCGCAGCGCCGCCCCGCTGCACTGGCCCAGCGCGGGCAGCAGGCGCCCGGCCACCAGCGCGGCCGCCTCCTCGGCGGGCCCGGCCTCAGGTCCGCCCAGTGCCAGGGCGAGGGCGACCTGCGCCACCCGCTCCAGCAGCGGCCCGTCCTCGCGGGGCCGCAGGCAGGGTCCGACGGCCGCCAGCACCTCCACGGCCGCCTCGGCGCCCGCCGCCCGCGCGGGGGCCCCGTCGAGGCCCGGCGCCGGCCAGCCGGCGAGCAGGTCGCGCAGCGCCTCCTCCGCGAGGGCGGCCGCCAGCGGCGGGCCCCCGGCGAGGCGGGCGCACGAGCGCAGGGCGGCGCCCGCGGCCCTCAGCACGCGCCGGCCGGAGTCCACAGCGCCCGCCGGGCGGCCCCGCAGGCCCCGCAGCAGCGGCACCAGGTACCCGGCAGCGACCTCGCGCGCCGCCTCCGAGAGCGCGCCCGCGCCACCGCCGCGCGCCGCCTCGTCTTCGAGCCGCTGCAGAAGGAAGCGCAGGGTCTCCACGCGCTCCACCGACGCCTCCCCGCGGCACAGCGTCCCCAGCAGGAGCCTGGGATCCCGGAGCTGCGAGAGCAGCGCTTCGGCGAGCACCCACTCCATTTGCGCGCGCGCGCCGCCGGCACCCGGGCGCGCAGGGAAGCGCCGGCCGGGGCGTGTGCGTGCGCGTGCCCGGCTGGGTGGGCGCGCGCCCGCACGGAGGGGTCGAGGAGCCGGAGCCGTCATCTGGCCCAGCTCAGAGAGCCTCTGTTTGGCTGCCTCAGCGCTGCCTGGGTGCTGACCCCTCTTGCCCCTGTCCTTATGTTGTAGAGCAACCCCGATACAAAACGGGGTGCCTGACTGTGGGTCCTCACCCGCGCGCTTAAAAGGACTTATCAATGCTCTACTGCAGGCACACGCGAAAGGTTAATAAAAGGTTTATTTACAAGGGAAGGGGAAATGAGGAAATGTACAGCTCTGGGAGAAAAGTGGGAGATAAAGTTTTAAATGAGTCCTACCGGATCCGCTGATCAGGAATCCCAAAATGGCACTCTGAGAGCTGGCTGCGAGCCAGGAGCCGTGTAGCAGGGAGGTGAGCGATAGCGAGCCCCCCCCAAGGCCCATGTGTTTGGTTTTTATATCCAACCTGGCTGCCCAACTCAACCCTCAGGTCCCAACCACCCTCCCTTTGGTGGTGACGGGATTTGTTTTTCCCAATGTCTTGATGGCTTTAGTCTGGAGTGGGGGTGGGGTCCACAAAGCCTGTATGGGATTAACTCAGGACATCATTTCCCCCTAACACTTACTGTTCTCCAGAGGAAGCTTTAAACGTTCATGTAGCATGCACACTCACTGCGAGGATGGCTACTTGCAGATTGGATGCCCGAGTAGGGAAGTCCCCTACTCTGCCCTCTGTCCCAGCTACAGGGGACTATATGCTCCCACAACATGTCTGCACTAGTGGTTTTTGTCTCCCTGGATATTTTCTGCAACCACCACTTTCCTGGCTCACCAAGGTGGGCAGTGTTCTCCCAACTGCAAAGGTGTCCTTTTTTTGTCCTTATTAACTGGTGAGCATTGGCTCCAGGGACACAGGGGAGGTTTACATCACAATTACCCAGAAAAGGTATAGGCTGGCACCACCCATAAAGAAAATGACACAGTGGATCTAAGATGGATTTTGCACACCTGTATCAAAAGTAAATAATGAAAACCTAAGGGATTTAAAGGCCCTGAAAAGTACTATTGCTCTTTGGTAGGCATAGAGCTGGAAAGATACCTACCCTTCTGCGCCTCACCTTCCCACACCGACGCTGTACTCTGGCATACCATGTTAGTGCCCCCACAAGCATCTCAAAAGTAGCCCACGTGACTGTATTTTCTGTATTTCTGACAGCACTGCTTCTAAAGACAGAAACAAATCTTCACGAGAGCCATCACTTTATTGGTTGCTTCCTGCCTCAGTCCCAGGCAAAATGGAGTAAGTGATGTGGGTTTTCTTTGCCATCTAACAGAGAAGATCTCTCCCTCCATGAACAGGGAGAACATGGTCCTACCTGTGATAATCATGAATAAGGTATAATTTAAAGTTATTTAAGGTTATTTATAAAACCCATTTGATTTTTATATTTTGGGGTTTATAGAATTTAAAGTTTTGCAGCATCATATATACAAGATTTTCCCGCATATTTCAGTCATTCATTTTTCCATGGACAGAATACATAATTAGTAAATATCATTTCCCCCCACCAAATGATGTCTTAGTCAATATTGGTATCCCTCATATATTAACAAAAATGGCAGAGACAATTGAAGATATGTAAATATCAGCATCTGAAAGGTGTTCACTATCATTAGTGATTAGATACCACTTCACACCTATTAGAATGGCTAAAATTAAAAAGATTGAAAACACCAAATAGCAAGGACCAAGGATGTGGAACAGTTGAAACACCCATACATTATTGATGAGTGTATAATGGTACAATCACTGTGGAAAACTCTTTCTAATAAAGTTAAAATATATCAATTCTATGCCTGGGCATTTTCCTAAATCGAATGAAGACTTCCAACAAAAACGCTTGTTTAAGAATGTTTTTGGCAACATGAGTCATTGTAGGGTAAGGTAAAAAGGATCAGGCTTTTCTGCCCTCCTGCCATTAGGATAGATGAGGGAACCCTGTGGTCCTGAATGCATGCCTGTTGGCGGGCACCTGAAGTGGGTGCACCTGGGCTGAGAGACTGAGTTTTATAAGGGCGGCGTCCGGCGGATACCAGCAGAAGCCGAGAACGAACGGAAGCAGAAGAAGAGAAGCAGAGAGAACGCCAGAGAGCCCAGATAGAGTGAGGATTTGCTGGGGGCTGGGAGGACTGCCAGCCTCCTGGCCCCCCAGCACCCCTGCCTGCCATATGCCTGGTAAATCTAAATAAAAGACCTGCAAAAGCCACTGAGGTCTCCAGGACTCTCTCCTCCTTTACCCGGTCTGCTGGATCATAGAAAACCTGCCCTGTGTCATTCCTGACCCTACAGTCATATTACTAAAAGTTTCCCACATCTAAGTGTCCCACACAGAAGAATGAAGAAACAAATTGTTAGCTATTCATGTAATAATGCCAGTCAGCAATAAAAGTGAATTACTAATCCATGCACTAACATACATAAATCTCAAAACACTACTTTGAACAAAAGAAGCCAGAGACATAAAATTTATATATTGTATGATTCCATTTATACAAAATTCTGGATTAGAACAAAATAATCTGTTGGATAGAAGTGAGAACAGTTGGGCCTCCCTGGTGGCACAGGCAGTTGAGCGCAGCACTGTGAAGCTGTCTGAAGCCTCTGCGGTGCTGGTTTGATCCCCGCCAGCCTCAGAGCAACCCACATGATGAGGAGACCTCTCCTGTTTTGCCCGCTGCTCCCCTCAGCAGTGTATTTCAGTCAGTCTGCCTATTCTGTTCCCCACTCTCTGTCTCTGGTGAATCCTCTCACCCTCCCGCGTATCTGGCCTGTACCCCAGCTCTTGTATAAATAAAGAAAAAATAATAAAAAGGAAAAAAAAGAAAGAAATGAGAACAGTTGTTGCCCATAGGCACTAGAAATTGACTTAAAAGGCACAGGGGAACTTTCTGAAATGATGGAAATATCTTCGTCAAAACTCCTTGAATTAAATAAAGGATTAAGATCCATGCATTTCACTGTGTAAGCTTTACCTCAATTTTTAAGTGACTTCTTAAAAGATGTACTAAATTGGCCTATGTGTTCAATCACTGTTACCTACAAAATAAAGCCCAACTGTAGAGAATACACTGACTCTTCTCAGACACTGGTGAAAGTCAACCAGCCTCATAACCTAAGTCCCCTACTGTAGGGTAAGGTAAAAAAAACAGGCTTTTCTGCCCTCCTGCCATCAGGACAGATGACGGATCCTTGCGGTCCTGAATGCATGCCTGATGGCGGGCTCCTGGAGTAGGGTGTGGGCATATGTAGATGGGATTCGACTGGGCTAAGACTGGGCTTTTAAGGGGGGCGTCACGGGGACGCCAGGAGAAGCCGCAAGAAGAAGAGAAGCAGAGAGAACACCAGAGCGAGCCCAGATAGAGTGAAGATTTGCTGGGGGCTGGGAGGACTGCCAGCCTCCCGGCCCCCCAGCACCCCTGCTTGCCATATGCCTGGTAAATCTAAATAAAAGACCTGCAAAAACCACTGAGGACTCTTGATTCCTCCTTTACCCAGTCTACTGGATCAGATAAACCTTCTCAGTGTCCTTCCTGCCCGTACACCTACTCTGCTCTGTGTCCCAGCTACAGGGTACTCTGTTCCCACAACATGTCTGCACTAGTGATTTTTCTCTGCCTGGATGTTTTCTACAACCACCACTTTCCTGGCACACCCAGGTGGGCAGTGTTCTCCCAACTGCAAAGGTGTCCTTCTTTTGTCCTTATTAACTTGTCTCTATTGAGGCTCTCATCTTCTTGAAATACCATTTTCCTCTTTTTTGATCATGTAGCTTCTAACTCTTTTCTTTTCCCTTACTTCCCCAGCTGCTGCTTCTCCATCTCTTTTTCACTTCTTCCTGATCTGTTCATATCAATGACTTCAGAGTTATAGTTCTAGATCTCAGTTCTTCTAGCATTATAAATGTCCCCTGAATAACTTTAAGAAGCTATAGATTTGACTGTAATTTACATGTTAGTGATGGAAAAAAATCTGTATCCTGTCCATATCTCTTTTCTGAGCTCCAGATCTATCTATCCAGTCACCTACTAGAAGTATCCATTTGAATATCACATTACCGGATCATTCTGTCTCTACTTTTATAACTCTAACCTCATGATCTTCATGTCCCCATCTCTTCCCCCATCATCGTTACTCCCCACCAATGAAACTTCTTCCCAGGTATTTCCTACGTAGAAGAATGGCCCAATTGAAGTATCTGAGAGCCAATAGACTCTCCACTCTCTTCTTTGATACAATCACTCCTCAAGTCTACACATGAAACTTTCCAAATCTCTTAGCATGCCCTCTTCTCTGCCCCTCACCAAAAAACTTAGTTTTAGCCCCTCCTTATTTCTTACTAAAAGAACATCAGTCACCTCCAACCTGATTCACACTCCAATATATACTCCATATTTCTGCCAGGATGATCTTCCTAAAGTTAAACCATAGCCCTCAGAATAATGTTTGAAATTCTCAGCATGACCTCCAAAATTCCTCATGAAGTGGCCCTTGTTGTACTTCTCCAGCTTTCTCCTCCTCATGCTCTAAATACACCTCAATTTTGAAATCCCTAAAACCTGCCATGTGTTTTTACTTTGTCTTTTTAAAAGCCCTTTCTTCTGGGAAACCCTTACCTTCTACTCCACCTGACTATTGTAAAACACAGTTCAAATAGCTCTCCAAATAGTTATTCCCACCACCAACACCTGTCCCACCTAAGTTAGGGGACTGTCTTCCAAATTCCCAAAACATTCTAGCATACCGATAACAAGAATGTATAATGTGTTTCAATGGCAACTTTACTTTTCTGTCCCATCCCCACAATAAGCAATTTGAGAGCTGAGGATGGTTTATGGAGTTAGGTTTTTTCTAATCATACTAAACTCAGTAGCCACGTCTCTCATTCTATCACACTCAAGAAATGTACATTGAATGAGTAGCCATCTTCCATATCTCAGTGAAGACCTGTAGGGTAAGGAAGAAATGTGAGGCTTTTCTGCCCCCCCCCCACCACCACCACTAGGATAGATGATGGAACCCTGCGGTCCTGAATGCATGCCTGATGGCGGGCACCTGGAGTAGGGTGTGGGCATATGTAGATAGGATTCACCTGGGCTAAGACTGGGCTTTTAAGGGCGGCGTCATGATGCCAGTGGAAGCCTAAAGAGAAGCCGAGAAAGAAGCAGAGAGGCCAAGAGCGAACTGAAGCAGGAGAGTAGAGAAGCAGAGAGAACACGAGAGAAAGCTGGAGAACCCAGATAGAGTGAAGACTTGCTAGGGGGCTGGGAGGCTGTCAGGCCTGACAGCCTCCCAGCCCCTCAGCATCCCTGCCTGCCACATGCCTGGTGAACACCAATACAATACCTGCAAAAGCCACTGAGGACTCTGACTCCTCCTTTACCCGGTCTGCCGGATCATAGAAAACCTGCTCAGTGTCCGTTCCTGTCCTTACAATTGGTGTAAGTCGGCAAGATGATCCATGCAGACGGGGTATGGAGCCCTCCAAAGACCTGGAGGGACTAAGGAGTAACAGACTGTTTGCCTGTGACGACGCTGGAGTCGTCATGGCGGCACAGGAGGTGGACAAGATCCGGGAGCTGCGGGACAAGACCTCGCATGAAGGAGACGGCCTGAGAGGACCAGCCAATGATCCCCAAGGAAGCAAGAATCGATGGGGAAGAGAGGACCACAGTTCGGAGCTTGCTAGTGCTGATGCAGGGAGAGGCCTATTGGACTTGGACTGATAATTCCACCAGAAGGCAGAGGAACTTTGGCAATTTAATGTTTTGGGACCCTGGGGGAGGATTGTTTGTAAACCCCCGGAGATGGGAATCTGGGGGTGGCCAGTGGGGCTTGATGGCCAAAAGCAGCCTGTGTATGCCCAGCAGCTAGGTGGAGGAGAAAAGCCAACTGAGAAGGCAAAAGCTGGTACTGATGCTGAGTTTGGGAAGCCCTGAGTGGCTGTTAAACACTAAGCTGAGGAAGGCCAGTAAGTCTGGTAAAATCACCTGTGGGTGATGCCCTGCTCGTTGTTGAGTGAGGGTGAGGACCTGAGGAACCCGTCCCTGGGGGACGGATGGGGAACATAGCTTGGGGTGGAGCCCAAGCCGAAGAGGGGACCAAGAGAGGCTGCATGTAGAGTTTGGATCCCCAACCCATGTAAGGAAAAAATGTCAGGCTTTTTCTGGCCTCCTGCCATCAGGATAGATGACAGAACCCTGCGATTCTGAACGCATGCCTGATGTCGGGCACCTGGAGTAGGGTGTGGGCATATGTAGATAGGATTCACCTGGGCTAAGACTGGGCTTTTAAGGGCAGCGTCATGAAGACGCCAGCTGAAAGAGAAGCCAAGAAAGAAGCAGAGAAGCCCAGAACGAACTGAAGCAGGAGAGCAGAGAACATGAGAGAAAGCCTGAGAGCCCAGATAGAGTGAAGACTTACTGGGGGCTGGGAGGCCTGAGAGCCTCCCGGCCCCCCAGCACCCCTACCTGCCATATGCCTGGTGAACCCCAATAAAAGACCTGCAAAAGCCACTGAGGACTCTGACTCCTCCTTTACCCGGTCTGCTGGATCAGAAAACCTGCACTGTGTCCATTCCTGACCTTACAAGACCCAAATCACAAAGTTTCTCTAAGTAATCATTCCCAATACACCAGTCATAGGTGCTTCTACTTATATATTTCCCAAACTTTAGTTGTAGTAATAAATAATGGCTAACAATTATTTAGTATACTTATTGCATGGTATTGTCTTTATAGGCATTGCTGCATTTAATCATCAAAACAACTCTTAAAGGAAGTGCTGTTATTTTACAAATGAGATAGCCAAGAATGATAGAGTTCAAATAACTTGCCCCAATGTCACACACAGAAAAACATCAGAGCTGCCTTACTCAAAGCAAGACACTCTGCTGCCTTATCTCCAAAACATTAAGAAAGTACACAGTTATATGTCTATGCCCACAAAACCTCTGCACTCCCTGTGTCCAGCACCTAGCGAGCACTCAATAAATTATATTAGAATCAATGAATAAGTGAATGAATGAATGAGGGACTTTACGTTCTTGTCACAGCTTATGGGATTATTAATAATTCAGATTTGTTTTTGTTCATTTTGTATCCTACACTCCAAACATAGTTGGTGTGCAATAAGTACTTAAAACTAAAGAGTAGGAATTCAGTATTTTACTCTGATAATCTCAATTGTTTGTAAGTCAGAAAACTCCAATGACATCACTACTCTGGAAACATGAACATTTGAAAGTGGAAATCCTATCGTTTGGTTCAACATGTGATAGCACATTGCTTTGCAGAACAGAGGTCCAGTGTGAGATCAACCAGCCACCCCTCCTCATCCTCACAAAGATGAATGGTTGCACTGGGATATGTGAACAGAGTTTAGAATAGTTTGCCTTCCCTACTCTTGGCAGTTTTCCTGCTTCACCCATAAATGAATTAGGATAATAACTAGCTGTTATTTTTTTTAAGATTTATTTATGCATATAAGAACTGGGGTACAGGCCAGAGGTGCAGGGGATGAGAGGATTTACCAGAGACAGAGCGGGGAACAGAACAGGCAGACTGACTGAATTACACTGCTGAGGGGAGCAGTGGATGTTACAGGAAAGGTCTGCTGAACCCTGTGTGTAGCTCCTTGGCCGACCTGGGATCGAACTCAAGCTGCAGAGGCTGTGGATAGCTTCACAGTGCTGTGCCTAACCCCTTGAGCGACCAGGGAGGCCGTAGCTGTTATTTTAATGTCAGAAACAGACGCCTATATGGACAAACGATAGAGTTTTCCTACTGTCCACTTGCCTAATTAACTTCAGCTCATGTGTTCACGTATTGAATGCCCTCTCTTGTACCCCTTATACCCTAACCTGCCATGTTCTACTCCCTCAGTGCTTGGTTTTGTGCAGGTGAGTGTCCAGTGGTGGCCTCTCAGGGCATTTCTGCTCCCTCCTCCACCTCTGGCTGTCACAGCTGAGTATGATCATCTTGCTTGGGCTCTCAGGACACTGATTCCAACATGTAGTAATTGAGAGTTATAGATCTAAGCTGTCTATACCACATAATTTAAATCTTGCCCTAAGATCTTCTAAAGATGGAAATCCTGCACTTGTGATTTGAAGCCTTGCCCCTATAACTAGGATTGCTTAGGAGCACCTTTAAATTTTAATCCTGACTTATATTACCAACTTAAAATGAAGATGACTACCCTCTTCAGAAGGGTAATGGTAATAGAGAGAAGAGCAGGAGTGGATGGGAAAGAGGAAATGTGAGTTAGGGACAATGATCTAGGTAAAGTCTGTCTCCTTCCTGTAGGAGTGAACTCACTGTTGGCTCCTGTTGAGGCATTACATGCAGGTACTTGGTTTGGACTTTCAAGATGCCGCCAGCAAAGCGGTAGGTAGGAGCACCACAAATTGAGAGTGCTCAAAGACTAATATACACCCATGGAAAATGACAAACAATGAGCACACTGACCTGAGATAGGTAAGTGGGGCTCAAATCCCATTGAAAAATTTCTTGCACGCATCATATGTGCATTCATGATCAAGAATGAATGGGCAGGTTTGTATCCAATAACTGATTTGGTTAGCAGCTGACATTTCTCTAGACAGAAGGTGGTGCTATTTTCAATGCAGTGTGCTTTTTCCTTCGTTTCAACTTTACCTTTGTAGATACAAAGTGGAAGACATGTATAGCATGAAAGGAAATAGCAATTACATAGTAAGATTTCAGCTGGTATATTTAGGCTTGCCTCTGATGGTCTAAGAATGGGAGGGAGCTGCTTGATAAGCTCCATCTGAGACTTTGCCTTGCCACTTCTCCCATTAAAGTGCCCTGAGAGCCTTCACAGAGGAAATTGCTATAGCGCTATCAGTAACAGGTTTATGTTAAGGGCACCATCTAGAAAATTCAAATTCCCTCTGGGGGATCTGTGGCCAGCACCATTACTTATTAAGGCAACATCTATCCTCCCTTCTCCCTTGCTCGCTAAACCTGATTTTGTTCAGGAGGCAAAATGCTAACCCCTGGGGCAATGGCTCATACTGAGACAGTGTAAAGTCAGGAATGGACACAGTGCAGGTTTTCTGATCCCATGCAGACCGGGTAAAGGAGGAGTCAGAGTCCTTACTAGCTTTTTGCAGGTCTTTTATTGGGATTTACCCAGTACACAGCAGGTAAGGGTGCTGGGGGGCCGGGAGGCTCTCAGGCCTCCCAGCCCCCAGCAAGTCTTCATTCTATCTGGGCTCTCCAGCCTTCTCTCAGCTTCTGCTTCTCTTGCTTCTCTCCCGGCTTCTCTTTTGGCTTCTCCTCAGCTTCTACTGGCATCCCCAGGACGCCGCCCTTAAAAGCATAGTCTCAGCCCAGGTGAATCTCATCTACCTATGCCCACACCCTACTCCAGGTGCCCGCCATCAGGCATGCATTCAGGACCGCAAGGATCCATCATCTATCCTGAAGGCGGGAGGGCAGAAAAGCCTGACATTTTTCCTTACCCTACAGACAGCGAACAGAACAATCAGATTCTCTGCTCTCCTGAACTTGTCATTAGGGAATGGAGTGGCCTCATGTCCCAGTTCTGCACAATGAAGCCGATGTGAAAGTCTGTTAAGGATAGGTCTGGGGAAGCTTTTGCTTTTCTGATTACAAAGGAGAGACCATCACTGCCACAGCCCTCTTCCCTTCCTGCTGAACAAGTGTGCTCGTGTGACCTGCCACCATCTCAACCCCTAGAGAAAACAAGCATGAGATGACAAACTGTGCATTAAAGGTGACAGGGAAGAAGACAGAAAGAACCCGAGTTCTTTGGACTTACTCAACAAATAACAATTTGCTGTTCTATGAGAAAGTAATAAGCTCCTATCTGTTTAAGCTTCTCTATGCATCAGTTATTGGATATGCAAATCAGTTATTGGATACAAACCTGCCCATTCATTCTTGATCATGAATGCACATATGATGTGTGAGTTTTCTGTACTTGCAACTGAGTTCCTATATTTGCAGGTAAGTATTCCTTCCGAGCTATAGAACTCCAGATTGCTTATATATTATTATTTTCACTCAATTAGTTTTTTTTTAATATTTATTTAGTTTATACAAGAACAGGGGTACAGGTCAGAAGTGTGGGAGGGTGAGAAAATTCACCAGAGCCAGAGAGGGGAGCAGAACAGGCAGATGGATGGAAGACACTGCTGAGGGGAGCAGCGGGCATGGCAGGAGAGGTCTGCTGTGCCATGTGAGGTTCTCCCTGACCAGCAGGGATTCAAACCAGTGCTGCATAGGCTGTGGTCAACTTTGCAGCATGGTGCTCAACCCCTGCACCACTGGGGAGGCCCCATTCACTCAATTAGTTTTGAGTATCTCCCCTTTTCCAAGCTTAGGACCCTTTTTTTTTTTTTTTTTTTTAACCAATCACCACCATCATTTCTGCCTGGAAACTCACATTCACGTGGTGGTTCTCAACTTGACACTGAGCAGAGAAGTCCCTGGGAGCAGTGTGTTCATACAGAACGCTTGGGTCTCCTCCCAGACTGACTAAACCAGAAACTCTGAGTACAGAGCACAAACATCTGTGTGTTTTTTTGTTTTTTTTTTTTAATCTCTATCAATTTGTTGAAAAGAGCTGTCTTTACTCATGCATTCCCCACCCTCGGGATGGATATTCACAGTAAATTAGGAGAATGTGGGGATAAACCTTCCTTACTGTACTCAGCCAATCACCCTGCTATAGATATGTTCTCACCTCCACTTGGAAAGGCCCTGTTCATCTGAAGATGCACAGAAAGAGAATCCTGGATTCTCTTGCTGAGAGATTCACTGCCCTAATGAAGGGGAAGGAGAAGGATGGGGCCTCGCCCACGAAAGTCCCCAAGGGGGGGCACGCCCACCCAGCACTGAGCACACGGTAAACCATGTGAGAGTCTCTCCTGAGATCCCAATAAAAAGCTACCAAATCTCCCACCAGTTTATTTCTAAAACACTAGCTAGCAACTTTTTAAAAGAAAAAGAATCACCCTATGTGTGCATGACTGTTCCACTAAGTGCAGAAAGATCCACTGAGGAAGATGCCCTTGGGTGTAGCTTTTATGGTCAGGTGCCTGAGAACTTGGCAGGTAGGGTTAAACCTGCTCATCCAGGATGTTTCTAAGGCAAAATCAGAATTCTCAGGCTGTCTATCGCTGTCAGAATCTCTCACTCTGCTGCTTCTGGCCCAGGAAGGAGATGGCAATCTATTCTGTCACCCAAGGATTCCTGTTAAATGATGAATTGTGATTCCTAAGCAGGCAGCACATTGCTGCAAGAAGAGGTCAAAGCCCAGGGGGTTCTACCCAGTGTGAGAGGCTGGAGGGGCTTTTAACTGCATTTGCAATAAAGAGGAAGGTGAAATCCATTACCGGCTGTCTTTATCTTGCTAGCCCATTGATAAGCAAGTGAACTCTCTAGAAAGCTCTTCCAATCCTGCTTCACCTGCTTCATCTAGCCAGACTTGGACAAGCCAGGCCAATCAAATTCTTACCAATAACAATTGCTACCCAAGTAGCTTTTCCTGCAGTGCTGGGAATTTCCTTTCCCTGCTGGGTAAGTGGGTGTCTTTAAAGCAGCAGGTTTGGCAAAGGGATTTAAGTTTTTGTACCTAGGCTCTGATGCCACCCCATCATCATTAGTAGGTATTGCTGATTCCTCATTGGGGTCTCTTAAGGTGAACTGTTGAGACAGTTTTCAAGATTTTGTGGAGAGATATTGTGTGGCTTTTTTTTTTTTTTTTTTTTTTTTTTTGCCTGCTTAGAATGAAAGCAATTTACACCTGACAAAGCAGATGCGTTTAGCATCCCTCACTTCTGCAAGGCATTTCTTAGGCTTGTTCCTAGTTCCTTCACAGTGTGACACCTATATTTTCCCCCTTGTATAAATGTGTTCTTGACTGGGCCCTCTTTCCTTTGATTGTGTACATCTGAAATGAACGTGTCAACTTGGAGGGTATTTTTGATTGAGATTAATATTAGGTGAACTTCAAGTAAAGCAGATTGCCCTTCATAATGTGGGTGGGCCTCATCCAATCAGTTGATGGCCTGAATTAAAAAAACAAAGAAACAAACCTTGTCCTCCCTAAGCAAGAGGGACCATTGTAACAGATGATCTAAACACTTGATCTGTACCATTGGCTCTCTTAGATGTCCAGCCTCCAGACTTTATCAGCCTCAAAATTGCATGAGCCAATTCCTTACAATAAATCACACACACGCGCGCGCACACACACACACGCGTGCACACACACACACATAATTATTTCTGTTTCTCTGCAGAACCCTGACTAATAGATAAGAGTTCCCAAACACTTAAGTACTTCTGAAAACATTGTTTCCTAAATGCAATGTTAAATCAAGTAAAAAAGGAAGAAAAACTTGCTAAATATTTTGAAGATTGCTGTTTTTCAGTTGGTAATGTCTCCTGTCTTTCTAGTGATGGCTAGTTTTTTGTTTTTTTTTTTTGTAAGTTCAGTGTTACTCTCATTGGCTAATAAAGACTACAACATCTTTGAGTCTGCAAAATAATAGATGCTATTTAACTTTTCTCAATCAAATAATCAAGATTATTTATTCAGCATCCCTTCCCTATATATTTCTATACAGTTTATAAAACTTGGTGTGACAGGGCAGGTTTATCTGTTTCTCCCTTTCCCTGTGCCAGCATGTTAAGGTTAAAGAAGGAAACATTTGTGATGTAAGGCATGGTTAGAAGGAGTCAGAGAATCACTTAGCAAAAGAACATGCAGGATATAAGGGAGCTAAAGTTTGATCTTTTCAGTGTGGAAGCTTAAAATTTTCTTAAATATTTAAAGACTTTTATTAAAGCAACATTATTTATAGTATTACATCGGTTTCTGATACATCATTATAAATACATATGTATATACTGCATTAAGTTCACCACTAAAAGTCTAATTCTATACTACACCATATAATTGACCACTTTTACTCAAGTTACTCACCTAGTTTCCTTCTTATTTGATCTTATAGTCTAAAAGTTTATTTTTTTGTCTTATTTAGTTCATTGGTTTGTTTTGTTCCTTTACTACATAAGAGTGAAATCATATGGTGCTGTCTTTTCAATCTGAGTTAATTCACTAAGCATAATACCATCTAGGTTAATCCATATTGTTGCAAATGGCAACATTTCATCTTTTTAACAGCCAAGTAGTAGTCCATTGTGTATATATCACACATCTTTATCTAACCATCTGTCAAAAGGCACTTATGTTGTTTCTTGACAATAGTACTGGCTATTGACAACAGTACTGTGATAAACATGGGGGAGCATTGTAGGGTAAAGAAAATGTCAGGCTTTTCTGCCCTTCCGCCATCAGGATAGATGATGGATCCTTGTCCTGAATGCATGCCTGATGGCGGGCACCTGGAATAGGGTGTGGGCATAGGTAGATGGGATTCAGCTGAGCTAAAACTGTGCTTTTTAAGGGCGGCGTCACGGGGGGACGCCAGCAGCACCAGTAGCAGCAGCCGCAGTAGCAGCAGTAGAAGCCGAAGCAGAAGCCGAGAAGCAGCAGAACGAACGCCAGAGAGTCCAGATAGAGTGAAGACTTGCTGGGGGCTGGGAGGCCTGCCAACCTCCCAGCCCCCCAGCCAGCACCCCTGCCTGCCATATGCCTGGTGAACCCCAAATAAAAAACCTGCAAAACTACTGAGGACTCTGACTCCTCCTTTACCTGGTCTGCATGGGATCAGAAAACCTGCACTGTGCCCAGTCCTGCCCTTACAAGCATCTATTCTCTGATTTAGTGTTTTCACATTCTTCAGGTAAATACCCAGTCATATGGAAATTCCTGTTCTTAAGTTTTTGTTTTATTTTGGTTTTTTAAAATATTTTATTGATTGATTGATTATAGAAGAACTGGGGTGTGGCCAGAGGTGCAGGGTATGAGAGGATTCACCAGAGACAGAGTGGGGAGCAGAACAGGCCAATCTACTGAAATACACTGTTAAGGAGAGCAATGGGTGAGACAGGAGAGGTCTATTATGCCGTGTGAGTTAGCTCTGTGGCTGAGGATCAAACTCAGGCCATCATGGTGGTAATGCTGAAACTTAACCACTAGGCCACCAGAGAGGCCCCTATTCTTAAATTTTTACAGACTCTCCATATTGTTTTCCATAGTAACCATGCCAGTTGACATTCCCACTGGGGTTCCCTTCTCTCCACATCCTCGCCAATACTTGTCTCTTGGCTTTTTGAAAAGAGTCATTGAGTTGTGTTTTAAATACTACACTCAGAAAATAGACTTTGGAGAAGACCTCTTTCTGCTCCCTCTGCATCCTCAAAATTGAAGTCCACCCACCTTCTTTCTCGCTATGCTATGCTATGCTATGCTATGCTATGCTATGCTATGCTATGCTATCCTAAGCTATTCCTTATCCAGCAGCAAATTTACAGGGAATATGACATAAATTTCTCTCTCCAATTTTTTATTTTGAATTTCAGAAGCCCTAATCTAAGAGGAAGACGTTGGGGCAGGTGGAGGGTTGGGGGGTGGAGAGTATGAACAAAAGTGTTAAAAAGGACAAGGAAACTGGGAGAAATTGACCACAGTATGTTGTTGCAAAACATGCCACCCCACCACCACCACCCACACTTTTACAATGAGGAACAAAGTGCTAGGGTGCTTATAGAAGAGATGAAAGAAATTGTCCTTGATGGTCCCATTCATTTTGAAAATCTAGGTATGCCCAAATAGGAATAAGTCTAGTATTTGCAATTTGTTTTTCTACCTGGAGCCAACATCATGGAAATCACTAAGGTCTGTGTGAATAAGTAGAGTCATGAGATCAGCACCTCACCACAGTTCTCTGTAAATACTGATACCAGGGATTATGAACTAGGGTGGAGCCTGTTACTGCTCACAGCTCTGCCCCTTTTTTATATTAGAGGATGATCAATGGCCATATGCAAAATGATTTCCTTTGCACAGGGTCCTAGTACTTGTTATACCGCTGAAGATGGGACTGGCAGATGGAGCCCACTTCAGTAAAGAAAACATGAAATCAGACTTACTAATCAGGGAGATATTTGAGTGACTGCAAGGTACCGGGCACTATGTTGGGGGTAATGAATGTTCCTGTCCTCATGGCACTTGCATTCCAAATCATGCTGTGATTAATTAAATACTGTGATGATATTTACTTTGCAAGAGAAGCAAACAGTACACTGAGCACCTACAACCAGAGGCCTCAACCTGATCTGGGTGGTTGGACTGGCTTCCCTGATAAATGGTATGTTTAGCAGGAAACTAAAGAAAGAGGCAGGGCCTCCCTGCTGGCACAAGGGGTTAAGATGCAACCTATGAAGCAATCAGCAGCCTCTGCAGCACGAGTTTGATTCCCTGGCAGCCAGGAAGAAACCCATAGGGCACAGCAGGCTTCTCCTGACTTGCCGGCTGCTCCCCTCAGCAGTGTACTTCGGTCAATCTGCCTGTTCTATTTCCCACTCTGTCTCTGGTGAATCCTCCCCCACCCCCTGCATCTCTGGCCTGTACCCCAGCTCTTGTATGCATAAATAAATAAATCTTAAAAAAAAAATTAACCACATTAAAAAAAAAAAAAGAGTGAATTAACTAGATAAGAATGTCAGTGAAACCTTCCCTCAGGGAAACTACATGGAAAGCCTGAACAGGAAGGAGCAGGAGGAAGGCTAGAATGGAGGGCCAAAAATTAGTGGGGGGAGGGTGTGTGTGTGTGTGTGAGAGAGAGAGAGAGAGAGAGAGAGAGAGAGAGAGAGGGAGAAAGAGAGAGAGAAAGGGAGAAGGCAGACCAAGTAGTCTAGTATTTTGTTACAATTTCAGACTTGATTCAAGGTGGGAAGCCATTGCAGGGTTTTTGGAGGAAGGAGTGTCATATGATGTGATTTGCATGTTTTTAAGTGTAACTATTATGCTGAAAGAGCAAGACTGTAAAGGTACAGCAGAAAATTACCCATGAATTCTTGATTTAACATGTAGCATTCAAAGGCGATTTCTTTTTTTAAATTACAGCAAAATATACATAACATAAAATACCATCTCAACTATTTCTAAATATATAATCTAGTGGCATCAAATACATTCAGATGATCACACACCCAGCTTGCATAGTGAAACAGTCCCCATTAAACAACTTCCCATTCCTCCTACTCCCCAGCCCCCTGGCAACCCCATTCTACTCTCTGTTCCCATGAATTTGACTCCTCTAGGTGTCTCATCTAAGTAGAGTGATAAAATATTGGCAATTGGCTTATTGCACTTAACACAGTGTCTTCAAGGTTTATCCATATTAAAGCATATATCAGACTTTCCTACTTTGTAAGGCATTTTGGGTATCCATTCATCCATTAATGGACACTTGGGTTACTTCCAGCCCTTGGTTACAGTGAATAATGCTGCTATGAACATGCATGCACAAATATCTTTTTGAGTCTGCTTTTGATTCTTTTGCATATATATCTTCAAAAGCTGCTGTTTTACTCCTTTTTCCAGGAGTGACAGTATACTAAATACTATGGGGATTTAGTAAAATGAGCATGACCAGTCTCTGGCAGCCCCAGATAGTTAGGAAAATACCTCTGCTCTCTCTGTAGTAGATGATGGAGTAGAGAAATGAAAAGTGACTGATACAAAGTTCTGGATTGGTTAACAGGACTGGTAAATGGGCTTGGTCTAATTCAATAAAAGGTGGAGAACTACTAACAGATATTTGGAGCTACTAACAGATATTTTTACCTGCTCAGTTAGTGGGTTGTTTGATTTGTGAAAAGCCAAATTAAATTAAAAACAAAACTATCTGATCTGGACAGGGCTACAGAAAAATAATTTTAAAAGTACACAAGTAGGATAAATTAGACGAGGCAAAACTGGAGGTAGAGGACCCATATCGGAGCCTACAACAATAGCCCAGAAAAGAAAAATGCCAGGGTGTTATACAGTGTGATATCAGTGGAGAAGGAAAGAAAGGCATTGATCTTGAGAGGTAATGGAGCCATGGCCCAAACCCACTTGCTCTTGGCTGATTTGGGGATGGTCCGTCACTGAGTTCCTTTGAAACCATGGGCCTCTGCTGGAGGTAGAAAGTCTCTTCTTCCAGGGTCTCCTTCACTTAAGTAGCCTCTCCACCCACTGCAGCCCCTGCTTCCTTGTGTCCAGATGAAAGACAGCCAACGAGGCGCAGTCCACACCAACTCTCAGGGCAGGTGGGAGCAGCTGCTTTGAAGGACAGATTCTCTGAGCAAGAACTCCCACGGGGCAACTGAAGAAGCCTCTGGGCAGCTGAATCCCTTTAGCTATTTTTAGTGTGTCTTTTAGATTTAGAAACAGCAGCATTCTGTAGAAACTCATTTTTCCTGCTTCCCTCAGGCAGGAAATTTCAATCCCAAGCCTTCACACTAAATGACACAGTGGTTGCGAATTTAGTTCACTTTCTTCCCTCATTGTTACTTTGCCTTTCATACCTGTAAGGATGCTAAAAGTGCCAAATCTTACAGTCCCAACTTGAACAGCAGACAAAATGCAATGAATGGGGTCTCTGACTGTATGAGGACCCTGATGTCAGGTGGGGGCCAGGGGAGGCCATGCAGCAACTGTGTAGTCAGGAAGAGGCACCAACTTCAACACCCACCCCAAAAAGTAGTACCCAAGCTTGAATATTCTGTAGGATGCTTAGACCCTGGGTTCATCTTAAAAGTTTTCTTTCTTTTAAAATTCTCCTTTGCAAATATAAGGAATCAAGTTTTTTGTTTGTTAGTTTTAAATCATAGCTTAACCTCTTTTTACTTAATACTATAAAGCAAATCAAGCCACGTGATAATGGAGACATCAGTGTTTCATTTACTCATTGTTATTTGTGGTTCCCACTGTGACAACTGTCTATAGCTGGCAGTTCTTAAGAAACATCCAGAAGTACAGGACATAAGCAGGCTACATGATTTACCGGTGATATGACATAAATTTATCTCTTGAATTTTTTATTTTGAAAATGATCAAACTTACAGAAAATTTGAATGAATAGTATACCATTCAAGAACACCACATGCTTTTTACCTAGATGACCTGAATTAACTAGTTGTTAATGTTTTATCATATATGCTTTCTCTCTCTTCATATTTGTATATATGAGAATATAATACATATGTGTGTAAATATGTCCACACACATGCACACACACATATTCATATATGCTGAATGACTTGAAAGTAAATTGTAGGCATGGTGATATTCCACACTAAATTTGTCAATATGTAGCTTATAAGAACAAGAATTATCCCAATGTTTTTATCACTAAGAATGATAAAATTTATATGTTAAAGGAAATTTTCAAAAAGGTAAAAATTGTGACTCTCATCCTAAAATGAGAACTCTCATATAAAATGAACACATTAAAGAGTCTATTAAACGCATAACTAATGAGGGAACTGTAAGATGTCACAACCAGTTCAGGAGACAACCGAAGGAACAATCACATTTGTAAATGAGGAATATTGACAGGAATGAGCAAATGGAGGTAAAACTGGTTTACTCATGTCTATAGGCAAGGACCATTTTGCATTGCTGTCCATTATCTACAACTTACTGAGTTGTAAAATATCTCAAAAGCAATGAGAGGTATAGTGTACCTACAGAATTAAAATGAGATGACTCTGAAGAGCTGCCTACACCAGTCTCTCTCTATAAAAAGGGTATATATTTTAGATTTTGTAAATCATAGGATATTTGTTATAACTATTCAACTCTGCTGCTGAACATGAAAGTCATGAGTGTATCTTTGTGTTGATAAAACTTTATAAACACATGGCCTCTCCAGTGGGGCAGCGGTTGAATGCTGGGCTGCAAAGCTGCCCGCAGCCTCTGCAGCGCTGGCGAGGGTCCCACATGGCATGCAGACCTCTCCTGCCCCTCCCACTGCTCCCCTCAGCAGTGTATTTCGTCAGTCTGCCTGTTCTGTTCCCCGCTCTGGCTCTAGTGAATTCTCTCACCCTCCCACGCTTCTGACTGTACTCAGTGCTTGTATAAATAAAATAAAATAAAATAAAATAAAATAAAAACTTTATAAACACAGGTGGCAGGCCATAACTGGCCCACTGGTTGTCGTTTTCTCACTCAGCTCTAAAATAATGAATAGTTTTCCATTGAAGCACAAGTTTTCTCCAACATGTACAAAAATTCTACTATGAATTGAATGGTGTCCCCATAAAAATTCACATGCTGAAGTCCTAACTGCTGGTATCTCCATGTGACTATCTTTGGAGACAGGGCCTTTAAAGAGGTAATTAAATTCATATGAGGTGGTTACAGTGGGCCCTAATCCAACACAACTGGTGTCCTTATAAGAAGATGACATTAAGATGCAGACATATACAGAGGAAGACCATATGAGCAATTAAGGAGAAGAGAAACATCTAAAATAAGGAGAGAGTCATCAGAAAGAACCAACCCTATTAACACTTTGATCTGGGACTGCTAGCCTCAAAACTTTGAGAAGATAAATTTCTGTTGCTTAAGTTGTCCTGCCTGTATAACGTTATGACAGCCAGAGCTGACCAGCCAGCAGGTCTCCATGTTTAAAAAGATGGTCATCTAATGATGGGCCCATTAAGTACAATAGGCCAATTTCACCCTAATGGTTTGTTTGTTTGTTGTTGTTGTTGTTCATCCAATACAATGTCTTCAGGAAGCACTTCAAAGGTGGAGGTAGGAAAAAGGTTTGGATGTCAGATAAGTTTAGAAACTATAGCAAACCATAGTTTCTTCTTAAATATCCATTATGATTTCTGTATTAGCGGTATCCTGCAATCATATCCATTTTTAATTTGCTGTAACCAGTTTTCCAAACTTGGAATGCCTTTTTAAAATAAAATACAATTCTGTATAATAAAACCCATATCCCCAGAACATGCTTTGGAACTGCTATTATAAACAACGAAGGAGGTGGCCACTCCGAGAATATAACGATGCTTTTGACCCAGTGTTGGGAAATGTAGGGTACAGAACGCTGGAGGAGAGAACATGTGTGTTTCCAGCAGCAGCAGGAGAAGGACTCCTGTGCCAAGACTTATGAGATCTGGCCTCTAGAAAAAGGCTTATGGGACCAAGTGCTCAGAGGATGCTGTATTAGATGAAGGGTCATTATTCCTATTTCAAGAAGAAGCTGAGGGCACTAATATACAGTAATAAAATAAGGAATGGAATTCAAAACACCTTACTCTCGGTGTCTTCCTTTGGGGCCCCAGTGATCACCCATCATCAGGACTTATAAGCCTACTACACGCTCCTTGTCTGAATCATTTATCAATGAAGTAAAAGCCCGGATGGTGTGCGCAATACCACTATTCAGCCACCAGATGGCGCGCGGAATCCACCGTGCACGTGCGCCGACTTCAGGTTTGTCCCAGAGCTGGCCCATGGCCTGCAGGAAATGTGTTACTGTGTCTCCTCTTACAGGGTGCCCAGCAACATTTTTACACTCTAGAAAGCTCATCTATAGAGAAGCATGTGAAACACCACACTGCACAGCTGTGCTCTTCCTGTGGGGGGACACGTCAGCAGCATTTCCCCGTGTCTGAAGAATTTCAGAGCTCAGTCTCTTCTTGCATAATTTATTCTCACTGGAGCTAGTGAGGAGTACTGGGCACTTTGCTTCCATTTTGAAATCCACAATCCCGATGAAATATAATAGTTAGGGAGAAAAATTGTCAAGGATTGTTTATTGGGGCAGCCACATTTCTGGCATGAAAACAAACCTAGCAAACACTTTGTTACTCTAGTATTTGCCGGCTAACACAGTGGAATGTAAGAATTTTACGTAATCCCAAACCTCAGTCCTGAAGACTTAATGATGTTACTCATGCCACTGAGGCATGAAAGAAAGACTTGCATTTTTGGGTGGTTATTGCTTGCCCAGAGCGGTGGAAGGAGCCATGAGGCTGAAGGCCAAAGAACTTGGGCCACCCATGCAGTGAAATAATCCCCCAGAAATGCACTGCCTGGAGTGGAAATAAAAGTAAAGTGAACAGTCATTCCAGGGCATTTACTAAATATTACTGACAGACATTCAGTCTGAAGTTTACTCCCAACACTGCAAAACTCTGATTTGGGATCTATTATATAGAGACCAGGAAATGATCAAAATCAAGCAATTGGAACACTATTTTTGTCAAACTCTGGGTTAGAAGCAGTGAGCTCTGTTCTTATTTTCAGTTCTAACAGCAATGAATAATTAATAACCTAGTTTTTGAATGGAAAGTGCATTTCAATGATGGCTGATGTTTTCAGACGCCTCTGTGAATTATTGTTTATTTCCTTTTTTCTTTCTCTTTCTGAAGTAGGACCTGGAAGTGAAGATAAAAGCAATATTCAAAAATATTATGGCCTATATTTTTGGCTCATCGGAGACTTATGTGACTAAAGAACAGAATCTAATATTCACCCTGGCACTTGCTACTTGCCAGGCACTGTGTTTCCTGCTTTAGAAGTACTCTCTTGTTTATCTTCGTGGCAAGGATTTGGTAGTTACCATGGGCCCAGTTTTTCGGATAAGGAATTTGGACTCAGAGAAGTTAAGAAACTAGTCTAAAGTCACACAGCCAGTAAATGTGAGAGCTGAGAGTTGGAATCTGTTATGTTTGACTTCAAACCTGGGTTTGTTCTCCTTCACCACAGTATTTCAGAGACTCAAAGAACCTCTAAGTTGGAAAGGACCTGGGAGGTCATATAGACAAACCCTTTACATAATGCAGGAACCACTTTTCCAGCATTTTCCATAAGCTGAAGTTCAAATAAGTGTCAGTGTGCATGAAACCTAAAGCTGAAGCCTGAAAAAAATAATAATAATAAAGGCAGACAGAAGGCCTTATATCATAAATGTAATAGATTTTATTTCTCAGAATAGCTCCTCCCCAGACTCAGGTGCCAGAAAGACAAGTCCTAGTAAAAAGCACCTTCTTAATAGTGGAGAAAGTTAACTAAGGGGAGTAAGGGTAGATGACCGGCCTCAGGCCACACAAGTTGGTGGTGGAGCTAGAAATAGAACTTCAGGCTGTGTGTCTCATTGCACCTCAGCGCTGCTTGTTCTTGCTACCTCACACGCCTCTTGTCATGACTGGTTCTGTGTTAATTTGGTAAGGAAACCCAAAACCAGGTTTCAGTTTTCATTACATACCGGAAACTTGGCCTCCGATCACTAAAAAGTTCACTGTGGTTTGTGAACCTTTCAAACAGATGGAGCCAGGTTTCTGCCATGTGTCTGTCCCCACTGATGCCAGGAGGGATTTATGGGTCTGAAAAGGAACTGGGTACAGTTGCTCAGACTCGGCATCATGGGGTTTCAGGTGTGCTCTGGCCTGGAATGGGTGAGCTGGGCAACCAGGAGCCTCTGGGAATCCCAGCTGCCCTGGAGTTTCTCTAGCCTGCAGCCAAGGAGTAACTTGGAGGCGAGAGGAAGAAAAGGAGGGGATGATTTAGGAGGTGTGCGTATTCATTTGCAAATGAAATTATGGAAGTGCTGGTGAGATTTATATTGGTAATTAAGTGATAATGGCTATGTGAAGCTGCTTGAGTTGGTATTCCTATGAAATACCGAAGTGACTGAGGTCCTTTTGAGAAATGTCTTATTGGTTAGCATTTTCAGAAATAATTTAAGTTTCTGTAGTACTTTATATCCCTTAACTAGTAACTTCTCAAAGCCTTCTCATAAGGCAAGCCACAGGGCTAGCCCTTTTGTGCACCCTCCCTTGCCCCTCCCCCCAAAGGTTGTTCATCTCTAGCAAGCCTGGGGAGCAAAGGAAGTGACCAAGTAGAGGATTTTTTTTGTTTGTTTGTTTTAAATCATTAAGATCCTCTGTACAAACAGCTTGAAATTACCCAGTTTAATTAAGGGAACTGAGTAAATTATGAAGAAACCAGGTACAACAACCATTTAGGAATTCAAGTTCCAACTACAAAGTAGAAAAAGTAATGGCTGTGTTCCTTCCCGAGCTGGCAATGGTGGCCTGAATATCCACGAGGCCTGGAAAAAAAGGAATAAAGAGAAAAGTGAGCCCCTGGGTTAGGTCCAAACTGGATCATCAGTCCTTGATTAATTGATATTTGCCTCATCTCTAGCTACATTTTTTTTTTTTTTAGAGAGAGACTCATTTATCTACATATGTGCACTGTAATGAGGTACATCGCTTAAAAAGTAATGGGCTGTGGTTTTCTTATTTTCTCCTTTCCCTTAGTGGCAGAAGTCTAAGTAAATATTCATCTTGGGACTAAGCGTGGAGGAAACACACCTTATGTACTAATTTACTATTTTGAACGTTCAAGGTACAGCTTGCTTATGGAAGTACTAAAAAGATGGGCCTATTTTCACATTTGTTAACTTTCAGGTTTTAAAACATTCCTTCAATTCTTCTGGCTCTGTGAGCGAGGACTTGAGGGTGTGTATGTCTGTAAGCTGAGAAGCAAAGGACTGGATTTTAAAAAATTATGGAGTTCCCTGAGTCAGTGAAAGAGGGTCCCTGCTGGTCCTTCCCTTGGCATCTTTGGGATTGGTGTCTGCAGCCAACATCTCTAAATGTACCTCATAGTGCAGGGGAGTCCACGAAGCACAAAAGCACGGCAGGGCCTGAGCCAGGAGCTTCATATCTATCTAGTTGCAAGGAAACCAAGTGGCAACCAAGAGGCAACTTTGGAAGCTCAGAAAGGACCTCTTTGGGGTGCTGGGGTGAGTTGATGACAGCTCAGAAAAGAGGAGGTGACCTTGCTGGTTCCTGAAGCAGACCTGTGATGAGGGCATGGGTGAGAGGGGGCAGGGGCTCAGGCATCAAAGCCCAGACGGGCCTGATGCTGTCAATGCTGAGAAGTGAGTTGGGAGAGGTAGGTCAGAGGGGTGGATGCCAAGTGACAGAATCTCAGATGTGCTCATTTACTCCAGAGGATGCTTTATTGTCCTCAAAATGTGAACATAAAATGATCTGAATGAATCAATGTTTAATCAGATATCTAAGTGTTTCATGCCACTGTAGCAATGACAGCAGCTCAGTTTTGATATAGTTCTCTATTCAAGTGGAAGATGGGAATATTTGGACATGCTTACTACAGTGGGGGTGGGTAGCTCCAAAAGTCTGTGTCCCAAGAAGGGCGGAGAGCAGCCTGAGTCTATGAAGGTAGACAACGGAGAATGGTGACGTTCATCTCAGGTGTGTGAAAGCAGAGAAAATTCAGAAACAAAGAAGACATTTTGGTTTAAGCACTTAAGACACTGAAGATCTATGCTGAATCCACACCTTCTCTTTCTGGGGTTCCTACACTGTGTCCCCTAAAAGTATCATAGTTCTCCTAAGACAGATGACATGACAGTCCAGATTCTCATGGGCTTTCCTCTGCCATTTCTGGTGGTAATAATGTGACACTGATGATCTTGAAAGTAATGGAGATTTAAATCAAGGCTGGTCTATTAGAAGGTGCGGTGTATTTTGGAAGATGGCTGCTTGCTAGGAGTTCCCAGAAATGAATTGAATTGTCATATTATGTTCAGTGTATTAGTTACATTTTTTGCTCCCTTATTTAGTTAATTCTGATTCTTCTCAAGGGATGCTAGTTTAAAAAAATTTACTATTGATATCCAAAACTAAGGAGTGTGTCCAAAATTGTAAAGCAAAGTAATATTTCAGAATTATCCATAGACACATGACAGAAGACAGGAGGAAAATAAAAAGTGAGCCAGCATTTGAACACACAAACACACATTTATAATGGTGACCAGACATTGAAAGATCACCAGATGACAAACAGCACTTCACTGTGTACTTTGCACACGTGTGTGTGTGTGTGTGAGAGAGAGAGAGAGAGAGAGAGAGAGAGAGGCAGAGAGAGAGAGAGGAAAAGAGACAGAGAGAGAGACAGAAAGGAGTTAGAGAGAAAGGAAAGAGGGAAGTCGGAAGTGGGGGCGCATGGTCTGTGTACCATCTCCCCACTGGCTGGGCAGTCTGAGTAAATCACTAGACTTCTTGGCTTCCCTTCCCTTATCCATTAGCTTTCCTTCTCTGGAGTTTTAAGCATTGAAATCAAGGTTAGGAAGTCAGACATACGTGGCTGTAACTCTTAGCCCTCATATTTACTAGCTGTGTGACTTCAGGAAACCTATTTAACCTCTCTGAGTCTAGTTCCTTATCTGAAAACTCAAACCTATGCCAATCATTAAATCATTGCTATGAGTTGTTATTTGCAAGAAGTTATTTGCAAACAAGAAGTTATTTGCAAAACAGAGCAGAGATGGAAATCAAAGAATGGGTCAGAAAATCTGCTGCCAGGGAAGCTGGGAGGCACATGCCTGAAGAGAAAAGACTGGGCTCCAGGGTGTGGTGGGTGTGAAGACTGAGAGAGTGAACTGCAAGTCCCATTGTCTGGTACACTGTTGTTGGAGGCGCTACTTGGGTCTGCTCATTTCCCAGGGTCGGCCCTGCTTCTGTTCACCCTGGTCCTTTGTGCCCCTGGATTCACATGAACAACTCCAATCTGTGCCAGGACGTCAGTCACCATCGTGCTGTCTCTGTGAGCCACTCAGTGATATCTCCTGGGCTTTGCTACCTCTGACTTGACTGGATTTATACAGGTCTACGTGAGCTCTCTGACTTCTGTCCTCTTCATTCACTTATTTAGTCATCTCCCTAACATTTCTGGGGGTGTAAATGGTGCCAGGCCCTGAGCTAGGGCTCCAGAAATCCTCAGCACCAGTGTCCATCTACCACAGCTTCTACTGCCTCCTGTCAGCTCCCAAACAACCCCGACTCTCAGAACTACTCCTTCCTCCCTGGAGTCTGCCTGCCTCACCGTGGGGAACCTTAACCCCCTGCCAGGAGCAAATCCTAACGATCTGTCGATATTTGTTGATTAAATGAACACATAGAATTTTTTTTTTTAATTACCACCCCTTCCAGACTCCCAGCCCCCTTCCAGACTGATGTAATTCCAAATTACTCGGCACAGTGATGAGTTAAATGCTGGCAGCTTGGTGATTGTGCATAAGCAAGTTTCCTAGCTCTCAGGCAGCCATTACCACCACCTCTGAGAGTTTCTGATTTTCAAGTATCCCCAGGGCTTAAAAATGCTAATGGTGGTTCTCTTCCTATTACTATAATAATACTTAGCACTTGTGTCCTGCTATATAAAATCAGCTCAAGTGCACCCACACCCTTGGTGAGGTAGGACTCTTCTGTGCACCCTGTTGCAAATGAGCAGTCAAAGAGATGGGCTAAGGCATACTTGGATTTGACTGGGAGGAGTCCTCTATCACTCCAGCCCTGAAGGTATATGCTCCCTTCAGAATGCAAACCTTCCCAGGACCCCAGCCCAAGAAAGGCACAGCAGGAGGGGGGCTGCTCCCTTTAAATGCCAGAGGCAAAAATAAACAAACCCTGTCAAAGATGAGACAGAACAATCACATGTACATGGAATTAGCCATGTCAATTGTAAAACATTAGCTATAGTTCTGTTCACTGTCAAAGTAGTCAATTTCCAACAGCATTGAAAGGGTTGAGGAACGCTGGGGCAGGAAGAACAGGATGCCCATAGCCTGACATAAGGAGAAGTGACCAGCCCTGAGCAGATGTGGGTCCAAACCACCTGGAGTGAGCAGACCAGGACATCTGCAAAGCCACGACCTCTCACTTGGCACACCCTGGGAGCAAATGAGACTCCCCACCTGCTCCTCAGTGTTCCTGTCCGGCTGTCTGAGCTGAAACACAAAATCAAACCAACCAAAAATTGCCAGGATTAGAATTCACTAAAGCACACATATGTCGTTTAATGCATATCAACTGTGCATATTTAAGAAAGGAGGCTCGATGGGCCCCAGGAACTGCACGTGGTCCTTCTCGCAACTGTGCACATGGCTTACTGAAGTTCCCTGTCTAACATTACCCAGGAGCTTCAGTCCTAATCATAAGCTAGTCTCCCTATGTTATTTAAAACAGTATTTTTATAATGAAACAAATTGACCTTTTATGACCTATTATGGAGTGGAATGCAACATCTCAGTGAACTCTTAAAGTATAAGTTTTCAAAGAAATTTTGTACATTTGGTCTAAAAGATTCCTTTATATCTGGTCAGGGGATTCCTAGGTGGTAAAGTTTAAAGACAGCTGATTGATTTTATCCTGCTGGAATGAGGCTCCCATTAGGAGTGAGGGTGGCAACTAGAGACAAGAGATCAGGGTAAAAGTCTGGAGGGCCTGCGGGCAGCTCTGAACGCCTCCCCAAGAAGGGTGGGTTGGCCTCTCTGCAGCCTCCGCCATTCACACTCTGAGTCTGAGCTCTTGTGCTGGGGCAGCAGATCCCAAGGAGGGTGGGAAGTGAGCTCCTAGGGACAGTTGGGGGAGGATGGAGAGAGAGGAAGGAAGGAGACACAGAAAGGGAGGGAAAGGGAGAGGCAGAGCCCCCAAAGGGTAGTAAAGAAGCCTTCAGTTGTTTTACAATTAAACCTTGGTCGGTTCTGCCCCAAGTCAGCCTGACCCACATCAGAACCATTGAGTGTTAGCCCTAAAAGGAATATTCCAGTTCTATCCCTTTATTTTATTGTTGGGGAAACTGAAGTTCAAAGCATTTAAGTGACTTGAAGGAAGTCACACACCTAATTAGTACCAGAGGTATATTTTTTTAGTATCAATAATGTTATCAAGATTATTCATCACATTGCAACATAAATCAGTATGACTTTATTCTATTAAAGTAAAACAGATATGAAAGGATAATTGTGAAAAAGAGCAAAATTAGTTTAAAAGAAAAAAATGAGGAGAAATAAGAACTATGATCAGTTCAGTATTTTGTCCCAAAGAGCAAATGAGTTTACTGTCCCCACATTCCTTTTGCAGGATTAGAAGCAGTTAAACTTAGTGTGAGCTCTACGTGTTTTTTGACCAAACAGGATTTACAGTTCCTGCTAAAGTCCTGAAGACATTTTTGCACCATCTTTTGTAAAAACAGAAAAATCCTTGTGCCACTTGAATTCGCACTGCCTGACTTATTTGCCTGCAAACCGGAAACTTCATCTCATTATAAAGAGGCAAGTCAGAGCTAGGAAAAGCCAAAACCAGCAGGCGGAACAGGCGATTCTGGAGAGGCAGCCCTTTGCAAGTGGGCAGGGATGTCTCTCCAAGGTCAAGGGCAGATTCTGTGGGGTCTTTCTGAAAAGGATGGGGGTAGCTACTCCTGGAATGCACACACTGTGTTGAAACTAGGCTCAGCTCTGCCTGGTTCTAAGGCTGCCTCCCTCACTGTCAAACATCTCAAATGGCAAAACTAGGTGCTCAGTTTGACTGAACAATGAGAAAATATAAAAGTGCCAATTCTAAAACTGCCTGCTAATTATTCCAGGGACATTCTTCCTGTCAATCTTTTATTAATTATCCAGGGGAAGTGATTCTGTAAAGCAACACACAGTGAAATGATTCATCTGACATAACATCCTTCCTTTTCATCGAACTGAAACAATTCCAAAAGCCTCAGCTAGCAATAAAGTTGGGAGAAAACTAAACCGAATGTTCTCCAAATACACAGCCACATCCTACATTGGATTCCTCAGCACATGCACTGGCTAAGCTCAGGATAAGGTCTCTGTACCTTCTCTTCCCAGATGTTTATAATGAATAATGGATTCTGTGAATAAATTCTAATAAACAACTGACTACATTTTAATAACTAATGACTGAAATTACAAGTGAGAACACTACAGTCCTAAATATATATTCAAAATATTTTAAATGCTATAAATGGTAAATGTTTAAAATGATAAACTTTAAAATATTACATGGGAAACTTTTACAAATAATTATTTGCTGTAATATTTTATACAATTACACAAATACTAGTTCACACATCTTATATTGACATTTACATATGTGTTAAATATTGATGTAGGTTACCTTACTATTTCTAAAATGTCTGTTTTTTTTTCTTTTCTCCTTCTAGCTTCACATGCTTTTCTTAAAGATGCAGATATGTTCACCTACCCACACATCTCTCTTTCTAATTGACTGTCATCAGATAAACAAATGTGAGGTCGTTAAAGGGCTGAAAAAGTTGGTTTTTTTTCCAGCTTAACTGAAGTATAATTGACAAAATTGTAATAGGTTTAGAGAGTACAACTTGATGATTCAATTATACACAAAAAGATTCTCACAATTGAGTTGAAGACACCCATTGCTTCACATATTCACAAATTCATTATTTTTGTTGTTGTTGATGAGAACACAAAATCTACTCTTTTAGCAAACATTTGATTAAATAATACTGTGTTAGCAACTATTGTCACTAGATTATCCATTAAATCTCAGACCTTATTAATCATATTGTTATAGGACAGGGAGAGGGGCAGCCCAAACCCCGCAAACCTGCCTATTCTAAATGGGTTCTGCCATCCGCCGCATCAACACAAAACATAGGAGACTTTAATGGGAAGGAACTTTAAAGCAACTAGGAAACAATACAGGTAAGGCAAAGAGTCTAGTTTCTAAATGAAGCATCCAGAGTTACCCGTCCCCTCGTGGGTAAAACTCCATCCATATGGGATCGGCCCAGAGCAAGGCCCCAAAGCCTGCCGCAAGTCTAAAGCATCTTCCAGTGGGGACCCACAGAAAAGAAACAACCAGACAAGCCCAGAAGGAAAAGAGCAAAATCAACATCAAGATAAAAGCTGCCATTGTCACCTCCCCACGGGTCTCACCCACATCTGTGTCACCCAGTCCACGACCAAAAGACAAGCACAGTTTCTTCACATGTCTCTAGGCTCCATGCGCCTCCTCCAGGTCTCCTGGCTCCATCCTGCTTCCTTCCTCAGTCTCTTCTGCAGCTTCTCCTCTTCCTGCTCAGCTCCACCCTTCCTTGGGTGGGGCAGGGAACCTGGAACCTCCCCCTTTCCTGGGGACCACCCTGTTACAATATAACTAAAAGGTTGCATTTACCCTTTTCTCAAATTCTTGCCATTTCCCCATCCCCCATCCCTAGCAAATACTATTCTACTCTGTTTCAATGTAAGTGGCTATTTTTTTAAGGTTCCATGTATAAGTGATCCCATACATAATGCCCATTTTGTTGCAAATAGCAGGATTTTTTAGGGCTGAATAATATTTAATAATTACATCTACATATGTAGATACACACATACACACACACACACACACACACGCCATTTTCTATATTCATCCTTTGAAGGGTATTTTGGTTGTTACCATACCTTAGTTATCATGAATTATTCTGCTGTGCAGATGGGACACAGATATCTCTTTGAGAAAGTGATTTTGTTTCCTTTGAATACATATCCAGAAGTGGGATGGCTAGATCATATGGTAGTTCTATTTTTAATTTCTTGAGGAACCTCCATACTGTTTCCATAAGGGCTGTACCAATTTACACCCCACCAACTGTGATAAGGCTTCCCTTTTATCCACATCCTCACCAGCATTTGTTATCTCTTGTCTTCCTGATAACAGACATCTCCATTGCGGTATTTGGAGGTACCTCACTGTAGTTCTGATTTAATTTCCCTGATGATCAGTAATATTGAAGTTCTTTTCATATGCCTGTCAATTATTTGCATAACTTTGGGAAAGTGTCTGTTCAGGTCCTTTGTCCATTTAAAAAATCTGTCTATTTGTTGTTTTGCTATTGAATTTTACAAGTTCTTTGTATGTTTTGGATGTTAACCCCTTACTTGATATGTGATTTACAAACATTTCTCTCATTTCATTGTGCCACGTATTTTTGTTGATGGTTTACTTTGCTGTGCAGATATTATTTTTTTTATTTTCATGTAGTCCCACTTGCTTAAATTTTTTTTTTTTTGACTTAGCTATTAGTGTCATATCCAAAAATTTCTTGTCAAGGATCCTTTCCCCTATGTTTTCTTGCAGGAGTTTTATAGTTTCAGGTCTTACACTGAAGACTTTTTTTTTTAAAGATTTATTTATTGATTGATACAAACACTGGGTATCAATAAAGTCAGAAGCACTGGAGGGTGAGAGAATTCACCAGAGCCAGAGCAGGGAACAGAAGAGACAGACTGATGAAATACACTGCTGAGGGGAGCAGCAGGTGCGGCAGGAGAAGTCTGCACGCCATGTGGAACCCTCGCTGGCAGCCGGAGATCGACTCCGACCTGCAGAGGCTGCGGGCAGATTCGCAGCCCAGCACTCAACTGCTGCACCACCGGAGAGGCCCTGAAGACTTTTTTTTCCTTCTGAATTATAGCAAAGGAAATGTTCATTTGAGCCTTAGGTCTGCAATGAGGAAACATTAACCAAAGAAGTATTTGAGGGTCTCTCCAGTGGCGCAGCGGTTGAGCGCTGCATTGTGAAGCTGCCCACAGCCTCTGCAGCGCCAGTTCGATCCCCTTCTGCCGGGCGAGGGTTCCACATGGCACACAGACCTCTCCTGCCGCCCCCTGCTCCCCTCAGCAGTGTGTTTCGTCAGTCTGCCTGTTCTGTTCCCCGCTCTGGCTCTGGTGAATTCTCTCACCCTCCCGCACTTCTAACTATACCCAGTGCTTGTATAAATAAATAAATCTAAAAAAAAAAAAAAAAGAAGAAGAAGTATTTGAGTTGTATGACCCTTATATTAAGGGTTTTTAATCCATTTTGAGCTGATTTTTGTTGGTAGTAAAAGGGTCCAGTTTTATTCTTTGCATATGACTGTCCAGTTTTCCCACATTTCTATCTTTTTCTCACTGTATATTGTTGGTTCCTTTGTCAAAAATTAGCTCATCATATGTCTGTGGATTTATTTCTGGACTGTCCATTCTGTCCATTGATGTATGTTTATTTTAATGTCAATGCCATGTTATTTGAGTACTGTAGCTTTACAATATAGTTTGAAAGCAGAAAGTGTGGTATCTCTGGCTTTGTTCTTTGTTCTCAAGATTGTTTTAGAAATTCGAGATCTTTTGTGGTTCCAGAAGAATTTTAAGATTGTTTTTGCTATTTTTGTAAAAAATGCCATTAGAATTTTGGTAGACATTACACTGAACCTGTAGATTGCTTTGGGTAATATGAACATTTTGACACTATTGTTCTTTCAGTTCATGAACACAGAATATCTTTCCATTTATTTGTGTCTTCTTTGGTGTCTTTCATCAATGTCTTATAGTTCTTAAGTATTTTATCCTTTTTTGATGCTATTGTAAATAAAATTATTTTCTTAATTTCTCTTTCTGATAGATCATTGTTAGTAGTTAGAAATACAACTGATTTTGTATTTTGATTTTGTATTCTGTAACTTTACTAAATGCAATTACTAGTTCTAACAGATTTGTATGTGTATGTGGAGTTTTTTCTAAATATAACATGTCTGTAAACAGAGATACTTTTACTTCTTCAATTCTGACAAAAGTATTCTTTTAAATGAACAGACTGAATTCAAGGAAAGGGCATGGGTGACAGAGCACGAAGATGGGCCCACACTACAGACTAAAAATATACTGCCCCTTAGCCACAGTCTATTGCTGGATACATTGAGTTTCAGGAGCATTTAAAAAAGATTTAATCAGTCATTCAAAAGCATGGATTTTAAATGCAATTACTGTATATAATTAGCTGGTTCATCTTCAGTGCCAGTGAATTTGGAATTTAATCTCTGATTGCACAAAATAGAATACTAAGCAGCTTACTTGATAGAAGGGCTGGGGTAGTTGTTTGTTGGTGGCCGGATAATGTGGCCAAATTTCTTACAGCTTTGGCAGAGGAAAGGATGGAGACAAAGCATTGGCTCTTATGAGATACTTAGGTATCTTTAAATATGTACAAAAGACACAGTTCAAGTGGCCTCTCTTTGAAGGCTCCCTTGCTTCCTTACCCATGCTAGGTGGACCCCATCAGCTCCACCTCAAGTACAGCACCTACCACAGCTATCCAATTGTCTCCACATCTACTTTTCTTATAGGATTATAATTCCTTGAGGGCAAATTTCTTATCTTATTAAACTTTATGTTTCTATCACAGTGCTTGGCCCATCAAAACATTCAACAGATGAATGAATGAGCAAGTAGCCAATTAAATTCACCAAGGACCAGATTTACAAAAATAAGCAGTTTATGTAAATATTTTCCATGCCTCAAAGAAAAATGAACCATTTGAATTATACTTATCAATCAATCTTTTCCTAAGGAAGACCTTTAGCAAAACCCAATTTTTTATAGGTTGTATGGTATACCCTTTTAGACTAATAGCCAAACTCCCATCATCACCATAGGAAAATGCAGAGACCTAGCCTTTTTGAGCACAGACAGTGGCATCAGGCTACCTGGGGGACATCTGTGTATAGTAAAGACCAGAGAATTCAGAAGATGAGGTCTGAAAAGAAACACATTTCTGAAAACAAACACAGCCCTAATCCTCAGGTTCAGATCACTGATAATTGACTTGATAAAACCACTTAAAAATATATGAGGCCATCAATTTTGAGTGAGTCTTCATGTATGACCTTAATTCTAGCTTTGTTTTATGATACATCTTTAAAATTTTTGCAGTCATTACTGGTATCAAAGCTGCTTGAGGACAAGAAGCATGATGGGTGTTGTTCACTGCCATCATCTCAGCTCCCTGACCCCGGGAAGTGCTCAAAAATGAATTCCTGCATGCATTGAACTGCAGGGATTAGAAGTTTGCTACTAAAAAATTGTGAGCTACTTTCTTGTTTCCAGAAAAAAATGTTTCAATGAGCCAGCCATGAAAAGCATATACATATCATAAGTATAAAAAGATTTAGGGTTTTATTATAATGATTGCTATTCCCAAGAGAGTAACAGAAACTCCTATAATCTGTAGAGAACACAATGCAAGAAAATTCCTCCTCAAAACATGTCCTTGTATTTCTACAAGAAGTCTTTCCCTGGGCACCACAGGACACGCAGAGCTGCCTCTCAGGCCCTGTGGCAGACCCTGGCTCACTCTGGGAGTCTGCTGGCCAAATTGACGTCAGTAGGGCAAGAGGCATGGGAGGGAAAGGTGTCGCTGATAGTAAAGACATTGGCACAACAAATGGAAAGAATAACTTCTGGGGCCTCCAGGCTGACAAAACTTACATAACTGTACACTCCAGGGGTGGTGTGTTTCTCCAAACCCGCTCCCTTGGCAGAAGTGAGGAAAAGTGCAAAAAAAAAAAAACCAAACCCAATCCAACCTCCACCCCTATACAATAGTTTCTAAACACAAGGGTTTCCATAGGTGACATGAAGGTTTTGTAATTTATACGTGTAGCTATTTGCCAAATGACTCATTGCAAAGCTTCAGAAAGATTGACTTCCAAATCAGTCCACTCTCTCAACTGTCAAGATGGCAAAAGAGATATTGGGAAACAAAAGGGTAACACTCCAGTTTGTCCTGTGTCTAGTCTCTCAGCCCCAGTCTCTTTGGGATGTGGAAAGCTCTGGTTACTGGGTGGGTTTACGTGATGCTCCACCCCTTTCCCCCACACTAAAATCTCCCAGGAACTGGAGGAAGGAGAGCACAGACCTGTGCTAGTCCGTGCAGATGCTGAGTCTTCCTGGCATACTGCATGCCCAAATGTCACGCACCTGTGTGCCTGCAGGTGTGGTGCCTGTGTGTGTACATGTGTACGTGCATGTGTGTGTGCACTTGTTTGCATTCATGAGAATGTGTGCAGGAGAGACATTTTGAGGAAGGAAAGTAGAAACCCAACTCTCAATAGCTATTCTTTCTTCAACTGGGACAAGCCCTTTAGCCTATCTAAGAATTTACTTCTTCATTTGTAGAAGGCATTGGTATAATATAGTACATCATCTGTACCACAGAGACCAGTGAAGCCCTCCCTAGACTGTAACATGCCAAAAATAAGCTATCTGTGATTACTTTTGTGCTTCTTTTATCTTTCCACAGTCATGTCCAATGGTTAGGTAGCTCAGACCCAGGTGCCCACTGGTTCTGAACCATATGTCCAGAGGACTGTAGGTCTTTATAAGTAGAATCTTAATCTCCCCAGCCAGGACAAGCTGGCTCTAACTCTTAATACAAGATTTCTGTAAAAACACTGCTCATTCAAGGCCCAGGTAATTTGTGTTGCTTCCTCCACCCTGACTCCTTGTCTACAGTTGCCCTGGTCACCCAGCAGATACATTGACTATCGATGCCTTCTTGCCTGATAACTGAAAATATCTGTGTTTACAGATTGCCTTGGGATTTCTCTCCAATGGTCCTGTAAGTAATGATAATACACAGACAGCAGTGTCAGAGATGTACTGGTCACTTTTGTGCCAGACACTCTGCCAAGCACACTATAGATGTTATCTTAGTTAATCCTTATGACATTCCTTAAGTTAGTGTTACCCCCATTTTCCAGGTGAGAAAACTAAGGCTTAAAGAGTATAAAATCTTGTCCAAGATCACACAGCTATGGAGTAGCAGAGCCTAAACTGAAACTCAGGAGGCCAGACCCCAAAGTTCTGGCTCTAAGCCAAAGTCCCCAAGCTTAGCCATTCTCACACCATCCCAGCCCACAGGGATGCATGGAGTTGTGGGGAAAGGAAGAAATGGTGAATGAGGGAAATATATTCTTGGACCTCCCTGGTGGTGCAGGGATTAAAGACAGTGCTATCAACCTATCTGCAGCCACTACAGCATGAGTACGATCTCCAGCCAGGGAGGTGACCCACATGGTACAGCAGACCTCTCCTGACTCGCCCGCTGCTCCCCTCAGCAGCATATTTCAGTACAGCTGCCTGTTCTGCTCCCCACTCTCTCTGGTGAATCCTATCACCACCCCCACCTCTAGCTTACACCCCAGTTCTTGTAAGCATAAATAAATAAATCTTTAAAAACAAACAAACAAAAAGAAATATATTCCAGATACATGAGATTTATATTAGAGGGTCCCTTTCCACTAGCCTTTTAGGTGTCTATGTTACTTTCCCCCACCTGGCATCTAAGGGAGAAGGAGGTAATATCTAGCTAATTGCTGTTCACCAGGGCTCTCTGCCTCTGACCCTGAAGCCATAGCTGTGCTGCAGGCTGCCTCTCCACTCCTGCCTGGGGACGAGTGTGGTCTCGGGACAGCACGCGCTGGTGGGTCTGAGTGAAGTGCAAACAGGAAAGCTCTCCTGTGGGCACCCAGCTAAGCCAGGAAAAACAGAGCTCTGTTCAGGTGAGACCCTCTTGGAAATGCACCCCATTTTTTCCATTCACTTCCATGCAACACACAATGGTCCTTGAACCTCTCAACCCACTGGCCAGGGCACTGGCATGGGGCAAAGAGGCCCACAATCTGCCCCCAGACTGACTCTAGCCCCAGTCGAGAACAGGCAGTTACACAGAGAAGAGCAAAGGTCTGTGCAGAGAAACGGGTTCTCATGCCAAGCTTGATACCAACTCAGGCACACCAGGTTCACTTCTCTGGACGTGGGGTTTCTTGTTCTTAAAATGAACCAGGAGCTGAGTTTTCACTAAATTTCTAAATCTTCCTTTTGGTTTGAAAATCCATTGATTTTAAATCTCTCCCCTTTTGGACAGCTGGGTTTTCATTCTCCTCTGGTGAACTGGGTTGGGGGGAGCATCTTCTTGAATGGGGATCATCAGGGAGGTCCCAGGAGGCCTGGCACAAGAAGCACAAGAACTGCAGAACAGAAACAGGATTGTTACATCAGCTGGCAGAATGGAGAAGTGGCTTTCTTAGGAACCCTAGTTCAGGGAAGATTCTGTAGTCACAGAACTCTCTGGGTTTTTAGCAGGTTTCAGAGGACAACCCCCTCAACCCCTCCTCCACCCCAGCAGCTGGTGGTAAAAGGCACCCCTCTGACAGTGGGGTATGGTGTTCACATGGGGAAAATGACTTTTTCCTCCCCAATTACTCCATCATGGTCACTCAAGATTATGTGAATTTAATAACACCCCACACGTTAACACCCCCTCCCCGCAAAAAACCCCAAATGACTTCTCTCCAAATTTAAGCAGCTCAAACTATTGACTGTGATTAACTGCTATAGCAACTGCATAACAATCTGGAGGGTTATAGCACAGGAGGAAACAACCCAAATTCTAGCTGTGTTTACTGGGGGGGGGGGGGAAGAAGGGGTATGAGCTCAAGGCTCCCATTCCCCACTTGGATATGGTACTGTTCCATGTAAAATATTCCAAGATGAAAGTGGAGATTAAGTTACCAGAATAGTAAATAAAGACTTTGGGAAAATGAGGAAACAGATTTCACATGGGCAGTGGTTGACAAATCTTACTTGTGGCTCTCGATAAGCAGGGGACGCTCAAGGTCACTACCCACGAGTTCTCCTGTTTCGTTGATGTTCTTAGAGCAAGGTCAGAGAGCAAATCATAAATGGGGGCAAATTCCAGCCGGGTCTTTCAACCAGTTGTTTTGTTCTATGAAATGTCATACTGTAACAGGATAATTAGGGGGTTTGGATAAGCTGGTGAGGGAATAAGGGCTTTTCCAAAGGAAGATAAAAGCAGAGAAGCAGCTCTCAGCACTAAGCCGGCTGCCCTGTTTCTTCAAAAATAGGTCCTAACATGGAGAAGCAGAAATCTAAACCTCTTAAAGCCCCTCAAATGTCTTGACTAGAACAAACACCTATTTCATGAAAGAAACACATTTTAAAAGATCACAGCAGTAGGATGCACCAGATGCTTGGTCACCTAAGTGTTTTTGGAAAAGGAAAAGAGCTATTCAGCATTAAAGATTAAGGAATGTCTGTTGACATATTAAGGAAACAACCTCAGGGGACAGCTGACAAGGCTCCAAGAAGCATTACCAAGGGAACACAGTGACGCAAACGCGTTCCGTTTTCACAGGCTGGCTTGCTGCCAGGCTCCCTCGCCTGCCGGCTGATGTAATGCTAATCCCTATCTGGGTTAGCTTTGCTTAGCTATCAACTTAAGGGCTCAGTCAGCTACAATCAATAGCGGGCTCCTTTTATAGAAGATAGTAAAGGAAAAAATTTAATGTATGTATGTGTGTATGTACAGAGAGAGAGAGAGAAAGAGAGAGAGAGAGAGAGAGAGAGAGAGAGACACTCCAGATTTGGGCATGCTGAATACCTATACATTCTGCCAAAAGAAAGAGAAAAAGGAGGTCCACCATAAGCTTAAAAAGCTCCTTAACAAACTCAAATGTCCTCCTGAGGGAGGAAGTCCAGTTATCTTCAAAAGACACTGCTACTTCATAACGTGTGAATTATTATTTTAAAAGCATAACTAAAGAACATGCTTAATTCCCAGCCGAGCTAAATAATGATGGAAGAAAACAGAAGACATTAGGTGGGAATGTGAAAATAATGATTTTTTTCATTATTGAATAAATGAACTGATTCCTTTGGAACTTATGTGTGAAAATACTGGTTTTTTAAAGATCTCTTTCTTCAAGACCTCCGCTTTTTGATTATTTTAGAATAAATAAAAAGAATAATAATTATGCAAATTTTAATCAGTCTCGATTGAATGCTTATGTCAAGTGTCCTCTCTAATGTATTGAGGGCTGCTCTTCAGGTTTTCTCAGTCATGGCATTTTCAACTGTCCATGAGTGATAAAGAGCCCTTTTCAAAAACTTGCTTTACTTATGCATGGTCTTATTTACGAGAGTCTAGTTAGATGGCAGGAAACCTATGTTGTCTTATACAGTAGAGAAACAGCAAAAGCATTCTTTGTGTCAAGACTTTCAGATTGTAAATAATCAAACCCCACTCCCCATCCAAAGAATCAGGGGGTGGGAGAAGGGAAAGAATGACCATCAATAAAGATAGCAGATTTATTTTTAATAATTATGAAATGAGGATAGTGATGATGACATAGCACATTAGATGCACAAAGTCCTTGAGGATGGCAGTGATATGATAAAATGACACATTACTCATCTTTTACTTGTTTATAGCACTTTTCTTCTAGGGTAGATTTTTTTTTCTAACTTCAGGGAATTTGTATGTAAACCCTGCACATCTGTATGAAAAGTTGATGGGTATGTACATGTTTGCAGGGGGTGGGGGGGAGGGATTTCTAGTTTTATTAGATTCCCAAAGGGGTTCAATAGCTCCCTCAAAGTTTAAAACTGATGAATTTTAAGGAGTTAAAAATCCTTCAGATATTTGATCTCAATTATCCTCCACCTCTCAGTGAGATCATTTATTTACAGGTAGAGAAAGTCGGAAATTGAGAGGCTAAGTTGCTTGCCCAAGGTCAATGAGGCAGCCCAGTCTGTTATTATCTGTGACACTAGATCAGACCGCCCCCTTATAAGTTTCTGTGGCATGTCCATTCATTAGACACTTTCCATTAGAGCAAAGCTCACAAGGGCAGGACCAGAGGCAGCTCAGGATACCTCCTGGTAAGTTGAGTCACAAGCCAAATGATGCATCTCATTCTCCATTATCTCCCCTGGCCACCTACCCTCCCTGCCCACATTCCTGCTGCCTGGGTCTCCCTTCAATAAGGCCAAGGCTAAACAGAAGACTCAACCGCAGGAGTTCAATATTTTAACAGACTCCCATTTTAACAGACTCCCTTGATAAGGCAATGTTTTCTTCAGAATCTTGAAACACTTCATATCTGGCAGAAAGTACACAGAACAGGAAAGTAGGTTGCACAGATAGGCGGAACTTCGCAGCATAGTAGAAAATAGGACGCCAACTCTGTTCTCCAAACTAACATCTTGTCTTCTGTACATTGACTTCTCCCTGGGGGCAGAGTCCAGTAATGGATGGCAAAGGAAAGTCCACTCTGGCGCATCAAGCATGGAATTGTGAAAAGGCAGTAGACCAGAAGGCATGGGAGCAGACATTTTGTTTCTTGTTTGAAGCAATAACATTTAATGTCATTTTTTATAGTTATAAAATAATTTTTGTTCATTGTAGAAAAGTTGGAATGAACAGAAGTGAAAAGAAGAGGGAGGGGGGAAGGTCTGTACTCCCAGTTCTCTTAAAAGAATAATATTTGGGCTGTTAGGACAGATCTTCTTTTTATGACCTGAAATCACAGATTCTTGGTGTCCTTATGAGGAAACTGTGAGTGATAAAACCTTTCATACCTTCCTACAGGGTGGATAAAACCTTTCATACCTTCCTACATAATCGTCCAAATAAGATTATGGATTTGAAAATGAGAAAATTAATTTGTAAATCACAAACATCTATATTAAACATACAATGGGCTTCAAGCCACTTTCCTTAGAGGTTGCATTGGCTCCATTGTTCTCCCAACTGCTAAAACTATCCCCATAAGAATGCTGCTTCTGCCCTTTCTCATGCTAATTCCCATCCTTCAAACTTACTGTGGATCTCTATAACCTATTATTAAAATTCAAGTGTCCCTGGTCACAATTTTCTTCATTCAGAACCCAGCCTTAACTTTGATGCCACAAACTAGGATCTTTGACACCAATTCTACTCCATCTAAGTAAATCTTTACATCATTGGCACACATAGTACCTTTTTTATATTCTGAAACTTTCTGTATGCTATTCCTCATATCTGACATTTTAGCCTATCTTAACATGCCAATTACTTCTAATGCTTCATTTAATATCATTTCCATCAAAAAGCAGCATGCTGGGGGGAAATGAGGTGACCTATTCAGAGCTACTTTTATCGATGATAATTACAAGACAGGTCACATGAATTTATATCCTTCCTGGGGTTTTTCTTTGCAAATTTTTGTTTTCATTCTCTACCTCTTTTTTCTAAAATGCTTGAAAAATAGATTTTGCAAAACACAGGACATGAATGTCATTTGTTGTGTATGAATTTGCTAAGAAATAGGGTGTACCACAGCTGTTATTTTTTCCACATATCCTACTCAATCTGTCATGCATTTACTGTGTTTTATAAATATGTGACATATTTGGAAATATATTGTTCACATATCTTGCATGTTTTCCATTCAAGGCATGCTAAAAATATAGTATCAGTTTGCCAACATGATTTTCAAAAACAAGATCGAACTCCAAGTCCTTAGTCCAGACCAAACAGTCATCACAAGATATTTCACTTCCTTTTTCTTACTTTGCTAGGTGTGTCTATGTCCCTGCCTCACATACAAGTTGTGCATTTAAGCATGTCAGCTACAAAATATCTAAGGTGTGAGAATCGAGGTGATTGACTTAAGTTGTGTCCTGTTCCAGAATGCATGGTTAATTTGATATACGAATACAACAGAAATAACAAACCAGGTTCTCTCATTAAACACATATTCTTTCTGACCCATAAACAACATCATATCAAGATAAGGGTGTTGGGATATTTCCACTAACTGAAACCTCTGAGGTGTGTAAGTCATAAACTGAGCTGGCTGCCGTACCATTAAAAATGCTTGTTTTCTTTCCATGTAAATGACCACAGTCCCAGATTGGAGTTTAAATCATGAACCATCCAGGAGAATTTAGAACCCAGACATACCCTTATCTCTAAAATGGACAGGTCGGGGGATCTGAGGAGTAAATGGGAGCTGTGGAGCATAGACTCTTTAAATAAAAATTGAAAAGCAAACTTACTTGTTTTTTTCTATGTTGAAAGAATAAGGCAATGGTTAAACAAGAAAAAATGAGTTGGTGTTCTCCAATTCGTTTATTTTTAAATTATCTTTAGTTTTATAAAGTACATCTGTCAGTTTCTTTTAAATAAGGGCAAAATTAGCCTAAAAAATCCATAGTCTAGAACTCATATTTTCAACAGATATAACCATTACAATGACAACTGCTATTATTACACTATTATTATTTATTACATGTTTATTTCCTCCATTAATCTGATCTTAACACATTATCAGCCAACTCTTTCCTTGCAGGAAGAGAAACCTGCTCAGCGGGTGGTGGATCTGCAGTTTCTGCACCGTGTGACAACCATTAAGTGATGAAGATATTGCCATTAATTTAACACTTAAATTACCTTTTAATAACTCAATATTGCCATTCAATAATGGAAAATAATACCATGAATTTAAGAAAATATAACTGACACTAATAACTAGCATTGGTTATTACTTTTCTGATATTTGGTTAATGCCATTGTGAAAATACTCCCATATTTATGTTTTAATTTATATATCTTTTATGACCAGTACCATGGTAGCAGTAAATAATCTTTCTTTACTAGTTTTAGGTGTCCTTAATGACACATAAACTAGATTATTTATGCTTAAATTTTTTTCACCTCCATTTTTCTAATTTAATTGGGTTAGTTCTTCATTGTATGTGATTTTTCCATTGTGTTTTCTAGTTGTTGCTATTGTGAGACTGTCTTCAGACACCCCACTGTAGGGCAAGGAAAAAGTATCAGGCTTTTCTGCCCTCCCACCATTAGGATAGATGAGGGAACCCTGCGGTCCTGAATACATGCCTGATGGTGGGCACCTGAAGTGGGTACACCGGAGCTAAGAGACTGGGCTTTTAAGGGCGGCGTCACAGGGATGCCAGCAGAAGCCGAGAGAGAGAACCACGAGAGAGCAGAGAAGCAAGGCCATGAGAAAATGCTGGAGAGCCCAGATAGAGTGAAGACTTGCTGGGGGCTGGGAGGACTGCCAGCCTCCCAGCCCCCCAGCACCCCTGCCTGCCATATGCCTAGTAAATCTAAATAAAAGACCTGCAAAAGCCACTGAAGACTCTGACTGCTCCTTTCCCCGGTCTGCTGGATCATAGAAAACCTGCTCAATGGCCCATTCCTGCCCCTACACCCACTAAACTTACGTCCTTGTGCACCTTGTGGAGACATGCAGGGGACATAGGAGGCTGCTGTGCAGGCTGCACAAGAGATTTCTGACCTAGACCTCAACATTGGGGTAAAACTTTGTGGAATGTTTAGAAGGGGCTTTTTTTTTTTAATATGTCCATGGAATTGTAACTCACAACGAGTATCTGTAAAGCCTAATATTTGTAAAAAGATGAAACAAAACAAAAAACCAACTCCCAGTTCATGGGAGAGGCTCCAGCTTCTCTCAAGAATGCTTCACTGGTTACCATTACAAAAAAAAAAAAAAAAAACCAAACAAACAAACAAACAAAAAAAACACCCTCTTAGTTATGTGATCACATGTTCACCTTTTGAGATAGTAGCTTATTATTAACCACCAACCCCTTAGCAAACTGTATCAGGACAATAAGACCTTTGTACCTACACTTTGTTCTTACAACACCCTCTCAGCCCGTCATCTCATTTTGCCTGTTCAGCAACCCTGCAAGGAAAGGCAGGTACTATTCCTCCACTTTTGCAGGTGGGGACAGCTCACAAAGCTTTCAGAGCAATTGGAATCTGAACCTAGATTTCCTTATTTATTTTGTTACCTATGTAGGATTCCCTTCATCCCCAACCTATTAACACCTATTTCAGAGTGTGCTCTGGATGAAACTTTGTGCCTTAAAAATATCAATTAATTTCTAATCACTAAATTCTCAGTGTCTGTCAATTATTTTTGAAGTGTGTGTGCCCATTGCTCTGTTAAGCATAATGACAGATCAAAAATACATATAAGACCATTTTCCTATCCACAAGTAGCTTATTGTAGTGGGTAGATTCTAAGATGACCACCCCCACCCCCAGTGCCCAACTTCCTTATATAATCTTATCCCCTTAAGTGTGAGCAGGACCTTAATTTACTTCTAACAGATAGGATACAGCAGTGGTGATAGGATATCATTCCTGTGATTTCATTATGTTATATGGCAAAGGTGTAGGGATTTTGCAGATGTAATTAAGATCTCTAATCAGTTGTCTTAAGTGAATCAAAAGAGAGATTATCCTGTGAGTCTGACCTAATTAGATGAGTCTTTTCAAAGAAGTTCTAGAGGTCAGACACAGCGAGCAATAGATTATTTCCCTTCCTTGTTGGCCATGAGGAAGCAAACTGTCAGGAGACCTACAGTTTCAAGGAAAGGAATTCTGCCCTACGAGTTTGGTCAAGGACCTTGAACCTAGATGAGACTCCAGCACCAGCAGACACACCAACTGCAGTCATGTGTAACCCTGTATGAGCACCTAAATCACTTGCAGAAACTGTGAGATAAGAAATTTGTGTTCTTTTAAGCTTCTAAGTCTATGGTAATTGGCTACATAGCAATAGAAATCAAATTCACTTATGATCTAAAAAGAAACATCTCAACCTAGCAGCAAATGTCCACAAAATCTAATATTTATAAAAGAAAACAAAACTTTTTTTTTTTCATTTCTTGGTTTGTTACATAAATAAGATGCAAAGGTGATATGCAATGCTACTAATTTTACCATGGTAACAAAACTAGAGAAACAATAGTGATGACTATATTTTCCCCTCTATCTCTCTTTTTCTCACATACACAGTTGCTCAACCAACTGCCAATAGGAAGGCCCTATTGCTAACATTAGCAATCACATTTAGAAGCATCTGATAATTATTCCAAGAAGGCATTTTTCATTTTCCTCACTGCTAGAGATATCAGATATCTTTATCTCTTGGAGAGAAAGAGTTGGGAATTCTGTGCAAAATTATAAGAAAATCTTTCTCTTGAATACTAGGATGTCAAGAGGCACCCACACCCATCCTGAGTATGTGACCCTTCAAAGCAGTGCCTGTATTTAGCATAACACAGTAAGAATATAGTAGATCCTCAGTAAATGTTGAGTATACAAAAGTGGCCTCAGTTCTGGAAAACAAGCTTCATTTTAAAATGTCAGATGAGGGCCTCCCTGGTGACGCAAGGGGTTAAGATGCAAACTATGAAACTATCTGCAGCCACTGTAGCACACATTCGATCCCCATCCAGCGAGCTACCCACATGGTGTAGCAGACCTCTCCTGACTTGCCTGCTGCTCCCCTCAGCAGTGTATTTCAGTCAATCTGCCTGTTCTGTTCCCCACTCTGTCTCTGGTGAATCTTCTCACCCCCCCCCACACCTCTGGCCTAAACCCCAGTTCTTGTATGCATAAATAAATAAATCTTTAAAAATAAACAAATAAATAAATAAAATAAAATGTCAGATGAAATGGTTTGTTTATTAAACATTCATCAGTGGATTTGATCTGAAAACTTAAAATTTAATAATCCCTTTAATATTAACTGTATTGGTAAAGTGTGGCATTTCTTGGAGTCCTGTGAATTGATGGAGTTAGGGGAGTGACACAAAGCCCTGGTCAGGAGGGAGGTGTCTCTGGCCTGCTCTGAAAAATTCCCACAGGCCTGAAGAAGACAAAGCTAGTAAGATAATACAGCACACAACTGAACTCACAAGTAGAAGAAATGGGCAACATATGTTTCCGCATGTACGCCAGCAGGGAGCCAGTTCATTCTTATATCAAATGCAAAAATAATCAGAGACAGGATGGGGTAAAGAGGTCAACTGTCCAAAGCCTCAGGCAGTGGCTGTGTGGTGATTTACAGGATGTCCAAAATAGGCCCCACCACTCACTACTCCTACATGAACTTGCTCAGGTCACTCAATTCACCCCAGCTTTTGTTACCTTAGTTGAAAAATAGGGATAATTACTGTTCTTATTTTATAGAGAGACTGTGATAGAGCTGCTGTGCTTTCCTATGAAATACAATAATTCACATCGATGTGCTGAGAGATGGAAGATGTACAATAATATGTATGATTATTATCACAGAGGCAAACCTAAAAGGTCAATGCCAGGAGTGACAGGTTGCATGTGACAATGTCTGGAGAAGTCTTCACAGTCTGACTCTTATTCCAGAACATTCTCATTCATGTGACCCCAATCCGTGCCAACTCATTTTAATAGACTCTCAATGCCAAGCTGACCCTGTGCCCCACGTGAGCTGTCAGCCTACTGCGGGACCCTTGCTTGGAATGTTAGGGGCAGAAGGAGGGTCTTTCCTGTCATCCTCTTCCTCTTACCCCTGGTCACTCCACTCCCAGGCTCCATTCTCTCCTGCTGCTGTGGCCTGACAGTGGCCTCCTGTGCTCCTTTTTGTCTGAGCTTCCGCTGTGACTAGACTCACCCTAATTCACAGCTCAGATCTGGTCTGCGTGGCTTGAGGGCACAGAAGTCAAAGCAAGTCATGTTCACTTGCTGAGAGGGCACCCCACATAGCGGGGATGCAGGAGGGTGTTTCCCTTCCAAGGAAGAAAAGAAAAAAACCCTTGCACTCATCTGAATTTAAAATCACTGAATTATGGCCGTCCTGAAGAAAACAACAATAATCATGCCAGGGAGGCGCCGGACCCCCGGGGATGTGGGCAGGCGCACACACGCAGTGTCTGAGACAGGACCTCAGACCTTCCCGGGAAGGGGAGAAATCCTTTTTGGCTGACTCCCCTGACTCTGTGTTTCCTACAATTCTACAACAAAGATCCAGGAACATGAGAAAAGGAAACTGAGAAAATGTGTCCTGTGATCCAAATTTAAGCCAAGAACAGGACAGACAATGTGAGCCAGATAGAAACGAGGCCAAGAGTGCTTTCTTGGCGCCCCGGCTTTTTTTCAAATGCCCAAACCTGTTTAACTGCTTAGTGTGAACTATAGTCCTGGGATACAGTTCACTATGGGAAAGGAAATTTAATTAGTACTGGCAACCCCACCTTCAATCCTGGGTCCACACAGGCACAGCAGTGATTGTTACCTAACAGTGGATTGTTACCAATTGATTCTCAAAAGAAAGGGGGAAAGGAGGGAGAGATATGGGGGGGGGGGGCGTGAATAATACCAAGAGAGGGCGTCCTCCATCAGCTCAGAGAGCAATCACACCTCATTGCCACCCTGTACATCCCCAGATTACATTATGCAGGTACAAGGGCTGTTTTGACCCACCCTCTTCATAGCACACTCACACTCATTTAAGTGATCACATTCCTACAACCAGGACCTGAAAAAGTACTAACAACCCACGTGTGCATCTTGCTTTATGGTTGGCAAAGCAGTTGCGTAACTGTGGTAGCTTGTGACCATCCTCTGTCCAAGCTCTGAGAAAGATGCTGTACCTGTCCCCATTTTATAAGACATTACACTGAGGCTTATCAGCATGACACTTGACGGAGATCACAAGTTCACAAGTGTCCTAGCCAGAACCAAATCCCATGACTTCTTCTAGACTCTGGGAGAATGGTGACAAGCCAGTGGGAAAAAGGAAACTGAGGCACAGAATGTCGATTTGACTGATGACACAACTCAGAGTATCAGTTCCCTGATACTTGGTGTTCCCACTCACTAAAATTAACAGTTATCTATATATATATATATATATATATATATAAAAAAAAAACTGCAGGAAATAAGGGGGTGGGGATCAGGGAGTGACCCTACCAATCTCATGAAAAAAAGGCTGTGTATCAAGAAAGCATTCCGCCTAGTGGGAATTGCAGGAATTTAGCTGTACTTTCTGTCTCCTCATGTGCTAATATGATTAGCTCATATTAGCTATTATTTGTGCCCTGTGAACAATGTCATTTCAGTATTTCTGGAGAATGGGAGTGGAGCTCCAGCCCTTCAAAACAATCTCGGGCAGATTCTGAGTAATCTAGTACATCTGAATCACAAAAAAAAAAAAAAAAGAGGCAAGTCTTGATTTGGAATCAGAAAATAAATGATGCAAACATTTCTAAGTCCTGGAAGAGAGGAAAGCATGGGCAGAACCCGGATCTGACTAGAAGTGTTGGCTGCTTCTCTCGGGCCTGTTTCCTCCTGGGCCCACCCTCTGCTTCCAGAATGGCCTGTGTGGTTGACAGGTCTGTGGGTCTGTGAGCCGGAAACTGATTGTCCCCGGAGAGGGCGCGTCCAGGCAGGGCTGCCACCCGGGCACAGGAGAAGCTCACAGGTTTGCTTTCCAGTCTAATGAAAACCCGTCAGAAAGGCCAAAACCCCAATTACTGGACATGCCAAGTGGAGGGTGTTTATGTTGCTTCCCCTTCCAAGTTCTTCTGTTGCATTTTATTGGTTTTCCTACCTAGATATTAGGCTGTCTCCATGATGCGAGACATCCTTCCTTTCTCAAATTTCCAGGAAGCACAGTTGCCTCCCACATGTTAGATTTAATGTAATTCAAACCAAAGTTTGAGGCTATTTCTTCTAATTCAGGAAAAGTTGTGAGCTTGGCAACCCAAATGGAAAGAGACAAAAAAAAATGGTAGTGGATTTTGGGGGTGTTTTTCTCATTTTGGTTGTGTGTGTATGTCTCATAAAGTGCATAGGAGAATTAAGCTCAAAAAGGAACTGCTTGGAGAGATAGAAACTCTTGTAATTCATGTTGTGCATAATGGATTTGGCAGGTCCAAGCACAGAAATTTCCAGAAGTGTTTGCGTGGCAGCAGTTCTTAGCCAATTCACATTTTTTAGCTGTCCTGGCCAGCTGCCCAGCCTGCAGAAAATGTCTTGTATCTCCACAAGTTTGGCTGGCCTCTCTGACGAGTTTCCAAACTGCATGGCAACATTGGATGAACTTATTTTCAAGTGCCAAAAAAACTCCTGCTACTTATATTGTTACTAAATACCAGATGTGCTTAATAAAGAACAAGCAGAGCCAAACCTAGAGTAATCAAATAACCTATCATTAACATTTTCTAAAAACAAAAAATGCAATTGGAACACCAGATTACTGTTTTTCTTTGTTTGCTTTACGCCCTATTACTGGAACCCCTAGGGTGATGGGAATGAGACTGGGGCAGAGAGGCCAGCTCTGGCAGCAAAGAAGACGCTGTTTACAATCACACCCCTGCACATCTGAAACATGTGTGAGAAAGTCAAGGCCCCGGCAGATTTCTTCCTGCCTGACATGAGGACCCCACCCCCACCCCCCCCACACACAAGAGGGACTCCCAGGTTGAGGCTCTCACTACATTGGAAAGCACTGAAAGGTGCACTGGGATTTGACCTTGAAGGAGAGAGATGTAGAGGGAGGTGGGAGGGTAGAGTTGGGACTTGGCAAATTAGAGAATATTCAAGGTTAGAGGCTGCTGTCGCTGCGGCTGGAAAACTCTGAAAGGCTTAAAGAGACATGTTGTACAGTTTTGTTAGAGGCCCTAGCTAGACTTCAGTTGATAGACCTTAAAGTCTTTTTTAATACAAAAGTCTACAATTCCATTTCCCCCTCTTATTGCTACAGTTCTTCCTTCCTTCCTACCTTCCTACCTTCCTTTTTCTCCCTCCCTGCCTCCTCTCCTCCCTTCCTCTCTTGTTTTCTGGGAATCCAGTGGGAAGAAATATGTGGCTGGCAGAGTCTCCTCTTCCTCCATGCAAGGTCATTCCTGCTGCCAGACTCCCTCCTCCCTACCCCCAGACCCTAGGGATTTGATTCACAAGCCTCTTTGCATTCCACCTGTCTACTCTCTCCCCCCCAAACTCACAGCTCTGAAGAAATGAAAAGAAGGTCCTTCTCAGCAGAGGTGGGTGACCCCTGGTTTATGGCAAGAATGAGTGCTAGGGAAGGTCAGAAGCAGAGATGAAATGTTGCAAAATGAAAATTTATAGATGGAAATGTAATCTTGCCGTGAGAAAATTGAAAGTTAAAAACTATACTGAAAATATTTGTTGTCTGCATTAAAACAACTGTATAAATAAAGGAATTAGTGACTCAGCCCTTGGAGAGCTGTTTCAAGAAACCTGTTACTAAAAATGTTCTATAATTCAACTGTGCCTTGCACACCTTCGTGCCAAGACAAATTCAAGGAGAAGATGCATAGTATTTCTCTGTTGCATGGAGTCATTTAAGGAGATAAACGATGGGCTTGGTTTAATTAGCAATGAAATATTTTGAAAACATTTTATTTTAGTGGATGTGAATAAATAATGCAAAGTTGATACCTATAATATCCTTTAATCTTTCCTCCTAACTATAATCACATCAGATGTCTTACACATCAGATGTGTTCCTGAAAAGTCAGGTATAAATCCATGCTAAGGGCAATGAAGTTTTAAATGTTCTAGGGCTACTTCTGACGTGTAGGAAACAGGGATCAGTGAAGAAGCCATGGAGGAAGTCAATATCCATGACTGGTCTTTGTTGTTTATGCTCTGCCTCTGCCCTTGGCCCCTGGCAGGCCCTTGAGAACATGGTTAGCATCATCAGCCTCTCACTTTCTCTGCTGGGTCATGGAAGAGGGAAGGGCTGGTCCTAGAGAGGAGCCAAGGGAGGACAGTTTTGTTCTCCGGCAGCAAAACAGAGAACACTAGAGAAAACCACCCCAGCGACCGGCTATGCAGAGGGTAAGCGAAGTCTGAGTCTAAAAACAAAAGTTGAGGAGCCCATCTCCTTGGAGCTGTTAATATTACATAACTCAAATAAACACAGCAGAATAAAACAATTCCCTTGGCCAGGGTCAGGACCACAGGGCTGAGAAGCAAAGGGAGACTCCTCCAGTCTCTGGCCAGAGATGGCTCCTTTAAAATAATCATCATCATCATCATCAATACAGGTCACACCACCATTCAGCAGGATATCCTGAATAAATTAAATAGAGAAGTGTCACTCTAATTAGGACTTGTAAGGTGACTTTCCTTTCTCTAGATAAGGGAAAAATTCTTAATCGGAGCAATGAGAAGAAACATGGACTCTGGGATGGCAATGTTCATTTGCAGAGGCGGGACTTCCAAGAGATCTCTCTTGACGCACTTGAATTCTCTGTGAAATCAAGTGGGAGCACAGCGGCTGCTTTCTCAGGTACTATAAGGCGGCTGACTTTATCAGATGCCAGCCCCTTCTGAACCCGGGGTGAAGCAGGGGGACCCCAGCCTGCTGAGAAGCATCAGACAGTTTTTGTGGAGTCTGTGTGAAGAATGAAAAAAATCAAAGTTACCAATTTGGTAAATGAGCACAGGCCCACAGGCCCAAAGTCTGAACGAAATCAGAGAGTCTTGAAATTGAGAGCAGACGAGAACCAACCGAAACCTTCTTTTTCATCAGTCGCCTGCAGTCTCCTGAGACAGCAACCCCTATCGTAAGCCAGGGGACAAGAATAGAAATAAAAATTGAGAACACAGGCCTTAGCACGGGCTGATGGTATTGGTTGCCAACCGTTGCCCCATTAGTAGGCTATGGGGACATGCTAGGGAATATTTTCTCTACGAGGAGTGTGTTTAAAAATATATCTTGCTTCAAAGCTGGCCCGGAGAGCAGGTGGAGAGTAAGAAACTTCCCTGTGCTGAGCGGGTGCTTATCACTGTGATTTACTGCCGATCACCTACCCCCAGAGTCTGTGCCACGCGTGCCACATGACAGTGGCAAGCCCTCAAGCCAGCCCCTAGCAAGTTAATGTTTTAGACAATTCCTGGATGGAAGCCACGCTCCCAAGTCCCACTCCCCAGTGTCTCTCTGGATGCACTCGGGCCAGGCTGAAAGAGGATGTGTTGAAGGGCAGCACTTCATTATTAAAGGCTTTAACCCCTTCTCACTTCATGGATGTGTCTCTGGAGAGATGTCTCTCTCCTTTTCCTTATTCTCAAAAGGAGGACAACAGTTCTTACCTGCCCCCTAAGGATGTTTAGAAATAACAGCTAACAGGAATTACGTAAAAGCTCTTGGCAAATACAAAGTTCAGGATCAAGTGCTGAATGATCGCCTCCCTCACCTGCCCTACCTAATGCATTACCTATGTGCCTCCCCTCCACCTCCCTGACTTAAAATGCTTTGCTGACAGATTGCCCCACGGGCTTTGGAGCTGGTCTGTACAGAAGAAGTCTCAGGTTCCTCTAGAGAAGTTTGCCTTTGCAATAACCACCGAAATTCTCACATGTCCGAACGCATGTTCTGGCTAGAAAAAGCAAGTGCTGAGCTGTAAAGACTGAGAGGCTGCCAGGATCCATCGTGGGCACCCAGGCACCCCTCCCCCAGGGGGAGATGAAAGTGAACAAATCAACATGGCGGGGTCAAGTTCAAGTCTGCCTCAACGAAACCCTGGGGACCTACCTCTTGAAAAACAACTGGGACGGTGTGACAGCTGTTTAAGGATGCCAAAGAAAAGTGTCCCCAGGGAAACCTCCCCAGGGAAGACTTTGCTTGCAGGAGGCTGTTATGAGTGACACAAAAGACAGTCGGCAGAGTGGGGACAGCCAGGCCCAGGTGAACTTTCCAATTAGCCGGTGATCAGAAGCACCATATAAATGTGAAGTCTAGCAGCAGCGATGATGATGGCAGTGGCAACAATAATTACTGCTATTGTTGGGGCCTAGTCAACAATAGATTGCCCTGAAGTCAGGGGCCCTCTAAGAACTCTTACCATGAAATGGTTACCACACTGGAATCCTCATGGCTTCTTCAGTTCCTTCATTTGGGGTCAGGTTTCATTTTGCCACATAGGTACTTGTGGCCACTTTAAAATCAGGTTCATTACTTGACTTGCTCCTAGTGGCCAATGGGCTGTGGGAGCATAAGAATGTGAAAGATGGGAACAAAATCTCTGCCTGGCGACTATACTGCTTGGAGGTGAAGGACCCCACAGCATACTTCTCAAGTGCCCAGGGAGATACCACCTCTGAGGCAGCGTGGGTGGGGCCCTCTTATGGAAGCCCCTGGAATTACTTCCTAAAGACCTGCGTTTAATTCTGGGCTCATCCATTTGTGAACCCGTGAGTTGGTTAGCCTGTTTAAGACAACCTGGCCTCACCTGCAAACTGTAACCTCAATGTGGTTGGGGGATGGGGCAGGACTGTCAGAGGAAACACCTAACTCCTAAGAGAACAATACATGTTGCCTAGAGCAGCAAAATCTGCACACAGATGTGATGGCTTACCTCCAAGGGCATTAGCCCTCACCATCACCTGGCAGGTAGACTACCTGGAGGTCTCCCATCTCATCTCCTGGGAGCAGGGGCACAGAGCCTGAAAGTCAGCCTGCCCACCTCCTGCCTCCTATCCCTCATCCCAGCCTGCAACAGGGCCAGAACAGGATCTTCACATGCCTGTGATCCAGAGCTGTCATAACGGTGCTGCCAGGTTGCTGTGGACTCTTTGATAACTTACCAGTCGGCAGATTTGCTTCTGTTTTCCCCTGGGCCTGCCTTGCTCCCAAAGCTCCAGAGGGGGCACTCCCTCTTCCAAGCCCCTAGGGTGCCACTCTGAGAACTGAAGGCCCAGAAAGCTTACAAATAGGGCATAATATGGGCACCAGGGGGAAGGAGGCTCGTTATATTCTTTCTAGATGAATCTCCAGGCTGCAACAGCCCCAGGCGAGTCCCAGGCCTGCAGCAAACCTGTCTGTCGTGGGGCTGCCTCAGCATGCTATTTGGAAAGGCAAGATGTTCAATGTAAACTTTGTTCTCCCTTCTCTTTCTTCAGGGATTTGCAGATGGAGCTTTTTGGAGCTTACGTTTGGTGCTGAAACCCGAGGTCACACAACATCTCGATCAGAAAAAAATCTGAGACACAGCCGCTTATGGTGGAGGGCAGTGCTGAGGCGGCGCTGGCTCCTGAGTTGGTGGCAGTGTAGCTTTCTCAGTGGCACTATTTTTGGCAGATTTTTTTTATCCTTGCTCTTTATCACAAGCCCGTCGGGCAAATGACAGCGGAATTGCAAGCTTGAATGGGCTTGTCTGACAGGCCAACTTTCATCCCGGGTGCTGCTGCCTGACTTTTAAAAAGGAACTCTGAGCTGAGGATAGTAATTTCACACTGATTCCTTGCTGTAATTTGCTTTTGGGTTTAAAATGCCGCGTTTCAATCACCCTAACTGTGTGGTGTAAGGGAGAAGATGGGCCGTGCGTGTGGTTAATGTATCTGTAATAGACACACACACAAAGCACTGCTTCTCTGTGAAGCAACAGCCCTGGAAACACTGACCAGAGGAGGCCCAGGGGCTCCCTCCCAGGCACAGAAGCATGCTTTTAAAGACACCTCTAATGCAGCACCAGCTCCAGCAGGAACAGTGTCGCTTGTGAGCAAAAGCTTCACGTTGGACATCTCCACCCTTCAAGCTTTTATTGTTAATAGAATATCTTACCCACCAGTCTGCATTAAATGGAGGTTTTGGGTTGCTTCTAGGCAAGCCCCAAAGTTGGAAGACCTGCACCCCGTGTGGACCTGACATGCTGAGGGTCAGATGAGATCTAGCTGAGAATTCAGATCCAGTAAATGTAAGCTAATAAATATAGGTCAAGAAGGAAAAAATAGCCTCTACGCTGATGAGAATTCTCTAAGGAAGAGGAAAGAGTCTCATGGAATGGATAGTGGATGTGACTGTGCTCAGTTTAATAGCAGGAAATGATGACTTTTCCTGACTTATAAATCTGCCCTAATCCCATTTCGTTAGCACCTCTCGGTGGACTTACTACAGAGACCACACTGTCTGACAACCTTTCTGGGCTTAGCCTCCAGTGTCTCATATACTTACTCTTGCTCCTCACCTAGGTTATAAATTCCTTGAAGTCAGAAACTGATATCTAGTTCTCTCTGTATGTCCCTAGAACTCCTTCCCTGGGCTCAGCACATACTGGACTCAATGACTACCTGTAGTATAACCGAGACCTTCACACATCATGTCAGATTGCACAAGGGACAGGACGGTTATTTCAAGGTGAGCAAATCCAAACTTACTCTTAGTGGGACATCAGCTGTCGACAATATGTCCCACCTGCCTTCGGTGTCTTTCCGACCATGGCCCCATATACTGTGTACTCCAGCTGAGCAGAACTGAATTCTCTCAGACCTCTGTGCCTTTGCACATGCTGTTCCAGCTTCCTGGCAGCCCTTTCCTCATTACATCCATGGACTTGTCCTTGTAGTTCCAGATCAAATTTCCCCTCCTCACAGAGCTGCCAGCATGCCTTGGTAGAGATGATACCTCACTCTGTGTGTGCAGAACACTTTCTGTAGGCCTGATGGAGAGGCTGGGCTGACTGCATTGCCATCAGATAGGTAGCTTTGGGGCCACTTTGCAGGTCTGCCTCTTCTGTCAAATTGGGAGTGCCTTCGGGGCAGGATCCACCTTCCTCCTAATTTCTTAGCTCTTAGCCCTAAGCATAGTGCCTGGTGCTCAGTAAAGGTTTATCAAATGAATGTGTTTCCCACGTTTGACAGATCATAGGGGAGGCATTACCAAGGCCCATTACATAGTGTGGGACAGAGCAAAGCAGACCTGGCTGTGAAATAAGATGGCTGCTTCAGAAGAAAACAAAGCCGTGGAGCCCCTCCTCATAAGCTAGGGCACCCAGGCCCAGGCCTAAAAATGATGCTTTAGGAAGTAGTGCTTGCTTTCCGGAGCCCCACCCTCATTTTAGGATCTTATTCCACTTTGGAAAATCTTCCAAATCTTTAAACCAAGCCTTCCTACAGGCTTCATTTGCATTTTTGACAAGGTAACTATTTATAGTCTTCAGAAGCAGACTGTGGAGTTAGGGTGGGGTTGGAAGGAGAGGATGACTTTAGCCCTGAACGTGAGAGAGACAGGAGAGAGGGCGAAGATTATAGACTCCAGCCTGATTGCAGATCCCAGCCCACTCCTGTGTGATACAGTAACAGTGCCTCAGTTTCCCTGCCTGTTAGATAGGAATCACAGAAATGGCTCTCTCATTGAGCTGTTCAGAAATCCAAGGATATTAATCCATGTAAGCATCTAGAGTGATATCAGGCATGTAGTAATTGCTGACGAAAGAAAGCCAGCTCCTGCCATTTGGAATCAAAAGATGGAGTCAAGTCTGGCTTCTCCACATGCATGTTGCCTAACCTGGCTAGGTCAAGTCACCTGACCTCTCTATTAACATTCTCTTGTCTCCACTATGAAGACAGAAAGCTGGCTTGGATGGCCATTGTGAGAATCAAGGAGATATGGGAGTAAATGTGTTTTGCAAGTGATGCGCATCTTTCCTGAGGCAGTTGTGAAGTTATTTGGGTGGTGATAATGAGAGAGGAGACCACTCAGAGATCCTGCTCCATGAGAGCTCCCCTTTATGGAGTTAACGACTGTGTGTTAACCATGCTTTTAATTTCTGAAAAATGACCCCTTAACAGCAACCTAAATGTCTTTTAGCTACCCCTAAGCAAATTGTGACTCTCCCACCGTGATGGTCAATTCTACATGTTAACTTGGCTGGGTCATGGAGCCCAGATTTATAATCAAACATTCTTCTGGATGTTTCTGTGAGGATGTTTTGAGATGAGATTCACAGTTAAATCATTGGACTTTGAGTAAAGCAGATTGTGGGCCATAATGCAGGTGGGCCTCACTGGATCAGTTGAAGGCCTGATGAGAACAAAAGGCTGAACATCCCCAAGCAAGAGGAACTTATCAGGCTTCCTACCTTTGAACTTGACTGTCAACAACCACCCTTCCCTGAAGACCCCAGCCTGCAGGCTTCCACAGTCACATCAGCCAATTCCTCAAAATCTCTCTGTGTTCTCTCTTGCTCTTGGTTCTGTTTCTCCGGCAAACCCTAAGTAATACATCCATAAATATTTGAAGTCATCAGATAGCTTTAAACAATACCTTTTAACAGTTATAGTGAACATGAATTTTACAGGGGGGCAGAGGGATCTTTCAACCATAGCAAACTAATCCTAAGTCTGATTGCCCTGTCTTGCCTATTCCTTTCCATGGAAACACCGATAAAAGCTCTTGCCCACAAATGCCCTCACAACCCATGATCCTGACTGACTGAGTCTGGTGCCTCCCCAAGTGGCCCTGTGTCCTGCTAAGGGAACTCTGAGTATAATGAAATCTTTAAACTTTCTCAGTCTCCCTCTTGACAGCGCTTGGTCTTAGCATACCTCACCCAGGATAATATGATAAAGCAGACTGTAAGTGCAGCCCAGGGCTAGGAAAACCCTTATTGCCCCAGTGACACCCTGCTAGCTGCCACAGCACTAATTCTATATGAGACTGGGGGCTGATAGAAGTGGCAGTCAGTCAGTTTCCCAAGCAGCTTGAGCCAAAAGACCTGTTCTTTTGCATAAAGCCGAAATCATCATCACCATTACGAACATGATCTGGCCCCGCAGACAGCCCAAATGAGCAGTGTTCTCGGTGAGAGCAAATGTTCATACAGCGAAAGGGTATTTATTGACTCTTTTAGGGCCCAGAGAAGTCTCAGTGCCCCATGTAGAGAGTGTTCCAGAGGCATCTGTGTCTGAAACAGAGCTCATTCACCTCACCTTGGGGGAGAGGAGGGCAGTTACCCCCCTCCCCCAGAAAAAACTTAATTCACCCTGGGTGGCTCATCAAGTCTCAAAATCATACAACTATAGAACCTTAGAATTTCAGAGCCTAGAAGGAGCTAACAGTTCATCTGGGTCGAACACCCCTCACTTGAAGAATGAAGAAAATAATCGCAATTAAAACAGACTTTTGCTCATCTGCAGTTCCTATTAGGGAGCCCCAAATGAATGCTAATTTGAAGACTGAATTGAAGAACAGATTTTTATCTACAACCAGTGTTCATTTGGTGGGATTTCTTATTGATTGAGTAATTGATGTCCTGGTCCTCCCATTCATCTGACCATCTGTTTTTCTGTCTTTGCATCCCTCTGTCCATCTATTCGTCATCCCAATAAGAAATTGAAGCAGCTACACAAACAGTACACATTGGGTTTGCTCTCACTCCTCTTTGTTTTTTTGTTTTGCTCTCCCATCCAGGAAGTAGAAGAGTGTGACAGCAGGATTCAGCATGTGTGGGGATGTGGGAGAAAGGCCATTCGCAGTCAGGGTGACCATGGTGTTTCTGAACCTCTCCAAGTCCTTCACAAACCGTGGTTGGAGTTGCCCCACCAGAATTGCTTGACAGAGCACATATTAGAAAGGAACTTAATGAAGGTGTCCTTGTTATAGAGCAACCTCGATATTAAACGGGTTCCTGGCTGTGGGTCCTCACCCGCGCGCTTTAAAGAGACTTATGAATACTCTACTACAGACACACACAAAAAGGTTAATAAAAAGTTTATTTACAAGAGGAACGGAAATAAGGAAAATGTACAACTCAGGGAGAAAATAGGGAAATAAAGTCTTTAATGCGTCCTACCCGATCCGACGACCTGGAAACCCAAAGTCACTCTCAGAGCTGGCCGGACGCTGCGAGCTGGTGGAGAGCCAAAAATGGGGTCCCCTAAAGCCCATGTGTCTGCCTTTTATATCCACCTGGCTGCTTAACCCCACCCTCAGGTCCCAGCCACCTTCCCTTTGGTGGTGATGGGATTTGGAGTTCCCAGTGTCTTTGGCTTTGACCTGGGGTGGGGGTGGAGTCCACAAAGCCTATATGGAATTAGCTTTGGGACATCCTTTTCCCCCTAACATCCTCAGTAACAAAAGGCTAAAGACAAGCCCTTCTCTTGTCTTCACAATATCTTCCATTATCAGAACAGGAGGCCATGGGATGGAGCTGGGGACAAAGGTCCCCACTGGGACCTGCTGCTTCCCCATTTCCTGAGGCCAGAGGACTATCCCCTGATTTCCGCTGGGGGACAGAGTTAAATGTTACAGCCAATGGTGAACGGGATTGGGTGAATCCATGATCAATAGCGATGGTGGTGGTTACAGGAGGTAAGATAAGGGTAATTAAATCTTAAGTTTGGGGCCACATAAAGCAATCACCACAGGGGGACAAGAATTAATTGAATTCTGCACACACACAACCACAACCACACCCAACCCCTCCAACAGCTTTGTATAATGGAACAAGTGCATGGGGGGGGAAGGCAGAAAGATTTGTTCCAAGCACCAGGTATTAACCACCACACAAATCAGGAGCTTGAACTTGATGGGCCTCAAGGCTGATCCAGTGTGGCAAATCCAGAGCTTCTTACAGCTTCTCTCTGTACTTGGTTTATTACACACAATCTGTACAGGGGCTGTTTTCACACTTAATGGCAATCCTGAATCACTATCTATTTCCCATCTTCGCCTGCAAAACAGCAACCCAGAGCTAGTGCTATGCCATAAATACCAGGCCCCATAAAGCCACTGCTGTATAGATTTGCCTTTTTGTGCGTGTGTGTCTGATTCACTAGCGCTTTGGCAGCCTTCCAGGCTCTAGGAGAGGAAAAAAACCATCCTGAGCATCCCAACAGCCTCATTTTGATCTGTGATACTGAGCAACTCATTTCCACTTCACAGGCTCTGCTGAGCTGTGCCACAGAAAGACAAATCCCAGATGTAGAAGGGGAGGGGAGGAGGTTGAAGGAAAGGGACTGGCTGAGAGGAAGGATGGTGGAAGAGAGGGAGGGAGGGAAGATGAAAGCAGAAAAGGGCGGCATTTATTAAGCTGTTTTTCTTTTGGTGAAAAGAAGCATTTATCAGTGATTTCATATATCATGTGAGAGGTGGCTTTCTGCCAATTTCCAAGAATCCAAACAACCCACTGACATCATATGCTAAATATAGCTCAGCCTTTGCTTTAGGTGAATAAATAATGCCGCTAGAAAGGAATAGGTTCTCTTCGGTTACATGTTTATTATGATCAGGCTGTCAGGCTTGTGTAATCAAAAGAATAATGTCCAGTTCCAAGGAGGAATGGTGGGCAAAGAACTCTTCAAACAATTTCAGGCGATGACTGATGAAGCCCCATTTCTATTATTGCCTGCCCAGATCACCAATTGAGCCTGGTCCTGAGAGAGGCAGGGAGGTGCGTGATTCACTTGTGGGTCTTCGCAGCTCTGAGAACTGTGTGTGTGTGTGTGTGTGTGTGTGTGTGTGGTATTTCCAAGTCTGTCCTCTCTAAACCAGTAAGGAAAGGTGATTGATTGCATTCAAACACACAGAGTCTTTGGAGGTTGGGGTAAATGTGGACAGAGACTGAAGGGTGGACAGAGACTGAAGGGTGGAAGCTGTGGCCAAGCAAGGTTCTGTTCACTGTGCAAGTCTTCAGGTAGGAGTTCTTGCCGAAGGTGATTGCAGGGTCTAGGTCTTTGCTCTCAGGCCTCATTCCACCCTGCTGAAGCTTTTATGTTTAGTATGCTGAGATTATAAGATCTAGAGATGTCTGCTACCTCTCCTCACACTGTCCTTCTCCCTGCTCACCCCCAGGCTCACACTGATGAGAAAGGGAGCCATCCTAAAGGGCTTATAGGTACTTAGAAGAAAAGAATGCAGTAGGGAGAAGAAAGAGCAAGAAAATTAGTGCAGGGAGATAAGGAGACTGTGAATCCAAATAGCTATGGGAAGGTGTTGGATCCTTACTAACATCTGCAAGATTTCTCTTCACAGTCAGGGATACATACAATAGAGGTGGTTACTATGGAAACCGGTGTAAAAGCAGCACCGAGAAAGGAGAAGGCTGGATACAAAGAGGAAAGAGGAAAAGGCACATAACACTTTTAAATCATCAAAGAGGAATACCATAGCACTTCCATGTCCAATAGGAGAATAAAAGTTATTGAACCTAGAGAATATTGAACACTGAGATCATGGGCTGGGGGTCAGAGACTATCACACACTATAATTCCTTTTCCCTGGAAGCCTCGGTATTGAACCAGCTTTCCTGCAGCTAAGATCATTGACCCAAAAGGCATTTCCAGGCTGCCCAGGGTGCTGAGCTCCGCAGGGGGCCACGTACTCTGCTTGGGTTGGCAGTGGCCTTCTGTCACCTTGAGAGATCAGGTCATTTTTCTGGGTCATGGTTTCATCACCTACCTTCCTCACAGAGAGGGATGACGAAGCACTTTGCTCAAGAGAGAAATGATAGTGCTGTCTAAGGCAGGAACATAAGAGGGTGTTAAGAGCTCTGTGTGCAGATGAAAAAGATGTGAGCTACCTCAGCCAGCGCCCTGAGCTTACCCCAGCAGTGCCCAGAGGGAGGCAGGGGCCCAAGCTGTGTTTATACCTAACCAACGTCACTTTGTTTCGGTGTGGGTATTAATGGCATGAAAGCCTTTTTTCAAGCTGAGGAGAGTTTTAGCAAGTCATTCATCTTTTATCCAGGCATCACAAACACGGGCCTGTAGCTACCAGTGCTCGTCATTAGAAATATGATGTGAACCATAAAACTTTCTAGCAGCCACTTTAAAAATGTAAAAGAAAAGCATAAAATAAAATTAATGCCATTTATTTTACCCCAATATATTCCATATATAATCATTTCAATATGATCAATATAGAAATGATTATATTTTTATATTCTTTTCCTCACACCAAATCTTTAAAAGCTGGTGTGTATTTTACACTTACAATATTTCTCAGTGAACCACATTTCAAGGACTCAATAGCCAAGTGTGCCTAATGGTTACTGTTTCAGACAGTACAGCTCTAGAATTTTCTGTTATGGATATGAGGAATGAAAGGAAGTAAGACTGGCTCAGGCCCTGATTCTAACCCCACTGGCTTTATATCATCGTGAGAGCAACAATTACACATACACACACCCACATGTGCACACACACATTGAACAGATGATCAATCTCAAACATTCCTTTTTGCCATTGAACCATGACCATCTAGTGATTAAGATGAAGGAGAATCTCCACCTAATAACCTCAGTCCACATGAGAGTGAAATCAGACAGACTCATCCAGGTCAATCTATCACTTTTGGACAGTTTCTTAATCTTTCTGAGTTTCCCTCATTTGTAAAATGGGGATGCTATTAGTTAGGTCACTCAATTGTTTTTAGAACTAAATAATGACCAATACCAGGTCTAGTGAATCATGTTATAATAAGAATAACTCCTTTCCCATTCCTCTCCCCCACTCAGGTTTATCAGCCTGCTCTTGGATACTGAATTTTCATAAGGCCTCTGAAAATGAACAAACCAGAGTCGTACACTTCTTCACATGGTAGGAAGTATGCACTGAAAAGACTTCAAGAACTGGGGTCAGCAATATTTCACTGATTCAGTTCAACCTAATAGCTGGGTGCTTTCCCTACATGGAAAGATACTCAGACTCAGCCATTCAGAAAGATCCTTCTTTTCCTGGCCATGGACTACATGGTAAGTTATGTAGAAAAGATAATTAAAATATATCCTTTATCTTCTGGAGCTGCCCAACATAGTCGCAACATTTAAATGTGAACATTTAAAATGATTTTTAAAATTCGTTCTCTCAGTCACACTAGCCACATTTCAGGTGCTCAGCAGCCACCCGAGTGGTTAAATGGCTGCTGATTGGACAGTGCAAAAATAGACCATTTCATCATCACAGAACATTCTTTTGGACAGTGCTACCCTGGAGTTTTTACTCATTCATTCAAGATGCAATAAGACTCAGAGAGAGTAGGACACCATGAGTAAGCAGGTCTACTAGATGGTCAGACTAGATGGGCTTGGTCCTGCCTTTACCAATTTTGAGATAATCAATCTGAGTCAGTTTTTCTTTTTATTGAGGTAACATTGGCTTAGGTAGTATTGTCTATGATTTAGGGAGACAGGTTCACCTCTCCTCAGATATCTATCACCACACCACACCCACTACCAAAGCCCCCTTATCCCTTTATCATAGACTTAAGTCATTTTCTCAACCTCTCTGTCCCTCAGTTGCAGCATCTGCAAAGTGGGGCTATTAATAGAATGTACTTCAATGGATTGTTGTGAGTCTTACAAAGAGAATGCACGGGAAGTATTTCCCACAGTGTCTGGTATGTTGTAAGTGCGTAACAATTATTATATAAAATTATTAACCATGCCACATTAACAAATTCTAAAGATAAGAAAGGGTTGGGATCATATTAAAAGGTGAAGGTGCCCTTGGTTGACCCCAAAAAGCTTCCTGGGAGAGGCAATCCCTTGAACTGACATTCAAAGGAAAATCGGGAGTCCTCCACTCATTCAAAGGGCTCAGTGGGAATTTATTGAGCATTTACTGTGTACAAATGCCATTTTTGATACAGAGGCCATGAGACAAGCTCCCTTCCTTCTAGAACTCCCACATGTAGAGGAGGGGAAAGATAAACGATGCTGATCTGATTAAGGGCAATGAGAGATTTATGCAGAGGGCTGGGAGAGCATATAGAAGGAGCTGCTAACCCAGCTGCAGATGACATTGAAGAAGGGGTGGTCCCTCAGCCTACCTTGAAAAAGATGAGAAATGGTGGGCAGGAGAAGGAAGGCAGAGCAAATGAGTGATCAGGCCTTTAACAGTGACTGAAGTCACATTTCTCAGCCTTCGAATCCCCAGAGACTGTTAATCAGCTTCCTGCTGATTGACAAGATGGGCTTCAGCTTGTTATATTAGTTACTGCCCCCACCACCACCCCCTGCATGCAGCAAACCTTGGGAGTAGGTAGCACCACCCAATGCCTGGGGCCTGCCTGACATCCCCTTCATCAGAGAGTTGGGGGAAATGGCTTCATTCTAAGACATCTTCCGGCAGGGCGTGTCAGGGAGACTTGCCCCATTATTATTCTGGTCACTGCTCACTCTTTTAAAGTTGAAAGTTTAGCATGTACAGGAATGTCTCATCTAAAAAGGGCCAGCATGTCCTTGTGAAGGAAATGCAGACCGAAGCTGCCTCAGGGTCCACAGCCTGATACGCTGGCCTGCTGCCCCACAGGGCCAGATCCGTATGCAAGTCAGGTACTGCCAGGCAGCCAAGTTGGAAAAGAAAACCCAGAAGAGCATGTTTCTGGTGACTGGGAAACTTTGAGCAGACTGACAGCTCTGGAATAGCAATGAGGCTGCACAGGCCCGACAGTCAGGAGGGAGGAGGCCAGACCAATGTCCCACAAGCCTCTACCAGTGTCTGGAAGTTCTTGCCTTCCAAAAGACCTGGAGATGAGCTAACTGGAGATGAGCTAAGGGATAAAAGACTGAGCTCCAGATGTTCATTTATTTTAAAGATGGAAATAGCATTTCTCCTTGGGATCTCTGGTTTCTTTGCTGCCTTTTCCTATTCTGGCTGTTGCCAGAGGACAAGGTCTTTCCAAACAGGTGCTTTGTGTTCCAATTGACCTGCCTTTCTACAGGTCCTCCAGGATTGCTCTAAGCCTAGGGGGTGAGGGGCGGGGGCTCTGGGAAGTAATGATCAGAGATGCCTTGAGGGTGACCAGGTGCTCAGGGCTGTCCAGAACTGTTCTTGTTTTAACACCATTTGTCCCTCTCTCCTGGAAATATCCTTAGCCCTGGGTCAGCTGCAACTATCAATCTCTTGCCCCTCATCCAGTCTTCTTTTTGGCCTTCAGAGTTCAAGTTGAGGTACTGCTTGAGAGGCAACCACATCAGGAGATACCCTAGAGAAGAAGGGCATTCCTCTCCCAAGATGTTCTTGTTAGCAAAATCTCGTGGGTCCATTTAATTCCCTGCCTCACTTCAGGCGTGGAAGAGTTGCTGGCCAGGAGATGTGGAGAAAGTCTTGTTTGCTTTACTGCACAGCACTGCCCAAAGTCAAGGTGGCCAAAGTTTTTGTATTCTTCCCACAGAGCTTTCGGTCACCAGAGGCCCAACTTGTACAGGACACAAGAGACAACAGCAGGAGGTGAAATGGACCATCATGTCCTGTGTGCTGGGAAATGTCTAACAATGAGTTCTCTGGGATGGGATTGAGGGATGCGACCTTGATTTTTAGCATTTGCCAATTTTTTTTTTTAAGATTTATTTATTTCTGCATACAAGAACTGGGGTACAGGCCAGATACGCAGGAGGGTGAGAGGATTCACCAGAGACAGAGGGGGGGAGCAGAACAGGCAGATCTACTGAAACACACTGCTGAGGGGAGCAGCAGGTGAGACAGGAGAGGTCTGCTGCACCGTGTGGGATTCTCGCTGGCTAGCAGGGATTGAACCTGTGCTGCAGAGGCTGCGGATAGCTTCACAGTGCTGCGCTCAACCGTCTGCGCCACCGGAGGAGGCCCAACATTTGCCAAATTCTTTAGTATAAATGCCTTGTGACTGTGATCTCTCTGGGAAGAGAAGCACACAGTTAGTTCTCAGGAGCAGTCCAGGTGTGTCCTCGGGCTGTGTGAGAGCTGACCAAGCCAGAGTGATACAGTCACCCTCTGGACTAGGGACTTGAGACAAGCTCTCACAACTGAGGGGAGGTGGAGAGTTTTGGGGGGCCTGTGCTGCCAGGAGCCTAACTTGCCCTCTGTATTCTGAAACATAGGAAATGAGATTTATCCAGAAACAGGAGTTGTAAGTAATGGGATAAATTCTAATGAAATGAGTGAATCTAATTGTGAATGGAATAGGACCTATTCCATAGCAAGCTAAGAAAGAATCAGATCTATATTTTCCTATGCAAATGGTAGGAAATGTGGGGAATTGTGTGATACTCACTGGAAAAAAATGTAAAGTGAAACCAATTATTTTTCTTCATCATTAGAAAACATTACTTCTGTGGGCATAACCTAGAATCAATTATTAAACGTCTCCTTTGGATAAAGTATAAATGGTAGTAAACTGCAAGCAGGGTTGTTCATTTCACTTAATGATAAATAAAATGATGTTTGACCAATTTGATGAAGACAGTAAGTCAAACTTAAATGCTCTGGCATTTGATGTTGCTGAAACTACAAATCTTATTAAGAAGCTTTTTACATTTAAAATATGCAAAATGCAAACAAAATTTAGTAGTGAAAGTAAAATTAAATATTTAATGACATAATTAAGTCTTATTAATGGTATGTTCTTTATTTTGTGGATTAAATATTCACAACGATTATCATCTCTTTCATCTTTATTACTTAAGCAATGTGTTTTTCATAATTATTTGTTAGATATTTTCATTAACATTTGATGAATATTAATAGTTAAAATAAAAAACAGTTTTTATTTCTGTCGTAATGACTTTATAGTGAAAATAATATATAACTAAGAGTTTATAATGTGCTCTACTTGTTAATATTAAGATCACTGATTTTGTTGCCAGAGTGAAAATGTGGATCTTTTATAGGTGATAAATGACAATCGTCATATTCTTCCATTATTCTTTATTTATTTATTTAATCTACTATTCTCAATGTGGCTTCACTGTGGGAGAAATATGATTTGCAAACTTACAACTAAAACTAATAAGTAGCATTATAGTTTTAATCCTTTCTGTGTGTTAATCATGGCTGCCTATCTTTCTAGATGTCCCAATTCATTTCCCATTTTTTACCTCATTTACCTCTCTGTTTTGGTCCATCAGAGTTTATATGCCTCTGGTACATTATCTCTCCATGACATTTTAAGCTTAGACTAATGGCTTCGCAGATATTTTTCTTCTGGGACAAAGAATCAGGGTTTTCCATCCTGGATGAGGTGAAGCGTATGCATGTGGTTCTAGTAATTTCCCATGCAGGCAGTGATTGCAAACAGCAAATAGGAGTGGGTCAAATCAACACGAGGGCAAGAGATGCATGCAGTGCCCATCAACCCCCCATGCCAAGTGTGGGGTCCACATTACCTTCAGCCACGTACTGGAATACTTGTCACTTCTAGGGCCACCCAGGCCCTGCAGCTGCTCAATCCACTCTCCTTCACCCCCATCCTCGCTCCCACACTGTGGACTGCTGCCCACCAAGAAGACTTTTTTGTAAAACCTTAAGTGCATTTTCCCTGAGGATGGCCATCAGGAAAATGACGGTGATATATTCCAGTCTCGTGGTCAGACCTGCACTTGCATTTCAAAGCAGTTCTGATCCAGATCCCTGCTCAGCATGCTGAGGCTGGTGCAGAGCAGACATTCAGTGCAGACAGAGCCAGCTAATCCAACTGCATGCCCTTTGGCTTTCTTTGGAAAGTCTTTTCTTCAGAAGGCATCTATATTTTTAAAGCCACAGCCTATTTGAAAGTGCTCTGAAGCACACACTTGTACAGCAGAGTAGGGAGGCTTTCTAGCCATTAACAAGCGACAGGCGGTTTCTCATTTAGGTTAGGAAGAACCCACATTCCTTTCTATAGCAACTACAGCTAGTGGAAGACCTGCCTTGGGGAGCCCTTTCTGACAGCTATTTCTGATGAAAAATCCTGCAAAGTGGGAGAGAGCGCCCCATTTTGAGGTCAAACAGAAGCTTGGTGTGTTGAACACCTATGGTCTCACAACTGGTGCTGGGCACCACTGGAATTAAAAATGCAAAACCATCTCTTTCTGGCTCAAAATCCTGTTCTCACCACAACTTGCTTCAATTTTCCTCACCAAGTATTCTTTAATGCGGCTGTAGTGGCAAGCCTGTAGGTTGGCAAGGCAGGGAAGCTGGGGGGCAGGAGGTGGGGGTCTGGAGGCTGGGGTCAGGTGTGAGGCTGGGGTCAGGTGTCTGGCTGGGAGGCAAGCAGGCAACAGAGCCTCCCAGCCCCCTCCCCTGGAATATTTTCACTTTCTCTGGGCTCTCGCTGGCTTTCTCTTGTGATCTCACCTCTTCTGTAGTCACTTGTTCTCTTGTCGCTGTCTTTATATCCCTGACCTCTAGGCTCAGGCATGCACACTTTCTCAAGCCCACACCATACTCCAGGTATCCACAATCAGGCACATGTGCCCAGTGCCCACGCTCCCAAGCACCTCCTGCATCATCACAGTCAAGGCTGCAGGTGATAGCCACAGAGGCTAGTGGTGAAAAAAGCCTGACCAAATCACTTACCCTACAGTGTTTACCTACACCACCTCTAGATAATTCTCCTGGTAAAGAAAAACTGAACACACAAAGAAGCACAAGAAATAGGCACAAGGCCCACCTGGCTCACAAAGACAACACATGAACCTTGTGTGCAGGAATGCGTCACTGCACAGGACGGAGGTCCTGTTGTCTTTACATGCTGCATGAACCACGTGGCCCTGGGTGGCTCTTAGGAGTGAGTCCTTGTCCCTATAGCTCAGTGTTATGGGAAGGGCCCGGCCTCAGGTGTCTGTGTTCTCCAGCCCCCTACAAACAGCTGTCCTGAATATCTCAAACCCATAATGTATATTCATAATGTATGTTCAAACCATTTATGCCAAAAATGTCCTTCCAGTAACAATATCTGCCCTGGTGGCCTCTAGGAGCCTGGATATGTGTGGATGATGCTGCCTGAAATAAGAGAAGACCATGTGGCAGGTGGCTCAATCCACACCGTGTCCTCAAAAAAATGTCTGGTCCAGGGGCAGTGCCAAGAACATGAATTCAAAGCGATACATGGGTCTCAGTTTCCCTTCTTTTGCTTTAATAACATGAAGGAGAAAAGCACAGGTGGACTCAACAAGGACAAATATGGAATGCCTGCACCCCGGAGTGAATCAGCCTGCTCAGCCCCGCGGTGCAGTGCAGACCTCACAGGGTGACGTCAGGCCTGACCCCCACTCTCATCTGTAATGCCTCTCCTTGTCGAGTCTGCAATGTGACTATTGTTTATCACCTATTGAGCCCCAGCACCATATTTGGCTCTGCACACAAGATTGATAGATTCTTCCTGTCACCAGCCTCACTTGGTGGCCGCACTCCAGGCCTCCTCCTCGCCCCTCCCCTCCTCCCTCCACCTTCCAATAACCCCAGAGTCACTGAACAGGCATGGCTCTACAGACCCTTTGAAGAAGCTGTTTCCTGGAGAAGAAGGAGCTGATGACAGACACCCAGTTGGCCTCTGTGCTCAAGAACCAGCCAGGCTGGTGAATCATCTCTGCCATGGCAGCCGCTGACAGCAGTGTGGTCTCTCTGGAATCATCTCCCTCCCCACCTGCCCTTAGCTCTCTCATCTTCAGAGGCTTTGAGAGGGACAGGTCTATGATTTGGTGGGGGAGAGGGTTGGGGTGGGAAGAACAAAGTGCAAGGGTCATTATATCACCCAATAGAATCAAAGTCCAATTTAGAGTGTGGAAGGGCGGGGAACAGCTGGAATCCATTGTCATTGTGTGCCCCACCACAAGTTACTAAAATTCATGGAGACTCGATTTGCACTAGTGTTGTGGCATCGGATGAGGAAGGGCACTTGGGAAAGTCAAAACGTGGTGAGGTAGTGAGACAGAGTCTCATTTTCATGACTGGGACGCCCAGTCCTTGTTGTCACTGAGTATTCATGTGACCTTAGGTGCTGCACCTTAAAACCTACCACTCGAGGGCCTCCCCGGTGGCGCAGCGGTTGAGTGCTGGGTTGCGAAGCTGCCCGCGGCCTCTGCGGCACCGGTTCGATCCCCGGCTGCTCCCCGGCCACCAGAGGAGGGTCCCACATGGCGCGCAGACCTCTCCTGCCGCCCGCTGCTCCCCTCAGCAGTGTACTTCGGTCCTTCTGCCTGCTCTGCTCCCCGCTCTGGCTCTGGTGAATTCTCTCACCCTCCTGCGCTTCTGACTGTACCCAGTGCATGTATAAACAAACAAACAAACAAATAAATAAATAAAATACGTGCCTCTTTAAAAAAAAAAAAAAAAAACCTACCACTCGAAGACGACACTCACTGTAGCAGACAGTGAACAGCTGTTTCATTTCCTACCTGAAGATGAAGTTTTAGGAACTAAACCTGGAGGTTGAGAACCTGAAGTTGCAGATTAAGGGGTGAAACCTGCTGAGCCCATACCACATGCAGGCACTGTGCTAGCCTCTAATGTCCTGGAAGCAGTGACTCCAGCCCCTCCCCAAACTTATGAAACTCATGGTTGAATGTGGGGGGTGGGGAGGATTATTCCATTTATTGAATTATCTGGCACCAACTGGATGTCCTACATTTTGGTCCAATCCTGCTGACTGAAGTCAGTGCTGACCCCTCAAGTCAAGACTGACCGTCTCAGGGACTGACCCTCTCAGACATCAGTTGCAAATGGGGATCCACGCTCCCTGTACTTCTGCCTGGTTGGCTAGAAATTTAGTGGTTCCCACAACTGCCCTCAGGTTCAATAATTTCCTGCAAGAACTCACTGAACTCAGTCTACCACTATACTTGCAGTTTACTACAAATGATATGAATGAACAGCCAGGTGAAGAGGTACATAGGGCATGGTCTGGAAGAGACCTCAGCTTAGGAGTGGGTGCACCACCCTCATGGTGCATGAATGTGTTCACCAGCTATGTAGATCCTCAAATCCTGTAGTTTAGAGTTGTTGTTTTTTTTTTTAAATGGAGTTTTTACTAAGTAGGCATGGTTGATTAAAATTATTGGCAATTGGTGATTGGCTCAATCCCCAGCCCTTCTTCCCTTTCTGGAGACAAGAGAGGAGTGGGATGGGGCCACAAGTTCCAACAGTCTAATCACGTGTTATCATGTGTTTGGTTTCTCTGGGAACCCCCATGAGTCATCTTACTAGCATAAACAGGTATGTTCAAAAGTCACCTTATAAATAATGGTCCTATCACTCAGGAGATTCCAAGGGTTTCACTCTGTGCCAGGAACTGTGAATACACACACACACACGTGCGCACACATGTGCATGTGCACGTGTGAGGGCACAGAAGAGAACAGAAATGTAATTGTGTGTGTGCTGGATGCTACAGACAGGTAAAGAAAGGTGATATAGAGGCAGAGAACTCAGCACCCCTGTCTGCTAACTGAGACCTTAAAAAGGAAAAGACTTGAGAACAAGATTCCTCTAAGAGGAAACTTTATGCAAAAGTTTCCTCTGGCTACAGTATGGTGTGCATTTTGAAGGTTAACATCTGTATGACCTTGGAATTTATCTGCCCCTCTGAGCCTCAGATGTTCCACCTATAAATGGGTTTAATAATTGCAACACTTCAATGTGATTATGAACTATAATGAGACTGTATTATTTAAACATTACACCATGCCTTGCAACTATTAAATGCTCGATAAATTTTAGCATTCATATTGGGAAATGATGATGATGATGATGATGATTAAGAAGTATTTCAGGGTAAGAGTGAAAAATTGTGTGTGGCTGAAGCACTGGAGATATAAGTGGCCCCAATTACCTCATGATCCAGGAGACATCTGCTTACTAAGGCAGATGTAGACCACCAGACAACTGACTCCCAGACAATTGTTTTATGGTTCGTGGGGTGACCTGTCCTCCTTCATGCTGTAAATCGCAGGGCCCTCCTCTCTGTAACAGCTTCCTTGAGGACAAGGATTTTGTCTGGTTTGACTGGTATGGGACCCAAATTTGATCATGTCCCTAATTTGGAAGAGTTAGCTTTTGAAACAGTCACAGAATAAACCAAAATAAATAAATAAATGAAGCAAAAACTCTTTGAATCCAATCAGAACAGGATGGAGAGGGCCAAGTTTCTGTGAGGTGGTTTCCCAGCTTCTGGTAGATTAAGTCTCAAAATAGACTGAGCTTTGGGGTTCTCCAGAGGCCTTGAGGGAGAGTAGTGGTGGCATTCCTTCTGGGACAAGAAGTGACCTCTTCAAAGGAGGCTTGTTGACCTAAGAAGGCCTGGGTGGTCATGGGAGTATGGCCAGTTGAGACCTGTGGGTTGAGCTCAGGAGAGGTTTGGTGTGATGGACACACAGGAAGCAAAATGAGTAGCACCTCTTATCTTACCTGGGAAAATGGGGATGAATGACAGTAGATTTCAGGCTCATTGCACACCCCTAGGTGCCTCTTCCCCTCCCTGAAAAGTAGCACTCAGTACCCTGCGTTGGGCCTCAGCACTGGAACAGGTCCATGGCCCACATCTTTACAGCATCAAGAGCACTGCTCTGTGAGCCTAAGCTAGAGGGGTGAGAACAGGAGCTCAGCCAGGCCTTGGGCACAACCCTCTAGGCTTCTGTGGCCAGCAGTGCCAACACCTGGGGTTATGGCTGAGTTAAATAGTCATAAGAAGCCACAGTCAAGCTTGCTGCTTCCTCTTCTCAGGGCCTGATCCAAGCCAGTGCCAGCTGCCTGGGTTTTTAACTCATTTCCTGACATTACCTCTTTGCTAAAGGAAGAAGAAACAGCTAAGGAAATGCTGCCAGTTCGGGGCCATGTGGCGCCTTTTGCAGTCTCCTTGGCCTGCAGCCTGTGTGGAGAGTCGTAAGAGGGCTCTTAACCACAGGAAGAATGAGATTCCCTCTCAAGTGCACATCCGTGGACAGAGCATCATCTTTCTCTCCTCCTTCTGAGCCCTTCAGGAAGCCAAGGAACATTCTGAGGGTCTCCCTTTGGAGTTCAGAATAGTGGAAGCCGAGGCTTGACCGCACCAGTTGGCAGCTCCATCCAAGAAGCACCAACTCCTGGAGGCCCAGGCCCTGCATGGACTCTGAGCAGCCAACGACACCATGTGGGTTGCGTTAACGCTAAAGAAAATGGGAAGGAGGCTAGAGAGACTCGGGAGTCAGTGAGAAGCACAGGTAGAAAGAAGGCAGCCCTGAGGTTGGAATAAACTTGATCCAACAAATAAGCAACATCCTTGAAGTGCCAGGTGTTGTGCTAGGTGTTCAGAAACCAGAGGAACCAAACACAGACTCTAGCAAGAAGGCTGGGTGTGGACGCTGGCTCTCCGGCTCCAATGAGCGCATGGACCTATTTATGTGTTTTTAGAGGGCAGATTCCTAGGCCCCACCCCCTGAGATTCAGATTTATTTTAACAACTGCCCCAGATACTTGTATAGGAGTGGTTGATGGCTTATCCTCTGGGAAATCATTGGTCTAAAAGGAGTTCAGAGGAGGAATACCCACCCCAGTTTAGGGGCACGGGATTGTGGGGAGTCACTGAACCTTAAAGAATAAGGGGGGGGGGGAGATGGTAGAAGAAGTGAAAGGGCAGGATATTCCAAACCAAGCACTACAACAAGAGTGAAGAAACTGAGGTGAGGGCAGGGTCATCTCACCCCAGTGAGGGTGTCACTGTGGGTTGGGGTTGGGTCGAAGTTGGTCTTCTTGGGCACGTGACCAAAGTTATGAAGTTTAATGCCCTGCAGTTACCATTTGGAAATTTCTTCATTTGTCTTTGAGTTTTTGTTTTGAACAAGGGACCCTGCCATTTCATTTTGCCTTGAGGTCTACCGCTCAGGGACCCAGGCCTGCTGGGGTCCAGGGAATGACAGGAAATTCAGGTTTGAGGTGGGAGTGGTGGACGGCTAGAAATTGCTGAGGTTTCCGAATGCCACACTGGGACCTCAGGTTTTGTTCCAAAAAGGACAAGTTTTTTTTAAGAGAGAATGAAGTAATTAGGTTTGCATTCCACACAAACCACTCTGGTTGCTGGGCAAATGTGGGTCTGTACAAGGATACGGGGGGCAGTAAGGAGGTGACAAGGACCGGTGAGGACCCCAGTGGCAGTTGGAGAAAGAATAGTTGAGAGAAACACAAGGTGAGGACTTAGAGTTGGAGGTAAGTTTGAAGGAGACAGAGGCGTCAAGGAAGACCCCCGGATTTCTGGCCTGAGCAATTGAGTCATGTGTGAAAGAAAGAAATTGCTGGGAGATTTTTGTTTGTTTGTTTTTCATTTTCTTATCTATGATGGTGTTTATTCTAAGAAAATGTCAGCTTTCCTCACATTTGTCTAGAAGGGCTGTTTTTTCAAGCTGAAAATAGCTCTTATCCCTTAAGAAGAGAAAAAAAAAGGGGAGAAAAGTGTGATCTAATTCCACGTTTATTCACCTGCATGTGTCCAGGGTAAAAGCCAACTTGATGGTGAGAGGGTGAGGGGTGCATTGAAACAGGATGCAAGAGCGATGTCCCCAAAATGGCTGTCTGGACAGAGCACCTGAACAATAGAACAACAACTTTATTTGCTTTTTTTCTATCATGAATACCAATTATTTCTTTTCTTTTGCTAGAAATCCAACATTGACCTTGAAACTATCATTTGCACTGGTAAACACGTTCTGGTTGTTTCACCAGATGTGGAGTCTGTGCTTTAGATGTGACCTCAAGATACCCTTACTCCAAAAACAGCTGCCTACAGTTCTCAGCCCAGATGCAGACGTGTCCAGTAGATCTGAGGCATGGGGAGAAGTAGCCTAAAGTTAATGCATTTATCTGAACCTCTTTGATGCAAAATCAGGCTGACAAGCCTGTGAGACCAGACTTACCCTGAAGCGCTGAGGCTTTCCTCAGATTTTGCTGTGGCTCTTGAGAACTGCCTGCCCTTCAGCATCTCAGATCATGAGCTTTGAATAAGCTAACACTACACATTAAAATCACCCCAAAATATGAATGAAAGATTTTAACAACAAAGAAGTCAGATTTTGTTCAAATTAGGCGTCATGAAATTAAGAGATAGGGGCTTCCTCTGAACCAGTTTATCTACTTGCAAGATAAACTAAATTTAGTGAAGAAAGCCCACACCAACAAGCCCTCACAGAAAGCATTAAGGAAATATTGATCTTAACAAGTGACAATTATTCAATACCTAGTTTAGTAGCATTTCCTATGTATAACAGCAATACATACAGATTGTAGTTTTATAAGGCAGAAACGCATAGGATGAAAAATAAAATCACCCTACCTATTACACAGAGATAATATTGTTAACATTTTGAAGAATTTCTCTCCACCTGTTGCTATGCCTTGTCTTTATAAATTATTTTCTAAGTCATTCTAAAGGTAAAGTATGTTAAGGTAAAGATCCTGGATTAAGCTATAATATTTATTTGAAAACCAGGTTTGTTTTGTAGCCATATTTTAAAATAATTTTTTTCTAAATAAAGAAATAAAGTATACTCAGTAAAGAAAGTTTGTAAAATACAGAAAGGCACAAAAGGAGCCAACAAAAAATAACTTGGCTTCCAACCAAAGGAAACTATGGTTAATGTTTTCATATCTACCTTTCAGTATTTTTTTCCCATGGTATCTGTGCCTCCCTCACTTACTAATAATACCAAACAGTGTGCTGTGCTGTTTGTGTCACTTAGTGATGCAGAATGCAGATTTCCCATAAGAATAAATGTTCTTCTACAACATGATTTTTAATGACTGCCTAGAAGGTATTCTTCTGTTTAGATGTGCAGTAATTTACCTAACCAATCTCCTATTGTGTAATTTTTTTAAGATTTATTTATTTTATGCATATAAGAACTGGGGTGTAGGCCAGAGTTGTGTGGGGTAAGAGGATTCACCAGAGACAGAGAGGGGAGCAGAACAGGCAGATCTACTGAAATCCGCTGCTGAGGGGAGCAGTGGGAGAGGCAGGAGAGGTCTGCTGCACCATGTGGGTCAGCTCCCTTACTGGGGATTGAAATCATGCCACAGCAGCTGGCGATAGCTAGCTTGCTAGCACTGAGACTTTAACCCCTGCCACTAGGAGGCCCTCCTATTGTGTGATTTGAAGGTTGCTTGTAATTTTTTTCATCTTATAAACAATGTGATAATTAACATACTGATGAATAATATCTGATTATTTTTATACTAGATTCCTAGAAGTAAAATTATTTTAAAAGATATACCAAAAGATAAGACTAAACTGCCTCCAGGAAAGTTGTACTCATTTTTCACTAGTTCAAAATATTGATGACATGCTTGAGTGGCAAATATAATTATTTCTGTTTTTCCATTTAGGATCATGAAGTCAGAAACCAGTATGATGGTGAGGGCTGCACAACAAGTTTATGGGATGAGTTACCTTCATAGGGACCAGGATACAATTTTACATGTGTTTTACATATACTCTCATTGAATTCTTACAACCCAAAAGGGAATTGATTTTAATCCCCATTTCCAGAAAAAATAAAGTAAGGCTCAGAGAGCTTAAATCTCTGCCTTTTCCCTTCATTAAAACTTGCTGTCTCCATGACCACAGACTGTCATATGACAACCCTGCTGTGAGTAGTCAAGAATCCTAATGTGCAACCCAGTACTATAAACACCAGACACTCCAACCTTGCAGAAACAGATATTCAATTTTAAATAAATAAACCAACGATGTAAACATTCTCTTTTGAGAAATGCAACATCAAAGATCTTGGCTCTGGATCTATTTTTCTGGAAAAAAATAGCTCTCTTTTCTTGGGGGCTAAGGGGTGAAGGAAGGGAGAGGGGTTCAGGAAGACAAAAACAACTTCCTTAGAATATTGAGAAAGGTGTAAGAGCATGTCTTCTAGATTGGCAGGCCTCCTGCTTTGACTCAGAAGCAGGGAATTTGCCTTGGTTTCCTGACTGGGTTGCCTTGTTTATCAGCCACAGGGCAAGAAACATGCCACAGCAATGAAATAAAGTTGACATGTCATACTAAGGAAAAGGGAGTTATTCAACAAGCTGAGTCACCGCTCTGCTGCAGGTACAGAATGAGACACCCTGCAGAAATTCAGAGCAGACTGCCAGCCTGAAAGATTGAGTAATAAAGAGAAACAGGTCTGGGGATGACCTAACACACCCTTATTATTTTGAAATTCCTGGACTGTAAAAATTGAGAATGAAAAAGTTTCCAGCAGATCTACATTCACTCTTTTATTTTTTTTTTGGTAATAAAAAATTATCAATCAATCCAAGGTTGCATAAAAGTGGGGCATTTAACTAACAGTGGTAGTGGTGGTTATTTAGCTGGGAAAGTTTGTTTATAGAAGTTCAAATTCACCTACAGTTTGGTTGAGTCAGTTCCTTATTTTTCTGTTTTCTTCTCCATCAGCTACATTGTTGATATCTACTTATTTATCCTTTGAAGAGACAGAGGACCAAATGTGAGCCCAGTAGCCTACCAGGCAAATGTAATGAAGAGGGAAGATAACATAATTCATCCCATCCTGCCTGAGAACTAAGAAAACCTGCTTATTCTCTCAGCAAGGCCCCTAAAAGACCGGCTTTACCACTTGTGAGTTGTGTGACCTCACTAGCAAGTTAATCACTCTATGCTTCAGTTGCCTCTTCTGCAGAATAGGGATAATATTAGGTAAAATAAAGGAGCGGTCATTGGCCATAGGCCTATGGCAAGGATCCAGCAATGCCAGCCCCACAGTCTCACTTACTCACTCACTCTGCCTCATCTGTAACTTCCAGTGTTCAGCTGCTCTTCATCTATAGGTGGAGGTAAGAAGTCAAGGTAAAGTATCACGAGGCATTTTGTTAGTTCAGAGTCTGTAATTTGCTATATACCTGCTGTACGATCTTAATGCTGGGAATAGTAACAGTAGGAATAGCCAAACTTATGTTGTGCTTGACACAAAAACAATTAATTAATTAGCCAACTAAAGGAAACTAATTAATTAATTAATCCTCACATTAATTATTGACTAATTAATTAATCCTCACATTAATTATTGACATTGATAGTATTATTCTCCTCATTTCACAGAGGAAATAATGGGACTTAAAAAGGATATATAATTTGCTCAAAGTCCCATAGCCTAAAAGTGTAAATCTAGGGCTCATCCAGGAGAACCGTTTCCAGATACCAGCCTCCTTCCATTTCTTACATCTTAACTCTTCCAAGTCAATTTTTCTGCCCATGAAGACCTTATTATTTGATCAGTGGCAGTGGGCATAAAGGACACTGGTTTTCTTTCTTTTTTTTTTTTTTTTTTGTTCAGCAGATTTGTGTTGGGGGGTGGGGTTAGGAGAATTTTCCTTCTCCCATTTCACAAAGCTGTGTATTAATAGACCCATGGCCAGAATCATTAAATCTCCCCAACAACAGGGTTTGGTCCAAGTGCTGGATGACCAGTCAGTCCTTCCCTTAGACTGATGTACTCACACACAAGAGAGAAATTTTCTACTGGAGTTGCTTACCTAGTACTGGCAGGGGCCACATCCCCCAGAATGGGGACTGGTAGAAGAGAATGAGACCTGTAGATGTAGAGAAATAGATGATCGGAAATATAATATGGATAGAGAATGACATAGAAGAGCTGAGCATCCTGGTTCCTGTTCAGAGGCCCAGTTCTATAGTTACTGCTTCAACCCTGTGGGCCACTCAGGACTTCAACTACGTAAAACAACTGTCTTATGTTTATGTTGAATTTGAGTTATGTTCTTATCACTTGTGGTCAAAGAAACCTAACCAGTAAAGCAGGGAAGGGGCATGAGATTTAGTTGTAGATAAAAGTTGAACAAGTATGAAGTAAATTATCTAGTAGCGATAAAATAGTATATGAGACAATGTTTTCAAAAATCAATTTGGTAGGAAGTCATATTAGAACTAGACCACACTTTAAAAAGCACTTAATCCAAACCCCTCTCCCCCTCATTTTGGAGATATAGAAACTGATTTGCAAGTAAATGAGGTAACTTTTGGTGTTAGGCAACTGGCTGGGCATGAGCTTGGCACCTGGTTGAATTCAGGTAACCTCAACCCTTTCCCAATATTCCTCCCTTCCTCCATTCTACCTACCCAGCTTGGTAGATAAGCAGATGAATATGTAGACAGATGAATATATAGACAAATTGATAAATAGTGGGTAGAGACTGATCAACAGAGATAGAAACAGATTTAGCAGAAGACTTAATTATATAATAAAAGCCATTAGAAAATTGAGATTAAGCTAAAACACAGCATAGTTGAAAAGCTACAGGAGTAAGAAAAATCTAGAGCCTATTTCTGACCTGTGCTTACTAGCTGTGCTATCTTGTACAAGTCCCTAAGCCTTTATGAATCTCAAATAGACATATAAAAGGGTATCATGACTATGTAGTGGAAATGCTATTATATTAGAGTGTTTTAACTATGAAAGTTAATGAATGTAAGGTATTCCTGTTCATTGATGAAACTGTACAGCAATGGTGTTTATATTGAGACTGTGAGCACCTTGAAGGCAGGTATTATCCTTCTTCCATTTGGATAATACCAGATGCTCCCAAAATATTTGCAAGGTAAATAAACAAATTAATAGCATGATTACTAAATGAGTGCTCTTCTTCACCATGACCCAACCACAAACTCGTGGATTCAGCCAATCGATATAGGTGCTGAGTTAGACCAAAAACCATTTATGCCAATAGGGACAAGGAAGTGGGGGGATACCCATGGTTATCTCTTGGCGTGTATGGCTTCGTCTTAATAAACTCTGGGAACTGACCTTTTTTCCTTCTCCGATTCTATTTTTTTTCTCTCTCAACACCTACATTTCCTACCATCTTGGAAATGTCCTCCACGTTAAAAAATTATACCTATGGAGAAAAAAAGTCATTTGAGGCCTACTTTATAGAATATATAGAAGTCAATTCTAGCTGAAAAAAAAAAAAAACATTTCAAACTCTTTGGAGCAGGGAAAGACTTGTAAAAACTAGACCCCTCACAGCAAAAGTATGACTCATAAATAGAAATTCATTAAGTGTTCACATTTCTATTCATCAGAAGACACCACTCTCCAGCTCCAACTTAATTAAGAAGTTAAGCGTGTGTAGGTGTGTGTGACATTTGGGTAGCACCAGCCTGAGAGTGAGGTGTTTGACCAAAGGTTATTGCCACACCCAGCATGGCAGTAACTCAGGCAGAAATACACCTGGCAAGAGCTTGATTTTCCCATGAGGACTTTATCTAGATGATTTAGGAACTGGGGGATGGCATGTAGGTGAAATCATGAAAAGAATTTAATACATATGACCAAACAGTTGTCATGGATACCTTGACAACATCATCTCTCTAGATCTTGTGCCTTGGACAGGGTCTAGCACAAAACTGGCCCCTAATATATGAAGGGACAAAAGATAGTAGCATCCTCACTCAGATAGGAAAGCTATTACTTACCCCATTTTCACTATGGCTTTCCTACTATTTCATGTTCATTAATTATGGCTGTCCTCTCCAATCTAGAGTGGTTATGACCATTACATCCAATAAACACTTGCAGTAAACAAAACAATCCCTATTATGGTGACAGCTAGCCTGCATTTTACAGTTTGGGAACTACTTCCAAATACAATGTGTCATCTGAATCTCACAACAACCAAGTGAGATCAGGTATTACGCCTCTTCTTTTATAGATGAGGAAACTGAAGTTCAGAGAGGTCATGTGACTTCTGCAAGGCCACACAGGTGGTGGGTGGCAAAACCAGGACTTGAAATACAAGGTAAAGAAAACTGAGTGGGAAGGATTCGTTTACCATTCAATGTACCTAAAGGAATAAGGTAAAATGAAAATAGCAACCTTCTTACAGCAATATATTCTGATTTACTCTTGGCTTTTTCATAGTGCATGTTCTGTCTTATATTGTGAGGTAGAAGACACATAAGAGCCTCAGGACAATACCCCTCTCTTGGGTACTTGTTGAGACCCCACCTTGCATGCACCTCTCACTTCTGTGTTGGTGAAATAATTAACCACAATAGTGACCTTAGCTGCTTCCCTCTGTAGAATACCACTTATAGGTCACCACCAGATGCAGTGGTTTGCTTGCATTCTCCATTTAGCCTCACAGCAATGCTATGAGGTAAGTACTATTTTTTTAAAGACTTATTTATTTATGCATACAAGAATTAGGGTACAGGTGAAAGTGGAGGGGGTGAGAGGATTCACCAGAGACAGAATGGGGAACAGAACAGGCAGACTGACTGAAATACACTGCTGAGGGGAGGAGCAGGCAAGTCAGGAGAGGTCTGCTGTGCCTTGTGGGTAGCTCCCTGGCTGGGGATCAAACTCGTGCTGCAGTGGCTGCAGAGAGCTTCATAGGTTGCGTCTTAACCCTTGCGCCACTAGGGAGGCCCAGTAAGTGCTATTTTTTGTCCTTATTTGACAAATGAAGGAACTGAGGGACAAAGAGATGAAGTAATATGTCCAGCTCACATGGCTGTTAAGTGGCAGGCTGAAGACCAAGCCACCTGACTCCAGACTCTCATTCAGCAGTACCCCTTGGTTGGTGCCTCTTGGATTTACTGGCCTGATCCTCCTCTGCCCCTCAAGTGCTGACTTTCCACCACCTTTCAGCTCGATGAGCTCAGAACTCTAGGTGCTAACATTCTTTCTGCCAGCCTTGATCCCAAGAGTCTCAAAACAGACAAGGTAAATCCCCAGAAAGCATATAACACAGTGGATGCTGCAGCGTGTCTCTCAGCTCTCTCCTTCAGAATGAAGGTCTCATTCCCCCAGCTGCCAGAAGGGTTAGCTGCTGAGAGCTCACAGCTGAGGCACTCTTTGGGAACTATCTCTGCCGGTCTGCTGCCTAAAGGTATAGTCTATGTCAAAAATGTGACCCAGGGCCTCTTTGGTGACACAAGAGGTTAAGACAGAGCTCTATGAAGCAGCAATATGAAGCTATCCACAGCCACTGCAGCACAAGTTTGATCCCTGGTCAGGGAGCTAACCCACATGGCGGAGCAGACCTCTCCTGTCTGGCCTGCTGCTCCCCTCAGCAGTGTATTTCAGTGGATCTGCCTGTTTTGCTTCCCCTTCTGTCTCTGGTGCATCCTCTTATCCCCACCCCCTGCATCTCTGGCATGCACCCCAGCTCTTGTATGCATAAATAAATCTTTAAAAAAAATGTGATCCGCCCACCCCCACTTCCTGGGGGCACTCACATCCAGTCATAGGTGGATGCAGGATACAAATACCCAACCTTCTAGCCTCAGTTGGGAGCCCATTTTAAGGGCTCATTACAGCCCCATAACTCCCCAGGGGAATGGGTGAGACTTCTGCTGGGACAGTTTTCAGTTCAACTTCTCCCTTTGCCTACTCTGCTTCCTTCACTTACTAATAGGTGTTGGTACCAACAGCACTTCCCAAAATGTCCTGAGTGCACACTGCAGTCTCGGTCTCAAATTCCCAGGAATTCCACTAAAGACAAAAGTTAACCAAACCTCTCTGCTCATGGACTTATCATTTGGCTGACAGTGAGGGGGCATGCAGACTGTGGTCTCAGATCTGTCCAGAGAGTTCAGTTTTCCAAATCACCTGGTCTTTGGTACTGCCACTTATAACAGTGACACTCTTTAACTCTTTCAGTTCTACGGGCCTCCCTGGCAGTGCAGGGAGTTAAGACGCAACCTGTGAAGCTGTCCACAGCCTCTGCAGCATGAGCTCAATCCCCGGCCAGGGAGCTACCCACATGGTGCCGCAGACCTCTTCTGACTCGCCCACTGCTCCCCTCAGCAGTGTATTTCAGTTAATCCGTCTGTTCTGTTCCCCGCTCTGTCTCTGGTGAATCCTCTCACCGCCCCCCCCCCCTCCTCTGGCCCCAGTTCTTATATGTATAAATAAATCTTTAAAAACAAAAAACAGTTCTCCTACAGTTCTCTAGAATTTTCTGGTGTTCATCACTGTGTTTATAGGATCCATCTATACCTTCAGTCAACAACAGAGCTGTGTTCTTCTTGCAACACTTGTACTTCCCCTGACAATGCCTTAGAATGTCCCAACTGGGGGCCCAAATCCTGCTGATCATGCTCTTGAGGTAGGCCATACCTTTGGGCAAGAGACCTGGTCAAAATTTATGTATGTAAAACATAAGATATACAGACATAGGCAGAAGTACAAGCATCATTCAGTCTTGAAGATGGTGTACATGCCTCCAAGTAAGCCCAGGAGTTCTTGACTAGCATTCTATTTTTTCTCATAGCTCAGACCCTCATTTCTTGCATGCCAAGATGCTGTAATAACTTCTGACAGGCCTCTTTATCTTCTGCCTCTTTGACTCGACTCTGTTGTGTTCTCTGCGGGCAGATTCATCTTCCTTAAATGGAGCTCTCATCATATCTCCTCCCCACTTAAAAACTTTCTTGCTTCCATATGCCTACCAAAAGAAGAAAATGTGTCTCAACCTTGCATTCCAAACCCCACCCAAGATGACCGAGATCAACGTGGGCTACTGGGACAACCAGACCTTCGTGGCACTGCTCATTCTCTTTTCTTCACTTAACAGGGCTGCAAACAGTTTGAACTGTATTTCTTTACTGCCTTCACCTTAGTTTCCCTCACTTTATAGTCATTTGTGGTCTTGGTTTCTCTTCCCTCCTACATGACGAGTGATTCTGGAGAAGATTCACTGCCAATCTCTGTGCTAGAACCGTGTCAGACCACAGTGGGCTCTCATTTATCATTTCCCAGGGGTCATAAATTTCTTTTCTTTCCCTCCTCCCTGCCTTCCCATATGGATGTTATATAATTATTTAGTTATAATAAAAAAAACCCTCAACACACAGAATATTTAGACACTACCCTGAAACAGCTTGAGAGAAGGATGATTTAAAACCTACAATAGAGTAGAGAGAAAATGAGGTCACTGCTATAAGGCAGCAACAAAAAAACCCCACAATTTTGCAGTGATGACATTCAAACAGTGGAGTAAACTCAGGGTCGAGAGGGATCCTATAAAAATACAGCATAGGCTACTTAGAAATCAAAGATAAACAGGTGGTAAATGTATAAGCCAATGTCCAGAGACAAAGAGTAAATATTTTACTGAAAGATTCAAACTTGGTGCATTACCTTTGGCCCTTTCCTAGGCAGTTGGACCACAGGTCAGTCCTCCTGGCTTGTGGGGTTCCGCTCTGGGGGTTCAGACCACCCCTGTCCTCCAGCCCAGAGTTCCCGCTCCACAGTGATATTATTGCATCACAGCTCAGGCTGCAACTATAACTGTCTCATATTCAAACAAGTTTCCTGCTTATTTCCTTGGAGTCCTGTTCCCCTGACAAATGTCTAGAAGCTTCTTGGTAGGAAGTAAAGCTCAGTTCAGCTTCAGAGTTAATGAAGAAAAAAGGGTGGGGGTGAGATTCAAATAGTTTCTTAATGAACACAGCAGTAACTCTGCATTGCTCTTGCTCTTGCAGACCTCTTCCTCCTCCATATGTTGGCCTCTCTGCTCTGGGTCACAGTGACTTCTGTCCAGATGGGCAGCCCTGCTTCAGGCAGGCTGTCAAGTTCTAGACTTGGCCCTGGTCATGAGAAAGAAGAGGCTTTCTATCCTTTATTTTCTCAAGCAAATTGATGTCAAAACTGAGCTAGGCTCAGTGCTTAAAAATCAAACCATCCAAGACCGGTAAGTTATTGGCAAATGTTCTAGAATATATTCAAAGTCACCGAGGAAGGTCTTCCCTGGTGGTGCAAGGAGTTAAGACGTAACCAATGAAGCTATCCATAGCCTCTGCAGCATGAGTTCGATCCCCAGCCAGGGAGCTACCCACATTTCACAGCAGACTCTTCTGACTCACCCACTGCTCCCTTCAGCAGTATATTTCAGTCAATCTGCCTGTTATGCTCCCCACTCTGTCTCTGGTGAATCCTTTCACTCTCCACACCTCTGGCCTGTACCCCAGTTCTTGTATGCATACATAAATAAATCTTTTTTTTTTTTAAAAAGTCAACGAGGGAAAGCAGTGTGGTATTTGTAAGGAGGTTTTTCACACTGCAGAAATGTCTGATAAATATTTGTCCATCACATCACTTATTTCTTGATTGCAGAAGTGCCTTTAGACAGAGCTGAGGGCCTCTGTCAAGGACCCTAAATATACATATACATACATTAAAATACACGTGGGTACCCTGTCACTTGAAGTCTGGTCACAACAACCTTTAATTCTAAACATCTGTTCTTATGACCAACACTGCTCACATTCCCAGGGTACCTCTTCATACCTCACATCCTTGAAATAAAAGATACTGCAGCCAAGTACTGAAAAGATGTGTGAACACCACCACTGACTACAGACATCACCATGACTATGGGGTGCAGAGGATGGGGCTGCAGATGTGCTGACAGAAGAGAAAAAACAAGTTAATTACCTGGCTAAGTTCTTCCTCTCATATAACAAAGATATAATAAATTCTTGCAAGATGAAGAATTATGTCCCAATAGTGCCACAAGCCCATTTTCTTCTTTCTCTTCACATTGCAGTTCAGGGCTCTGGGGGTGCTGCTAGTTGCACATAATATGTGCAATGGTTGCACACACACATTTGGCTAGCATTTTGCAATATTACATAACTCATTTTCTCATATGTTTGTGTATTTAAATAGTTCTAAATGTAACATATCTAATGTGTAAAACCAGTTCTTGACATTGGCAACTAAAAGGACTTTGCTAGAATTGCAAGTAGTTTCATTTGGCCTAAAAATAGGCCATAAGGTATAATCAAATGTTTAAAAGAAAAATCTTGTGTTCTATTTAAATTATTTATTGTAAATTTTGATATTTACTAATCTGTATTTTGCATTTCTGTTATAATGGATAATTTTTAAATGTTTGGAGGGAAAATAACTTTTTTGAAAACATATCTAAAATAATTCAATTTTTATCTTCCTACATTAATGTTACTTTACATATTGATTAAAATATATTTGAACTTTGTATATTTTAGTGTAATTACATTTATTTTTAATCTGTTAGATTATTGCTATCAGTGGAACACAGATTATGTGAAAATCTTGATTATAAGAATATAATTACAATTTTACTGAAATGAAGGCAAGGAAATGAATTTTTTAAATAAATATATACTAATTTATGAATTTATGTATTTATTCCTATTACTCATCCAAACATTGCTAGTCCAACATTCCGGACAGGCTTTCAAATGACCAGATCCCCTTCCCTTTGATAGTTTGTTCATATTTAACCATTAAAAAAAAAAGCTCCATAATTTTTTTCCATTTTTGGTGGTGAAACTATATCAAGGTGGAAGACGGAACATATTTTTTAACAGTCTGTTACCTTGATTTTTTTTTTAAACACTCTGTTACCAGTTATGCTGGGAAGTTTTATCTAGAAGTATGATATAGGATCCCAGGCCCAATAAGTGATAACAGCTCCCTCACAACTTCCTAACTACTCGCTAACACTTCAGTGTTTCTAACTTTTATTGAGCACCTGCACAGGGACAGGCACCCTACTCTATGCTTTTGTGTTGTTGTTTTTTTTTCCCAGTCCTCCCCACAACCCTTTAAAATGGACACATTCCTAGGTTAGATGGGAAGGTCAAGAGGCATAGAGGGAAGTCACTCATCCACAGTCACAGTGTGGTAACCAGGTGAGTAGTCCTTTATGCTGGCTGCTGGGACTCCTGATCCCTCAGCACCCAGGCCTGTTTTCTTCCTGTCCCCTTTATCTATGGCAGACACCAACAGACCATATCTGTTCCCTGTTCACTCCCTAGGGAATCTTCGCACCACACTGCTATTGTGTCACTTGTTATGTACATCTTTACAAATATCTGGATCAATACATCAATTTTGGATTTCAAGTTCATTCGATAATCCAAATACATTATTATGTCTTGTGAAAAGTAGACATTTGCTAAATTACAACTGTAGCACAATTATAGCAGCTGTAAAACCTTAGAAACAAGTTAAATGCCAAATACATTTAATTGCATTAATAACTGAGTTAGTAGAAACACTGGTATAAGCATTCAGTGGAATATTATGCAGGCCATGAAAATAATGATGATGAAGGCACACACACATTTGGCTAGCACAATGGGAAATAAGTATGACAGATACAAAATTAAAGGAAAATGGTAGCATATAAAATTAAACATATAACATGTCAGAATTATGTAAAAATTAGCATGAAGCAGACATATTCTTGGGGAGGGGAAAGAGAAAATACAACTAAATACTAATAATAATTTTGCTTAGCAGAGTAAGAATGAATGTATCAGAGTGATTTATTTCCATTTTATATTTTTAAAAAATGACTTGTAATTATATGCATTTTATACTGAAACAAATTTTTTCAAATGCATTTTTCTGAAAGTAATAATGATAAAATTTGGTTCAATTTTGTATTAGTTGTGAACAGGTATACCAGCTAATCATTTGCATGCCATGCCTTACTCTCTGGCTGTGTGCCTTCTTTGAGATAAAAGTTACCCTGACTGAGGAACCTCTCCCTAAGTCTGCTTGCTGTTGGCAAGGTACATTTTAGAGATCAAGCTCTTTAGGCTTTGTCTTATAAACTAGGAGAACAGAGATGAAAAAGAGTCAAGCATTTGAGGCTTTAACACAAACTCTACAAACAGAAAAGTTCTATCACTTTCTAAAAGAAATGCTGTCCATCAAATGCTCCCCAGAGACATGGAGCCACAGCACTTGGTCAGTAAGCCTGAGATGAAAGCAGTATATGATCAGAATGCCCTTTTTTCCTCAGTGACCGGCGCCTCTGGGGACGTTATATCTCCCAAGCCTGTGAGAGAACACTGGTATTCTCAGAGGAATGTGCCAAATTAGATCAAACCTTGAAGACCGTAAGAACATCTGTGAATAGTTAGAAGCACGGAAGAAGCTGGGATGAAGCCCTCTTTTAAAAGACTCTCCACTATATCAGTAACAAGAGAGACTTACCCAATGGTAAATGTCAAGAACAGGAAAGACTTACACAATGGAAAACAAAACGAACGACTCTTTTTGTTCTCATCTCCCTGTCTCCCTCCCTTCCTGCTGAGAACCCCGTGTGCCAGCCACTGTGCTAAACACCAAGGGCACGAAGTCAAATGAGACATGGCCTCCACTCTTGAGAAACTTGAATTCTATAAATTCCCTCTGAAAAGACAGTCCTCGGTCCAAAAACTTGTGGGAAATGCAGACTCTCGGGCCCCACCCTACATCTACTGGCTATTAAACTGAACTTTAACAGTTTCCCTGTGATTCTGAGGCAGAGTGAAGGTTAAGAATCACCGGCCAATAGGACTCTATGAGGACAAGCCCAATTTCTTATGAGTGCAGTTATAATGAGGTTAAGGGTTGACATTATTATTTAGCTTTCAGGAATCTTAGCGCATTTAACAAGTATTGCCTGGAAGTGTATGTGACTGTCGTAGGATCTCAGACTCAGTCACGTGGGCAGTCATTGCTGTGGAGTGGAAAGTCCCTTCTGGGAGGCTTTGTGAAGGGCACAGACAGGGACAGGGAGTGGGAGAAAGAGGAAGTGAATATGAGATTCTGGGGAGACACTGTCAGGAGACCAGGGGGTGAGGGTTGAGCACATCCACATGACCACGGCTATCCCAGGCCTAGCAAAGGGATGTCTTCCTCATGGCTGCATCTGGTTGGGACAAACCTTCCCCTCAGGCTCAGAAAACAAAATGGCTCTGGAGCTTCGTCTTCTGAAGCTGCGGCCATCTGTAAAGTCACACGGCAGACAGCCTCGAGGGCACTGGAATGTGCCAGCAGTGCAAGGAGCAGAGATTCCAGTAGTCTCTTCCTTTCCCCTCTAGGCTGCTGAAATAAGGAGTTTTTTTTAGGGGTTGCAGAGAGGTGTGTGCGTATGTGTGTGTGTGTGTTTAGAAAGGGAAGTTTTATTTTTGCTCAGGTTGATCTTCCCCCTGCCTAAATAAAATAAATTAAATTTGAGACAACACCCATCTTTCAGCAAGTATATTTCAGGAATAAATAGGATTTTGGAGTTCTGATCCAGCTATATACTTCCTGAGTATAGCTCCAAGCATCAAGAAGTGGTTGAAATGTCCAAACCAGGAATTAGAGGCTAAGACATTTAGTCTCACTGAGTCTCCAGGGTACCCAGATGCAGCCCTGAGCACATCCCCTCATCCTGTAGGTGTGATAGAGTACCTGGGGTTTTGCCTCTCATTTAGCCTTCTGATTTCTATTTCACCAAGTGGATACTCTTGGCATTAGAAGTTGTTAAGAGTGAGAGGCATAGATGAAGATATTTATAAGTCCTCCTTCTGTAAGAAATTACATTTAGCAACAACCTATTTTACATGTTATAATATACTTTATATTTTTTTGGCATGTGCCGAAAGAGTTCAAGTACATTATTCTAGAGGGGAGCTTAAAAAGTGAGTTTCTTTTTCCTACAATCTATGAAAAAACAATTTATAAGGAGCCAACTCCTTGTCTCTAAGAATTGTACTCTCCAAACTATACACAGACCATCAAGAAATCAGTCAAAAGAACAAAGTCCAAGACAAAAATTCCTAAGAAAATTGAACAAGTTGGCATGGTAGAGAAAATATGGTGTAGAAGGATAAAAATCCCCTGGAAATTGTGTTGACATATAATTGCAGTATACATAGCACCACTATAAAAACACACTACATTGCTCTCTGGAGGAATATGGCTATGATTCAAACTACACTACACTCTTGAACTCAAATGATGGGAAGTCAAAACTCAACAAGACCCATGTTTCCCATTATGAAGGCAGATAAATAATACTACTTGCTGAAAATTTTTGTGGATTAAATTCATATTAATTCATCTTGAGTCCCATAATATCTTCTCTAGGATATGTGATGTATGATGCAGAACATTTGATCGTTCTGCACCAGAGATTGTAGATTCATGCTCTGCTGAATGTTCTGGGAAACTAACAAAAAGAGCCCAGCCTAACTATCAGAGAGAGATTGAGCAACACATGAGTCCTGAATTTGGGTCTTGAAGTCTGGCACTCACACTATGCTTATTTTGATGAGAAATCAAGTTCTTCACAGGAAAATGACTTTCATTTATATTTACACATTTTGGATGGCTTATGTATTAGTCTGCTCAAGCTGCTATAACAAAATACCACAGAAGGAGTGGCTTAAACAACAGATATGTATTTCTCAGTTCTGGAAGCTGGAAATAAAACATCAAGATGCCAGCAGATTCAGTTCCTGATGAGCTCACTTCCCAGCTTGCGGGTCACCATTTTTTCATGGTGTCCTTAGATGTAGAGAGAGAGAGAGAGCACTTCTTTCTCTGCCTCTTCTTTAAGGCTATGAGTCCCATCATTGAGGTCTCACCCTTGTCTCCTCCTCTAATCCTAATCACCTTCAAAGGCCCCCACCTCCAATTCCATCACATGGGAAATCAGGGCTCCAACATCTGAACCTTGAGGCAGGAAACAAACATTCATTCACTAACAACTTACCAATGGAAAAATATAACGTAAACTAACACTGGAGTAGAAGTTATTGGAGTTTTCTATAAGAGCTGACCCTTGAAAACATATAATATGAACTAACACTGGCATAGAAGTTATTGGAGTTCTCTACAAGAGCTGACCCTTGAAAAACTTCACTCCTGCAAGTGTTGAAAATCTGTGTATCTTTTGATTCTCCTCAAACTTAACTACTAATACCTGCTGTTAACTGGGAGCCTTACCAATAACATAAGCAGTTGATCAGCACACACTTAATATGTTATATGTAGTGAATACTGTACTCTTACAGTACAGTAAGCTAGAAAAAGTAAAATGCTATTAAAATCATAAAACAGACAAAATACACTTACACTACTGAACTGTATTTACCAGTGCCAAAAGTTTACATTTTCTATTTATAAGAAAATCAGCATCTAGTTGTTCCTGGGCAGTTCAAACCTGTGTGATGCAAGGGTCAGCTGCGTTCATTCATTCACTTATAAACACTCAAAGACAGAATGTTAGTCATATTATATTGGACACAAATCACCTAAAGTCACCCTTCTTAAAATCGTGGCTCCCTGCTGTCTTTAAATTAACATCAAACCCCTTAATTTGGTTTACAGTCACAACCAAAATTTACATCTCTTACCTTTCCAACCCATCACTCAAGACATTATTCATTTCCTCTCACTTCATTTAATATACTTTCTCCCCTTCATAGAGAGTGCAACACTGTCTCTGGCTTGTCGTGTTGTTCCCTTTCCATGGTACCCCCTCCAAACATCACAGTGATCCACTCTCTCCTACTCAATCACCCAGAGCAGGCATGGGGGCTCATGCAGAGACAGTGCCTGTCTTTGTGGTGAGGTCCATGAAGTGTTGTGTGGAGAAGCTTAACAGGTAGGATTCCTACAGTAAAGGCCAGTGGGGACACCAATGAGTTAGAAGCAAAGTCTTGGAGGCACAAAACCCTGACACTTGTGCCAAGAATAGCCATTCGTATTTTGCAGCATTATGGGTAGCTAAACATTGGTTTTCACACAAAGAGGAATTGAATCCAAATATTTTAAAGGCCTTTTCATCTAAGGTAACTCTGAGGGCATGTGAAGAAAGCAAGAATAGAGTCTAGGCTTCCTGTCTTTCACTCCAGTATGTGCTCAGAAAGTTTATTTGCTTTCTTTCCTATGTTCACAGAGGAGTATCACACACATCTCCCTCAAGCTTCCCCAGAATAATTTTCAAATGTGTAGTAAAAGTCCACGTACTCATGTAACTGCTGAGCCGTGTGTGTGTGCTTATGTGCACAAGTGCGTGGATATATATTTACATATGTGTGTCTGCACATGGGCATGGGTATGCACACATGCATTTGGTGTGTGTTGTGCACATGCATGCATTAGGACAGACTGAGTTGGGAGGGGCACCTGTGGGACACAATAAATGAGTGTGTTCCCACTCACTGACACTCTGCAGTTCCACTTAGGAGCGCCTTACTGATGACAGCCTAAGCCAGGATTCCCTTTCACCCACTGCAGACAGAGGGTAAAAATATCTCTAGCGGGCATCTTTCCTAAAAGAGAGAGGCAGTTCACTTTCAAGGGAAATACTGCCTATTTAAATAAAAATAAGTCCCCTGGAGGAGGAGGTTTAAACGCAACTGAGCTTCATTTCCCAGGGTATTGGGAAGGAAAAGATTGCCAAGTTGCCTTTGGGAAACCTAGGGGGAAATGTTGACATCTCGCATCCCTCTCGAGGGGAGGGTGGTTGACTGAGGGAAGGTGAAGCTCGCCGCTGGCCAAGTTGCCAATTCCTCCTGGGAGGCCTGGGGCCAGCCCGGCAGCTGACCTCCCAGGCCCAGTACTAGCTCTGCATTCTCTCGCCTCGCAGCCCCTCACGTACACCGGCCCCTGCTTCCTGCCACAGCCACTCAGGCACCTTGTCCACTCCTCAGCCAGCCTTATTTTCAAGCCACCCAAAAATAACAACATTTGATACCAGGCCTCTGAAGGTTTTGGCTAGGGTCATGTTTCCAAATTCTTGACTCAAGTATTGTAAATGAGAGCTCCTTTTTTTTTTTTTTTTCCCCCAGTCAGGCTATTTTTTCCCCTCTTTTTTTTTTTTTCTTGAGATGTTGGGAGAACCCCGACCAAGGAATCGGTGCTTAATGGGTCACAGGGTATAAATAGTAGTGTTGAGCCTGTAACACAAGGCTCTTTGTACTATCATGCAACTGAACTTTAAAAAAAAAAAAAGGAAAGGAAAAAAAAGCTTCCAAACAGACCAGTTGACACACCAGCATGGGGCTCCATGGGGGAGTGTGCATTGCTGAGCGCAAGCTCCACTATATTTGTCCACTCCAACATTCCACTACTCGCATCTATTTACAGACTTGTCATGTACACAGGATACCCTATTCATTAAGCATGTACTAAAAAAAACCATTCCATATATATTTTTGTGCTGCTAATAGCTCACAGACATACATTAAGCAAAAAGGTCAATGGCATCTCACCCCTCGCTCTATTAAATGTCCTTTTTCTTGTACATGTGCGGCAAACAAGTGCTTCTCATCCATAAAATGGGGACAAAAATGAGCAAGTTCATCATAAGTTAGCTCTAAGGGACATTTGGTGCTGCTTTGAGAACTGAGATAAAATCTGTGGGCTTCATTGCTTTGAGGCACTCTTTAAATATGAAATATTATCCTAATTAAACTAAATTTTCATCATGGGGTTCGTTCTTTGATGAAGTTAACCAGGATGATCCAGAATCTCTATTAATTTGCCACCAGTCATTGTGTCTGGAGACCTGCAGGGATCCTGAAATGGATGAATTTTGACAGGCCTGACAGTATATTTCTGGGTGATTATGGCAAGCTTTGGGTGGGTATTAAAAGGGATGCCAATTTTTATGTGACAGTGAAAGTCATAGGCTCCAACAGAAATACTCTTATACCAGTAGAAGGGATTGGGCTGAAGGGCATGTGACTTAGCAGCTGACAAGTGCAATAATTCTCAGAATTTTGTGGCTCAGAATGTGTGCTGGCTACTAAGAACTGGGATTTTAGAAATAGAAAGTTCAGATTACAAGCCTACTGGGCAGAAACTCGAACTCCTGGTGCTGGCCACATGCCCCAGGCACTCGGGGGTGGGCCAAAGTTCTGGCCATTCGGCGTCCCATGTTTAAATTCTGAGCCTGTAAGAAAAAGAAAAACTTTGGAAGTCTTCCCTTAACTTTTGGAAACTGCAAAATAAAAATCTCCTTTGGCAGAGAGTCACTTTCTTTTGTGGGCTCTCCTGCATGGCTTCCTGGGCAGGACTTACCTCTGAGCTGCCATGACCCTATATCCCCAGCTGCCTGCAAGTCCATCTTCTAGTGGGGGATTGGAGGGACCACCGGGATAACACTCTTTTTCAAGTTGTGGGATTAACTCGAACACTAGTAGGAGAGCAAAACAGTGGGGGTCAACTACAGTGTGCAGGTACCTCATAGATGCTACTTATTAGGTTTAGTATTTCAGTAACTGGTATTTGAGTTGGAGTGCCAGAGGAACAGGGTTATAGCCACATTTTGATGTCAAGGACACTGAGCACGCACGAGGGAGCAGACATAACACTAAACACGTTACATAGAAAATAACTTGTCTGAGATTACACTGCCAATGACATGGTGGAGGCTGACTCTGAACTCAGATTTTTTCATGTCAAAACCTAGGCTATTTCTGAGCTGCCAGAAACTTCCTTCCTTCACCTTCAGCCTCTTAGCTTCAGCTTGAGCAACGCACAAGGCTCAGGGATGTCTCTCAGGAGTGAAGTCAGAGAAGCTTCAGGGACGAAGGTCACAGTGTCATACAGACCTGAGAACTGGACTGGAAGACAGAGTTCCTGGCTTCTCTCCATGGTGAAAGTGCCCGGCAGCCCTGCTGGGTGTAAATCAGGAACATCTGAAAGGTCAATTCAAACTCAAGTCTCCTCTATTAGGAAAAGGTTTCCACACACTGGCGTTTCTGGCCTTCTCTTCACATGCACCGCCTGCTGTTGGCAGGAAGCAGGATTGCTTTATTTCATGCATGGAAAATGCAATGTGTGGAGCATGGCGGGGTCCTGGTGCTAGCAAGCCTGCCAGGTGAGACTGGAGCTTTCTCTGTATGCTATAAATTGGTGAAATAGAAGATCTGCATTTCTTGACATGTATATACACCCATGCGCTAGTACTAAAAGTGACCTACTTGATAAAGACAAAAGTGAGCCCATTTTCTTTTGCTCTATTTTGTCCTCCAATTGAAGAATTATGATCTTGGCATCTTAATTTCCCAGGGGCCACACTGGTCAACGTCCTCAAGCTGCTGTGACTGCAATCATAGTGTCTCCTCTTTGTTGAGCTCTGAGACAGAAGCATCTGAATCAAGCCAACTCTGCTTCAGCTGAACAGTCCTAAGGAAGATAAAGCATTCTGAGTCTCTCACCAGCTGCAGTTCCACTTGAACACAGCATCCCTGGGTCAACATCCCAAATGATTATTTTGGATGCTTTCCTCGGATTTATTGCTTGCATTTTCAGTTCTGAAAACCTGTTTATCTCTGCCTTCCCCAGTTCACAGAGGTTTCTGAAGGCCCAAACAATGTCTTACTCCTTTTTGCCATGACCAATTTCAATCAAGTTGAATGAGGGAGACGGAGGAGGAATGAATGGGCAAGTGGTCTCACGCAACACAAATACATACATGGATCCTCAGGGTGAATGATTGAAAGACTCTTTTTCCACGGTCATCTCCTGAGCACCCAGAACTCCTGGGACACAGCTCTGCTCAAATCATGCCGGCACATGGGCAGCCTGGCTACTTCCTGTTTGACGCTTTTTTGCACCACCTTCTACCATCCATGCTTAATCCTGGGAGCTGAGGAGGAGCAAGTGGTTCTTATTTTTGTCCCAAGGTGTGTCCCGGCTTAACATCAAATCATTTTTATTCTCCTCTCTAGACATTTATCATCTTCTCCCGAGATGAGTTCTACCCTGGTTAGGTAAATGCCCTACATTGGAAGTTTGGACTCATCTTCCACATCCCCTTCTCAACCATGCCCTAAATCAATCAGTCTTCAACCTTATTAGCTCAATCTTTGAAATGTTTCATCTACTAGTTTCTTCTCCACTGCCATTCTGATTCCGTTACTCAGAACAGAAGTAATCGAATGGCCTATCAGCAGCCCTTCATTCTATTCTTTATCAATATCTTTGCCAGGGCTGGCATGAGCCCATGTCATCATGGACCACCCCGTGCCTCCCTCTGCAAGAGTTTCTGGGTACTCTGAAGTCCTACCTTGCCCTATTCAGTCAAACTTTATTTATTATTACCCCACCATCACCCCATCCCATCCCAAGTAATTTTCCTTCAGTTACAGGAATCACAGATTCTTGGTCCCAGCATATACCATGCCGATTTTTATGCTGCCTCATGTCATCCCCTGATTCCTTTTAGGCCATCTTCTCCAGGAAACCTTTCCTGTCCCTTCTGTTCCTGCTGGGCCCCTTCCCTTCTCTGAACTATGAGCCCAGAGTGTGAATCTGGCCACTCTGCACCGGCCTGAGTGCTGACTTAGCTTGTCCATAGTCTAGTGTGCATTCGCTTGAGGTTTCCAAATAGATTTGAATGTCTTTGAGAACAAGATCTGAATCTTACTTTTTTATGTTCCTCATAGCACTTGCTGGGGGTGGGGGGAACTTAACAGATATTGTGTAATACACTGATCTTTCCTGTGGAAAATTAGGAAAGTATTAATTAAGAAATATTGTACATGTTTTATTTGGGGAAATGTATGACTTGCAATGGGGATTTTGTTTGCAGTAGGAGCAGTTGCTGCTTCTTTCCTTCCTGCTTTCTCTTTCTCCCCATCTCTGTTTCCTTCATGTTCATCAAATGTCTCTTGCTGTGGGCCAACCCTTTTTCTGTAGCTGTAAGACTCTTAGGGCTTAAAGAAATTATAAGTCTAAGGCCTCCCCAGTGGCACAGCGGTTGAGCGCTGGATTGCGAAGCTGCCCGCAGCCTCTGCAGCGCTGGTTCCATCCCCGGCTGCTCCCCGGCCACCAGAGGAGGGTCCCACATGGCGCGCAGACCTCTCCTGCTGCCCGCTGCTCCCCTCAGCAGTGTACTTTGGTCCTTCTGCCTGTTCTGCTCCCTGCTCTGGCTCTGGTGAATTCTCTCACCCTCCGGTGCTTCTGGCTGTACCCAGTGCTTGTATAGAAATAAAAAATAAATAAATAAATAATAAATTTTTTATTTTGTAAATAAAAAATAAAAATCTAAAAAAAATTATAAGTCTAAATTTAGTGCCTAACATAGGATGCATAGAATAATTTTTCACAAATGCATTCATTCATGAAGCTTCTGAATCTATAAGTTCTAAAACCCGTAAAATCTCAGTCTTTAAGTCAAATACCTCCTGTTTATTCCTAATTCTTGCAAACCGGCCTTTACATGTTTTAGTCTCCTCATCACTTTATTCCATTGATGTTTTTTTCTCTTTCTCCTCTTTCTGTCACCTCTATTCCATCTAGTGTTCTCTTGAAAGTGATTTTTTTTAACACATGCTCTCATGCTATACAGTCCCATGATCATTAATTACAATTGTTGGACATTATCATATTTGCTATAGCAAGAGGCAATCCGCCAAGATTAATCAGTGCAAAATGTGCAATTTACAAAATGACCTCTGTATACCCTAAAAAAAGATTTTTACACATTAATAAGAGATGAGATTGTTGGTGCATTTGTAATTAGAATCTACAAAGGTGATTTTTACATATATATATATATGTATATATATATATACATATATATATATATATATGTATAAACACTTTGCCTTCCACATTGGACCCTCAGAGTCAGGATATGTGTGGCTGTTGATATTTCCCCCAAAGCTCTCTCTATTGACTTTAAACACCATCCTTCATCTTAATGGAACTGTCAATGGAAGTTAAATAACAACATCACATGTCAGGACGCTGCATGTCGTTGGATCACACCTCTACGTGTCACAACAGAGCTAAGGAAATTCTACGAGTGCCCCATAGAAAAACTTAGATAGAAAAAGAAAGAAGAAATATTCCATAGCATATCTAACTCCATGCATAAACAGAATGTAATTTAAAGCTAATAATTTATGTTTTCTTTGTGATAGCAATTCCACATTTTATTCAGCATAGCAATCACCAAAATTGATTCATAAAAGCAAAATTGCCTAATCAATGGACTAGAAATACAGTCACTGTGAATATAAATTCTTTCCTCTTCTAATGATCCCAAGCTAATCATTTCAGCTCTTCTGGCTCGTTTTCCTGATTAAACCAAGAGAATAAAGACAACAGGAACACGTGACTCCTACATTAGCAAACTAAGCATGAAGAATGAGAATAAACCAGAGGGTAAGCAAAGGGGTGTGGGGGGACTTGTATAATTCATTCCATGGCACAACATAATTAATATTCCCTGTACTGACAGGGCCCCCCAAAGTGTTACTCCTTAAATACTGAAAAGAGTGGCAAAAAGAAGATGAGATGGAAAGTTAGAAAATCTGGATTTAAATAGAGGCTTCACATAGGCTTATACTCCACACAAGATTTACTTGATTTTTCATTGCCTCAGTTTCCTGTTCTGTAAAAAGGTTTCTAACACATTTGTTTTACAGGCTGTTATGAGCATTAAATGACCCGAGAGAAGCATAAGGCTTTGTAAATCACAAAGCACTGTATTAATATTAAGTTGACAATTTTTTCCTGCACAACAGAATTATGTGCGTGTATGTGTAGCAGCACCCTTGTTTCAGCAGTTTTACCCGCAAATGTCTTTCCCCTTCACCCAGAGTGATATTTAAGCGATAGAAAAGCTGCTGATTTTTCCTCCTAAAGTCTTTCTAGCGTTCAGCATGGCATGCTAGTTCCTTCAGCACAACATTGGCACATGTCTGCTCAAACAGTGGAAGATCCCAGTGACTGGACTGGGCTGGGCTCACTAGCACACACTCCCTCCTCCCTTGTTGGAAGAGAATGCTACTCACTCTGAAGAATCTCATAATTTTTGGTGAGGTGCAATGTTCTCTATCCCCTGTCATCCTGTGCCACCTGCCTGCACCAGCAATTGCAATGACAGCATAGGAGAGAGCGAGGTGGCACAGTCAGAAGGAAGGGGAGAAGAGGCATTTTATAGCTTATCAAGCTGTAAGTCCTGCTATTTCAGTTGTTTTGCTTTGTTGTTGATTTTTTTTTAAGCACAAACAAATTACAGATGAGAATCTCAACAACAACTCCTTCACCTGGGCTGCCCCAACCTGTCTCCAAAGCACTTTCTTCCTTCATTCTTGGCTCTGTCAAGACATGCCAATCAGAGCAGCGTGAATCACTCCCCTCAGCTAGAGTAGCTCCCTGTGCAGCATGCCAAGTCCCACAGCTGTGAAGCTGGCCACTCTAAGTTCAGTCCTAGTGATGGCTTACTCACTGGCAGAGAGGCAAATAGATGGAGACAAGGAAGTCTGACGTGAGCTTCCCCCAGTCTACCAGCCACCATCCCGCCCCTCCATGCTGAACTGCCTCTGCCCTGACATCCAAAATGGAAGCACCCTCCCTCCTTCTAGATAGCTCTTCTCAGGATCAGAGCTGCTGTCTGTGACCACAGAGGTTGAGACTGCTAAGCCTAGTGGATACCTTTCTTACAGTCTACAGTGTTTACTATGCCCTGGATTTGGGCAAAGCAGCAGTCCTGCTTCACAGGCTACTGTGAAGGACTAAGGCTATTGCTCAGCATCCAGTCTACCCCCTATATAACCACTGTGTAGCAGCCACTTTGCTGGGATTGACCATAGCCCCAGGAAGGAGCCCCAGACAGATGCCAGCCAGGGTACTCTCAACCCCTTGCTTTAGAACTGGCTAGGGCATGGGCTGAACTAAGCCCTTAGAGCATTTTATTCCCTTGGCCACATGATGATGCCAGGACTGAACCAATCAGAGAGAAGCTTGGTGTTTTTCCTCTCTCTCTTCGGGGAGGGATACTCTTTTTTTATTATTATTATTTTTTATATTCCCCATACAATTGCAACCTCCTGATTTTGACCCCAATCCCTCCTTTCCCCACTTCCCCCAAAGTGTGTCTCTGGTTCATAGTTGTTTGTTGATTTTGATTTTTTTCTTTCTTTTAGTTATTCTTTTTCCTGGTCCCTTATTTAGGTTTTTCTAGATTCCTGCTATGAGTGAGACCATCCGGTATTTTTCTTTTTCTTTCTGGCTTATTTTGCTGAGCATGATCCAGGAAGGGATACTCTTCTCTCTTCTTTTTGATATGAATGAGGTGGTAATGTGTCAGTCATGAGGGAAACCTGCTGAATATAACATCAACCAGGGATGGCAGAAAACTAGGGAAAGATGAGGCTCAAACATTAAGTGAGTTTGAGTCAGAGCTGAAGCCTGTCTTTGAATATTTCAACTGCCTTTGAATGTAATATCAACTCTTCCATAAAATAAAATTCCCTTTATAATTTAACCTGTTTGAAATTTTAAAAATGGGCAGAAGAACTAAATAGATACTTCTCCAGAAAAGCTATACAGATGGCCAAGAGGCACATGAAAAAAGTTCATCATCAATTATCATCAAAGAAATGCAAGTTAAAACCACAATGAGATACTACCTCATTCAAGTGAGAATGACCCATATCCAAAACAACAACAAACAAAACAACAGCAACAAATGCTGGTGAGGGTGTTGGTGGGAATGCAGACTGGTCCAGCTCCTATAGAAAACAGTTTGGAGGTTTCTCAAAATATTAAAAATAGACATACCATACGATCCAGCAATTCCACTCCTAGGTATCTACCTGAAGAATACAAAAACACTAATTTGAAGGGATAAATGCACTCCTGTGTTCATTCCAACCCTATTTATAATAGCCAAGCTATGGAAACAGCCTAAATGTCCAAGGACAGAGCAATGGATTAAGAAGTTGCGCAGGGCCTCCCAGGTGGCGCAGCGGTTGAGCGCTGGGTTGCAAAGCTGCCCACAGCCTCTACAGTGCTGGTTCCATCCCCGGCCGCTGGGCAAGGTTCCCACATGGCTCACAGACCTCTCCTGCCATACCCGCTGCTCCCCTCAGCAGTGTATTTTGTCATTCTGCCTGTTCTGCTCTCCGCTCTGGGTCTGGTGAATTCTCTTATCCTCCTGCGCTTCTGACTATACCCAGTGCTTGTATAAATAAATAAATAAATCTTTAAAAAAAAAGAAGTTGCTGCATATATTCACAATGGAATACAAGTCAACTATTAAAAAAGGTGAACTCTTGTTTTTTGGGACAACATGGATGGAACTGGAGGAAATTATACTAAGAAGAAGAAAACTATATCAGATAGATTCACCCATATGTGAAATATTGAGAAACAAAACAAAGGGATAGAAAAAAATAGAAATCATGACTGCATAATTGAGGCAACTGGAGGGTTAGAGATGATGGGGTGGGACCAAAGATAGCAGGGGCCCAGTATTCTAGAGTTAAGGACTATGGGTGGCTTGGTGGTCGGTGGTGGGCTTGGTGTGGCAGCAAACATCTGAGGAAGTGTGAACCTACTCTCCTCTAAATCACATACAGTGTTGTAAACCAACATCATCTCATTAAAAAAAATTTACCTGTTTGAATAAAATTTTGTGTGACTTTGCATGTGAAAGCATACCTGATAGAATCATCATAGTGCAGGGAAGCCAAGGGAGGAGGAAGAGGAGAAAACTCAAAAAGGAACTGTGATGGTTCGTTTTATGTATTAATATGGCTAGGCAATAGTACCCAGTTGTTTGGTGAAACACCAGTCTATATGTTACTCTAAAGCTACTTTTTATATGAAATGAACATTTAATGAAGATGCGAAGATTTACCTCTGAAGATATGTAATTATGACTGACAAATTAATAAAATTTGAGAAAAAATACATTAAAATTTAAATCAGTAGACTTTGAGTAAAGCTGATTGCCCACTATAATGTGCGTGAGCGTCATCTAATCAGTTGAAACTCTTTAAGAGCTAAGACTGGAGTTTCCAGAAGAAGAAGGAATTCTCCTCAAGACCCTAACATAGATTCCTACTTGAATTTCCAGTCTTCAGATTTTGCTGGCACTGTAATATCAACTCTTCCATGAAATTCCAGGCCACTGGCCTGCTCTAAGACCTAGAAATTTTCAGCCACCATTGCATGAGTCAATTTTTAAAACTCTCTCTCTCTCTCTCTCTCTCTCTCTCTCTCTCTCTCTCTCTCTCTCTCTCTGTATGTATGTATGTATGCATGCATGTATGTATAGTCTAGGGTAAAAAATTACAGGTGCTTTGGTGGTGGGTGTGGCTATGTATATATATATATATCAAATAAGTTACATATTATCCTATGTAATATTAGTACCTTGTCCATTTGAGTGGGACAAGCACTGGTTTAACTGATTTGGTGGCAAAGTCTGATTTGGGAGATGATGGACTCTGAGAGTCTCAGGCACAGTCTAGTAAGTGATGGGCACCATTAAGCTTGAAAGTGGTAGCAGAGTCTCAACCAGCAAGTACAACATGATGACAAGGAATTGGGGGGTAGAAAAGCATCCCCTAAGAGATGTTTGGAGGCAGACCAGGCAAGCAATAGAGTCCTTATGATTGCACTGTAATGTAAGGTAGATTTCAGCCGTAGAGGACACCAAGGATGGGGCACAGGACAATCAGTAGAATTCAAGGCTAGGACCAAGACAAAGTCCAACATTATGGACTTGGTCAACACTGGCCAAGAAGGGAGGAAGTAGTTAGCTATGACCTAGGGGGCATGGAGTCATCTAGAAACTTTCCCTAAGTGTAATGGCCTAGATCATGGCAGTTAAGGAGACTCAGGGAATCACATGCAAATTCAGTGGTGCAAAGTGATCCTAGAAGTGGGAGAGGCATTCAGAAGTTCTTCAAGAAGCCTGGGCTGGTTTGAGGGTTGGGGTAGATGCAATCCTTCATGGTAGGACCCAGTTGATCAGGGCAGAGGAATTTCAGCCCCCCCCCCACTTTCTCTCTATCTCCCAATTGTGCAAAACAAAGCAGTCAGACAGGAGCACTTGTATTAACAATCCATGTGAAATCTTAGCACACATAGAAATAAGACACTTATTTTTATAGGGCCCCTTTATAAGACCTTACATATTTTGTGGCGAAGGTACTTCCAGTCTCTTGTCAGATCTGCCCAAAAGGAATCAGTCTGCTTAAGTTTCTATATTCAGACTTCTTTGTCTCTTGTGATTTTCCAAATGGGAACTAGAGAAAAGGACACCTTGCCCCCAGGTTCCCCCTGTCTTGCCAGGAAGTTGTCTGCATTAACTCCTGGTGCTTTTGACATCCTGCCCCCCACTGCATACCCCATGGCAAAACCAAGCACAGCATTTCTGCAAGCGGTGTAGAAAAGTGGTCCAGTGACTAGTAACTGCACCAATGCCCTGAGAACCAACTCCCAGAAAAGTTGTCTTTAGAAAGAGCTTGGGAATTGGGAGAACAGCCTTGAATAAAAATTTAATAGATAGTCAGAGAAAAGTTAATCAGTGGACTTGCCTAAAAATTGGTCTATGTCTTCATATTTTTATAAATTATATGTAAGGCAAAATAAGTCCCAAACTTTATGATTAAAATAAAACCATGGGTAGAGATATCCCAGAGGAAAGTCAGCATTTTTATGTTACTTTAAAGCTTACAGGGCATTTTCACACTCACAATTCTATACTGTAAGCATTAGCACTCCCTCCATACCCGTGTGTGCGTTGTATATACATTTAACTAATTTAGAATAAAATTGACCTCAGTCCTTATTGCTGGAGAGAGACAGAGCCAGAACTGCAGCATCCTCAGACTTCTCCATGCCAACCACTATTACACAGGCCATCCTTTGTCCTTTCTCCCAGAGCCCAGGAAGGACCAGAACTCCCCATAGTGGGGCTGGCAGAGGAAAGCTGTACAGAATTGCAACTGGAGCCTGAGGGGCAGAGTTGGCAGAATACAAGAAAGGACAAAGGACTGACATCATTCCTATTGGGGGGCATGGGGCAATTTCCATGGATGGGGGCTTGGATAGAAATCTCTGGCATTAGGGTGGGGAGAGTTTATGAATTTAAAGAAAGACCACTGATGGAACTCCATCCATAGAGGACACATGGGGAAGACCTGAGCGTCGAGACCTCAGGTGTGTGAGGGAAGAGAGGACTAAGTGGTCACCCTCCCAGGCCTCTGATAGTTCCTGTCAGGGGATAAATAGACTCAAAGTTAATTATGTGACTGTCCCAAGGAGACTTTACATATTAATTTCTTGAGCCCTTGCAAACAAATTTAAGAAATAGGTACTATTATTATCCCCATTCCACAGATGAAGAAGCTGAGGTGTGAAGACATCAAAGAATTTATCCAAGGACACAGCCAGGCTGAGGTGGAGCCAGGCTCTGAATGGAGGCCATTGTGCCTTTGACCACATAGACACTTTTCTTAGCAGAATCTTTAAATGAAAGAACTCTTCCTGCCTCCTGGCTTCTAAGACCATCTGGAGTGCTGTTAGTTAAGTCCTGATGCTTCTCCATCCATCTTCCTCCACCTTTCTCTCTCCACCCATGCCAAGAGAAGGGAGAAGGGCAGAGTGAGCACAGCCAGAACCCACCTGTGGTTCAGCAATCAGCAGGCATGCCACTATTGCTGTGGGTGTCAGTCAGAGAGAGGTAGAGGGGAGCTGTCAGCATCCAGCCCTCAAGGAGAATGTGCTTCCGATGTGCTCCCTCCTGCTTTATCTGAAACTACCCCCCTTCTAAGCCCTGTCCCCGTCAAGCATCTCAGGATGCCTCATTCTCTGATTTCAACTGTTGTTGTGGTCACCTAGCATATGCTGCTATTTATTCCTGTTGTCTCTGATCCAGTCTGTCCATGTGAACCTTTTTCTTTGGGCCTAACATTATCTGTAGGATCCTATGCTCGTTGAACATTTTAAGATCTATCCCAACCAGCTAAGCTCTGTTACTTCTTCCAATCTCTTATGGTGGGTCCTGTGACTGTTGCCTTTTCTCCTGTCTCCTCCATGCAGCCTTCCTGGATGCTCTCTCTCCAGACAGGCTGACTGTGTTTCCACTGTCACTTATAAATACATATGTATGAGTCCCTTCTTATCGTTATTTTCACCATGCCTTTCTCATTAATATTAGAGACTAAATTTATTTAACAAATATTTGCCGAGAATGTTCACTATGCTATACATAGTTATGACACAAGAGGATGCGGTGTCATATGCCCTGGCTTCATAGATTTGGTGCTCTGGGGCATGTAGGGTTTGGAGTAAAGGGGAGACAAAAATATACATATACAATGTCTGATGGGAGAAATTAAAACAGGAATGGGGACCAGAGAAGAGATGGGTAGGTTGGCATGGTTACAATTTATAGGGTAGGGGGTGGACTCAATGATGGCCCCTCCCCCCAAAGAGGTCCACTTCCTAATAACCTGAACCTATGAATATATGGAAAAGGGACTTTGCAGACTGGATTAAGTTAAGCATTTTTTAGATGATGAGGTTATCCTGGACTACTTGGCTGGGTCCAATGTAATTATAAGGGTCTTTAGAAAAGGAAGGCAGGAGGAGACGTGACACAAAGATGGGGTCATATGCCAAGGGAATGTGGGCAGTCTGTACAAGCTGGAAAAGATTAGGAAACAGATTCTGTCCCAAAGCCACAGAAGGAACGAGCCCTGTCAATTTCTTTTATACTTCTGATGTTTCTGACATTCAAAACTGCAAGATAACAATTTTGTGTTGATTTAAACCACCAAATTTCTGGCACTAAATTTGTGGCAATTTGCTGTAACTGCAAAAGGAAATAAAACAGTGAATGAATACCTCGATGATAAGGGAACATGGTAGCAGAGACCTGAAGGAAATGAAGGAGTGACTTATGCATAGTCTGGGGAAGAGTATTCCAAGCAGAGAATGCAAAGGCCCTGAGGCAGGAACATGCTTGGTGAGGTTAAGAAATAGCAGGGAAGCCTGCATGGCTAAAATAGACTCAAGCGGCAAATGAGCTAGGTCTAAGAGGTAGATGGCCTTATAGGCCACTGTAAGGACTTTGCATTTGACTCTAAATTTGAGATAGGGAAGCATCAGAGGGGATTGAGTAAAGGAGAAAAACAAGATCAGACCAATATTTTTAAGGTTTATACTGACTACCAAATTGAGAAAAAACTTCAGAGCACAAGGGCAGACATTAGAAGAGCAGATAAGAAGCTTCTGTGATACTCCAGATAGGAAATGATGGTGACTTTGAGCAGACAGTAAGAAGTGATGAGGTTATGAATGTATTTTTGAAAGGGGGCCAAGAGAGTTTGTTGATAAGTTGAAAGAAGTGTATGTGAGGGGGAAAAAAAGTCAAAATACTATGAAAAGTGAAATAATAAAATAAAATATGGCCCAACAACCAGAAGATGGAGTTGCCACACAATGAGAAAGACTGAGAGATTAGGGGGGACACAAGGGGACATCAGAAATTCAACATTGAATATAAGTTTGAGGTATCAACTCGATATTGAAGTGAACAGGTTGAGTAGGTAGCTGGGAGTCAAAGCTATCACTTGGGAGGGAAGGGTCAGGCTGCAGCTATTTGGAGTTCCCTTCAAAATGATAAAACCACAATTCTAGATGAGATTGCTAGGGAGGAAGTCGAGAAAAGAAACCACCAGAGCACTGAGGCTGGGGAGACATGAGGAAGCCGTGAATTAGACTAGAGGAGACAGCTAGTGAGGCTGGAGCAAAAATAAAGTGGTTTCTCATAGTTAACTGAAGTCATTGTTTTTCCATAATAACTGCAGGATGAGGACCCTAAATTTAACAAGTACTTTTTACAGGCCCAATATCATGGTATACATATTACATACCCCTGTCAATCCCTCAACAACTCCGGGAAGCAAATAATATCTTTAACCCATTTCGCAGATAATTAAATTGAGATTAGGGGGTACAATACTAAGGTGAGGCTAGAAATTAAGCATAGGCAGACTGATTCCAGAGTCCACATTCTTTACCATGGGAGAAATTCATGGAAAGACTAGGTGAGCCAGTGAGTGAATGAGTGAATTACTGTGTCCTGAGGTTGGTTCTCATGTAATTTTTCCTCTCCGTCTCTCAACTCTTGCACGCACCATCTCTTTTCTTATTCAAGTACTTGTGATTCATCTCGCCCATGAAGAGTTGGACCTGACTAATTCTATTGAAGTCCTCAACCCCTCAGCAAACATACCACTAGTTTATGACCACTAAATGAACTAGATGTGCCACTAGATGAACAAACACTAGTTTAGTCTGGTTAAGGGCTGACACTCACGCAATGTTTGTCGCGGAGACCTTGAATGAGTTCCTTCCAGGGCTACAAATTTGTAGGATTCATGATCTCTGAAAGCTTATTTTTAGATCTAGTGGCCCCCGTGCTGAGGAGTGTGAGTTACAAGAAAATGAAGTGATTTTTTTTACAAATCCAGCATTTTTACAATATTCAATGAAGTTGTTCTCTTATATTTCATCATATATCATTTTTATTGATTATTTTAAAAGAACACAATGCTCTCAAAACATATACTCATCACCATCACCTATGCCACCTGCCACAGTTACATATTGCTTTTCTTTTAAAGATTATTTGTTTATGCATACAAGAACTGGGGTACTGGCCAGAGGTGTGGGGGGTGAGAGGATTCACCAGAGACAGAGCAGGGAACAGAACAGGCAGACTGACTGAAATACACTGCTGAGGGGAGCAGCGGGAGAGACAGGAGAGGTCTGCTGTGCCATGTGGGTAGCTCCCTGGCCGGGGATGGAACTCGTGCTCCAGTGACTGCAGACGACTTCATAAGTTGCATCTTAACCCTTGCGCCACCAGAGAGGCCCTACACATTGCTTTTAAGACCATGAATTACCAAAACAAAGTCTAGAAATATGACTGCATAATTAAGGCTACTAGACTGGAAGGGAGATGTGACAAAGGAGAGAAGGAGCCCATGGTCTACCGTAAAGGGATATGGGGGGGTCTGATGGTGGGTGTGGTGTGATGTACATCTGAGGAGGTGTGAACCTATTCACCTGAATCACATATAGTACTAGTGCTGTAAACCACATTATCTCAATAAAAGCAAACAAACAAAAACCATAAATTAACTCAGGCAGATTATTTTGGTGGTTTTATGAGTAGTCTGACCCTTCAGTAAATGAATCTGAGCACAGAACCTTTTAAAATATATAGATTTCTTTTATTTGGGGTCTTTATTTTTATTAAAATACTTTCAGCAGAATTTACATCCTCCTCGGTGATGATACCTTCTTTCTATCTGGTGAATGTCGGTGTTACAAGATTCTGAGGATACATCTTCTATGATGACAGCAGGGGGAGCCCCATCTCTCCAGTGTTGCTATTACCCCCTTTAATATAATAACTGAAAGCCGAGAGTTTTAGTGGGAAACATTCACTAGAGTACCTAACAGACATCACAAATTCCATTGTTTTCTTATGTCTGGTTGATAGGAAAACACACACACGCACGCAAACTATCATACAGAATGTCCAGTTTGCTTTCTTAACACATACTGAAGTAAATGTGTGATAATGTCTTAAAAATAATTTTCACATAGAAACACAAAATTGAATGACCTGAGATGACCACACCAAATAAGGACACCTAGAAATTTCTTGATCTTTATTCCAGTGTTCTTCTGCATCTTGGACAAAATTGGACAATTCTCAGGCATGTCGGTATACAAGCTTAAATTTGCATCTCTCAGCATAGTTCCCTAGATTTTTGTGAAGCAGCACAACAGTCCTCAAAACTGTACAGTCACAGGAAAAGAGCAAGAATAACTTCCCAGGAATCTCATTTCAACCTGAAAAGTTTTCCCAGTTCCTCGATAAAATATTTGAGTGGGCCATTTTGTAGATTTCCATATCAGCTTCTAGAAAGTTTGTGTGTGTGTGTGTGTGTGTGTGTGCGCGCGCGTGTACGCGAACTGTTATATGGAAAGAAAACTATTGGTGAAGGAAATCTTCTGGTAGGGTTATGAGCAGTTATTCCCAAACCTGGAGCAAGGCTTTATTTATTTTTTTTTTTAAGCTTCCCATTCATCTACCACAATCACTTTTTAAACAATGACAAACTATTTTAGTCCACTGTGAAGTTCCTACACCCCCTCTCCAAGGCTGATGATGAATGTGATTTTTTTTTTTAAGGACTGGAGCATGTCTGTTATTTGAGGGGAGATATTATTGCAGAGGACTAAACTGAAAAATAAAAAAAAAAATAAGTTAATTGGGCGGTACCTCAAATGTACACTAGTACTATGATGAGAGAACACCTTTTATTTCTAACTTAAGTGGTGAAGGCTTCTGGATAAAGAGACAACTCCCTTACAGGTAGTCAGGTACAGTACTTTATTTGATTTGGTAGTTCTCATTCAGGTATGCCCTGAGATTTGCTTCGTAAATACATTTTTATTAACATGCGCTGTGCTTCACCGCGGTCTCTCTTAAGACAGATGCCCTTAAACATGAGTGTTTACTCCACCAGCATGGAACATTTGCCTTATTATAGCCACGGTCTTAAAAAAAAAAAACAAAAAAAAAAAAACCAGCATCATGATTTCCAAAAAGGGAGTGACATTTGGGGCAGCTCTTGTCATGCGCCATCTCCAACTTAGAAAATCTACCCAGCACAGCTAGCACCGCGTCGGGGACCCTTGCAGGCGGCAGCCACGGCTGTTGCTGACGTTTGATCTTTTCTGGGCAGCCGAGGGCTCACCACACCCCTGCGCTGGCTCGCACCTTGCTCTCGCGGCCTCGCCCAGCTGGAGCAGACCTTTGACTTTATTTGGTTCACCACGCGGTAGCCCGTCCAGAGCGCGCCGTGGCGGCGACGCACGCTGGCCGCCGCGCGCTCGCACATTCCTCCCGGGGAGGCGGGCGCGGGGCGCGGGGGTTAAGCTCGGCCCGGGCCGCGGCTCCGGCTAATTATAGCCGCGGCAGCTGGCGCGCAGGCCGGGCCTGGCGCTCCGGGACAGCCGGGGCCGTGGCGCGGCCGAGCGGGCGGGGCGCGCCGCCGCTGTTCCCGGGCCCGGGCCCCTCCCCGCCGCCCGGGGGTCCCGCCGTTCCCCCCCCGCCGGGGGGTCCCGCCGCCCGGCTCCAAGCGCACAGAGCAGGCCGGTGGAGATGGCGCTGCCCTGGGCCGGCCGTGTGCGCGCGCGGCCGTGCGGCCCGGGAAAAGTTCTAGAATAAATAAATACTGGCGCGGCGTGAGTCAGGGTGCTGTGCTGGAAACCACAGCAAGGTCTTCTCGTGGGCGAAGGCCTTACGCAGGCGGCTGGAGAGTAAGGGAGCCTCCTCCCCTTTCCTTCCCCTCGAGTAAACAGGACTTGGCAGAGCTGGCGGCTGTTTTCTTCCTTTTCAAAAGCGCCCTCTGAGCAACAATAAGGAGCAAAAAAAAGAAAAAGCTACAATTCTGACCTAGCCCTCATGTTTCCAACCGGTCTCTTGATTTGTATGACGAATGTGGGGTCCAGGGGGCCCCTTGCACACATGGTATTGCGTCCTGGGTATAATGAACTTATTGTGTGAAAGCACTTTGGATGGAGGAGCGTGTTCCTTTGTCAGAATCCTCCCAAGGTTCCGGGTTTAAGTTCTAGGAAGAGACTCAATTCTCCATTTAAGAATTTAGCCCTAACTGTACTTTCCAAACTCCTGGAAGGAAATCAACTCAGAGTTGAGGCTTGTCACTCTGCTCTGAACCAAGTAAAGGGGCATTCCCTACCTGTGGCGTTGACTTGAAGCTCTAAGAAAGCCAGGCCCTAAACTCTCAGCTGTCCAACGCCTAGAATGATATGCTTAATAGGTGTTAAATAATAGCAGCAGCAACCCATATGGTGCTTATTAAGAGTATTCCAAAACTTTTCTAATGACTGTGACCCTCCTGTGAAATTCTGATTTCAATTGTGTATGGGGTACAATAAATCTTTATCTTTTATCACCAAAAAAAGCTAATTGAATTGCTGTTTGGAGGCAGAAATAACAAAATGAGGGCAAGCGGCTCTTAGTCTGGGTTAAGGCTTAGAACAGCCTTTTTCCGTTTTGCTGCTCAGTGTCTCAGGCTGGGGACAACATGGAAGACCCGAAACCAAGGCTGTGTAGAAGGAAATGCTTACTCAGATGCAGACAATTCCTACTCCTCTGTTTTTCTCCGTACAACTCCAGTAATACAGTTAATATTTTAAAATCACAAGAGAAGGTAAAACTCAGTAATTTGAGGATCACTTTTAATAAACTCTTTCCATACATTAAAATATATGCAGGCCCCTAGCTCCACTGAAAGGCTGTATCTGGATTTATTTTTCCTGGAGATATAAATAGCCACAGTTACAGTTCAAAATACATGCTATTGGGACTGTCATGGGAAACGTATTTTCTAAATGGCAGAGAAATCTGCCATGGCCCAAGTTAATTATCTACTGAAGTTGCTACCTGAGTGCCTACATCACAAAACATGACTCATTTGCTGTGTAAGATGCCTGTCTTCTCAGGCATCTGAATGTTAACTGATGGTAGTGATATAAAGAATTAATAGTAATTGCAAAGTAAAAGTGTAAGTGACTTGGGATCTACTGATTATGTAACACTTCATTTTCCCCCAAATATAACTATATTTAGAAATATTCAAATATGACATTGTTACTCTACATAGGCTGTCTTATCTCAGCATCAAGGGCTTCTGCTGAATACTGGAGGAGCTCCTTACATTATGCAATCTAACTTCTAAAGTCCATTCAAAGATGAGTTCAACCAGTGTGTCAGTGCTTGCAAATGAAGCTAGGAAATCCTGTAGTCTATTCTCCAGACCTTGTCTGACTTAGGAGAAAATTATTTCCCAGAGAATTTTCATGGCTGATTTTGTGATATATTTTACATGCATTGATGCCATTATACCATGATTTTGAGTTTTAAAAGGGCTAATATACATTTTTTGAAAGCAGTATTTAAGTGTATTAAAAAGTGGTTTATGTCACTTTAATGGGTTCTTCTACTAAGATTTTACTCAATTGTCTTTCAGATTCAAAATAAACAGATTTAAGACCCTATGTTTAAATGTTTCTAAAAAATGATATGCTTGTGGCATATCTTTTGCCTTAAAATACCCTTTTTTGGTTTATATAGATTATGCTGCTCATTACCACAGAACCGCACAATATTCTGTAATAAAGTTCAAGGCAGATGTAGATTTCCTATTCTAATTAAAAATTTTTACCTCAAGTCAAGAAAGGAAAACTGATTTATTTAATGCAAGCATTTGAAGTTGTATTGACGTGGGGAAAGAGCAGCTAACAGACTGATGGATTAAAAAAAAGTTCACTGTAAAATTACATATCAATTGTTAATAGTAAGTAGGGACAGTGTGAATATCCCTGACAAATTATGGATTAATCTGGAGATTAACAAAGTCCACAGATAATCCATAATCCAGTCATTTTTCCGACCTCTTAAGTAATTTACAAATATAATTTCATCATATTCTTGTCCCTTTTAAATTACTGAGGGTTCATAACTTTTGAGGAAAATGCAGGCCGACAACCGAAACATTAACTAGGGATCTAGAGTTGATAAACTGAAAATTTGTATCATTTTTAATCATTTATATTGTAATCAATACCACTGCTGCCAAACACCTAAAATGAAAGCGTTAAATAGCATTCTCATCCCTCATTTCTAGAACCAGAAATGATGAAGGGGTAAAAAGTATTCCATTCATTGTTGCCTCTGACCCTGGTCTCTAACAGGAAAGGCGTGTCACACTTCTCACACTGTTCCCTATGAAGAAAAGGCAAGCAAATGTGGGTGACTCAGGACTTCTAGTGGCCTACAAACAACTGAACATTTTTCTGAATGATTCCACATATACACTGGAATCAGGAAGAGAAACACTACTCCACTAACCAAATAGATCTACAAATCATATGCAAAACAACTTTGAGTAATGAAGGACTTTAAAGTCTAGGAATTAAAAGGAGTTCCATATTTTCCCTTTAACTTTTTTTTTCCTCCTTGGGGAATAAACAAAGACATCTGCCACATCAAGAGTCTTTTTTTTTTTTTTTTAAACTGAAAACTTAATGCAATCATCAAAGTTTACTTTGGGAAAAGCTTTTGATTTCTTAAAAATGACTTCTGCAAGCCACACTATTTTAAACTTTACTAAAAACTAACCTAGCATTAAGTTATAAAACAAAAATTAAGCTTCACATCTTTTAACCTAATTAAATGAAACATTTAAGTTATAATCTATAATTGACTTATTAAGAATACTGTTTCTCGAATAGCCTTAAACTGGCTACTAACAAAAAATACATACAGTGATGGGCATTCCGAGTTACTGGACCACCCATAACGAAGATATTCCACTACACATTAGCTGTTGCTGTTAAATTTAAAACAGTAATTCTATGTATACCCTATCCTGAAGCTCTGTAAATTTTACAACTTCCCTTCATAGAGAAGTCTGCCAAGCCATTAATCAATAAAAAGAGTAAAAGCTGCAAACATCTAGGAAATTTCTCAGTACGTGATAGTAGACAGTCGTTTATAAATTATCGCAGTGCTTTCCACATTTTCTCTCTATAAATTTAGGTTTCAGGACATCAATAAAGCTCACACATGGCTTTGGCTATGCCTTTATTTGAAAGCTTTCTAAAGGGCAGGCTTTCTTCTTTTTTCTGGTGACTTCAGTGCATTTTACATGGCCCAACATGGCTTGTTTTATTCCAAAGCTTTCCAGAGAGTAGCTTCATGTCTTGACAGTTTTTCAATGTTGTCAGTTACTATCTTCTCCTTTCCATCTACTACTACAGAACGGCTGTATCTATCGCAAGCTGAAAAACAAACAAGTACTTTTTGGCTGTACTTTGTTCGGCTCTTCTCTTTATCTGTTTCCCTGTCCAGTTGCCCTTTCTCCAATCCCTAGCACTTTTTTTTTTTTTTCCTATCATCAGTTGCCTTTTTGTTTCTTGTCTTTTTAGCTCCTGTTCTTCTCCTGCAGTTCCAGTCAAACTCCAACCCCAAACCCACACATCCTTCAGTCACATTTCCATTAGTGATTAAAACAATAGCCATTCTAAACTTATTTTAAAAAATTAAAAAAGGCCTCAGAAAATGTTCAGTGCTCCCAATTTTATTTTTATTTAATGCTAAAAGTTAAAGAAAAATAAGGTATTGTAAATCTGACAAATGACAGAATGCAGGTGATATTTCCATAGCGTGATTTTAAAATATAATGCTGATATCTGAGAGTACACTCACTTCAATTGACATGAGTTTCATCATATATAGAAAAAGTATCACCTTCAACTTAAAAAAAAGTAAAGGTTAAAAGGTGGCACACTTTTAAAATACTTGGTGGCCAAGGAAAGGTATATAGTAAAAGTTGTAAACCATGTGTACGTTCTCATAACTTTTAACGTGAGGCCACATGAAAGACAGTACATCTGTTAAATTCTATAAATTGTTAAAACAAAAAAGGGAAAGCTTCAACACCCCATCCCCTAATATTTTGAGTATTAAAAGCACAGCTGAAACATTGGGATTTGAAATCTGATACTGCCCATGTACAGTAAGTAGCTTTCTGACATTTTTATCCAGCTGTGGAGAATCTCTGCACTGTCATCAGGTACAACAAAAGATTAAATCCATGTCCCACTGTTAACTTTTAAACTTAAGAGAATGCCAAAAAAATAACCCAGAACAACACTTTCCAGCTGCAAGTTTCCACAAAGGCCACCCAAGGGCCAGTCATGCAGATCTTATTTTGTAATATTTACCTCAGTACACAGACCTTTAAAGCCTCATATACTCCCCCTTAAACACCAGCACAGAGAAACCATAGATTTTCTTTTCCAGAGCTGGATAGGATTAAGTCAGAATAGCAGGAATGGTGCTTTATTAATCTATTTAGAAAGCTTATCTGTATTAAGATTGCAAAACATACAGATAGCTACCACAATTAGGTCAAATGACTGATCAACTTGTTAACATCTATGAGGTCAAATTCCAGTTTATAATAAAGTGCCTAGATACACATTTATACAACATACCGTTAAGAGTAGTCGAATTCTTTACAAATGTCTTTATGGGCATGTAAAATTGACACTGTGTTTCTGCATGTGTGCATTTACATAAGAGAAACCAGTCTGATCTGAGTCATAGATACTCCAATTAAAAAAAAAGTGTAACAACAAACTGGTTAATCATGCAAGGCTGTTTGTAATATTAACATGACTGGTAACATGAATTTGCACAGCATTAATAATAGGTGCACTCATTAAAAACACTACGAAAAATACTGTATTTGGTGCAGTATCTGATTTTCAAGTGTTAATAACTCGACCATTAAAAAAAATTTGAGCAGTTTAAAAGAGACAAAACATAACTGAAAAAGAATCCAAAGTGGGTAACAATCTGTATTTTAATTTAAAATAGAATCTAGATTGTGAGCAATACACATTAATTTGTAGTAGACCTCTAAGCCATGATTCAGTCTAATTATAGGGCCAAGTTACAAACACCTGAACATAAAGGATTTAAAATAGTGTTTCTGTCAATGTTAAATCATAACAGCATGAAAGAAAAATCAACATTACTGTGAGACAACTATATCTAATAAATGATAATTTATTGGTTTAAAAAATCATTTTACTGATGCAAAAAATGTGATCAAAAGAAATTAGTTTACAAAAGGCTTCTAAAAATAGTTTTGAGAGGTGGGGCCTGTCTAATATGTAAAACCCTTTAATTTTCACCAGTTTTATCATTTTTTTTCCCCAGAAACAGTATTATTCACTTGGTATTTCAAACACATGTAAGAAGGAAATTACAGGTTTCCTCCACCCCCATTTGGGCTGTCACTGATATGCCCACGGGCAGTCCTGGCAGCACCATGCGGTTGTTACTGTCATTGTACCATACTGTCGTTAGCACTCACTAGAAACGGTGTAGGTGATAGTATCAACAGCAATAGCACTACAGGTAAATGATAAACAAAACACAAACGAAACTAGTCCCACAATCTCCAAGTTCACCTGGACTGTAACTTCTCTTGACTCTTCAAAGGAAAGGACAACAGCAACAACAAACAGAGCACTAGGGTGTTTCCAAAGGTGAAGTGGCACTGCAGAGCCAGGCTCTGTTCAAAGATGGCAGTGCCACCTTGTACACACCACCATCCATTATCCCTGCCTTCTGTCACTGAATAATTGTGTGTATTATGTAACCAAAGAGCATGCAGCATTGTAATCTTACAACTGAACACGTGGGCAAGTGAACAGTGGTCAACTTTGCCTTAAATTCCCCTTCCCCCCAAATCAAAACCTCTCCGGAGCAACTCTCCGGCAGCCATCAATATCCCAACAACTGAACTTTAAGAAACAGGGAAATATTCAAAATCTACTTTCCTATTCCCCTGAAAGGACAACGACTGGGGGAAAACTTGGGTGGTATTCCCTAGCGGCGTGCCCACTTCACAACAGTGCCCCTTTCACTCATTTCCTTTCCTTCTCCACCAATGGGCCTCCAGCCTGAGAGAGGGGCCAGCAATGAGGAATAACAGACAGTAAGGCAATCTTACTATGTCAGAAAATGTATTTGGTTTTTTTCTTCTTTTTAAAATAAGTGCATACAAATACAGCTAGAAGCATTTCTGATTTGCCAAGTGCTCTAAAAAAGCAGCGCAAGTCACAGCCTACATAGAACAGTAACTGTCACCAAGATAATAATGCACAAAGATATGCTAATAACATTAACAAAAGAAGAAAATACCTTTATAAGTACATACCTTTTTGATGTCAAAAAAAAAAAATAGAAACACAATGTATTCAAAAAAAAAATCAAAATTATACAACCATGTTTATGAAGTCTACAGTTCCCATGTCTTGGATATATATATATTTATATATATATATGGAGATCTATGTACAATTCAAACAGTTTTAAAGGTAATCATTGGGTTTTTCTGAAACCCAAAAGTCACGAGTCTCTCTCCTTTTTCACTTTCACATCTCCAGCAAGGATGGTTGCAATTTCCCCTTGCATAAAGGCCCAGGGGACATTGGAGCCCACAAGAGGGCATTTTTCCCCACTGGGACAATAGACCTCTCCACTTGCTCCCTGCTGTTTGATGCTTTGTCTGGAGCAAGGGAAGCAGAACTTGTGCGAAGGGACAGACGGGCACTGCACAAAGTGGGTGTCCTCCAGCCGCTCATGGCAGAGGGTACAGCACAGGGGGGCACTAGCTGCCAGAGAGGAGTCCGGGAGGCTGGCAGGGTGCACTGGCTCCAGTCCTCCTGTGCTGCCAGCCCCCTGGCCCCCCACCTCTCTGGGGCCTAGCCTTCTTTGGTTCATAGAGGACGGAGAGGGTGGGCTGCTACTATTCCTCCTGGTAGTGGAGTGAACCTGGTTGGCATCTTTCGAAGCATGACTGCCCCCTGCATTGTCTGCTACTAAGATCAGGGCTGCCATGGGGGACTGGCCATTCTGGGCAGCTTCAGGCGGTGTGGTCCGGTTGGAATGAGGAGAGGCAGTGGGTGGTGGTGGAGACACAAAAGAAGATGTAGGAGTAATGGGAATCTTGAGCCCTTCTGTGGATGTGGACAGCCAAGGCTGTGCCTCTCCATTGATCTTAGGGGGGCCAACTTCACCTTCTGGTTCTGGAGAAGGTTTCCTTTTCCTTGCTGTTCTTGCTACTGGGAAAAAAAAAAAAAAGAAAAAAAGAAAAAGAAAAAGAAAAAAAAAAGGAACTAAGTGAACATGCACAGTAACAAGGACCATTTTTACTAATAAAATCCACCAAGGCGTTTCTATTCTCCAAACACTTGTATATACAAAAACTCACAGGAGTTTCAAGTGCACGTGCAACTTAAAACAGGTAGGACTCAGGAAGCTGAGGTCGTTACACCACTGAAAAGCACAGCAAATGGCATGCGAGGACGATGGCCTCCATTTACACATGCATGCATGTACCCAGAGTGTACTGTGCATGATTATTAATGTCCCCCAACGGGTTAAAGGGTGACTGGTGCCCTCATGCTCCCATCCAAGAATGTGCTGGGAAAGGAAAACCCTGTGTCAGTGCCTATCAGCCCCGTCTGACTCATCTCTGTTATGCTGCTTCAGCACAAGAACACGTTGCCACTAAGCACTGGTTCCGCCTCAGGCAGATCAGGAAGTTGAGTGTTTGTTGTTTCTAGGCTGGGGCAGAACAGTGACTGGAAAGAGCACCCCCTCCTCTGCTCTCTGCCCCCTTTCCTCCCCTAGACCCCCTCACTCCACAGCCGCCCCTACCTGCTTTAGACCCGTTGGCCCCGTTGGCCTCGAAACCCAACAACCTGCCTGCAGTCAGGGCCGGTTCCTTCTTAAACTTGCTCTCGTAGGGTCCCGAGTGGCCGTGGTGCAGCGCCAGCAGCGTGTCTCGCACGGTCTTGGGCCTGTTGACCCAGTCCTGCTCTCCGGGCCCGCGGCCCTTGCCGGCGCCCTCGGCGCCCAGTTCGGTGGCCCCGGGCGCGGTGGAGAGGCTGTCCGCGGGGCCGCGGTGCGAAGGCGGCGGCGGCTGCTTCTCCTTGGCCGCCGCCTCGCGCTGCTCGTGCTCCACGGCCGCGCTGCTCGACACGGACGCCGGCCGCTTGTGCGCGCCCAGTTCCGAGGGCTGCGCCGAGCCCAGGCCCGCGGCCGCCGCCCCGGACACCGCGGCCAGGGAGGCGGCGGCGCGGCCGCCCAGCCCGAGCGCGGCGGGCAGCGGCGTGGCCGAGCCGTTCATGAGCGGCACCAGGGTGGGCGGCACGGCGTGGCCGCGCCGCGGGTTCGGGCTCTGTCGGTTCAGCTCGGGGGGCTCCTCCAGCTTGGAGAAGCCGTTGGGCACCAGGATGCCGTTGACGGGCGGCGGCTGCGGCGTCGGCGGCTGCGCCAAGCCCGCGCCCGCGCGGCTGCCGCCAAAGTCCGAGCCGAGGCGCGAGGGCCGCTCGGCGGCGGCCGCCAGGGGGTAGCGCTCCAGGGCCTGCGGGGCCCGCGGGGCGGCCTCGGGGCCGCCGTGGCCGAGCTGCTGCTGCTGCAGGAGGATGTCCTTGGCCGAGAGCGGCGGCGGCTTGGCGGCGGCGGGCGCCGCGGGGCCGGGCGGGGAGCGGCCCTCGGGGAAGCAGCCGTGCGCCCGCTTGAGCTGCCGCGCGGTCTCGATGACGAACTCGACGCGGTCGGCGCCCTCGTAGTTGACGCAGCCGCGGCACACGGGCTCCGTGAAGTCCCAGATCATGGCCCAGGGCATGCGGGGCAGGTCACACAGGTAGCAGGACTGGCGCCGGGACGCGGCCGCCACCGCCACCGCCGCGGCCATGTCCGAGGAGCCCGCGGCGCCCGAGGAGGAGGAGGAGGAGGAGGAGGGGGCGCCGCCGCCCCCCGCCGGCACCACGCGCGCCCTCCTCCCCCCCCAACCCCGCGTCTCCCCCACCAGCGGCGGCGGCGGCCGCAGGGGCGGCGGCGGCGGCAAAGCCCGCGAAGGCTCGGCGCCCGCGCAGCGCCCCCGGGGCACGAGGGGCGGCGGGCGCGGGGCGAGGGGCTGCAGCCGCGGCAGCACGTCCCCCCGGCCGGCGCGGGCGCGGGCGGGCGGCGGGGCGGCGCGGCGCGGCGGGCGCGGCGGCGGCGGCGGCGGGGCTTCGGCCGGGGCCGCGGCCGGCCTCCAGACCGGGGCGAAGACGGGCCGCGCGGGTGCGGGGGAGCGCAGCAGGTCGCGGCGGCGGCCGGCGCGGAGTGCGGAGCGGGGGGCGGGGAAGGCGGGGGGCGGGGGGCGGAGGGCAGCCGCCGGGGCAGGCTCAGCCCGAGCGCCCGGGCATGCCGCGCCGGAGCGGCGGCGGCTGCGGCCGGGCGGCGTGGAGCTCGGGCGCGGCGCGGGCCCGGGTGGTTCCGCTGCTCTCTCACAGCTCCTGGCGTCGCCGCTCTCCAGCGCCCGCGTCAGCGCCCAGCCCGCGTCAGCTCCGCCGCCGCCGTCGCTGCTGCTGCTGCCGCCGCGGCCGCTCCACTGCTACAGTCTTGATTCTTCGACAGCCTCGCACGGCGCCTGCGCGGGCCTCCTCCCCTCGCGCGCGCGCGCTCCCGCCCTCCCCCGCGCCCTCCCCCCAGCCCCCCCCGCCCCGCGCGGAGGACGAGCGCCGCCGGGAGAGCGGGCTCCGCGGCTCCCGCCCGCCGGCCAGCGCCGCCCAGAGCCTCGCGGCCGGGGCCCCGACGGGAACGCGGCGCGAGTGGGGTTCGCTGTCTTCCCCCTGCTCGGCCGCCTCGACCCTTCAGTCGCGTTTTCCAACCACCCCTTTCCCGACCCGCCGGTCCTTTTGGGTCAAGTCGGATAAAACTCGTGTTTTGTAACTTGGTCGTTCTCAGGCTCTTGCTGGGGATTTAAAATCCAGCGTGGTCGGGGCGGGGGGAGGGTGTTTATATTTGAGCGTCCAGGGGAAGCCGCGTGAACAGTGTCGGTGGGTGCTTTCACACTTGAAGTCTGGGCAGAGACGCCTGCACCGCCGCTCTCCTGAGGTGAACTAACAGGCGGCTGTGCCCGAGCCCAGCACCGCGTCCTCCCGCGGGACCCCCCGTGCTGGCGGCGAGACGAGCGCGCTGCGCGGACGCAGACCTCGCCAGCAGCCCTCCCTGCGCACCCGCCCGCCCCGCCCGAGGACGGCCCTGCGGAGCAAGGGTCCTCGCGGCGGCAGCCGTGCGGCCACCTTATGTAGGTCTGCGCGGCGGACGCGTGACGTGAGCGCGGGCCGCGGCCCCGCGTGCGCCTCCGCCGCCGAGTGCGCACGCTCGGCGCGGACGTGACTCCACGCTGCTGGCGCAGGCGGCCTCATTGAACGAAGGCACATTCCAGGGATCTGGGTCTACGGCCAGCGCGGCCGCGTCACCGCGTAGGCTCCGCCCCCTCAGGCGGTGCTGGGTCCGCAGGCTCCGCCCCCGGGGCCAAACTTGGACTCGAGGTGACGCAGGCGCGAGCCGCCGCGGGCTCCGCGCGGGCCGTGGGGTGAAGGGCTTGCTGGCTCGCGCTGGCGCAGGGGCGGGCCGGCCGGCGCGGGCGTCCCTCGCGCTGTAGTAGGGCGGGAGCCGACTTGGCGCCTTCCGCGCGGTCCGAGGCGGGCTTGGCGCGGGGGTGATGCACACCCGCCTGGCGCGAAGGCAGGGGCGCAGCCGCCGAGCCCGCTGGGCCAGCCGCTCTGTGCCACTGTTGGCAGCAGGGGATTCTGTGCAGGCGGAATCGAGCACTTGAGTTTCACACTTTTATCGGGAGGAGGAGCTGGTGTGTGTTACGGGTAGATGACTGTTGGCTGGTCGTTCGTCTTAATGACTAATAGACGCTGGCTTAGTCATCTCGGTTGGGACTTTTACACTTCAACTCTAAGGGCAGCCTCTGGAGCTTCTTTTGTTGGAAAACAGGTCCACATTTCTCCCTGAGACTGGAATGAGCTGGTTAAGTGTGGGAAGAACAGGGCACTAATTATATTATATTTCCTACAACTGGATTGGTAGGTGAAGAGAGAGAGAAAAAAAAATCCTGCTGACGTTTCTCTTTAGTTGTTGCTATTGAAAATGCCAGGTTGCTTCAAAGGATTAACCACACGGAAGAGGGAAAAACACCCTTAGAGAAACAGCGGAGGGAGCTGCTTAAGGCACATGAAGAAACCTGTTCAAAAATGGCACTGAAAACGTAATGCCAGTTCTAGATGTTTTTACAGGCTAACTTTGAATGGCTTTTGGGGATTTCCAGGGAAGGGGCGCCTGCCATAAAGGTCTCCCCATCTGTTCCAGGATCTTGCCCTGCAATTGCAATCCTGCCTCACCCTCTTCTAACTGGGAGAATAGGCCCTATCCAGTTCCTTCCAGGTGCAGTATATTAATCACTCCCGGTCCCTACTGTAGCGCCCCTCTTTTAGGATATCCCTTTGGCCACGCTATGGAGGAAACCCCCCCCCCCAATGCCACTCATTCTAGCAGGTAACTTTTCCCACTGGGGCTCTGCCCAAAGAGGATGAGGGTCCTGTCTTTGTGCTGCAGAGACAAGAGCCACGCCAGTACCCCCACTAAGCAGTGACTGAAATATTTCACAACACAATTTGGTGTTAGAGCCATGGCCTAATTATACTCGTTTACCTGCAAGCAGTCCCGTAAGACCATCATGGAGATGCATGCAGCTCTTTCCCAAATAAGAATACTGAGCTATAAACTCTATCTTGAGCGGTGGGAAAGTAAGGATGTTTGTAGAACATTTTTTTCTTTAAAAGAGCATCTCCATTTTACACTACCAGGTTAATGTTGAAACTGAGTTGTAACTTCCTAATGAAACACCCGGTGGAAAACAGAAAGGCTATTTTAGTTCTGCTCTCCCTTGCCATAAAAGGACTCGGGATTAAGGGGGTTAAGGCTGGCCCTGGATTCAGGGCAGCAATTCCTTATATTGTATCAAAACTCTTTCATGCTGCCTGGCCTTTCATGTAGCTCTGAAGCAGCTTTATCGATGTATGCTAAGTAAACATAGCTTTGTTTTTGTCTTCCACCCACCTCCCTCCCTCCCGGCACAGACTGGATTTGGATCCTTTCCAAAGCGGCTGCTGCAGCAGTTAGAGCCGCCTCCTCCACACACAGGAGCAGGGTTTCTAGGGTGAGGCAATGCGTCTGCAATTCGCAGAGACAAGGCAGGAATTGTAATTGTAGTTCATCATGTGATGACTTATGAAAGAGGAAGTTGGTATGTTTTAGTCACGTAGACTCTGCCCTCTTGCTTAAGGCTCCAGGTCCTCTCAGAAGAGAATTATGATCATCTTTGCCACTCTAAGTCAAGGTTACTAGGTTGACGGCAGTGTGCTCCTACACATTAATGTGTGGACAGCCAGGTGGATGATGTGTGAAGTGTTGGTGGGGCTGTGGGTTGAGGCTGTCTTTTAACCAGAATATCGAAATGCTGCAATTTGTCTTAAGAACGAAAGGAAATGTTGTATGGGGAACACTCCTGCTGAGACCAGATGAAGCAACAGTCCTTTCCAGCTCTAATTTTTAAGACTTAAAAAAAAAAAAAATCACAGTTTAGAGGCAAAAGGAAAGCCATTTGGTATGGCACTATCACAATGTAGGAGTAAGGGAAGTGATGGGAAGGCAAACTAAAGGGAGCAACCCTAAGCAATAGCTCAATGGGTGGAACAAATCTAACCTTTCCATGCTGAGATTTATATGAGCTTCCACTGTGAACATTAAACATCTAAAATCTAATCTGGTACCAAGAGTTTACGCCAATTGAGAAGCTCTTGTCAACATACCACAGCCCTGTACCAACAGGGCAGTGTCCAGAAATTTTTCCTACAGGAGGATCCTCATGGATTTCCACCCTGGAGACATGTAGCTGCAGAAGCGTTGCCACCCATGTCCTCAACAAAGGGTGGGTGCTTCCAGGTGGCAGTAGTATTCCTAGGGCCTACTGAGTTCAAAAGTTTCACCCCATATCCACATGTAGAATCACAGCCTTCATTCTTTAGAGTACAGTTTCTATTAATAGCATGGTGTTGCAACCATACTAAAGCTTCTTAGACTCTGACCCTGGCATATTTGAAGGAGGAAAAATATGCAACCACATGGCATTTGAATTTTTGTGGATACCATCCTAGGCTCTTTGTACTCAGGCAGAAATGCCGCAGGACTAGAAGTGATATTCAGGGCTTTTCCATTTTCAAAAAAGCTATAGTGTTTAAACATTTGTTTATATGAATACAGCTACACATTCTGTGGGACGAGTCATGACATAAATGAACCTTCTGTAATAGGGATGAAAGCCTTTCTTCCAAGAAACAGCATTTTATGAGACAATTCTATTGTTTTTCAAATTGCAAATACACTTTTTTTAGAAATACTTTCCCTCTGTTTGACCTCTCTCTGTAGCCTACCTCCCCTGTGCATAGAAAGCATTCGGATATTAAAGAGATTGCATGTGGAAGAGATAAACTCTCTGTGGAGGGTCTAAGAATCAGGCCAAATAAAATCACAGGGACTCTTAATCATCCACATATTATACACAGAAGCCGTTAGTCACCAGCCTATGTGTAAACATATGTACAGGTCCCCATTTAGAGTAAAAATTGAGGTCTTGATGTAAGTTAACTACTTACTGTGTCAGAATTTAAAGAGCCAAGTGAAAAATACAGACAAAGGAGAGATTGAGGTCATACACTCGCTCAGTCTGCAAAGAAATTTGTAGGAGAACTGGAAGGGATTCAACAGCCATTGGATGCCAGAACCCTCCTATTGACTTTTTGGAAAGAGCATGATGAAATGCACTTTTCTGGAATAATGTCTGGATGTGGGTTTAACTTATATTTAAGACACTCACTAAACTCCTTTTAAAGAGATCTGTAGGAAGACTGACAAAATAGTGAGCTCCACAGATAATGTTTGAAAATATTAAAATGGTAAATTTGCTCTCATTAACTTGCCTACTTAAAAATGTAACTTTTCTACATGCACATTCAGTAGTAAGGGAACTGAGAAAATAGCTGTTACTGTTTTAAAAGATTGAAAATAAACGGTAGCTTTGTACTTATGTTTTTCATATGGCCATTCAAAAAAGATATTTCAAGCATAAAATCTGTTACTGTGTCATCCTTTTTCAGAATCTAAAAACCTTAAGTATTAAAAGATAAAGTGATTTGCCTAATGTAACATTAAAGGTGAGTCTCAGAACTGAATTCCAGGTGTGAGTCCTATTGTCTAACAATACAGTCTAGAACATTCTATTGCATTTTGCATTTTAAAAAACCATGTCAGTACATTTAGGGACTCAGCAAAGATGTTAACATTTTGAGTTTTAACAAAAGTGTTAAGATTTGCTTGTCTATATTTATAGCAAAAAAGGAAAATTCTGGTATAGTTCATAGGTCACTAAATCCAAAGAAAAGTAAATAATCACAACAGACAGAAAGAGATGGTATAGGGCCTCCCTGGTGGTGCAAGGGGTTAAGCATCGCACTATGAAGCAATCCGCAGCCTCTGCGGCACGAGTTTGATCCCCGACCAGCCAGGGAGCAACCCACACAGTGCAGCAGACCTCTCCTGACTTGCCTGCTGCTCCCTTCAGCAGTGTATTTCAGTTAGTCTGCCTGTTCTGTTCCCCACTCTGTCTCTGGTGAGTCCTCTCACTCCCCTCATCTCTGGCCTGTACTCCAGCTCTTGTATGTGTAAATAAATATTAAAAAAAAAAAAGAGAGAGATGATATAACTGAGAGGCCTACTACGGACTCCTGAAATGCCAAACCATTTTGTGCTGGTCTTTATAAACCATAATATTGGTGTAAGGGTAAAAGATTCAACTCTGGCATTTATTTGCGCAATGAAATGGTTTCAGCACTCCCCAAACTGGAATACTGCACCTTCAACTCTATGACTGGTTTCCTTACAAGTAAAGAGAAAAATCTCACGAGATCATCTAATTGTAGGATCTATTGTAGGACTCTAGTCCTGGCTGCTTTGCAAAAATAAATAATAATAGGCTATAGGACACTGAAAAGGAAAAACTGTGAAGTCAGATATTTCATAGAATTAATGGTTATAAAGGATAATATGAAGCAAAATGTTAATAATGAACGAGCTCAAGTGAATAAGATTTTGTTGTTGTTGTTGTTGTTTCTATTCCTTATGAAATAGAAGCTAGCCAATATGAACTAGACTTTCTTTTGACAAGATTGTACAAAGGAGTGCCAATTGCCTTTACCAATAGGTTTCAGTAACCTGTTCTAATTTGCTTGCTGTAATGAAATGCATTTAGTCCCTGAAATAATTTAGTGGTATTTGAAACAATTATTTTATGTGTATAATGGATATGCCAATAATAGTCAAAGATCTAAACATTTTAGAATAAACTTTTTTCTTCAACCTTTCTTCAATTCTTTTCATGTCAGTTTTATGTACAAAGGAGACACAGGAGAGCTCTCTGCAGAAGAGAAAAAAGAAAGTTAAAAAGACTAATTGTAGAACGCAATTTGTTAATTGCAGTGAATGTATGCATTGGCACATTCATTCCTATGCCCACATGGCAACAGCTCTTTGCCAAAGGGAATGCAAAACCACTGAGAGAATTAAGATTCACACTCAGAACTGAAGTTCGTGCAGGAAATTTAAAAATTAAGTACATAGAAGCAAACAGCCTATGTTTGAACCCTAGCAAAAACCACTTCGTAGACAAAAATAAAGAAATAGATTGCCTAAAGTGATTATCTAAATATAATGTTGTGTTTCCGTCCTTCCTTCTTTCTTTCTTTTTGTTTTTTGTTTTTTTGTTTTTTGTTGTTGTTTTTTTTTTGTTTTTTTTTTGCTAAAAACTTGTTACAGAGAGCTAGAATACAAATACAAGTGAACTTTGATGGGCTTGTTGGCAAGCAAATTCCTGAGTGAAGTTGTTTCTAAAACCCGCCTGGGAAACACATACACATGAACTTCCTAGGGGCTACATTTCTTAGCATTAAGGGGTGTCTAGATTTTAAACATTGTCCACACTGCTTCTATTCTAGCTACCCACCTACCTATCTATATTTACATTATCAAACTAATTCACTATTTTAAACTATGGCTAAGAATATCAGCATGTATTCATTTAAGAATTCAGTAAACTGAGGCACCCAAGCAATAAGGAATTTGCCTTGAGACAAAGAAAATATGCAGTTAAACCAGGTAGAAATCAGGTTTTCCAAACTGCAGTTCTTTCTTTAGCCCACTGGTGGGCTACCTCCGATTTCTATTTTCTTTGCAGGTTCTTTTTTTACATAAATGTAAATATGTAGGCCAGAGCTAGCTGAGGGACCATAAGTTCTCTTCACATATCTGGCATGTGACATGAACAGGTCACTTGAATACTTTGGACCTCTGTTTTTCTTGAGTGGAAGAAAGGATGCTGAATTTATTACCATTTCTATTCTGACCATGTAGTTGGAGGTTGGAGGTAATATGAATACAGAGGAATTCGACAAACCTATGCTTGACATGCTTCGGACACATATGGTATCACAAGACAAAGCAGGAAAAGGACCAGGAAGTGCCTGCCCATTATTTGGGGGCATTGTGCCATCCAAATAAAGTTATGAGGTTAAATGGCTACCAGATCATCACATCATCTGAGAACATTATGTCTGCTTGGTTTGGGCTCAGATCCCAGGCTAGGAGTGTCTAAACCACAGTCTATACTTAGTTTAAGTTATCCAGGGCAAAAACATCTGTATCAGCATTAATATGCCCAACTAAAATGTCTCAAAGCTTATGGAAAAGATTTCTTTATACAAAAGACTGTTTTATTATAGATGTGTGTGTGTGTGTGTGTGTTTCCTTCAACTGAAGTTCTCTTGGGTAATCTAAAAGGTCTGTGAATAGTACATAAAGTCTTTGCCCATTTAACACACACAGACACATGCACACACACGCACACACACACACTGCATTTCCAGACACTGACAAGAGTTTGGCTGAATAGGTCAGCAGTATGTGAAAATTTGTTTTGAGGTTTGTTTTTGTATTCTCACCCAGGATTCTACTGCCTCATAGCTGTGTAACTTTGCTGGATATATAGTGAATTTAAAAAGAATATGAGAGTAAATTCTAGGAAATCTGGTGTTTTGAACTTTGTTTTGACTTTCTTAACTTTATAAACTGTTACATTCATAATCTCTATGACTTGTTTAGGTGGTTCTGCTTATGAAAAGACAATGAAACTTCTTAAATTGTATGATTTTTCAAAAATGGGGGGAGAAGCACTTATATGTAGATAGATGTTATTTCATTTCAGCTATTCTTCTAAAATAAATAAAAAACCATATTCTTTACTTTTCAAAGAAAGGTTATTCAATATATTTTATAATGAGTCTTCCAGAATCAGACTTCCAGATTCCTTGAATTTGGAGTGTGGAAAAGGATAAGCAGCTCCTTTTAGTTGTAATAGGAGACATTCTTTTAAAAGCCTGGAATGCAGAAGACCTCTTATACTGAAAACATGTCAGGACATGCCTTTTTGGGATGTTGTCAAGTGGTTTAGGCTCAGAATTCTACATTCCATACTTTTGAAGTTGTTTTCTGCTGGCAGACAACCGCTTGATTATTTTCATGTGGTGGGTATTTAGGCCAACCTCTCTGGTTCCAAATAATTAAAAAAAAAAAACACCTTCCACTGTGAAGTGCACGTATTTTACCATAAAGTTACGGACTGTGTGAGTACCAGGCTTGTAATAGTCAATCCGATGAAGCTTGTCTCAATTCATAATAAAAGTCAGTTCAAAATCAGACATGCCTTACCTAGAATGCTTTACTACCCAATGCTCACTCTTCATATTGTCACTGTATTAAGCAATGAAAAAATTACAGTTACTGTGAACATGTTTTGACCCACCCTGAAGGAGCTGGTCATTTTCCTAGTAAAATGGAACAATAATTTTCCATTTACCTCAGCTCCTTTTTGGACAAAGACTGGGAATAGGTTAAGGGACAAATCAATGAAATAACAAGTGAATGGAGTTTCTTTCACCCGACTTAGAAAGGTACAGCTTCTTATATAGGAAACAAATTACATACAAGTTACATACAAGTTATATAAAGTGTTTTTAGAAAGTTCCAAATCATGTATTGGAGAATTGTATACAATTAGTATTCCGTGCCTGGTTAAATTAAAAATAAATGCTCTGTACCCATCTTAGCCCCCCACCCCCCATTTCACCAGCCACTACCAAGAGTTCATTTCATAGACACCACTACCTGGGAGTCCCAAACAAAAGCAGATGACTTAAAACCCTGTCAAGATTTGCCTTATTATAGGCGATATCTTAGTATAAGATGTTTGAATATTTCTCAAGCACCAGTAGGATTCTTAACATACCCTCAAAACTGAGATGCATGATCTTAGGTAATGGGTTTTTAAAAAGCCATCTCATTTCACTTTGTGGGGATTATTTTTCAATTGTCTGTTTTATTGGAGATTTCCCAGAGATTTATATACAGTGAAAAATTAGTCTGGAAGAAGACAAATAGGATAGGCACGACAGAGTCAACGTCCTTTTATAACATTTCATTTTGCAGACCAAGAATAAACTTGTAAATCTTTCCCATGTTTTTTATTATGGAATATAAGTTATGATATTTTAAGTGAAGCCAATAAAGCTAGCATAGGGAAGAAAGTCAGTTTCTTTCTCTAAGCTTTCCATAGGTAGTATAATTTAAATAATTCTATGGTAGAGTTTCAACACCTCTGATTGAACACTGTTGTTTACGAAGTAAGAACAGTAATCCTCATGTAAAAAGGTAGTATTGCTACCCTAGACAGCAGATGGTGTTATTAAATACACAGGCAAAGTCTAAGGTCATAAGGAACTAACAATTAACCAGAAATACGATCTGTCACAGCCGCTTAAAGGGTTACCTAGCAGATATATGCCACTTGCATTACTGTGACCGTTGGGAGGTATGTGGTCAGGCTTCAGGGCAGATCAGAGTTACATAATCGGCTGAGGAATATTATAATTTTTTAAATTTTTTAAACATGTAGTGAAACCAACAAATGAAAATAACTGTGATTTCCCCATAAGATTGCTTTCTGTTGCCCACTTTGATACTTTATCTATTTAGATTGCACAGTTCCGTAGCTAACCCTGAATATTATTGGTCTCCCCAAACTGTGTCAAAATTTGGGTTTTTATGCTGGCTAGTTGTTTGAAGACATCTTTATATTATCATGAGCATTGTTTTTTGCCCCTGCAGATTTCATAGTGTGAAAGTGATGAGAAAAGATTTGGGCAGACACAACAGCTACTGGAGGGACAGGTGGAAAATGGTAGTGAGGAGGAGGGTGGGGAGATTGTAGTTGAAGATTTACAAGTAATAGGGGCCAATGCCCATGATCATGTATAAAATAGTGAAAGCAATATTGATGTTCCTGAAAGTGTACTCAGTTTTTATTTTAAATCAAATAGAATTAAAAAAAAAAATAAGAGCTTTACACACAGTGCAATTTCTTGTGAGGGTTTTTCCAAGGAGAATTTGCACTGGAGAATATGTGACTAGTTTCCTTTTCTGTTAGGGATTTTGAGGATGAGGAACTAAATTCTAAAATCACCTGAAGGAAAAATGACCTACAGGGCAGCAGCTAAAAGTCTGAGTCACAAAGAACCAACTGCCTGCTTAGGATTTGGAAGAGTGAACAAGGCCCATAGGCAAGAATTCCACATTGTATCAAAGAGTTGTGACTCCAGCCATGGTATCAAACAATCTGAAAAACAGTATCTAGAAAAGCCAAAACATCTCCAGTGCCCCCAGGTAAATAGAAGATGAACAATGAAAAACAAGGTTCTGAGGTCACTGGCTAATCAGAGTAAACAAAGAAGTGAATTCTAGTCTTTGGACAAAATGTGCTCTTAAAGGACAAAAGCTGTTCTTAAGTTTCCTTGCTGTTGCATTTGAAGAGTCTGCATCCCAAGAAAAGCATATGGATAAGAAATTTTTTTCCTCTTGTTTCTTATATTTCACAAACTTAAATGTCTGCTTGTATTTTTCCAAATTTAAATTAAACAAGGAAAGCGCAGCATCTGAAAGCAGACTCTTCATTTGAAACTTTCATCTACAAGCTCAGGAAAATTGATCTTCCGTGTGATCAGGATTCCTGCGGAAACTTCTAACAGTCCTTGGGAAAAGCCGGTGAGATACCCTTGGGTTGAATGAGTGAGAACTTTCTGGAGAGAGAAAGACTGTTGGAGGTCCAGCTGGAAAAACATATGGCAGTAGAGGTTAGGAAAGAGCGCTTCACCAGGAGCTTTATAAAAAAAAAAAAAATGTCTAGAGGCTCCAGGCAACCCTTACAACCTAAGATCTTACTAAGCATGATGGATGTTCTTGCTTCTAGGACGGCCTCCAATTTACCTGGAGCACAGCCAGTGCTGCATCCTCAGGCGCCTCTTGGGAAGGTGCATGCAGAGTAGCATCAAACTGTATCTTACCTCCAAGTCCAGGATTTCATGCTCCCCTCACCTCCCTCCTGTGCTCTGCCCCCAGTGGAGCACATGAAATGGCAGCTTATTGTGTTGTCCTGAAAGCAAACAAAGTGTGCAAATCACTGTAGACAGTGTGTTTTATAACAGATAGGTCAGGAGGAAAAATGACTATGGTAAATGCTCTTCTTAACCACAGAACTCAAAGCGTTTTTAGCTACACAGTGCATAGACTCAGCTCAAAGAGCAAAACCAGGTAGTCTCAATTTCAGACGAGGACACCATGCAGAGATGACTTCTACAGGTAAATGTACCATCTTGAGGATTTACAGCCCAATGTCTTTTGCAAAATAATGGTAAGCAATGTTTGATTTTTCTCTGTTAATTCTCTGTAATAACCATTTGTAGATGTAATTGGGAATGTGTTTAACCAACTTTTAGAACATCCTATGTGGAATGCTATATTTGTGAAGTCTGTAATTTACTATGGGATTAATAAAAAAAGTTCCTCCAGACCATTTAAATAATAGTAGGCTTTTAAAATGTAATCAACATTTACATTATATATGTATATAAAATAATATATTTTATATCACGTATAAAATAATGTCAGGCAGTATGTTATTTGGCTACAATCAGCTTTTCATCATTTGGTCAAAGGGGAGATGGGGACTGTGGCTTTTTCAATACAGATTGTATTGGAAAAGTAGGCATGCGTACCTCTTTCTGTCTTCAGCTATGGTAGGTATAATATAGCCATCATTGACATGACTATGTTTCTTCAACAGCTAATACTGTCTCCCTTTAAACTTTTCTCATGGATGTTTCCCTTCCATTTCCTTAAGCTGTGGTGGTAGTAGAAGCAGCAATTACCTAGTCACAAAAATCCGGGTCTACCTTTATTACCCAATTATTATGACAATTATCCTTCCAGGTTCCCTTGTCAGTGTACACATATTTCCAAGGTATATATTTTCATTACTGGACAGAGAAAGGCCAATGGGTCATTTATACATACTCTATGCTGATAAAGCAATATCATTAACTTTTGAGACAAAGGAGCAAATTACAGCATGTTATGCTTGAGTTGTGGTATTCCTCTTAGAAACTCAAAGCAAAAGCCAGATGATCAATGTGTATGAGTGTATACACATGGATTATTATAGCACTATTTTATTATGTATAATTATATTATTTAAATATATTTATATATACATATATACATGCATATAAAATAATGTCAGATAGTATGTTTTTTGACTACAATCAGTTTTTCATCCATCTGGTTAAAGGTGGGGTGGGAACTGTGTATTCAAGACACCTGGGCCAAACAGGGAGTGACTTTAGAATCCCAGTGTTTCCTAATGTTCAGAGAGAGAAAACAAAAATACCTCTTCTCAAGCAGAGCTTTCCTCTTTGAGGGGCAGCAAGAATGCAAGATAGATCAGGGCTGGGAAACTGGCTAAATGTTTGCACTTTTTAACAATCTCAACCTTCCCTGACTGACAGGCCATATTTATATAATTCTAGGAGCTCTGAATCCCTGTCTATGGTCACTCTGAGGTTTAAGTCATGGGAAAGTAACTCACGCTCTGTGATGGATACCAATGCTGCCTCTGCATTTACCGTATAAACAAAGACAAGTCACTTTTCTGTGCTTTGTTTGCCTCTGTAAATTGATATAGCAACAAAACCCAGTGCCAAATAAACCTGAGATATGTCCAAAGACCCCTCTGTATGGGTAAGTATCATCCAGCACTTAAGAGTGCAGGGCCCAAAGGCAGAGAGCAAGGATTCTTATTTCAGTTCTGCTACTTTTACCAGCTGAATGATCCTACAAACTACTTAACTTTCTGTGCCTCCATTTCCTTGTCTGTGAAATGGGTATAACAATAGGACTTACTGCAGAGGTTGGTTGTAAAGGGCCTTGAAAAGTGTAAGCACGGCACACAGCAAGCCCTTGATTAACATTGGCTTTTGCCATGTGAGATATTTCCAAATGAGGCTGAAGCACTTGTTCTAAAAACCAACCTGTCCTTCTACCTCCTGTGACCAGACTTAAGGATTTTTCTTCAGGAGAAACCCATGCTACTTTGCTTCCCCCATACCCACTTCTCCAGGCAGTAGTTATCACCAAAGCTGCCAATGATCTCATTTTAACCATCTCCAAGAGACTCTTATTTCTCTAATCCTTTCTGAGTCATCTGCCACTTTTGATATCACTCCTTGGAGTTTTTTTCTCACTTTGGCTTTTAAAGTACTATCTTTTACCAACTGAACTTAAAGAAGTTAAGAGCTGAAGAAGCCCCTCTGTCTGTCTCATCTGTTGTTTTTTGCCTCCCCATCTCTCACCCCCTTACACCATATCGGAGGTTTTAGTACTCAGCACAAAATAGATGCTCAATAAATGTCTATGGCCCTGCCTTGAGCTGTTTTGTTGACGTACATCCTTCTCTCTGCCTTTTTGTGGTTTTCTCAATATTTGAGCCCTTGTTCTTCATGGAATCTCTGCTACAATGAAGTACCCTTTAAGTTCTCTGACTTATCATCCATGCTTTTCATTTTTTGAGACTTGAAATTATTTATAAGTTAAATTTAAACTGTTTGAAATTTCCCCTCTGCCACGCATCTCAGTTCAGGGTCATTCAACTGAACAAACATTATGAACCTATGAGAATCAAGGTTCATCAAAATATTACCTTTTAGCACTAAAAAACAAAGAGAGAGAGACGCAGACCTCCTCTTACACATGTACACATTTTCTGAAATCAGCTGTACATGGTATTTAAAAAATTACCCTTTATTTTGGATTATTCACATGTCTAGGCGACATAGGACCCATAATTTTAGGGATGCACAAAAATGTTTAATTTTAATTTCTTCTAACATTAAAATGAAGAAAATTATATAACAACAGTGGATATATACTAATTAATTCAATTTCAATTATATTTGTCTTTATAACACTGCATGTGTAGCATGTGTAGGATATAATTTTTTGGTTGGTTTTTTTCTTTTTTTAATGGAGGAAGGGGTCCACAAAGGCAAAAAAAAAAAAAAAAATTGCCCTTGGCGTTTATAGGATCATGAAAGGCATAAGGCAGCCCTAGTAATGACAATTGTTATTTAGGTTCATATATTCATAATTGATACTCCTGGAATATTTTCATGTTTTTAATTTGTACATTGACCATGACTTAGTCTTTGGTTTTCTAGTTTTTTCTATTTATAGTGATCCCTCAGAGACCTTGTCCATTTTATTGCATCTGTGCACTGTCTTTATAATAATGATTTCCAAACCTCCCTCCTCCTCTATCTTTGTGTCAAATTCTAATTTTGAACTTCTGGCTGCCCACTGGGCATTTCCACTGGGGTAATGCATCACTGGCTCAAAACCAACAAATGTGTAGCTGATCTCATCTTGCCCTGCTCTTCTATTCTCTTTTTTACTTTCCCTGCCTATTAGAATTACTACTAATTTTCATTAGTGGTCCAAATTTCAGCTCATCTCCTCTTTCACTCCTTTGTATGAAGATCTGGTGGAACCATCATTCCTATGCCTATGGCTGTCCTACCTGTGTTATCGCTGCCCACCACTTCATCCTCACACTGCTCACCCCTCCTCGGAGCTCCTATCAGACTCCTGGCTGACTTCTCTGCATTCCAGCTGTCTCCTACAACACCATTCCTAACCATCCCCAAACTCATCTTAGCATTACTCTCAGCATTTTTTCCCTCTGACCCCATAATTCCACTACTCCACCCAACCTTCTTACCCAGATTCTAAGACACCCCCCCCCCACCTCTTAGGGGGATTCCTCCACTCCAGTGAACTGCATTTGCTATTTTTGTCTTTTGCTCATGTGTTTCTATTAATTCATTTACTCAGTGGTTTGGGGGACTACTGCGTTCCAGACACCTGAGATCATGTGTAAAGAGACTATTTCAACCTGTAATATACAGTTTCAAAGCTCAGGTCAAGTATCTATCCAAGTAGCCGAGGTCCACCCATGACCACTGGTCTCTTCCCTTAGAACCCCCAGCATACTTGTAGACAGTCCTAGAATTTAGCACTTAGTTATAGTTGGCTGAGTTTTGTGAAGCAATGATCTTTAGAGAATGTTTACCTTTTCTATCACCCAGGTGCACCTGACATCAAACCCAAGGCTGGGCTAGCAGTGCGAACCCACTGGTTGTTAATAATCATTATTTTTCAAGTGCTCACTGTATTATCCTTCAGGCACTGACTGTGCTGGCACTTTATGTGCGCTATCTCTATGAGGTTGATATTATCATCCTTTTTTTACAGATGAGGAAACTGAGGCTTCAAAAGATTATGTGATTTGGCAAAGTTTTCGTAGCTGTTAAGTAGCTAACTTAAGTCTAGACCTGATGTAATCTAAAAACTGTTCTCAACCACTGCATAAACTTAACCCTTCCTTTCCACTGATTGTTAAATCTACTCATTCTTTCCCAGTGTCAATTATATTTGTTTACTTTTTCCCTTTTATAATTTTTAAGAAACTGCTATTCTAACTTTTCAGGGTTCTATACTTAAATCAGGCCCTATAAACTCTGATCTCAGCATAATGATCTACCAGATATTGGTTGTTTGGGTGATATTATATATATATGTATATATATAACTATATATATTAAACTTTATATATATACATATATATATATATAAAACTATAAGTATAGACCTCACACGTGGACACACCCAGCTTGTACTTTCCTTTTACAAAGTGGTATATTTTGCAAATTAAATAAAACTCAAGATTTTAAAAACAAATAAAATTACACTGGAAACAAAAATTGGGAACATAGAAGTAGTATCTCAAAATGAACAATTGTATGTAAACGTTCACAACTAGAAATTCTTCAGTTGCCTTGACAGAACTGTTAAGACATCAATACTATATTTCTCTATTCTATAGTTTCCCTAATCCAGTTGAATTTTTGTAAAGTCTTAGCAGCAGATTATGGAGCACATCTCGACCACTAAAAAGCCTTCAAAAATATGCAAATAAAATAATAAATTAAAAATAAGTAATTGGTTAATTAGAATGTAGTAATTTTATTTAAAGAATGAAAACTCCTTGAGATATTTGTGGTGAGGCATCATTGTATGACAGGGAATAGGACGATGTCATCTTTGGGTTCTAGAACATACCATCTCATGCTGAAGCTGATAAGTATTTGCTTATTGGTCCTTCAGTGCAGATGGTCTCTGTTTCCATCTTTGCTTCCTATGAAATAATCTGCTACCTGTCTGCCAATGTCCATTCTGATATTTTTTGGAGGCAAAACCTTAGGTTTTAGCTGGTGATTGGTTACCCACCCATGTCTTCTTCTCAGGCAACTAGATAGTACTTCCCAACATCCCTTGCAGTTATACACAGCCACCTGCTTGAGTTCTGAACATTAGTGAATGGAAGTGGTTATAGATCACTCCTATTTCTGATATACAGAAACCTGTCTCACTGATTCTCCATGCACTTTCCCCTTTACAACTTGATAAGACGAGTTAGATTTTGAATGACGAGTGTTGAAATGGCAGAAGCACTAGATAGAAGGAACCTGGGTCCCTCAATCACTGCTTGGAGGATAACCACATGTCCATCAAGAATTTCGTCTTGGACTTCACGTGCAAGAAACAAACTTGTATCATGTTGGAACCACTAATCAGTTTCGGTTTCCAATAATAAGTTACAAGTCACTAATACAGACGTCAGAAGTAAAGAATCATATTTCCCATCTTCACTTTCTTAGTGTAACCAGGTAATTAACTTCTGGCCAATGATATGTAAGCAGGAGTGTTTTATATTACTTTGTAGGAGGTTCCTTAAAGGAAGCTTATTTGGGTGGGATATGGAACATTGTCTTCTTTTGCTTTCTCTCGATTATCAATTAGCATACATAATTGCAGGAATTCCATCAGTCGTCTTATAACCTTGTGGATGGAAGTCATTTGCTAAAACAGTGGGGCAGAGAGACGAGACGAGGTCTCTGATGGGCATGGAGCTGCTGGACCAATCTTGAGCCCCTAGCATCTTCTACAATACTTTCATGTTGAAGAAATCTTTTCCTTATTTAAACTACTCTATTAATTGAGGTCAATGTATCAAGTTTTCCTTTTTGTATCTTGCTTTTGGTGTCAAACCTAAGAACTCTGCCTTAGCTCTCAAAAATGTTTTCCTATGTTGAGAATAAAATCAAGAGAGAGGAAGAAAGGCAGAACTGAAGGCTGGAGATATATTCCTGAAGATATTGTTTGAGAGTCGGGAACCAGCTATACCTGAAAGTCAACTTCTGAGTTTTTCTGTGTACATGCACAAGATACATTGCCCTTTATTTGAGGTATATTTCTCTCTCTTGCCACTGAGAGTCTTGGCTCTATCCTTAATTTGTCACTAAATTAATTATGATATTAAATTTTTATTTTTTTAAAATTCTTTCACATACTTTTCCCTAAATGGGAGACTCATGATCATTTCTTCCCACAGGACCCTTTGGGACTGTGTTCCTTTATATGACTTGTATTTAGAGACCAGTTTACAAACCCTCTTAATGCAATTTCCTTTTGCCTATACACAATCTCAAGATTTTAAAATATATTTGTTTAGTTGCCTGCATGTTCATTATTCATTGTTTTGTCCTTGCAATTCATATTAGGTAGTAGGGACTATGATGGATGTGTTTTTATAATTCCCAACAAGGTGTCTCTCACAAGAAGCTTAGTACCAATTTCCAGTGACAAAAAGAGACAATCATTCTTCCTACACGCTCACTCAGAAACCTTCCCGCCTCCCCTTTGGGGGTAACCGGCCACAGGAAAGCATCTCTTTCAGAGGCTCCTTTCCTAGGGAGACCTTAGGTCCACCTGGGACCAATACCTCTTGCACCCAGGGGGGACACAATATTTTTTTCTCGCACCTTCTGTGCTGGAGGGGGTTCTTCACAATTTTCCCTGCATGATGCTGGGTCAAGCAGAACATTATATCAATCAACTGAAAAGCACACTCTGGGGAAAAAAAAAAAAAAAACAGTGCTGGCTAGAAGGGCTGCCTACCTGGGCTGCTTGCTCTGCAACATGGCTGCAGCATGGGTAAGCAGTCCCAAGGACTGACTCTGGGGCTCTGTCAGTTGGGATTATTATTTGCCGGCCTTTCAGCTATGCCGGTGGGAACTCTGCTGCCAGCACACTGGATTTTTTACGACTGTGTATTCTTTAGGGGAAAACACTTCCAATGCAAATGATTGAAATGGATCGAGATACACACTCGCTGCTTAAATAAAAGCTTTCACGGGTAGGCCATTCGGACTCAGTTAAGAAGAGCAAAACAGGATCCATCAGGAAAGTGACTGCAACCCTTGTCTCAGAGAATGAATGCGAGTGGTCCAAATGGATGGGGGGAGGGAGCTGAGTGGCACCTAATTCACAGCAGGAGCTCAGCACTTTTACTCTCTGCCGCTTCACCGGAACAAGGAGAAAAAGACATTAGGATGAAGGATAATGTGCTATAGACACATAAAGATAAAAGAGAGAGGGGCACATGAAATGTCACTCATTTGAAGGTTTACTCCAGGCTGTTCTTACCTCTGAAAACACATTTCACATTATTTAAATCACCTGTGGCCTATACCAGAACTCAAGGTACCCGGGCCTTTTCAGTTTATTGCTGAACCGAGCCTTATGAAACTGCAGGCTTGCCACCTGAAGGGGAATAACGAGTGCATTTTATTGTCTTTGCTGAGAAAACAGCATGGATGTATCAAACCTTGTGTTAGGCATTGAATCGTGTCCCTTGAAAAAGTTATTTGAGTACTAACCCCTGTGAACTTGACCTTATTTGGAAATGGGGTGTTTCTGCAGATATAATGGAGCAAAGAGGAGGTGATACAGAATTAGGATGGACCTGACTGAGGTGACTGATATTATAAAAAGAGGAGGCGACACAGAGGAGAATGTCAAGTCACTACGGAGACAGATTGGGGTGATGAGTTTACAAGCCAAAAGCCTCTAAGGATTGCCAGCATCGCCAGAGATCTCCTAGAGATCTCCTAGAGATCTCAGAGAGAATATAGCCCTGCTGACAACCTGACACCTTGATTTCAAACTTCTAGCCTCCAGACCTGTGAAAATAAATTTCTGTTGTTTTCAGCCACCTGGTTTATGGGTAATTTGTTATGGCAATTCTACAAAATGAATAAGCCTGCTGTAAAGAGTAAATGCTGCAAAACCCACCACGTGGGTGGAAGGGGCTTCATAGAGCTATCCTGAATCATCCTAATAATGATCTATGCCACCTTCCCTGGAGGATGTGCAATTCTCCAAGGACGTGAGATTGCTCTTCTAGATGTGACAGCACAGACTGTGTACCAGAGGGTACCCCCCAACCACCTACCAGGGCAGGAACCATGCCTTGACCTCTTCTACATCCCTCCTGTGCCTGAAAACCAGAAGTGCTTGACAAACGTTGAAAATATGAATGAATTCATGGGGAAATGACTTTCAGAGCAATGATTAGCATTGTTTGTGATGTCACATAAGCATTTACTATCATCTGGCCTTAAGACATATCTCGCCAAGAAATCAAGTTTGATATCTCCTTTGAAGAAGCCCACTCTTAGACATTGAAAGAAGCATCTGGGGTTTCTTTGAGATCTGACTTGGCCCCTGGAGCCCTAAATGGTACATGTGATGAGCAAAAGCTTTTTTTACAATCTAAAATCCTCCTGCCTCATATTGTGCTTGTGGCCAGAGGTTCATAACTTTCAGGACAAGGCTTATTACCCTGCACTTAAAATCAGCCCACCCAAAAATGATAAGCTGCTGCTTTGTGTATGAATTCATCAGAAATGCCTTCTGAGGTTCTAGGTTGTCATCATCAGCAACAACCGATAAGTGAAATAATAGCAGATAGAAAATCAATCATTTGGGTTTCCCGGGGGGGCAATAATAGAGTCTGTGGGGGTTTCACTTGCCGAAAACCCGGAATTGAGGTACCTTTTAAAGTTGAATGTGAAAAGTGTGTTATAAACTGTAAAGGGCTATAAAGAAGTCAGTTGCAATATTTTTTATTTTTTTTATTCCATACCCTTGGTGAAATGATAAACCCAAAGACTCAGTAACCAGTTCTTTTACTTTTCTGGGCTATGATATCCTTTACCTAGCCATTGTGATATGGTTAGTATCCCAAAGCCACAAGTCAATCCTTTTGTCCTTTGACTCTATGAGTCTATCAGCAGGTGTATTTATCTATATCTAAGTTCCTGCTATAAACTTGGTTTCTCTATTGGTAAATAATATTAAATCATTTTGCATAAGTTTTTCAGACTATGTTTTGATATAGAAGACAAGGTTTTTTCAAAAAATAAAATAAGGAGGGGGTAAGGTGTGAGAAAATATAATGAGGAGCACCTAAGAAATTATGACCATTATAATAATTAAAATTCAACTTACCTAAAAGGGAGAGGAAGAAGATGTTTATGATTAACATGGGTCTTTTTCATGCTTACTGTAAAATAAGTTTTTAGAAAAAGAAAGAGGAACAAAATGTGTCCTGATGCAATTAAAAGCCCTAGCTGCCTTTAACATGTAAACAGCAAACAACTGTTTTACTATGCACAAAAAGATTGAATTAACATTAACCCTAACTTCATGTTATAATGGCATAAATGAAACACTATGTTGAAAAATGACTTTTTTTTTAAATTAATAACTTTTTGTTGACTAAAATGCCCCTTGATGTTCCTAAAATCTGTTAAAATATTGCAAAGTGTGTGTAGAAACACACCATCACACCCTAGCAGGGGATATTCAGTTCAATGGAGTAAAGGTACATCTTGTCTATTTTTATGTATATTTGTAGACAGTCAGCCTTTGGTTTCAGTGTGTCTTCTAGCCTTGAAATCAAGGGTACATCAGCATGACCTTAACCACAGCTCACACGCCCCCAAATGTGAGGAAGGCAGCAGAAACCTTTGATAGCAGAGGAATCTCTAGGATGAGGGCTTTTAAGCCACAGGAAAAAAAACATGATAACCAGGATGAATTTGAAACTAAGGATGACAAATACTTAGTCTGTCCTGGGCTAAAGGAATTATGGCTACAGGGCTAGAGACTCTGCCCCCCAAAAACCTACCAAAATCCTGTCATAATTTTCATAACTTCCTTTAGATCTTAATTCTTACATCTTTAAAGAATTTTAAAATATTTCAGAATGTAACAAGAGCTGTAAAAATGTTTGTATTCCTTGCCCTAGTAATTCTGAGTCTATATCTTAAGAAAATAATCAGAAATGTGTAGAATGATTTATGAATAAGTGTATTTGCTAAAACATTATTTATAATATAGGAAAAGTTGGGGGCAAACTCGATGTGCAAAACCAGGGTAATAAGTAAGTCATTATCAACCCATAGGATGGAGTGCTGTGTAGATACTTAAAAACCATGTTTTCAGAAATTGAAAACAAAGGAAAATGCCCAATCTGTAGCATTCAGTGAAAAAAGCATAAACTCAAGCATACACTCCATATAATTATGATTTTACATACATATGCATGTCTGTGTATACATACAGGAAAAAATAGCTTGAAAGAAATATGACAAAATGTTAACTCATTTTATCTAAGTAACATGATTATGAGATAATCAGTGTTTGTTTCTGTCTGGTTCTTTATATTTTTCAGCATTTTAAGATTTGTGTACAATGAGCATGCATTGCTTTTAATCTTTAAGGTTGTGACATTCATTTACATTTCTTTAAAATGACAGATGCCCCATAGGTACGAAATGTGGACCCTGTGTTTTGCCTTTAATGTAGTGAGGTGGAGAATTAAGATCAAGCACTGTATTTTCATGTGCGAATGACTCGGTGAATAGACATTTACAGAGCGCTAATTCAATTACCAGTGCCTGTTGAGCACTGCTTTGTGCTGGTTACTGAAGCAGCGCCCAGGAGCTAGGGAACCTCACTGAACAATGATACTACTGGGTCTGGATGTCGGAGGCAAGAATCTCCTCTTCTGGTTACCTGTCAATGTCACATATCTCGAGAAATGAGACATTTCTAAAAACTGGGCAAATTTGCCCAAGTTCACCCCCAAGTGAGCCCAGGTGTCTGAGACCCAGGCCCAGCTGCTCAGGTCTCACTGAGGTCTGGAGGCAAAGCCACAGCAGGTCCCTGTCATGACCTCATGGCTATTTCATCTTCTGCTGATTTGTCTTAGAAGGAAACTCTGTTATTATAAGAGATGTGGTTTGTTATGTTGTTTTATAGACAGACCACTGAGTACTTTCTTAGCATTCTGTTTAAGTGCTGACAACTTGATATTTTGATCAATGGTTGCACTATTTCTCCATATGTTAGCTTGACAGGCTGATAATTTCCAAAGTTAATTTTCTCTCTAGCTCTCTCCCTTCTCCCTTCCTCCTTCTTCTTTCCCTCCTTTCCTCCCCCACCCCCTTTCTCTTTCTCTTCAATTTACATGTTTCTATTTTCCTCATACTTCCCTGCCCCATGGGAAAACAAGAGTCATTGACAGGGATAAATCCTTATTTATTTATTTTTACCAATAATCATGTATTCAGAAATTAGCACAAAGGACAAGAGGTAAAACTGGTATATCTAGTGTATCTAATAGTTTCCATTTTATGTTTGATGTCATTTTGCTTTTCTTTTTAATTTTTATTTTTTAATTAATTTATTTTCTTACATCATTGATAATTTAGGGCCAGTATTTGATTTCTCAGGTGTGGTCCCCGTAGTTCTCCCACCACAATGGCACCTGAGATCCATCACCACAGTCCCTTGTGCACCTCCCTCCCCTGTTTTGACCCCACTCCCTCCCCCCTCCCCTGCTGTATGCATCAGATCTATGGTCAGCTTGCAAGTTTTGTCTTTTTCCTGACCCTCTGTTCGGTTTCTCTATATTCCACATATAAGTGAAACCATCCAGTATTTATCTTTTTTCTTGTGACTGATTTCACTTAGCATAATCTACAGGGATAAATCTTTAAACCTTATTTGGAGACAGCATAGCCCAATGGTTAATAAACTACCTCCTTTCAAATCCCTCCTCCATTGTTGGCAAGCTGTGTGTCTTGCAGGAAAATTACTCAAATTCCTTGAGCCTCAGTTTCCTCACAGGGGTGTGACCAAGTGATAAACAAGCGAGGCCCCTTAACCCAGCACCTGACTGATAGGAAGCCTTCCTAGGTAAAGGGTAATTATTATACAGTCCCTACATGACAATATTCCTAATATAAGTTTGTTTATGAGTATGTGCGTGTGTGTTGTGTGTGAGAAGAAAGGAAAGATGCATTTGATAAGGTTTGCTTTCAGAGCTGCTGTTCCTGAAGTTTCTTTCTGTATAAAGGTATGAATGTGCCAACATTCCATACGGATCGTCTGGGGGTAACTTAGGTTTTTCTTTCAGCTCGTCCTCAGTTGCAAGAGCATTTGGTGACAGTGAATAGTTTTAGAAGTCTGTCTGTGAACTGGATTAAAAGTGAAAATAAATGATACAGTGAAATTTTGTTTGTTCCTTAAGGAAACCCTCTCCTCTCTTTCATGGCACTGACAATGTAATAGCCATTCTAATATATCATATCCTTATAATCCCTTCCAGTTTTGTTTTTCCCCTTTTGTTTCTTCTTTCAAGTAACAGAATCTCTTAGAGTGGTTCAGCTATCCAGAAAGTGGTAAGCTGTGAGGTGATTCTTAAAGGATCTGAATTAACACTAATTACATAATAAGTAATAATCATACATCTGTATATGGACTATAGTAGCATAGTCACCATACGATCCTAACTCTCTTTGGGAAAGTAGCCATTGGGGAGACCCAAGTTCTAGGCAACTGAGAGAGTTTGTCCTTCAAAGTTTGTGTAAATAAATAAATAAATAAATGGTAAAACTGAGAAAAAAATAGAAGGAAGAAAAGAAAAAGCAAAGACATTTTGGGTAGAAAGCTTTTTAAAATGTGGTTCAACCTCTCCTGCTTTCTGGAAGAGTCTGGGGAAATCTACTTAACATCTCTTTTTTTTCTCTTTACTTGGTCTCGAAGGCATCATAATGAGAACAGAGGTTGATGCTATTGTATAATAAAATTATGTGTGTAGGAAGTTGAGATATTTAGGGATATTTGCTTCCACCCTTGGAGGTCCAAAGTTACTGTACCTTTTAGAAATCTTCTATCTGCTTTTTATACTTTTCTGTTCCCCCCCCTCCCTTTTTGGGGTTGCCAGCAGTTACTTCTCATTACTGTGTATGTCTGGAGGAAACCCCCTCACTACTTCTAATTTTCTACTTCTAAAGTGCTGTGGGCATGAATGTGAGAAAATCATGCCGGTGAGTTCTGTGTGTCCATAAACGTTAATATGTTCTGGGTTGAACTGAAGGACTTTTGTCCTATGGGAAAAATACTTCTCAAGTTTTGTTTTAATTTTTGAAAATTCCTTGTTTCTAAACTATTTTCTGGAAAATTGAGGTTAGGCAGTAATTCAGTTCTATGCAAATAAACATTTAAAGTGTTACAGACTTAACCCCTTCTACCCTTGTCACATGTATGTATTTGGTTGTCCGTTATTCAAATGTTTACATTCAGATAATATATTTTTTCAGTGCCCCTGAAGTTTTGAAATTTTTAATAACTCTGTGGATTGAGTTGACATGAGAAAAAAAGTTTCAAGTCTCCTTCAATGATTTTTACACTCATAAAAATCATACGTTCTCCACGTATCAAAGGCAGCATTAGGTCACAGAGAAAAATGTCCCCAGAAAACATTCTCAGGTGCTATCTCCTTATTAAAGTAGTTTTCTCTTTCCCAATTGGTTTATAAGTTGCACTTTTCATGACAGGTCATTTCTGTTTAAGATTCAATTGGTCAAAAGTGTAATCTAGGCAATGGCCAGTCCTTCAGGATTTCTTGGCAGATAGCTTAATGAGTATTAAAAGTCAGAGGGTTGAGAGCAATTAGTCACCAAACACCATTACATTCAACTGCACGATGTTCCTGATTTACAGCTTTGTCCTGAATCCTCCTGTTCTCTAAGCAGAAGCAACTCAGAAGGCTGTGGGACTCAGAGCATACCTCAGCTGGACTGGCCTTCCAGAAAGATCCACACACTGGGCCCTGGGAGGCCTCCCATATCCTGACACTGTTTATATTAGCTATCACACACAGAGCAGTCATGTGGCACACTTTGCAGTCAGCAAGTTTATCTTGTGTTAAAGTTTTACCGATAGAAATCAAAGAGTGTTTACCACAGCCTTGCAGTGAGTCATGCACAAATATCACCTGTGAGCATTTTCAGCACATGTGTTGGGTTCCCTTCTTCATATTTCTCATCCCAGTGAATGATGGGGGGAAAGCCAACAACGGTCAACTCTTTGGCAAATGTTAAAATACTCGCCAGAAATGGTTCAGTCATGGCCATCGAGATGCTGGGAGGTGAGTGCCTTCAGGGTCAGGTACATGCATCGATTTTAGACATCGCGCCTCACATCAACCCAAACTCAACACACAGGTAAACACTCTGAAGGCTGCTGACAGATAACAAGGAGTCTCTATAATTAGATTTCTTTTTTAATGTCTTAGAATTTAAAAGGGTTTTAAAAATGGATTTCATCTTTCTTCCCAACCTCTGTATTTAATATTGACGTGAAAATCACAAAGTGCTTAAAAACACAAATTCATTTCATCCTCGTGACAGCTTTGTTTGATAAGTACTCTTCTTCCAGTTTACATTTATGTAAACTGGAGCACAAGGAGATTAAACAGTTTGTCCAATGCCACGTTGTTAGTAAGTGATGGAACAAGCAAAATGAACCCAGGCCCAGACCAAGCCAAGAACAAAACCACTGCCCCATGCTGCCTGCCACCCCGTGTGCATGTGAGCATTGTAACACTGTCCTTTTTTTTTTTTTTTTTAAGACAAACTAAACCACAGTTGATTATAAAAACTATCTGCTATATTAGCTTGCTTGGGCTGCCGTGACAAAGTACCACAGACTGGGGAGCATAAACAAAAAAAAATTGTTTTCTCACAATTCTGGAGACCAGAAATGCAAGATTAAGATATCAGTAGAGTTGTTCTTCCTAAACTACTATGTTTGACTCGTCAATGGCTGCCTCATTCCTGTGTCCTCACATGGTCTTCCCTCTATGTGTGTCTATGTCCTAACCTCCTCTTTTTATAAAAACACCAGTCATATTTGATTAGCACCCACCCTTGTGACCTCATATCAACTAATCACCTCTTTAAAAAAGAGATCTCCGAGTACATACTGAGATTCTGGGGGTTAGGACTTCAATATATAACTTTTGCAGGGAGGGGGGGAGGTACACAATGCAACTATAACATCTACTACATGATCATGATATGTTAATCATGATTAAAAAAAGGGCAGGTTCTTTAAGAGATGCTATTCAAAATGAGCATTTATTTGAATGATAAAGTTTAGACACCTCTTGGGTTTTTCTAGATGGTTGGTGAGAAGTCTCTCCAATTTAAAGTGAATACTATGACAATCAAACATATTGCTGAAAGGGCCTCCCCGGTGGTGCAGCAGTTGAGCGCTGGGTTGCGAAGCTGCCCGCAGCCTCTGCAGCGGTTCGATCCCCGGCTGCCCACTGGCCACCAGAGGAGGGTCCCACATGGCACACAGAGCTCTCCTGCCGCCTTCTGCTCCCCTCAGCAGTGTAGTTCGTCAGTCTGCCTGCTCTGCTCCCCGCTCTGGCGAATTCTCTCACCCTCCCGCGCTTCTGACTGTACCCAGTTCCTGTATAAATAATAAATAAATAAATCTTTAAAAAAACAAAACAAAACAAAAAAACACATATTGCTGAAAATCACTGTTTGACCTTGACTTCTTCCCTACCTCTTCTTATACCAAGTGTGACTATGAGGGACTATTAATCTCTACCTCTCTCTAGCTATTTATCTATCAATCATCCATCCACCCATCATCATCTCAATGGACCACAGATTGGGGAGTGAAATGGTCTTCTCATTAGGTAACTGCATTTTGGTCAGGTCTTTAAAAACACTACATTTTAGCTCCCAAATCATAAAATATGTCATGTAAACCAACTGCAGAAAATGAGGAGTCATCTAAAGTGAAAGCTTTGTGGCAAGAAATCTAAGATAAAAAGTCATCTCTTTTTTTAAGATTTATTTTATGTATTTATGCATACAAGAGCTGGGGTATAGGCCAGAGGTATGTGGGGGTGAGAGGATCCACCAGAAGCAGAGTGGGGAGCAGCAGATTAACTGAAATTTTGGGAAGCAGCAGGTGAGACAGGAGAAGTCTGCTGAGCCATATATGGGTTAACTCCCTCACCAGGGACAGAACTTATGCTGCAGTGGCTGCTGATAGCTTCATAGTGCTGAGACTTTAACCCCTGCACTACCAGGGAGACCCAGATAAGTCATTTTTTACGACTAGAAGTAAATCCACCATATAGTGAAAAATCAGAGATAGGTGGAAATAACAAGGATGTGTACATGTAAATGTGAGGTATTCATCTTCTAGTGCCTCGCGTGTAGCAAGTGGTTAGAAAAAATAAAGGGAAGGAATGGGGGGGAGGGAAAGAAGGGGAGAAAAGGACAAGGAAGGAAGATGGCATCGGGCCCTGATTTTTCCTGACAGGTAGCATAAGTGGATATTGCTAATGATTTAGGTTCACCCAATGATTAATCACATGTAACACTACAATTTTACTCCTCCTATAAGAGTGAATGTTATTCTGCCTCTTCTAGTTTTAATTTTCTTCCCCAAGTAGAGCATGACAACCTTAGCTATGTTCATTATTTCTGCAGCTACTATTCATAGCAGTGGAAGTGCTAGCTAAACAAATTATACAAGTGTTAGCATTAGTGCTAGCCATTTCTTTCCCTTCTTTTGGTTTTGAATACCAGAAAACTAAAAACAAACTGGGCTTTAGTGAAGTAAACTTGCCAGCATCATGCTGAATAAATTATAGCAATCCTTTGACAAGTCTGGTATTATGATAATGTGGTTTTGTGTACATTCAAAAGCATCTGATCTTTTTATTAAATGCTGAGCTCAGGGCCTCCCTGGTGGTGCAGTGGGTTGAGCACAGCACTGTGAAGCTGTCCACAGCCTCTGCAGCGCAGGTTTGATTCCCCTCCAGCCAGGGAGAGTCCCACATGGTGCAGCAGACCTCTCCTGTCTTTCCTGCTGCTCCCCTCAGCAGTGTATTTCAGTCAGTCTGCCTGTTCTGTTCCCCACTCTCTCTCTGGTGAATCCTTTCACCCTCCACACTCTGGCCTGTAGCCCAGTTCTTGTATTAAAAAATAAATAAATGCTGAGCTAAGTTCAGCCCTTAACGACGACTTTCCTTTCCCTTGGGTGACATATGCCACAATTGGGGACTATGTTCTGTGCTTCAAAGAATGAACAGAAAGTCGGTCCAGAAAAATGGGTACTTAAGTTCCTCAATATTTGGGGAAATGAGCAAGTGTTACTGTGGTATATTGTTCACAGTTATTTGTTCCTTCTCCTTTAAAAGGGCTGTATATCCCTACCCATGCCAGCCTCCTTATAAGGAGATTATCCTTCCTTACCTCATTGTCATCCTTGGTCTTGTGATTTACTTTGAATGACATGTGATTAGTTAGGATATATGACATTATAAGCAAAAATTTTAAGTATGATTGGGTGGTTCAGTATGTACTCTTATTCTTCTGCCCCCTTGAGGAAACAGCTACCTCCTGGGATGAGAAAACGCCTGGGACAGAGTCACTGCAGACCCACACCTGCATGGATCATGAGTGAGAAATAACTTATTAATGCAAATGACTGAGACTTGGAGGTTGTTTGTTACATAGTAAAGCTGACAATTACACAGATTTTGCTGAGATTTATACAAACACGGCAAGGGAGAATGTAAGTGCAAGATGACAATACATTTCAAGTCTGTAAGGACTCATTTATAAAGCAAAAACACATAGTTTACATAGCATCACATTTACCGAAGAATATGCCTTATAAAATCATGATACCACAGAGCTATACAGAATTCCAAAGGTAGATTCAAAGGAAAACATTTCTTTAACATAGATAGAGCTGATTTCAAAGTTGATATCTTCCAGAATTTTTGCTTTATATATGGAATTATGTGTATATGTGTGTACATTCACACACATCATTTTTTTTGTACTTTAATCTCCCGTTTTCTGAGTTCTTGATCTTGACAACTGATGTTTGTCAGTATTTTTCAGGAATGCATGGCTAATTACAGATTATAGTTCTGCAATGTATTATGTTCTTGGATAAGTGTTTATTGAGTATAAATGTTAGATGGAGAAAATTAAGGCACTGTTACAAAGGTTGAGCCTAGAACAATCCTTGTCATAGAGCAGGTGCTAGAGTGTACTTATCGATTGACTGAATACATTGAGTTTAGGTAAGATAAGATATTTTAACTTTGTACCAAGGTTTTTTTCTCTGTTTATATAAATGAATTATCTCTCATTTCATCTTATACACACACTGGATCAGTTCACTCTAGAAGATATAACATATAAGTAATTCTCTTTTTCTTTGCCTATTTGCTCACTTAAAAGATAGGAATCATGAGTAAGAAGAAAATGTCTAAAATGTTTGGAGACCTTTGCACTTCATGATCATATTCAGTTGCCCTTTATGTCTGCATGCTGTATGTTTTGGATTATTGTTATTGTCCTTTTGACTGATTCAAGCCCACTGTGATGGTCTCCTTTTCTGTATTGGGTATGCCTTACTCTGGGCTGGGCAGGCCTATTGGAGTAAGACTCCAAATCTTGTTGAAAGGACATTTGCTATTGAAAGGACATTTGTTTTGCAGACAATGAATTAAGAGAACATACTCTGCAATTTAGAAATAGGTGGATACAAGAGGTATTGCATGTAAGGACCAATTTCTACATAAAGTAAGTTCATAGCTTAATTCATGTAATATAAGGAAGATGATTCATTGCTTCATTCTTATCTTTTCATTTGGATTCTCTCTTCTACTAAGATCAGACCTATCAAATGTGACCTGACATGTAACTCCTGAGAGCACTTACACAACTTGTAATGGAGGCTGCTGGTGAAATTATGAAAGTCTGGTGAAGTCTGGACCAGGGGCGGCCATCTTGCAAGCACCAAGAGACAAGAATGAAGACAAAAGCCAACAATACTGAGGTTGGAAAGAACCTGGGTCCTGGATAACAGCATTAAACCTCTAAATCAACTAACCCATGGGGGCTTCCCTGGTGGTGCAGGGGCTAAAGTCTCAATGCTGTCAAGCTATTGCTAGCCACTGTGGCATGAGTTGGATCCCCAGTCAGGGAGCTAACCCACGTATGGCACAGCAGACCTCTCCTGTCTCTCCACCTCCTCCCTCAGCAATGTATTCCAGTAGATCTGCCTGTTCTGCTCCCCACTCTGTCTCTGAACAATTGAATTTATGAAAATATTTAACTATACTCTATTATAAATAATAGTATATACATACATTAACATTTGGGGTCATGATGTTCCTGTTATCTATTGCTGTGTAACAAATTGCCCAACATATATTAAAGAAATTTAAAGCAACAACAGCATTTTCTTGTTCCCACAGTCTCTGTGAGTCAGCTGAGTGACGTATCTTGGTACTGCTTATGCATCTGCAGTCAGGGAGACATTGAGGCAAGTGGATCTGCCTAGGCTTCTCTCTCTCTCTCTCTCTCTCTCTCTCTCTCTCTCTCTCTCTCTCTCTCTCTCTCTTTCTCTCTCTCTTTCTCTCTCTTTCTCTCTGTGTTTGTGTGTGTGTGTGTGTGTGTGTGATCTTTCTCTGTGATCTAGTTTGCACTTCTTCACAGCATGGTGATTTTAGGGTAATCTGCCTGACTCTTCATTTAGCAGCTGAAAGCTTCAAGAACAAGTGTTCTAGAGACAAGGCAGAAGCAGCCTCACTATTCACAACCTAAACTCTTAATCACATGTTGTTATTTTTGTTGTACCTTGTTGGTAAAAAGCCTGCCTGATCTGAATGGGATGAGGCGTAGGTCTCACCTTCCAGTGGAAGGAATGTCTGTCCAAGAATTTGCAGGTATATTTCCAAATTGTCATGGTAATGCACTTATCCCACATAACTAATGGGGTCCCTAAAAAATTCAAGGGGGAAGAAAATATTAGTGTTTATATTACTGTGTTTGAATGACTTATAGTATTTTTGTATCTGTTTATATACATATATATTGAATAAGTAAATCAATAAATATTTGGTGGAATATGTTCAAAATTTTTGCTAATGAAGTGCACAATTCAAAAACTTTGTCAGTATTGCTAAATACCTTGACTAGAGTCTTGTTTTCTTTCCCTACTTACTGAAAAATCAAAGATCCTCTATATCAAGACCAGCCCATCAACATTTAATCTTTTTTAAAACATTGCTTCATAGAGTTCTATTTTGTAACCAGTCTCAGATGAGGACATTTGGGTGGAACTCAGCTCTTTTGCTTTTTCAGACAATGCTTAATGTACATTCTTGTCCCAAATATCATGGCGTAGTTTTGCCAATGTAGTTGTAGGCTAAATTCAAGCAGTGGAATACTTAGATCAAAGGTTATATAAAAAATTATGATTGATATTGCTAAACTGTCCTTAGGAAAATCTTAATATTAACAAATGACCACCAATTCATAGTCAGAACAATACTTGCATATGCCTACATCTCCATATATCTCCACAGGTGCCAGTTATTACAAAACTATAATATTCATCAACTAGGTGAAAAAAAATGGTCTCCTATTATCACTTGGGGATGGATCTTTAATTTTTTTTTAAAGATTTATTTATTTATGCATACAAGAGCTGGGGCACAGGCCAGAGGTGTGGGGAGTGAGAGGATTCACCAGAGACAGAGTGGGGAACAGAACAGGCAGATTGACCGCTGCTAAGGGGAGCAGCGGGTGAGCCAGGAGAGGTCTGCTGTGCCATGTGGGTTTCTTCTTGGCCGGCCGGGGATTGAACTCATGCTGCAGAGGGTGTGGACTTCTTCATAGTGCAGTGCCCAACCCCTTGTGCCGCCAGGGAGGCCCTGGATCTTTAATTTTAAATGAAATACTGTTTGGACAGTGGTATTGCTTTCCTTATAATCAGCCCATTCATAGTTTTTGCCCAATTTTATTGGGTTACTCTACTTTTTCTTTATTTGTACCAGTTTCTTGTCATTTAAGAAAATTAGCTCTGTTTCTCATGCATGTTGCAAATATTTTCCCTGTTTTGTCACTTTTTTTTAAAGTACTTTGGTCACACAGAAATTTTTATGGTATGAAATTTGTGGCTTAAAAGGGCTTCCCCATGTAGATGAATAATTAACTCACCCATGATTTAAAAAAATCCATGATTTCTTAAATCTTAGTGTTTCAAATTTTATCCTCAAAGTTTTCATTCACTTGGAGTTTATTGGGAGTAGAAAGTAAGAAAAGAATGAGCTGAGGAGTAATTTTTTTTTCCAGCTGACTACAGGTGGTTCTTACAACATTTGTTGGATAATTTCTCTTTTTGACCTCTTTGAAAAAACTCTTACTACAATCACCTGGCCCATGCTCCTTGAGTGTCTAAGGCTGACTACTCTAGATAAAGGTTAACCCTAGATAACTCTAGATAAAGGATACCAGTAACCTAGAGTTAGGGTAGGAGCTTCTACTTAGTTTGGGAAAGGAGAGAAAAACTGAAAAGGCCCCTTATACAATTTCTTACTACAAGCAGGTACATGGGCCATCCTGGCTATGGAGATGAAGTACCCACCCACCCCACCCCCAGGCCCACTGCCCCCAGTCCTGGTCTCCAGTCCCCTCACCCCAAAGCCTCTCTGAGAGCATTTATGTTGTATCTACTTGGCAATTCTTGCCTACATGATCCTGTTCTGGGTTTGTGCACCGGGCACAGTCACTCTCAACTCAAGTTCCCAGAGTGCTTCTGGAGATGGTTCGGGAAGAGCTACCAATGAATAAATTGGGATTTGATACACATCATTTGCCTCTGTGAAGGGAAACAAGTGTAGACAGTATATTGACTTGCTCCTGGTCTCTGAGAAGGCACGAGGCACTCTGCACAATGCCATTGACTCATTTGGTTTGACTGATAAGATCATTTTCCTGTCCTCCTTGAATATGAACAAAGCTAGCATTGAACTGAAGGTGTCTTTACTTTAACATTTTATGTTGTTTTTACAATTGTCTAATCTAGGTTGCTTAGAAAAAGTCGTGTTAGTATTGGGATGTAGCCCTGCAGGGTAAATGGAATGGTCAGACTTTGGCACTGTTGGCCTCCATGTCTGTCACCTGCAGCCTTGAAGGCAGGAGGCACTTGGGAGCAAGGGCTCAGGGCACACATGCCTGATGGTGAACCCTGGAGTATGGTGTGGGCATGCACAAGTGGGCACACCTGAGCCAAGACACTGACGCCAAAGTGCAATATCACAGAGGACGGTGTGCGGTGGAGAGCGGTAGAGGAAAAAGAGCGCATAGAGATTCCCAAGTTGTTGTCTCCCTGCTGGCTTCTCTGCCCTGCATACTATTAAAATACCTGTGGGGATGATGCCAAGGGCTCAAGGTTTCTCTTTCAAGCTGCCTGAACCGACGGTGAACCTACCCGGCCCGGGATGGTTGCAGAAGGAGCCCTCACCTAGGCAGAGAGGGTGACTGAAGCCACCAGCATGGACATTTACACCATGACTGCAAAGGTCCGTGATGCACATTAGCTTCCCCGGGAGTCCCACAAGAAGCCCAGGGCACCTCCTTCCCACACTTTAAAGGTGCAAGGGGCTAAAAGGTGCTAGGAATGTAGACCAGCCCCTGATACTTGGCTGAGGCAGCGAAGCTTCCCAGAGAGGAAAGGAATGGTCCTCCCCCTGCACCGCTAGCAGAAGCAGGAGCCGTGTCCTCCCACACTCTGTGACAACTCAGAAGTTCCGGGGTGGGGGGGGGAGCAGGACTCCCCAAACCCACAGTTCCCTGTCCCACCATTAGGCACCCTCTCCTTCCCACGCTGAGTCAAGCCCCTGAGACCTCCTTGGCACTCAGGCACTCCCAATTTCCACAGGAGACTTCTTAGCCTAGCCTCCAGATACATCCCAGGAGAGAGCAGAGTGTAGGGCTGTCAGATGAAATCTCACCCCAGTGCACTAGGCACATGGCCTCAAGGCCTCAGGCTTTGCAGATAAGGAACTGAAGCAGAGCTACCTCAATTTAAAAACAATTTAAGATATCATGCTAATTAAAGGGGTCTGTAGGCAACAGACCTGGTTAGATTTTAGATGCAGCAGTTAACAAAAATCAGATGGTTGAGAACAAGAATTTCATGTAAACAAAAATATGACCCCACAATGTGCAACTGAGCAATTGCAGCGGCCCCACCTCTTTCCCCCCTTCCGTATTCCCATCTGCAGATACACTGTTTCCCACAGGGGAGGGTGCGAGTAGGGCTACGGACTTTTTCATTCACTACCTTTTTGTTAAAAAAAAAAAAAAATCAGGTAACACTGAAATTAGTGGCTTCATTGAACCAAATCATCAAAGAATGAATACCAGCAACACAACTGGGCCCAGCACGAGTGCTTCCTCCTGTCCCCCTTTGACAGCAGGGTTTCCTCTTGTAATTAGGGGATCCCTTTGTTTCTTTAGTGATGCCAAAGCACCTTCCAGGAAGAGAAGTCACCTTATCGGCCACCACCCTGATGGCATTAAATGCATAGGACATGCCACCCTGACGGCATTAAATGCACAGAACATGCTGAGGTCACAGGCTCCCTGCTTTTTTAGGAGTCTGATCACTGGGCTGAAGGGTGAGGGGCACCCCCACCTATGTTGCTGACACTCACAAATGGTTCTATCACAAAGGACTTAACTTATTATAGGCTCTCTTGCAAAGAGAGCCATAATTCTTTGGGACTTGCAAAGTGTAAGTAGTCCCTTCTCCGTCCCAGGCGACTGAGCCCGGCGCCTGCGGGAAGGCGGCCCCAGGATAGCAGTGAGCCACCAGGTCCCTAAGGTACCATTGTGGAATTTCTCAATGTAACTTGTTTAGCTTGGGGAAAACATTCTTTTAAAAATCACTGTGGTTTGTCTCCTACTCCCATCCTCTATAATCGCTGGCTTGCAAGGAAGAATTGCACCATTTCCCCATAAAACTAAAAAAATGAGGATGCTGGGCAGACATTCTTTATTTCTTTTCTTCCATCTCTGTCAATTACCTCCCTCTGCCCCCCACTGGCCCCTCTACTCTGAGTGGGCCTGTCTGCCCACTCTCCCCACTCTCCCCCATTCACACTGGACTCCAGCCAGGCAGTGGCTGGCTCCTTTCTCCTGGTAAGATTTCCTCTTCCAGAAGCCAGCTCAACTCTCTCCTCCCTAAGTGACACTGTGGTAGAGTTGGAGGTACCCAGCCGTCTTTCAGCACACATGGTGCCCAGACCAGGGCAGCTCACTGCTTCCTTCCTGCAGTCTCCCCAGATTGGCCTCCGAAGTACTCCTTCGTGCTTGCCTCCTCCCCATGGACATTTACAGTTCATCCACTCATCCTTTAACCAACAGTTACTGAGCATCCACTATGGGTCAACCCATATACAATATTATTATTTTTTTTTTGTTCCCGCCCCCTTTGTAAGCCTCCTGGAACCATTTCACATGCTTAGGCATGCAGGGATTCTCTCCTCAACCAACACACTCTAAGGGATTCCTTTCGTCTTCCAGTTATTTTCCGTTGCCTGTCTTCTCCCCACAGTTTTACTCACATATTGGCACCAGCCTGCTGTTGATGGACAAATTCCTGTCCTTTCTACTCCCTTTAGCAGGGCGAGGTCAGACGTGAGTAGTGCCTTAGTCAAAGCTTCTGGATTCTCTTAAATTGTTCAGCTACTGACTCACTGTGTGAGTGTGGACAAGTCACTTCCCTTTCTCATCACCAGCTTGCCAGTCTTACCACACTCTCTGCACAGCTAAAGAACATGAGCAGAATAAACATGATGCCCTCTGTACACAGGGTGGTTATGTAATTCATTGTCCTACTCTCATTTTTGAGAGCAAAAGTGGTATTAAAAATTATGCTGCTTAAACAGGCTGACCCCTGGCAGGTGCTAGAATTTCAGGGCAAAATTGGGATAGGAGCAGGCTTTTCTTAGTTTCTTACCTCCTGGTTTATGCAGATGGAATAAAAGCAGCTTGCTGCAGCCTGTGCTATTAACCTTACTCTGACAAAGGGGGTGAGAAATTCAGACTGTCTTTCATACATTTTTAACCTATGTGCAAAAATAATCAGGCACAATCCTCCAACACTCATAGGGTGATCTGAAAAATGGTGGGTGACGTTGGTAAAGCTATCACAGTGACAAAGAAAAATCTTATCTGCTCATAAATCCCAGCCTCAAACATTATACCATATCCTGCCCATCCAATATTTAAACTACTCTGATATTAGCTCATGCCTATTTGAAGTATATAAAATAATATCTGGTAAAATTAATTAAGTTGGGTTGTGGGGGGTTAATAGGGCCCCAAGATGCCCCTGACGGGCCTTAGTATCTTCTGAGAATTCAGTCCATGGAAGTGTTTGCATGTAAGACTCACTTCTGGCTGCAAAGCTCAGTCTCCTTGACCGAATTCCTTCTTCTAGGAATATCCTGATAAGAATAGAGAACCAGTATGTAACTTGCAACCATGGTTAGGAATCAGCAGAAAGAGCCTCGCTTGTTAGGCTCAGAAAGCAGATCCTAGGCATTGGGCAGGAATTTGCCCTTGGGAAGCTGTTGCTTAACTCTCTCATTCTTCAGTTGACAGAGGCCAAACCAAACAGGGATCCTGGGTGAGGCCAAACTGGCCAACCAATACCAGCTCACTCAGGGTTAGACTAGAACTGGGAGGAGCCCAGACAAACCTGCAGGATATGGGGCACTGGCCAGAATCCCAAGGGCAGGCAGGTTTCTGCAGTTCTCATTTCCAGTGTAGAAGTGTGGGTTTCTCCAAAAGCTGTTGAGTGAAAGACTCAAATTGTCTTCAGTGTGTGTCTAATCTACCTAGAAACTCCTGCAACACTGGATAAAACTTGGAGCCAGTTACAGGCCCCGCCTGGAGGTAAAGAGGTTTGACTACACCTGGCTCTCCAGTGAATACAGCCTAAAGGACAAATTCAGCTCTTGGTATGGGGTTGAGACCTGTATAGCCTTTGCCCCCAAGCAGCCCCACTGGCACCTTGAAGGATTTGTTCATTATCAGGGGGAGGGGACAGGAGAGGAGAAGGGTTTGTTCTGTTATCAAAGAGAGAAAGCAAGGGAGATGAGCAGGAAATGCTTGTCTTCTTTTAAAATGTAAATTGAATTGAAAATGTTCTAGGAGTACCTAGGGCATTTAGACTGCAGCCCATGGGACAGGTGATGTGTCTAATCTCTGTTCTGCCCTGCACACTATAGACACTTGACAAATGGGTGACAAAGCCTCCATCATGGAGGTTACTTTCACAGAAGTACTTGGATGGCACAAAAGAGCTTTGTAATGTTCATCAGATTTTCCTTTCATTAAACATGGTCGACAGCACCAATCTGAAAGATACCAGGGAGATTAACTCTAAGTGGAAAACATTTCTCCTTTCTTCAGAAATCCAAATACAATTCCCAGATCTTTGGAAATATGTAAAAAAGCATGAGCTGAGTCAGTTGGAGAGGGTTTTCCCCAGATTAGGTGTCTCTGATGAATGGAATTCCAGGCAGTGCATTCCCTCCTGCCACACATCTGCTCTTATCAATTTCAATGATAAATAACTGAGCATGCGCTTTACATTCACATACACATGTACATGGCCTGTCTCCATGCAGGGAAGGAAGATTAGGTAGCTGTTTCTTTTAGTGCCCTTGGTTTCCTGCCACTCGGCTCCAAATGCAGAAACTAGGTGGACAAGCTGTTCCCAGGGGTTGACAAACTGCTTGGACATTTCAAGAAGGTAAAAGTTGGCACCTGGGGGAAAAGAGAGCCCAGTGGGAGAGGAAGAATCTGTCCTGAAAAGGCTCATCCTCACCACTGCCTAGTTTTAACAACTGAAGTTACTCTCGTAAGTCCTTTGGTTTGAGGTTGTCTGGACTGACACAGAGAAGGCTCGGCACATCGAAGAGAGACGGTCTGGGCCAGAGCTGAAGAATTGCAGATTCTCAGGTGAGTTACAATGAGTCACCATCCCAGGCCTCTTTCTACCTAGCAGAGGCCAAGACCCAGTTTTGTAACATCCTGGTGGTGGAGGTGAGGCACCCGCCCTGATCTGCATACAATGAGGATGATTATAGGCCCAGTCAGAAACCAAGGAGAGAGAGCAGAGTGCCCTCCATAATGCCCAGACCTGGGGGTCTTATCCCCTCATTCATATCACTGCTTGCTGGTCTTCTGAGTCCAGCTGCCCTCAATTTACTAAAACAAAAGCCTTATTAAGCTGTCCTCAACCTAGCCACCTCCACATGGCAGGTCCTGTCTTCAAGGCCTGGAAGTGCCTTGGTTGACATCATCTCCATGGAGGGAGGAGAAACATTGGAAAGTCGTGAGTCAGGTTGGAAAGGTTGTCTGTGCTCTTGAAGATGGAGGAAGTTCCTTTTCTTGCCAGGTGCCCTGCATTCTTTGGGGCTGGCTCAAGCTGGAGCCCCTATGATGCAAATTAGGATACCTACGTCTTTACTAGTAAGCCCAAAGAACACAGAAGATAAAATGTACGACAATCACAAGTGGGTTAATGAAATTACTTATTCATATAGTAAGGAATTTTCCATTTCTTTTTAAATGAGTAAAAGGTACAGGCTGGGTGGCTTTGGGTTGTATCTGATTAATGAAAAACAGATTCGGATAAAAAATTTGTAATGTTTTGAATGCCAGGCTACTGCCTTGGATAGTACTCAGAGGGAAGCTATTGGAAGTTTATAATTAAAAGGAAAACAAATATGATTTTCTTGTTCCTAATGCTTTCTTTCTTTGAATATTAAGAGTTTCCCTGCAGATTCAGCAAACGCTGGAGTTCTCAGACACAAGTGGTAGGAAGTTCTGAGGGCAACGATGCTGCTTCAGGATTTGGGTTCTTTCTTCTAATGGGCCTATCCCTGGTCCTTTGGTCACCTGAGGCCATCCTGTGTCCTGTGACAGGAAATCAGGACTCAGAGGCAGGACAGCCAGGAGGGAGTGGGGGCTTAAGGTGACCTAACGTCTGTCCTCTTAGGGGCCCTCCCTCAAGACTTGGCCTGTATGAGAAATAGACCCACAACTCAGTAACCAAAACTGGCACACCCAACACGGTCACTTCCACGCAGACCCATGACCTACATCAGTCAGCAGCTGGAATTGAGAGGTTCCTGTGGGCAAGGCACTGGAGGATCCAAATGCAAACCGTGGCTTACATAAGTTGAATTGGGGCAGTGAGACTCTGCACGTGAGAAATTTCAGAAGCATTGAAGGATAAGACAGGCACTGAGTGAGCATGCTGGTGGGCTTTGAGAGGACCTGGGCCTTCAAAGAGAAAGGGCTAAACTGGAAAACCAGAAGATGGGAGGGTGCTTTGGGCATGGTGAGAAAGGGTTGGATAAACTATGTGCATGCTTTGGAGAAAGTAAATACTCAGCACAGTGTCCTTTGGATGCATGGGAAGGAGTGGGGGTTCTATAGAAAATAAAGTGGCAAAAGCAAGGTCAAGCGGGCTTTTGGATATTCTTGAAAGGCAGGCCAGGGATCAGAAGGCAGCCATTGCAAAGGTTTTGGTGAGGAGCGTTAGATTGAGTTAGCAAGTACTTGTTGAGAACTGCCCATGTGCCAGGAACTATGGTAGGTCTGGGGGTACAGGCATGATTAAGAGGTGCTCTTTGCCCTTAGAGAGCACTCTAGTTTGGGGCACACAACCAATAAGAATCATATACTTTCAGTAAAGTATAAAAAGTGCCTTGGAAATCCCTGAAGCCTGGTGGTGGGGAACATAGGGTGGGAATTGGGAAAGATAAGCTGTGAAATTGTTGCCAGCAGTGGGAGTTTGTACTTCATCCTGAGGGCAATGGAGAGAGGCAGGGGAGAGATGATGGTGGAGAGGCTGGACTTAGAACCCAGGCAGTGGCAGGGAGGAAATGAGAGAAACTATGGAGGTAGAGGGGTAAGGGAAGAGAGGAAGTAGGAAGAGATAATTCTTTAGGTAGTTGAGCCTGGTAGCTCTCTGAAGGAAGGACAGGACAGGAAGCTAGTAGTAGGAGGTAAAAGCAATTTTACCTTCCACCAGGAAGCAATTGACCTTGGTTTGGTGTGATGCGTTAGGAGCTAGAAATGAGAAGGAACAAGAAGAATGAGAAGTAAGGGCAGACCCCTTGGCGGTGTTGAATGGTGGAGACACCCTTGCTGGAGTGATGCATGGATTTTTCAGATGAAAGAGATAGTCAGTGCCACTAGTTATCTTTTTTTTTTTTAAAGATTTATTTATTTCTTGTTTATACAAGCACTGGGTACAGTCAGAAGTGTGGGAAGGTGAGAGAATTCACCAGAGCCAGAGCGGGGAGCAGAGCAGGCAGAAGGACCGAAGTACACTGCTGAGGGGAGCAGCGGGCGGCAGGAGAGGTCTGCGCGCCATGTGGGACCCTCGCTGGCAGCTGGGGATAGAAAGGGCGCTGCACAGGCTGCGGGCAGCTTTGCAACCCAGTGCTCAACCGCTGTACCACCAGGGAGGCCCCACTAGTTATTGCTTTTAAATAAATCATTTAATTCTTTTTGTTATATAAAAAGAAGCTCACCCTCAACCTCCCCAAAACCAGTGCTAGAGAAAGTGGAAAGATTTTGCAGTTTGTGGGCTCTTCACCTGTGCGCTCAAAATTGCAAGACATGGTTCAGTCTCAGGGTGCAAAAACAACAGGATTTATTTGCAAAGGGGAAATTGGGGCAAAGGAAAATGTTCCTAAGACCACTACAGCTAACTGTCCTACACCAGATAGCCCAGCTTCCAAGCTGAGTCAAACCTTCTCAACCAAGTCAAACCTTCCAGGCAACTCTCAAAGCAACAGAAGCCTTCCCAAAAGGAGTCAAGCCTCTTCTCTCCAGCTGGCTACTTCCAAAACCCTCCCAAGAAGCTCTTCTCCCTAGCAGCCTTCTCCAACCACTTCTCCCCCAGGCAGCTTCTCTCCAACAACAACAAAGCTGAGTCAAGCCTCTGCTAAGTCTCTGTTTACATCCCCCTTCAGGGTTACCTGCCTTTCAAATCTGATTGGTCCATTTTTCAAACCAGCTATTTCCAAGGCTTAATTGGTGCTGGTGCAAATTTGAACCTAATGGGTGTCAGTGAGAGTTCAGCCCTGGTTCATTTTCAAAACCAACTCAGGATTCAAAACAAAAACCCCTTAGTACATCCAATCTGCCCTGCACCACCTCATGCCAGAGCTGGGCAGGTAAGCACTGCTGTATCTGAATGGTGCTGACCAGGTTCAAAACACACCTGCGTGTCTCCAAAACTGCCACATTTTATTCTTTCTTCTTTCCCTAAAACACAAACATGGCTGTGCCAGGATTGGCCATCAATCTTGGCCCCTGAGGCATAGCCCAGGCTGATGCCTCTCAGTTGAGGGCTGCTGTTACACAGAAATGTCAGAAACATTTCTGTTGAGTCATTTTTCCTGCAAGGGTTTTTATTTGGTTTTAACATTGTTGTAATTATACCATGTTTAAAAGTCTGTATCCTGCTGCATTTAACATCCTGGTGTGTATATTTTTCAGCATGTTAAATTTATCCTGGTTATTATAAGTGTTCATATTCATATATATATATATATATATATATATATATATATATATATTTACATGAAAAGGCTCACTTCACTGCTCTTTTTCTTCTTAAGCAGCAAGCTTTGGGGCTGCCAAATCCTAACCACTAGACCACCAGGGAAGAGGTAAGCAGAAACCTTGGAAATGCTACTTCCCTTCATTTCTTTCTCTCGCTTCCTCCCTTCCTTCCCTTTTTCATATACTTTCTAGTTCATTTCAAGTCTCCCATTCCAGAGTCATGAATAACCATCTCTTTCAAATTTGCAAATATTCTTGCAAGATATGCACTGGAGGATCTCCCTAAGGCTTAAACTCCCAGAAGTTTTGATTCACCTGAGGTCTCACTCAAAGGGGCTAGGACCTATTCGCTGATTATCAAGCCAGGAACAGTAGTCAAGGTGAGACTGAGCCAAAGCAGAGAATAGTGTTTTCTAGATTTTTCAAGATCATAGAGTCTCAGAGAGAAGGAAATATAACATGTTCTATTTAGAAAGGAAAAGAATATGTGGTCTGTCAACTAAGCCACTGGCCCACACTTTAATATTATATAGTTTTTATAGCAATGTTTCATTAGGTACTGGTTTGCCCTTCCCTTGCCTGGCATCATTACCTAATAGGTATACATACCTCTCTCTATCTCTTTCTGTCTCTCTCTCTCCCTCTTATTTTCTCTCTCCCTAACACCCTCCCCATCAACTCAGTGAAATTTCCAAAGGTACCTTTGTTCCAGTAATCATGATAACAAGCTCGCTTTGTCCCACATGCCTGTCATTGTCCCCAGCCCTTGTGTGTATTTCTCAGGACACTGCCGAGAGGTAGGTGTTATCATTATGCAGAGAGAGCTTACCTCACTTTTCCACCATCACAAACCAGTACGTGCCAGAGCCTAGATTTAAACCCAGGTTACCTGACTCCCAAGTCCATTCTTACAGCTATTGCACCGTTCCACATACTATTCCTCTATTACACACTTTTAAATTCAAGGTTTTTGAGCAGTGGGATTTTATTCCAGAGGTGTACATCATGTTCAAACCTTTTTCACCTTGAATATACTCTACATTTTTGTTTTGCATTTCAATCTTTGGATGACGGCTCTTTCAGGCCAGTCATGCAGCAACTCAGAAAAACACCTTACCTTTTCCTGAACCATCCAGAGAGCTGTTTAGAACTTTGTCTTAACGGTGCAGCCTGGTCTTGGAGAGGTCAAGGCTTTGTGTTCATCTGACATTCATGGTTCACGGCCTCAGCACCAGAACAGGTACCACGGGCCTTGTATAATTAGAACTCATCCCCAGCTTTTGAGTCTGTCTACCCCCCCCCTCATTTTCCTGCCACCCCACCATGTCCTAAAGTATCCGTGCTCCCATCCTCATTACCTCTGTTTCTGTCTTTTTTCCCACCAGCAGAGTAGGGAGACCGTAGAACAGAAAACTTTGTGCGGAAGAGGTAATAGCCAATGTTGATTTGTAAAGATGCCTTCCATGGCCTCCCTTTCTTTGAGACTCCTGACAGACTCCTTGGCGAGCAGTCCTGCCTGAAGTCCACCGCCCTGCCTCCCTCGCCACATGCTTCCTGCCCCAAATGTCAAGGTTTTCATTTGACCATGATATAATGAGCTGTATAAATTAAAAACAGCTAAATGCCATCTTATTTACAGTAATTTTCTATTTTCTGAAGTCATCACCAAAACCTCTCCTTAACGATGCCAGCCTCCAGATCATACCAATCAACAGGATCAGCCCAATCTCTGCAGCCACCAACCACAGTATAAATCAACTTGGTGCCCTGAGAGCTCACTCACCCTCACCCTGTCCTCAGAGGGGGAGGCTTTTTCCATCACATTGGTTTTTCAGCAACAGGGAGCTAAGGCAGAGGGAATGCTTGGTTTCTTTTCCAAAAACTGTGCCCACTTTAAAAAGTACCCTCTAAGGGGAATGCCTATTTGTGCAGGAGCCCCATTTTGGGATTCAGGTTCCTGATGCTTTCGGTCTTGCCCTCAGACTCTGTGTGCACCATTAGCAGAGCCCGCACACTCTACTGCTATTGTCATGGGGTGGACGAGCTGGCCTTGTCCCTGAGTCCTCTTAAGGCCATCTGTGATAGGCTGATGTGGCCCCCACCCGCCATTCATATGTTGAATTTCTTACCTCCAGTATCAGAATGTGACTGTATTTGGAGCTTGGGCTTTTAAGAAAGTAATTAAGATTAAATGATCGCCAGGCAGGCGTGGTGCTTGTCTAAAAGGAGGGTTGGACACGGAGGATGTGCATGCATAGAAGACACCCAGGAGGTATCATCTACAAACCAGAAAGTGACTTGGGAGAAAGCAAACCTGCTGACACTGTGATCTTGAACTTCCAGGCTTTATTTTGAAAATACGATATATTCCATTACTTGGGTACTTAACGGAGTGTGGGGTTTTTTCCCCTCAAATATACCATATAATCCCATATCTCAAAATAGATGACGCGTATCAAACTTAAGTATGATCTTCTGACAGATTGAAGTTGGGTTTGTTTTTTCCCCTTCTCAATTACCTACCCCCACAATCATTCTTTGGTACTTGTTGAGTATAGAATTTAATTATTGTCATATGCAGTGAGTCTCTGCTTTTTATCAAGTTTCATTCCTAGAAAATTTATGACAAAGGGAATTGCCTTAAAGTAGATTATATTTTACCACAGACACAGCAATATAATTGAGAGTTTTATTTTTGATTTAACCTGAAATGAATTTTAGATATGACCATAATATGTCACAATAGCAAAAACACAGCAGTTTAAAACCTGTATAACCGATTGCAAGAGTAAAATTAATGCCAAAGCCATTTAAAATGGGATTAAGTAGATTGTAAACAACTATTGTAATACAAAGTGCTCATTCATGTGTGTGCATGTGTGTGTAACAAAATTTCCCTTCTCTCCCCTTTCTCCTCTTTCCTCCCAACCCATTCTAGGCACTGATACCGGATTACTCTTTTTTTTTGTTTTATGTATTTTTTTACATCATTTTTCATTTTTGTACAATGTGTGCATTTTCACCTCAGTGATAGTCCCTGTGAAATTCCCACCACCCATTCACCCGTGAACTATCACATGGTCCCTTGTGCTTCTCCCACCCCTGTTTTGATCCTACTCCCTTCTCCCCCTCTGCAGAATGTCTCTGGTTTTAATTGTCTATTGATTTTGATTTTTGCTTTATTATAGATACCGGATTACTCTTAATAGAGGAGACGCGCGCTGACACACCTTCACTAGCAGGGTCAAGTTGAAACCCTTGACATGGAAGGTCCCACACAGAGCCTCGGCTGCCCTAACCTCTCTTCCACACCTTCTCACCATTAACCCACTGCTTAGTCAATTGGTTAGTCAGCTGGGTGAGTTCCACATGCCCTGTCTTGTACTGTCCAGAAGCCTTGGTTTCCCCTGCCTGCTCGACCCTTGCCCATCTCTCCACCCGCTCAAATCCTGTTCCTTCTTCAGAGATTTGGCCACATTCCTATGCCTCCCGGGCCTCACACACTTCCTCCTACCCAAGAGATCTCACCTGCCTGACCCCAGAGCAGGTCAGCAGGTCACCTTACACCACATTGGGGTATTGCTCTGTGCTGGTCCTGCTGGATATTTGGATTCCTCTATCACTGTACTTCAATAAAGAAAAAGAAAGAGGGCCTCCCCTGGTGGCACAGTGGTTGAGCACTGGGTTGCAAAGCTGCCTGCAGCCTCTGCAGCACCAGTTTGATCCCCGGCCGCCGGCGAGGGTCCCACATGGTGTGCAGACCTCTCCGGCTGTGCCCGCTGCTCCCCTCAGCAGTGTATTTCGTCAGTCTGCCTGTTCTGCTCCCTGCTCTGGCTCTGGTGAATTCTCTCACCCTCCCACGCTTCTGACTGTACCCAGTGCTTGTATAAATAAATAAATAATTCTTTTTTTTTTTTAAAGGTGTCTTAAAAAAAAAAAAGAAAAAGAAAGAGACGCCAATAATTGTGAGGACCTGTTATGTGCCAGGTACCATGTCTGGAATTTTTATATATGTTCTCTCATACACACAACAGCCTTCTGTGGTCTGTATCAGCATTTCCGTTTTAACCATTGAGAATACCTTGGAGTGGAATTGCTGGACCAAAGGACACAGAAACATCAATTCCAAAGTGCACCTGCACCCCTATGTTTATAGCAGCACTATTTACAATAGCTAAGCTTTGGAAACAACCCAAATGCCCAAAAATAGATGACTGGATCAAGAAGATGTGGTACATATATACCATGGAATATTACTCAGCATTCAAAAAGGATAAACACATGCAATTTGCAGCAACATGGATGGCGCTGGAAGGGAACATGCTCAGCGAAATAAGCCAGAAAGAAAAAGAAAAATACCGGATGGTCTCACTCATAGCAGGAATCTAGAAAACTTAAATAAGGGACCAGGAAAATGAATAACTATAAGAAAGTGAAAATCAAAATCAACAAAAAACTATGAACCAGAGGCACTCTATGGGGGGTAGGGGCAGGAGGGGAGGTATTGGGGTCAAAATAAGGGGGTTGCAATTGTATGGGGAATATAAAAATAAAATTTATTATAAAAAAAAAAGTAACCATTGAGAATGCAAGAACAATTATCTCCCTCAAGAAACTCAGCTAAGAAGTTGATAGAGATAGAATTTAAACCATGAAAGTACACAGGAAGCCTGAAAACTAGAAATCAGGAGATCTCCACTTCAATTAACCTCCCTGAATCTCATTTTTTCTCATTAATGAAGATGACTAACAATGTCCACCTCGTGGAAATGTGCAAATTAAGTCGTGTTTTTAAAAGTTTTATCAGCTGTGGACGTATTTCTCACAGTGCCTACCGCTCTCTGATGTTCAATAAGTATTTGCTGCGAGACTGATTTCCATTTCCTCTCGTTAGAGTTGCAATATCTGTTAGTGTCACCTGCCACGTCTCTCTGCTCTTAGCTGGCTACAATAATATTCATGTTTTCAACTTTGAAGAAGCAATCAAGCCACGATCTGCTGAGAACCATTTCCCGGTCCAGTGATCAGATAGTCAACACTTACCTGCACACATTTGCAAACATTGCTTAATGTCCTCCGGAGAATTCCTCCCAGTATTTTGTAATCTGTGTTGGGTGGTGCTAACGAATTGTAACGTCAATTTGCTTCTACTCCTTGAAAGATAACAATGGTCAATAATCATCTCTGTGTCCCCGACTTGCAGGGTTCACTGAAATGGACTGAAAACCCTTGATAGGGGTTGTTATCAGTCTTTTCTTTGCAGGCCAAACTACCTAAGAAAAGTGGTATTAGTCACATGCTCAGTCATTTATGTTTGTTAAGAGTTCTGTTGTTTCTTGGCCTGATACTGGTAACTGAGTTTTGGCTTCTAAGCTATCTTTCTGTAACTTCGGAATATTGGTGCACTATATTCAGCATCTTTTGTGGTCTAAGTTTCTGTTACTTATTTGGATCTTCAGATATCCGCCTCTGTCCACTTCTTTTCTTTCATTATTACCCAGCCTAACTGCATGCAAACCCTTCTTCCCTGTTATTCCCGTAACTATGTGATTTTCATCTCCACCGCTCCATTAAGCTTACAGGAATGTCCCACAGCCATCACCTCTTGGCCTGGTATAAGGAGAGTTTCTGTCTTAGAATCTCTATAGTCAGAACTTGCTTCTGTCTGTATTTCTCTCCTGACTGTAAATTTCCTTTCATCAAAAGCAATAAAATCAGTCACATTCTACATTTCTTTTTTTTTTTTAAAGATGTATTTATTTATACAAGAGCAGGGGTACAGGCCAGAGGTGCAGGAAGGTGAGAGGATTCACCAGAGACAGAGAGGGGAACAGAATAGGCAGACTGAAGAAATACACTGCTGAGGGGAGCAGCGGGCAAGACAGGAGAGGTCTGCTGTGCCATGTGGGTAGCTCCCTGGCTGGCTGGGAATCAAACCCTTGCTGCAGAGGCCATGGACAGCCTCACAGCACTGCGCTCAACCCACTGCACCACCAGGGAGGCCCCTACATTTCCAAATTGAACTTTAACAACTTGGATTCTTTTGGTATGAAACTCGCTTGCTCTTCATAGCTTCTTTTCCACCCCAATTGGCTGTACAGAATCCAAGCTTTTTTACATTGGAACGATCCACAAAAATAGGCATCAATGGCACTTTAGCTTATAAATGTAATAATTTCTTGATACAGTTTTTATTTCTCTGTTGTAAATTCCTGCTTTATAAGATTACCTAGTGATCAAAACAGAAACTTTACCCAAACAAAATCCATTCTCTGGCATGAAACCCTTTCCCCTTCTTGTCTGATAAACAAGCCTTTTCATTCTGCCTACTTTAACTCTTCATAAATATTAATCAGTTCCATTGGTTCATTTTTCCATTTCCCATCCACCTTACTGAATGGACATCAGATAGTTTATCCTCTTTCACTAGGCTCATTGATTCTTTTTTTTTCTGAAAAACATTTGCTTTAGTGAAGTCAAGGGAAACTTTTTTTCTCTTCCTGTCTTCTTTGTCTGTTTTCCTGAGGAAGGGCTGAAGGTGACAGGAGGCCTAGCCCACCAGCCTTTTCCTTTCTTCCTCTGACCCAGAGCCTTCCCTCTTGCCTGCGGCATGGCTCACCCGCACACCACTTGTTACTCAGAGTCCATGCCTCCCAGCTGCCATTGCAATGGCCCATCCTTCCATTTGGCCAGAGAGTCATCACTCTTGGTCCATGTGTCCTCCCAAGAGCCCTGTTAAGTGGAGATGTGACAGGTCCAGAGTGACTTATGAGATTGCTAATGGATTGCTGACAGACTGGGTGGACAGGAGGTCAGTCAGAGGGCTCCACCTTTGCTAGGGGTGACAGCTGGTCTTCTTTGGTCCAGCAGACCCAGCTCTCTTCATATAGGGACTTTGCCAAGATGGTTGGGGTGAGCCAAGGTGACTGTTTATCCTCCAGGCAGTGATCCCCTTGCTGTGCTGACTTTATTGATAGACAAATCCCCAGAATAGAGGGGTTCTTTTCTTCCTTGGGGCCACCTGAGGCAAAGAAACTATTTTTAGACTACTTGAGTAATAATCTCTCTAGGATATGATTTACTTAGTAGCTAGAAGAGGTGACCCTTGTGTGAGCATGAGAGCAATTAGGTTATAGGTGCCCAATAGACCACTTGTACCAGCTATTCTAGATGGAAAACAGACGTGTAAATAGAAGAAAGAGGAGCATACAAGATTACAGAACAGAGCTTAATAGTGAAAATGAGAAATGAAATTCTGGTTCCTCACCATTAGAGTACCTTCCAGCCCCCCCCCCCACAAACCAGGGGATTAATGAATAATAGATTGTAAAAATAATAATGGTAGTAGTAGTTAATCTGTGTGTGCTCTTTTATGTGCTAGGCATGGTTCTAATAGTTTAAATATATTATTTCCTGTAATCCTCCTATCAATGACAACATTTAACAGATGAAGGAAAGGGATACTCATATATTAAGTGAGCAAGGTCACAAGAGAGGGGGCATGGTACTAGGACTCAGACCCCGGCAACCTGTGTCCAGAGTTCATAGTCTTACCCACATGTGTGTTCATGTGCATGTGTACATCTGCACAAATATGTGCATGAGAGAGAGACACACACACAGAGGCTGACTCATGTTTCAAAGACAGATGTGGAGATGCTGATGAGCATATGGCGCATGCAGTTCCTCTCCAAAAATATTACTGGACTAAGTAATGATTCCATGAGTGCCTATTAATTCTTCCCCAATTCTTACAATAATCCAGCAAAGTTTTCAGTTCCTAGGTGAGAAAATAGAAATTCAGAGAAGTGAAGCGAGTTGTCCAGGATTACTCAGAGAGTAAAAGGAGGGCCAGGAGTCAAGTCCAAAGCACATGCTCTTTCCAGGAAACCCAGGATCGAATCTGGAAAGGGTCCTCTCTTCTTCCCAGGGACATTGATCAATCATATAACTTAAAGAACTCATATTTATTGAATTTTCATTACGCATCTCATCCAAAGACCTCAGTATCCATATCATCTGGCTGATAAATTTAATAAGATCTGATCTAACTCTATAGCTACCTGGAAGAACAGAATGGAGTCCTCTTTGCTGATCACTTTTATACAATCAATCCAGTATTCTGGCTTCAGTGACTTGGACCTACTTCCAGAACTGAAGAGATTGCCCAGTGATAGGCCCTGGATGCTTGTCCACGTAGAAGAAGCTGCCCCAAAATAAGGAAAGAGGACACTACAAGAGAATATTTCTACCCCCCATATTTAACAGTATCTGCTTGTTTCTGTCTTTCCTCTTCAAGATGTCTTTTGACTAGCTGGAAGGCAGGTATGTCATCTGGGCCCTAATCTGGACATGAACTAGGATCCAAACTTGACCAGCGAACTTGTGTAGCAAATTTAGACAGCAGCATTTTGTGTGAGGTTTGGTCTGAAAGAGAATGAAGACACAAGTGAGATGGGGAGAAACTGAAACCGGGAGGCCTTAGTAGTATTTCTCTCAGAAAGTGTTTAGCCTAACGTTGTAAGTTCATGTTGAGTCCCCAGGCCAGAGAGTCTGCAGACAGGGCTGCAGGAGCCAAATCAGGGTAGGGCCCAAAGAGAGGGAGGCAGGAGCATTCTTGTTGAGCAACCATCCCAGGCAAGGTAGGTTCATTGTCACTTCTCAGACAGATGGGTAAAGGAATCTTGGAGGCCTCCATGGATGTTTACAGCCCATTAATGCTGAAGAAGGGACATCAGCTGGCAAGGAGACAGCTACCTGAGCTCCCCCTCTCGCCCCCAATCTCTGGCTCTCCTCTCTCTTCTCTCTGGCCATCTCATCTGGTAGTGTTCTCATGGTCTCGCTCAGAGTGTTCCTCCCCATGCTGCTGCCACTGCCTTCAGCCTTCTCCTCTGGGCACAGGTATGAGCACTTACACATGTGCATGCCCGTGCACCCTGGGCCCAGGTGTCCATCATCAAAGGCACGTGTGCCCTGTGCCCACACCTCTCATCTCAGGGCATCCAAGCTAGTGGTAAGAGGGTGGAAAATAGCCTAATGGTTCATTTGCCCCTCAATTCTGCTTAGGGCAGGTGCTAGTCACACAGGTTGGAAGAGAGCACTCTTACCTCCACTTCCAGAGGGGTCTCTGCAGTCAGTAGGATCTAGAAGTTCTGGGGGCAGTGGACAAATTATGGGCATCAGTGGAGTGGGATGGAGCTAGGGGTGGCATGGAGAAGCCTGTAGAGCAACACTAGGGCTGTTAGTGAGCACCTGTGTGATCCCCCTCTGGGCCCACAGAAATTCTTGGTGGTAAAGGCGACTGAACTGTACATGTCGTATGCAGTGGGGTCAGGCCTGTGAAATATCTCATTACCTTTAAAGTGACTCATTGGTATCCATAGACCCAGGGAGTCTGGGCTTATGAGATCAACACCCAGATGCACAGGGTGGTCCATGAAACCAGGTGTGGTGGGTTTTCTACCTCCAGGCAGCCTTTGAAAGGAGGCAGGTTTGCATTTGTGCTTGGGGATCCAAGTACATGATACAAGAATATAAAAGTGTAGTGGTGGGGTGGCACAGTGCAGGATCTCTATGATCGAGCATACAGGTAAGGGAGAGAGTCCTGGAGCCCTCAGTGGCTTTTGCACACTTTTATTGGGATTTACTGGGTACACGGCAGGCAGGGGTGCTGGGGAGTGGGGCGTGGGAGGCTGGCAGGCCTCCCAGCCCCTGGGGAGTCCTCACTCTTTCTGGACTCTCTGGTGTTCTCTTGTGGCCTCGTTCTCTCTCTTCTGCTATTCTCTCTGGTCTTCTGTTCTCTCTCTCCTGGCATCCCTGTGACACCACCCTTATAAGCCCAGTCTCAGCCCAGGTGAATCCCATCTATATATGCCCACACCCTATTCCAGGCATGCATTCAGGACCACAGGGATCCATCATCAATCCTAACGGCGGGAGGGCAGAAAAGCCTGATACTTTTTTACCTTATCCTACAATAAGTACATATATATTTTTCTTTAAAAAGATATCTCAAGGCCTTTGGTTCTTGGCGAGTGGGTAGGATCCAGGTTACAGAAGTTCTGAGTATGGAAACTGGTGCCCAGAAAGTGCACAGAGTATAACCTGGGGGGCAGCACAGGGTCTAGGAGAGCCCATCCGCATGGAGGCTGAGAACAGGTGGGCTGAGATTACAATGCATGTGCCTCACCAGATGCGCTGCAGGACCGATCCCTGCGAGTCCTGTGTGGTGCCAGAAGCCCAGGGAATTTGCACAAGCTTCTCCATACAGATACATTTAAAAGGCAGGGGGTTCAGTCTTCATAAGTTCAGCCCAGAGCTCCCACTCAGGTTTGCCAGCTCACCAGACACAGGCCCCCAATTCCAAAGCAGGTGTTAGAACCAGACCCCCATGCATGCTGGGACAGGACCCTCCTATGCCTTCCCCAATTCTAGGCAGACCACCAGCAGTGCTGGGCGCAGTCCACATATCTGCTAAGTCTTTCATCTTAATATTGTGTCTTGGTACTTTAATTAAAGGATCCCAGAAAGCCGATTCCTAAAGGAGTCTGGTAGTGAGCCAGGCCCTTGTATAACATACCATGTTGCTATAAACCAGAGCCCCAGAGAAAGATTTCTTACTGGGTGGAAAGTGATGCCCCCTCCCGCCCCCAATTCCCTACAGTTTGTACAATGTCCTTGAAATATCGTCTGTAAGAATGACACCATCCTACATTTATTATCCTTATATGTTCTCTTCCTTTCTGTTCTCCCTTCTTACTCCACCTTGAATTCCTTATCTTGAAAGGAAATATAGATTTTTTTTTTCCCCCTCAGTATAATCCTCCTTTGCAGACTGCTAGGCCTGTTACCGATAGCTGCAGACACAGCAGCTGAAGCCTGGTAAGGGACAATCAAGCCTGTTTGATGGAAACAAGAAGGAAGACCCTTAGCCTCTCTTCTTGTCTTTCTACTGCTCCCTCCCTCCTTAGCTTTACCAGCTGATGAGATTATCTAGAAGGTTTTAGTAGTTTTCTTCATCTCAACACATAGCAAAATCAGGAGAAAGAAGGGGGCCTTTCCTTTAATGAGAGAAATAGAATTAAATTTAAAAAAGAAGAGGAAAAAATCCACACCCCTCTCATTTCCTGAGACAAGTGAAGCAACTTCCAGAAAAGGTAGAAAGATGGTTGACTTTGTCTCCTAATCCCTCTTTGCCCTCTAGATCAGTGGCCGAAGGGCTGCACTAATAGAAAACTGGCCTTCTGCCACTCTGGGAGTGGGCTGTGCTTTTAGAGAAAGCCTGAATGCTACCTTTGCGACTCTTTACCTTCCTAGCTTTCTGCCTAATATTGAAAGATTTCAGTTCCCAAGTAAATGACTGGAAATTTGTAATGCAACCATCCCAAACCTGGTAGATTCATCATCGGTTCAAGCAGCCTCTTTGTTGTTTTAGTTGTTCTCACGATATTCTCCATTGTACTTTGCCAGACTCCACCTCATGCTGTTCCCTGCCACCCTGGTCTTCTATGCCCAGTCTCTTGGCTCAGGTGCACCCACCTATGCATGCCCACACCCTACTCCAGGTGCCCGCCATTAGGCAAGCATTCAGGACCCCAGGGATCCATTATTAATGCTAATGGCAGCAGGGCAAAAAAGCTTGATAATTTTTCACTTGCCCTACAAAATTGCTTGGGGAAGAGAGGAGACAATGATGATAGACTGTAGCGCCAGCAAGGCACAGGACAATTTCTCTACGGATCCGGGAGGACAGATAAGGAGAGTCCTGGAGCCCTCAGTGGCTTTTTCAGGCTTTTAGTGATTTTTTACACTATTTCTAGTGAGGCAACCAGGTGCAGGGCAGGCAGGGGGGTGGGAGGGCATGAATCTTTACTCTTTGGACTCTCCCTGATTCTCTCATGACCCCTCCACCGCACTCTGTCCCCTATGAGGCTGCCCTTATATGCGCAACATTCAGGTTCAGTTGTGCACTTACCCATAGCCACACCATAATCAGGTGTCCACCATCAGGCATGTTTGCCTCAAGCCCATGCTTCCAAGCATCTCCCGCATTTAAAGCCGCAGGTGATAGCTGCAGAGGCCAATAGCTCAAAAACCTGAGCAATCTTCATTTACCCTACACGGACTCTGGAAAGGGCCCAATGAGGAAGCCACTTGACAGCAGTGCCTACCGGGATGACAGTTCTCATGTACCCACTGGGCCAATAAATCTGAGAGGCAGGCTGAGGACCCATGACCACGTATCTGAACTGTGTGTATGATTACTTCCTGGACCCTGGAACCTAGGCTGGAAAGTGATCTGGTTCAGCCTACCTGCTCTTCCCATGAAGACAAGTGAAAGTTATTCAACCTCTTTTTCTACATTTGTGTTTTACTACTTGATCTGTTGAGAGATGATTTAGATGTCTTCTTCTCTGTCAATTAATACTTTAAATAAATTGTTTTACATATGTGTAGGGTAGGTAAAAGGTATCAGGCTTTTCTGCCCTCCCGCCATTAGGATAGATGAGGGAACCCTGTGGTCCTGAATGCATGCCTGCTGGTGGGCACCTGAAGTAGGTACACCTGGGCTGAGAGACTGGACTTTTAAGGGCGGCATCACAGGGATGCCAGCAGCAGCAGAAGCTGAGAGAGAAGCAGAGAAGGCCAGAGAGCCCAGATAGAGTGAAGACTTGCTGGGGACTGGGAGGCCTGCCAGCCTCCCGGCCCCCCAGCACCCTTGCCTACTATGTACCAGGTAAATCCCAATAAAAGACCTGCAAAAACCACTGAGGACTCTGACTCCTCCTTAACCCTGTCTGCTGGATCCGAAAACCTGCTCTGTGTCCTTCCTGCCCTTTCAATATATCATGGCTATATTACTTGGGACTTAAAATTTATGCCTGTTATTTACTTCACTCTTGATTCACTCTTGAAAGAGATAGCAAGCATCAATGATTTTTGAATTTTTTTTATCAGCAAAAGATTATCTTCTGTGATTCTACTAACTTTGGATATTAATTTACAGATACTAATTTTGTGACATTTCTTTTTGGTTTATGCCTACCTGGTGAATTGGTCAGTTGTTTAATTTTAATGAACTGGTATGCCTCTTGTATACATGAATTTCAGTGTTTAGGAAAACAAATTGCTAAGAAGTAGATGCCTTAATTAACCAATAGTTATAAAAGACATTAAACAAGCTGTTGGAGGACTACATTCAAGAAAGTCAGAAGATGCAGGTAAGCATATAATTTATGAATCGATGTTTTCAAGCTTACAGACAAAAAATTAATTCCCACACTAAACAGATTATTGCAGAGCACAATAAAATATGCAGAGCTTTCCAACTCAACGTATAGATTTGTGTAATCTGGTTGACAAACCTGATAAATCTAGAACAAAAAAATGCAACTAACTATATACCACTCTTTTTTATAAGTACAGATAAAAATCATAAAGATGATTTAGCAAATCAAATCCAGTAGCATATTAGAAGAATAACATGTCATGCCAAGGAGACTTTTCTGATGGTATGTTTAGTAAACCCAGAAAGCTACACATTTATGATTTCTGCATTTTTTTGTACAAATGTTATACTTCATAAAAGCTTTCTTTAAAAAAGAGAAACACAAAGTTAGACTCTTATTTATACTTTATATCAAAAATAAAACTTTTACTAGAATGTAAGAGTTAAACAAAAAACATTAAGTAATAAGACCTGAGGATATAAGCTCCATGGGAGTGAGCTCTTTGGAATATTTTATTTGTTGTTTTATCCTCGGCTTCTAGAATAAATTCTGGTTCCAAAGCCATTTAATACTTAATTGAGTGAATGAATTAGAAGAAAATACCAGTGAATAGTTAGCTGATATTAGAGTGGGAAAGGACATCCTAAGTAGAAACTTAATGGTAGTGAAAGCATATTTTAAAAAGCCAATATATTTAACTATGTAACACTTAAAAATTCCATAAGAATAATCCTTTAAAAGTGTAAGTAAAATTGGGGGCAAAAAATATTATTGGCAAAATATTTGTAATAAATGTGACACTAGGGATTAATATCTTAACAAGGAAAACATTTACAAATCAATAAAGAAAATACTAACATTCCCAGGGGTTTGGGAAATGGGAGAAAAGCAAATGTACAATTTTCAAAAAGATATAAATGTCTAACAAATTATGAACATCTATAATTTGAAATAACAGGATTTTTTAAAAATTCTTTTGCAAGACCGGCAATAAAAAGAGAAATTTTTGCTATATAATGCTATTAAAAATCAAAGTCTAAAAATTATATGTATAATTTAATTTTATACAAATCATACATATTAAAATATAAATTTTTAAGAGAAATAAAAATGCATACAAAAAACTGAAAGGGAATACTTTTAAACTCAATAGACTTTTTTTCTATGATAAGGTTATGGATATTTTTTGTTTCTTTACGCTTTTTCTACTTTCTATTTTTCTCATAATAAAAAGAAATTTTTTTTAAAGTATGGGATAAGAATTATTCAAATAAATGTGTGATTTTAAAATTAAATGGTAAATGAAAAAGTTATATTGCCTCCATCTCACCTAGTTGTGTATTAGGAGTTATAATTTCTCTCCAATACTTAGTCTATTCTACTAAATTAAATCAGAGAGTCTAAAAGGCAAAGAATAACAGTGAACTCCGAAAAAAGAAATTCCAAAGTATTTGCAAGTCAGAGATCTGCATCTACTTTGGGAAGAGACCCCAAAGTCTTCCAGGGAGACAGTGTTTCATGCCTGGTCCTTCTCCTCTTCCCACTGTGAAAAGCTTTTTTCCCAAAAAAGAATAAGGAATACTCAAAAAGAAAAACTATTCAAATGCTTGGCAAAACTACACAGACAGACACAGAAGTCTGTTAAGTATAAATAGTTTATACCAAAACGGTCTTTTTGACCCAGTCACTAGTATCCATTGACCCCAGATTTAAAAGTTTAAATAAAAATAACAGAGCAGGCAAAGGCTGGCCAGCCAGCTGCACAGGACTCCCACCAAAGTTTTCACATCTGTCTGAAGCATATGGGTGCAGTTTTTCTTCCTAAAACATAGGAGGGGATACAGATATCTGACCATCTTGCAAATCTGAAGAAGGGGAGTTTTTCCTTTATAATCTATTCTTTCCACTACCCACTAAAACTTTTTTTCTCTTGCTTTAGACTTTGAAAATGAATGTGCTGATAACTACCAGGAGAAAACAGCCTTGCCTTTTCGGAGACTAATGCTGTGGGGTGATGTAACCCCAAGAACTCAAATCCCAGTCCTGGCATTTAGTGTGAGAGTTCTGCTGTATGTCTTCATCTCCCTGGGCTTCAGTCTTTCCATAAATAAATGTAGGATGGAAATCCTGCTGTGTTGTGAGGTTGTTGTGAGGATTAAGTGTGATAATGCTTTGTAACCTCTTAGACTGTGCTTATAAGGTAATATTGATAATGCAATAGCCACTTTATAGACTGCTTCCCTATGCACTAAAAAAAGGGAATTAAAATTCTTTTAAAAACACAGCTAAAAACTTCCATTTCCAAAAAACAGGATGGACCTGAAATCTCTTCTACTATACAACACCCAGAAATGCTGAAAACCAATAACATGGTTATAAATCAATTACATTTTTTGAATCTTTTAAAAATTCAGCATTTGAATTTCAATAAAGTTAGAGAAATCCTAGGGTAAAAAAAATGAAGATGAATGAATATCAAAATGGCAAGCACAAGCTATTACTGTAACTGTACAGACAGTGAAGAGGAGTCAGAAAATGGAGGTTGCCAATCTTATTAGGCAAGAGGACATCTCTCTCAAAATTTCACATGCATTCATGCACATGAAATATTATGAATCTGTAATAGAGCTATCATCCAGATTCAACAAATTCAGTCAAGATTTTACAACATTATTATGTTCATAGTATATGTTTATATTTCTTTTCTTAAATTTGCATTTTTATTTTTGCTGATGTATTTGGCATCAAAGTCCAGACAGCATGTCATTTCACCTTACATACTTGTATATGCATATGTAAAAGATATGGCTATTTTAAAATAGCACAACAAAAGAAGTACAAACATAAAATCAAAGAATTTAATGAAAAGCCCTACAATGTTAAATTTGAGTTAGAAATAACATGAAGTCCAGATTTGCTTTCAACACTGAGAAGAAAAGACGTACCAAAAATGAAAACTCTGTAACAATGAATCTATGTTACTTCCCCCCTTTTTATTTTGGCATTAGAAGATGTCCCAGGATTATCTTGGATATTTCTTGTCCATATCTGTAATTAGTCATTTCTTTCAAGGAGGATGGGTTCTAGTTAGTGACAAATGATACTTAGCAATCAACCCAGAACTGACCCAGATAAATAAACACAGTTAAAATAAGCAGACACAAACATAGAAATAGTCATTATAACTGTATTCGATATATCTAACGCATATTTTTTTTTAAATTCAGTTTTTAGATATGAAAACAGCAATGTATGAGATGAAAAGAACACAGGATGGGATGACAGTGTTAATAGCAGACAGGCATTAAGAAGGAAATTGAAGGTATAAGCAACACAAGTTATCCAATAGGAGCTCCCAAAAGGAGGAGTCAGAAAAATATATGATTTATGGTCAAATTCTTCCCTAAATTTGATGAAAAATATAAATCCATAGTTCCAAAAATTTAAATAACCTCAAGCCCCAAAATTTAAAGAAAACCACACGAAGGCACATAATAATAAGAATACCCAAAGCCAGTAATAAGACAAAATCTTCAAAACAGCCAAAGAAAAAATGTCATTTTACACACAGAGGAATAAATAAAAGGATAATCACAGAAATAACGCGAGCAAAAAGACAACAGCTTAACATTTTTCAAGTACTAAAAGAAGATGTAAACTGCCAATCTAGAATTTTATACCCACTAAAATATCTTTCAAAAATGAAGTGAAAAGAGAATGAAAAAGACATTTTGAACATACAAAAAGTGAGATTATTCATCACTAGTAAACATATACAATGAAACAACAATGTGAAAAATAATGCAATCTTATAACAACTTTACCACAAAATTCAAGAAAGGAATACTTCTCAACTTATTATAAAAACAATATTACTCTGATACCAAAACTTGACAATGATTAAAAAAAGAAAGAAAAAACAAAACTACAAATCAATAATCCTTATGAACATACATGCAAAAATTCTAAGCAAAATTTTGGCAAATCAAACACAATAAATAAAAGGGATAATATAGGGGTACCACATGGACTTTATTCCACATGCAGGATTTGCTTAATATTAGAAAACCAATGAATGTAATTCACATATTATTACTGATTTAAAAAAAAAAATGGGCCTCCCTGGTGGCGCAGGCAGTTGAGCACTGCACTGTGAAGCTGTCCACAGCCCCTGCAGCACAGGTTCGATCCATTCGATCCCAGCCTGTCAGGGAATAACCCACATGGTGCAGCAGACCTCTCCTGTCTTGCCCAGAGAGACAGACCTCTCTCAGCTCCCGTCAGCAGTGTATATTGTCAGTCTGCCTGTCCAGTTCCCCGCTCTGTGTGTGGTGAATCCTCTCACCCTCCTGTGCATCTGGCCTGTACCCTGGTTCTTGTATAAATAAATAAATCTTTTTTTAAAAAAAAAAACCCTGAGGAAACTGGGAATAGAAGGACATTTACTCAATTTGATAAAGGATGTCTTATGAAAAACCTTTAACTACATCATTCTTAATTGTGAAAGACTGAATTTTTCCTTCCATGGAAACAAGTCAGAGATGTTTGCTCTCATCACTTCTAGTCAATATTTTACTAGAGATCCTTGTCAGGGCAATAAGGCAAGAAAGATAAAAAAAAGGAATCCAGATCATTAAAAAAGAAGATGTAACTGTCTTTATTCTTTGTGACAGGATTATCTATGTAGAAAATGTGACGGATTTTACAAGGAGGCTACTACAATTGATATAAGTTCAATATACAAAAATCAATCATATGTCTATAAACTAGCAGTAAGTTATTAGAACTTGAAGTTTCAAAAAATACTACCTATAGTAGCTGCAACAATACAAAATAGTCTGACAAAGATATTCAAGCCCTGAACTCTGAAAACTACAAGATAAAGAAGGACCTTAAATAAATGGAGAGATGCTCATAGGTCAGAAGACTCAATATTGTGACAATATCAATTTTCCTCACATTGATCTACAGGTGCAATACCATCCTAACTAAGATACCAGCATGTTCTTTTGTGGAAAGTGGCAAGCTGATTCTAGAATGTGTATGGAAATGCAAAAAACTGAGAATAGCCAAAACAATTTTGAACAAGAAGTAAGACATACACTGCCTAATTTCCAGACTTATTATAAACCTATAGTAATCAAGACAGAGTGTTATTGGCAGAAAGACAGACAAATAGATAGTCCTAAAATAGATACACAGATACTTAGGCTACAGATTTTCAACTACATGCAATGGCAATTCAGTGATGAAATAGTCTTTTCAACAGTGCTAAAACAATTGGCTATACATATGCAAATAAAAGCAAGATTTCTTTTTTTATAGAAAGGCAGACTGCCACGTGCAGTACCTCATGTGGATGTGTCTGGAATCTTGGAAATTTGAGGATAGTACATTCTCCTACAAACAGACCTTGAAAGCTTGTTTGGAGGTTCTAGTAGGGGACACAGCTACATGTACACCCTTGATTGAAGAATGGTCCTTCTATCAGGCAAGGCCATCCTATTTGAGCATACATCCAGTTTTTTGAGGAACACACAAGGAATGGTGAAGGAAGATGCGGACACCCTCCTAGCCAGCCAGATCAGCTGACTCAATCCTGGTGATCGATCCAGTGGCAGACGTTGCCCTCATGTCCTAAGATGAATTCTGATTCATACTTTGCACTATATGAAAAAATCAAACTAGACCATGGACTTCAATATAAAACCTAAAACTATAAATCTTGTAAAAGAAAGTATAGGGGAAAAAAATCTTTGTAAGCTCAGTTTAAGTAAGAGCAGCTTCTTGAACATAGCTATTTTAAAGGAAAGACACTAACGAAAGAAAAATGATGGCATTTGTTTAAATTCACAAGTTTATATTGATAAGAAAAACATGTTCGTCTGTACAAGAAATTAATAAAGTCACTATTCTGAAAATTTATAAGGAAGAAGTCATGCCTTTATATTGACCTTTTGTTTTTAAAAATGACATATTTCAGAGTTTTAAAATAGTTGAGGAAGGAAAAGTCTTTGTAGAGGAATTTAGTGATTTTATGTAGAAGGAACGATAGAATTATAAAATCATTTTATAAATCTTGAAAAATTCAGGCAATGATTGTCCACAGATGCTGAAAACATTAGGTGAAAAAAGAGAAATGAGTCCAGACATTACCTGACGCTACTGACCAATCTCAGAATCATTAGAAGTGAGATAGACAGACACGATGTGCCCTGATGTGAGGCAATAGGAAGTACACATAATTACCCATGAAGCTGAAAAAAAAATGAAGCCTAAATTTATATTTAACCATTGATTTAAGAAGATAAAGTAACCAGTGAAACATCTAAGCTTATACTTACTGATCGAGTGAACTCAGATCATAAGAACCTGATGCCAATATACTAATTTATACTCCAGAGCTGCCCCCCTATTTCCTAACAGACTATCTATGTAGTTTCTTTGGGGGATATACTCTTTTTGCCTTTTCTGGCAATCAGGTATCTAAGAAACTTTGACTTCGACATGTTGCCTGGTGAATACAAAATCAGAGCATAGAGAGTGGTGTTCTTGAGGATATTTGACCTTGGGCACCAGAGAGCTCTATGCATTTTACTTCACTTCAGGCAACCCATTTTAATATTGAATGACTATATCCAGAAAAATCATACCTGCGGACATGTTCTTAGATTTTTGTATATCCTTAAAAATATGTCTAGCTATGCCTACCTATTCCAAATTTACACACATATGAATATGGACCTCACTATTTTTGTGCCATTGAAAAATGCATAGTGCTATTTAGTATATCTGTTTGAGAACAACAAAAACAATTTATTGAGGGTCTTTTTGGGTCAGGCACTTTTGTAGCTGCTAGGGAGGTGGTTGTTTGTATAAGTGTTTTTTGACTTATAGAAAGGAGACTATGCTATGTATCTCAACCTGTTTCTTACTGTCACCAATGAAAACTATCTTAGGAATAGTGAGTACATGGTGAGTATATCTGTTTTATTGTTCTGATGCTGAGTAGTATTCAATGAAATGTCCATCTCAGTCCTTGTGATGGAAACTTCTGTTACCTCCAACTCATCACTACCACAAACAATACTGGGCTAAACACTACTGAACATATCCAGTTATAACCAGGGTTTCTATGGGTTAATATACCCAGGCATGAGACTCTACATACCTCCAATTGCTGTCTGGACTACCTGCACCCATTTATATGCCTACTAGCATTTCATAGAAACTCCTATTTCTTGAACCCTCTGCAACAATTGGCATTATTCAATTTAGTGTTTTTCCCTAAGCTAACAGATGCAAAATGATATCTCACTGTTGTCTTCATTGCTATTTCTTTTTTTTTTTTTTTAAACATTTATTTATTTATACAAGCACTGGGTACAGTCAGAAGCGCAGGAGGGTGAGAGAATTCACCAGAGCCAGAGCAGGGAGCAGAGCAGGCAGAAGGACCGAAGTACACTGCTGAGGGGAGCAGCGGGCGGCAGGAGAGGTCTGCGCGCCATGTGGGACCCTCCTCCAGTGGCCGGGGAGCAGCCGGGGATCGAACCGGTGCCGCAGAGGCCGCGGGTAGCTTCACAACCCAGCGCTCAACCGCTGCGCCACTGGGGAGGCCCTTCATTGCTATTTCTTTGATTTCTAGTGTGGCTGGGTATTATCTCATATTTGAGTTTTCTGTAGGGTGAATTGTATCTTTATATCCACTACCCACTTTTCTCTTTGGCCTTATATTTTTTTTTCTTTGAAAGATCAATTCTCCCTCCAAGTCAATTTAGCCAATGTAATTCCAATCCCCAGCATGAGTTTTTGCCTGGTATTACAGATGTTCTGTAGGTATGTCGTGATTCTCACCCTCCAATGCCAAGCTACTGGAGGCCAGGGCTGGTATTAGTTTTGAATCTCTCATTGCACCTAGCTGAGGCACTGACCAAGAGGAGGCCCCCACAAGTGCTTATTGATTGAATATGTGGATGATTACAGGGTAGAAGGAGGATGCCTCTTGGTAAACTGGCCCCTTTGAAAAAGACAGTGTTGAGCCATGGTGGGGAGCTGTCCTTCAAGGCTAAAGGAAGGAGGGGGGATGTACAGCTAGAGTCGTGGACAGCAAGAGATCTGTTCTGAGGGACCAGGATGTGTCATTTTTCAATCCCATTTCTAAAATAAAGAAAGAAAACAAGGGAAACAAAAAATATCTTTAACTTTTTCCATTCTAAATAATATACTTAAGAGTTCCTTTTTTCCATAGTTCCAAGGGTTCAAACCATGAAACTCCTCGGTTTTGTGGCCAATGACTATCTCAGACAATTTTACATTGAGTCCTCATCTAGATGACAGGATGAGAATATCATTCCTTAGAAATAGCAGTCAGCATGGCGAGCCTGGGAAGAGACTGTCCTAGCTGAGCATGTGTCACCCAGATTGCACGCTAACTTTCCCAGAGCTCCATCTTTATTCTGCATGTTGATTAATTGGACTCAGCATAATAAATTGCAGAAGGCTCCAAAGCTTCTGCAGTTAAGTGCCACAGAGAGACAGTGATTTTGTCAGTGCTGAATGAAGATACTGCATTTTGCCTCGCTAGTATACCACACCGTATGAGTTAGACCTGGTTCATTTTAGCACAAGGCTAGCTAAACCCACATAGCTCTGAGATGATAGGAATTACCTTAAATTGTATTTATTTGCTTAAGGACGTATGTTTTGGTTTCTCGGATAGACTGCAAGCTGCCTGAGGATATAAAACATAGATTATACCTCTTTGTTTCTAGTGGAGAGCTATGGTCCTAATTAAGCACTCGATAATTATTTGTTACATGTACAAATGAGTGAGTTAATTAGAATGAGTAATCAAAGCTGGATATTCAATCTCCTTGCCTAAACTCTTTAGAATTGTATATAGGCACCTGGTCTAGCAGGCATACTGATTTAGTGTTCAGAATTGTCGAATCAATCGACTATAACTTTGGAGATATGCAAACAAAAGCACAGAGGAGGAAGAGAATAGGAATGAAACTAGCAATGTATAAATGACTCTACATTACTACGGACTCCTTCTGCTGGGTTAGTACAGCACCCCGGTTATCTCTGTACATGATGATTCTGTTCACTTTCCCCAAGCCCAATTCCTATTTCTAGCTTAACTTGCTCTAAGAGCAGCCCCTACAGGCTGCAGTTTATTAGTCTGGTGATGGATAGGAGATTCAACCAGCCATTTTATCGACTGGTCAGCAATCAGAGGCCTCTGAAGGATTTTGAGGGAAGAGACCGAGGGAAAGGAGCATGCACCACGGAGGAGGAGAGTTGGGTCATATGAACAGAGGCTCTGTAAAGGCGGTGAGCCCCTGCTGCTGAGGCTCCCCCTCCCCCTACTGTCTTTACTGCCCTTTGCTGACTCATGGGTTCAGCTTTTCTTGGGTTTTGGCAAAACCTCTTTATATCCTTAGAATGCATATCTTTACACTTTCCCTTTACACTTTTTTTTTTCAAATCTGAGCTACTTTAAACAGGCCTCTGGGTTTTGCAAACAAATGAGCTATGTCTAAAGCTCTCCTCTCAGAGCCTAGTCAGATCTTGAACATTTGATGGTGAACTGCAGTCCCACTGGCTGATCTAGCAGATGGTCACCCTGCGGGAGGTAGGGAGGCTTGGATGATCCAGAACATCTTAGCTGAAGGAGACTTGTTTCAAACTGCCTTGAGAAGGCCCAGTATAGAAGGGATCCAACCTGAGACTGGGGAAATATGCTGTTCCCGGTGGTAGAGTCACTTGGCATCTGCTGACACTGCTGATCCAATTGACCACAGACCGTGGTTTTTGTTCTTGTGACAACAAGCAATCCAGTCAGCCAGATGTACCTGCAGCAAGGTCATAGAATTCCAGAACTTAGACCTAGGAGTCTCCTAATTTCTCTATCAGCAATACAGTTTTTCTTACAAGTAAAAGATCATCCCGTCTCTTGAGTGTGAGAGGGTACTCTCTTTAAGAAATAACTTTGTCAGAAAGAATGTTACTGCTAATTTACAGCCAAATGCTACCTCCTTTTAATTTTTATCCTTTGGTACTAGTTCTGGGAACTTCTGCAGAAATGCACAACTAGAATCCTTTAAGAATGAAGACAGCACTTCAAATATTTGCACAAAGAAATCACATCTCTTTTAAATTTTCCTTTCTCCAGGCAAAACATACCACGTTTCCCCAACCATTTCATCTGTAACAAAATTTTGATTCCTTTACCATTATTGTTACTTTTTTCCTGACAGTGCTCTAAGTTGTCTCTGAGTTACTGATAAAGTGTGTGAGTGAGAGGCCCCTTTGGATGGGCCCTGGCTAGGGAGAGAGAGCAGGGGCTAGAATGTACTTTCTGGTGCATGAGTGCATTGACCTTAGGCGTCCACTTCCTTTAAAACTGCAGTTGTCCTTCAATCCACCCATCCTTTCCAGGCCACAGGATGCTGGCATGGAGCCAGACAGCCAGGCTCTGACCATCCTGGGGACACTAGAGGGGCCAGGTTTGTCCTTCCAGCCTGACCCCATCTTAGAGAATCTGCCTCTGTCAGTGCCACAAAGGATAACTCGGCCCCCTACCATAGTCATGGGCCAGAAAGGGACTGCTGTTTATTAGTTTTTTATTGGGCCATTTACTGGGTCAAAGAAACCTGTATCCAGACTAGTTAATTGTGAGGAGTTTAGGTGGAGGTCTCTGCCTTTTGGGATGGTTATGAGAGCAGGGAAACCACTCTCTCATGTAGAAGGATAATGGAAGCAGAGAGAAGAGGCTACAAAACCTCGTGGAAATGAATAACTTGCCAGTTTCCATGCATAGCCTACTAAACTTCATTTAACTAGTTTTCATGAGGTTTCTCTGAAATAAACCCTCTTTTAAATTTAAAAATTTGCATTGATCTTGGTTCAGAAAACAAACGGTCCTTTACTTAGACTTCAGGCAAGGTTTGAACTTCATTGGACTTACTTTTCCTTATGGATTGATTGTATGATTATATGATTGATTTCACTCTGTGATTCATCATCATGTTATTCCCATTTTATACTTCTATAAAAGTATAAACACTTGGGAAGGTGTTAAAAATCTAAGTGTATGAGTTCATATGCAAACTCTGGTAAATTTCATTTTTGTTTAATCTTCCAAAGTATCTCACATTTTGAAATATGTTTGGATCTTTAATTGTCAAATAATAAATCAAAGGAAAATTGAGAAATGAGAGTAGGGGTTTCACACATCTGAAATCTATTTAATAGTTGTCTCTCACATTGGATGAATTGTCCAGAAATTTCACTCATAGATGGCTTAGAAATTCATTCGTTTGTTTATTCATTCAGTAATTTTTTAAAATTAGGAAACCATTCCAATTTTCATTCATAAAAATATTAATCAAAATAGCAAAAGAAGATTTACAGAGCTACATGCCAATAACAAAACAAGAAGGAAACAAAATGGTTCACAGACATCTTGAAATATTTCAAAGGACACACACAAGGCTAAAAATTCTCAGTGAAACTGGTTGCACGATCGGTTATACTAATTTCTGCTTTTCTCAGTAAGTTATTCCTTATATTTGTCTTTCTCTTTTCCTGCTTGTAGAGATTTGGCTTTGTGCTCAAGAATTATTTTTTCCGATCTTTGTCCAGTTTTAGCCCGGTGATAACCACCTTGCTAGGGTGAATGCCCACCTGGATGGCTATGCCATTAGCCTTCTCATGCTGCACCTGCTCAGCCTAGATGACATTTCTTTCCGACACATGGACTACATGCCCATGTGCTGACCTGTGTAGTGCCCGTGAGCCACCTGGAATTTGTTGTTCCTATGGGTGGACGTGGTGCAGACGTATTTCTGCCGCATCTCCTTAGAGAGCCAGGGCATGACCTTCCTGTGCATGTGTGAGGGGCCACGGAAGTCACGCTGTAAGGTTTGGCTGCAGTCCAAGGTCACAAAGAGGTTGAAATTCGTGATGACAGCTGACCTGGTTGGGGCTACTTCAGATGTTGGGCACAGGGCCGGAAGTCTCATTCAGTAATTTCTTTTTGCTTTTCTTTCCACCAAACCACCCATGCCCGTCCCCCATCTACCTCCCTCCCTCAGCCCCTCCAAACTCTCCCCTATTCCCTCTGTTAACCATTATTATATTTTTTTTTGCCAAGGTCAAGTTTTAATCCTTTTAATGTTTGGGTATTAGACATCTTATATTGATACTTGGGTGTTCATTCTAATGTTTGAGTATTAGTTTTCTGGTTGTTTATATCCCGCAGATGAGTGAAAATCTTTCCCTTTGACTGATTTCATACAGCATAATCCCCTAGAGTTCCATCCATTTTGTCCCGATGCCACAGGTTCATCTTTCTTCACAGCTGTGTAATATTCCATTGAGTATCTGCTCCACAGTTTCACTGTCTCACTCAGTAATTTCACTAGAAGACCTTTGCAGACTGAGAGTGTTGTTTTCCCAGCATTAGCAGCAAAAAAAGTATAAGCAACTGATCTAAGAGCTTTGATTTCCTGTGATATGTTGAAATGAGCACCCAAGTATAAGATGTCCACATCTTGATGGATGCTAAAAATGGTCCTGGTGTGTTGGACCACTCAGTCACAACCACCTATGTATGTACCATCAGAGATACCGCATATAGAAATGGTGAAACTCAGATTAATTCATTTGTTATCGCTTTGCAACATGGGCATAAGGACTTGGTATGAAAGGAAGTGGAAATTTTGGTTTAAATGAACTATGCTTATCTTCAGATACCAGTTATATAAGACTATCCCCTTCCCTATTACCACAGATAAAATTAACATCAGCTTGGAGTTCAACTTGGTGACTGGAAGAAAACAAAGGATAAATCCTGGAGGTAAAATGTGGTCTGAATCTATTTTCAGTGTTGTATATGCTTCAAAAAAAAAAAAGAGAGAGAGACAGAAATCAACATGGATTCTCTCAGCCAGTGTTAAATAGTAAAGGCAGTGAGAATACAGGCAATTTCTTGCATGGGCCGTGACGCACCACACCTCTGCAAATGATGTTGAAAGAGGTCTGAGAAAAAGCAGAGAAAAAAAAGACAAACATCTGCATAACTGTCACTTGCTGCCACCCTCCATGGAGGGCTCTTTACAGCTGGCTCATCCTGGGCAATCGTAATACTCATGTGAATGACCCATCCAGCCCTGGGCCCTTGGGCAAGGTCTCTGTCACCAGCCAGAACTGCTAAATCCCCAATCTAAAGTTTAGATACTTCTAGGCCCCTCAAGGACCTCTCCCCATCATCCAGTTTTATTAGTTCCCATCTGACCTCATTTTATTCTCATTCCATGCATTCCATCTTTCTGCTTCAACTATTCAGCAAGTTCCCATCCCTGGGGGAATCAATCAGTGGGTCTCAGTTTCTTTATTTGGAAGATGAACAAAACGATAGCTACCACGTTGGTTAGTGTGCCCTGAAATGCAATATGAATGATGTTCGGGGGTCGTGCAGGACCTGCACCTTGCCCACAGCTCTGCCTCTGCTAAACTGCACAATCTCTCCTCTACAGTGTCTTCCCTGATTCTTACAAACATGCATCCCCTCCCCCCACCCCCATTTTAGAAAAATCTTTTAACACCATCATAGCCTTCCTCCTTCCTCCTCGTCCCTAAATTCATGAAGGACTTGTCTGCACTCACTGCCCCACCCACCATATTCCCAAAGCCTTGATCATCTGATTTTGACCCTATTACTTCTCCATTGCTGCCCTGCCTTGCTTCCTGATTCCAGTTTCTCAACTTTAAAACCCACTGCGATTCTCAGTGCTGCCCTCAAGTTCTCTCCTTAACTCAACAGGTGACTAGATTTGCTTGATTGTGTCCCAGAAATGTCACCTTCCTCTGTGTACCCACAGCCTCAAGGCCAGCCTCACCACCATCTCTAAGCAGGCCCATCCGAGTTAGCTCCCTGCCGTCGTCTCGGCCTCTCTAACCCAGCCTTCATACTCATTTCCACTTAAATATGCTCTTTGTTATCTCGAGGATGCATCTGGATGCCTTAGCACACCTATGGGGACCTCCTCAGACTTCCTCACTGCTGACTGGACGCGCCGACCTGGGTGCATCGGCACTCTCCTTCCCGCTGAACTGTCGTTCCCTCCTGTTGGCTGACTCCTCATCCCGCTTTATTTTTTAAATTTTTTTATTTAATATATATTTTTTACAATGTTTGCTTTCTTTTCTCAGGTATAGTCACATAGAATTTCCACCACCAATTCACTTGCACGCCATCCCCCTAGTCCCTTGTGCTCTGCCTGGTCTCTTACCCCTGGTCCTGGTCTCTTACCCCCCTCCCCTGCAGAATGTCTCTGATTTGTAGTTGTCTTTTTGTTGTTGTTAGTTTTTGTTGTGTTTTTATTGTTATTATTATTTTTTTACCCTTGTTTCCTCATTTGGTCCCACTATATTCCTCCTATAAGTGAAACCATCCCGTTTTAATGTCTCATCAAATATCACCACCTTTTGTGAAGACTTTCCCACCCTCCTCTCAGAGACCCGAGCACTTTACTCCCCATCTCTGACTTCCGGTGCCCCGGTGGGGGTGATGGTAACCATGCTGGGAGCCGCAGCACAGGGCCAGGTGACAAATAATGTAGAAGTCACAGTGCAATGAGAGGAGACATGCTCTGGAGACCTCTGGACCCAGAAGCTGAGGAATCACATGAGAAGAGAGGGTGATTCCAGAAAGCCACCCCTATTTTCTTCCCCTCTTGTGCTTCAAGATAGATTTGAGAACTAGAGAAAGTCCAGAAGCTAGATAATGAAACTGTGCCCTGGAATGGAGTGTGGTTTTGACCGGAGGCTGAAAATGAGGTCTTGGTTTGGTTTGGCTCGTGTTCCTGAGCTCACATTGAAATGTCAGGTTTTGGGGGTGGGGTGGGGGAGACTTTGCCACCATTTATAGATGAGTCACTGGAGTGCACTTATTGCTATTCAGGGCAAGGCCATAGAGGGAGACGAATGTCACAATAAGTCTTGAGAGTCTAGCTTAGTAAGAACAGGGGCAGGTTGAAAGAGCGAGGCAAAGACCCAAGAAATAGCCCATTCAGCTTTGCAGACATTCCCCTGGTGGGCTGAGCCCTGTGGCCCTGGTGGGTGGAAGTTTCCCAAGACAAACCCAACCCAGAGACTTTGGAAACCCAGAGCACCAAGGTCTGACTCAAAGGCATACTAGCAAAGCAGTGCAACACTGAACAGCAAGCATTGTGGTTTGCAGCAGAGACCAAAGGGAAGCATAGGATTGGGAAACTTTCATGGCAACGGTAACGAGAATAGTCAGCTCTGCTCCAGGAAGCACTGAGAGAAACAGGCCCAGCCACATGGAACGAGACAGATGGACTATAAAAGAGGAGTGTTCATCCTCATGCTGTGGGGGAGGGGGCACATAGGTTTGCATGGCTCTGTCCTGGATTCTAGGTGACACTATTAATGTGTGACTGCTGGGCCTCCCTGGTGGCGCAAGGGGTAAGCACCACACTATGAAGCAATCTGCAGCCTCTGCAGCACGAGTTCAATCCCCGGCTGGCCAGGGAGCAACCCACTTGGCGCAGCAGACCTCTCCTTTCTCGCCCGCTGCTCCCCTCAGCAGTGTATTTCAGTCTGCCTGTTCTGTTCCCCACTCTGTCTCTGGTGAGTCCTCTCACGCCCCCCTACATCTCTGGCCTGTACCCCTGCTCTCGTATGCATAGATAAATAAATCTTAAAAAAAAAAAATAACGTGTGACAGCTGACAAGGAGGTGGCATCAACAGAGGTTAATGGATGACTCAGAGGCATTATTTATTATTGTTATTTTTGCCCTCCCTCACACTGGTTCATAGAAAATGCTTTGTCAAGGGTTCCAGACCGAGCTATGTACAAATGACATAAGGCTGAGTCTCAGGGGAGCCTGTCTCTAACACAGGGCTGCAAGCTAGAAGTCAGCGTGACAGCAAGAGGGAATGAAAGGTCAGCTGTGCAGGAGGAAACCAGAATGGCAAATGATACTCTGACCCCCACCAGGTTAAGCAGGCAGCCTGAAGCCCCAGGGACTGGAGAGGCTGAGTCAGGCTGGTTCCTGCAGACCAACTGCTGAAAAGGAATGAGACTTCTTCAAGGTGACTAAACCTGGATTGCCTTAAAAATATCAGCCAGTGCAGTGCTGCATTAATGACACCATGTGTAAATGATAACTGGAAACACTTGCCAAGGGATTGAAGCAGCCCCTGATTTATACAAGGTGATAGTTGGTGATTCTATCAACCAGGATGGTACAAATTCCTGGCTGTTGCACAACCAGTTCAATATGTGTGGAACAACTAGGCTCATCTTCCCAATATGATGAACTGCTCTAAGGAAGTGAAACTGTTTTTTTTCCCTTGGATCTCTCTATCCATCTATCATCAATCTACTGTTAGAGACAAGGCTGGGTCAGGCAAGAAGAGAGTCATTTACATGGAGGTGCATCAGTAGACAAAAACAGAACTTTCTAGAATCTTTTCCTTCTAGGATGTTCTCTTTCCGTGACATCTATCTCTTTGTAAACTCCTGAGACTCAGAGCCTTTTTTGGGGGTTTGGAGATCCAAAAGAGTGAGCAACCATATTATGATTTGGAAATTTAGTTCCCTAAGTCTGAGCATGCATTTTAATATGCTACTATGTGCATAAATGGCTTTTGCACAGAGTTCACTAAAGCTTTCCAGGAACCAAGGAAACCAGAAGAGGTGATAGTTTGTGATAGTTTGCAAGTTGACCATGAATAAGGCCATTGAGCAACTGTGGGCCTGCTAGGGCTATAAATACCTCTGTGGCAAACTTAAAAGTCGGTGAAATTCTGAGGATACAAGATTCTTCAAAGGAACAATTCTGCTAAGGAGGACCAGGGTTGCAGACATACCTTTCCTTGTCTGACTGCTGATGGCATGCTTGGTCAAGTTTCGCTAGGCCCACATGCCCTCACAAGGAATAACACATCCATTTTAGCAGCCCCACTGGACCCGATGCAGCTGAGGTAGCAGTGAGGTCAAGGTAAGGGCCAAAAGGGAGGGGAGGGTGCAGAGGGGAGAACAAGAGGGCCCAAGGTACTGAGGCTAATCTGAGAAGATTGCTAGCACATCTAGCTCCTTCTTACAGACTGGGTTTTCCTTCACTATGAGCCAGATCTGGGCAGTGCCCTTCGCAGAACTGATAATGGGGCATAAAATGTATGCACAGTCTCCTTGTGCCTGCAATGAGCAGCTTAGAGAAGGATCTAAGGGGAAAAAAAAACAATCCAGACTGATGCTGCAGTCATCTCTTAGCCAAGGGGCTTGGATAGGGGCAAGGCCAGAAGGAGGTGGAAGAGAACTTGAGCTCATGGTACCAAAGGGACACAACCTTAAGGACAGCAATATTGCAATCACATGATAGCATTACAGGGAACAATAAATGGGGAAACCAATGGAAAGGCCCAGGATATGTCTTCGGAAAAACCTAACAAGGCCCTTGAGCATCAGCCAGGATTATACAAGGGCTGTTCACACTTGGCTGGAGAATTGGCTCTGGGGAGCGCTCATGATCAAACACTCCCTGGATATGTTCTCACAGGGATGATGAACACTTCTGATTCCGGAACTACTCTGAAGCCAAACAGAACTGCAAGGTCCCCTTGGTCCAAGTAAACAGAAAAGAGGGCCTCCCAAATTCCTGGCGCTAACACGCAGGGAGACTTTTGGCCCATGACTTCATGTTGGCTGGTCCATGCTTCTCTTGACATTCTGGACAACTCTCCTTGGGTATTACAGGCAGTAGTCATCCCAGCTGAGTTAAGAAAAGGCAACAGGGTAAGTGGGGAAATCAGGGCACTGGGAGGAATGAAAAGATAGGCTTCATCAAAGTAACCAGCACGTTCCTGCTTTTAGGGCATATAATTACAATGTCTGTTCAGACTGGAAAGCAGCTTTCTGGACTGACTCAGTCTGCAGCAGCCTGTCCCCCCTCCTCTGTTCTACAGGACATGAATTGCCTTGAATCATTCCTAAATATTTCCTGTCTATACCACACTCTTCCCATTTTGAGAATCCTAGGCTATGCTTACAATGGAATGAGAAGGCAAGTTAATAATGACCAGTCCCTGTTCTCAAGAACGTAAAGCCCAGTGCAAGAAATGGGCACATATAGTAGCACTGCAGTGGAAGCAGAGTGGCACCTGGGTTAGCCAGTGAGGGTCACAGGAGTGGAAATGGACTAGGATGCTTCTCCCAAAGATAATGAGTATGTTTTATACTTAAAACCAGAGATTTAAGCTGGGTAGAGAATCACTGTGGAAAAATCACATGGAAATCTAAAACTAATGAAATCAGAGTAGCCAGAAATGGAAAATCCAGGGCAGGGGCACAGAACAGGAACCAGGAAGCAGAAGCTGAGTGCGTTGAAGATGGGGCTGAGGGCCTTGCCTGAAAAACTGTGTTGTACACAGCTTTAGGGGGCAGCCAGGACAAAGCATGTGAGTGGGTCGACTGGACTTAAGCATTAGGATAGAATAAAAGGGAACAGACTTGAGAGATGTTTAGGAAGCAGTTTAGATATGAAACACGAAGAAGGCATCTGAAAGAATCCCAAGGCTCTAGCTTGGAGGCTGCCTGGTAGATGCGTGACAATGACACATTGTCATGTGAATTTGGGAAGAACTAGGTTTGAGGAAGGAGAGATGAGTCCATTTGGGGCATGATGCATTTAAGGTTTCAAGGGATAGTCAGATGGACTGTAGGTAGTTGAAATGTATTCTCTGTACCCCAGGATTTGGGTCAGGATAGAAGACCTACCTCTGGGAGTCATCAGCTAGTAGGGTCAAGGATGGGGCAAAATTTGAAGATCATCTACCTCCCAAGAGCAGACGTGAGTAGGAGAGGACCGTCTGTGGAGTAGCCATGGCAGAAGCCACACTGGAGGGCTGGAGGAACAAATGGAAGGCTGGATATAGAAGCAGTGAATATAGCTTTCTTGGAAAATGAAGATTGATGCAGAGAAGGTGTGAGATGGAGCAGTAGTTCGAGAAGGTTTTTTAGAAGAGGGGTCCTTGACATGTTAGAAGCCAACAAGAAGAGAGGATCAAAAGGTACAAAATAGAAGAGCAACTGGAGACTTCAGGGGCAGGGCCAGGTGGCAGGGGCAGCCTTCAAAGATGGACCCTTCATCCTCTGAAGTAAAGGGAAAGCTTTAAGGATGGATGAAGAGAGAGATACGTGGTGGAGCTGCTGGGCAATTCACATCCCTGCTCTCAGTGTCTTAAGTTCTCTCTCTCTCTCTCTCTCTCTCTCTCTCTCTCTCTCTCTCTCTGTGTGTGTGTGTGTGTGTGTGTGTGTGTTGTAATAGAAACCATTGTCTTGCACTTCAGGGTCAGTTTTTCTGAATATTTCAAGCATGGACATTTCTTTCCCTGAGGCAGTAATCTCTTTGCAGGCAAGAACTATATGGCTGCATTTCCTTTTGTCGTCCCCAAAGCACCAGCTCATTGCTGATTCCCTTTTGTCTCAGAATATCTGGGCAAGTCTTTAGGAAGCACTGAGTACCAGACGCTCTTCATTTTTTAAAAGCTGGGTTGTGCCTTTTAAGGTGATTTGTGTTGACCTACTATACTTTGCAAGCATTAATTTAATGGGAAATCAACTTACAACTGGAAGATAATAATTTCTTGGTGTAAAGAAGATATTAGAAAGGACAAAGACAGCTGCCTTCACTTTCTCTCTTTTAAGTAACTGTGTTCTCTAGAGTCAGGCTGGCTGGAAGCTCCCAAGATGGTAATTTGCACATTTTCTCTTTTAGCTTCCTTCTAGGTCTATTAGTTATGATAGGGCACATAGTACGTTCTTTATACACATGAGATTAAATGAAGTTTGTGAGTTTTCATTAACCAAGCAAAGAGCAATGCAGGGTATTGGCTTCATCCCATGACCAGGATGAAGTAGATCACCCCATCCCCTCGGCTTCATCTGGCTTTGACTGGATGTTTCACATGGATCTACAAGGAAATTGACTTTGTATTGCTGTCTGCCGCAGTTCTTCCCTGCTTGGTCACTCAAAGCATTGAAAGTTCACTCCATTCATTTTTAGTACTTGTTTATAATGCACTTAGTGCCTTTCTGGTGTTCACAGCCTCCTATCACACAGTATAGTTATTGATGCTCATCCGTATCTTATCTCCTTCACACATCAAACCCTAAGTTCCTAGAGAGTGAGATCCATGAATGATTCATCTTTATATTCCCATTATTGCAACCAGGGTAGACACTGAATAAATATTTGTTCTTGAATGAATAAATGGCCCTCAGTTTCATGTGTTCATGCTTCTCTGAAGTCAATTTTCTCATTTCTAAGATGAGGAAGCTGAACCAGATTCCATAAGATCCTCTCCACTCAAACTTCCAAGTATTTTATGGGCCTATTTCCCTTACTGACCTCATGCACTTCAGAGAGTCATTCCTGAGAGTTAATCAACATTTTTGCCCTGTGCAAGGACCTAGCAGATTTAGAATTTAGAACTGAGATGGAGACACGGGAATAAACAGTGTGAAAATAACCCAAAATAGGAGCAGCTGCTCATAATGAAGCCTGAGTTGTGTGACAGATCTTAGAGATGAGAGAACAAACAGAAAATCAATGCCCATATCCATTTAGGAACTCTCTATTATCATTTAAAAAATCCTGGGCAGGATAATGCCTTGAATTGTATCAGTCCTTACTTGATGATTCTAGAGAAAGGAGACAGTGGAATAGATGATCAGACATTTTTCTCAGCAGTGAGCAGAAACAGAGCCTAGAACTGTTGTGTTTTGATGGGGGAATACAAAAGGGCTGGTCTGGATACATTCCTGGATACATTCAGGAAGCTCATTAATAGACCGAGTTGCAAGACAACACTGGGCCCTTAAAAGAGCAGCACAAAAATAGTGAGGCGTGGGGAAGAGAGTAGGAAAATAGGAGGATTCTCTAGAGGACCCACATTGTTCACTCCACACCTGTGTCTGAGATTGAATGACTCAACTAAGGAGAAGGTCCAGAACAAGATTGGATAAGGATATACTTACCCTTATGATGCAGAGCTTGAACTTGATGCTCATTTTGCCTGTGAATGAAAAGAAGGGCCCATGGTCCAGCCCTCCTCAGAGAGCTGACTCATGACCCCTGTGTCCCAGTCCACAATCTTGGCTTTTTGGGAGCATTTCTATCTTGTGTGTGTGATTTTGTTTATTTTAATAACAAATTTGAAATGCCCTCATTCCCAGCCACCTATCCTTTGTTGGTGAGGACTAGTTAGAAACAGTTCAAGAGGTGAGAGCAAAATCCTTGAGACCATGAGTTCCTTACCAGGGCCTCTCTGCAGGTTCCTGGAAGGCCTGTTCCAGCCCCACAGTCCCTGGCCCAGGGGTAGAAGGAGAATTAGTTTTCCCTTGGGCTCAATCTGTTCTCTCCAGCTTGGCCCCAGGCAGGTTATCATCGCTTTAAGTGACTTACAACATCAAGGAAGTGTCCTTGAATCTTGGCCTATGGTTTACTTTGGGGTTCACATCAGAGTTTCAGTTGGAAGTGCTCAAATACTAAGGACTCCCAATGGTCAAGGTCTCTTCATTTCTGCAAATATTTGGGTTTGGAGTCAGGCCAAATCTATTTATATATTCTATGTATTGACATCTCAAAAACTATTACCCGGAGTCCCAGGTTCAAGGGAAATACAGTGAAGCTGGGGAAACGTGATCATTAAAACAGTGATAACTATTTAACTATTGCTTCATATGTGTATTCAACATACATTTTGGTCCGTTCCTATCATGCCAATAATCCAGTAAAGAGATGGGGAAAAGTGATATAAACAAAGAAGGAAATAGAATAATCACACTAAGTGCTATCATGAAACAGTGGTGGGAACCACTTAAACAGAGAGATGTGCAAAGTCTTTCTGAGGAGGTGATATTTCAGCTGAGACCTAGAAGAGGGGTAATGAAAATTCCAGGGAAAGTGAGGGAAAAGCCTGTGCAAAGGCCCTGAGGCAAGAAGGAAGACCTGAGGCAGTTCTAGGAAACACACAGGCCGATGGTGCTATAAGGAAGAAGGGGGTGTGTGCAGTTCGTGAGCAATGGGTCAGGAGGTGACAGGCTGTGAGCCCTGAGGTAGGTGGGCTTCATTATAACCTCACTGGGAAGGAGGTGATGACATACCTTGAAATTTGGTTTAAGATGGTATGGAGAGTGGGTTGACAAGAACATACAATAGAAGTAGCTGAACAAGTGGGCGAAGTTCACATCCAAGAGGTTGATTTATCTCCATCTGATGGTTAAATAGGAGTTTGCCAAGTGCAAGAGAATAAAGTAAATGAAAGTAAGGAAGATTGCAAGTGCTTAAAGTTAGATGGAAGATGAGTGATCACAGAGGAAAAAAACAGTAGTTGAGTCTAGAAAGCAGGTGGAAGCTCCGCTGACTGGGACCTGAGGGGTGAGCAGAGGAACTGGGCCTTGTCCTCTGGGGCTTGGGATGACAGAGGTATTTTCCAGCTGCTCCTGAGTAGTCTCGGAGTCACTCACTGTTGGGTGGGTGTCACTCTGACAGCAGCAGAGATTAAACAAGAGGGACTGAGGAAAGTGCCTTCTGTGGCTAAGTCCCCGGCTGTCTGCATGGCTGCTAGGAGACCACTCACCCAGACAGGGGTTCAGGAAGAGTGCTCCCCACAGGCTTCCTTCTCTTCAGCCTCTGCCCATCTTTGGGCTCCAATCTCTCCTCTGAACAATTATATGCATCTTGATACACATTAAGTGTCGCTTATTCATTTTTGCTATTATTACCACCCACCAGCAATCTCTGTTGTGCTGGTCATCACCATATGCTCACATAGTGGGGCCAGTTTGAGCCTAAACTGGGACAGTGGAATCCTCCCACCCCCCACCCCCAGGCACCTGTTTGCTTCAGATGATGTGTGCTAGTCATGGTTGGCCCCAGGATATCTCTCCAGACCCTGGGGAAGTACAGGGACCAGGAACCATTGGGGCTCCAAAGAGTCTTTCTGTTCACTCAATGAGATGCTGCCCTATTCATGAATCATTTGCTAAAGGCAACTAGATCTCTAAATGTATGCAGATTAATTTTGGTTTTTTAGCAGATGCAAGGTGAGTGCTCCCTGACCTCTGGGTGTGCATATTTGCCTTCAACTATCACAGGTCTCACTGCCTTCTTCTTCCACTCCCAATCTAATTTTCCATCCATTTGTTACTGATTTTACCACATATTTCCTCAATTTCTCCTGCTCTCTGTTAGACTGAGGAAATAGCAGCACCCACTTCACTGGGTAGAGGTGAGGGGAAAAATCTGATATCTGCTTCTGGACACTGAACTCTTCTAGTCTCAGAAAAAAATAGACAAACTCCTAGATTTGGGACCACTCAGGCTTCCAAATGAGCTGTTGAATTGGAAAGGGGGAATAAAAATGTACAGAAACCAGTCTGTGCTATTATTTGTTTGCTTTTTTTGGTGGATGTGGGAGGGAATGTGGGGTAGAGAGGGAACAATTGGACTGAAACAGGAATTTGCAACTCCAAAAGTAATAGCAATCTTTTACCTTTCTCTTAGAACTTTCAGGACCTAGGCTGGGTGATGGGTATATGGATTAGGGGGAGAAGACTGGATTCCCAAAAGGTTGGTCTTGGGGTTCTATGGCAAGGTTTGTCTAGAGAGGAGATGACCATGAGGGAATGTCTGTGGAACCACCCCGTACCCCCGCCACAGAATAGGGGACCAGCAGAGGCTGAACCTCACTAGATAAGGAATTCTTCACAAGTTATAAGCCAGGCAATTGACTAAGAAAGACTTCCAAATCTACCTTTATTAGAAAGAGCTTGAATAGTCATGATTTCCTTGATGAAAATGAAGTAAAGAAAATATTTCTTAATCTTCAGTATTGTGGGGAAATATTTTGTGTTGCTATTGTGATCAAAATTAAAATTCATTTTACTTTTGAAATAGTATTTGTTGTAATTTTTAGCGTAGATGCATTTTTTTCAATCAATGTCTCAGAAAATACTACTGCTAGTGTGCAAAGGCCCAAGAGAACTTTTAAATATGGGTCCTTATTCTTGAACCAGTTGAGAATCATTACCTTATAGATAAAGTTTAATTAACATGGCACAGAAGATCATCTGCGACAAGGCTCTTGCAGGCCTCTCAGCCTCACCTTCTGTTTTCCTCCATGCTCTTTAAAAGGCACGCCTCATGTGTTCATTCATTCATTCATTCCACTAATAACTATATATCAGATGGTGCCCAGGTCAAGTCTAAGCTTTTAGAAAAGAGCAGAGAACCAGAGATCTCCTGAAACCAACATTCTAATTCCCCTGGCAAAGCTTGTCGCTTGACACCTGCACACCATCCTGAAATGTCTGGTTTCCCCCTCTCTCTCTGCCAAGGTCCCAATCATAACACACACCAGTCGGGCTTCGACCTTTTATAGGAGACTTTTCATAATTCTCCCAGACATCAGTGTCCCTGTGTGATGCTCCCTGCACATGCCCCTGTACAACCAGCTGGTGTGGAAACAGTTCTTTATCTGAATCCCTCATTGTAGTGAGAGGTGTCTGTGCTTTCTGCACTACTGTATCGCCAGAGTCCAGATATGGAAACTGCACTGAGTAGGACTCCCTAACCTCACAAACACTTGTCCAAACACTGGCATGCAGCTCTCTCTTCTCCCAGAGTTATGGTCATTGACCCTGTGTTTCTCAATCCAGGTTGCACATTAAAGTCATCAGGGGAGCTTTTGAAAAGCACCATTGCCAACTTTCCTTCTCAAATAATCTGATTTGATTGCTTTTAGAGGCAGGCATAGATATCATTTAAAAGCTCCCTAAGTGATTCTGCTCAGCAGTCAGAGTTGACAACAGCTTATATGGAAGTACAAAAATAAAGGCTAAATGATTTGGCCCTTCAGAAAGCTTCTGCACTTTCACAGGCATATCGAGGGCATGAACTAGGTCACCAGGACAACACAGAATTTCCTAGGTGCCTCACTACAGAGCACTATCTCATGGTGTCTCTCTGGGACCTGTCTTTTGCCTGGGATGCAAGAAAAGACAGTAATAATAAGAGGTTTGGGGGCCTCCCCAGTGGTGCTGCGGTTGAGTGCTGGGTTGCGAAGCTGCCCACAGCCTCTGCAGCGCAGGTTTGATGCCCGGCCGCCGGTGGAGGGTCCCACATGGCGCGCAGACCTCTCCTGCTGCCTGCTGCTCCCCTCGGCAGTGTACTTCAGTCCTTCTGCCTGTTCTGCTCCCTGCTCTGGCTCTGGTGAATTCTCTCACCCTCCCACGCTTCTGACTGTACCTGGTGCCTGTATAAATAAATAAATCTTTGAAAAAAAAAATGAGGAGTTTGGGAGTAAAGAGACTGGTCCAGTCCAAGGAGCGAGAGTTATTGGTTGGTAACAGGAAATGAGTCTATGTCAGCTTCCAGAAACTTCCAAGATGTGTCAAGAAGAGTTGTCCCAAGTAGAGTAACACAAGAAGGACACTCTGGGATCCCCTTAATGAAGCAGTGGAGGAAGTGTGACCTAAGTTGGGTGACATAGCACCCCACTCCCCAGAGTTGTCCTGCTTCTCTTCCCTTACAGAGCAGAAATTTAGCTACAGGGCATGTCTCAGTTGTGATTTCTACTTTAAAAGGGAATCAGTCAGGTCCTCTGAAGAAAAGGTGTTTAAAGAAGAAATGTGTGTTCTCAATACCTCAAAGTCCAGTCAGCATCATCTCTCTAGGAAAGGTGTTATATGGGTGGGATAATCAATCATTGCTTGAATTTCACTGGTTTCTGCAGGGTACAGACCAGGAAATTAGATATTGGCCTTCTGAACTAATCAAGCACATGTCAGATATAGCAAAATCAGATTGCCAGGAGACAGAACAGGTTGGCATCTTACAAGAAGCAAAGAAAGCACCTCCAGGCCACACCCTGAGAACCCCTGCTCTGTGGTGCAGACACGTTCTCTCACAGTGAACAACTACTGGGAGGTTTTCAATCTATTTCTTCCACAATATCTTCTCTCTAGCTCCAAAATCAATTGTAAGATCCACAAAGCATTACCTAGTTTTAGGATTTTTGATTTCCTATGCTCTAACATATATTTCTTGTGTACCTCAAGTCCATTTTAATTTTGTGAAGTATTTAGTGGTAAATAATGGTATATATTATCAAAGTAACACTTTATATACTTGTAGAACAATTACCCAGTCAGCCTTCACTTCTTCAGACTAAACAATATAACTTCAATTTCCATATGTTCCCCGGGTTATTGCAAAATATCTGTTTCATTGCATTTGAAGTATAGAAGAGCGATCATTTTAAATCATAGTAGATTGCCCAGCTTTTCACTTGAATAAAATTCAGGTACCATTTAGTTCACAAAGATAATTTTACTTCGAGATTTACAGCAGTGCCTCTCATCTGAAGCAATCTTCCTCACCATCCCCCAGCCCTATTTCTTTCTTATTGGCCCTTAAACCCACAAGGCTACATTTTAAAGTGATGAATCAAGAATAAAATATAACCGAAATTGCTGTATTAGAAAAATGCACTGGAAATCTTTGGAAACCAGGGAGAATATATTATACATTTCTTTTATAATACCAAGAAAGGGCAGGGGAGGCTTTAAAATAAGGCACAGTGGTGTCTGATGCAGGCAGCATGTCTGTGGGGACACACCTCTCAGGCCAATGTTTGATCCTTTGTCTAACCTAAATGTTCATCAGTAACTGGAGCAGGAACAGCACTCGAGGAAAGTCATGTGGGGCCACTGCCAAGGAATGGAAAATGCCCCAGCCAGCCTCTTCATTCTATCTGCTCAGTACTAGGCATTATTGCCTAGGACAGCCCTGTTGAATGACCCAGAACTACTCAGATTTTGTATAAAACCTGCTACCTGTGAGATTTCCATTTCCCTTGTCCTCCTATAGCCGGGTCTTTGTCCTGCTTCAGGACACTTCAGGCTGGACATTTCTAAGTTCCGCATGTGAAATGAAGACAGTCATACTTGCTCCCATAGGTTGATAAGAATAAAAAGGGAAGTGGGGAGAGTATGGGAAATACTCAGACAAGGAGCATGGGTGGATTCACAGCATCAGTCACCAGTGTGGTTGAATAACACGGCAAGAACTCAGGGGAGAGATGGTGCATTTGAGTGAATTATGGGCAGGTCTTAAAAGATTTGGACTTAGGGCCTCCCTGGTGGCCTAGGGGTTAAGTCTCAGCGCTACCACCATGAGGGCCTCTGTGGCCGCCTGAATTCGATCGCTGGCCAGGGAGCTAACGCACATGGTACAGCAGACCTCTCCTGTCTCAACCTCTGCTCCCCTCAGCAGTGTATTTCAGTAGATCCACCTGTTCTGCTCCCCACTCTGTCTCGGGTGAATCCTCTCACCGCCCCCTCAACCTCTCCCCTACACCTCAGTTCTTGTATGCATAAATCTAAAACAAAATAATTTGGACTTGGGGCTCTGTAGATGTAAAAAAACATACTGAACACATTGAGAGGAGTTATTCTCTGGGTTTCTTCTCTCATCTCCAATTCAGTATGAAAGAATGATTAAGAAGCTTCTAGCCTAAGAACTGGGGTATCTCAAAGTACATTGTACAACATTCCTAGGTTGGGCAGGTTCACAGTTGATTCAGGCAGATAGAGCAGAACCTTGGAGCCCTTGGTAGATTCGACAGGCCTTTAATGCTGAAGTAGGACCAGGTACACACGCTGACCACAGGCAGGGAGGCAGGGGTCTGGGTGACAGGCAGCAAACAACCAAACCTCCTATTCCCCGCCCCCCTCCAATCTCTGCACTCCCTCTCTGACTTCTGCCTCCTCCCAGTTGCTTGCCTCTTGGCCCAGGTGTCTGTATTTACGTGTGCGCATGCCCCGTGCTGGGTGTCTGTAATTACAGGTGCACATGCCCCATGCTAGTGCTCCCAAGTGCTTTTTGCAATAACACATTTTCATGTGTGGGTAATGAAACCTGGGAGGAAAGCAAGGCCACAGGAGGCAGCCTCAGAGGCTAGAGGCAGCAAAGCGAGAAAGAGCCTGAGTTACTACTCCATTTTCTCTCCATATAGTAACATAGAAGCCTACGCGGTTCTTTCCAAGCAGTTGTGAAGCCAGCAGCAAGAAGACCAATGATGAATTCAGCTGAATTAGATCTCTCACTCCAGGCACATACAGAGAAACAGTAACCCAGAGTTCTAGGCTCGCCTTGTTCCTTTGGTCCCATGCCCCAAAATGCTTCTGATAGTTAAGGAGAGATGAGTGACTGACTAGCATGGGTTCTTTTTTTTTTTTTTAATAGAGGCATGTTTTTATTTATTTGTTTGTTTGTTTTGTTTATACATGCACTGGGTACAGTCAGAAGCGCGGGAGCGGGGAGCAGAGCAGGCAGAAGGACCGAAGTACACTGCTGAGGGGAGCAGCGGGCGGCAGGAGAGGTCTGCGCGCCATGTGGGACCCTCCTCCGGTGGCTGGGGAGCAGCCGGGGATCGAACCGGCGCCGCGGAGGCCGCGGGCAGCTTCGCAACCCAGCGCTCAACCACTGCGCCACAGGGGAGGCCCTAGCATGGGTTCTTAAGATGGGAACTCAGGAGACTGCATTTGAAGGTTTCACAGCCCAGTTGAAAAAGGTACAAAACAACCTAAGAACAACTCTAAGGGAGTTAAGTCCAAATCCGACAGGCAGGAGAAAGGAAGGAGTTGGCAGCTCTGCTAGAGAGTCAGGAAAGGCTTCACGGACGGAGGCTGCTGAGATGAGTCCTGAAGAATCAGTAGAGACTATCAGATAGCTCAGGAGGGAAGGGAAGCCCTTTGGTAAGCCTGGGGCCCAGAGCCGGAGCTCAGAGGATCCTTATGCGCTTGGTGCCAGGCTTAGTCTGTGTGTGCGCAGAGACTTGGATGGGAGTGTCATGGTGGCATTTCTTGGTTCCTGTATTTAAGGAATGTAGGGTCAGGAATGGACCACTGAGCAGGTTTTCTGATCCCATGCAGACTGGGTAAAGGAGGAGTCAGAGTCCTCAGTGGTTTTTGCAGGTCTTTAATTGGGGTTCACCAGGCATATGGCAGGCAGAGGTGCTGGGGGCCCAGGAGGCTGGCAGGCCTCCCAGCCCCAAGCAGATCTTCACTCTGGGCTTTCCGGCCTTCTCTCAGCTTCTGCTTCTCTTGCTTCTCTGTCGGCATCTCTTTCGGCTTCTACTGGCATCCCCCTGACGCCGCCCTTAAAAAAGCACAGTCTTAGCGCAGGTGTACCCACTCCAGGTGCCCGCCATCAGGCATGCATTCAGGATCACAGGGTTCCCTCATCTATCCTGATGGCGGGAGGGCAGAAAAGCCTGATTTTTACCTTACCCTACAAGGAAGATATGCCCAGTGGCAATGCCAAGGTGAATAGGAGGCAAATGATGAGCATAACAGTTATAAACACTATCAATATGATAAGGGTAATAAGGATCAGTTAAGGGTGGGTACATGTAGGGTAAGTGAAAAAGTGTTAGGCTTTTCTGACCTCCCACCATTAGCATTGATGATGGATCCCGGCACTCTTAAATGCATGCCTGACGGCGGGCACCTGGAGTAGAGTGTGGTCATGCATAAGTGGGTACATCTGGGCTAAGGCTGGGCTTATAAGGGCGGCGTCATGGGATCGCCAGGAGAGCAGAGAAGCAGGGGGAACCACGAGAGAAGTGAAGAGAATGAAAGAACAGAACAGCAGAGAAGCAGAGGCCACGAGAGAAGGCCGGAGAGCCCAGAAAGAGTGAAGACTTGCCAGGGGCTGGGAGGCCTGCCAGCTTCCCAGCCCCCGGGTACCCCTGCCTGCTGTGTACCTGGTAAATCCCAAATAAAAGCCTGAAAAAGCCACTGAGGGCTCCAGGACTCACTCCTCCTTTACCCCGTCTGCCCGGATCATAGAAAAACTGCCCTGTGTCATCCTGCCCTTACAGTGCAGATGACGCCATGAGTTTAAAGGGGCTATAGGTTATCCAAGTAGAGTTTTCTAGTAGGATTGGGAGAATAAGACTCTAAAGCTCTATGAGGAGATCCTGCTTGAGATGAAAATTTGGGGGTCATTCAGTGGGAGCCCTGGGTTAGAGGTGCTGAGGGAGCACAGGTAGCTGAAGGAGAGGAGACTCAGGAGACTGGGGCACCAACAACGCCGTGACACACGAGGTTTCTGGGAATGGAAGGACACAGAAGAGGGCTGTGTCATGGACACAAGAGACAAGAGAGTTTCAGCGTGAGGAACCACCAGTGTCAATTGTTTCAGGAGGCAGAGCCTGAAAAATGCCTCCAGAATACAGGCATTTAGGAGACTATAGTCATGGGAGCAAGAACAGTTACAATAAAACAGAGGGAAGAGCAGCAGCCAGATTTCATTGGATTAAAACACAATAAGAAGGAGTAAGTGGAGATAACAAGAAAGATAGACAAGAAGGAAAGGGTGAAACGACAGGAAGTGTGGCGAAGGCTGCGTGGATGCCTACTCTTCCGTCTGCAGGTGGTACGGCTCTAATCTCACAGCAGGCCCTAGAACACTTTCAATGTGACAGTCTATTCAACACAGGGGACAGAAAGATAAACAAGACAAAGTCCACGTGCCCAGTGAGCCTCTGACGGTGCTTCCAGGGAGACATCTGGACAGAGACGTCAAATGAAAGTCATAAATTCTGGACAGAGCAGTAGTTAGTGTGATTAATGTTCTGGAGGAAAAAGACACAATCCTTGCTCTTGAGGAGCTTATGATTTAGTTTGCCCCTGACACTTATAATATAGCAGAAGGGATAAAGCTTTAACAGTGGGGTGTTCTAGTGTGGGCACCCAGAAAAATGAAACAAACTTGAAGTGAGGTTGGGGGGAGGTCTGCCTGAAAAGGTGGTGTTTGATGAAATCTGGAATAGGCTAGGATGCCTAATGAGATGGTAAAGACGGTCATTTCAGGCAGACGATGCTCTTTTTTTTTCAAATTTTTTTCTTTTTTTTCATTTTACATATTTTTTACATCATTTTTCATTTTTGCACAATGTATGCATTTTCATCTGGGTTGTAGTCCCTGTAGGGCACAGGAATGGTACAGTGTAGGTTTTCTGATCCAGCAGACTGGGTAAAGGAGGAGAGTCCTGGAGCCCTCAGTGGCTTTTGCAGGCTTTTATTGGGATTTACCAGGTACCCAGCAGGCAGGGGTGCTGGGGGCTGGGAGGCTGTCAGGCCTTCCAGCCCCCAGCAAGTCTTCACTTTGGGTTCTCCAGCATTCTCTGGTGGTTCTGCTTCTGTTCTGCTTCTGCTCTGCTTCTGCTCTGCTTTCTGCTAGCGTCCCCTGATGCTGCCCTTAAAAGCCCAGTCTTAGCCTAAGTGAATCCCATCTACATAGGCCCACACTCTATTCCAGGTGCCCGCCATCAGGCATGCATTTGGGACCATAGGGCTCCATCATCTATCCTAATGGTGGGAGGGCAGAAAAGCCTGATACTTTTTACCTTACCCTACAGTTCCCATACAATGCTCTATTTTAAAGAAGAAGTTTGAAGGAGAAATCTCCAAAGACACTGTCTTAATGTAAAGGAGTAAGCATGTATGAATCAGCACAGAGTCAGACTTACTGCGAAAGTTACTTGGACCTAAGCCTCTCATGGGCTCTGGAATCCCCCAGATCCACATTCCCTAACTGCTCTTGGGCACAGGACTGTCTCCACACCCTGGAGGCTGGAACTAACCTTTAATCTTCTTGAGGGCACATCCCCGTGACTCCACAACACGGAGTAAAACTCTGTGTTCAGTGCACGGTTTCTCTGAATCTGTATTCTGGGATCTCTCCCCCAGGGCTCCTGGGCAGTGATATCACATTGGCATCAAGGAAAATGAAACTACCTGTTGGCCTACTTCAGTTAAAGATGACGGAGTAAGCCTGAAATACATTCAGGCTTTAGGGTCCCGTGTGTGGGTGTATCATGAAAGCCATATATCTTTCTCTTTCCAAGACCTCAGTCTTGATTTAAGAGTTCAGCTCTGGAAATATTGTATGTTGTGTTGAAAATATTGTATATGGGCCTCCCCTGGTGGTGCAGTGGTTGAGCGCTGGGCTGCGAAGCTGCCCACAGCCTCTGCAGCGCCGGTTCGATCCCCGGCCGCTGGCGAGGGTCCCACATGATGCGCAGACCTCTCCTGCCGCACCCACTGCTTCCCTCAGCAGTGTATTTCGTCAGTCTGTCCTGTTCCCCACTCTGGCTCTGGTGAATCCTCTCACTCTCCCGCGCTTCTGACTGTACCCAGTGCTTGTATCAATCAATAAATAAATCTTAAAAAAAAAAGAAAATATTGTATAAAGATAAGGTCTTGGTGACAAAATATAGGAATGTGAAATTTAAACATAGTGGGATAATTAAAAAAAACCACATTCCACCTTTTAATGAAGGCAGGGAAGCTTAATTTAAAAAAATAAATAATTAGAATTGACTACTAATATATACACAAGACCATAATTTAAAATTGTAATCACCTTCCTTCCCGTTTCTAACATTAGCCTGAGCTGAATTTCTAGCTCTATTCTCTCTTTATAAGTGACTCAGTGAGCTAAGGGTTTGGCCTGTTTTAGCAACCACTTTTTTGGCAACCCACAGGCCTGAACGCACAGCAATCAAATCAGTCTCTAAGCTGGCCCCAAACATTAAGTGGGCCTGGCCATGATGGCATATTTTCAGGCGCATATAAACTTGGCTTGTGTTCTTCAGGGTGTGAGTCTGGCACCTCTCTGAATCAGTAAATACGCTTTTTGAAAAGCCCAAACAAACCATAAGGAAATCCTGCATTCTGAAACAAAAGGTATAAAAGCTAAGTAAAGACACACACCACCATTGTCTGGTAGGCCAGGATGTGAGCTGTTGCCTTGGGAGAAAGATAACACGAAAGACACCATAATTGCCGGCCAACACTTACAGGTCCCAGGAAAGCAGGACGGAAAATAGCCAGAAAGGCATTCACCATGTGTTTTCAGCAGGGTCTGGGGGGGAAATCAGAAGAACACCTCCCTCTTGGACTTGTTTAAGGCGACACAGGGAGGAAAATGAGCAAGTACACCAGAACTAAGTTAAAGTTTTCAGGAAAAACATGAGGGCAAGAGGGGGAAAAAAAAAAAAAAAAAAAACCAGAATGATTTAATGTCAGCCAAAGGAACTACGGGGAATTGGGTGTGTTTTTATAAACATGTTTGCTTTTATTTTATTTTTTTTTGTTCAGGGGGAGGAGTGAGGACAAAGAAAAAGTAGAGCCATTTAATGAGTGGGGAGGCAGTTGAAAGCTAAACTACCACATTTAAAATGACTTTTAAAAAACTATGTTAAATAAGAAAAGTAGAGATAAGACGGACAATTGGGGAGTAATGAGATGTTGTCAATAAACTATTGATAAGGAGGGGTTGAGGGAGTATTTAGAGAAATTGAAGATATGCAAATAAGAGACTGAAATAGCACGAATCCCAGGGTATAAAGTGGAATTAGCTAAAAAATTTGCAACACTGAAAGAGGCAATCATCTTGAATACCATCCAATATGTAAGGGTATCCTAACATGATATTGCATCTCATCCTCATCTCATGCGTGAGAAACACATTGTTTTCAGAGAAATTTATTTCTCTGGCTCTATCAGAAGCAATGTAATGGGATTGACTAAAGCAAAAGATTTTAAAAGATGTTTATAATGCCTTTTGGTATTAAATAAAAACAGAAACATCCCCTAATAAAAAAGAAGGAACTTGACACATTGGGTGATCAGAGCAATTGTTGAAGATCAAATACCAAGTCAGTGACCAAGTAATGACCCATTTTCCAGAATTCAGACATCTTCCAAAAGAAGAAATAGCATAGAAGGTGACCTGGGTCTCAGGTATTAATGTAGGCTTGCCTGGGGAGGAAGGGAGGTGGAGGCTGGGAGATCATCTAATATTTTAGCTAGATCCACACACAGTGGCAACCATTTCAGAAGTATACCTCATAAGGTGATCACTACTGCAGTTGCAACCCCTGCCCCATCCTCTGTGGCTATTTGCCTATTCTGAGGCATTCTCAGCCAATAGTAGGGCTTAAACACGAACACCAAATCATTCTTTTACCTCCTATGCCCAATACATTTCAGTAGGACTCCCACTATCCTTTGTGAATTACAAATCTGTGTCTGCCCCCTTGCATAGTCAAGAGAGAGGAGTGGCATGTTTTACCGGTTTCTGCACTTAGGTCAGACCAAGAGAGAGATTAACCTCCAGCGAGTGATAACCAAAATCAGGTTTTGAGAACGGAGATGACAAGGAGGTAGAAGCAGTCAGTGGATGCCCCTACACGCCTCCTAAGCGCCTCTTACTGGATCACCCAGTCCTGAGCTGGCTGGCAACAGGTACATCCCTGCACTGTGTCCCTGATCAGTCCCTGGAGACCCCTGCAGCTTCTGCCCCTTCAAACTGGACGGTGCATCCAAGGTCTCCCTGCCCACACCTGTTACTGCTCCCCAGCCACCCGATCTGAAGCATTGTCAGGGTCAGTGTTTTGATTCTGCCGGCTCGGTGGTGCTGATAGATCAATGACAGTCAGCAAAGAACAAACTGTGCCAAAGAATGGCCTCTTCTAGACTGACTCAGCTTGGGACAGGAAGACAGGGGACATCTGGCATTTGATGAAGCCCTTGATTTTACAGAATATTAACTGAAAATGGATTTGCACTGACCTGGTTCTAAGAAGGTCACCCAGGTTGAATTTGAAAGGCAGAGGCACTGTGTCAACAAAGAAAAGTGATAATCAGCACATCATTTCTCTGAGCTAATGTGTCTGTTTGTGTACCACAGGCATCGGTTTGCTATCTCTCTTCAGATCGGTGTGTTTTTATGACAACCATCTCCATAGCAACCAGGTGTCCAGACGCTAAATGGATCGCAAGGATATTAAATCGTAGTCTGGTGAGGGAAACCCACTCCCGGTGTGGTTTCCTGGGAGCCATTTCTCGTTGAGGGCTGGGTGTGGGCTTGCAGGACGTGTGGCTGTTCCCCAGGCCCAGCTCTACATAGGAGACAGGCATGATGGGAGAGGAGCCTTTGCTTTATCATTTTTACTAATGACCTAGATGAAATAGTAAATAGTTGTTAAATTAAACTGGCAAGAAATGAAATGGGAAGGTGTTGCAAACACCTGTGAGACTGCAAAAATTAGATTGGAGACCATGGAAGAAATAACTAAGTGACAATTATCCAGGAAAGCCCCAAGTTGGTACATCTGGGGGTCAATATACCAAAACAATGGGTAGGAGAAATTGATAATACAAGAATTGTCTGAGGAGATCCAGGAGAGAAAGATGATGATGATTGAATTTGAGACAAGGAAACCACAAGAGCAGAGCAAAGGGCTGGGGAAAGAAGAGACAGGGCAGGTCTGGCTGGGCTGCAGCTGAGATCCCTTTCAGGGAGACCAGCACCCCCGTGCCTTGAGGTGAGTCCAGAGACTTCACCTCACCAGGGAAGTAGGGAGATGGAGGGGATGCTGCAGAACATCGGGGACCCAGGGAGCAGTATCCTCTCATGCTGGTGGCCGGGTGTGACTCTGCCACCAGTCATATGGGGTTCTCCTCAAAAGTGGGTCTGACCAGTGCTGAACCTGGGGCTTCTTTTGTTTTGAGGTGATGTCCATTTGCTAACTGCACAGGGAATGGATAACTATGAACCAGAAGGAAGGACTGGCTGATGAAATGGGACAAAAGGATATGGAACCCCAAGAAGAAATTTCCCAAGTGACATCTAAATAGGTTGCAAATGGCCTTTTGGAGGGCACTCCCATGCCTGTCATAATCTAAACCAGAGCCATCCTAGGCCGGTTGACTCCCGGGGAGCAGCAAGGGTGTAGGGAAGAGGGCGAAGTACCTGATGCTCCTTTCTTTTGATCTCTATCGCCTCTCAGTTCACTCTTCATGGAGTTAAGTTTGAACTGCGTGGGCTGCCGATTGATGAGACTACTTGGACCTCCCTCCCACCCCTTCCAGGCTAGGCGTGTCCATGAAAGACAGCTGCCCTCTCCAAAGGAAAGTAAGGGGTTAAATCTGTAACTGTCAGCATATCTGACAAAATATAAAAGGAAACCACATTCTCCATGAATGAAGGAAAAAACAGGAGGAAGATATCATTTTCCTTTTTTTTTTTTTTTTTTGGTTTAATATGAGTAAGATCCTCAATATGTTTGAAATTATTTAGAAAATTCTCTGAAGGGGACTTGAGTCACTAACCAACAGATCATGGATGTAGAAACCACATTCTTCCGACTTCCCTTCACTCCTTGACCCCAGAGATAGCAGGTTGGGCGTCGTGGGGGTCTCTGTTTAGTTAGCCGTTAACAATTCATAAATGTCCAGACCCTGCATGATAAGTCCAGTGTTTGGAATGTTATTAGAAAAATCTTATTTCTGGTCTGTTATGAAACAGAGGTTTTGATGTGCTGCCAGGTTTATGGGGGCTCTGGAAGCAGAACACTTGCTGCTTTGAGAAGCTGAGGCCAGTGGGTGTTACATAAAGCTTTCCTAGCAACTCAGGTTTATCACAGAATGTGAGGCTGCAGTGGAAAAAATCAAAGAAGCTAATGCAAAACATGAGCCAATACACTATCTCCATTTGCTCTGAGGCCAGCCAACAAATTCATCGGAGTGATTTTAGCTCCTATGCCTCACTGGGCCTAGGACTCCAGATGAGTACAGGTTCAGCCTACGAATGCTTGGTTTCTCCAGGCAGAAGGTACGTTCACACAGGCCCCATGGAACGTGAAGCAGCTCTTTTTGCCTCTGAAGCAAATGCTTATTGAAATTCACACAAACACATCTTCTTTCCCCTTCTTTGGGCCGCTCCCAGCTTTTCTGAACACTGTAGGAATAAAAGGGAATAAGGTCACATCACAGAATCCCTGCCAAGTGAAATGCATCTAGTGGCGCGACTGTGCGTCTGAAGTCAATGGATAAGAATCTCATTTCTAAACTCTTGGATCCAAAATTATGCAGATTAAGATCGAATCGTTTTCTGTCAATGGTTGCCAACTTTCATGAGCTTTTTCTGAAAAGCGTATGTCCAGTCGATTGTCTTATGTCTCCCTGGTCTGGGAGGGTAGGGGTAGAAGAGGAGACCTAGGAGATGAAACCACACACGATACTGTTTCAAAGCTGTGTGACACAGCCAATAGCCGCTCACGATCGGCTTAAAATAGGCAGCCCAACTGCAGTGTCCTAGCAAGGGGAGGAAAGATTTTCCAGCCATGAAGATGAACCTAACATGCTGGGCTTGGTTGGGATGAGGGCATGTCCAGAAGGAAGATGATGGAGTTGGAACTCAAGTAGAGAGAGCAAAGGCAATTGAAGAGAAGCGGGTTCCATAGTGGGCAGCCCTTGATAAAATTGCCCCTGTCCCCAGGGACCTCTCTCTGTGCCCAAGGCTCAGACGCCACTTCCTTGACAGACAGTGAGAGGAGAATCATTCATTTGGGAAGAAAAATCATGGTTTTATAAAATCTCAGATTTCTATATCCATGCTAAGGTAGTCAGACAGCTTATAGATAACCTTTCCTTCCATAATCAGATTGTCTCCAAATGAGAGAGTCCATATCCCCCATACTTTCTTTGCTGAAAATTGTGCAAGAGGTGAAACATGTAAAAGCCCCCTGCCTTAAAACAAACAAATCCCAAGACCTCCTAGCAGGATTTGAAGTTGAACTGACGTCATAGAAGGTGAATTTCTACTTCAAGTAGTCCTTGAGAAGTCATCAGAAACCCGGAAAAGTCTTTGCACCAAGATGCTGCATAAAAGATTTCATTAAATATCAGGGGCAGTGGAGGGGGGTGGGTGGAGGGGGTAGAATAGATGGAGAATCCTAAAAGAAAACAAGACTTTCCCAAGGAGTGGGTTCAGCCACAGTCCCTCATACCAGTAATACCAGTAGATCTTATTCTGCCCTTTTAATAATAATAATAATAATGGGAAACCTCTACAGAAGCCTTCACCCAAGGATTCCTGCCTCGCCCAAAGGTGGGGGTGCTGCCTGGAAACCTCAGATGCAGGCGAACATCTAGTAGTGGAAAGCTGTCCGCAGCCAGCATGGCCATAATGAGCCAATTTCAATTGAAATGAGATCAATACTATTCATTTTTCTCTTGCTGGCTCCCGAGTGATTCATGAATCTGAAAACTAGTTCATGAATCAGAGTGAGGTGGGGTGGGAGGGCTGGGGCGGGGGCGGGGGAACATTTGTGCAGTCGGCAAACCTCGATTCCTTTCATGAACCCAGCCATTAGTTGCATAACGCTTGCCTGCTTGCTAGTTTAAACCAGTCTTTTCTTTTCGGAAGCAGCTTTCAGCTTCTACTTATTCACCTATTTTCTTCTGGAAAAGGAAAGAATGACATTGTGTGCTGATTGTGTGTGTGTCTCGGTGGGTATCTTGGCTCCCTTTGTCTTTATAGTTGTGGGGCTGTGTGTATGTATAGTGTGGTCTTTGTATGCACTCTGTGTGTGTGTGTGTGAGTGTGTGTGTGAACAAGTAACGTGTGACCGGCTGCGGGCCCTTTAAACCTGAATGGGAGCCAAGTTCATTTCTCAGCGGAGCTTCATAAGGAAGCACGAGATGGGGCAGTTGGAAACCACAGCCCTTCGAGTGCTGATTACAGCCTGCTAAGGAAAATGAGATTTTATCTCACAGGAATTCAGTTATAAAAATAAAATACAACGTCTGGCTTGATTCAGCTAAATGTACAAGCACCAGGGCATTTTTAATTTAACAGAGAAGCTGGTCAAGAAGGATGACCTAAAACATTGCATTTAAAGAAAGTCAGAGGAGAGGGGGCGGCTACAGGAAGGAAGTAGGAGTGGAGGGCTGTATGTGTGTGTGTGTGTGTGTGTGTGTGAGAGAGAGAGAGAGAGAGAGAGAGAGAGAGAGAGAGAGAGAGAGAGAGAGAGAGAGAAGAGGGAGGGAGAGAAGAGGGAGGGAGGAAAGGAGGTGGAGAGAGAGAGAAAGAGGAAAAAAAAAAACCTTCCCTGCTGGCAAATGAATGCAGCAGGGATGATGTCATTGGAACAGTTGGAGGAGAGAGGAGAAAAACAACTCGGAGCTGTGCTAATCCTGTTTGCTGCCCTGAAGGGAATGGAAGGTTGCCAAGGCAGGGAGTTCTGGGAAACCATATAAGGGTGCCAAACAAGCTTTGCCGCCAACATTAGGAACTGACAGCTTTGTTCTTTGTAACTTGGCTGCCCGCCAGAGGCCTCATTTCAGCTCTGCGGCATGATTACCCTGGACAGCCGCCAGCCCGGGGCTGAGAGCTTCTTTTCTTCTCTCCCTGCTTTTTTTTTTTCCTCTTTCCCTTTGCCAAACATGCAGCAGTTACCATGGCAGTCGAAAGTAAAGTTTAAAAAAAAACACAACGAAGTAGAGAGGCACGCCTTTATCCAGATGTGCCACATGAGCAAAGAGAAAAGGCAGTTAACCTATTCATCAGGCCTGTGACTGAAGAAGAAAACACTGAGCACTAGCTGTCAAGCTGGGGAGGTGACTCCAGGATAAACAGAGAGGACTGTGACAGAGACAGGGCCTGGCCTGACTGTTTACAGAGGGGCTCCAAGGCATGGCCGGTTCCAGTGTCTTGTTTTCCTTCTCTCTCTCTTTCCTGAGGCATTGTGCAGTGTGTAATGTGAAACGGAAAATGTCATGATTTCCACTGGGAATGTGTCCACAGTTTTGAGAAAGTTCCAGAAACCCAGGTCCACAGAGCACTAAAGCGGGCAGGAAGGAGGGGCGGGAGAGGGGGGCGTCTGGGCAGACACCGAGGTCCTGGTCACCGAGGTGACCCCGGTGAGCCAGAACTGCCCAGCATCATGGCTGAAGGGCCCCACCAGCTGCCAGAGTCCAGCCAAGCTGTGGTCCTCAGGTCTCATGCTGGGCTGGGCTTCTAGGGTGCAGCACAGCAGCATGCGGGGTTTTCAGAGCAGTGGGAATATGACTGGCCCACAGCGTCCTCGTCTCAAGGGGCAGGGCCAGTGCTTTGGCCACTTGGAGGAGCACCAGTAGTTTCTCTTTACAAGGAGACTCTGAAGAGTCCAGTCTACTATTTTTAATCGGGTTCATTTTTCACCTGCTTGGAAAGTGGAGCATCTCCTGGGAGGTGACAAGTCGTGATCAAAGGCAAGTCTCCAGGCAGATAGCTGGCAGGTTTCCGAGGCAAAGGTTACTTAGAAATGGAGGCTCAGCCACCAGCCCTACCCTCTCCTCCCCTCAGCTGCAAAGTCTGACACTCCTAACCCTTGGGGGTCAGCAAGATTCCCAGAAAGGCCTCTTCTGGTTCCAGAAGTTGCTGTGGCAGGGCTGACTGGGCCATTTTCTGGCCTCTTAAGCTGGAAGGTAGACAGAAAGTGCCAAAATAGGGCCTGCTGAACAAGGTCTATGGAAGCTTCCCTGTAGAACAAACTGGTGATGGTTACCTAGAGATAGACCACATCAGGCCCCTGAAGGGGACTGATTGCTTCCAGTAGCCAGGGATGGAAGCAGAAGTGCTGGGAAGGAAGCAGCAAAATGGGGTTGGGGGGTGGAGGGACAGAGTTAGCAAGAGGAAATGAATCCTTACCCCTGCCCTCCTGATTTCTTCACAGGCCTTGCTGTCTTTCTTAGGAAGAATAGGGCTCCACTGGGGAGTGAGAGTTATTGACCTCTTTGGGGGGGGTGTTCCTAGTACCCTCAGAGGGTGGTTACCCTCATTCACCCCCGTTGGGCAGAACCCAGACACCTCACTGCCTCCCTGGAACCCCTCCCCCCACACATATCTCCATTCACCTGTGCTATCACCCCAGCAGGGCTCATGGTCATGGGGAGCTGGAGTGAGGAGGTGAGTTTCCTTTTCCAACAGCCCCCACTTGTGTAGAGGTTCTGAGCACATGCAGAGCCCAGGAAAGTGGGAACCAGAGGCTAGCCAAGCTCACACTTGTACCTTGGGTCAGAATGACAGAGCAAATGGAAACTTGTCATTAGGCAGAACTGATCCAAAGACAAATTTCAGTCTCATATCAATTAAGAACCAAGAGGGCAGCTCAGGTCTGGGAGTTGAGCCTTAAAGATGTGGGCCCCTCTCCTTAATCGGGAACTCAAAACGAGGGGCAAGCAGATCTCTCACCTCAGAGCAAGGGCAAGTTCCTGGGGTCCTCCAGCCCAGCCACCCTGAAGTGGGGAAGCTGCCAGCTTTGGGTCACGGCCCAGCAAAGCCACGTCCCCATCCTCTGAGTTGACTCCATGAAGGAAGGACTCACGGGCACCTTCCTCGAAACAGTACTGAGTCGCACAGCTTGCTGTCCACGCGGCCACCTCGGAGACCTTGCTTCACCCAGTGTCTGAGCAGCCTCTGAACCCTCCTGGTCTCCCCACTTGTCTGGAAAACCAAGTCCTGACTAGATGTCTGTACCTGACTTTCCCACTTCAGACAAGGATGGGAAACTGATCCCCTGGGCCTCGCTTTCAGAACACAACATAAATGTTGCCTCCTACGCCTGAAAGTGGAGAAGGGCGAGGGGCAGGAGGAACGGATGGTTTGCTCAGGGAAGTGCCAGCTTCTGAGCACCACATCCAGCATGGCTGTGCGGCGGGTCACCTGGCCCCTCAGAGGTAAATTTGCTTCCCTCAGGGGATCCTCTTTCCTCAGGATCCATGAACTTGACGCCACATGTATGGAACAGCAGAAAACCCATTACCCTCACTTACAGATTAATGTAGGTTTCCTATTAGGTTTGTCAGGCAGACAGCAAAGGAAGATCCTGGGGGAATTTTCTTTCCTGAGAAACCAAAAGAAAGCAAAAACAGATCTGTGGGGGTGGGGGGGGGTGTGTGGAGTGGAAGGGTGGGAAATGGATTTTCAGCAGCGACAGAGACCTAAAGCAAAAACACTATTTGCAAACAGGTTCCCTGCTCAAGTCCTCCTGTGATCTTTCATTTCTGGTGCTGGTTTTTCCCCCTCATTAAGAAGCCCAATTTAATTTCTTGCTTCACCTGCATGGCAAAAATAATTACATACAGACATTAAGCCTGCACTAAAAATCAATGTACAGAGAGATTCTGCCTTTGCCTTTGGTCATCACGGGACTTCACTGCCATAAATAGAAAGCATTTAAAATACTTCTCTTGGTAGACAGACAAGTGAAACTCGTCACTAATCTCACAGCTGGAGAGGAGACTTTGTATGTTAGTGAAAGTCAAGGATCAGAAATTCAGATAAGGCTCCAACATGGATTTCATGGAGTCAAGGGCCTGTTTGCTTACTGAGGAAAGAATGCTAGAATGATGGTTATTAAAAAAAATGCTCTAAGCCCAGATTGGGGGTGGGGACTCCCAAATAATGCTACTGCTTTAAGGGATACGGATTTTTCTTCTTTACCTCGAGCTCAAGCTGAACCAGAGAGGGCCATAAAGGGAGGCACTGTCTGCCTCGGTAGCTGCATCCCCATCCACACAGCCCTCTCCCTACCATTCCCACAGGTAGCTCTCCCTGGAATCTGATGACTCTAGGGCCTTGGGATGGACTGTTCACATGGGGAAGAAAGACAGTGGCCATTTTTATGAATGTCTTTATAGCTCCACCCAGAGGGCTTTGGAGAGTCTGAAGGCCAATTCTGGTGGCAGGAGGTACTTGCACTATCGGCCCCCAAATCAGTGTTTGGGAGCTTGCAAAATCAGCATGACTCTAAGAAACCTGCTCCAACTGTCTCTAGCAGGAGTGATTAGAAAAACTACCAGTTAGGAAACCAGTTTTGAAGATATTTTAAAGAGACTTGGGAGTTCACACTAACATTGAACGTCTGTGATACCACTGACTAAATTCGCATCTTCCTGGTATAGCCGGTCGTAAGGTGGATCAACTGATACACATAAATGGGTCTTTGGGTAGTCATATTTAAAAGTGGGCCACCTAGACGCCTCTGGAATTAGTCAACAAGTTCATCATTTCCATCTCTATAGCTTGTTCAGCCGGTGCAACGAGACCTCCCACTGCAAGATGGAGAGAGGAATCACCTGTCACCTTTGTGGGTAGACCCATGTGCACATTTATCCCGAGTCTCCTGAGGGCCGCAGGGTCAGCTACTGCCATCCCCACCTCTCAGAGGAGGATTGGCCATGCATGTTGGCGAGATCAGGGCCACAGAGCTAGTGCATGAGCCTATAGTCCTCCTGCAGGCCCTGGGGGCCATGGCTGTGTTGTACCCTGGTGAAGACCTACAGGGGACACCCAAAATCCTAGCTCCCTCCCCCATGAAGCTGACCCAGAATCTCAGTAGAAATATCTCATGTGACTGCAAACCTGGCACTGATTCCCAGATTGCTTCCTGGTCTTCTATATTGACTCAAGAAGGCATCTGTTAAAACCAGGAATGTTCTTTCTTGCCGCAGAGTGAGTCCTAGTGCATAAATCTGTGCTGATGTCAGACATAGTGCTTCCATCTGGGACAAAGCCTGAGGGAAAGAGTGATGTTTTCCTCGTTTGTCTTCAACGAGGGGCCATGGGGCTCTGGAGGCCCAGACGCAGGAGTCACTGAGTGGTCCTCCCCAGGGAGGCAGGGCAGCTGGTTTGGCACCAGCATCTGGCTGCTTTTCCCTGAAGGTCCCGGATGAGCAAGAATCTGGTGACCTTGGGCAAGTCACATAGCTCTCCGGTTGTCTGCATTCACCCATTTTGAGAGATAACATCTCTAAAGCATTTGATGATTTCACAATCAAGTGAGAACTGAGAGACACACACTTTAAAGATAACTAATCACCTTGACAGCAGGGAGTGAATAACCAGGCTGCCACCAGCATTCTGAGCAGAGAAAACACTTCTTATTGGTTCTGCCTGTGAGCGAGCTGGTCCCTCAAGTCTGCACTCCTGGACGGAGGGCTGGTTTCCGGATATCCTACTCCTGTGCAGGGATATTCATGCTACATGGGGACACACAGTTACGAAAGTGCCTATTCTCCGGTGTGTGGCCTGGGAGCACCCAGCGTGAAGGCTGCCGCTGCTGTGCAGGCATCCTGTGTCCTCCGTGGTGGGACTTTTGGCCTTGTTGGAAATCCTAAAAGTCCCCTCTCAGTGGACTAAACAATGAAAGGAGGCAAGCAACCCACAAGCTATACGGTCTTAGCTGCAGTCTGCACTCAGGGATGTTCTGTCCTGGGCCACAAAATCCAGTCCTCAGACAAACCAAGCTTAAGTTCAGAAATGACTGAAAAAGCAGGTGGCTTCAGGGTCACAAGTACACACCCACAGTCTCGAGTCAACGGCTCACCTAGCTGTCCACCTTCCAGGAGGGAAAGGCTGGCAAGCAGACCAGAAAATGACACATTCAGTCATGCTGTTTAGTCACGGCCCAAATCTAGAGCATTTAATTCTACTAACTGTGGCTTTTACTGCAGTGCACTGTACATTTACATCACTTGATGTGCCATCACAGTAGAGACGCTGTTTTTTGTTGTTGTTTGTTTTGTTTTTAAAGATAATGAGAAAAGTAATATTCAGCCAGAATGTATCCTAGTGGCCAGTGTAGAGGTGCGGGGTACAGTGTGTGTTTTACGGCTTGCCCATCCTCGTGTGTGGAAGGGTGTTGCTAGAGCAGGCAGGGCGGGCCGGCCAGGGCTTAAATAGACGGCTCTTATTCTTTCTGCTTCATACTTCCTGCAGTTTTATGTTATCTCATGCAGTTATGAGCTGTAGATAATATACATATTTGCCTTTTCCTGATTATATTCAGTATCATTTGGCTAAAAATCTACACTGGCCACAGATTTCACCCTCCTGGGGCTTCTCCAAGGCAGCAGTGGGGTGGGAAGAAGGAGTCTCCGAGGCACACCCAAACCCAGATATGGTCCCCCTGACTCACAGGGAACACGCTTCAGTTCCATCTTAGGCCATATTTGAGGCTACATATGGAAACTGGTGGATTGGCCAATTGAGATCTGGGAAATGGATTCAACTGAAAGGTAGGGAAGCCCGTTCCTACCTTTCTGAGAGCTGTGCCTTCTGCAGCCCAGAGAAAGAGGGCTTCTGAGCTGAGGACTTGTCACTTGGCAAACCTGTGGCTTGCTGAGGCCTTCCTGAAGATGTGGACTCACCAAACCCCGAGGCCCAGAGAGCCCTGTGCACAGGGTGCTTAGAGGGGTTCTTTCCAGCAAGGGCAGGGGAGGCCCCAGATTGACTCCTGGAGACAAGCAAACCCTGGAGTGGACAGTCAGGAAAAGTTGGGGATATTTATAATGCAGAGGAAGAATGGAGGAAATGCAAGGGCCAGGCTGGAGGAAAGAGCCAACCAAACTCCCTCCAGTGTATATGCTTCCCCATTTCCAAAACACTCTAATAGCCACCATTTCAATGAAAGGAAGGACGCATTCTCAGGGCACACTGCTTCCGACGTTCAAAACCAGACCGCCAGGGACATGAAGGTAAAACAAATGGACCGTCAGAAGCAAGCGTGGCCTCGGCCCACACTCCAGCTTTTCATGTCAGACCCAGCCTTGACAAAGACAAAAAGACCCTGCCAGATAAATCCTCTGACACCTTCATTGATCAGATTCTTTCACCATCAAAGGGGAATGTGGTAAGACCAGCAGGAGCAGAAAAGAACAAGAGCAGCTAGGGAAAAACTCGCACAGTGTTTCGCTGGTGCTGACTCATGCTTTTACAATGACCCCAGCCTGTGGCCTTCACTGATGACAAATAATAAAAAACTGGCATCCTCACTGGTGAATAATATTTATATATATATTTGCATCTACATGATTCATTAGAATTGACAAAAATATTTAATAACTCAACCGATAATTAGAATCAATAATCACAAAGAACAGCATTGCATATAGTAATTTTCAATTTCTAAATGGAATAGCATTCTCTACAGGGCTGCTGGGGCGGTGGAGGGATGTGTGTTGAGGATATTGGGATAGGAAGGAGCCCTGACCTGGACTTTAAGGCCCCAGCCCACCCAGCCATGTAAAGGCAGCTGGTAATCCTGAGGCCTCTTTGGGGGTGACCCTCTCAGGACCTGTCATTTTCTCTCCTCTCCTCCCTGGCTTGCCCCTATATGCTGTATTCTTGCATCTTTCTGGTTCCTGATCACTCAGGCTTTCTTTCTTATTTCCAGGCCTCCTTGTGGAAACCCGGCCTCTCTGTCTCTATCCTTGGGTACTTCACAGGACCTGGTAGACACAATGCTGTCCATGGTCCAGGCCAAAGATAACCCTCTGGGAACCCAGCCCTCCCACTGTGTGCAGAGAACCTGTGGCTGCAGAGCCTCAAATAGGGAAGCTTCCCTCACTTGACAAGAGTTCATCAGCACCCACCTTCTGCTGGACCCTACCCTTGGCTTGGCAAAACAACAGAAAATATAAAGTGCCTGTCCCCAGGGGCCCCCCCACCTCCCCAGTCCAGTGAGCAGAAACCAAGAATAAATAAATAGCCACCCACATAAACTAGGAAATAACCACAGTGACAACTGCTGTACAGAGAACCAAAACAAGATAGGAGAGAGTGTCTGCAAAGCCAGCAAAGGTCTCTCTGGAGAGGTGACCTTGAAGCCAGGAGGGAGGATAGAGCCATCTGCAAGGACTGGGGAGCAGCACTCCACCAGAGAGGACAGTTCAAGGCCTCAGGGCAGGAACAAGCCTGGTGTGTAAGAGCAGGAGTGATGTGGGGGAAGGTAGGGAGCCTGTAGGGCAGTCAGTGTAAGTCCTGAATAGGATGGGAAGCCAATAGTTAGAGGGTCAAGAAGGTGCTGATGGGTTTGTTTACAATGTTCAGGTATCACTCTGATTGTTGTATGGAGAAAGTAGGGGTTTAGGGGGAGCATGACGGGAGGCTGGAAGATTGGCTAGAGGGCATGTTCTGGAGTCCCCACAGGGGACTCTGACAGTGGCCTCTTCTGGGACTCTAGCACAACCCTTGCAATGTCCCCTGTATTCAGAGTTCAGTGTTTGGCTCCCCAGGGGCGCTCATCTGGATCCAGCAGTGCCTTCCTTCATGTGTCTGTCTAAGCCACTTTCTGTTTCAGGGGAGCTGTTCAAGTGGTTGGACTTCCCTGAGCCTCAGTTCCCTCATATGTAAAATGAGAATAATAATTGCCTCACAGAGTTGTGTGTAAACTAATATATTAAATCACCCAGGACAGAGCCTGGCACAAAATAAGTAGCAAAAATGGTCTTCAGTGGTAGTGGTAATCGTAGGAGTAATAATCATCATCCAACAAATATTTATTGAGTGCCTCTTAAGTGCTGAGGATTGTTCTAGCTACATGAGATACATCACTGAGCTCAATAAACCAAAATCCTGGCCCCATGGAACTTATATTCTAGAAAGGAAAACACACAAAAGAATAACCATTTTTTTTTTAATAATAAATTTTATTTTTATATTCCCCCATACAACTGCACATGCCCCATTCTGACCCCAATCCCTCCCCTCCTGGCCCCCAACCCCCAAAAAGTGTCTCTGGTTCATAGTTTTTTGTTGATTTTGATTTTCACTTTCTTACAGTTATTCATTTTCCTGATCCCTTATTTAAGTTTTCTAGATTCCTGCTATGAGTGAGACCATATTTTTCTTTTTCTTTTTGGCTTATTTCGCTGAGCATGATCCCTTCCAGCGCCATCCATGTTGCTGCAAATTGCATGTGTTTATCTTTTTTGAATGCTGAGTAATATTCCATGGTATATATGTACCCCACCTTGATCCAGTCATCTATTTTTGGGCATTTGGGCTGTTTCCAAAGCTTAGCTATTGTAAATAGTGCTGCTATAAACATAGGGGTGCAGGTGTTCTTTGGAATTGATGTTTCTGTGTCCTTTGGGTAAATACCTAGGAGTGAAATTGCTGGATCATATGGAAGCTCTATGTTTAGTAGGTCCAGAAATCTCCACACAGCTCTCCATAGTGGTTGGACCAATTTGCACTCCCACCAACAGTGCAGGAGAGTTCCTTTTTCTCCACACCCTCGCCAACATTTGTTGTTGCTAGTTTTTTAATATGTGCCATTCTCACTGGTGTAAGATGGTATCTCATGGTAGTTTTGATTTGCATTTCCCTGATTACAAGTGATGTTGAACATTTTTTCATATGCCTGTTGGCCATTTGCATTTCCTCTTCAGAGAAGTTTCTTTTTAGCTCTTCTGCCCATTTTTTGACTGGGTTATTTTCTTTGTTGTTGTTGAGTCTCATCAGCTCTTTGCAGATTTTTGCAGATTTCAGTCCTTTATCATTAGTGTTGTGTGCAAAAATGTTCTCCCAGTTGGTGGGGTTTCTCTTTGTTTTTGTTATTGTCTCTTTTGCTGTGCAGAAGCTCTTTAATTTGATGTAGTCCCAGCTTTTATCTTTGCCTTCACTATCACTGCTTTGGGTGATGTGTCTGTAAAGATGTCTTTGATATGCAAATCACGTAGTGTTTCACCTATATTTCCTTCTATGTATTTTATGGTTTCAGGTCTTATGTCTAGTTCTTTAATCCATTTTGAGTTGATTTTTGTGTATGGTGTGAGGTAGTGGTCAAGCTTCATTCTTTTGCATGTAGCAACCCAGTTTTCCCAGCACCATTTATTGAACAAACTTTCTTTGCTCCAATGCATAGTCTTTGCTCCTTTGTCAAAGATTAGTTGACCATAAATCTGTGGGTTTATTTCTGGATTTTCTATTCGATTCCATTGGTCTGTATGTCTGTTCTTGTTCCAATACCATGCAGTTTTGATGATTATGGCTTTGTAGTATAGTTTGAAGTCTGGGAGTGTGATGCCTCCATTTCCTTCTTTTTTTTTCAGTAGAGCTTTGGCTATTCCCCAGCCTTCTGCTCCTTTTTTCCTATAGCCATGATCACCTTTTCGTCAATTATTTAATTTGCTTAAAAAATGGTTATTCCAAAGCCCCGAATAGCCAAAGAATAACCATTTTTTAAGCAAATTAAATAATTGACGAAAAGGTGATCATGGCTATAGGAAAAAAGGAGCAGAGGGCTGGGGTTGGGGTGGCATCGCTCTAAGCAGTAGCCTTCTTGGTAAAAGGGACAGTTGTACAAAGACTTCAAGGAGGTGAGGGAGTGAGCTGTGTGGCCCCTGGGAGACAAGCTTTGAAAGCAGAGGGCACATCCATGAGCAGCAAGCTTAAAGGCTAAAGCATCAGGAGGCTGCAGGGCTGGCCAAAGGGTGAGGTGGGATAGGAGTGAATGGAGAAGATGATCTGAGAGATGGTGACTTTGTCCAGCTTGCCAAGGTTGTTGTGAGGGCTGAGGCTTTAATGCTGAGCAAGATGGGAGACATCAAAGCTTGTAAGGAGGAATAAGATGCCACTCAGGTTCCAAATGAACCCCTTAACCCACAGCATGGAGACCAGGTTCTGGGTGTGAGGGCAAAGCCCAGTTAAGAGGCTACTGCAATAATTCAGGGGAAAGAGAGATGCTGGCTCAGAGCAGGGGACTGTCATAGTAGCGTAATCAACAAAATAATTCCATCCTAGTTATCAAACATTATCTTAAAAGACAGGTCCAGTCCCTGGACCTCCTCAGTCATTGTTGTTTTCCAAAATCCTCAAAGAAAAGAAGAACCTTGCCAGAAGCTCCTGTGTCTTAACCCAGAATGTACCACACAGTCATTCCTGGCTTCCTGGGGCTCATCTTCCCAGCTTCCCAGTCCTACCTGCCCATGCAGATCCTGACTGCTCCTGGCTCCTGACCTGGTGCTCCATCTCCTCGTTTCACGCCTCACCACCCCTCCCTCAGCCCACAAGCTCCTGGAACTGAACATGTTTTACTTGGTCTGACGCAACCAGTGCTGGACACAGTCCACAGAGCTATCCCACCCAGGCCTGGCCTGACTGGGGGACTGCCCTGCTGACCGAAGACCAGCACACTGGGTCCCAGGGAGACTAGGAAGAAAAGAAAACACTCATCCATTAGCAGGGGGACCATAAAAGAAAACCTTTTGGATTTCTTGAGGGTGTGATTCTAGAAGAACTGATAGAATCATATAAACACTGCCACTCGTTGGTCACCCACCCTCTGTGGGCAGGATTTGGCATCCTCTGATCTGACCACATTATGAGATGTGGCGGGTTCTCCCCACATTACAAATGAGGGAATCGAGCTTCAGAGAGCATTAGAAGCACATCGAGATGACACATCTAGAGGTGTGGACAGAGATTCCATCTTAGGCCTGTTTCTGCAACACCCAAATTCTCTCCCTTACTGCAGCTTCAGCAAATGTTTGTCAGTGGAGCTTGGATGTGTGGGAGTATGTCAGGGGGTCTTGGCTGCCTTCTCCAGAGAAGAGTCAGGGAAGGAAGCTTGTCTCAGGCCTGACCTGGACCTTCATCACTATAACCCGTGTGTTCATTTGTCCTTGTTCCTCCCTCTGCGTTCAAGGGCTTGTGAGTCTTTTTTTGGGCATATCTGTCTTTTCTGTTTTCCTCAGATTCTCAGCATCTCAGGGGAAGGACTGAACTGTTTATTTCTTGTTTCCGGTTCCACAGCTCCGGCTCTGCGCTCTGTACCCAGGGAACACTCGATGAATGTTATTGACGGGCTGACTCAGGCCCCGTCTGCCCACATGAGCCATTTTGAGCAGCTTTGACTGAAATACGGACGGAGTCAGTTAAAGCCAAATAAGCAGTCTGGTCGATTCTCTCCTCTTCCCCACCCCCGTCCCACATGCCGCCTGGAGACACTGGCCCTCCTCCCCTGTCGGTTCTCTTCCCCCAGGAAGGAGGCTGAGAGGCTGCAAAATGCCGAGCTCCTCTGAGGAAGGCAGCCAGCCCTCTCTCCACCATTGGAAATTGTCAGGCGGATCCTGAATCTGCAAAGGGAGCTACTCTAGGCATGTGAGGGTCATTTTTCCACAGTCCCCGCCATCTTCACCTGACAAAGACCTTGAACACCTGCTCCTTGCCAGCCAGAAGGCAACCAACACGACCGGGTTTCGTGTGTCCCTTCTCTGTTGTCTGGGAAAATGACAGGGGAAGAAGGGAAAAAGGTCTGTGATTACCCAAGAATTGACTTATTTATCTCATAGGCAGACATTTGAACAAAGCATAGGCTTAGTCATGTATGTTGGAGAGAAAACACAGGGTACATTCACTGCGTAGTACCTTCTCCGTCCTGAAACCCTGTGTCTTAGGAATCATTCAAAGGAAAAGAAAAGAAAATGCACACATGCATTTGCTTGTGGACACACTAGTATCTCTGAAGCCATATTATGCGTAGACTCTTAGGATAGGAACCAGTGTTTGGGAGCCAGGAGTGGGAGGGAGACGTCACAATAAATTCTTTGGAATATTTTAAATCTTGATAATGTCTATAGATTGTTTAAGAAATAAAGAAAGTCATGTTTTTTTTTTTTTAAAAAGCAAGGACAAGAAAGCAAAACACAGAGACGTGAAATCAAGGTGAGCTCTAGACCACACAACAAATGATGTCCCTAAAAATCAGGCCATCCCAATGACAACCTCACCATGTCCAGAGTTGGGCAACATTTACAAATAGCACTTTCTAGAGGGCTCAGCTCTTTGAGAGCCACTGGGGTGCTCATACCATGCTCCATTAGGCACAGACCAGTATGTCAGGATAGTTAATCTTACAGGAAGGAAAAGTGGTGAAGAAGAGGTGAGTGGGTAGACCTCAAACTGTTGTTCATGATTTCACAGAATTTGGTGAAAGCAGAACAGAAAGGGGGAGATCAGGGAAAGAACAATCACTCCCCTAGCTGGCCTCCCCCGAGTCTACCTTGAATAGACCCTGTCTGCTCAGTCACCCATTGCTTTCGGCCTTGGTGTGGAAGGCAGGATGAGAACTTCAAAACAAGGAAGAAAAGAAGAAAAGGAGGCAAAAAAGAAGTCAAAGGCCTAACAGCCAGGTTATGGACACACAGCAGGTGGGGTTAGAAAAGCTAGATCTCCCCTTACCTGACCCCCACCCACCCACCTGACCCTGCCTGAAGTCACAGAGAACTTACAAATGCCTACAAGCTAATTCTTTAGCTTTTGAAGAACCTCTCCTGAAGCAAAGGTCAGCTGCTCTGAATGGCTCCCAGCCTTTCCTGGAGGGGCCACACCTCCCCAGTGTTAGGTCTCTCTGAAGAAGTTCTTTCCACCCATGGGTGCAACCTATTGACAAGAAAAAAAGAATTCTGTGGGGCAAATATCTCCCAGGAAGAAAGTCTCCTCTTTCCTTCTTTTGGGAACTGTTAGCTTCAAGATGGCGTCACTCATGAGCTGCTTTCCATTTACAGATAAAACGAGAAGGGGGAGAGGAAGAGAGAGAGAGAGAGAGAGAGAGAGAGAGAGAGAGAGAGAGAGAGAGAGAAACAAGCACAGATGTGAATTACTGGGTAATGCTGAGTGGCTCCCCTACTGAGCCTGTTGCCTTGGCAACAGACTCTGGTTATGGACCACTTTGGGAGGGGGTACAAAGAATCTCAGGGAAACATCATGAAATACGCCAGAGTGCATTTGGGCCTAGGCTTTCTGCGTTACTGGAAGCGTTTGTACAGAAGCTTTTCTTACACCTGCCCCCTGGCTCTACCCCTGCATATTCAGCAGCGGTGGAGCATGCCCAGAACTCTCACACTTTCCCAGTATTCCTTTCCATACATATATCTTTTCATCATTTAGAGAGCTTCCCTAAATAAAGCAAGAGGGTGTTGGACGTTTCCTCCAAACACGCTTATTATACTTGCATATTCAATATTGCTGTATTTAACCTTGCATCTATAACACGGAGTTACTAAATTTTCTGGGTCTGTCACATTTGCATGAGTGCTTGGAGCACTTCTCTTTGTGCCATACCTTCCCCTTGCAATGCCTCCTCATGCGACAGGCATGAGAAGGCAGAGCACTGCTTCTGCAGTGTCAAGCAAGAGCCTGGTGGGGTTGAGAGTGGGAAGGAGGCGAGGAGGCGAGGAGGCAAGAGCAACTCCATTGCCATCACAGATCTCAGAAACGAAGAGGCCTAAGGGAGAGTCTGGTCATCCAATCAACTCACTGGTTGCCAATTTCTTCTTGAATACCTCTAGGCATGGTTACCTCACTACTTCAGAAAGGGACTTATTCCATTACTTAGCAATTGCCTTTTGAAAATTGCAAAAAGTGCTGATATCTCATGGGTGGGTATGTCCTCTCCCGCCATCAGGTCTTTCTATGGTAGATTGAACACCTAGAAAGTGCAAGGCACCCTGCATGTTGTTGAAATCTCCTGAATTCCATTTTGAGGAGGGCATTAAGATGCCCAGTTTATAGGTGAGGCTCAGAGAGGACCACTCACTTAGCAAGGAGTAGAGCTGAGATTGGAGCCCCACTGTGTCAGACACTGAAAGACCCTTTGTTCTGCGCTCCCTGACTTCCTCCTAGAGGAACAAAGATGATGAGGAAGCCAGTTTGAAACAGCTGGAGGGGGCAGGAGAAGTAGAAGGACCCCGACTCTCCTTGCCCACCCCCCGACCTGCCCTCAGAGCTTCAGTGTCAGTGGGTCTAAGCTCAAAGTCGCTGAGCAAATTATTGCCGTGGCAATTCCATGCCTTCTCACCACCTCCCTCTAACTAAACAGAAGAACAACAGCAAGAGGGAAGCACAGCAGGTGCCAAAGACCATTTACCTAGTCCTTAGAAGTCCTTGGAAGCTGGGCTTAAAGAGACTATCGTGAGAGATCATTGCCGTGTTGCAGGCGGTATCGGCATATGCAACAGTAATGGCAATGCCGCTGCCTGCCACATACACATTGAGTGTTTGTATACATCAGGCATTATCTTAGATGCTTTATAATCATGATATAAAAGCTAAAGTGATTTGTCCAAGGTCCCAAAGCTAGTCAGTGACAGGGCTAGTCTTCAGCCCTGGGCCACCTGGTATCAAACCTATGCTCTTTTCAACCCGGTGCACTGACTCCCTGAGTCATCTGTTCATTTGATAAGTAACTATGTTGGCAATCACTGCCCTGGATCCTAGGGATACACCAGTAAATAAAGCAAAGATTCTGAATCTCATGGGAGGTAAGGACAAGAGCAGGCCAGGAGTGCTAGGGCAAGGCAGGTGGGGCTGGTGATACTGGCAAGTTCAGTAGAGGTCAAGGTGAGCCCACTGAGTCCATGAGATCAGAGGCAGTCATCAGTGAGGGACAGAGTTCTGTCAGGATAGAATCCCAAACAGAACAGATATGGCAGAAGCCCTCCAGAGGGACCATGTCTGGTTTGTTGAAGGAATGACAAAAAGGCCCAGCTAGCTGATGGTAGAGCTGGGTTGAGAAGATAGTGGAGGGCCTCCCTGGTGGCCTAGGGGTTAAGTCTGAGTGTTATCACTGCTCCAGCCTAAGTTCGATCCCTGGCCAGGGAGATAACCCACATGGCACAGCAGAACTCTTCTGTCTCCCAGTTGTTCCCCTTAGCAGTGTATTTCAGTAGACCTTCCTGTTCTGCTCACCACTCTGTCTCTGGTGAGTCCAGGTTGACTCTCACTCCCCACACCTCTGGCCTACACCCTTGCAAAAAAAAAAAAGAGAGAGAGAGAGAGAGAAAGAATGGAGGTGTGGTGACTTGGGCCATTCCCAGGTGAGCTGGACACTTCCACCTGTCTCACGTTTTCAAAGGATCAGTCTAAGTGGCATGTTGAGAGCAAAGTGCAGAGGTCAGGATAGAAGCAAGGACACCTAGTGTAGGCCACTGCTGTAGAGGGTGAGATGGAGCTGGTGAGATGGAGCTGGTGATGGCAATGGCATTGGTTGACAGCAGCAGAGCTGATGAAAAGTGGCCAGATTCTGGATATATTTTGAGAAAGTGAGTGGGATTTTCCTGACAGTTTGGAGGATGTAGTTTAAGACAAAGAGAGAAGTCAAGTATGACTCCAAGGTTTGGGACCTGAACAGCCAGACGAAAGAAGCTCCCAGAAGCTGAGATGGAAGGATGGGGGCAGAGCAGGTGTGGGCAGGAAGGGCTGGGGGTGGTGAGGAGCTCCGTTTTAGACATGTTGAGTTTGAGATGTCTCTATGCTTGGCAGAGATGTCAAGAAAACCTTTGGATTTATTTTGAATGTGGGAAATATTTTAGAACATCTATAAATAAGTATGACTTTCAAGATTTCAGGTGTAAGCTTCATTCATCAGAGGAACAAAAACGGATATCAAACTTCTTGTTTCCCATAAGACACCTCATAGATTAAATGCCATAGTATTCAGTACAATAGAAATTCCTGACCTGGCTGGGCAGGAAAAAGGGAGGGAAATAACCCAGATGCATGAGAGGAAACTGGTCTAGGATTAGTCATTTTTGTTGCAAATAATCAAGACCCAGCTAAAAACGCATTCAAAGAAAATTTATGTCTGAGGAATAAAATGAATTTGAAATAAGTACTTTGTCTGAATGGATAATTCATATAGATTTGCATAGATGTGGAAGTTAAAAACCTGATTAACTTCACGTTAGGTCAACAAAATTCTGGAGACCAATTAGTTAACCAGATCCAGAAAACCAAAAGGAATTCTTGGTGATCCATCCCCTGCAGGAAGAAATGGGCATATTAATTGCAGCACTATTTACAATATTCAAACTATGGAAACAACTGAAGTGCCCCCCAAAAAACAGATGACTGGATTAAGAAGAGGTGGTATGTGTTTGTGTGTATTATATATATTATATACACATACATATATATACACGCATACACACACACATATATACATACACACACAATGGACTACTACTTAGCAATGAAAAATGATAAACTCATGTCACTTGCAACACATAGATGGCACTGGAAGAGATTATGCTCAGTGAAATAAGACAGAAGAAGAATGATAAGTATTGACTGGTGTCACTTACATGTAGAATATAGAGAAACTGAATAAAGAACAGAAAGCTTGAAAGCTGACTATAGAACCGTGGTATCCAGAGGGGAAAGAAAAGGCGAGGGATGAGCCCAAAATGGGGAGTGAGCACAGTGGACTATGGTACTGGACTGTGGGTGCTTTGGTGGTAGGAGCATTTGTTGTAACAGCACCTGAGGGGTGGGGGAGGATCCTGTACTCCCAAAATACAAACAACAATGTAAACCAATGTTGTTTAATAATTTTTTATACTTTAATAAATTTTGTTTCACCTTTTAAAAATTTTTAATAAAGTTAATTTTTTTACTTTAATAAAAAATTAAAATAATGATAATAATGAAAGAAGCCATGGGCACATTCAGGAAGGAATTAAAAAAAGAAGGAATTATTCTTCCACCTGTTCCACACCCAATTTAAAGTGTTACCAAATCTCTTATCTAATTACTACAAGTCTTGGGAAAAGGACAGGATTGTCATGTAACAATCAGAGCTCACATGTTAGATAAGTCACCCTGGCAATGATGACCCTCTGGAGCCTGAACTGCTCTGTGTGCCTTTTGATATCTCTACTTTTTGATGTATGGAAATGAAGCTCATCAATTCAGATCTTGGGAAATCACAGCCAAGGCTATGAAGTTGCAACAATAAAATAATCATGGAGATGTTGCGAATCAGGTCAGAAAGTTCATATAAAACACCAAGAAACGTGCTTCGTGGCAAGGCAGGCTGAACCTTCAAGGTGATGAGCACGACTTTCAGTCTTGTTGGGGAAAACCCGGTGCCTTGTCTGAGAACCCACTGCAGACATTTCCACGCTGTCATCTGCTTCTCTGTCTTGGGCTCTTGATGCTGTCTAGAAAGCCTCCCATCAGTAACATGACCACGAGGATGATTAAGTGCTGAGATGATTTCAACAAAGGTAGTCTTGTGGGCACTGGTAATCTCTTCTTGGTGAAGAGTGGCGTAGACACACCTCCCTTTCTTCATCTTAGCCCTTTCATACCAGAATAGCTGTAGCTCTGTACTTAGGGACGACAGCCTCTGTATCTGCAAGCCAGCTTAGCACACAGAAGGGGTTTATAGTCTCCTAAAGAATCATGGGCCTCCCTGTTGGCACAATGGATTAAGCACAGCACTATGAAGCAATCCTCAGCCTCTGCAGCATGAGTTTGATCCCCGGCCAGCCAGGGAGCTATCCACATGGTGCAGCAGATCTCTCCTGTCTTACCCGCTGCTCCTCTTAGCAGTGTATTTCAGTCAATCTGCCTGTTCTGTATCCCACGCTGTCTCTGGTGAATCCCCTCACCCCCTTCCACCCACCCCTGCACTTCTGGCCTGTACTCCAGCTCTTGTATGCATAAATAAATAAAGCTTTAAAAAAAAAAAAAGAATCAGGGGATGCTACTGACAGAGGGTGGTGTGTTAGACCACACACTCGCATGCACAAGCACTCGTGCACCCACATGAAACACCCCACTTGTCAGATGTCCATTGAGGTTACTGCCATTACTGCTCTTTGGAAACCAGTAGAAACTCTTCCATTCAATGGGCACTATATACATGTTTTCTATACTTTGGTGATAACCCTTTGTTTGCATATTTGTTTCTTCCTCAGACTGAGTTCTTTAAAGACAAAGATGGGCCCTGCAGCTTTAGTTCACAGCAGGGGCTCCCCAGCCGGGTACACACTGGGTGCCCAGTAAACAAGCATTGACCGTCTGAAGAAGCTGAGACACAGGTCTTGTCCTCTGAGTTGTTATGAGACCAAAGTCTGCGAGCAAGCTCAGAATTTCCATTTCCAGACTAGTGCTTTTGCCAGAGGGCAGATGAAGGCATGTGCTCCAAGCCCTGCATGATCCACAAAGAATTTTTTCTAAGCTCATTTCTAAGAAGAGGCCAAGGAATGAGGCATCTTTCCCGCCCCCCGCCTCCACACTGGTCCCAGGCTGCCGAGCCTCTGCCCAAAGGACGAAGGACGCGGCTAGGCCGCCATGCAGAGTGTGGTTCCCTCGTCCTCTGTTTGGAACCTCCCAGCCCTGACTGCTCCCCCGAGCTGCAGGATAAATGTCAGGGAGGAGAGAGAGGCTGCTGCCTTGGCAAGCTGCAGTCTACTCATTCTGCTGAGGGTCATGCTTTGAAAATATCTCTAATTTTGTTTTCATAGCTTGTTAACCTTTTCCTTCCCAAAACAATGCCCGTGTTTGTTTTGGCTCCTTCCATGTACTGAGGACGGGTCTGAGTTGGATGCACAAAAGCATTTTTCCCTTAATCTCATTACAAGGGCTCCTCAGTCTTGAATTCTTCCCAGGGCTCACTTGCTGAGAAGTGATTTCCTCTTGGAATCGTTTTCTCTTTGTGAAGCTGGGAGAGCAAGTATGTTTGGTTTTGTAGGGAAACTGGGAGAGAAGGCAAAGACAAAGGCAAAGAAAGCAAAAACAAGTGATACTGTGCTGTATCGGGGAGTGCTTATATAAAATGGACCCAACCTAAAATTTCTGCAGCTCAGAGCAGTAATTTTCAAATTCTAATTCAAATTACGATCTCATGTTGAGGTCATTCTCTTACTGTTGTCTCTTAATCTACCTGGAGTTTATCAAATGTGTGAATAACAGGGCCCGCACCATCACAGCTGGTATCCCGGGTTTAGGGTATATTATGTCATCCTTCCCGTCCCTTGAATGTTGTCCATCTGCCTGTTTGGCCACCCGACTTGGTTCTCACAAGCAGGTAACATTTCCAACATGCTCTTTCTAAGCCTGTGGACAAATTCACATTGGATTGCTTTTCTTACGTTTCGATGTTCACCCTCAGCTCTTGATGGGATTTTAAGCTTAACCAGTCTTTTATTACTTTTTCTATCCTTCTTCACTAAAAATTTCTTCTCCCTTTGAATTGTATCGTAGGTTGGATCTGCAAATGCAAAACTGAATGAGGGATAGAGCTTTCTGGAAAACAAATAATGGCACTGAGGAAAATGAACAAATAACATCAGCAACAAAACCAATTCACCACAGCCTCACCCACTCTTGGGGCCGAGGGGCGGGCTGGAGGGATGCTTTCCCTACTGCGTAGCACACATTGTGTGGGGACCGCACGCACACTATGGTGTGGGATGGAAAAACACAGCTTCCCTTTTGCAGGCTCGAATTTTTCTTTCCATGTGAAAGAGAACCGGCACAGTCGACCCGCACAGAGGCCGTGTGCGTAGTGGTTAGAGCCTGTATTTTCAGCTGCAATTCTGGGACCGAGCTCTAGTTCCTTCTCTTATTAGCAAGTTGGTTCTCCTCATCATTGGATGGGACTAATAATAGCACCTATGCAGCGGGGTGGCAGGGAGCAGCCTTTCTTCTCCCCTGCAGCATGCATTTGCTTAAGAACTGAATGAGAATAATAAACATCACTAGCTCAGAATCCTGTGAAATGTACAAATATAAGAGAAGAGGATCCAGCTAATGCTTAACAGCGTCACCCATGTACTCGCACTTTCTCTGTCACTATCTCTTTATTATATTTTTATGTTAAAGTGTGTGTGGGTGAGGCAAGGATTCTGGGAGGCTTTGAGTCCTGGTCCTCTAGCAGCTTATCAATCACCATTAATCTTGGCGGCTCACAGCCCCCAAGCCCAAGAGGAGTGACTCATCCCAACTCAAACAGCAAGGCTGACAGTTAATTGAATTCCAGAGCTAATGTTTCTTCCTACCTACAGCAATTCTTCACAGCTCTGAGCTCAAGATTGCTCTAAGCAAGGCTGCTGCTATGTCTGGGGGGGGGGGGGGTGTGGGGGGGGGAGGAGAAAGTGCCCTTTTAAGTGATTGAAAGATAGTGTTGATATGTAAGATTTCATTTCTCTGTGACTTTCAGGCTTAGAACTTATACCAACTTGGTCCAGGAGAAAATGAATCAGACAGTTATTATGGCCAAAGATTGTTGTGAGTGTCTTCCTCCGAGGTCAAGGACAAAGACAGAGCAGCCTCTCTGCATTCTCCACCTAGACAGTGCAATTGGCAAGCAGCTGGCCCCTCTTTTAATAATCCTTTATCTTCCCAGCAATGACCGAGGGTAGTGGTTATTTGCTGACTGCCTGGCTCCTCTCTAGGAGAAGAGAAATTAATGCATGTGTAGAGAATCTTATTGAGGAAAGATTTGTTTCTATAATTCCTTTACAACATATGTATTTTTCAAGAAGAGAATGACTATGCAGAGTGAGGAAAACAACTATTTGGAGCACCAAGTATTGGGTAATTGGATTGATCGGTCTCACGGAAGGCAGATCTCAGGGATTAAGGAGGAAGCGGGTGGAGAGTAAATGAAGGTAGCAGCGAATTCACCCAAGTCATTAAGAGAGCCATCTTAGAGATCATGTGCACACAAAAGCAAATACACTTCTTTTGAGAGATTTCATCTTAGGTAGTAGGTCAGGGAAAGAGACCCCTGGGTGGGAACCTTGATTCCTTCAAAGTGGCTCTTAGGAATCTCTGTTTATAACAGTGGCTTCTCATGGTTGATCATTGACTCATTCTTGCAGGTTCCTGTTATTCAGGATTTTTTTTTAAGATTTATTTATTTATGCATACAAGAGCTGGGGTACAGGTCAGAGATGCGGGGGTGAGAGGATTCACCAGAGACAGAGTGGGGAACAGAACAGGCAGATTGACCGAAGCACACTGCTGAGGGGAGCAGCGGGTGAGACAGGAGAGGTCTGCTGCACCATGTGGGTTGCCCACTGGCTCCCCAGGGATTGATCTCATGCTGCAGAGGCTGCGGATTGCTTCATTGTGCCATGCCCAGCCGCCTGCGCCACCAGGGAGGCCCAGCTATTCAGGATTTATCAGAGGCAAAATGACAACACAGCTGAGCTCCTCCAACCATCCTCTTTTGAACTCTTCTTTGTTATCAGTCTGGCCCCAGCTCTCTGGACACATAGACAGCAAAAGGAAGTTTTGGGCCTAGGAGAGTAAGAGGACATTGGGGAGACTAGTGTGGAAGAAGAGTCCCTGTTTGAACAGAGACCCCAGGCTGCCTATCCCACACCCTTGCAGAAATGATTTAGTGATCCACATATTCATCTCCCTCTTGTTAGAGAAGAAAAACGATAGTAACAGCTCTGAATAAGATCCCTATCCCAAGGATCTTTTTTTCTAAGCTCTTTCAGACTACCCATAGTTCAGCAGTGTGCCAGGGATTGGTGTGAGAGAAAGTTTGAGACCAGCTGACTTAGTTTAGCAACTCTGGTCTTCTACATATTTCTATCCAATAGGATAGTTCTTCCTTATTCTCCAAAATCAGGCTGTATAAATCCATTCAAGAGAGACAGATTTGAGTCCTGGACAGCTAGCTAAAGTTCTTTGGAAAGGTTTTTAGCTCCTTTGGGTTTTGGTTTCTTCCCCTGAAAAATCCAGAATAATAGAGGTAACAATAATAATGATCACAAAACCTAACTTTCAGAACTGTCAGGGTTTCCATTAAGATCTAATGATATGAGTATGAAATCATTTGAAAAGTAGCAAGTTCTCAAAGTATCGTATAATGTTATTGATAATAACTTCTCCACATTTCAACCCCTTAAAAACAATCAAACTCTTTCTATCACTTTCACCAAAAAACACCCTTCCACCTTTACACTCTGAGTAGTTTGTGGCTCACATATATTTACAACCTGTGGTACATAAGAGACACCTGGAGTCGAATCCTGACTACCATCAGGATTTTGCTATGACCTCGTCTAATTCCTTACCCCTCTTAGCTTTGATTGCTCCTTGGTAACATTGGTGTGATCATTCAGGGTTGGGGGTTTGCCTTGCAGAGGGTAGATGATGAATTACCATAATAGCATCCGCATCATCACACAAAGTATTTAGTGGGCATGAAATATGTCTTTGAACTTACTCGTGGGTTTTCTACCATGGCATTCAAGGCCCTCTCTCATTTAAATCTGAACTGTCTTCCCAGTCCCCAGTTATTTCCACCGTTTCTCACTGCTCAACTTTACCAGCCCAGAGCCACCACATGCACCCAGTGCCTCCTCTCTCACTTCAGTCATCTTCCTTCTGCTGCTGGGAATGCCTTCCCTTTTCTGCCTCTGCTTTTCCAGCTTGGTGCCTCTGCTGCAGCTAATACTGTTGATTCATAGAGACTTGCCCATGTCTGAACCTTGCCCTGCTGCTGAGGCTCGTGTATTTGTTCCTTCTCCTTAAGAATTCCCCTGGGTTTCTCATTCAAAGGCACTACTTGCCTTTCTGAGTTTCTATGACCCCTCTTCTGGATTAATTTTATACCACATTCCACTTACTGCCTCATGCTTTAGATATTCATGGACATATCTCTGCTCTACTCTAAACCAAATACTTGCTGAATGAATGAGTAAGTGTGCTGTCTTGGAATAATTGGTTTATTTGTTGCTGACTTCATAACTAAATTACAAGATCCTAACAGGTAAGGACCACACCTTATCCAAAAATATAATCAATCAACCACACGTTTAACATGATACCGGATAAGGTGTTTCAGAGGTGGGAACAGAATATGGGAAGTACATTATTGCCTGGGAACTCACAATCTAGTTAGAAAGGTAAGGCAAGAAAAAAAGCATGAAGAAAGCAACCCAATGTTGTTTAACAGAAGAAGGGGTGAAAACGAAAAATTAATGTATTGTTGTAATCTATTACTACTCAACAATAAAAACTCAACAAACTACGGATACACTCAGCATTGATGAATCTAAAAAAAAAAAAAAAGCTATGTTGATCAAAAGAAACCAGATACAAAAGAATATCTCCCACTTGATTCTATTTACATGATATCCTCATGAGGAGAAGTTAGGCTATGACGATAGAAGTCAAGTGAGTGGTTGCCTGATTGTCCGGGCAGGTGGGGAGTGGTAAGGTAAAGGGGCACACAGGAATCTTCCAAGGGATGGGAATGTTTTATCCTGTTGGAGTGGTGGCTACACATACACATTTGTCATCAAACTGTCAACTTCAATTCTATGTATTTTATTGTATATCAATTATGTTTCCAAAAGATCTATTTTACTTTATTTTCAATGAGGTTGATTTTCAAATGACTATAGAACTAGACAGCACTTCAAGATAACAATTCAAGACAACAATGAAAGAGATATAGCAAGTCATGATTAATAATAAAATTTAATTATATAGACAATAATTGTGTGGAGTGTTCAAAGGAGGGCACGACCCCTTTAGGCCATGGTGGTCTTTAGACCTGGGATTCAAGGATTTGAGCATGACAAAGGCAAGAAAGAATATGCACAGATGGGGGCATCTGATGCTATTCTTGTATTGATCACAGCACTTACCATAGAACTAGAACACCAGAAAGCACTTAAATCATGTTTTAATACGTAGATGAGCACAAGAGAGAAAGTTCTCTCACCCTGTGTTCAGGAAGTGTAGACAAAGGCCAAGTCACAGCCACATACATACATAAGTTTGTGGATACTTCATGTCTCTGCCCCTTTGTTCCAGTTATTCCCTCTGCCTAGAATTGTCTCCCTCCCCATTCTCTGCATGGAGAAATGATCAAGACACAGCTCCTCTTTCTGGTTTCTTTAAAAACCTTTAAACACCCTGACTGTCAAGCCAGGGTCATCTCCACCTGTATCTCATTCATTGGGCTTTTACTCTATCCCATTGTTGCCTGGTTAGCTGTTTTCAACGTGTCTGGAGTAACTCCTAACTCGGTGTTTGCCGAGTAACTAGTGGCTTATCTAAATAGACTCATTTTTTGCTAATGCGTGCAAGAAGCACTGTTGCCTATTCAGGGCTGGCTAAGGGCCAGTCTAGTTTCATTTTCACTCTAACCTCTGCTATTTGGTGAAATACTTGGCCCTCCAAAAGGCCCATCTTGTGGGGTGACTAGATTGTGCATTCCTGACCCTCAGCTGGCTAAATGACCTGCAGGAACAGTTCTCTAGAAGGTTCCCTGAGTGTCCAGCATCAATAACCCGGAGCGCTATGAACCATCTGTCAGGCATGCATGTCTGCAAATAGTAAATTGCATATGGTAAATTTCCACGTGGTAAATCCTTCTGGCAAACAGCCCGTCACCTTGGGTCAGGAAACCAGAAAAGGGGCGATTGCTCATAGACTCATAGGATAGCTGGTGTTAGAAGAATCTAAAATGATCATCCAGTCCAACAGCTGGGGACACTGAGTTTTCGAAAGTGAAATGATAGTCTTACTACATGGACTTTAAAAAATGAACAGCAAAGTGAAAGAAAACCTTTTGTCCTCTTCTAAACACAGGGGGTGGCAAAGAAAAAAATAAATCAATCAAAGTCACCTGGAACAGAAACCATCAGTAAGAAAAGACATGCTATTTTCAGGTTTCTAAAAGGATATTAGTAACAGTTGGGGGGTGGGGAGAACCCACACAGAAACTGCACTTGATAGAGGTCTTTTGAAAACAGATAAAGGTGTGTTTTGCTGCCTTGTGGCCTTGAGCCTTTTCACTCTGTTTTGTCCAGCTGGGCTTGGAGATTGAGGTCTGGAAGTGTGATTGTGTATTTGTTCCAACTGATACTGGAGTTGTTTGCTTTGAACAATGTGACTTTGTTCCTTTCTTGGATGTGGCCCACAGCATAGCTGTTGCTTAGGAAAGGAACAAGCATGTTAGGAACTTGCTAAAAGTAAAAAAATGTTTTGTATGCTGTACATTGTCACAAGCATCATGATGCTGGCCAAGGCAGCTTACTGTGGCTAGCAAGACAGAGATTTGACTACCCGGGTGGCAAGAAGGAAGATGGCTTGGACAAATACCTTTCCGGGGGCACCCTGAGGCAGATGCACTGACCCTGAGTTATTTCCAAGAAGGTGATAAAAGCAATTTATCAGTAGGCAGGAGAGAGAGCCTCCTATTATTTTAAAAACCATTTACAGTTTGCTTCCCCCAGAAAAGGGGATCCATTAACTATGTTCTAAAGGGAAGGAAAGTCCACAAGATGAGTGTTCTGGCAGCTGCGAGTCTCTGCTCTGGTATATACACCTACTATGTGCCAGGTACTGTACTACACACTGCTGAAGAGTGGTTATGCATTACCTAGCCAAGCCAGTAACATAACTGGACAAGCTCAGGGTTTGCTGGAACCAGCTTACAAAGCCCATCTGTGGGTCCCTTTCCAATCCCACCTTCAGTGACATTATGGAGCCAACTTGAATTTGATCATGACAGAAGTATCTACAGCATGGAAATTGGCAAATGCTATAAGATCAGAAATTTCTTTCTTGTTGGTTTGGTTTTTTGAGAACTAGTTGTTCAACATTTACTAGCACACCACTGGAGAGGTGGTATTCCTATCTGTAATTTACAGAAATTGAGGTCTGATGAAACTAGTCAGAGGAGACATGTAGGTTGCAAATTCAAGTCATCCAAAGATAAAGCCTTTTGCTAAGAACTACTGTGGCATCCATTTGGTCCTAGGAAAACTGTTAGAAGATGCTAGGGAGACAGGATGGAAGGGGTAGAAAAAGAATATTTGCAGCTAAATTCTCAGGAAGAGTCAGGGGAAGTGATTACTTGTGAAGAATAGGTCACCTGCCACAGGTACCCAAACAATAAGGTGTTGCTCAGAGACTTACTGGTAGCCTCAGGAGCAATGTGTGTGTGGGGGGGGGTTGGGGGGAGAGGAAACAGAGTCTTTCCTGATATGAAGGTCTGGGAGGGGCCCAGGTAGACTTCATGATTGTGTCTAGATCTTTCTGAGAAAGGGACTGGGGGTGAGATTATGTAAGATGCTCAGTGAATCAGATTATGGAATTTGCTTTGAAGTATCCCCAAGAGCTGTGAGGCTGAGCTCATGGACCCAGGGAGGGGCAAGTGTATCCCAGTTCCCCACACCACCCTCACCACCTGACCCTGGGGCCAGCCTTCCTCACTTCTGGTTTCTTTCCTTTCCTCTCTGGGACAAGAAACTCATATTCCTTTCCAATAACACTCCAAGTGCTCTGGCTATTCCTGAGGTCAACAGCTTCTCAAAAATGAAAAGGTTGAGGCCTAGTGTGTTGGGGATAACTCCACTTTGTGTCCCTTGCTCTGGTCTGCAGACATCAGGACTCTGTGTCTGGCAGGGGCCTGGTCTCAAGTCTGCACAGGGAAGATTCTGGGGCCCAGACAACTGGTCACCCATATGAACTTGTGACCTCGGATGGGGGTAGTGAGTGGAATTGCGGGAAATGAGGGCCATTAGGCATGTTCTGTTGGATGAGTGGAAATGTGCAGGGATTCTACAGCACTGCTGACTAGGCAGGAAGGAGCAGCTGTCTTCCCCATCTCTTCTGCCTTTCTGCGTATCCTTCCTCCCTCTGCAGATAGGATCCCTGATCTCCTAATGTCCGGCTTGGCCTTAGCTCCAGGTTGGACAGCAACTGCAGAAGCAAACTGGCAGGGTTTTGTTACTTTTCCACCATGGAGACCCTAAATCATCTTGGGGTTGCCTTGGACAGCCACAGCACAATGTGATGTTTGCTTTCAACTCAAAACTGTGTTCCAGAAAACCCAGATTTGGGTCCTAGAGGGAAATCACTACATTGCAAATAAAGCCTGTGACAAATATAAAATGCTGTAGAGACTGTTTAGCACCATTTTGCTCTTCCTTGTGTAAATCAGCACAGTCATGGTACCATTATAAATTGCCTCTTGTTGTGCATCAATAAACTTTACAAGATAATGGAGATGGAGCAGTGATGTTCCTGGAGTTTCCCCCCCTCCCTTCTTAACTTTCTAAATCTTTCTTGGCTTGGTGGAATTGCTGCCTAGCACAGTAGTAAATGATGTATGAAATGAAGTATCACTTCCCCCCAGCCAAGCCATGCCTTTGTCATCACTGCTCCAGTATTTATTATCTAGAATCATGTTTGGGTTAGCTACAGTCACAAAAGTCTATCAATATTAAAAGAAAACAAAAGGCCAAGAAAGAAGGCAGTAAGAAGAGAAGCAAGACATATTTGATAAGAAAATAGACTGGGTCCAAAATATTCCCTATTGTTTGAGGATTTTCCAAGCACAGAAAGGAGAGGACTTCTCCCCCATTGCTCTGTACCCCCTTCTGGGGGCTCACCTCCTTATATGATGGTCATGGCCACCTCATCAGATAGCTTATTGCATTTGCAGCAAACACATGGTCATGTTCATCATTTAGCAAAAATATTACAAAAATGTGTAACTGTCCATCAAGATACAAGATAAAAGAAATAACCATTTTTCCATGAGGTTTTCCCCACCCATGGTGATTCCTGTCCCCTTTCAGTACTTTTGATCTTCCTGCATGTCTTGGCCATGAACACATAATTAGCTTCTTATTAGAATGTGTCCATTCTTTATCTACATACAAAATTTAGCCCATTTTTATGTCAGTACATAAGACCATCTCTTGTCCCCTGATTATTACTGGAAAGTCTCTTAGAGCTCAAATTCCAATTTTACTTCTTACTAGTTATGCAACCTGAAAAGGTGACTTCACTTAATTCTCTGCCTGAATTTCTGATATGCAGGAACATATTGTAGCATAGATATGTTGGCAATAGCTGTTTTTCATATTACTTCAAATATGTGTGCCTCCCCTCTTCCCACCCCATGCAGACTGTGAATTTCTTGAAGTCAAGAATTATTTTGCATATTTCCTGCATCAGTTGTAGAATCAAGCACGATGTTGAAAGTTTGATGATTGACAAGCTGTTTCTCCAGCTTGGAAATAGTAAAATCCATTTCCAAAATTCTTTTTTTTTCCTGTTGGTTTGGGTTGTAGCCAGTACATTCTTATAAGTCACACAATTACTAGAGTTACTAGAAACAACAGAAAATATGCTCCCAAGTTCAATAAGCAAAAGCAATAGATCTAAATGACAAGCTCTGCGCACCAAAAGAGGCCCCACATTCATCTTCCTGTGTGATCAATTTTGGGCAGATGTGATATCACTTTTCTTGTAAAACAAGCAGTGATTTTATGTTCCATATAATGGATGCATTCTATTTCTACATTTTGAATCAACATGGGTTTTCCCCAAGTTTACTAATAATAGCTACATTTATTGAGTGCCTACTATGCAGTGGTGCACTGATAAATAGGCTCTTGGGGGGAAAACATAAGCCCTATTTTGTAATATTTACTGATTTCCATGGAGGAAATATTCTTGCCATGGCCAATTTCAAGCTACCACTATGACATCAGTAGAGCTACATTCAGGTCTTGCCTGCCAGTAACAGCTGCTCCAGTCACCTCCCCAACGATGGCGGGTGCTAACTCACGTGTGTGAGCAATAATTTTAACAACATCCCTACAGGGACTAAGTTATTGTTCCCATCTTGCGGATGAGGAAACTGGCTCGGAAAACACTTTCCCTCAATCAAATGGCTAGTAAGAGGTGACTTGGAGTTTAAGGTCTACAGGATTCCCAAACCTCCCACCTCTCCAGTTTACTGGGTCTCCTTGCCATCATGCTATTATGAATGGATGGATGCAGTGCGCCACTAGTCCCCGAATTCAGGCTGAGTGAGCAGGATTGTGTCCAGGCAAAGATCCTGATTGTCGAACTCTAAACCCAATCTTGGGAGACATGTGCTTCCTCACCACCTATAAGATGGGTGCCTATGGGGTTAACTGGGCAGTTATAATATAGGTTAGTGCTGGCTTGGTGCTATGTGATGCAATCAAATCCACCACATGGTAGCCACTGAGTGTCCAGCGGCACCTCAGTTATCAGTGTGTCTGGAGGAGGCCATGGAAAGAGAAATCAGAAGGGACATAGTCCCTCCTGTCCCAGAGCTGCTGGCTTAGCAACGAGTGTCGACTTTCAATGACCCTGTTGTGTGACCAGAAAGGGCATTTTCGGTACCTCCCAAAGGGGATATCAAATAAGTACTGCTGGTTAGGGTTCTTTCTTTTGGTAACAGGGCTGCCAACTTCTCCCTGTCTTTAAAATTGGGGACAAAAGTTTTGATCTCTTTATTTTTTTTTTTAAATTTTATTGTTATATTCCCCATACAATTGCAGCCCCCCATTCTGACCCCAATCCCTCCCCTCCCGCCCCCGCCCCCCTAAAAGTGTCTCTGGTTCATAGTTTTTTGTTGATTTTGATTTTCACTTTCTTATAGTTATTCATTTTCCTGGTCCCTTATTTAAGTTTTCTAGATTCCTGCTATGAGTGAGACCATCCGGTATTTTTCTTTTTCTTTTTGGCTTATTTCGCTGAGCATGATCCCTTCCAGCGCCATCCATGTTGCTGCAAATTGCATGTGTTTATCTTTTTTGAATGCTGAGTAATATTCCATGGTATATATGGACCACATCTTCTTGATCCAGTCATCTATTTTTGGGCATTTGGGTTGTTTCCAAAGCTTAGCTATTGTAAACAGTGCTGCTATAAACATAGGGGTGTTTGGAATTGATGTTTCTGTGTCCTTTGGGTAAATACCTAGGAGTGGAATTGCTGGATCATATGGAAGCTCTATGTTTAGTAGGTCCAGAAATCTCCACACAGCTTTCCACAGTGGTTGGACCAGTTTGACAAAGTTTTGATCTCTTTATATCCCCAGGGGATTAATGAATTGTCAGTAAACTTCGTAGACCCTCAGATGACAGGAAGCATGCAAAGACGGGGTACTTTTATTTCCCCCCTGTGATTTGGTTTTCTGGAAGTCCTACCTTATTATCCTAAGACCCAGGTGTAACCAAAGCAAACAAAATAATTACCTTCCAGACCTATTGCCGTTTTAAAGGAGTCCTGTGTTATGAAGTGATACCAACGAAAGTAATAATACCTCATGTTAGGTAACATCTTTCTTCTGAGTAGCTCAAAGCACTTTATAGACATGAAAAAAGTTGTCAACTGACAATTTATAGGGAAAAAAAATGACTCCTGTTTTAAGTAGTTACTCTGTGGGGGATAATGGTTCTGTTATTTTCACAAATCAACTGGCAAACACAATATCTATTTCGGGTCTAAACCAAGAATAAAAATGCCAAGTGGGAGGGAAGAGAGGGAACTGAGGGTGAGCAAGGAGATCAGGAGGGCTCCTCTCTCGGTCGCTCACCTGAACTGTCTAGACACAGTCTGGGCCAACTCTGACCCTGGGCCACCCCATGACAAAGGCTGCTCACTGACCTAACATTACCACAAAGGGACAACTTCCTGCTTGCGAGGTCTTCCTTGAGACTCCTCCCTCGGGTCCAGATGGAGCCTGTTAGACCATTTCAGCAGATGGTCAGAAGAAGGGTGAAGCAGGGAACCTGTCCCCAGAGCACCTCCCCTTAAGGAAATGTAAGCCCCACCCTGCCTCTTAAAAATGTAGCCGGTCCTTAAATAACATAATTTTGTCCAAGTTCGTTTCCTCCCCAACTTTGCCTTTCGTTTTACTATAACTTAAAAAGAACCCAGCCTATCTTCAGCCTATGTCCATGAGGCCTCGCTGTACTTTCCTCTCTGGGGTTCCCAGTTTACCTCCCAAGACGCACCCCAAACCCACACACTATAGCAACCAGCTGCAGACCTCAGAGGCAACTTTGGGTTGTAGGAGGCCATCAGCAAAGGGATTTACAGAGAGACCACTTTGCAAAGCACAGCACTGGGCAGTAGGGGTGGCGAGAGAGGCAAGGTAAAAGGCAAGGAAGGGGAAAACAGTGATGAAGTAATTTAGTAAGTAAGCCCTGTACCAGGTTTATGACAAATACTATCATATTCAATCCTCATCAAAAAGCCAGGAATAGAGACAGGTTATTTCTCTCAGAAGAAAAAAAATTGAGTCTCAGAGAGGTCAAGTAATTTGTCAAAGGCCACACAGCTATGAGTGGCAGACCTAGGATAAAAATCCAAAATAGTGTGGTCTTTCCACTTGGAATAAAAGTTGGGAGAGGAGCTGAAGGGAGGTTGGGATTGACGGCAAAGGAGGGCCTTGCCTTAAACATCGTGGACATGAACTGGAAATAGAGAGATCTTGAGGTATTTGAGGACCAAGATTCCAGCAGTCATGAGTGAAATAGACTACAGATGAGATAAGATTGGGAGCTAGAAATTTGGAGGATATCTCTGGATAGAGATGATGAAGCAGGTGGCACTAGGACCAAGAGGGAGGGAGGGCGAAGTAGGTCAGAAGGGTGTTGTAGAGAAAGAACTTCAGGGATAAATTGTCTTTGGTGGGAGAAGAGAAAAGTTGTCAAAAGTGAGCCCAGTCAATGGATCTCAGTCTTTGCTGAGTCAAGAACCCCTTCGACCTTTAAATGCAAGAAGGGCCACTTCCTCCTACAAATGCTCACAAATACTGACATAGTTCCAAGGGGCTGCTGGTTCTAGATCAGGCATCTTTGCCCCAGAAAGGAGCCCAATGGAACAGGTACACCAGCATCAGTAATTTTGGTTTGGAGGGTTGTTAAGACAATTGTGCATTTATTTGCAAAGGAGGAAAGTCTCTTAAATTAGAAATTTTAAATCTCATTTCTTTTTAATATAAGGAAAGGTAGTTTTCCTTTTACTCTTCTGTTTACCAGCTACAAATCTGGCAGCAGATACTACTCAAAGTTACTTCACAAGCCCAAAAATTCTTTAAGCTTGCAGATGTCTATTCACCAAACAGACTCAAATCCCAGTCACGGTAGATAGAACACTTGCAACAAAGGTCAATAATGAGGGGAACAGGGTGGACCCAAAGACCCTGGGAAAGCTCTAGTCTCAACCATTTTAGGAACATGAAGCCTTACCATTGCCCATGAAAGATGTGTGTGTTCAGATTACACAACTGCTTGTGCAGTTACAAAGGCAGCTGTCACTTAAACACATGAGTGAGATCCAGGAAGCCGCAGCCCGGGAAGAGGGATGTGCATGGATGTCCCTGGCAAGTCTCACCCTCCTCTTTCTCCTTTTCCCTCAAAGAAAGAGGGAAAAGACAAAGCAAAGTAAGAAAAGCTAAGAGGACCTGGAGAGGAGAACAATTTCTGTGTATGTAGAGGAGAAACAAAAAGTCCTCAAATCCAACATTGAAGCCACTTTGCACTCCCTCCCCAATGTTGACATTTTCTGGGCCAGCTTGGGGCCTCTGCCCATGTGAGGGAGGCCAGGCACTGCTGAAATCCAGGGGAACTGAAATCTAGAGATGAAGCAGGGGACCCCACACACCCCACAATAGCTGTTCCTAGCCCAACCTCACTCTCTGTCCACTGGTCTCTACCGGAAACCCTCTTTTTCCAAAGCTTCCATGGCATTTTCTACCTAAACGAGACATTAACCCATCAGCTCATTTCTCAAGCGTGTTATCCAGGGGGATGGGTTATAATAAGAGAGAATTCGGTGAGAATAGAAAGATGAAGGCGACCAATGACTCTTGACACCTCTTCCAGCTTCTTGCTCCACACAGCTGTGTGTGAGAGAGAAAAACAGGATGTGTGAGTGTGTGCATTCACGTGTGTGTGCACGCGAGCAAGCAATCAGAGTGGGCGAGGATCAGAGGCTTTCATCACTAAAATGAAGAGTTCCTGTTTATAAACATTTCTTCACTGTTTATATATGTGGGGGGAATTAACCACAAACCATGACCCACAGATTCGGGCCTCCTTTTTCACAACCTTCATACCACATACACTTTCTCTCTCTACCTGAAAGTCCCTGGAAAGAAAAAAATTCTTTACATCAGAACTAAAGCCAATGGCAGGAATTCACTGGCCACCTTCTTTACCCAGACTTAAGGGCTTCTGAGGGGTGAGGGAGACCCCCATGATGGTGTTTCTGACCTGAGGCTCTAACTGTGAGGGAATTTATTCAATGGGCAGGTTTTCATGTCCACTTGATACAGTCTTATTCACTGATCCTCTTTAACCCTTCCTGCCCCCTGCCAAACTACTAGGGGAATACTGTCCAGGGGGTAGCTACATGTCAGCTCTCTGGTGGACTTGACACTGGCTTAGGCATTCCTTTTTCCAGACCCTTTTTTAAAAAAAGATTTATTTATTTATACAAGAACCAGGGTACAGGCCAGATGCGCAGGAGGGTGAGAGGATTCACCAGAGACAGAGTGGGGAGCAGAACAGGCAGAAGGACTGAAGTACACTGCCGAGGGGAGCAGCGGGTGAGACAGGAGAGGTCTGCTGCGCCATGTGGGATTCTCACCGGCAGGCCGGGATCGAACCCACCCTGCAGAGGCTGCAGACAGCTTCACAGTACGGCACTCAACTGCCTGCACCACCAGGGAGGCCCTTCCAGACCTTTTTGAAATCCCCCTAAATATTTTGAGACCTGAAACAAATGTATCTCAATGGAATTTGAGGCACCATCTTGGGTAGGGAGGTAAGAGCAGAACTTCAAGTGGATTTGCTTAAAATCTACTTGTGCCCTCAGTGCACTCAGATGGTGACACTTACCTATCATTTTCTCTTGGGGTCAGCCCCACTGTTTCCCCCATACCAGTTCTTCACCCATTGCCACCCCCATAAATTGTACACGGAGACTAGTCAAGGACAGGAGCTCACCCACCTCAGCATTTGTCCCATTTGACCAATAATCCCAAACCAGAGTTGCTTTTCTAGAAACCTTTATTGATGTGATATGCCTTAGATCAAGGCTGTTTAATTGAGACAAACTGAAAATAACCAAAGCTGGTAGACAATGTGCATTTGAGATAGCACTGAGTGCTTTATATACATTGTTTCATAATTGTCCTTTAAACAGCCGGGTGAGGGAACTATTACTGTTACCCCCAATTTATGATTAAGAAATTGAAGCTTGGGAATGAAGTAACCTGCCTAAAGTCACACCACCAACCGCAGAGCAGGGATTTAGTTGAGATTGTCCAATTCCAAAGCTTGCACTTGTAACCTTTACATTGAACAGAAAAATATCATTTTCTGAAGGGCTCCAGATCTTTCATGCATTCAGTCAGTAAGCAGAAGGGTCTTTCCACAGTAAGTGAAGTTGGAAGGCGCAGCAGTATGAAAACACATGGCAAACAGGAGGTCGGTGGGGTCAACACCGGGCAATACTGGGCAGGACTCACCCCCACCCCCCATCTGCCCTGAACCAGCTCTGACTGCATCTGGGAGAGGAGAGTGGCTGCAGCCTTCCTCCTCCAAAGGGCAGGGAATGTGATGACTCCTCAGATTGGAGCGCGATCACCTCGGAGCATGATCGTCTCTCTGGAATGTTTCCAGCAAATGCTATTAACAATGTCCTCGCTCCTCCATCTTTCCTGTCTGCCTCCTTCATTCCCCTCCCCTTTGCGATTCTTGAAGGACATGGTTGTGCTGTGTGACCTTGAGGAATTTACTACACTATGTCTGTTTCTCCATTTGATTTGTAAAATGAACAGAGTAATTCCTGCCCTGCAGAGAGGTTGTGTAGATTCAACATGGACAAAGTGAGTGCCTAGCACCTAGCAGGTGATCAGAGGACAGTGGTGTCCTTGTCGTGGCCTTTTTCTTTCCTTTGTCTTGCTTTCACCTCTCCCTTTACTTCTCTGGGTAGTGGACCATGATGGCAATTTTTGACCCCCCTGGATTCTCCAATCATTTCTGCAATCTTGCAAGTCATGGACAATGGACAGGGGGCAGTAACCATAACCACCATCTGGAATCTTCCTTTCGTAATTATTTTTTGTAGCAACCTGGATGTTCAGTGTGGTCTAGCTGCTGATGAGTACCCATGTGATACAAACAGGTAAAAATTTTAACTATAAAAAAAAAAAAAATAAAAAAAATAAAAAAAAAAAATTTTAACTATACTCTCTCCTAAAATTATGTCAGATTTTGAATTGGAAAGTAACCCCAGGCCCCATCTTCCTCAGGTTCTGTTTAAAAAGATGATGAAGTAATTCAGCAATGCAAAGAGCTGCTGCCTTCAGCCCTAGAGAAGTTCCTCTGGATTGGATGACACAAATTCTCACTCATCTCAGCTACATTCAGTGGGGGGTGAGCAGGCTCTTGACCTTTCTCACCCTTGAACTTCTCAACCTCATCATTGGTGACAAGAAAGTCCTATCCACCACCATGGTCATCCTGGTGCTTGACTGGTCTCTGGAAACAAGGATGGCCCAGGAGAACGGAACTTGCCACGTCAACCACAAGGAGCAAAATGAAACTGGGACCCTGGGAGGTCGGCCAAGCGAGAAGCATCCGGGAGCCCAGATTGGGAGGATTCAAACTGGCTGGAAGGAGACTTGAGGAACGGAGTCTTGAAAGGAGAGGTGGCAGTGACTCTGGTGTTTTGGATCATCCTCTGAACTAGAGAGAAAGTTCTTTCTGATGATGGGCTGAGCTGGCAGGAATTTCTGACTGATTTGGGGCACTCCCACAGAGGAAATACAATACAGTTCTGCAAATCATATTCCAAAAGTCACCTTGAGAGCCTATGGCAGGGAATGGGGGGAAGCCCTTCACTTCTGTGAGTCTACCCCTGTCTTTAAGGAGAAGAGTTCCTCATTCATCTGCTGGGGGTACTGGATTTCCTTGCTGGATATATCATGGTAGGAAGAATTTAATTGCCAGGAAAAGTTGGGGAGGCTCTGGCTAGATGATTTTCAAGGTCTCTGATCCCAACTTGAAGTTGCTGCCGACCCTGGTGCTCCCTTTCCTGTCCTGCGAATATTCTCAACCCCAGGGAAGCACCCCGGCTCAGAGCTAAAAGATGCTGGACTTCCCATCATGGAAAAGGGGGCAACAGTTCCACAGGTCATTGGACCCCAAAGCACATTTCATTTTGAAAAGCTTAAGAAAAATATACACAAGGATCAAATGTAGAAGAGTCACCTTTGAGGGACTACTACGCTAATTGCAGATGGCCTGTTCATTAGCCCCAAAAATGAACCCTGGGAGGAGATAAGAAAAACATCATCTGTCTAAACCAGGTTCTAAGAGTGTGTTCTCCTGCAGGGGCGGGCCCCTACCACTATGGTCAACTCTGGCTTGCATGGCTGAGGAGTCGGGCAGTGTGGCTGGGGTGTGGCCCAGCTTTGGTTCTAATCTACTGAGTGTGAGGTTCAAACTCACTCAGGACAGAGCTAGAGCTAAGAGAAGAAGGTTGTGAGGCTCAGACTAGGAATCCCAGGCCCTAGAGAGAGACACTTAGAAGACACAGATGCTTGTATTCCAGACTCATTGGGTCCCCATGTCCTCTTTCTTGAGATTCCTTCCTGAGTCCAGGCCAGAGCTACATGCATTAGCATAATCAGAAGCTCCCTCAGGCCAACTCGGTGCCCAGAGCTGGACAGATCAGCTGAGAGCAGCCACCACCCTCTAGAAGTCTAGGAAAGGGAGTCACCCCAGAAAGCAAACTCACCCTCACTACCCAGGCCATACAGCACTTCAGGATTTCCAGAAACCATGGTGTCCCAGCTGCTCACACACCAACATGCTCTCTCTCTTCCTGCCTCAACCAAGACACTCTTGTGAAGCTCTTTTTTTTTTTAAAGATTTATTTATTTATGCATACAAGAACTGGGGTACAAGCCAGAGGTGTGGGGAGTGAGAGGATTCACCAGAGACAGAGTAGGGAAACAGAACAGGTGGATTGACTGAAATACACTGCTGAGGGGAGCAGCAGGCAAGTCAGCAGAGGTCTGCTGCACCATGTGGATAACTCCCTGGCCTGCCAGGGATTGAAAGCATGCTGCAGTGGTTGCAGATGAACAGGCCATCTTCATAGGTTGCATCTTAACCCCTTGCTTCACCAGGGAGGCCCTGAAGTTCTTTTCTTATTCCATGCCCACCCCAGATCTTAGCAAGCTTCTCTCCCATATCCCTTCATTCCTTCCAAGAGAGAAACAGGTATAAATGTTGGGGCCTCATTTTTCAAAACAAACAGCAAGATGGGGTGCAGGTTGGGCCTCCCCGGTGGCGCAGCGGTTGAGCGCTGGGTTGCGAAACTGCGCGCGGCCTCTGCGGCGCCGGTTTGATCCCCGGCTGCTCCCCGGCCACCGGAGGAGGGTCCCACATGGCATGCAGACCTCTCCTGCCGCCCGCTGCTCCCCTCAGCAGTGTACTTCGGTCCTTCTGCCTGCTCTGCTCCCCGCTCTGGCTCTGGTGAATTCTCTCACCCTCCCTCCCGCACTTCTGACTGTACCCAGTGCATGTATAAACAAAACAAACAAACAAAACCAGCAAACAAATAAATAAAGCATGCCTCTATTAAAAAAAAAAAAAAAAAGATGGGGTGCAGGTTTAGGAGCACTGAATAGGGCCAAGGGAGAGAGCAAGGGAGGAAAGGAGGTAAAGAGAGAAGTGAGAAGAAAGAAGTAGGTGGAGGAGGAAAGAAGAAGAGGGAGGCGGGAGGGAGAGAGAGTGTCATGATCGGGCTGAAGTTTGTCATTCTAACTTGGAGGGCAAAGTAAGGAAGAGGCATGTGGGTTTATAAGGCGGTGGGGAGGCGGAGCTGGGGTGTCTGCACCTGTGGGGCCAGGGCACCACCGTGCAGGCTGCTCAGAAGCCCCCACTCCAGAAGTGCACTCACCTACTTCCTTCACTTGACATTTATCACCACCTTGGGGATATCTTTCATCTTCCTCATTACTTCTGCACGGCAAATATATTGTACTCCATGTATGCTTGTGGGAGTATGTGTGTGTGTGTTTGCGTGTGTTTGCATGTACATGCGTGCGTGTGTGTGTGTGTGTCTGTCTTACAATCAAAACTTACTCTCTGTAGTAAAAAGTGAAATAAAATAAAAACAGTATTAATTATGTTTTGGACTGGCTTCACAGAGATCTGGGAGCATAACTTAAATAAAAACTATACTCGTGACTCCAATGCTATTATTCTTATTTGAATTTTAACCCTAAGAATTTTCCAGCCTGTCAGCCAAACCAACACTTGGGCAGATTTACAGCTTTCAAAAGCTAACATCATTCCAGTCTTAGTTTACCTCCTAGGAGAGGTTTGGGATTTTGGAGCTCAAGTGTGACTGTGTCCAGCCCGGGGCCATTCTCCATTTTCTGTGGCTTCCTGACTGATCCTCTCGTCCGTGCCAGCAGATCTGGCTTTGAGCTGAAGTGTCTTTGGGGTGCTGCCTGCTCCTTATCCCTTTCAATGTGACTTCGTTCCCTGACCCAGTTCACAGAACTTTGAGCAAATCCCATTTCATTCCTGCCCCCTCTCTGTCTCCAGACCTTCTGGGGCAGGAGATCTTCTGGGTCAGTCAATAGGAGTAACTCCAACTTGCTTCCACTTGTAAGCCCCTTCCTGCTGCCTTGGAAATAGCACGCTGCCCCTGAGTTCCACACAGAGGTGGGCCTGGACATGGAAAACCCTGTCTAACATATCAGTGGATTGAACCAAGAATCCCAAGTTCTACAACATCTATGACAACCAAACCACTCACTGGCAACCCTTGACTTCTTCTCTCTTGGAATAAAATTTATAAAACCTCATTTATTGAATTGGTAAATATATGTATATATATTATATAACACACACTCATACACACATAGTTGGGTACTATATGTATATGAGTGTGTATGTATTTATAAATGTGTGTGTATGTGTATGTTTTCCAACACAGAGACCCACTTTCCCTTACCCACCACACACCACAATCCCTACAGACTCCACAGCTACCACGACTCAACCAGCCATAGGCTCCCTGATGTCTCCCTGCCTCCCTCCCTCAGCTCTGTACTTTCATAATTACATTTGCAGCATAACTGGAAATATTCCTGCCAGGAATGAACTTTCATTTGACTAGGTGTCAATGAAAACAGAAATTTCTCCTTATGATTTTACACATGTGAAAACTGAAAGAACTTTCTCAGACCAGATTCTAGCTCCACACATGGCCATTTCTGCTCCTGCTTCCCCATTGATCTAGTACTGGATGTGAGTGCCCCAGGAGTCACTTATATCATGCCACACCCCAGGCCCTGTGCTCCCACATGTCTGCCACAGGAGCCAGCACAGGGGGCAAAAGGAGAATCCCTTGAAGCCATTACTACACCAGAACAGCTAATGATAACTTCCCATATGCTAAAGAAAATGTAAACTTCATCAATAGCCCACCAAATCCAAATTAAATGTCTCCTCAAGTTAATTTTCCCTAGGCCAGCTCCCCCAAATGCACAAAACCACTTCAACACCACAAGAAACTCATGAAACAAGTGGAGGCAAAGATGGGATTTGAACAGATATTTGTATGTGTACAGCAGCGTTGTACTGTTCATAATAGCCGAGCGGTAGATACAACTTGAGTGTCCACTAATGAATAAAGAAAATGTAATCTATCTATAAAATATACTTACATACATACATATACGTATATCTACCTCATTACATATGTATATCCATCACACGCACACACACACACCCCTAGAATACTTTTCAACCTTAAAAGGAATGAAATCCTGCTGACACATGCTACAACATGAATGAACCCTGAAGATATTATGGTAAATAAAATAAGTCCGTCACAAAAGGACAAATACTATAAGATACCACTTACACGGGGTTAGAGTTTAATGGGCACAAGGTGTCAACTTGAAGAGATGAAAATTTTCTGGAGCTGCCTGATGGCAATGGCAACACAAGAATATGAATGTCCTGACTACCACTAAATCGGGCTCTTAAAAATGGTTAACATAATAAAGTATTTGTTATGTACATTTTACCGCAATAAAAAAGAATTCAACTAATCTTGTGGCATGGGTACTGGTCCAGTCTGAATGGGTGGTGGCCATGAGGGATGGGTCTGACTAGCAGGTGCCCAGCCCTGCATGTGCTTGTTCAGTGGCAAGATGGAATTACAAGTAGTTCTACCACTAACTAATCTCTTACCATATCTTTTTTTTTTAAGAAGTGAGGTATAGGCCAGTGTCACAGGGGGTGAGAAGACTGATCAGAGAGAGGGGGGAGCAGAAACGGTAGATGCACTGAAACACACTGCTGAGGGGAGCAGCGGGTGAGACAGGAGAGGCCTGCCGTGCCATGTGGGTATCTCCCTGGCCGGCTGGGGATGAAACTTGCACCACAAAGGCCACAGATAGCCTCGCAGCGCTGCACTCAAACCCCTGCGCCACCAGGGAGGCCCTCTTACCATATGTTAAGTTTTATCATTAGTAATTATTTTCTTTGATTAGTTCTCTCCCTGACCTTATTGTTATTTGGCTCATGAGAAACTCAGGCTCTCAGTCATCCAGCCAATGTAGCAGGACTGGAGCTCCTGGGTCCAGATCCTGTCCACTTAATCAAGCCATCTTTTGAGGATGCCCTGACTTCCCTTTGAATGCAACTATTCTGGGAGAGCTCTCTGCCGTACTTCCCTAATATTGGTTTGTTGGAAAAGTCATGATGTATTTTTTCCATGTTTTCTATGCACCATGACTATTCTGACAACCCAACAAAATGTATTCCTCAGAGCAGTAAGATCACAAGATATCAAATGGAGGGGATGGATGTTTAAGGGGGAGTGGAGAGGGCAGTGACCGGTAAGGCAGAATCAAAAACAGCTTCTAAAGTGCTACCAGGCTATTAGAGGTTTGAAAAAATCTTTGTTCTGAGGACCAGAACTCTAGTGCAAGCCTGGCATTGGGAAATGGAAAGAACTGAAGAAAATTTATCCTCATTGAGAAGCACTTAGAGCTTCTTGGAAAGTAAATGCAGTATCGAAGGGTCTCTGCCATGTAGCCGAAAGTGGGCGTTCTTTCAGAACCTCATCTCCCCAATTCTAGTCACTTGGGCTTTCATTTGGTGGGCCTCCCTGGTTGTACAGGGGTTAAAGACAGCACTATCAAGCTACTGCCAGCCATTACAGCATGAGTTCTATCCCCGGCCAGCCAGGGAGCAACCCTGGCACAGCAGACCTCTCCTGCCTCGCCCGCTGCTCCCCTCAGCAGTGTATTTCAGTGCATCTGCCTGTTCTGTTCCTCACTCTGTCTCTGGTGAATCCTCTCACCTCCCTCACCACTGGCCTGTACTCCAGTTCTTGTATGCATAAATAAATCTTTTTTAAAAAATAGTCATTTTGTTCATCTCTTCAAAGGTAAGCATAGAATATATTGTTCAAAAAGTGTGTTTTTGAGAATGGAAGGGGGAACTATTCACAGTAATGCTAGGACAATAATGGGGACCAGACTGTCCAGGCTAATTGGAATATATAACCCCCCCACACCACACTCCCAGCCCAAGCCTAAGGAATTGTCTTGTGATCCAGCATTTTAATGTACCAGGTAGAGAAGTACAAGTCCCCAGTCCATCCTGCAGGGCACAGCCTCACCATTGTTACTGATCTCTCTGCCTCCCTCTGGCCATTCCCAGGGCCCCTCGGTCTACTGAATGCCTTTTCCATAAAGGTCTAAATTCTCTGAGGTTCTTGCATCAAATATCAGAATAGGAATGCCTATTTCAACTACACTTTCCTGATCACCACAGGTTTCCTGAGGAGGAGGTGAGCACCCCAGAGCTGCAGAAAGCAACTTTGCTAAGATCAAAGTGAGAACTTGCTGAGGCTTTCTGTCTGCAACTACCCAGAAATCCCTTTGTGCTCACCCAGAGCAGAAATGCTGGTGAGTGAGTGTGTAGACTCCAGAAAGAACTGAGTCCGCAGAAGAATATTTACTGCAGCTTGTTTTCTATCGCTTCTGTCAATGATCTGAAACTATGTCTGTTTTGACACTACTGCAGCCCAGCACATAGTAGGTGCTCAGTAAATTTCAGCCAAGTCATTGAATGATCATGTTCCTAGACCACACTGAGCTTGCAGTAGTAAAAGGCTGAGTCAATGCAAGGAGCCATAATCTAATGCTTAGGACTTCATAGTGAATTCTAGAACATCAACTTAAAAGAGATACTTGAAATCACTAAATCCTGTCTCCCCTCAGCTTCAGACGAGAAACCAAGATGAGGGCCCTAAGAGTTAAGATCACTTGTCCAAGTCTTACTATTGTCAGAGGCAACACTAGATTTGAGTCTCCTGACTACTGACCCTTTGTCACTCCATCTATTCTACATGCCTCACCTCAGCACCAGACACCCCAGGCTTGGCCTGTAACCTTAGTGCAATGACTGGCCATTTCTTTCATGCCCCCCTGCCCAGAAATATTACTGTTTTGATCCTCTTGGTGTGATTCTTATCTCTCGTACACTTCTATTCTTTCCCCCACCATATTCCCGGAGGTTCAAAAGGTATTTGACTTTCTTATGATTTTACCAGGAATGACATATTTTTTATTTCCATTCCTTTGTCACCTCAATTCTCTCTAACACTCATACTCTATACCAACAAATAACTTGCTGTGTGACCACGAGTGAGTTGCTTACCATCTCTGGGCATTTTTGTGGCTCTATAATACAGTTAATACAATATTGCCAATGTATTCCCAGGGACACATGCTCATAGATATGCTAGGACAATAGGAGGGACCAGACTATCCTGGCTAATACGATATATAACCCCCAACATCACACCCCCAGCCTAGGCCTAAGGAACTGAGTTGTGATCCAGAACACATGGCTGTGTTCTACCACATCTATTATTGCAAACATATCCTAGAAATGCAGAGTATAACAATGGCACTCAACGGTAAATGCCTTGCGTTGAGAGTGTTTCTTGGAGAACTTGAAAGGGGATTTTTCTGTCTGTGATGAAAGAAACGGAAGAAGGCTCTCAGCATCTCCAGGCACATGCATACCCCGAGTACCCAGCCCACAGTCCCCACACTGGTTTTGGTGGGGGAGGAAGGAACTGGCAGAGATCTGAGGGTGAAGACTCCTTGTGGAGAAGGCTTGACAAAACCCTGACCCTCCTTCTGGAGGGGCCCTGAGCGCTATTTCACAGGGCCTGTTCCAGCCGCCTCTCATAGTGCAAACCAGCAAGGGGAACAGCCGCCCCTTCTCAGCTGGACTCTGAGAGCTGCAGATGGGGCTGGGAGCTAGCTGCTTTTAATTAGAGGAGTTCCTTTCCTGTTTTCCATTGGCGGCCAGTTTCTGAGATTCCCGCACCCTCTGCTGCTTCCCAAAAGCAATTTTTTTTAAAGAATCCCAAAGGTCTGAAATGAGAAAGGAGAAAGCTATCATTATGTGAGCTGCGTGGAGCTTCTGCTGCCTCCCCAGTCACGTAGAGGTTGTCAAAGGGACTGCTCTGCTGTCCAGAAGAGGCCTCGGAGACTGGTGTCAGCCTTCTCCTTCCCCTGCCACTGGCTCTTGGCACTAATTGAGCACCTGCTGTCTGCCAGGCCCAGAGATGAACAAGCCTGGTATCAGCCCGGTAGTCTAGATGCATAACTAGTAGCACTTGTGCTACAGCAGACAGAGGTGCGGACAGAGCATTATCATAAAGCAGAACTAGGGAGAAAGTAAGGTGGGAACATGTGACCTAAGAGGTTGCAATCACTAGGACCTTGGAGGGAGAACACAGCCCCGGCAGCCTCTGATCCCCGTGGGAGCCTGCTCCCTCATGTGCCTTGTGGAGCCCACATTCATTTAAAACACAAGGGGTTCTGGAAGGGCTAGCCGCACACAAAAATAAAAGCCACCCAGTTAAATGTGAACTTCAGATAAACAATACATAATTTAGCATAAATGTATCCTGAATATTGCATGGGACATAATTTTTTATATATAACTTTTAGTACATAGTTCCAGTAAAAATTATTTTTTATCTGAAGTTCACATTTAGCTGAGCATCCTGTATTTTATCTGGCAACTCTTGACTGAGGTCCACAGATAGTCCCAGACCATAAACCAAAAGTCCACTCTATCCCACAGTGGGTTCTGTGGAATGTATCACATTTGGGGGAGAAGAAAGAGAGAGAAGGATCTCTTTAAGGTCACTTTAGGTCACCAGGATAGAAGAGGGGTTTCTAAAATCTAAAGGCACCCACTTTATAGGAAGCTTGGCTTGTTTTAAAATATGAGCGCATCCAAGAGGCAAAAACGACAGAGATGGCCCCAGGACATAGGACCTTCAGATGACCTTAGTCTGTCCAGAGATCACTGATTGGACCAAAGAAGGAGGAGGAAGGACAATCGCGACCTTTGAGGACCCACGTCTTGGACCAGTAATTCCCAGCCCTTTGACACCACAGTTCCTGGTCACCTGTGATACCTACTCTAGCCGTACCCCAAGCACAGGTTGTAGGGCTGATCTTGTCAATTTTCATTTAGCTCAAGTTTAATTTTATTTAAGATTGCTTCATTCCAATAGAGAGAGCTCGCAGACATCAAAAGAATAAGATTAAGAATCTCTGCATTGGAAACGAGAAAGTTCTAGGTCACTGAAGGAGAGGAGGAACAGGAACAGAGATGAGCCGGGCAAAGTCTCAACCACCCAGCGTCCTTTTCTGAAGGAGGCCGTTGTGTGGAATCTGGAAGAAAGGGCAACCCACAGGCTGCATGGAGAGGAGGCCCCGGGCGGAGCTGGGCCCTGGCCCATTGCTCCGAAGAAGGTGGTGCAGCCTGCTGTTGTCTATCACCCCAAGTTTAGATGGTGAGGTTTGCTAACGCATTTCCTCTTATGTCAATGATAATCAACAATGTGCTGGACACACATGTTTCCTAGCCCAGGCCCGATATTTTAAGCCCTCAGCGTTCACGGAGAGTTCTATACTTTCCCTTTGTTCTCTTGTTCCTACTTCCCACTTCGCCAACAGAGATCTGAAGAATTGCACGTGGTCCATAGGGAAGTGCAGTTGGAGCCGGTCTAAGAGGCCATCCTTTCTCTCCCCGCACAGCTTTAGTTTCGTCTTGGATATCAATTATGGGCTTTTACATAAGCAGGCTAATGCAATTTCAAAGCAGCCAGATCACCCGCCCCTGTTTTGACAGTTTGGCTTTAGTTGAAATATAATTAAACTTTTCAAAAACAAGGGCTTTGAAACTCAATCTCCACACTGTTTACACGTTGCTTTTTTTTTTTTTTCTTAAGAGTTTGGTTTTTACTTGCTGCAGTACAATTAATTCGTCCTTCACTTTCTGCACTCAAAACAAACACTGGTTTTAAGCATTCCGCTTTTATAGTGCTGCATAGCTGAGAGTGGAAAAAATAACATCTGAAGCTGGATGGGCTTTTGATGATACCTCCTTATGACAGACACATTTGAAAACCACCACTGGTGAGTCATTCGCTTGCATTCTGCTCTTCTGCTCCCACCCTCTCCGAGGAACAGGAAGTGTGGGTATTTGAAACCCTGAGGCCACGAGAACTTTTCAGATGTGTCTTAAGGCGCTTTGGCCCCAGGAAAGCTCAGTGGCCCTGCTCAGTGTGGTCCAGTCTTCCACCAGCCTCTCTTTGTTCTCCTTGGCCTGCTTTTGCTTTTGTGCTAGCATGCCAAGGCTAAAAAGTACAGAGCTGGCGAATTTATAAAACCAACACAAACTTGATAAAAGAAAATATCAACAACAACGACCATCAGAGCCCAGGGGTTGGTCGGGGCGGGTGGGGGCAGGCAGATGGCGCAACAGGATGTCCTCAGGCGGCTCACTGGGGACCCAGCCTTGTGGGTCTGTGGCCAAAAAAGAAATAAAGAAGTCCGATCCCAGGCAGCGCTTTCACTTCTAACCCAAGTCGTTAGCTGTGGGTAATGAGCCCTGACGCCTCTGTTTCACTATCTCCAGAGGTCAAAAGAACAAGGAGGAGGAGGCAGGGGGCCAGGGGGCAAAGACAGAATTGAGCTGAAATGAAATGACTTTACATGAAAGATTTGAAAAAATAAAAGAAGAAGAAGAAGGACTTGAGGGAAATGAACCAGATGTTGTTGTCATGAACACAGTTATAAATTCTAACCTTGTTTAGTAAAGGGAAGAGGGCCAGGGAGGGGTGCTAGGGTTCTCTCTGGGCACTCGGAGCTCCTAAAGATGGTAAGCCCCAGAGGGAGGCAGCCAAATTGGCCTTGTCATCCAGTGCTGAGCGGGACACCTCAGCTTCCTCTATGGGGAGGGAAGTCTTTCCAGAACATCGGCCTCTGATACAACCCGCGGGTGATGTGGGAGGGCAGTGGATACATGCAGGACCCATTTTGCGCTGATGTTTTTATTGTTATTGACAATTCTGTTAGAGATGGAGTCGTTTGGGAAGTGGAAGCCCAGCCTTGAGCATTTTTAGTTCAATTAATGTGATAAGACCCTGGTTGGGAGCTGTGTAAGCACAAAAGCATCCCAAATAGGACACAGTACTTCTATTGTCATAAATGCCAGCTGCCTCCCATTCCTAACAGAACCTCAAGAATTCATGGGTGGAAGAGAATCCTGGAGTTTTAATAAGCAGCTCCAGAAGAGATCAGATTGCTGGGAGCATCACATTCGTGAAGGGCTTTAACAACAAATAGGCACTCCTCAGAGTGGCACTGTGCAATAACTATAGGGGGTGCCCCCAGCCCCCACCAGCACAGGCAATTCTAAGCACGTGGCATCAGTCACAGAAGCTGCATATGGAACACACAAAGAGTAACTCCATATATGAGTCTCCAGCTACTGCTGTAACAAATTATTAGAATACAGTTCTGGAGGATAGAAGTCTGACATAGGGTTCATTGGCTAAAATCTAGGGACAGCAAGTCATGCTCCCTCTGAAAGAGCTGGGGGGGGGGGGAAATCCATGTCTTACCCTTCTAGATTTTAGATAGATGTCATTTATATTTCTTGGCTCATGACTTCCTTTCCTCTACAAGGTTGCCCTTTCTATATTTCTTCTATAATCACTGTTCCCCCTGAATCTCCTCTCCTGCCTCCCCCCTCATGCCTCCTGTTTGACTTTTAAGGGACTTTTGGATCCACCTGGAGAATCCAGGATAGTCTCCCTATCTCAAAGTCAACTGATTAGCAACCTTAATTCCTTCTGCAGCCTTCCTTCCGCTTGGTTATGTAACCTAACACATGCCCAGGTTCTGGGGATTAGTTTTCAGGCATCCTCTGAGAGGGTGCATCGTATCCTTTGCCTGTGAGTCTCACCAAAGATGACACAGTTTGTCACCCATAATAATGTAATTGATACAGCACACATGTCCTGTCAGCACACATGTCCTGTCACATGTCCATGTTTCTGAGCACTTCCATGTGCATTTGCTCTTCATTGCCTTTCCATGAGATAGATCACTCTACCATACAGATGAAAATGCTAGAGACTACCCGTGGCTGATAAAAGGTAGAGGCAATATTAGCTCCCAGTCTTCTGGCTCAGACCCCAGATTCTTTACTATGAATAGTGGGTAAATATAGGGGCATGGCCTTCCAAATGCCAAGGACAAGAAGGCTTCCTGGCTCCTTGTTTGCCTGTGAGATTTTCTGTGAATAGAGAGTGCCTGGCTTCTTCAAAGGCCCTGCACAGCATGGGAGGGTGAGTTCTACAAGTCTGTTCATACTGCTAACCTCACCAAATCCTGCCCACATGCAGTTGAGTTTCCAGTTAAGAGCTCAGAGGAACAGGGAATACACCCTGGCTTGCCAAATCACCTAAGCCTGTGACTACCCCAGCCCAGTGACAATAGATATATGGAAATTGTCTCATTGCTATTTTCCATGAGCAGAGAGGACCTCTGCAGAGGAGAGGAAGTAGTGTTGTAAACTGTAGTGTGGTCCCACCTTCCAGGGGACCCTGGAGCCATCTGACTGAAGGCAAGAGAGGGAACTTTCACAAGGGGAAGTTGGCTACCCAATTATGGCCCCCTCAGCCATCTAGCTGGGAACATACTCACTGGAGATTGGATGGTCCACCCACCCATGGGCTGCTTGGTTTTCCCGAAATAACAGAAGGAAAGAAGGCCAGAAATCCAAATGGGAAGGCGGGAAGAGGGCCATACTTTGTTCTCTAGAGCTCATTGTGTTAGAACTCCGCCTTCCTGGTCTAAGGTGCAATGGCTGGGTCCCAATAGGCAAGATCAGCTCTATACTGGCAAGAATCAAGAGGCAGCTTGAAACTCTTCAGAGCTCCAGGGAAGTAGGATTGAGAACCTCAACCGCCAAGTTCCGCAAATTTCACAAGTTTATTACAAACCCCAGAAGTGTTGTATGGTTGCTTAAAAACGATTTAATTTTTGCAATCTCCCAGAGAGTGGGAGCCCCAAATTAAAACTGACATTTGAAAAGTAGTGGCTACAAGATATGACAGATGGTCCTTCTCCAAAGAGGGAGCGAGTAGGAGCAGACTAGGGCCCAATGTCAAAGCTGTAGGAAACCCTTTTATTTCAACTTCTGAGTCTCAAGATGCCTCTACCTATACTGGAGTCAAGATTCCCAATATGGAAGGAGAATAGTCACCTTCTTGAGATTCATCTAGAAATCTGATTCTCAGCAGAACTCTGAGCATCTGGAGAGGGGAGGATAGTCAGTATGGAGAAAGGATGAGCTCTGGCCTCAGTCAGGCCTGGGTTTGAATCACAGCTCAATCACTGACATACATTGTACCTCTGACAAGCCAGTTAGGGTTGTGGAGCCTCAGTTACCTCCACTGTGGGGTGTCAACTTTGCATCACCCAGCTGCAGAGATGAGGAGACTGTGCTCTAAAGACATGACGGTGGGACAGCTGGGACCTTGGCATTGGCCGCTGCTGTTACCATTGCTTTTCATATCATTACTGGTAGCACTCATGTCGCCAAGGTAGTCTTCTTAATAAAAAGACCATCTACTGGCCCCTCTGACCACTTGGGGTCCTCAGACCATTCTCACAAGTCCAGAGGGTAAAGGGACTGAACTTTGAAGTGTCATGAAGTCAAGGTCTCTCACGCAGGAAGGGACAGTTGGCAGATTTGTCCTTAGGCCACAGGCCTTGACAGAGAGCAGAGCTCCATCTGCACCACACCGGGCTCCATGAGCCTCTCTCAGGCAGGCCATGCTTGCCCAACATGGAGTCCAAGGGGTCAGAGGAGAGGCATCCACCCCTAGCACAGCTGTGACTCATTGAGACTCCGGCTGCCATCCAGACACCCCCTGGGGGGGGGGGTGCGTGCCAGAAGTGTTCCCTTCCAACTACTTTGCTTGAGTGAAATGCTTAAGCACATGACCTGGCTGCACATTTTGCAGTAACACCGACTCACTGTGTTAACTGAGTCCCTTCTGACATATTTCAATTGTTTGGCTGCCTAACGTCATTCAGATCACCTGTGTTTCCCCAGCTCTGTCCAAATGCATAGGAGGTGGGGGGAATGTTGTTTTCACAAACACAGTCCCCTAGGGCCTGCAGAAGTCCTTGCAGTTTGCTGAGCAGCAGTGTCCACGGATGGATTCTGCAGAAGAGGCTGATCCACCAGCTGGCCCAGAGGCTAACAGAGTGGGGATGCCTGTGAGTTCAGGTCTCCCATGAGAAACTGAGTTGCTTCCCAGCTGGAGGTGCTGGGCACACTCTTCTTCCACCCAGATAGCTGAAGGGATGGCTGAAGGAATCAGGATTTGGGCTTGCACTAAATACCAAGTAACAGTGGCCAGTCCTGCCAACAATTGTACACTGCATGTGGTTGCAAGGCTCTAGGAGATCTGTCCCTATTTGCTGAATACCTCTCCACCGGAGCAGTTAAGGTGCTGCATTCACCCCGATAGTGGACTCAGTTCCAACAGGGGGGAAACGCACAGTATACAGACATTGCAGGTAAATTGCTGACAGTTCCGCCAAGTAGACATCACCAGGAAGAGGCCAAGTAGGGAGCACCACAGCACCTACGGCATTGGGCACTGTTCTAAGAGTCTTATGTGTACTTACTTAACCCTTAGAACCACCCTACCAGTTAAGGATTATTATTATCCCTCAACTTACAGGTTAAATAGTAACATGCCCAAAGTTACAAGGTAGTAAGCGATGCCTCTAGGATTTGAGGAATAAGTCTGACTTAAGACTCCAGAGTCCACTTGGGTAAAAATAGGATATCTTGAAAAGCAAAGAAAGAGAAGTCTAAAGATAACAGAAATCTCCCTGTGCAGGGAAAAGGGGTGTTGACTAAGCAGCCCAAGGAGAATGACAAAAGGTAGGTTTATAGACTAGCTTCCCTCTCTGGAAATGTCTTCTCTCCCAATCTGAGAGGTACGATGTTCTTACTTCACCAAAAATGAATCTCAAAAGTGTTGGGAAAATATAACTAAGGCCTCTTGTTCCCCCAAACACTATCCCCAACCCCGTTATGAAAGTGCCTATTACAGTGGGTTGTGACCACTTTCGTGGTCACAGTTTTCAACTGCAAATAAAAGCGGAAACCACGTCAGGAAGCAGCACATTGTACCAATCCCATGTTCAAGCACAAAGGAGATGCTTGAACTGGCAGGCGGAGTCTTTGAAAGATTGGGAGACTGGGGCAGGGGTGGGGCTGCCTCCATAAAGGATGAGTTATGATCAGGGCTGAGATGGCTCTAAGACAACTGGGCGGGAGGCCTGGCAAGGAACAGGATGGAAAGTGAGCAGCGGAAGCTGAACCTCATTCTGAAGAGCAGGGTGCTTCCAGGGAGCTGGCCCTTTGCCCCTGCAGCAGTTCTAAGGAAAAGCTCAGGGCATTTCCCAGGCCCTGTCTCTCAGGAGGCCTCCTCCAGCACTCGGCCAGTGCTGCAACCAGTCACTACTACAGTGGGTGACATTCTCTCCATGCCCTGACAAGGCAAGCCAGAGTTTACCCAAAAAGAACAAGAGGGTGTGGGTGTTCTCCTGAATTCCTGCCATTCCCCTCTGCTGTTTCTCCAGTCTAGGAATCAGCTGTGTGTCTTGACTTGAGGCATGGACACTTTAGGGCAGAACAGACAGGGATGCATCCGGGTCCTTGTGGACCCAAAGAATACTTAGAGCTGATACCTAGGTAGAAGGGGCATCGGGGGTGTGGGGGAGGGGGGGCAGAAAGCAGAAGTCTTAGCTTGATTCCCAGCTCTGCACCTTACAGGCATTAGACCAGGAAAACATCATTCGTCCTCAGAATTGTATAGGTCTAACATAAGGGACTTGTTCATGTATTCGCTGAAATTTTGAGCATCCACTGTATTTTGAGGCCTGGAAGTGAAAGGATTTTGCATTTAGAAGCATACCCCACTGGCTAGAAGAGAAGGGATGGCTTATCTCAAGAAGCTTGGCTCCCAAGCAGCAAGGAGTGCTGGAATTAAGGGTTTCCTCATCCTTGGTGTGCCAGGGAGCTTCTGCCCATGGCGTCACTGCCTACCTGGCCTTCAGGTAGCTCCCTTCAGTCAGCCTCTGAGCTGGCAGACTGCAACCTGTAACTCAGAGCAGCCCAGGGTGGGTCTGGGCAAGACCACATGTGAGAGGGCATGGAACCTGCCCTATCGAGAACACGGCCTCATACCCCACTGTCCCCAAAGCCATAGTCACCCATCCCAGTGAGCTACCTGTCTGAGACAGGTCCATACTGGACAGCAGTGCACAGAGCAGATCTGGCCACATGGATGTGCCTTTGGTCCTGAGGCTCTCCAGGTAGCCCACAGTTGCAGCCCTAAGACAGCCTGAGAGAACCATCTGGTCTGGAAGACTTCCTGCTGGTAGGAACGCCATCTTCTCAGTCTCCCAGTGGGTGCTAAGGATGTCAGTGATTCAGAAGCTGACAAAGATCATCATTCAGCTCAGGCACCGTCTCTCTTCCCAAACTCAGTCTGGCTCAAGCACCTTCCAGTGACCTGGCAGGCAGCTCACGGAAGATGCCACTTCTTCTCTAGAGGCTGTGCCTACATGTGGAACTAGGGGCAGTGCCTACAGGGGATGGCCACAGGGCTGCAAGGGAGCATCACTCTGAGCTCTGACACAGCGGGGCTGATCAGGCCAAGGCAACTTTCCAGGACAGTGAAAGTAAATGAGGATCCTCAAAAGTCACATCACCCTTTCCCCTTTTAGGGAGAACATGGATAGTGAAATACCTCATTCCAGATCTGATAGAAAGAGTATTGGCATGAAATCTGCAGTTCTGAGCCTCTCAACTCCACCACTTCCTGGCTCTGACTTTGGAAAAGTCCTTCGCCTCCTCGTGTCTCCAATTCCCCACCTATAAAGTGGGCACATATGCTTGTGGGTCAACATAATACTGAGTCCCACATGTGAGATTGCTTTACTATTAAAAGGGGGTCTATGAATGTAAAGTATTAGTATTAGGGAGAGAGGGAAGAATGTGGAAGATGTTTATACCTATTTAAAATTCTGAATTCCTAGAATCTTAGCTTATTTTTATATTTTCCAGGTAGTCTGTAACAAGATGTTCCCTGGAGAACATTTAGTCTCTGAAAACTAATTCTCATCTGGAACAAGACCATGGCTGACCTCAACCCTGGCCCATTTCACACTTCCAGGGTGGAGGCTGGAGTGACACAGAGGGAGCAGCCTGAGTCAGGACGGCCACATTAAACACCTCAGGTCTCTGCTTAGAGAGGATTTAAAAGAAAATTTAATTGGAACCTAAAATGAACTGGACCTTGGCCATTGGATGTTTCAAACTAAATTGCAACTCTAACCCACACCATTAGCCCTGTGCTCTTTATGCCCGTGGTGCTCACCCACTGGGGTGCAATGCATCAGTGTACCCTGGACCCTGGGAAGTAGGGTGTTTAATGGGCTGGTGACTCTGAGCAAACTGGTGAAATTTCAGAACCTGCAGTGCCAGACTCCATTAGGGAAATCCTACAGATTGATTGGCTTTTCTAGATAAAGTTTTTAAGAGAGAAAAAAAAAAATACCACAAAGGTCTTCTTGGTAGGAATCTATGAGAACAGGCATCTGTTTGTGTTGGGAAGAACACAGTCCTGGGAGTCAGACAAATCTGGATTTAGTGTGGACTCCAGGATGTCTGTGTAGCTAGCCCTGGGAAGCAATCTCATTGAAGGGGAGATGACAGGAATGACCTCTCAAAGCTTCATTTTGTCCTCTGCATGCTTTTCTTACTAAATTGTGTGTCTATCTGGGGAGCAGGGTTGTAGGAAAGGGAGCTGCTAAGAGATGATGGCTGCAGAGAAAGCCTCCCACATAGCCCCTGGGTGATGTCACTGACTTGATTCAAATTCAGGAACTACCACTTCCCATCTATGTGACCTTAAGCAAGTAGCTCAGCCTCTCCGAGCTTCTGTTTTCTCCTTTGTAAAATGGGAATAATAACTCCACTCTGGCGGGGTTATGTGGGGGGTTGTATGAGATAACAGATGGAGAAGGGCTTAGCACAGTGCAAGCATACAATACACACTCAACATAAGCAAGTTTCTTCCATTGCTGGTCCCCAGATGTCTCAGGATCCTAATGAAGTATCCAGATGGGTACTCAGATCTGGAAAGTTTAAAAAAAAAAGTTTGATTTTGTGGGGGTTTGTCTTTGGATTTTGTTGCCCACCAACAAGTGTGTTCCGAGTGAATGGCACATGTGCCCTCCACATTGTAAGCCCAGAATGCCGAACAGCTGGCCCACTTGAAAGGGAGCCTTCACAGACTGAACGGCACAGGCAGCGCCAGTCCTGGGGATGAAAAAGTCGCCATAGCGAATGAATTAGACCAGCGGTTTTCCTAATGTCTGGAGGCAGGAGGATCTTCCTCCCGTGGGTTTTTCCCTGATTTGGGGGGGATTTTTTTCCACTCTCACAGAACTCCTGGAATCTGGACAAGACATAGGATGATGGAGGGAGACATGATAAGAAGCAGCCAGTACCAAATCCTTTGCAAGGAACTTTCAGAGACTCCTGTAGAAATTGTGGCATTGGCAGGAAACTACTGAATTTGCTAATGGTTCACAAAATGAGCTCATTCATTCATTCAAACATTCGTTCAAGGGAAGGACCCACAGCTGAGGGAAAACCCACAGCTTTCTCAGAGATATAAAAATAATACCTGGCCAATCCCAATTTCTGGGTTTTTGTGATTTGTCCCAAGTAACAAACAATGCTGGCTCCATTAGGAATAGAAAATTGCAAAATTATCTGCCTTGAGACCTTGGCCAGTGGATCACAGGGCTTCACACCTGCACACTGTATGTCCTTGAAGGGAGCGAGTCCCTGTCCTGAGAACACAGATGCCTGGCTTCTGGTCTACCACACCCTGGGTGGTGTGTGGAGTCAGCCCCATGTCTGGCTCACAGCAGACTTTGTGAATGACTCTCAGGGAGTCCTCTTTACCACCTGCGAGTCATAGCTTCCCATGGACTGAGAGTACAGGGAATAAGCCATTTAAATGAAATTGCTTTTGAAACACAGATGAGTTTGGAATCTAGAAGAAAGGGTGCTTGGCAAGAAATGTTTGGGATTTGGCAGATTCTGCAACTCAAGTTGTTAGATACGTCTATTAAACAGCTGCTCCCCCCCCCCTTCCCTGAACATCAGCTCCCAAGGGCTCTCTGAGCAACCACAGCTCCCTGAATAACATGCAACCTCCTCTGGAAGGCCCGGTCAATCAGTGCTCAGTGTGCAGACACCAAGGGGGTATAGCACCCACCCAAAGTGGGTTGTTTTTTTTTTTTTTAACTCAGCCCTTTATCTTTTTTAAATTTTTAAATTTTATATATTTTTACATCATTTTTCATTTTTGCACAATGTATGCATTTTCATCTTGATGATAGTCCCCATACAATTCCCATGTCCCTTGTTTTGATCCTACTCCCTTCTCGCCCCTCCCCCAGAGTGTGCCTCTGGTTTATAGTTGCTTGTTGATTTTGATTTTTACTTTATTATAATTAGTCTTTTTCCTGGTCCCTTATTTAAGTTTTCTAAATTCCTGCTACAAGTGAGACCATCCGGTATTTTTCTTTTTCTTTCTGGCTTATTTCACTGAGCATGATCCCTTCCAACTCCATGAATGTTGCTGCAAATTGCATGAGTTTATCTTTTTGATTGCTGAGTAATATTCCATGGTGTATATGTACCACATCTTCTTGATCCAGTCATCTGTTTTGGGACATTTGGGTTGTTTCCATAGCTTAGCTATTAAATTTTTTGCTTCTTTCTCTATGATCTCTGTAATAACAGATTATACACACACGCGCACACACACTCAGGCACAGAGTAAGTTGAACCAAGCCTGTTTCTCAGCCATGGACACAACCCACTCCTCACCAGGGAGCAGAGATGTCTCCTTACCTGGCATCTCCGGAAGCCCCTGCTTCTAAGCGACCACTGGAGGCCTATGGCACAGGCAGCCAGTCCCATGGGCCTTCTCTCTTCTCTCACCAAGGGAAATTCTTCAGCAATCTGTTCCCCAGTCTGTCCTCTCCAGGCACATGCAACTTGGCTTAACGTGCTTGGAGAACCCCAAGCCAAAAAAGAGGCTTACCCTCACCTTCTCTGATTATCCACCCCTAGTCCATAATCAGCTCAAAGGAAAACAGAACCAAGACCCTACCTTTGTTTGGCTGTGATTCAGCAGCCAGATGAATGGATTTCATTAATCGAAACAGAATCAGAGGATTCTGGGGGGAAGTCTGTCGAGCTAGCAGACCCAGCCAAGGCCTTACAAGCAAGGAGTCTGCAGGGCCACTCCTGGCTGTCTGATCAGCATGAGGAAAGTAAGCCTCCCCTTTGCACTTTGTAGCCCCATGCTGTGTGGTCTTAAAGGCTCCGATCAGTGAGGCGGCTCCAGGCCAAAATTTCCAGGTTGAAGCTGTGTATCTGAAAGGTAAGTTTTCATTACGGTGGGAAATGCATCAAGTTTAGTGGATGTTTTTATTTGTTTTTGTTTTTAAAATATTAATAGGACTTAATACAGTGTTGGGGGTTGAGAATAGAACAACATACCTTGCGTAGTTCTTGGCAACTCGTGGAAACTCAATCTATACTACCTATTGACTTTTCCCTCCTGGCTCAATGATAGGTCCAGCCCTTTCAGAGCAGCCTGACTTCTGGGGACCCTGTAGCATTTTGCAAGAGAAAACCCTTCCCCCAACTCTTTGGGCTGGGTGAGTTCCTTGTGCTCCCTGCCCCAGTAACTGGGGCATGTCTTACCTGAATGTCTTGTACTCAGCAGAAGAAATCAGATGAGAGTGTTAATTGAGGACTGGGTTAGTCAAAACTACTGCTCTTTTTTTGTTTGCTTTATTAGGGTGTAAGCCAATCTGGGCTTACTGTGGGGTTTCGATGTAACTGAGAGTTCCCAGTGCTTTGTGGCAGGGCCAGCATCCCAGACAAAGCAGAAGGAGCCACATCTCACGTTACCTAATCACATGGGGGCAGTGTCCCCTCCCAAGGCAGCACTGGGCATTTCTGTGTGCTCTCCATTCGAGGAGTTCAAAGGGCTTAAAGAAAACCCTTCTTTATTCGGAAAGTATTATTATCTGGGTTTTATAGAGAGATACTCAGAGGTGAAGTCACCTGCTCTAAGACCACACAGTAAGAAGGCACTGGGCTGAGGAGCCGGCCCAGACAGCTGAGGGGAGCTGGTTGGCCAGAGATCACAAAACAAAAAGCTGCTTGCACTGCCTGTCCACCACCCACCCCTGCCCCTGGGCTCTGTGAAGGACGCCCTAGGAGTCTGAACTTTGTAACAAAGAGCAGTGCAGATGAAATGTAAAAGCATCAGCCTAAGGAAAGGTGTGCCAAGCTGGTTGTCCGACTCATTCTTGAGAAAACAGAATGCAGAGTTTGGGCTGCAGGAGAGGTTACCCAGATGCCTGGATTTGGGTTAGCAGATGCTTCTTCAGCACTTGCTGGGTGCCTAGGGTCATGTCTTGCAAATCGACCCCCAGAGAGGATATTTTATCACCCCTTCTTCTACTGGACAGCATTTTCAGTAATAATCATGAAAGGAAACAATAATAGCAATGAGTAGAATAGCCAATTATGAGCATTTTTTTTTCTGGACTTTTATAGATGGTCATGCTCTTTCAAAAAGATTAAAAGTGCAATAAACATTACAGCACCAAAGTACCTTTAATTTAATAAATTGCATTTTTGTTACATTAGTGTAGTTTTCTTGGGAATAACACATATTTACATGTTGGTCTCTTGCAATAATGAGCAATAACACTCTAGTTTCTGTTTTTGACATTTAAATTCTTTAAATAATTAATTAATTAAATTCTTTAATTTTACTTTACCCATGACTTGGTGCTCACTGGGTTTGTTCATCTACCTTTGTTTCTGGTTAATGAAAGACTGTATCTAAATTTAAATTTTGAAAAGTATCTTTCACAATAAGCAATAAACATAAAGCTATGAAAAATCTTAAACAACAGAATATGTATGGCAAAGATTCATAAAAATCCATTTTCATAATAAATTACAGAAATTGCAATATTTTCCGTATTTGGGTTACTCCGGGATCTATTCCATTGTCTTTCAAATGTCCCCATAATTAAAAAAAAAATTTAACACAAATAAAAGCTACAAGAAACAATAACATGATAAAATATATATAATTATATTAAAATCTTATAAATATGAAAGATTCAGACCTAGCAAAAAGAGAAATAAGAAGTCCAGTGAGAGAAAATGTTGTGTTTGGTCTCTGTGTACCGATGTAGTTGCTAGAATTGAACCATCATTTTAGCTTTACACTCTAGGTTTCCTGGCAGCCACAGAAAAAGGAGAAATGTGGCCGTTGATGGCATTCACTTTGGCAGTAAAGAAGCCATTATGGGAAAGGTTTAGAATAGCTTCTCATGAAACTCTATAGAAGATTCCTCTCAAGGACTAACCCAGTCGACCAAGGAGAAAAAGAATTTCAAAACAGTCTGATTCTCCTTCTATATCTTGGTTTCAGATCAGAAATAGATGAATTTGAGAAAGGGACAGCAGGGATCCCAGAGGCCTGTGAACACAATCAGAAAATAAGTGATCCCAAAAGATTCATTTTTAAGAAATTAGAAAACTTGTTTGTAGCACATTTTAAAACTGAGGTTAATAAATCACACTTAATCCAAAGAACTAAATCAAGAATCACAAGGAAGATAAAGGAAGGAGTTAGGCAGCAAGAATGGCTTAACATTCCTTTTGAACTCCACTTTTGGTCCTCTCTCCCGCAACAGCTCCACCTGACACAAGGCAGCCTCAGCTCTGGGGCCTGGGCATGCATAGACCCATGTCTAAATCCTGGCTCCAGGGCATCTTTCCTGGTGGTAACAGCAGACTGCCTCCTCTCAGACTAACTTCTTACCAAAACAATGGATAATGTGGACAAGATAGTATGTTTTTTTAAGGCATCAAAAAAAAACCTACCAAATGTGGTGAGATATTAAGGAGTGAAGATTCCAGAAACAGTGTGAGTTGCATCCTAGCCACTTTTCCCCGCATTGTCAATTCCTAAGCATCAGCTGAGAAGTTAAGAGTTGAACATACCTTTCAGGTGTCTTATGGAGCTGGAGTAATAAAACAGGGATTCAGGGCCTAGCAAGAAAGAAAGACTTGATCAATAATTCAGGCTTTCTGTTTCGATTCCCCTTTAAGGGAAGCTCCAGAAAGAGAGCAACCTTCTGAAAGCCTGAAATCATTCGTGAATTCCATCTTTGATTGGATTAATTTGATATAAAATGAAGCCATATATCGCTGAACATCCCATGAGTCAACACACATCACAATGGAAATTAAAAAATATTTTAATGAAAAGATAATAAAACTAAAACATATAAAAACTTATGGGATACAGCCAAACATACTTGAATTTATAGACTTAAATGCGTCATTAGAAAATGAAGCAAGTTTCCAGCTTAAGATATTCATGAAAGAACAGCAAAATAAGTACTAAGGTAGTACAAGGTTGGAAATAATGAACAACATGATGAAGTACAAAACAATGATACAACAAAGAAAACCAAAAAACAAATCCAAAAACGGCTTTGAAAAAAGGCTAATAAAATTGATAAGCTCTTCACAATTGATTTTTTAAAAGATGAGGCACAATAATATCAGGAATGAAAAAAAAAGGCACAACAATATATTTTACAACTACTATATAAGAGACAGTTATGAATCGATCCATGGTCTTATACTTATTAAATAAATGAAATTAAAATCTTCTCACAAAGGAAAATCTCCAGGCCCAGATGGCTTCACTAGTGAATTCTTCCAAATAGCTAAGGATGAAATAGAACTATATTACCTGTATAAACCTGATTCTGCCTATATACTTATATAAAACCTGACCAGGAAAGAATATTATAGGAACATTTCTTTCTCCTGAACATGTCTGCCTCTCCTGAACAAAATATTATCAAACTGGATCCAACAATATATATAAAGGATAATGCATCACAACCAAGACAGGTTTTACTCCAGGAACGCAAGCTTATCTCAAAGTTCAAAACTCAATCATTATAAATTACCACAATAACAGAATAAAGAAGAAAATAATTAGTCAACTTAATAAATTCAGAAAGCGCATTTGGTAAAATTTAACCTCTAGTGATAATAAAAGGGAAAAATAGAATTCTATTTCCTATTCTTTTCAGAAATGAGGACTAGAGGGAAATACTTTACTATGATGGAGTATTACAGATATCTCTAGTAAATTCCATACTCAATGTTCAAGTATGATCCATCTCCTTCAATATTAGAAATTAAAAAAGGATGCTCATTGTTTCCGCTTTGATTCATTATTATACTAGAGGTCTTAGCTTTTGCAATAAAGCAAGACAAATAAATTTAAAGAATTAGAAAGAGAAATAAGTGACATTATTTACAGATTATATTGCATATGTAGAAAATGAAAAATTATTTGTAGAAAAATTATGAGAATTAATAAGTCAAGCAAGGTTGTTAGATTTTTAAAAATGTCAATATAGAAGAGTGTATTATAGTTTCATATAATAGAAACAAAAATCAGAATCCAAAATGAAAACATTAATACATTGGACTTTTATTAAAATTTCTCCTATAAGTGAAAAAATGACCAACAATGTAACTAAATAAAAAAATTCAATTAAAAATTTTTAGATAATTAAAATTGGACCTTTTTTACATTAAAAAATAAAACATCATTAAGAGTGAGAGGGGAAGCAATACAGAAGAAACCATTCGTAATCCATATAGTTAACAAAGGACTCATATCCAGAAAACATAAAGAATTCGTACGTATCACTCAGAAAGGCAGACAATCCCAATGAAAAATGTGCAAAATAACCAAACAGGCCAATATAATATATTCATGTGGCCAATAATGTTTGAGAAAGTGCTCGATTTCATTAGTTATCAGGGAAGTGCAAACTAAAATATATTCTCCAGAATCGCATAAATAAAAATGACCAACAATATCAAATATTGGTGTCAATGTGGATCCTCCTGGACTCTGACAATGATTTGTAAGGACCATGGTCTGGCACAACCACTTTGTAAAACTATTTAACAGTATATCTAATAAAGTTGAACATTTGTATACCTTATGACCTAGCAATTCCATTTCTTGGTATATACCACACAAAAATGTATATATCAAAAGACTTGAGCAAAAATGCTCCAAGCAGCATTATTTGTAATAAGTCCAAAATAAAATGTAGTCAACTGACCAGCTGCAAATGAATGTATAAATAAATTGTGGTATATTCATGTTATGGAAATTTTTATAGCATTAAATATGAGAAAATTACTTGTGCCTTTACAACATTAAATCAAACTCACAGATAATATTGACTGGAAATAAAGCTAGATAAACAGAATGTCGATTGTACAATTCTATTTTTATAAAATTCACAAACAAGCAATCTAATCTTTGATGACAATATGCGATCCATCAGGAATAGGTGATTATCAGAAAGGGCATAGTGAAGAGTCCTCTGATGCTTGTTATAGTCTAGCTTTTGATTTGGATGATGGTTGCACAGATGTGCTCACATTTGTGATAATATTAAGTAGTGCACTACAGCTTTCTTTACAGACATTATATCCTAATCTTAAAAAGTTTATATACTAGCTAGCCAAGTGACATTGCAAGTTTCTTACCTATGTTAAGATTTGGTCTTCATCTTTAAAATGAGCATAACGATAACTGCCTCAAAGGATTGCTCTGAGATACAAAATGAAATAAATGTACATGAAAAGGACTGCATACAGAATGAACCGAATCAAAGGGAGCTGCTTTGTTATCATAGTCAAAGACTTCAGTCATTTCATTGCTCCTGGTGATTGTGATAATCATTCTGGGATTTCTGGGCTTGGCAGCTTGCAATAGCCATTGGTTCACTTCTTGGGCTTAACAGTCAGCAGCAAACCTGGAATTTTTCTGGGCTCCTGAGATACCAGCCCCAAGCTATTCACATGCCCCTGCTCCTCACACCCACAGAGGGTCCACTGCTTGCAAGTACGGTCAGGATGGGGGTAGAAATTAAGCTTTAGTAATCCCAGACAAGCTCGGTCCTCAGGATTCCCCAAGGCAATCCCGTTGCCAGGCCTTCAAGAGGCCCCAAGAAAGGGAAATAGAGTCATCTGATTCAGAAAAAGCATGTGGAGCTGAGATTTTAATGAAAGGAAGGCAGTGCAGGCAGCAACTTTTGCAGCTATCAACTTCCAAGAAGGAAGAAGGAAGAGTGTTGAAGGAAACCACAAGCTGGGACTTTGGAGGACAGGTGAGTTCATGAGGACTGACTCTTTCTTAGTCTCTGGATAATAATTTGGATATTGTAATGTGCTATATAGGAGCACACAGACCATACATCTTGTGTATGAACAGGAATCTGCAGACTTGGCTGTTTTCTGGAACACACCAGAAATCAGTAAATCCCAACTACAACTACTTTTTGCCCAATTCACATTTTGAAAAGATTGTTTTTTTCTTGCCCTTTTGATTCAACCCTCTCTTAGATCAATGTTGTCAAAGTGCTTCTTCACTCTCAGAGTTTGCCCACATCTCTCCTTTCATAAAAAATTCACATGAGGTTCTGCTTAAAATGATTCCTGGGCCTCACTCCAGTTCCCCTGAATAGAATCTTTAAGGACAGGGGCCTAAAAATGGATCGTTTTCAAAAGAGCTCCCGGTGGTTGTGCTAATCATTCAACCTGGGAAAACAATTCTTCAACCTGGGAACCTTCTCTGGCAACTCTTCTCATTTGGGGTCCCTCCCCTGCCCATTTTTGTTTTGGTTTATTTTTCTAGTTGTTGCCTGAATCTTTCTCTTCTACGGAATAAGTTCTGAGAAAGAGTCCATTGCATAGATGACAAAGGCTTATTTTGTTCATCCTGAGTTATCTAGCCCTTGCCTTTAATTTAGACTTTTTCTCAAACTTTGGAGCTGTGGAAGCTATTTGCATTCCCATGTGCTGAGCTAGGCCCCCACCACTGCTTCACATCCCTACTTGAGGGAAACCTGGCTACATCACATATAATTTAATTAAACAAAGTACTGATTTTGTTTGAGAATTTTGGGATCATTGGTAATGCCCTGAGTTAACTCAAAACCATCTTGGAAAATCACTATGAACTTCTAAACCAGCATTTTGAGGGTTACAAACTCCACCATCTTTGCCAGGAAAGGGTAATTTTCTTAGTATTTCTCAAGAAACATTTGTCCAGGGGCTACTGTTCAGCATTAGGAACTAAATTATCTGAATCTCAGTCCAAGTCCTGATGTTAATGCACCATGGATACATTGCTATCTAATTAGCTTTCTTCATCTTTAATATGCTCTGGTAAGAATGGTTTACCTGCTTTGCAGTGTCCTTATCTAAAGTGGGGTCAGAGAAAGAGTCCAGTGCATAGATGACAAAGGCTTAATTGAAGGAATGAATAAATGAGTGAATCAGTGAGTAAGTGAATGAATGGTGCTACATTAAGAAGAGTTTTATTAAGAATAATTAAGAACAAATGTTGGAGTTTAAAAAAAAAAATCAATCCCATAAGGTATGAGGCTGATATCCTCTGAAGTGGTGCCTAATTTGGAGATGGAGTCTTGCCAGGAGAATGTTCTCTGTCGGTGTCTGTGCTGACCCTCTGTGCAATCTGCTGGTTACCCGAAAAGACACATTGGCCATCTTTACTTGGGTTTCTACTTCTTTTGTCTCTCAGTGCATTGTTGGACTGGGACTGCCAGAGAGCAGAATTTGGTGACAGCTTTTGAGTTTGATTTGCCAAATGAGAATGTTTGGCTGGGGTTTCCGAGGGGTAGCTGGCCCATGGCCTTAAATTTCTTCTGGTATCAGTGGGCCTCTTGCAAATAATGCCTCATGAATGACAATGTGTGTGTGTGTGTGTGTGTGAAGTGAAGATGGTCCTCAAAACACCCAACCTCTTGCATGCCTTGCCTTTAAGACATTATTATATCATCTTCATCACCATCTGCAAACATGCCTTGAGTTCTCATTGTATGCAGAATACCATTCTAGATGTTGTGAAGAATACAACCAGACATGGTCATTTCCTCGGCCTTCAGAAGCTTACAGTCTAAGTTAGGCAGATAAAATATATATACATAATCAACCCTATCCTATTTATATCAGTTGGGTTTTCTGCCTTAGATACCAGTTCTGGATAATTTAAGCAGAAATGGAATTATTGGGAAGACTAGGAGATCATGTCCAGGAAATGGGTGTAACTGGGAACCAGGAAGTCGAAACAACCTTACATTTTCAACAAATTCAGCAGTGCTTGATGGACTACTTCCATCATGGCTGATCAACCTCAATTTTAATTTCACTGTCTTTTGCAACATTAGTTCATTCATTGAGTAAATAATTTAGTAGAATACTGACACTGTTTAGAGCTGGGGGATAAATGTATGAACTAAAAAGACAAAACTCTCTGTCCTCGTGGCACCCACAGACTAGTGGGTCTTGTCCCAGGAATGCCCATGGTCATGGGCATTTGCTCCGGCTGCTCTGTGCCCCAGAGTGAATTCCTTCAACCCATGAAGAGAGTGAAGACACTGGATAGCTAAACATTGACAGGTTTCCACTACACTGTGGTTGTAATTAAAAGTCTAGGTAGTGAACATAAAGGTGTTCAGAAGATATCAAACTCTATTCCAGATGGGCTGGCACAGGGTAGTCATGCATCTAGAATGGACTTTGGAGAAGTTAGTCCATTGGGGGAAGGTGTGTGTCTAAAAGCCCTATTGAGAACATGTGCTCCGAGCTCCTTATTTCACAAAATGTGACCACAAAAAAGATCTAGAATACCTTTGAATAATCCTTGAAGAATGGGGAAGGAGAGTGTTTTTTTCCAGCATCTTCTTGAAATCTTGAAGTTAAAAGACCAGTTTTAAGTAGAGGGTGAAGATACTATTGGATGTGCAACTACCTCCCTACACAGAAGTAGCCCATGTAAGCCCCACTACACCTAAAATGCATGTTGGAGGCAAAGAACCATCATGATATTGACAATGACAGTAGAGGTTGGGCTCTGAGAGAGAAATTAATCTGCAAAAGAACTTTTTGCCCTGCAACAAGAAAGGGTCATAGTGCCATTAGAAAAAGAGAGGCAGGAGCCAAAAAATTTAATTACATTTTTGTGTCAATTTGTTCTTCTGTAAAATGGAGACACTCGATGTTTTTTTTGCCAAAAGCAAATGGATGTTGATGATAAACTGAGATAAGAGTCATTTAGAAGTGGGCCTCCCCTGGTGGCGCAGCGCTTGACACTGGGCTGCAAAGCTGCCCACAGCCTCTGCAGTGCCGGTTTGATTCCCGGCTACCGGTGAGGGTCCCACATGGTGCGACAGACCTCTCCTGCCGCACCCACTGCTCCCCTTAGCAGTGTATTTCATCAGTCTGCCTGTTCTGTTCCCTGCTCTGGCTCTAGTGAATTCTCTCACCCTCCCGCGCTTCTGACTGTACCCAGTGCTTGTATAAATAAATAAATAAATCTTTAAAAAAAAAAAAAAAGTCATTTAGAAGAACAAAAACCAGCATAGAGAAAATAACTCAGGATATGAGAAGAAACGTGTTCAGGTCCTGCATGTATGATTTACTAGCTGTATGACCTTGAACAGGTCGTTTAATTTTCCTGTGTCTGTTTACATGTCAAGAATGCAAAGGTGGTAATTCTTGACAGGTGCCATAAAAAAGCACCTGAAAGTCCTTTATAAATTGAAAGGGAAGATGCTTATTATCCTTTAATAAGTACATGTGACTGTTATCAGTAAACTACAATGAAGAGTTTTGAAGATGTTCATTAAAGAACTGATTCCTACTGTTCCTTCCCCTGCATTACACTCAGGCTGCCCATCTGCCCTGTAAAGGTCCTACTGAAACCCAGCTTACATCCAGAATAAGCCAGTGGCCAGAACGCACTGGAACACTTTGAGCCACATGCTCCCTGGGGCTGGCCTGGAGGTGATAAATCTTGTATATAGACCAGAAAAAAAGCCCCAGCAACAAAGCCCAATTTATTATCTTAATAAATCACAAATTGTTCCTGCTGCAAATTCCTAAGGCTATGCAAAGGATCCCAGTCCCTCAGAAGAAAAAAGGGAGGGCCTGGCTGGACCAGAGCTGAACTGTGCCCATCAGCCAGGCCAAGTCAGTGTGTGCCCAGATGACCACATGAAACAGTCCCTATGAAATGCAGATGTTTGGTAGGGTTGGGCTGTTTTCCTCCAAAATTTAAAAGCCTTCCATGCCTGCTACTGACATACAGACTACTTTTTCCCCAGACAACTTGGCTCAGAAAGTTGGAAAGGGAGTTTCAGGGTGTTTGGGTAGCAGTGGATTTCTTTTTAATATCAGTCATTCTACTACAAAGTACTGCCTGCATAGCCCATATTTAATGTTTAAATTAAAGTGAATTAAAATTAATTTTGTTCGGGGAATTCTGCAGCTCCCTCTTGAGATAAGTGGAAACACCCTGGGGTGATATAAAATTGAGGTTGAGAATTGCTGTGTTGGAGTGCTGTGCTAATGAGGTGAAGGTCAGGGGTTCAATCCCCATGTGAAGGGAGCAGTTAATTTCACTCTGCCTCATGGCCTCAGATTCCACCCTTAACCCTGGCCATCTGCCTCAAAGATGAACCACTGGACACCAACAAGACAAAATGAGATAGAAGAGCCAGATACATGCAAATCCATCAACCTGGTAGAAAGATAACCCAAAGCCTGACCTGTGGATAATGTGCTAGGATTTTTAATTTTGCAGATGAGAGCACTTTTACATTATTACTTTATGTTAGAGTAAACACATAAAAATATAGAAGATCCAATGAATCAGATGTCATGGGGGCCATGATCTCTGAGGCATTATTCTTGGTTCCCCAAGAGTTTAGCTAACTTGTTAGAGAGACAGTTTAATAAATGTTATGTGTTTATGATGGTCACATTGCATATTTTTGTTTATCCTTAAGAGGGGGAGAAGTAGTGTGGCTACTTACAAATGAAAGATAATACAAATATCACTCATATTTAGTTTAGAATAGATGAGACAATTGAGGGACAGATTGCCCTAATTATGTTTTTCTTTAGCTAATGGTAATAGTAATATTAGTTTGCATTCCCTGAACATATTGGCTGATGGCAAGAAGGAGAGCGCAAATGCTCAGCTGGATGAGGACAGGAAGTCCAGGATTAAGCATTTGTCAAGGATAATCCAAAGGATAGAACAGATATAATCCATCACCATAAATCAAAAACTGGCTGTATCCTGCTAATTATTGACTTGCCATCATCCTTGTTAGAAAATAGAATTTCATGTCATCTAGACTTCTCTAATTCTCTCTCCTACTTTCTCTTTATATCCAGGTTTTACTCATTTCTAGGGGCCCGTCTAAGTGCCATCTCTGTACAGGTCATTATTGGCCTCCTCTATCTTTAGATCTTCTGCAGAATTATAGTATATGCTGAATTATGAAATGGAAATTGTGTTCCCTTACTGCTTGCTGGCAAGGGTCAAGTTTTAAGCTCCTATGTGTCTCACAGGGCCTATCATAGCACAGAGCATACAGTAGGTACTCAATAAATAGCAAGCCTATTAACTGACTTATTTCAGTAAGAAGTTTGGTGAAACAAAAGGATTACTGCCCTTCCCCAAATTTGAACAAAATGTAAAACCCATGCCCATCACGAGAAGATTGGATCAAGAAGATGTATACCCACATAGTAGAATACTATTCAGCCATAAGGAAAGACAACATGCTGCCATGTACAGCAGAATGGAAGGAGTTCAAGGGAACTATATGCAGTAAAACAAGTCACAGTGGCAAAAACCAATATTTGACACTTACATAACAAATTATTTGACAAAGTAAATAATTACAAAAACTAGCAGACATTAATCAATAACTGAGATTTCTAAAGTTAAGAAGGTTAAGATAGTGGGGAGGAAGAAAGGGTCAAAGGGATATGAAGGATGGGGGTTGGGGGAAAGGGTTCAAAAACAAAAATTCTATTTACATTATTAAAAAATAATTCAACAACCATTCATTATAAAAACTCTCATAAAAATAGGAATAGAGGAGGAACTTCTTCAACATGCTTAAAAATATCTCTAAGATACTATAGCTAACATTACTTTAAAAATGATGAAAGACTGAATGTTTCCCCCTAAAATGAAGAAAAGGAAGGAATATACACTTATACCACTCCAGTTCAACATTATACTGTTAATTCTAACCATCGCGTGCGCACACACACAGACACACACACACACACAAAATAAAAGCACACAATTTGGAAAGGAAGAAATAAAACCTTCCAGGTCTGCAGATGACATTATTATATACATATTTGATTCCAAAGAATTTTTTTAGAAAAGAAAATCCTAGAACTAATAAATGAGTTCAGCAAGGCCGAGGGAAAAAAATAAACTCAATTTATTTTTATATACTAGCAACAAACAAGTGAACACCAAAATTTTAAATGCAATACTATTTGTAATAATCATTTGTGGGGGGCCTCCCCGGTGGCGCAGCAGTTGAGCGCTGGGTTGGGAAGCTGCCCGTAGCCTCTGCAGCGCCGGTTCGATCCCTGGTTGCTCCCTGCCACTGGAGGAGGGTCCCACATGGCACGCAGACCTCTCCTACTGCCCGCTGCTCCCCTCAGCAGTGTATTTCTTCATCAGTTTGCCTGTTTGGTTCCCCTTTCTGGCTCTGGTGAATTCTCTCACCCTCCCTCACTTCTGACTGTACCCAGTGCTTGTATAAATAAACAAATGAATAAATAAATCTTTTTTAAAAAATAAAAAAAATAATCATTTGTGGGGGAAAAGAATATTCAGGTGTAAATCTAACAAAACATGTACATATGACTAAAATGCTGATGAAGGAAACCAAAGAATATCCAAATAAGTGGAGAGACATACCATATTCATGGTTTGAAGTCTCAATATACTAAAATGTCAATTCATCCCAAATTGACATACACATTGACACAGTTCCTATCAAAACCTCAGCAAGATTTTTTTTATATAGACAACATTATCAAGGTTTATATGGGATAGAAAATAAATTAAAATAAGTGAAACAATTTTGAAAAAGGAGAATGAAGTGGGAAGAATCAGTCTATCTAATTTCAAGATTTCTTATATAGCTATCATAATCTATACTGTATGGTATTAGCAAAAGGGTAGAAACTTAGGCCAATGGAACAGAATAGAGACTCCAGATATAAATCACTTAAGTATCCCCAACTGTATGTTGATAAAGGTGCAAAATCAATTCAATGGAGAAAAGATAGCCTTTTCAACAAATGGTACTAGTTGATTGACATCTGTAGACCAAAAAAGAAAGAAAAATAAAATTTAAAATCTCACATCATATACACAAAAATTAATTCAAAGTGGATCATGAATTTATACTATAAAACTATATGAAAACTATAAAAACTATATTTATACTATAAAACTATACTATGAAACTATAAAACATAAGGGAAAGGGGAGAAAATATTTGAGATATAGTTCATAATTAATAACAAAAGCATAGCTCTTCTGCCCGTTTTTGGACTGGATTATTTTCTTTGTTTCTGTTGAGTCTCATCAGCTCTTTGTAGATTTTTGTGATCAGTCCTTTATCATTAGTGTTGTGTGCAAAAATGTTCTCCCAGTCGGTGGGGTTTCTCTTTGTTTTTGTTATTGTTTGTTTTGCTGTGCAGAAGCTCTTTAATTTGATGTAGTCCCAGCTGTTTATCTTTGCCTTCACTATCACTGCTTTGGGTGATGAGTCTGTAAAGATGTCTTTGAGGTGCATGTCATGTAGTGTTTCACCTATATTTTATTCTATGTATATTAATTCCAAAGGGCACATGCATCCCTATGTTTATAGCAGCACTATTTACAATAGCTAAGCTTTGGAAACAACCCACATGCCCAAAAATAGATGACTGGATCAAGAAGATGTGGTACATATACAATGGAATATTACTCAGCAATCAAAAAAGATAAATACATGCAGTTTGCAGCAATATGGATGGAGCTGGAAGGGATCATGCTCAGCAAAATAAGTCAGAAAGAAAAAGAAAAATACCGGATGGTCTCACTCATAGCAGGAATCTAGAAAACCTAAATAAGAGACCAGGAAAAAGACTAATCAATACAAAGTAAAAATCAAAATCAACAAGCAATTATAAACCAGAGACACACTACAGGGGGGTGCGGGGGGGAGGGAGGGGCAGAGAAAGGAAGGACTAGAGTCAAAATAAGGGGGGGTGCAATTGTATGGGGAATATAACCAAAATGAAAATGCATACATTATGCAAAGATGAAAAAAGATGCAAGAATTATATAAAATAAAATAATAACAAAAGCATAATTCATAAAGGAAAAATTTGACAAATTAGATTTTATTAAATTAAGAACTTTTGCTCTGTAAATTCCTTTTCAGAGAATGAAAAAGTAAATTACAGACTAGGAAAAAAATATTTGCAAACCATCTATTTGATAAAGGACTGTTATGTACAATATATAAAGAACTTTGAAAATTCAACAATGAAGACACAGAAAATCCAATTAGAAAACAGGCAAAAGACATGAAAAACATTTACTTGAAAGAGAACAGACATATGTTAAATAAGCACATGAAAAGATTTTCAAAGGAATTAGCCATTGGAAAAATACAAACTAAAACCACAATGAGATAGCACTACATAGCTATGAGAAGGGCTAAACTAACAAATAGTGGTAATTTCAAATAGTGGCAATCATGCAGAGAAATTGGAGCATTCATAATTGCTTTATCAAAAAACAATAAAAATAGTTTGATACTTTCTGATAAAACTAAATACACACTATCAACCATACAACCCAACAATGTATTCTTGGGCATTTATCCCAAAGAAAACTTCTGTGTACATCCATAAGATAATTCACCACAACCAAGTAGGATTTATTCCAGGGACATAAGGATGGTTCAACATCCGAAAATCAATCAATGTAATCCAACACATCAACAAAAAGAAATATAAAAACCATATGATAATATCCATAGATGCTGAGAAAGCATTTGACAAAGTACAACACCCATTTAAATTCTCAGGACAGAGGAGCATACCTCAACATCATAAAGGCCATATATGACAAGCCCACAGCCAATATCATTCTCAATGGTGAAAAGCTGAAAGCATTTCCATTAAGATCTGGAACAAGACAATGATGTCCACTCTCACCACTGCTTTTCAATATAATAGTGGAAGTCCTAGCCAGAGCAATAAGACAAGAGAAAGACACACAAGGAATCCAAATAGGCAAGGAAGAAGTCAAACTATCACTATTTGCAGACAATATGATAATATACATAGAGAACCCCAAAAACTCCACAGAAAAACTAATTAAACTAATCAATCAGTTTAGTAAAGTGGCAGGATACAAAATCAACACACAAAAATCAGTAGCCTTCCTATACACAAACAATAAATCTGAAGAAGAAGAAATCAAGGAAACCATTCCTTTTATTATTGAAACAAAAAAAATCAAATACTTGGGAATAAACCTAAGAAAAGAAGTAAAGGACCTATACAAAGAAAACTACAAAACACTGTTGAAAGAAATAGAAGTAGACACAAAGAAATGGAAATACATCCCCTGCTCATTGATCGGAAGAATTAACATTATGAAAATGGCCATCCTACCAAAAGCAATCTACAGATTCAATGCTATTCCAATTAAAATTTCAATGTCATTCTTCAAAGAAATAGAAAAAATATTGATGAAATTCATATGGAGCCACCAAAAACCCAAATAGCCAAAATCTTCCTGAAAAAAAAAAAAAGAAGGGAATGGAGGCATCACTCTCCCAGGTTTCAAACTATACTACAAAGCCATAATAATCAAAACTGCATGGTATTCAAACCAGAACAGACACATGGACCAATGGAACTGAATAGAAAACCCAGAAATAAACCCACAGATTTATGGTCAACTAATCTTTGACAAAGGAAATATGCACTGGAGCAAAGAAAGTCTGTTCAATAAATGGTGCTGGGAAAAATGGGTAGCTACATGCAAAAGAATGAAACTTGACTACTACCTCATACCATGCACAAAAACCAACTCAAAATGGATTAAAGAACTAGACATAAGACCTGAAACCATAAAATATATAGAAGGAAATATAGGCGAAACACTACATGACATGCACCTCAAAGACATCTTTACACACACATCACCCAAAGCAGTGATAGTGAAGGCAAAGATAAACAGCTGGGACTACATCAAATTAAAAAGCTTCTGCACAGCAAAAGAGACAATAACCAAAACAAAGAGAAACCCCACCGACTGGGAGAACATTTTTGCACACAACACTAATGATAAAGGACTGATCACAAAAATCTACAAAGAGCTGATGAGACTCAACAACAACAAAGAAAATAATCCAGTCCAAAAATGGGCAGAATAGCTAAAAAGAAACTGCTCCGAAGAGGAAATACAAATGGCCAACAGGCATATGAAAAAATGTTCAACATCACTTGCAATCAGAGAAATGCGAATCAAAACTACCATGAGATACCATCTTACACCAGTGAGAATGGTACATATTAAAAAACTAGCAACAACAAATGTTGGCGAGAATGTGGAGAAAAAGGAACTCTCCTGCACTGTTGGTGGGAGTGCAAACTGGTTCAACCACTATGGAGAGCTGTGTGGAGATTCCTCAACCTACTAAAGATAGAGCTTCCATATGATCCAGCAATTCCACTCCTAGGTATTTACGCAAAGGACACAGAAACATTAATTCCAAAGAGCACCAGCACCCTTATGTTTATAGCAGCTCTATTTACAATAGCTAAGCTTTGGAAACAACCCAAATGCCCAAAAATAGATGACTGGATCAAGATGTGGTACATATACACCATGGAATATTACTCAGCATTCAAAAAAGATAAACACATGCAATTTGCAGCAACATGGATGGCACTGGAAGGGATCATGCTCAGCAAAATAAGCCAGAAAGAAAAAGAAAAATACCGGATGGTCTCACTCATAGCAGGAATCTAGAAAACCTAAATAAGGGACCAGGAAAAAGAATAACTATATGAAAGAAAAAATCAAAATCAACAAACAACTGTGAACCAGAGACACATTATGGGTGGGGAAGGAGGGATTGGGGTCAAAATAAGGGGGTTGTAATTGTATGGGGAATATAAAAATAAATTTTTTTAAAAAACTGCACACAAAAACTTGTACATGAATGCATATAGCAGCTTTGTTTGTAATAACCCAAAACTGGAAACAATCCAGATGTCTTTCACCAAGTGGTTGAACAAACTGTGGTATATGCATATCATGAAATACTGCCTAGCAACAAAAGGGAACAAACTATTGGTACATGGAGCAACCTGGATGAATCTCCAGATAATTAAACCAAGTGAAAAAAAAAAAAAAAAACAAGGTTATATGTTGTATGATTTCACTTATGTAAACTTTTTGAAATGACAAAATTATATAAAAAGAAAATAGGTTAGGGCCTCCCCAGGGGTGCAGTGGTTGAGCGCTGGGCTGCAAAGCTGCCCACAGCCTCTGCAGCATTGGTTCGATACCTGGCCACTGGCGAGGGTCCCACATGGAGCAAAAGACCTCTCCTGCCATGCCCGCTGCTCCCCTCAGCATTGTACTTTGGTCCTTCTGCCTGTTCTGCTCCCCACTCTGGCTCTGGTGAATTCTCTCACCCTCCCACGCTTCTGATTGTACCTAGTGCTTGTATAAATAAATAAATAAATCTTTAAAAAAAAAAAAAAAAGAAAATAGGTTAGCAGTTGTCAATAGTTAGGGATGGAGAAGGACTGGAGAGAGAAAGGAAGTGGGTGTGGCTATGAAAGACCAACATGAGAGAACTTTGTAATAATGGAAGTATTTCACATTTGTCAAGATCCTGGTAGCGATATTTTGTGATCATTTTGGACATGTTACCATTGTGAGGAAACTGAGTAACAGACACAAACTGATCTCTCTGTATCATCTCTTACAGTTTCATGTGAATCTATAATTTTTTCAAAATTAAGTTTATGTAAAAACAATTGCCCTTCATGTGTCCATGCTGGTGGTAGGTACCTATACTCAGACATGCAGATCTGCTTGGAAAACCATGATCTTGTCTTATTCTCATCCTCATAGTATGCTATCCTTTGTTACCCCCAAGTAGAATCAACAAGTACTTGGGAGTAGGCAGACTCTTCCATGGTGGCAATATGGCATGTGGTGGGATTCGCTAACACAGGGACTCTGGGCAGCTGTGGCTATCACAAAGGCATGGATTTAGGGCAAGAAGCTGCTATATGGCATCAAGGATCAGCAGTGAGATCACAGAATAGGTTAAGGGATGGATCCCTGCTTCAGGCTCTAAGCAGATAACACGATTTCACGTAGAAATCGAGACCTGACAGATGATGTGCAGGATGGAGGGGATCGCGGTGCACTCAAAGGGAAGAGGATCATGCGCCCCTGAGATGAGCAGTGTCAGAACATTCAGCACAGACTGGGGTAGACACAGAGGCTGGAAGGGTGACTCATGGCTCCACCAATTCAGGAATCAGGGTATATTGCCGTTGCTCATGGGCTACTGCGGTCAGGAGTAAAAACTCAAAGCAGGAAGTTGCTACAGAGCAGGCAACTAATGGATGAAAGGATCAAAAAAAAAAAAAAAAAAAAAAACCTGAATGTTCCCTGGGAGCATCATAGCTCTGAAAAGCCTCTAAGGCCCTCGTGGGTTCTTTTATTCTCATAGCTCCCGATCTCTCTGATCACCTCCTGCCTCCCCTGGAACTCTCTGGCCTCACATGTGGATGAAGGTTTCATATCCATGTTGCTGGAAAATTGTGAGAATTCCTTAAATAACCATCTCCTTCTTTAGTCAACAGATAGGAAGAGTATATCTTCTAGTCTGATTTAAGGCTCACATTCCCAAAGAGTCCTTCAACTGCACAGGGACTCTCTTCCTTTAACTTTTCATATCTTGGGGACATTCCATACTTGACTCATGGCAGAGGCCATGGTAGTCCAAGTGGGCATTGGGTCAAAAGCCACCCATTCTTTGGAAAGCAGCAGTGGGCTGACATATACCACAGGTCAGACTCTTCTGTCAACCCTAATGACCCAATTGCAAGCAAACCATGCTTCTGTCCTCATGGAACCTATAATGAATGTAGGTTCATCAGTTCTAGTAGAAGCCCCAGAGTAATGGAGTTTAAATCAGATAGAGATTTAGTTCTCTGTCATATATCAGTTTAAGTGCAACAGTCCAGAGTTCTGATGTCAGAACCCATCCTGTTGCTCTGTCATTTCAAGTATGTCGCCCTTGTCTATTTAGTCCAAGAAGATTCACCACTAAATTTACATAGTAACAATAGGAAGAACAAAAGGTAGAATGGTAGACACAAACCTCTCCCCTTAAAGGCCCAGAAATGGCATCCACCACTTCAGCACACATTCTTTGCATTAGTATTATGACCCTAACCTGCTGCAAAGGATACAAGGGCTACTGGGAAACAGCCTTCAATCAGACATCTACGTGCCCAACCACACTTTCTGTCATTGCAGAAGGAAGTGAGGGTGGCTAAGGGGGCAAGCAGAGAGGTGAGTAGCAAGTGGACAGGACTCTCCAAGAACAAAAACAACAAGTGGACCAAAGCTGGGCAGAAAAGCCCAGGAGAGATGCACTGGAACTAAAGAGCAAGGAGAAAGGAGGGGCAGTATCTAAACAAAGGGGAACATTAACTCTCAGGCAAGGCTTTGGAGTATCTAGGAACTTCATCTGTACTTCCTTTTAAGACAAGAAGGACCTCCCCCCTCCTCACACCAGCACAATTGGAAACAGGATGAAGGAGTGGCAGCCTGAGGCAGATCCATCGAAATGAGCTCCTCAAGGGCTGACACTTTTAGTTCCAGAATTGTCCATTATGAAAAATCACTAAGAAAACTAAGGACCTGCCCATCAGTGGTGCCAACCGGTTGCCTTGCCAACAGTTCTAATGGCCACAATGATGCTAATGATAATGGCGATGTTGATGCTAGAAGAGCTCTTTGTCTCAACGGAGTAGTGGTGAATTTCTTTAGCATCCTTGGATGAAAGGTGCAGTGAAGTAGAAACCTTAATTGGAGCTACACTGGTAGGCAAGGGAGAATTGCACATTGTAGGATCATCCACAGCAAACCCTTCCTCTGCAGAACTGGAGTCAGACCAATAGCAGGTCACCCCAACAACGGACAAGCCCGGACTCACTGAATGTGTTCACCACCCCTCTCTCAGTCCATAATGTGGTTCTGATTCATCTTGTTTTTCATATTTTCAGATAAAATATGAAATAATAGTCAAGAACAGTCTCCAATTTTTGTGCCCTGCATTGTGCCAGCACGGTTTTAAGCACTCAGCAGCATTTGCACATGGACTGTTTCCTTCCACCAGAATCCAAGCTCCGCAAGAGCAGGAGTTTTTGTCTGCTTTGCTCCCTGCTAATCTCCCAGCACCTAGAATGATGCTTTTGAGGCTTGACATGTCGTAGGTAGGCAATCAGTTGTTGATGGAATGAATGAAATAAATGAATGACTGTCATTTTTAGCACCTAATCTCTCTGAGTGTTAATTTCTCCATCTATGAGATGAAGATATGTCTACCCTATAACGTGCTTGCTGGGATTTGATTTTTTGTTTTTACAATTAGATTTTTTTATTTTCTGTTTTATTAATAACTAAATTTAATATTCTGAATTGAGTCTTCATCTTTTTTTAGTCTTACTGTAGTATTTAATATTTGACCACCACGATTTCTTTTTTTTAAATAAATTTTATTTTTATATTCCCCATACAATTGCAACCCCCTTATTTTGACCCCAATCCCTCACCTCCTGCCCCCAACCCCCCATAGAGTGTCTCTGATTCATAGTTTTTTGTTGATTTTGATTTTCACTTTCTTACAGTTATTCATTTTCCTGGTCCCTTATTTAAGTTTTCTAGATTCCTGCTATGAGTGAGACCATCTGGTATTTTTCTTTTTCTTTCTGGCTTATTTCGCTGAGCATGATCCCTTCCAGCGCCATCCATGTTGCTGAAAATTGCATGTGTTTATCTTTTTTGAATGCTGAGTAATATTCCATGGTATATATGTACCACATCTTCTTGATCCAGTCATCTATTTTTGGGCATTTGGGTTGTTTCCAAAGCTTAGCTATTGTAAACAGTGCTGCTATAAACATAGGGGTGCAGGTGCTCTTTGGAATTGATGTTTCTGTGTCCTTTGGGTAAATACCTAGGAGTGGAATTGCTGGATCATATGGAAGCTCTATGTTTAGTAGGTCCAGAAATCTCCACACAGCTCTCCATAGTGGTTGGACCAGTTTGCACTCCCACCAACAGTGCAGGAGAGTTCCTTTTTCTCCACACCCTCGCCAACATTTGTTGTTGCTAGTTTTTTAATATGTGCCATTCTCACTGGTGTAAGATGGTATCTCATTGTAATTTTGATTTTCATTTCCCTGATTACAAGTGATGTTGAACATTTTTTCATATGCCTGTTGGCCATTTGCATTTCTTCTTCAGAGAAGTTTCTTTTTAGCTCTTCTGCCCATTTTTTGACAGGATTATTTTCTTTGTTGTTGAGTCTCATCAGCTCTTTGCAGATTTTTGTGATCAGTCCTTTATCATTAGCGTTGTGTGCAAAAATGTTCTCCCAGTTGGTGGTGTTTCTCTTTGTTTTTGTTATTGTCTCTTTTGCTGTGCAGAAGCTTTTTAATTTGATGTAGTCCCAGCTGTTTATCTTTGCCTTCACTATCACTGCTTTGGGTGATGTGTCTGTAAAGATGTCTCTGATGTGCTTGCTGGGATTTGAAATAGCATGTGCATGAGTCTGTGGATGCCTGGATGCCTTCATTCACTGCTATTTTAGTTGCTATTTCAGATGAATATGGAGCTGCTTAAAATACATAACCCTAGCCCAATAGAATAAGATCTTCTAGCAGATCCCAAAACCCTCTTGATCAGATAACCTCCAGATTGGTTACCATTATTGTACCCTCCCTGCCACAAGAGGGGATCCAAGCCAGTATGGTGTCCCCAAGTGGCCACTACTTAATTGTAATTCACCACTTGCTAATAATTCAACAACACTTGCTAATATTTACGGTGTCTCAGAAACTGATGCTACAGAAAAAATTAAGCCTCTAAAGCTCTTCTCATGGTTCTAAGTGTCCCACACAGGCAATGAACAGGTAGCAACCCTCTCTGAGAATGTGGTAAAATGCCAGGAAGTTCCGGGGCAGTGTGCTGCCACCCATCATACCCACCCACCCCTACTTCACATCCTCACACACACAGAATGTGCTCAAGGGTCCAGACTAAGCAAAAAATAAATGTGTTAGCACATCCTGGTGGCAATCATGCTGACCCTGTAGCAAAGCCACCAGAACAAACACTTAAGGATTCCTCTTGAGGCTGAGGGTCACGCATCTCCACCTCAGGGCTTCAGCATACTGGCGACCCTCTTACTTGAGGTAACCTGGTCCAGAACAAAATGAAAGGTGATGAGGAAAAAGGTCTAAGTTCCTATATGGGCCAACCCAGGACTCTAGAGGACCTTAAAGCAAAGGCCAGGGGAACAGCCGGCTGGGCCTAGCCTCCTTCACTGAATGGGGAGAGTGCCCGTGTATTCTAGCCCTTCCTGAGCACCACATCCTGCCTCTCAGCCTCTTGCGTGAACTTTCTGCCTGATTCCAGTGGGAGATTGTTCAGAATGATGTACTGGCAAGGGGTGGGTGCCCACCCCACATTCCTTGGCCCTGCTCCAAAGCACAACTCCACCCTTCACTTCTCAGCTGCCATATCACCTGTGGGGTCAAGGTCTTCCCTCAAATGGGTGCCCCTGGGGAATGATTCACCCAGAGGGTGTGGGAGGGCCTTCAATAGGAGGGTGTTTAGCTTCTCTGTAAATGCTTGAGCAAGAAGTCCTGTCATGAGACCGTAGCCAGGGGCTAACTCTTCCCTCTTTGGGAGAGCCTTTGTTTTACAAGGGTGTTTTCCCCACATTGCTGAGGTGCCAGCAGTTCTTACAAGATTCCACTTGGTAAGGCAGGGCTAGGAGGAGAGGAGGTGGGGTAGAGAGGGCAGGTTTCTGGTTGGCAAGTGGCAAGTGGCAACCTGCAGAATATTCTTGCACCCACCCCCACACATGAGGCTTCCCTCCCAATGGAGGCTTCAGTGAGCACATCCAGGGAGCTTGTGTCAGCTTTGAGGCAAACTCACCTCCACCACAACAGAAGCACTCTCTGTGGTCACAGGGACTAACCTTGGAGGTTTTCCTGGATGCCCTCCCCAGAACCCCTCCCTGCCCAATGGCTGACTGTCCTGGGATGCACACTCTTGTGTCCTGCAGCCCTGGGGCACCAGACTCCCAGACTCCCTTCTGAGCTGGGCAGCTGAAGTTAGGTGTGCACAGGTAAGGTGGGGGTAAGGGAAAGAACACTGGCCACCTCCTCACTGCAAATCTACCACAGATTCATGGTGGTAAGAGCTTAGGTTTTGAATGTAAGAAGATGGCACTCAGATCTCACAGCTGTTTCGGTTGCAAGAGTTACTCCACCTCCCAGAGACTCATCTGAAAAGAGGAGGCGCTGACAGCAGAGTGATGGGGTTTTGTGAAGATGGGAACAGGTAGTGCCAGCATCTGACATGGTGCCTGGCACATGGGAAACACTCAGCAAATGGTAGTTGCTGGCCCTGCTGGTGCGAGAACAAAAGGGAGGGGTGGAAATTTGTGTCTCTGAGTCGATAGTGCCCTGACACGTGTAGGGCACCTCACTCTCGCTGCCTCGGCCTGGAATGTGCTTCCCCAGCATCTTCACTTACGACCTCTGGCATCCTTCCAGGCCTACTTCAGTGGAGGCCTTCTCCATCTTCCCCTGAATTCCCCAGGTGAGTTCATGCTGCCTCACTTCATATTTCCTTGATAACCCTCTCTCTGTCTTGCATTCCGAGTGCTTGCATTTGCCTCTTCCACATGTCACCAGCTGCTTGTTGTAGGGGTTCATCATTGTCTCCCCACGTCCTGTCCTCTTCCCTGGCACAGAGGTGCCCAATAAACATTAGCCTACCCCTCAACTCCAGCTCCTCTCCAAAGAACACCTGCAGCCCTAGGAACCAGTGGAAGGCTCTGGAAACAGGCTGGCATGCTCCTCCCTCCCTCCCACCCTTGTCATTTTTGCTTCATTCCCGCAGAGTGAGGTGAGATCACTGTTCATCAACCAGAGAGCAAATGGCCTGTAGGGAGGGCAGAAGATTTATCGAAGGGCACTTACTGCATTAATAGTGGAACGAAGATGAAAATGTATCTCCACCTCAAGTTCAGAGCCAGGCTTAGCCCATACCGCATTTTTTTCCATGAACGAATGACAACCTCGGACCATTAAAAAAAAAAAAAGTGGTGGACACAGGAGAACTTAAATCAGGTCACCTCCTTGGGCTGAGACAGTTTCTGTCTTGGAAACTGAAACCTAGAATTTTGTCCACTATTTGTTTCAACTGTGCTCCCCCAGAGGGCTTTGACCCCAGAATCTGTTAACCCCTTGCTCTCCTCCATCATCATTCTCTGGAATTTTCAGTCATAACACTTACTTTATATCTATGTGTACTTAATTTGTAAAATCATTTGGTTAGCATCCAGTCTTCCTCTACATGCTTAGAGAGCAATGGTGTACCCAAAGGACTGAACACAGCACCTCTCAATTTATTCAAATAACCAATAGGTATTAAGCATCTTCCATGTGTGACATACTATTCTTACCATGAGTCAATAGAAATAATAAGCAGATGGTTAGCTTGTTAAGCTAATATAAGATACTGACCTGGGCAATGTGACTATATTAGTACCCTCTTGCTGTTGTGACAAATTGCCACAAACGTAATGGCTTAAAATAAGATAAATTGGACAAGGTGTCAGCAGGGTGGGTTCCTTCTAAAGGCTCTGAGGGGAGAATCTGTTTCCTGGTCATTTCCTGCACATGATGCTCAGCTCCTCGCCTGGTCAGTCCACCATCCTCCCTGCCAACTGTGCATCCGTGTCTAACACCTGCCCTCCCCCTCACATCTCCTCCTGACTTGACCCTCAACTGACCTCTGACAAGGACGCTTCGGATGACATTAGCATCACTCAGATAATCCAGGAGAATCTCCTCATTTCAGGCCTCCCCTGGTGGTGCAGCAGTTGAGCACTGGGCTGCAAAGCTGCCCACAGCTTCTGCAGTGCCAGTTCAATCCCTGGCCCCCAGCGAGGGTCCCACATGGTGCAACAGACCTCTCCTTTCTCACCCGCTGCTCCCCTCAGCAGTGTATTTCGTCAGTTGCCTGTTCTGTTCCCCGCTCTGGCTCTGGTGAATTCTCTCACCCTCCCACGCTTCTGACTATACCCAGTGCTTGAAATAAATAAATAAATCTTTAAAAAAAAAAAAAAAAAGAATCTCCTCATTTCAAAGTCCTTAACTCAATCACATCTGCAAAGTCCCTTTCACCACATAAAGTACATATCCACAGGTGACCACAGTGACATAGGTGACCTATAGAAAGTGTATTTAGAAATATTTGAAAGAAGCAGGCTTCCTCAGCTACAACTATCTCTTTCTCCAAACTTCAAAATGGCTTTGCACTCATGCATCCTCTACTTTGAAATCACATTGTACATGGGTTGGAGGTGCTGGTATCCCATGGGCTCAACATGTTTGTGTGTAATGATGTGACCACCTGACAGGAGCCAGGAGAACTCTCCTGTTGTGGGTTGAATTGTGGCCCCTGAAACATATGTTGAATTCCTGACCCATTACCTGTGAATGGGACCTTTTGGACAATGGTTTTTGCAAATGTAATGAAGTGAAGATGAGGTCCGACAGGACTAGTGTCCTTATAGGGAAAGTGAGATTTGGACACAGAGATAGGGACAGAGTCAGAAGAAAGGAGGTTGTGTGATGAGGAAAGCAGAGATTGGCATGAAGCAGCTTTAAGTCAAGGAAGGCCAAGGACATTCTGCAACTACCAGAAACCAGGCAGGCTTCCCCCCTAGAGCTTAGGAATGAGGGTGGCCCTATGACACGTTGCTTTCAGAATGTTGCCTCCAGAAATGTGAAAGAATACATCCCTGTGGTTTCAAGCACCCAATTTGTGGGCATTTTTTACAGCAGCCCCAGGAAACCGATATATCCGCCCTATATTTTACCCCAGGCTACCTGTAAGTGCTCCCTGAAGACCCTGTTAGGGCAATTGCTAAGCTCTCCTGCGGTCCAGTTTTCTCTGTTGAACATGCTGGACAGCAAGGATAGGCTCTGCCATTGGGAAGGAGCCTTGACTGCCTCTCGTTTCAGACCTCTTTGCCCAGATAACTCCAAGTCACCACTGTGAGTTCAGTTTTTTCCTTGTTTCTTGGAAAGCACCCCTCAGGACCATTTCAAGAAAAACAAATTGTAAGGTTTGCTTAGGATCTATTTAAAGTGAATCATCAGTGCTAGTTGCAATAACAAACTAGAGGCCAGGCTTTAGGACAAGACTGGAGCCACTGTGAGTGTGTGCGCTCCTCAGGCCAGGCTGGAGCGGGCAGGGTGCCCACATACCCAGTGGCTGACGCGTCCCCTTGTTCACTGGAAGCAGCCTAGGCAGCTGCATTCCCAACCCTCTGCCCAAGTGGCCACAGAACTGTCTTGTGATCCAAGGGGAACTTTCAAGGAGTTTTGTTGCAAAGTTTACCACCTTAGTGAGTTTAACAGGAACATTTTGACCCCATATGGTCTCCTGTCTCCCAGAAATTCCAAGTTGCTTACTTATAACTTGCTAGCCCTTCAGGGGTTGCCTCAAATGAGCAAGAAATGCATCCCTGAGAAGGGTACATTCAAGCTAAGACTTAAGTGAGGAAGCCAAGGAAAGATTTAGGAACCAGTTTTCCTGGCAGCATGGCAGAGTATGTGCAAAGTTCCTGAGGCAGCAAAGAGGTTGACTAGTGTTTAAGGAACTAAAAGAAGACCAGTATGGCGGGCGTGGTGTGAGCATGGAGGAGCAAGGAACACGAGGGACTTGGAGAGGGGGACAGGGACCAGATAACGCGGTGCTTTACCCCATGTTTGGATTTTATTTGAAATACAATGGGAAGCTGCTGAAGAGTTTTAATAAAGTATGGGAGAGGGTTGATATCATATAATCTCCTTCTCCTCATTTTCCTCCTCTCCAGCCCCCTCCTCTTCCTCTTTCATTATTGATTTAACATCATTTTGCTATGTAGAGAACAGATGAGAGCAAGAGAGCCGAGAGATGTTGATGGAGACCTGCCCTTGGGTGGTGGCAGTTGCAAGGAGCAGAGAGCACTGTCAGATACTTCCTGCGGATGGGTGACAGGACATGCTGATGGACTTCAGGGAGTAACCTACTGTGCCTCCCACTCACAGGAGTTTCTGCCTCACCACAGAGTGGCACACCCAGCTCGTGGGTTCACGGGTGGCCGGGGTAAGCTGTTTCAAGGTGACCATCAGGGTCCTGTCCAGCCTATCATTAATTAAGGTGGATAATACTGTCATTCTCTGGAGCTCAGTTCAGTCTGGTGCAAGATGCCACTAGGATACTTACCCACTATACAATAGGCAGCGACTTTTCCAAATTTAATGGTCTCCTTTGCAAACTATAAGACCACCTTTTTTATATTTTTAAAAGATTTAATTATTATTTATGCATACAAGAACTGGGGTGTAGACCAGAGGTGTGGGGGGTGAGAGGATTCACCAGACACAGTGGGGAGCACAACAGGCAGATCTACTGAAATACACTGCTGAGGGGAGCAGCGGGCAAGACAGGAGAGGTATGCTGGGCCATGTGGGTCACCTCCCTGGCCAGCGGGGGATCGAACTGGTGCTGCGGTAGCTGAGGATAACTTGATAGCACTGTCTTTAACCCCTGTGCCACCAGGGAGGCCCCAGGACCACCTTTTTTAATTGTCAGAAAATGATACCAGAATGTACCTCCCTGCCGTAAGCTGGGGTCCTACCTCTGAATCAGTGGTGAGCAGGTAAACCAGCAATCTGAAGTTACAGCATTTGCCAATATCTTGTTGTGTAAATAGTCCCACCATGGCTACTTTTAAGCTGCCCACAGTTAAGCTACTCACAGTTGGCTCTAGCCAGCCTGTTGGAGCTGGCTCTACAATACCTCATCCCACCAGGCTGCAGATCGAAAGCATTGCACCAAATGGGCTCCTGTGCCTCTCAACCTGCAGGCTTGCGTAGGTCAGAGCGAAGTCTCTAGGAAAATGGTTGGGAATGTACTCAGTGTATCTCTGCATGCTCAAGTGTTTCTGTATAAGTTAGGTACAAAGCCAAGGCAAAATAGTCAACACATCTTCTCGCCATTGACGAAGGAGAATGGCCTGATAGAATATTCTACCTGCATAAGTTTGGGGAAATGAATGAGGAGTCAGTATAGATTGGTCCTTCCTCTGTAAACACCATATTCTTGGACCCAAGTAAGAGACATAGAGATAGAATGGAAGAGTGGATCGAGGCCACTCAGGGAGAGAGATGATGTTTGGATAAGTGTGGATGACCAGATGACTGGATAAGTGTGGGAGATGCAGACAAATAAGGACTCAAAGATGATTCCTAAGGTTGAGCACATACAACATTTCTCTGTGCCACATGGTACAAGGTGTGCAGCCCCTTAGGGGTTTCTCTGAGCAGTAAAACTATGTTGAATGACTGCAAAGCCTAAGCCTTCCAAAGGTGTTGAAGAACTTGCTAGAATATCCCCTGGTCCCCCTCCTATGGTACCCACATAGCTCTGTGACCTCACCCCAGGGACTGTTTGTGGCTGGACTGCCTTCTCTGTGAGCAACAGTGCCAGGCAGATCATGAAACTCTTCATCCACCCACAGATCCCTGGCACAGCCCCCACAGAAAAACTCTCCATCCCCCATTCATTCTACCTCCTCCTTTGGGTACCCCACATGCCTTCCTCATTCCATAATTAGGACGCCTAATATCACCCTCTTCTACACCTGAGTTCTCCCCCTTCAAAGTCGCAGAAGCGAAATTCATTGAGAGAGCTCAGAGGAGGGGACCGGGAAACGTTTAAGCCCTCCCCCCAGCCAGCAAGAGCTGACCCTCTTCCTTCCTTTCTTGTTCTCAACATTTTTTATATTCTTGGCACATTATTTGCATGAATGTGCCTTTTCAAACTCAAGATGTTTTGCTTTTTTTAAAAAAAATGACGAATATGAAAAGATCCCAAACAGAAAGGAATACCAAAGGTAACCATACAAAAATAATTTACAGGGAGAAAAATATCCCAGTCCCACCGAGTCCCAGAAAGAACCTAGGTTTCCACGGGCTGTTAACCAAGTACAGGACTCCAAGCGGTGGGTGGGACGGGAGCTTGCTCTCAGTGCAAACAGCAAACATCCTCCCCAAATCCAGTATCCATGTCCCACAGGCTGTGGTTCCAATTTGCTTCCTGTTTTCAGCCCTCCCAGAAATACACCTCATAGGCTTTTATTTTCATCTCCTCACCTTGAAAAGCACATATTTGCAAGTGTGAGTATCTTAGCAGGGAGACAAATTCAGCCGCATTCAAGACATTCAGGCGAGAAGAAATGCATCTCATCGGAAAATTTCCATCGCCAGCACTTTTTTTTCTTAATTCCCAAGATAAATGGGTTTTTACTTTTAGGACTAAGGCCTCCATTATTTTTCAAATACTTTGCTGCTTCCCAAGAGCCAAGAAAATTGGTCATGCACCTGGCCAGCTGATCCAACCTCAAAAATCTCTCCGACCTTAATGAAAAGGTCCTAATTTTTCCTCCCCTGTAATAAATGTTTCTTCTTTCCTTCCAAGCAGTATTCAGCGTGTGGGGTGGGTAGGCAGTGTGCCCAGTTTATGCAAATGGACAGGAACACCTGATTCACCAGGATTCTTCCCACTGCCTCCAATCCAGGGGCTTGGGGCTGCTCCAGAGGTCTTGGGAAGGGGAGCAGATGACTCAGGACTCGGTGCTCAAAAAGCAAGTTCCATTAAGATGTGAATTTTAACGTTTACATATATGTGTGTAAATGTGTGTTAAAAGACCAAATTCTTAAATACTGCTTGAAAGTGTCATAAATGCTAATTCAGGTGGAAAACTTATCCTGTGAAAAATTCTCCTGCTCTACAGAGGCCTTTTTTCTGTCTTCCAGAACCTGGGAGAGTGCAAGGATTTGGACTGTGGCCCGGAGGCAGAATTTGCAGTTCTCTTTCCCAAGGAATGAATCGTAGCCCCTCAGGCTGGAACAGGCAGGTGCTGTGAAATCTGGCTGACAGGTCAACTTCAAGGTGATCTGCCTGCTGAGTCTTCTCTGTTCAGCTAATCCCATCACACCTCCGGTGCTTGGTGAAGGTAAATAATTATGACTAAGTGTATGAAGCAGGAGGGTCTTGCACACCTGTAATTATTACCTGGCAAGTCTCTGCGGGACCTGGGAGTTTCCCAGAGGACTGGTGGGGCCTTTCTGGAGAGGGTAAATCAAGGTGGATCCTCTGGGCAACATCTGCTTCAAACTTACATAACTGGACACGTGTTTTTATGGTGTGCCTGGAAACTCAGAGTCGACAGGCTCCTAAGCTGATAAACCTGGTCAGATACTCACATACATCTGTTCAGTGTCTCAAGATAAGCAAAGCATAATTCCCTTACAGCCCCACTTTCCAACAGAAATAATGTAGGCCCCTTATGTCATTTAAAATTTCCTGGTAGCCACATTCAAAAAGAAACAAGTGAGATTCATTTTAATGATGGAACTCAACCAAAAATATCACTTCATCACTCATGATCACAAATATTTAACATAAATATAAAAACTACTACTGAGACATTTTACTTTCTTATTCCTAGAAGGCTTCAAAATCCCCGGGTATATTATATTTATGACACATCTGAACTTGGACCACTCACAGGTATAGCCACAGGGTTCATTGACCTTACTAGACAGTACCCTTTTGGAAGGTAAGTTTCCAGCTTTCTACATTTTGACTCTTGTGAACATTTCCTCAGAATGAATGAAAGTATGATATGTGACACTTGGACTGAATTTAAAATGCTAGTGCTCTTAATTAAAAGGAGAAGTTTTTTTAATGTTTCTTGAAATGTGCTAAGCTGTTCTGAAGCACAGGTTGGGACTTTCTTTCAAGCACTGAAAACTGCAACCAATGCATCATGACTTTGGTGAATCATTTTTTTGTCCTTCATAGTAGAAAAAATAAATAAAACTGGATTCCTAATGCTCCACCCCTTGTTCCCCAACATTCAGTGTTATGAATGTGCTCCTGTGCTGTCTGCCAGGGGCTCTAGGTGTAAGGGCTGCCCAGTAGGAGAGCGCAGCCTGAGTCAGCCATGCCTGAAGCTGCTGATGGAAGGGACAGTTGCGGCAACACGGCCAGTGACTGGACTGGCTGAGAGGCTGCCTGGAGATTAGGCTCTGGACCTGCATCCTGAACAATGACTAGAAATTCTATGGAGAGGAAAGCCAGAATCAAGAGGTCAGGAAGGAGGTACAGAAGCCTGCTACCCACCCCTCCGTCAGGAAAGTACAGGACTTTAGAAGGCCTGGAAGAAACCGCTGACTACAGCAATAGTCTAGCTCAGCGCCGTCCAATTGAATTATAACATGCGCCATATGTGTGGCATTTTTCAGTCACCACATTCAAAAAACAGTAAGAAGAGGGGCCTCCCTGGTGGCACAAGGGGTTAAGTCTCAGCAATCTCAAGCTACCGCCAGCCACTGCGGCATGAGTTCAATCCCTGGCCAGGGGCTGGTCCACATGGCCCAGCAAACGTCTCCTGTCTCGCCCACTGCTCCCCTCAGCAGTGTAATTCAGTTGATCTGCCTGTTCTGCTCCCCACTCTGTCTCTGATGAATCCTCTCACACACACCCCTACCTCTGGCCTATACCCCAGTTCTTATATGCATAAATAAATAAAAGTAAATCTTTCTAAAAAACAGTAAGAAGAGGGCCTCCCTGGTGGCCAAGGGGTTAAGACACAACCTATGATGCTATCTGCAGCCACTGCAGCGTGAGTTCGCTCCCCAGCCAGGGAGCTCCCACATGGCACAGCAGACCTCTCCTGACTCGCCTGCTGCTCCCCTCAGCAGTGTATTTCAGTTAATCTGTCTGTTTTGTTCCCCACTCTGTCTCTGGTGAGTCCTCTCACCCCGCCCCCAACACCTCTGGCCTGTACCCAGTTCTTGTATGCATAAATAAATAAATCTTCAAAAAAAAAAAACAGTAAGAAGAAACAGGCAAAATTAATTTGAATAGCATATTTTATATAACCCCTCTATCCGAAATACTATCATTTCAGCATGGGTGCTATTTTCCATTCTTTTTTTCTACCAACCTTTGGGAAAGCCAATGTGTGAAACAAACCTACAGTGTGTCTCAATTTGCACTGGCCTGATTTCCACTGCTCCATAGGCACATCTCGCTAGTGGCTACCATATATGGCTGTGCAGTCTAGATGCGGGTGTGTGCATGAGCAGTAATAGATTCTGTTCAGATTCTTGAATTCTAAAGAGAAGCCAGAGTAGCTTAGAGGAAGATAGCTAGGAATGAAAAGAAAGATAAAGTCACCCAACTTTTTCTAGGGGCCAGCACTCACTGGGCACTATCAGGGTGTGAACAAGAGGCACCAACTCCTCTCATGTGTTCCCAAGGGTACCAATGAAACAGGACACTGAGGAACTTCTGCTAACTGTTGCCAAGTGCCTGAACACCAGATCACAAGGGTGACCCAGAAAACAGTGAGTGCACCTGTGGGGGGAGGCTTGGCTCTGAGGCGGCCACAAGGTCACCTGAGGTCACTGCCAGGGACAGAGAGTGAGCAGAGTGAAGCTGCCTAATGTGGAAATGTTTGGATCTGGAGCAGTGCAGACGCAGTGGACAGCCTCGCCGGGGAGAAGGCCAGGGCCTCGGGGCCAGGAGCACAGCGCCTGACAGTAACCAGACGCACAGAGGACCATGTGAACCACTGCCGTGCTTGCCAAGACCCGACTACGTCTTTCCTAATAAGTCTGGCAGTGCCTGAGTCCTCTCTGAAGAACAGCCTCTCCCCTCTGCCCTGGTCTTATTTAAGAAGAGGGGGTGGCTGTGCTGGAGGGAAGGGAGAGCAAGCCAAACGGAGCAGGAATTTGGAACGATGCCTTTCCCCAGGCCTCTCTTCTCTGCAACAGATCCACTTTGTGAATGAAGGGGCATTTTCTCCACGAGGGCTCTCTACCCTGTGGCCACTGGGCTCACACTCCAGATGTCTGGCCGGTTGCTTCAGCCCTTCTCTCTTCAGCACCCCTGCTTTGGGGAGGGGGCAGCCCCTCAAAGCATCCCCCATCTTTTCCTCCTTCTCTTGCTCCTGCTTTCCCCTCTCTGGAAGGGCGCCACCCACCTAACTGCAAAAGGAGGTCACCCTCCCAGCTCTGGTTCGTGGATCTTGGCCACTTCGCTGCTGCAGGGAGAGTTTCCTAGTCCCAGTTCCAGCCTCACACAAAGGGCGGCCAGGATTACAACACGTGTGTGTTTGGGTCAGGAGCACTTTTGAACTGTGGCTCCAAGAAAGAACAGCCTGTACAGCTACTCCGAGTCTCCCAGCAACAAAGAATGTACAACAGATTAGCCCTCACTTGCAAAACAATTTTTTTTTAAAGAGATTCAGGGCGGCCTCTTTATAGGGTCCTGGAATAAGGGTGGCTGCACGGAGAGACACCCTGGCCTCCTGGTCTGCAGAGCGCCAGCGCCGGGGCCAGCGTCACTCCTGCTCAGCCTTTATGACCTTGGCTTACTAATAAGCCCTTGTAACACTTGCAGGCTTCTAGACCCAGGTGTAGTTGAAGGTCAGCTGCTTGGGGACAGGGGGCTCTCCACCCATTGTGAGAGGGTTACAAAGAATAATTTTCCTGCTCAAGGGCTTGTAGATGATTAACGTGTTTCTTTCTGTTAACTAGAGAGTTAATAGTTATTCAAAGCACTCTTTGATAATGGGGGTGGAGGGGAGAAAATGAATATGTTAACCATTAATGGAGGGAAATGCCATAAAAGTTAGGAGGGAAAATAGCAGTCTGGGAGAATTCACAGGCAATACTGGTGGGGGAGGGTGGACAGGGAGCAAAGAGGCCGTAAAGTTCATGCCTATTTAATACAGGTTTGTGTTTTTTTACCCTTTTCCTTGTTTCATTACTCTGAGGAAACAGAATAGGGATAACAAAATAGCAAACAGAGAATTTACAAATAAAGCTTGTTTTATTGGCTTTTTTCACTCCAGCCTCCCCCGCTGAGCCTGTCCCCTGTGTGACTCCTTCCCTGCTCCTTGGGGAGGAAAGGACCCGGGCATCCCAGCTCCAAAGAAGTCAGTGTCCTGGAGGCCCACAATGTGGGGTACACTGACCTCTCCTAAGGGCCACTCTAGCCAGGGTCCAGGCATGGCCACAGTCATCTCTGGTGTGAATCACCTCCTGGGCTTAGAGGAAAGGGAGGTGACTCGCTGGGATGGAGAAAAGCATCTTGCACCTGTGTTTCTTGCAGCCTCACAGGGACAGAGAGTGCTTCGTGTTAAGCTGGCTGGAAACAGGGAGATATAGGGGCCCAAACTCCTGCATTGCATGGACAGCTCCCAGACCGCACCAGGAGCCCCTCCTTTTGGGGGCCCATCAGGAATCTCTGCAGGGCAGAGAGAAGCCTTAAAACAACAGTGACATTCCAAACCCATCAGACACATATGGCACCTTCTCGATGTGCAAGTCTAATGCCAAGTCCTCACAAGGGTATAAAGGCCAAGTCTGGCCCTCAAGAAGTTTATGGTCCATTAGGGAGGTCAGACAATCTCTGGCAAGTACTGGAAGAGCAGTACAAACTGCTAATAAATAAATGCAAAGAAACAAGAGTCCTCTGTACTACGGGGTGGTCACAGGGATTGTGGAGAAATGGCCTGAGCCCATGCTGAGTTTAAGGCTGGTCAAGGCTTTGATGGGAGCTACGGAAGAGGGCATGAGAGAGCGAAAGGAACGGCAGGAAGTTTTGTTTTTTGGGTTTTTTCTTTGACATTAATATTAAGATTTTATTTTAAAAGTGCTTTTATATGTCCACTCATTTGTTTGTTTTTTTTTTTATTTTAAATTTTATTTTTATATTCCCCATACAATTGCAACCCCCTTATTTTGACCCCAATCCCTCCTTTCCTCGCCCCCCACCCTCCATAGAGTGTCTCTGGTTCATAGTTGTTTGTTGATTTTGATTTTTACTTTCTTATAGTTATTCTTTTTCCTGGTCTCTTATTTTGAAGGATGAAATCTAAATGTTTAGAGCAGAGACAAGGAGGAAAGGAGATACTGTTTTAAAGACAGGTTTAGGCCTCTCTGTGAGGACCCTCAAAAGCCCAGCTGCCTTTATGCTACCATTGTGAAAAGTCTTGAGAAATTACCAAAGTGGGACTTGGTGTTGGGGAGGAGAGAGGGAACTGGGGAGGGCAGCAAACAGATTCTGTCACCTCGGTGCCCTAGAACAAAAGAGAGAGATCGAGGGGTGACCATCCTAAATTTAGAGACACAAGGGAGACTGGAGGGAGGGGGTCGCCAGAGGGAGCCTGTTTCCATGAATGTGAGGGCTAGGCATTTTGTTGACAGCACAGCCAAGAAGGGCCAGCATTCACAAAAGAAATCCAAGCCTAAGGGAGGCCTGGGAGAGCAAATGGGAACTTGTGGGCCCCATGGGCAAGGTTATCTGGCTCTTTCTAGCACCCTCAAGTTCAGAGAGCACAGAGTAAAAGAGACTTATTTACTCCTTTAACATTTATTGAGGGTTGACTGTGGACCAGGCACTCATCTGGGCACTGAGGGGAAATGGTAAAGCATCAGAAATATACTCCTGTCCTCCCCAAGTTCATTTCAAACCAGGGGGTTACTCTGCAAATCAGAGTAATGAATCTTGTTCATACGCAGCAGATTCACTTTTGGAGATTTATAGAAATACAGACTCCTGCCAACTGTTTAGCTCCCCTCCTCCAACTCATGCCCCCACCCACCACCACTGTCCCCAATACCACCACAAACAAGGACCTTCCAAAGCTGATACTAATGCGCAGCCAGGATTGAGAATCACTACCATGTATTATCATGAATCCAACGACCTCTGTTCTTGTTCCAACTCTGCCACGTACTAGCTCTGTGTGTGTGACTGCTCGCCTCTTGGTTTCCTTACTGTGAAATGGGATAATAACAGCATATACTTCATAGGGCTATCATGAGGTTATGGTAAGGATTGAATGTGATAATTCATATAATTATGAAATGTGTTGAGAAACAACCTAACACATAGCAAGTGCTTAATAAATGTTGGTTATTAGATAAATGGCTTGACCTGTGTTGTGGCAGGGGGAGGGGCTTACATGGTGCTGTGGAAATCCAGGTGGAGAATCTAACCTAGATTTGAGGGTCAGAAAAGGCATTCTTGGGCCTCTCTGGTGGTGCAGCGGTTGAGCACTGGGCTGCGAAGCTGCCCGCAGCCTCTGCAGCGCTGGTTCGGTCCCTGGCCGCCAGCGAGGGTCCCACATGCCACACCTGCTGCTCCCCTCAGCAGTGTATTTTGTCAATCTGCCTGTTCTGCTCCCTGCTCTGGCTCTGGTGAATCCTCTCACCCTCCTGCGCTTCTGATTGTACCCAGTGCTTGCATAAATAAATAAATAAATAAACAAACAAACAAACAAACAAACAAATCTTTTTAAGATGTATATATTAAAAAATGTATATATTAGAAAAGGCTTTCTGGAGGAAGTGACTTCTGGACCAAGACATGCAGTGAATATGGGGTTAGCCAGGGCAAGGTGGATGTGGATGGGAATGAGGAAAATGATGCTATTCCAGGTTGTGGGAACAGCATGTGCAAAGTTTACAGGCAAGAAAACCAAAACATGGAAGGGACAGGAAATGATTGGGTGAGACCAAAATTCAAGAAGAACATTTGAATTTTATCCTGAGGACCATGGGGAGCCACAGGGTTTTAAGGAAGAGAAAAACATGATGTGTTTTAGAAGCAGCTCTTGTTGCAGTGAGGATGTGGAGTTGGAGGAGACAAGCCTAGAGGGGGAGGGGTTTGGGGAAGAGGTTGACATGATCCCAGTAAGGGAGATGGATGGCCAGGATGAGGGAGGTGGCAGTGAGAGACAGAGGTGGTAAATTGAGATGTGTCTGGGTGTTTAATGGGAGGTGAGCCTGAGGAGATGAGTGTACCAAGGATGACTCCTGGTCTTGGACTTGGATAACCTCCTGAGTGGGTAATGGTGCCATCATATTGAGAATGGGAACATGGAAGAAGAGCAAGTTTGGGTAGAGAAATATGAATTCAGGCCTCCAAATATTGAGATTTCAGTGCTCAGGAGGGTAGCTCTCTGTCCAATGAGCAGGTGGATGTAGGACATGAGATGTGATGGTTGTGGAAATGTTTGGTGCCATTAGAGCTGAGACTGGGGTGGGTCTGATGTTCAGCAGAGGACCAAGGAGATGGGTTTACATGGGATGGGCTCCCATGTGCACAAGGAAGCAGTATAAAATGGCGCAGATTCTGGTCTAGTGTGAGGGTGGGAGATAGAATCAGAAAGAGTTCTTGATATGTGACAATAGGAGTGAAAGTCTGTAGCTGTGAAAGGTAACCTGAGCTCAGCAATTTTGAAGTTCTGGGTGATCCTGATGTGCAGGACATAGCCATGAGTATGACCAAGGAAATGTGGTGAGGATGAGCAATTGAACTACAAGTTGCTATGGAGAGTTGAAGATACAGAGGCTCTCCAGAGCCCCAGTGGAAAAGAGTGAGCGGGACTTAGTAGCCCAAAAGGGTGATAGCAAGGATGAAGAGAATGTGACAAATGTGGAAGGCAAGAGGCTGGGGGACAGAGCTGGGCAATGCTGAACAGGCTGCCCTGGAGGAACACCCATCTTGCTCCCACCCAGACACTCAGAAGCCATGTATGATGTTATGGGCCCACTCGCTCCCGCTGGCTCCTACAGGGCACTGACCAGGGAAAACTGGCTTCAGGAAGGAATTTCCCAAGAGCACATGGCAAGGGACATATGGCAACTCACCTATTTGTGCATGCAGAGAGAGATGACCTCTCCCGAGCCACGTCCCTGCCTTTCTCCTTGAGGTGAGTCTTAGATTTTCTATCTGTTACAGGGATTGATAAGATTTGACATCTGCTTGCCTTACTTGGACAGTGTGAATATAATTTTTTCCCAGTGCTTTGGGCTCACATTAAAAGGAACTACCTAAACATGAGTGCACTCACTGCTGGGTATTCTTGGACACCGGTCAATTTAAATGGACAATAATAAATTCATCTGCCTATCTTTGTTGTGAGATTAAAAGAGAGAATCCCACAAGACCTGGGTTCTAGAATCTTCTGCTCTATAAAATCTCTTTAAAGAAAAGAGTCTGAGGACACACTCTGTGCTGACAGATGGCAGAAGATGCCTCTAGAATTTCTGGTTTTAAAAATCCCCTTCTCTGACCCATCCAGACTAAAGCATTTGGCACAGAAGGGCGAGAATAGAATTGAAGAAAACTTTGGGTGGGACCATGTACAGACATGCGGCAGATTCCAGATTCATTTACATATTCACTTATTCATAGATTCCATCAGATTTTACCAACCACATACCCTGGGCTTCCTACAATCACCCAGACAACAACCCCAGGGGTTGGCTGTCACTGCCTGACCCCAGAACCAGCTCGCCCTGGCTAGACCTCCCCCAGATTCAGGTTGCTGGCCTTGCACCCTCAAACCCACTCGCATATTTCTCTCCTCACCTTGGTCCTTGGGGTGAGGTGACTGCCTGGCAAAAGGAAGTTGTAGTGAGTATGTGGGGTGGGGGCCATGTTTGGTGTATGTGGTTTGTGTGTGGTATTTGTGGTGTGGTATTGTATGTATGTGTGAATATGGGTGTAAGTGTGTGGTGTATGTGCTGTTAGTGTTGTATGTGTGTGTGCGTGTGTGTATGTGTGTGTATGGAACCCAAAGACCAATGGAGGGAAGAACAATAGTGGATGAGGTACACAGTGATTCTGTCCAGATAAAATTTCCATCTTCCTGAGGAGTTTTTAAGTTTCTCAAGCATATAGCTCTGAATCCCCTTATCGTGAGGGACTGTTCACACAGTAGGGGTTTGTTGAATGGCAGCTGAATAAATTACTTACTCAGTGACTTGAAGGAATAGATCATTCACTTTAAGCTCCTGCTGATGTGGACAGATGCTAAAGACACTCTCCTGTTCTTCCATAATATGGTGGTCTTATCTCAACCAGAAGTGGAAGGGACAGAATCAGAACAGCCACTGGCGTTAACCCTGAAGACACACTCTTCATAAATCAACCCTAAGCTTTGATTCACTTAAATGGGCCTCTACTTGCCATGCCTTAGAAAACTGAGTTGAGGAAAAACCAGAATAGCAGTGCCCCAGGACTTCTCTGTTCCCTGCTCAGGCGCAAAGCATTCTGGCTGGGAGTGTGGGTGTTTTTCAGCTGCTTCCTCTTCCAACTTTGATGACCAGTTTGGGAAACCAGGGCTCCCTGCAACTCACTGAGCACAGGCAACACGTCTGCTTGATTTCAGGAAGAACATTTACAACCAGATCCACCCAATGATAAGATGAGAAGCCTCCCCAAATAAGGAGGGTGGGCCCCAACTTTGCCAGCAAAGGCTGTGCCTACCGGCTGAGATGCAGAAAAGGGGCCCCACCCTGGGCAAGAGGTCACACCAGCCCACAGAGGGTCCCTCCCAACCTGAAGTTCCTTTAACCCAACAGCTTCAGGTCACGGGACTTTGGAAAGAATGGGGGTGAGATTTCTGGACTTACTAAACATAGAGCTTCCATATGATCCAGCAATTCCACTCCTAGGTATTTACCCAAAGGACACAGAAACATCAATTCCAAAGAACACCTGCACCCCTATGTTTATAGCAGCACTATTTACAATAACTAAGCTTTGGAAACAGCCCAAATGCTCCAAAATAGATGACTGGATTAAGAAGATGTGGTACATATACACCATGGAATATTATTCAGCCTTCAAAAAAGATAAAGTCATGCAATTTGCAGCAACATGTATGGAGCTGGAAGGGATCATGCTCAGCGAAATAAGCCGGAAAGAAAAAGGAGAATACCGGATGGTTTCACTCATAGCAGGAATCTAGAAAACTTAAATAAGGGACCAGGAAAAAAAATAACTATAAGAAAGAAAATATCAAAATCAACAAACAACTTTGAACCAGAGACACTTTATGGGGGGGTGGCGGGGAAAGGAGGGATTGGGGTCAAAATAAGGGGGTTGTAATTGTATGGGGACTATAAAAATAAATTAAAAAAAAAGAATGGGGGTGAGAAACAGACTCTGACCCCACAAGAAAGAACAAGGGCTGAGAAACTATTGGCTGTTGGTTGGGCCCACCAGAAGAAGATCCAGCATGTGCAAGTTAATCCAATTCGTGGGGCAGAGGCTGGCCATTGGGAGGCTAAACAAATGGACCATGGGACAGTTTCAGCGACAGTGTATAGTAATGGCCTCAATTAGGCCGAAATTGCCTAATAGATCATTCGCTTTAAGCTCTGCCCGTCTCCACCCTTGTCCTCCTAAGCGCTTTCCTCATTGATTGACGTGAGCAGCCAGTACATGATGTGTGTGAAAGGCGCTTGCATAAAAGTCATTTTATGGCTCTGGCTTGGGTTTGTAAGCCAAGCAAACAGAAAAATCTCAGGAATAAAAGGGGCAATAAAATAATTACATAATGCTTTGAACTCACACTAAACACCACCTTTATTCCAAGGTTCTCAACGTGTTTTACAAACAAGTTTAGAGCTGTCGTTATATCCCCCTTTTATGGGTGGGGAAACTGAGTCATGGGAGGGTGAGGGCTTGAGAGCACCCAGGGTTTGTTTCAAGGAAGGACTCTGGGAGAGAGCTCTGCGGTGGGCCAGTGAGAGAGTACCCCCTAACCGCAGCTTTGTTCTGGACCTAAATGTGTGGATTCTTATCTGTAGCTATAAACTTTAACCCCCACAGCATAGCTGAGCTCCAGCCGATGGGCCACAGACTCTGGAGCTAATAATAATAATGGCAGCACAGGCTACTTTTCACGCTTACTGTATAGCAGACATTGTCTTCCCTCTACCCCATCATAGTGCCCTGAGCTGGGTATTGTAATCCTCATGTGTAAACTGGGGTGAGAAGAAGGTATGAGGAGGTTAGTACACTTACAAGGGGGCAGTGCTGGGGTCTGATCCCAGACCCTGTATTTGAAGGACCAAAAACATTTAAATTCCAACAAGGACCCAGGCCAGCATATTTTGCTCAGAGAATAGAAATTTTAATTCTTTCCTCCAGCCTTCCTATCAAAGTATGGAGAAAGCCAAGGCAGATTTGGACAGGTTTCACTTAGTCCAAGGAAACAATTTGTGAGACAAACAATTAATGAACCAAAGCATGAGGTGAGCTAGGCAAGCATTTTGAAAATTATAAAGAACTATAATTATAAGAGGTTGTGAAAATGATGGCGAAAATTCTAAAATATTCATCTGTTTTTGTTTTTGCTTTTTACTACTTAAAATTTGAGAGTTCTCCCATTGGATGTATTTTAAATTGTCTGATATGGGAACAAAAAAATGAAATACCCTTGTTCTAGGCACCACTCGCTATGACTTTGGTGGTGTCTATTGCTCTTTCCTGGGGCACCGCAGCCCCTCCTGGCTCACAGGGGCATTTGGTTCAACAAATTCATTTCCTTTTCCTTCTGGGCAAGCTCAGCTCTATTTCCCAGCTGCCCATGTAGTTGAGTAAAGTCACATGTTCAGGGTCTGTCCAGTGGAATGTATTCTGGTCAATGCAACTTCTGACCAATGATCTATAAAAGTTCCTAGGCAGGGCTTCCCTGGTGGTGCAAGGGGTTAAGATGCAACCTATAAAGCTATCCGCAGCCACCGCAGCACAGTTTGATCTCCAGCCAGGAAGCTACCCACATGGTGCAGCAGACCTCTCCTGACTCGCCCCCTGCTCCCCTCAGCAGTGTATTTCAGTTGTTCTGCCTGTTCTGTTCCCTGCTTTGTCTCTGGTGAATTCTCTCACCCACCCACACCTCTGGCCTGTACCCCAGTTCTTGTATGCATAAATAAATAAATCTTTAAAAAAAAATGTTCCTGAGCAAATCTTCACTTTCACTGGCATCTGTGTCCTAGATATGACCATTACAGTGGTTGATCTTGGAACAATATATTGAGGTTGCTTGAACCTCATCAACCTGGAACCCTAAAGAACTGGATGAAACAGAACACCTTCCCATGTCCTACAGCTGATAGAAACAATTGATTTGGTGTTTAGAGACAGGCTAACAAATAGATTCAGCATGTGCAAGCTAATCCAATTCATAGGGTAGAAGTTGGTCACTTAGATAGCTAGGAAAAAACTCCAACTCAGAACAATCTTAGTGGCAGTTATAATGTTATGAAATGTCATAAAATGTTAAAATTGCTAGCATTATCTTAACTAATAGAGCAATTTAGAGATAAGAATCCACCCTCTTCTGGCTAAAAATGAAAAGTTCTGTAACCATTCCCCCTGACATAGTAGAAAGAAATCTGAGGCACAGAAATAATCCATTATTGTCCTTCATTGAGTTAGTGGCCTGTGATAAAGCTTAACTTCCTGGATCCTTGAGGCCAAAGATGACAAATTGGCTTTGTCTTGATGCCACCTCCAAATGATTGATTGTCACTGCCTGCACTGAGAAGGCTTCTGAGACCAAGTCAAGAGAACATACAATAATTGAAAGCATTTTCTGACAATTGCATGCAAGGGGGAATGACTACTGAGGCACTTGGATTAACCAATGGTTCCCAAGCGCCTGTCCATAAACAGATCCCTTCAGAACCACTTGTGGAGCTTGTTGACAATTCAATCTCCAAACATTTGCCTCCACCTCTCTGAGGAAGGACCTTGGAAATCTATATTTTCATAATCTTCCTAAGGAACTGTGATAAAACATTGGTTTGGGGAGCAACCAAACAGCATTCAGGCACCAACACAAGAAAGCATAGCACAGCAGTGAAGAGTGCTGGGCAGATTTCATCTGGAGCTGGGTGACCCTGGGCAAGTTATTTAACCTGCCTGTGCCTCAGTTGCCTCATGGGGATAATAATAACACCTTCCTCATAGGAATATTTGGAAGAGTAAATGAAATTATGTATAATAAGCACTTAGAAATATTCATTTTTATTATACTGTCTTGTTCTAAGGGTCTATAGGGGGCATTTTGCCCACTGCTGCTGGCAAAGGTAAAAACACTGTTTCCTAAGACTCTCAGATGATAAACACATGCAGAGTTATGGAAGAGTCATGTTCTTCATTGTTGATGATGTGAATTCACTCTGTTGCAGAACAATAAGCTAGATCTTCCTCAAACATCAACTCCAAGCCTTTTGAGTCCTTCTATAGCAAGGCATATATGGCTTACCACAGTCACATCCTAGCTCTTAGAACTCATTTCTCAATAATATGATGGGGAAAGGAAAAAAGAAACCTCTCCTATACCCAACTTGTGTCCATCAAGATACAAGCAACAACAAATAACTCTTGATTCTGGTGAACTTCATCCAGAAAGGAAGAATAACTGATAACTCACTAATCAAGCCAGAAGTTTCCAGAAATGAACAGGAAGCCAAGCACACCAGTGATAGTCTACTTTAACCACACCCGAAGTCATGCACAACAGCAATCTGATGACAAAAGTGCCTCCTCAGGACCCTGACCACCTGCTGGCACCACCACCTAACAGATGTGGGTGCTGGGACAGATCCCATCACCAGACCAAGTCCACCATGTCCCTTTGCTCTCATCACTCACTCAGAGTCTCAGGCAAGGACTTCTAGCTTGCCAGGCCTGGGTCCTGTGCCCACATCTGGGGTCAGGGGTCTATAAGAACAAGTAGTTATCATTTTCTGTTTCCCTGGTGGGTGGTGCCCAAATATAATAAATGGGTTCAAGTTCAGGGCAGCAAAAGCCAATAAGTATTTACCATACCCTCCTAATCCTGGTTATTTTCAGGGGATCATCAAATAGAAAAGCAGAAAATCAACATCTAACTACTCCATCTGCTTATCCACCTGTGGACCTTATAAGCAGACATTAGAGAGTAAGTGAGACTGGGCACGTCTGCTGTTGCTCTGTTTGGGCAGAAATGACATAGGTAGTTGTCGGGCACATATTTTGTCCTTGGACAAAGTGGAATCTTTGTCCTTGGACAAAGTGGAATCTTTGTCCTTGACCAGTGGTGCCTTGGGAGCCAGGGGACCTTAGCCAGCCCCAGCAGTGGGTGTGGATAAAGAGTAACTAACGGAAGCCAGTAGCTTTGCAGGACCATGGAGGGTCAGGAGCTTGGAAGTATCCAGTCCCAGCACATTTTGCAGAACCACTCACCAGACAAGGAGCCAGGAAGTCTGAGCTCTGGCCCTACCCTTTCTTTGCTCCTGGCATAACTTTGAGCTGATCTTTCAACTTCTGTGACTCAGTTTACTCAACTGCCAAATGGAAATCATCACGTGGAGCTCAAAGGACTTTTGTAATACTCTAATGAGTATTTATAAAGCACTTTGTAGGAGTTTATGGTTATTTGAGCTGGGAAAGGAATTACAAATTATTCAAGAGTAAACAGTATTTAGAATCTGGATGTGCAACAGTCAACAGGTTTTCCTGACTGTTTACAAGACCATCATAACAGGACACCCTGGGCTTCTATCAGTGCAATTGGTTTCATTCAAAGCACCTCTCCTCCCTCAAAAGCGTATAACATGCTTCAGGATGGTCATTCATCTACATATTTACATTTTTGACTCATGAGCTAACAGGATGACTGGATTCAGCAATGGAAACTAGATGCTCAAGTGATTTTTTTTGGGTTTTTTTGTTTGTTTGTTTGTTTTGTTTTTTTAGGCATGGGGGAAGAAGAGACAATGGAGAATTATTTTGAAAGCCAGATAAACCTCATTTCTCCCCAATTACAGAGTCCACTCAGATTCATTCAATAAACTCTTATGTTGGAATTTCCACTGTACATGCCTCTGAGAAAATTTGCACTACATAGGATAGAAATAGAAAATAATCCATATGATCTACTTCTTTTCCACAGAAATTTGGAATTAAAAACATAGAGCAGTGGTATGTGGGGAAAAGAATAATAAAATATGGCGAGTCCTGGTGCTAGGCTATGTGCTTTCTCTCACCCTTTCTCTCCCTGATTTAAACAAATCTATCAGTATATTACCATTTCCATTTTGCAGAAGGGGGAACTGAAACTAAGAGAGGTAACCAGGCTGGTAGCAAAGTCGCATGCACAGTCAGTGCACGACGACGTCATGCTCATTCTCAAATACATCTGTCACTGCTTCTGCTTCTTTATTGTCGTTCCTTCTACATCATCATCACCTACATCTAGCCACTACGCACACAGGCTGTCAGTGTCCTCAACTTTGTGATGTGCGCTTGCGCAACAAGCAATACCTTTAGCCAAGCAGAAAGAAATGCAGGGGATATGGAGGGTGAGAGAGAAAGTGAGTTTCAGAGGCAAAGGTGGATGCCCTTTGCCTTTTTCCAGGTTGGCCCAGAAGGAGGAGGGTGGGGTGGCAGGAAGGTTCGGTCTCAGCACTCTCAAGCTATTGACAGAAGGGCCAAATTTTATTTTGCCTTCTATTTCAAAGACCAGCCAGATTCTGCAAAACCATTTTCTAGCTGTTCCCTTAGTTAACACAAGGCAGGAAACCAGAAGCATCTGACATTTTTCCAAATCATTCCTGAGGAGAGAAGTAAGGCTTCCTGCCCTGACCCACATTTAGAAGAACGAATGGATAGGAAATAGAGACCCATCTTCTCAGGAGATAGTGTCCATGTTCACAAGCATTGTTTTTTTTTTTTTTTTAAGGGTTTTTTTTATTTATTTATGCATATAAGAACTGGGGTGTAGGCTAGAGGTGCGGGGGTGAGAGGATTCACCAAAGACAAGAGTGGGGAGCAGAAGAGGTGATCTACTGAAATACAATGCTGAGGGAGCAGCAGGCCAGACAGGAGAGGTCGGCTGTGCCATGTGGATTAGCTTCCTGACTAGGGATCGAACTCGTGCCACAGCAGCCAGCGATAGCTTGAGAGTGCTGAGACTGAACCCCTGCGCTACCAGGGAGGCCCCACAATGCATCTTCATATCGATGATTCCACTTAAGCCTCAAAGCCTAGAAGCCGGGCCTCCCCTGGTGGCATAGTGGTTGAGCGCTGGGCTGCGAAGCTGCCCGCAGCCCCTGTAGTGCCGGTTCGATCCCCAGTTGCCTGCGAGGGTCCCACATGGCACGCAGACCTCTCCTGCCATGCCTGCTGCTCCCCTCAGCAGTGTATTTCGTCAGTCTGCCTGTTCTGATCCCCGCTCTGGCTCTGGTGAATTCTCTCACCCTCCCGCGCTTCTGACTGTACCCAGTGCTTGGATAAATAAATAAATAAATCCTTAAAAAAAAAAAAAAAGCCTTGAAGCCACTGAACAGAGGAGGGGCATCCACAGAAGGAGCCAGGTTGGAGTGTTCCCCAAATAACCATCAGTCTGGAGCTCAAGACCCACCGCATCTGACCATGAACTTCCATTCTCATTATAGATTGTCTAGATTGTCCACTGAGATTCATTCAACAAATTCTTAAGTTGGAATTTCCTCCCTATACTAAGAGGCTTATAAATGGATGGAAAGGAATAGTCCCTGGCCTCAGGGAGATGACAATCTAAGGGGAAAACAGAAAAGTTATTTTCAGACAACTGACATTAGAAGGGAGATATGTAAAATACACTGGAAGAACATTCCATTCTCCTCAGCTAAACCAGACTCCTCACTGTTCAAAAAACCTGTACATTTGCAGCTGCAGGCATTGATTCTTGCCATCCTGTCTGCATGGGATGTCCCTGGGGCCCCCAGTTCTCTTTAAGACTTCTCGGTCCTCTGGCCTAGCACACACACTGCATCCTCCAAGAAGCTTCTCACTGGCATCCAGTCTCTCTCCTCTGACCCCTCATGACTCCTAGCCAGTATCTCCTTTATGATATCGTTTATTTTCATGCCCAGTTATTTCCATATTTTTCTTAAGACCCACACAGTACTATACTCTCCTTAAGGGCAGGGACTGTATCTTGCACAGGGTAGGCATTCAATAAATAGGTGTGGGACTTAATTAAATTTTATTGAAAATCTTATCAAGTAAAATGGTGAAGAAACATAATTATATTTGCTGGCATTAAGAGATCCCTATAGGGCCTCCCTGGTGGTGCAAGGGGTTAAGTCACAGCACTATGAAGCTGTCCACAGCCACTGAAGCATGAGTTTGATCACTGACTGGCCAGGGAGCTACCCAAATGGTGCAGCAGACCTCTCCTGTCTCGCCCTCAGCAGTGTATTTCAGTCGATCTGCCTGTTCTGTTCCCCACTCTGTCTCTGGTGAATCCTCTTACCCTACACCTCTGACCTGTACCCCAGTTCTTATATACATAAATAAATAAATCTTTTTAAAAAAAAGGAATATTGTTGATTTTAAAAAGCCAGGAATAAGATAGACTGTGTGGCGTGTCTCTGTTTATGTAAATTTAGACGTGTATTGTTTCAATCAGGGTCCTGGCCGGAAGCAGAATCCTTCCCAGGTGGTTCATATAAAAGAACTTTAGTGAAGGAACCGCTTCAAGGGCTGTGGGCAGAGTTAAGTGAGCGGATGGGTGATGACACCCAGGCAGGCAGAGATGGGAAGCCATTAGACTCCATGAGCATAAGAACAAGGGATTGGGGAGAGTGTACAGGTCTGGTTAGGACTGAAATCACACAGGAGGGGTTGGTAGTGGGACATGAAGTCAGGAAGGATAGACTACATGTCCCCTGGGACATGTAGTAGAGCAGGAGTGGCAGGGTGCCTCCCCCTCTGTCCACAGGCTTTCGTCCCCACAGCACCTCCCACTGGCTGAATGTAACAGGAAGCAAGTATGGGAATGGGAGTGGGGATGGTGCCTGCGTTATGCCAGTGGCTCAGCCTCCTGGCACAAAGCTGGAAAGCGCAGAGTAAGAAAGGGCCAGGGGACTCCATTTGGTATAGACAGCACTCAGGAGCATCTGGAAAGGCTTGTAACTGTGATTATGAAGGATCATCAGCCTTTCCTGTATGCATTGTATTTTATTTTATTTTATTTTATTTTACTTTATTTTATTTGCAACGAGCATATGTTGTTTCTATACTTGAGGAGAAAAATCAAATGTTTCATTTAACATTCTAACCTAGAAATCCATGCCAGCAAAAAAAGAAAAACTGAATAGGCATTTTAATAAATAGTAGACTTTCTAAATCTTAAAACATCTGCAGTCTCAAATGTATAAAGTCGAAGTCACACCTAACCTAATTCATGTATTTATCCACTTACTGATTTATTCACTCAACAAATGTTTCATTCAACAAATTTTTTTAATAAGTCTTATGTGGGATCCAGGAAATAAGGCCGTTGGTATAGCCCTGGCTGCACAAAACCTAAAATCTGCTGGGGAAAAGGACAGAGGAAGGATCCCAGTGACAGGTAAGAAGGTGCCAAGCCCCCCACCAGCACTGGGGATCATGTAGAAGTGACTGGACACCCACCATGGTGGCCTCACCCCCTCCCCCAGAGCAGGGACAAACACTATCACTCTATTTCCATGAGAGATCAAGAGGTGCAAAATAAGTCAATGTCTCCTCTTCTATTGAGCTAATCACCCAAACCCAGATTGAGTCTATGCAATATGCAAATGAATCTAGGTAAGAATTTATTTTAAAAATCAGAAAATTAGGGCCTCCCTGGTGGCAAAGAGGGTTAAGCACCACACTATGAAGCAATCCACAGCCTCTGCAGCACGAGTTCAATCCATGGCCAGCCAGGGAGCACCCCACATGGCGAAGCAGACCTGTCCTGTCTCGCCCTCTGCTCCCCTCAGCAGTGTATTTCAATCAGTCTGCCTGTTCTGTTCCCTGCTCTGTCTCTGGTGAATCCTCTCACCCCCAACATCTCTGGCCTGTACCCCAGCTCTTGTATGCATAAATAAATAAATCTTTAAATAAATAAATAAAAATCAAAAAATTAAGTGGGTGTTTTATAAACATGATGCCAAGTGACAGTCTTGGCAGAATGAGTGGGCTGTGGCCAGGTCTTATTAGCTAGAAGCCCATCCTGATTTTGACTGTGCTCTTATTCAGCCACTCCATCCAGGATTCACGTTCCTCCTCTGCTTGGCCTGATGTTTTAAGGGTTTGTTTCTGAATTGGTCTTAGCTCTCCCCTTTATTAACAGTTCCCATATCCTCAAATACAGGGAGGGACCCTTTCAAATCTCCCCAAATCTGCAGATTTTTGTGTAATCATGGTTATGTTTAATATTTCTTCATTAAATACATAATGTCAAAACACATAACGACCTAAGTTTATGAGTTTAATTATGCTTCAAACAAATATGCATTGTGTTCACTGTAACTATCAACACATATTTGAAAATATATATGTGTGTATGTTTATATATGTATGTATACATATATGTGTATATATGTGTATATGTATTTATGTATATATGTGTATATATATGTATGTATATATGTGCATATATATATGTGGATGTGAAGTATTGGTTTTTCAGTCTACACAGGAGATGCTAGCAGGGTATATGCTCTCTCAGATACCTTCTCTCTCTCCCCCAGAGATCTGACACTCACAGATCAGAAACTTGAGTATGGCTGTTGTACCCTCACAGGATCAACCAGGTCCAACTCCAGTCACCAGCCTGCTCCTTCAGAACTTTCTCCCAGGTGGAAGAGAATCAGAAAATCCAAATGAGACCCAGACTTCAGAAATCTTTGGCTAATTAAAGATGTAGAGAAATATGGGGAAATGTGGGTGTAAGCCCTGGCTCCACTACATGCCATGGACTCTCTCAGAGCTCCTGTTTCTGTATCTATAAAACAGATTATTGTTTTCATCACCTTTGTCCATGTAACCCATCTGAGAAGTCTGTGGAATAACTTCCTGAGTAATGGGAGTAATGGGACCAATGGTGAGCTTTGTATTTCTCTTTAATTTCACTATCTTCCAGATTTCCTACTACTATGTACTACAGGAAATAAGCACTTTATTTAAATGCTTTGTAAACTCTAAAGTGTTTCATACATAACTGTTATCTCATCTGGAATGAGAACAGCAAAGAACTCATGACCTGCTCTAAGAATTTTTTAAATTATATTCTTGTTGAGCACCTACTATGGAGCCAAGATGAAATTAGCCAGTGCATGGAAAGCACTCAACACATAGAAAATATCCATAATTTTATTTATCTACTTGCTTGTTGATTGATTGTCACTGCTATTGACATAGGAGAAGCACAGAGACTGTTCACAGACCACAACCCAGCATTTCGATTTTGTTTGGACAATTCTCTGTGGACCTGTTGGAGACACGTTCATGGAGTTCAGTCCATCTCTCAACTACAAGAAAGCTAAGCCTCAGGTCCAACTCCTAATACCCCTGTAATCAAAATGTTGACTGCACAGAGGAGGCTAAAATCAGCACTCGCTCTGGGTAGGTCTGAACAACCATTTTCAGAGATCGATGCTATCTTAGTATTGCTGGCTTTGACACAAACCAAACACAGTGCCATGTGTTCCTGCTCCGAGGGACTTGGCTCTTCGAGGCAAGTAGTTTTTGCCTTTGCATGTGAAGGGGAGAAATGAACCAACATTTACTGGGAATATTTCAGTAACTTGGTCTTACTCCAGACATTGTTCAAAGTGCTTTTTCATACTTCTCATTTCAGTTAACAACGCTGCTAGGAGACAGATGAAGGGCCTGAGGCTCAGTAAGTGTTAGAAATTTGCCCAAAGTCAAGCAGCTAGTAAGAGGCCAAGCTACGATTTTAACTTTGGTCCAGTTGACTCAGAATCCCACAAACTTTCCTCTTAATCCCCACCTTTTTCCCAGACTTGGAGAGATCACTCTGAACACTGATGCAGATCTGCCAAGTTCCTTCCAGTCTTCAAAAGGAAGAATCCACAAACCCTGAGGACTTGGGCACTTTGCTCCTTCATTCTTCCATTTCTTTACTCCCCCAAAGGGCAAAGAAAAAACACCTGTCAAAACAGTAAAGTTCATCTTAGGACTGGGAGACCCGTGGTCATTATGAGGCATTTTTTTTAGTCAAATTTTGATGTTCCTGGGATGATCACTATCAAGTCATCTCACTAGTTAAGAGACTCAATTCAAATGGCAAATTGAAGGAAGAATTGGTGTGGGAGAGAGGTCTTTTCAAAAAGAGGATATGTAGTGACTCATCTCAAATAAAAAGAAGCAAATTGTGAGCTTTTTAAAAAATCTTGTAAGGGTAAATGAAAGGAATCAAGTCTATCATTCAGGATTTGTAAATCAGTGAGTAAACTCCATTTCTGCTATCACCTCCCTTCCCCAACCTAACTAATATCTACTGAGGTCAACTATCATTCTCAAGTTGGTTAACTCTCAAAATTGTGTGCTAAAAAAAAAACAATAAACTTCTTTATCAGCAGAGATTAGAAATCCCCTAACTAGACCAAACCATAAAATATTAGCCCATTAAATTTCCTTGTTTAGAGATGATGAGAAAAGGCCAGGGAAGTCAAATGGCTGCCTAGAGTCTTGTTGTAGGACTTGAGAGATGTCGGTGCCTAGCGTGAATTAAGATAGGCAAACAGGGTTTCCTGATGATCATCTGTCCAAAAGGTCACTTGATACTTAACTTCTTGGCATCTCTAATAATTTAATTCAGGATGAAGGAAAATAATTGCTCATCTTGGTATGACCTTGTGTTTCCTTAGATAAAAGTCTCTATAATAATTAAGTCCCTCAGAAGTGCATTTGGACACAGGAAGGAGCTGGGACTGGCTGACTCCCATCTCAGCATCCGCACCATCTCTGAAGAGGGCAGCTTGGCTGACCTATGTCATGGGCAAACCCAGATAGCATTTCCCACTTGTCTTTATCCCAAAGCAAGTAAGACACATTATTAACATGTTTTGTCCAAGCCATTGGTTTAATGATGGGTAGGAGACCATTTAATTGTATAACAACTGAGGTTTGGTCCTCTCAAAAGGATATCCCAGAAAATATTTAAGCAACATGAGTTCTTAACTCCAAAAGTTAAAATTTCCTGATATAGATACTGTTGTTGAACAGTGTAATGGAGATAGGGTTGTTAGGGGGAAAAGGATGTCCTAAAGCTAATTCCATACAGGCTTTGTGGACTCCAGACCAAAGCCAAGACACTGGGAACTACAAATCCCATCACCACCAAAGGGAAGGTGGCTGGGACCTGAGAGTGGGGTTAAGCAGCCAGGTTTGGTATAAAACCAGACACGTGGGCTTTGGGGGATTCCCCCATTTTGGCTCCCCGCCAGCTCGCAGGGCACGGCCAGCTCTGAGAGTGCCTTTGGGTTTCCAGGTCAGCGGATCGGGTAGGACGCATTAAAGACTTTATTTCTCTATTTTCTCCCTGAGTCGTACATTTCCTCAATTCCTTTTCCCTTGTAAATAAACCTTTTATTAATCTTTTGTGTGTGCCTGTAGTGGAGTATTAATAAGTCCCTTTTAAGCGCGCGGGTGAGGACCCACAGTCAGGCAACCTGTTTTATATCAGGGCTGCTCCATAACAGGTAACTCTGTGATTTTAAAGATGAATAGGTGCTCAGATAACCCCAAGAGCAGATAATAATAGTAAAATTTTCTGTCCTGAAAATGAGATGATGGTATTTTATACAGAAGCTTTCAAATTATACTTTCATGTGGATAAACACATAAATTAACTTATGTCCTTAAACAAAGCATCCGATGTGGCAAGGATGTGCACATACATCCTGGGTAACAGGGAGACTCTTGCTCCAGAGGAAAATCTGGCTTTCTGGATAATGCACCAAGTTGGATCACACATGAACCAACCCCAGCTGTCTGGTTGGCAAAGATTTAGAACTACTCAACTGGAGTGAGTAACTCACCAGAAAACAAACTGATGTTTGTTTGGAGTATGAACACGGCTAAGTTTTGTCTTCTCTTCCTGTTACTCCATTGGTTCTCTGCATCTGTCAAGTGATTGGTGTGCCCAGCCTGACTCAGTAACTTCCTCTGCCCATAAGGATGGCAGAAATTCATGTCAGCAACTGCACTTATAAATCTCTAGCTCCCTGAGGCCTGAATGGACAGTGCCTTCCACTGTAGTGTAAGCAAACTCATGTTCCCCTCATTCTGTATTGGAAACAGCACTAACCCCCACTCACACACACTGCCAGCGCTTTGTCACACTGAGTAAACGGGTCCCAGATTTCACATGGGGCCAAAGAGGAAAACCAAGAACCTCTTAAAAGAAAGTCTGTTGAACATAAAATGAAAATGCCTTTGGAGTCCCAGACATATGGCAATACTTCACGATGTGGCCAAAAGAGGAGAGGATTCATTTGGGCAGACTGCCGGAATAATGAAGCTTGTGAGTATGTAAATACGTGGGGGAAATGTTCTAAATGTCATCCAGTAATTCAGCCCCTGCCTCCATCCACCAGGACAATAAGTATCAGGATCTCTGTGTAACTGAATACAGAGCCACCAAGATGGCCGAATTCTCAACACAGCTGCAAGGAATCTGAATGCGATCCAAGCCCTTCAGTGAATCCAACTAGAGGAATCTCTCCTCTGATGTCAAGTCAAAGAGAAAACCTGCCCCCAGGAATAGCAGGGGTTTTAGAAACGAGGTAACAATTCACCAAGGAGACATTGCGTACATTTGCCCACATGTGAAATAATTCTCATAGAAAAGAGTCTATCTGCAATTCACTGACATGATCTGTTGAAAAGGAGGCCACATATACCAAGTCAACCTGAAAGTCTAAAAATAGGACTACTGTAAGTCTGGCTTGGTGTTCTTGAGGCAATAAAAAGATCCTATATCCGATGAGCATTTCCTCACCTCACTCTTTACTGCTTATCCTCAGTGGTCACTGAGAATGGAAGCATTTATTTCCCTTCTAGAAAAAGAGAAAAACATTCCATAAGGATCACTGTGGCCAAAAATATCATTTTGTGCTGACATAGGAGAGTAAACAGAGATTGTTATCTCATAATACAAATCCTACATGTTCCAAAGAGTCTGCTCTTAAACTGTTCAAAAGGATACATCTCCCTTGAAGACGTGTGGGAGTAACCAGGGCAGCCAATGTGTGGCTTAGGTTATGATTTCAGAGGTACCTTGATGAATAATTTTTTGAGTTGTATTTATTTTGACATGTATCAGAAAAAATATAACTTACCCACCCAATCTGTGACTCCCACATGTTGCTTCTGATTAAGATAAGTATAAAATAAGTTGTAAATTTATAAGTGCAATTTTCAAATATGTAACCACTAAAGATGTTGGGAAAGCTGATATGCATAGATTCAAAGAAAGAAATCAGGGGCTCCCTGGTGGCACAAGGGGTTGAGAGACAGCACTATGAAGCTATCCAGAGTCGCTGCAGCACGAGTTCAATCCCCGGCCAGGGAGGTGACCCACAGCCTCAGCAGACTCTCCCTTCTGGCCTGCTGCTCCCCTCAGCAGTGTATTTCAGTAGATCTTCCTGTTCGCCCCCCACTCTGTCTCTGGTGAATCCTCTCACCCCCTGCACCTCTGGTCAGCACCCCAGCTCTTGTATGCATAAATAAATAAATCTTTAAAAAATAATAATAATAAATGAAGAAATCTGAAGGTGCCACATGAATTCATGGCTCAAATTGAAAAATACCATTCTAGTGCTGAAGCCAGATGGGGCCGGATGGCTTAGGTCAGTGATGTGATACACAAGGTCATTTTCACAGCCTCACAAAATGCAGTGCCTTCAAATTCCCAGTGGCCTTACTGTCCATCTGGAACCTCAGCAAGTTTGCAAGAACCACTTGGTTCTCTTATTAGAAAGTCTTAATCCAAATGGACTGATCAACAGAAAGGAATTCCTTTTCTGCCCTACCATTTTTCCACCCAAGTCCCTGAAGCTGAAACAAGTACTCCCAATGCCCCGGATGGGAAAGCAAAGACTATTTTGCTCTTTTGGCCCAGCTTGAGGCTACAGTGCAAGGAAGGTATTCCTGCAGGCTTTTGACACCTTATTCCACCCCATGACCTCATCCTTGAGAGAGCAAGCAGGAGCTCTGAACCAGGCCTGTCCTGTTCCTGAGATGACATGGGCATTCTGGCAGGAATGGCTGGAAACACCCACATGGGACTGTGATTTCAGGGAAGGCGTGCGATTCTGTGCAGGAAGTAAACTTAAGGTTAACCATCAGCTGACATGGAGAGAATAAATAGCTGATGCTTTTTTAATTGCCACTAAAACTCTTATCTCTGGTTAAATAAACTGTGGCTTGTTTCCACGATGGAAGACTGTGTGGCTGTAAAAGGAGTGAGTTAGAACAGACGTGGAAATGAGGGGGGGAAAGTAAAAAGGATCTGCAGAATAACATTTTAGCATGATTTGCTTTTGTGTAAAAATAAAGGATTTATATGTGCTTGCATATAAACAGAGAGTATTTCTGGAACTACTTACCAAAACTCTTAACCATGGTTTCTTATCCAAGTAGGCCTGGTTGGGAAGGGGCACTGAACAAGGGGAGAATTTTAAGCTCCACTTTATAGCTGTCTGTGTGTTGGAAATTTTTGCAATGGACCTATATTGCTTTGATGACAAAGCCTTTTGAATGATAGCCAACTATGGGAAAATACATAAAAACCAATGTCAAGGTCCCAGGAATATTGTGAGACATATGTTAGAGTGAGACATTCATTTGCATTTACATAATAATCACAAAACATAATATGTATTACATAGTTATCATTATGACATGTACTTACATTTACACATAATCATAACACAGAATGCATATTGCATAAGTCACTGGAAGCCTCTTTTAGCAGCACAGACGTGGACGCGCAGCACTTCCTGTCGTCGGGAGCAGAGACAAGACTAGATTATCCTTGCATCAGCTAAAGAGAGTGAGTCCCTCTCTCTCCGGCTGAAATCACCACCATGGCTGAGTGCCCACTCTGCACTGGGCACCAGATTAGTTACTTCACATACATTATTTCTGAACCTCACAACTCCAGGAGGTAGGTTCTTTTTCTCTGCTTTACAGACAAGGAAATTGAGACTTTGGAAGTTTACTCTTTTATTGCAGCAGAGTAACTAACTGCCTAAGAATGGAAATTACAGTTCCAGTGAGAATTCTGTACCCTGGAAAGGAGAGTCCACTCCCTCAGCTGAATGAAATGTAAGTACATGCTATTTGTGTCACGTCAGGCTAACAGGGAAAGATGTGACTCTCTCTCACCTTCCACCTCCACACACAGGATTCCGAGCCCCTAAGGGATGGCAGAGTCTCAAACTGGAAGCAGCCTGGGTCCCTGGATCACTACTGAGGGGAGTCACCCTGACCTGAACAAGGTGTAAGCATTAGTGTTCAGGCTCTGAAATTTGAGGGTGTATTTGTTACTGCAGCGAGTGTTACCCTAAGCAACAAAACAACTAAAAGGCAGTGCCGGAATATCATCAGATTTCAAAGAGTTAAATATAGGGCCATTTGCTTTCTAAGCCCAACCCTTGCTACCATGGCAAAAGGTACCCAACCATACTATAAATCTGCTCCACTTTCTTAGGGTTACCAGCCACTAGCCCAGAATGGGGCCCTAGACCAAAGCCAAGAAGGAAAACGAGAGACTTCAGCCATGTGACATCTCCTCAGCTGGGCGCCTGCACAGGAGATGATCTTAGGGTGGGGGTGACCTTGGGCTGTCACAGTCAGCAGCTCATCAGCACTTAAATGGGGAAATCCTTGTGCCGGGGAGGCCTCTGGTCCCAGGTTCAACCTCAACCCTCCTCCATTCCCCAACTTAACACCTGCTCTGCATGACCAAACAGGAAGCCCCGTCCACCTCTGGAAGTTTGTGGGCACAGGGGCAGTGAAAGCCTTTTTGTCAACCCCAGTGGCTCAGCTGGGGTGGACCCCCTTCCCACATTGCTATGTAACCTGGCCCTTATTTCTTTTTTCAAAGATTTATTTATTTATGCATACAAGAACTGGGATACAGGCAGAGGTATGGGGGTGGGGTAGGTGAGAGGACTCACCAGAGACAAAGTGGGGAACAGAACAGGCAGACTGACTGAAATACACTGCTGAGGGGAGCAGCGGGCAAGACAGGAGAGGTCTGCTGCACCATGTGGGTAGCTCCCTGGCCTGGGATCGAACTCGTGCTGCATTGACTGAGGACAGCTTCATAGGTTGCGTCTTAACCCCTTGCACTTCCAGGGAAGCCCTGTGGCCCTTATTTTTTGTCATACTCCTGATGGAGGGATGCAGACTGTCATGTCTAAAAGTGGGGGGAGATATGGGAATAGATATTAAAAAACACGTTAGAACATGTTCTCTCCCCTACAAAGCTCCCAATGTTTTATACATTTGCCCCTATCATAGAGATTGGTAGAACTGGGTCTAGTAAAAAATAGAAGTTAGCTCTCCAATCCACTGTGGGCCATCCTTGTTACACGGTGAGCACAAGACATACAGAAATATTGATGTGTCATTCATTCATCAGCTAGGTACAGGTTCCATGTGGGCACAGACGAGGTCTGTATACCACTGACCCCAGCAGCCTGCCTGGAATGTGTCAAGGGCCCCAGAAATATGTACTTCTCAGGGAGGGACTCTCAATGATCTATGGAGAATTGAAAAGCCATAATCTTTGAAGAACATTAAATTTTATTTCAATGATGGGTGCAAACTTTGGCTAATTTCTCCACATGTGGTTCTGCAAGTTGAAAAGTGTTGTGTACTACTAGCAACCCCATAAATACAAGGAAAGAAACAAGGGGTGAAGATTCTCATGAGACCCCAGAGGACATGCAGGACACCTTGAGAGGAAGTAGTCATCCCTGGACTGTTCATTAACCCCTTCACTGCCAGACTACACAGCTTCTCACCTCCCTGCCGGGGAAGCTCACATGATAGCGATGGACTTCACATCTGTGCGAGGCCCCCAGGGGATAGAAGAACCATGTCAGCTCCCACTGCATGACTTCCACAAAGACAGCATGACCAGCCAGTGGTCAAAAAACAGAAGTGAGGCCCAAACACCAGAGACAAATGAGGAACTACTCAGTCAAGACCAATCATAGTCCATTGGGGAATGAAAACAATGTGCTTATGTGGTAAGCCTGTGGAGAGTTTCTTTTCTAATATTTTCCAAAACCTAACCTTTTTCTTTCTTTTTTTTTTTTTTCCAAAATCCTACACAAGGAAATGTAACACAGAGACTCGGTTACGGCAATTGCTTCACAAAAGTTACATCAATTTTCAGTGGCAATATTTGCACTGAAATGTACTAGAGAACCAAGGGGTATAAACATCCTGAAAAATTAAGTCATGAATTTCCTCTTTCCATTCTAAGTAGTTCATTGATGCTTCTATAAGACTATGAAATGTGTTCATTCCTGGGGAAAAAAGTAATCAGTAATGTTATTTCAGGATAAAACCACTAGTTTTTTTTTTTTTTTTTTTTAAGAAAAAGAAGACAGAACTAAAATAGTCAGGAAATTTTCTTGGCTAACTGGCAGGAGAGCAGTTAGCAGCAGTATCATATTCTGGTTTCCAGCAATGTAATTTTCTGTAGGTTTGATATACAAAATATCCTGACAATAAACGCTTGCTCCAGTCTGTAGATTTTCACATTTTGACCTAGTCCTTTTTTGAGATACTGAAGATAGAGTTATGATCAAATTAGTCCTCGAGGCATTTTTATTCTGATGGAATAAGAGATGAACCCCAAGAAATGGAGCTCCTTTGTTCTTGGCAAACAGCCACCCAGACTTGATCCTACTCAGCAGACCACATTTGCTGACAACTATACCATTTCAGCTGCGTACCCCAGTCCCCCAGAAATATAGCGGGAAACCTGATCCAATTCTCCTCATGATTTTGGGTCTTTCCCTAAACCAGTGGGACAAGCCAAAAAGTCTCAACTCCCAACACAAGATAGATCTCAAATATAATTTGTGATTCAAAAATAGTCAGAGGGGTGTTACCCTTTTAGCTAGTGTCTGGTTGGTCCCAGAGGAACAAGCACATGTCTGGAAAAGCACCCTCAGGGCCTGGGTTTCTGGCAAGCATCTGGGCTGAAGGGATAGCAGGGCCATCAGCATGCTCACATGTGAATCAGGCTGCCTGTGCAAGCCGGTGGGCTTTCCAAAGAGCCACTGCCTTGTCCCACCAATAAGCTGCTCACCTCACCTCCCCAGCATGGAGGGAGGCTCTGAAGTCTCCTCAAGGAATAGCAGCCTCCCTCCTAACACTGTCTCTTTACTTGAATTGACTGACACTGACTCTGTGATGGAGTCCACCTCCCCCGCAAATGCTACTAGAACAGTTGTGCTATGGTAGAGCTAAGGCCATTGAACACAGTTGATCCCCTCACCCTGGGCCAAGCTAAGTGGTGAATCAGTCGGGGACAAAGCTGAGGTTTTCACTTTGCATAGTGTATTTCTTTTGATTAAAATAGTTACAGATAAACAAGACACAAAAGGACTAATATTGCATGACTCCACTTACAGGAAGTATCTAGGGTCATCAAATTCATAGAGACAGAAAGCAGAATGATGGTCACCAGGGGATGAGGGCGGAGGGATGAAGGGTTAGTGTCTCATGGGGACCAAGTTTCAGTTTGGGAAGATGAAAAAATTTCTAGCAGTGAATGGTGACGGTGGTTGCAATATGAAAGCACTTAATATCACTAAGAAATGGCTAAGATGGTAAGTGTTCTGTTACCTTATGTATGTATATGTTACTTTATTACAATAAAAATGTTATATTTTATGTATATTCTATTACATTAAAAAAATCCCCATTGTGATCCTTTAATTAGATTCACATGACTAATTGTGTCTCATATAGCATTTTCTTTCTGGCCTCCCCATACCTCTATAGATAGGGATTATTTATGATTTTATCTTTTTAGCTCCATAGGACCTAGTACAGAGTCCTACATTGTATAATTTAGATAAACTTTATTTGTAAGAAACAAAATCAATGAGCAGATGCACCCCGTGTTCCCTTGTAGGCAAAGCCCATGCCTCTATACCATGCTGATTTCTAAAAACAAGTTCATAGAATAGTAACAGCAAAAACAATGAGCAATACTGAGTATTTCTGCATTCAGAGTAAACATTTTCAATCAAAAAATTTTATGTGCGTGTATTTAGTCTTAGCAAAAGTTTTCTGCCTTAATTTCCCCACATAGCCCTCATGTCATTCTATTGAGAAGTAGGAGTGATGAGGGAGCAAATAAATGAATGAGTTTCCTTCCTGGTCCACGGAGCTAGATTTTCCCTGTCTGGATATGAGAACATTTGATGCAGTGGGCCTTTCAGGTCCCTGGAGAGATACATGAACCACATAAAGGCCTTCCAACTTAAACGTTCCTTTCTTGGGTAGCGCCTTCCTCCCTGGTGAGACAGGAAGTGATCCCTAGCTTCTCTCCCTGCTGACTCAGCTGTGAAATCTTTTACAGTAAATTGACTTCACTTCTCTGGTGATTCTTTAGGCAAATACTTTCTCATTTTCTGGTAAAGTAGAGCTGTAAGAAGCAGGAAACTCAACAGCAAAAGAAAGGGACAGCAGAAAGAAAGCCTTGCATTATTCAAAGCCAGAGCGCATGTATGGTTCAGGGAAGGGAAATGACTTTCTCCCTCTTTTCCTTTCAATGCAGAACAACTCTGCTTGTGTCCTCAAATTCCTAAGAATTTTTTTGAACATCTCACAGTATGGTACTAAATAAATTCAGTCATTTGTGCACTCCAGTCATTTTTAGCAACGAGTACATTAGCTGTTTTTATTTTTTGCAGAACAAAACAATCTAAAGGAAAGTCTCATATAAAAGTAAGGGGTATTTTCTGATTAATACAAAACTGCCATGAGTTTGGTCAGGACCCCTGTTTAGAAGATGTTTCTAACATCTAGGAGATCTCAAAATATGTAATCAGAGTAAGAAAATTTTTCCTGGGCTCAGAAATTCAGAATGACAGCAACTATCATTTGTGGCAATATCATGGAGGAAAATCTGAAAAACCTCCAGCCACAAAATACCTAGATATGCCATACAAAAATAACAAACATGATTTTAAAAGCACAGCTGAGATCGGTAAAGGAAGTCCCTGAGACCAAAGCAGGTTGAACACCAGAGCAGGTGCTGATGCTTTGACTGCCTGAGCAGTGGGAACCCTGGCAAGGGAAAAAGCCACCTTGAGTTTCATAACCACAGGCACACTTCACATGGGTTTGAAGTTTAAATTCACACCTGTATGGTCTAGAAACTCCAAGGAAATTAAATAAACTAAGTCCCAATCTAGAACTTTCACAGGGGCACTTGCTAAGGCAAATAAGAAACTTCTCCACAGAAACAGGTTCTCAGCCTCTGCCATACAAGATTCTCAGAGTGAACATACTTTGAAACAAAAACTCAGAACTACAAAATTTCTTAGGAGACATGAGCAAGACTCCACAAAGAACAAAAGTCAACAGACACAGCAGACAGCATGATAATGGACCCAAGGACTCCCAAGGATACCATATAGCAAAGCAATCAGAAAGGGGCTAAGATTGTCACTTAAAATAATTTAAAAAGTAAAAGGATAAATCAGAAGTATAAGAAAATGGCTTTAAAAAATTGTCCATTAAAAAAAAAAAAAGACCAAGCATATTTTGGAAAGGATCAAATATAACTTCTAGGAATCAACCATGTATCATTAAAAATATAAACTTAATGAAGGGTTTAAAGATCAGATTGAGGGCCTCCCCGGTGGCGCAGCGGTTGAGCGCTGGGTTGCGAGGCTACCCGCAGCCTCTGCAGTGCCTGCTCGATTCTCGGCTGCTCCCCGGCCACCAGAGGAGGGTCCCACATGGCGCGCAGACCTCTCCTGCTGCCCGCTGCTCCCCTCAGCAGTGTACTTCGGTCCTTCTTCCTGCTCTGCTCCCTGCTCTGGCTCTGGTGAATTCTCTCACCCTCCCGTACTTCTGACTGTACCCAGTGCTTGTATGCATGTATGTATAAATCAATCAATCAATAAATAAATAAATCTTAAAAAAATGGTTTGCTTTTAAAAAAAAAAAATAAAGATCAGATTGAATCGCTAAAGCGAGAACTGGTGATCCAGGAAATAGATTAGAAGGAGATCACCTAGAGTAAAGCACAGAAAGATTTTAAAAACCAAAGAGAAGCAAAAAGACAAGGAAGATGAAATGAGAGGTCTAGCATGCATCACATAGGAGCTCTGGAAAGAAGAATGGGCAAAAGGCAACACTTTTACAGGATAATGGTTGAGGATTTTCTTAAAAGCATGAAAATCAGAAAACAAAATTAGTTCAAAGCAAGATGCACAAAACTATATATATATATATATATATACACACAAAATATATATACTGCAGAGAAAAACTGTCAGAGCGTACAATCAATGTGGGCAGGGGAAGGAATGTTCTACAAAAACAACAGTTAGCTAGACCACAGACTTATCAATAGCAACAATAGAAGCCAGAAGTCAGTGGAATCTTTTCAAAGTACTGAGATGTATAGGATGATCATACTCAGCTTGCAAGCTAAAAATAGCAAAGAAACAAAGAAAGCTAAGTCACATATCATAGAGGTGACATAGCAAGCTAAGTCATACCTCATAGCGGTTACAGAGAAAGAAGTAACAGGCTTCTTGGAAGTATGACCTATGCCCTGTTCTTGGTCCAGTGCTCTACTGTGATCAACCTACATTTACTGAACAAGGAGCCCGGCAGTTGTGTTTCTCACTGGGCTCTACAAATTACGTAGCTGGTTTTACATGTCGACCCTGAGAACCTAGCACCACTCAGAAGCAAGCAAACATCATTCTGTACAATATGTGGTCAAGGTCATTAAAACAAAGCAAATGTTATGGGGAGGTGGTGGAATCTAGGTCTTGTAGCTTGAAAAAACAGAAAGAAGGATTTTTGCAAATATACTTGACAGGGTTTTTCAACATGTGCTTGATTCCCAACTGCTCAGAGAGAAGGTAAGGGGAAACAAGATCCATTCATCCAGGAAGCAGGGAGAAAGTCACCAGAGAGCAAACATCTGTTAAACCAGGTGATCTGCACAATGTACCAAGGAGCTGAGCAAAAAGAGAAGTAGATAGAGATATGGAGCTGGTGTGGGTGGAAAGGAAACTACCTTTCTCAAACACATCGATAGAAGTCTGCATAGTGGTACAAATCAGACAGCTAGAACACAGTAATACCCTTCAAAGAAATCTAGAAGAAGTCACTCCTCTAGTACTTCAAATTAGACAAAGATCTTGTAACAGGAATGCTGAAGAAAAGTTGTGCTATATGAATATCATTGTCTAATTCATTTGTTATGAGAAGATCCTGGTAATATTAAAAGGTGCCTTTCACAGACAAAAAAGTCACTCTTTCCTGATGCCTTAGAGGCAGTCAGCTGCTTCAGGATAAAGCTGAATGTCTTTCCCAGCTATCAGTGGCCAGCAACTCATTGCAGTAGATGAGGAAAGCAAACTTGAACTTTTTTTTTTTTTTTTTTTTTTATAAAATTTTATTGTTATATTCCCCATACAATTGCAGCCCCCCATTCTGACCCCAATCCCTCCCCTCCTGCCCCCGCCCCCCCTAAAAGTGTCTCTGGTTCATAGTTTTTTGTTGATTTTGATTTTCACTTTCTTACAGTTATTCATTTTCCTGGTCCCTTATTTAAGTTTTCTAGATTCCTGCTATGAGTGAGACCATCCGGTATTTTTCTTTTTCTTTTTGGCTTATTTCGCTGAGCATGATCCCTTCCAGCGCCATCCATGTTGCTGCAAATTGCATGTGTTTATCTTTTTTGAATGCTGAGTAATATTCCATGGTATATATGTACCACATCTTCTTGATCCAGTCATCTATTTTTGGGCATTTGGGTTGTTTCCAAAGCTTAGCTATTGTAAACAGTGCTGCTATAAACATAGGGGTGCAGGTGTTCTTTGGAATTGATGTTTCTGTGTCCTTTGGGTAAATACCTAGGAGTGGAATTGCTGGGTCATATGGAAGCTCTATGTTTAGTAGGTCCAGAAATCTCCACACAGCTTTCCACAGTGGTTGGACCAGTTTGCACTCCCACCAACAGTGCAGAAGAGTTCCTTTTTCTCCACACCCTCGCCAACATTTGTTGTTGCTAGTTTTTTTAATATGTGCCATTCTCACTGGTGTAAGATGGTATCTCATGGTAGTTTTGATTTGCATTTCCCTGATGACAAGTGATGTTGAACATTTTTTCATATGCCTGTTGGCCATTTGCATTTCCTCTTCAGAGAAGTTTCTTTTAAGCTCTTCTGCCCATTTTTTGACTGGATTATTTTCTTTGTTGTTGTTGAGACTCATCAGCTCTTTGCAGATTTTTGTGATCAGTCCTTTATCATTAGTGTTGGGTGCAAAAATGTTCTCCCAGTTGGTGGGGTTTCTCTTTGTTTTTGTTATTGTCTCTTTTGCTGTGCAAAAGCTCTTTAATTTGATATAGTCCCAGCTGTTTATCTTTGCCTTCACTATCACTGCTTTGGGTGATGTGTCTGTAAAGATGTCTTTGATGTGCAAATCACGTAGTGTTTCGCCTATATTTCCTTCTATATATTTTATGGTTTCAGGTCTTATGTCTAGTTCTTTAATCCATTTTGAGTTGATTTTTGTGTATGGTGTGAGGTGGTGGTCAAGCTTCATTCTTTTGCATGTAGCGACCCACAAACTTGAACTTTTATGAGAAGTGTGTGGCCACCGACGTCACTGCTGACACTCTGGGTAAAGAATGAAAGTGTTATATGGTCCAGTTGGGTAGCGGGGATGCAAACAAGTTTTCCCCATGAAGCAGGGTGTCTTGGCCCAGGGTTAGGTTCATCTGCTACTGCGTAAAGGGCTATTCCTGTGATAAACTGAGGCAGACTGGCAAAAGACAGAAAATCTACGGATGCCAATCTGAATGTTCTCAACTCAGCCATTATACAAAAGGGGGAGAAGCATGTTTCTGGACTCACTGTTGCTACTGTGCCCAAAAGAGATAACAGAATCTGCACATTTTTCAGTCTCTCTTGGGAAGGTGGTATCCACCCATGCATGGGTCCACCAATGCACCCATGGGTGGTGTCCACCCATGAGAAAGTCACTAAGCAAAAAAGGGTAGAAACCTAGGAACAAAGCAAGATTCAGCCTCTTATCCCAGGTTTTACTCCACTGCATCATGAACATGAGTGAATTGCTCTGAAGACTGTAAGAATATCAAGGGAAAGGCGGCAAAAGGTATCAAACTTTTGGCCAAGAGAATAAAAGATGCTAAAGAAAAACTCCAGGAACAGATGACCAGGAGGCCTTCATAGACTGTCTTCTTAGGAGCTGCCACATCTGAATCTCAGCCCCATCAAAAATGAGATTTTTCTAAAAGTAACAAGACCAGACATCAAAAAAATAAATAAAAGGCAGAAAAAGTAGCAATACTAGTATGAAACTATCTGACTCATTATTTTTTCAAAATGTGTGTATAGCACCTTCAATGATAATGGATTCTATCCATTAAAATTGTTTTTCATTATTACCCTGTCTTTTGAAGAAATTCAGTTAATTGGTCTATTTGTGTTATATTTGCATCCATCTTGATCCATTAGATAAAAAAAAAAAGTATGAAACATCTATTAGAAAGTACAATTCTTAGGACAAAAAATTCAGAGTTGCAAAATAGTCTTGTAATAACAGAATTGAAATGGAAACTTTTCATCTGTGGTTTCTGAGGTTGTGTGGGGTGGGATAAAGTAAAATGGTAAGCCAAGCTGAAGTGGCAGATGAGCGCGCAAGAGAGAGAATATGATGGATTCAAGATTGTACTGGGTGCAGGAGGCCAAGTTTGTAGTGGATCTGAAGGTAATTTTTTCAGAACTATCTATAACTGTCCAAAATGAAGCACAGCTGAAGATTTCCTAGGAAATGAAATTAAGGAGCATTTATAAAGAAACTCATTGGATGGATGCAATGATTTCCTTTGAGTGAGTCTTCTTCATACTGAAACAGGAAGATATGGAGTCTTACTGGGAAGTCTTTTTAAATAATTTAACTGTGCAATAGTCCAGGACACTACAACCCATGTTGGGCTTTATCTGTGGTGTGGCATGGTATAAAGAGCCAAAATTGGGAGAGTGGAAGAGATGACTTCAGAAAGGGTTCTCAAAACCTGCTATGTGTAAGATCCCTTGAGTCCATGCCTGCTTGGACCATGCCTGCTTTTCTCCTTGCTTCTACTCACTCATTCCCCATCCCTGCAGGACTCCCTGATGAGGGCTATCTTGACCAATCTCTCTCCCTCCCAGTACAAGGAGGTGGTGTATCAGAACACAGGAGCCACCAACAGGCAACGTGGAGGATCAGGACTTGCCTAAAGACACAAAGAATGGTCTCATGATGGCCTCCAACTAGATCACTAGACCCTTCCTCCTTCGAAGATTTCTTCAGATGGCCTTTGATCCACACCATCCTTTTTTAACCTTTGTAGGGCGTGTTGAGTCAACCATGACTCTCCATCCAGCATGTGTTCCCTGTGTCCTTTAGGGATGGACCTTTTATGGAAGTAAAAACCAGAACCTATTTCTACTGCTGTTCCATACAAAGGATGCTGAGGCTTGGCAAAAGTCTGCTTGCTGGTGTCTAGCTAGATGCCCTGGTGAGCCATGCAATGACACTCAGGACAAGTACACACCACCTCTGCCAGTCCAGGGGTGGAACCACATTAAAACACGAGTAAGCAAAAATGCTAAGAGAGGGCCTGGTGAGGTAATTCATGGGTCATCAAGACAAGGAAGATAAAGAGAAGAAAGACTGGCAGATCTCAGAGCACTGGAGTCGCATTCTAGAAGAGTCCCTAATTAACACCCGTCTGTCAACCAGAGTGAAGACAGCAACTGAGGAATAATAAGTAACTTAGCAAACTCTCAGTCATGATCTTACAAAAAAGTTACTGGGAGTTGGTGCCTACTGGCTGAGAGGGTCATTTTTCAGACCTGGTCTAGGTATCCAGAAAATGTTTGAATATTTCCAGAATGTTGCAGGTAGCACAGATCAGATAGCAATGTGCCCCTCATGTGGAGTGCTGACTTGTGTGTACTGGATGTGATGTTGCATAACAGCTCCTGACCATGCTTGCAGGAGGAGTGATTATTTTAAAAAGGGAAGTCCCTGCTATAGGACTTACACTCTATCATGCAAACTCACATGCCAATGCGAGCTGTTTCAGAGAATCCTTTCATATGCCTCCAAAGTCCTCCCCCCAAAATTTCTGCAAATGGCTGCATGGATGTGTCATTTGAAAGAGAGATTCTTCAAAGATTCCACAACCTAACACTGATGGTAAGCCCTAGTTAGGCCAGCAAAACTAGTCACACTTGGGCGAATTTCTGCACCAGTAGCGTTTTCCCTACACAGTCACAAACACGGCCTGCCGGGACGAGCATGCTGTCGACATTATTCTGAAAGTTAAAGGTAAAGCTTTTTACAAGCCACAGTTTGAGGAGCTCGGTACAAATCTTCAAAGTCATAAGGATGACACTTGCCTAAAAAACACACAGAAGATGACAAGGTAGAAAAACATACCTACTTGGTGTTTTGTTTTTGAAAACCTATAGACTGAGCAACTGAAAGAAAAGCTGAGTTGGCTTTGGCTGCTCCAGCTGCACTCCAGTGGGTCCATGGGTGGCCATGGGGACCAGTCATGTCTCCAGAAACAGCAAACAGGGAATTCCTAGTGACCACGCCATCGTTTCTCCATGTTATCATTCTTTCACTTCCCTTTCATCCTTGATCAGAAGTAGCAGATGAGGAGGAGGGAAGAAGGAACTGAAGCCATCACGGGACCACTCTGAGGAAGAGTGAGCGGCCCTCAGTATAATCCTGCCACCCATTCCAGAGAGATGTGTGTGCTCCCAAGAGCCACCACCAAGGTTCCTTTTCAGAGCACGCTTGCCCCTTGAACAACTCGGGGGTAGCGGTGCCAACCATCTCTGCATAGTCGATGATATGAATACAGCTTTTGATTCCCCAAACTAAACTATTAATCCCCTGCTGCTGACCAGAAAGCTTATCCATAACAGTGAACACATTTTGCATGTGACATGTGTTATATACTGTATTCTTAGGGTAAAATAAGCTAGACAAAAGAAAATGTTTTAAGAAAATCCCAAGGAAGAGGGAAATACGTTTACATTACTGTACTGCATTTATTGCTACTGTGCGTTTATGTTGTGTGTTGGTGCTGGGCAGGTGTAACTGTACCACCTGCAGACCATTAGAGCAGCTTTGCCTGAAGATAGAAAGAACCTGGGGATGTGGCAATGTTTCTGAGGCAGCACTTAGCCAATGACCAGGGCTGTCGACAGGGTTATAAAACCAAGAATTCCTGGCTCCACTGGGGCTTCTGTCAGGCACCTAGATTGCAGAGTTCCCCTCTGGCAGGACCCTGTACAGAATTTGCAGGACTCAGTGCAAAAGAAAATGCAGGGCCCTGTTTAAAAATGATTCAGAATTTCAAGGCCGCCACAGCAGTGCTTTAGCCCAAGCACAGGGTGCAGCACCTAGACTGGTGCAGCTGCATGGGTTCCAGTCCATGAAGCCAGCCCTGCCTGGTCAGCAAGCCAGAGCCGCCCTCTGACAGACTTCTGAGGTGGCCCCCTGATTGGTGCACCTCCCAGACTGGCTCCCCCCACTCCCTTACCAGGTTGTCCGGAAAGCTCTTCCTTAACACCTGTCCATATATCCCCATCTCAGGATATGCTTCCAGGAGCCTGACTTCAAACACGGCCTTGGACATGCTACCTTAACTCCTCTCTCTCTCTCTCTCTCTCTCTCTCTCTCTTCCCCCCTCAAACCCCCCATCATTCTCTCTTTCCCCCACTCTGATCCTTTTTTCTTTTTCTTTTTCTTTTCTTTTTTTGTAATTCTTATACTAAGTCATTGTTTACAACACTGTATGTGATTCAGAGGAACGGCTCACATCCCTTCAGATGTATGTCACCACACCACACACACCACCCACCACCAAGGACCCCTCATACTCCTTCATTATAGTCTATTGGGTCCCCTTTCCCTCTGCTCCCCCTTCCCCTCTCATCCCCCTTAGTTTCTTTCATCCATAAAAATAGGAAAATAGGGTGTATCTTGTAGACCTGTCAGGAGAACCATATGAGGTTAATACAAACTCTTAGCACCACACTGAGAATGTAGCAAGCAGTCAATGAATGCTGTTAACACATTTTTATTATAATTAACAAAACCAAGAGACCTTACCTTTCCCACCTTTGGGAGGCCACACCTGAGCCTTTGACCCAAGTTTTGTCACTAAGATTAGACAAAGATGGAGGTATCTGAGAATGAAAGCTGTTACTCTGACAAATAGCTATAAAGGAGGAAAAATGTGTAAGGGTCCTTAGATCCCTTTTTGCTTTGGTCAGAACAAAATAGGTTTATGATAAGATTATTTGACAAGATACAGAATTTCTAGGCATCATCAACCTCTCAAATTCTTCTAAAACAGAGAGATGTAAGCATTGCCACCATGGATAACGTAGGTGGTTGGAAGAGGGTAGCTGGCGATACACATTCTCTTTATTGTCATCAGGAATCCTGAGCTGTCAACACCACAGTTTAAGTGGTTATGCTGTTTGAAATCCCCAATCATCTGACACCTCTCAAAGCAGGGGGCTGATGGTGAACTTGAGAATTCCCCAAATGCTATGTCTGGACTCCCTTTCCAGCCTCCTAGACAGTTCTAGGCCAAGGTAAAATACAGTGATTGAGCTATTCTGGTAAGAGCACCCACACATCATTTGTGATTTTAGAAACTTCATTCATGGGAGAGCAGATCCCTAAAATACAGTCAATCATAAAATCCCAGTTACAGCCAAGACTCTCTTCCAGCCAACAATTTGTTAACAACTTAAAACCAAACAAAAGAAAGCAAGCTTCAGAATGAGGTTGGTTGCATTTTATCAAACACACACTAATAGACCCACTTGGTACTCTGTGCAAGATATCTGGAAACATTAGCATATCTAAGACACTTCCCTACCTTCTAGGAGCTCATATATTCAGCCACCTGAGGCACAGAAGCCCAACCCTCTCTGAATGGCCTGCACGTGAAAAGTAACATGTGATGGGGAATCCCTCCTGCCCTTTGATCTTTGGAAAATGACCTACTTCAGTATCTTGGGTCACTCTCTCCATCCACCCACCCAGAGACCGCGCATTGTTTCCACCTGAATAGAAAGGATGCTTTGGGCATTTCTGGTTACTTCTGGTATTCAATAGGCAATGACAAACTGCATAAATGAATGAATCAATCAATCAATCAATTGGTGAGTCAATCAACCAACCAACCAAGACACTTGGAGTGTATTTCCCAAAGAAACAACATAACGGGTGGTGAGAGGGCCCCAAGGTAACTTCAAAACCCCATCCCACCAGTGACACAGCTCAGCGTGCAGGTAGAAAATAATGGATCCATTTCAACACTACTTAACATATTCTTCTCAAATGCACTTTGGGGCCCTCAAATTTGATTAACAGATGGGTCCCTACCTCACTTTTTTGGTAAAGTTTTAAGGAGAAGGGCCTCCCCGGTGGCGCAGCGGTTGAGCACTGAGTTGCGAAGCTGCCAGCAGCCTCTGCAGCGCCAGTTCCATCCCCGGCTGCTCCCCGGCCACCAGAGGAGGGTCCCGCATGGCGCGCAGACCTCTCCTGCCGCCCGCTGCTCCCCTCAGCAGTGTACTTCGGTCCTTCTGCCTGCTCTGCTCCCCGCTCTGGCTCTGGTGAATTCTCTCACCCTCCCGCGCTTCTGACTGTACCCAGTGCTTGTATAAATAAATAAATAAATAAATAAATAAATAAATAAATAAATAAATAAATAAATCTTTAAAAAAAATTTTTTTAAGGAGAAATGTGGTGCATTAAATTAGCAGAGTTTCAAGTTCTCAGCCTCCAAGACTTAGCAAGGGGCCCATTGAGCAGCCTAAATTAAAGCTAAATTAAAGCTCTAAATTAAATTAAATTAAAGCTCTATTACATGGAGCAGCCTTGTTTGAAGGAAAATTTTTTATTTCCTTTGTCTCTTACCTAGAATAAGGTCCAACTGCTTATTCCTGCAAGATAGCACTAAAAAGCACTTGTACCCATTTGTCAAAACAATTTTTTCCTACTTGACTTGCTTTATAGTAAATACTGATGTTGGGGCCTCCCTGGTGGCACAAGGAGTTAAGTAGCAGTACTACGAAGCAACCTGAAGCCACTGCAGCATGAGTTCAATCTCCGGCCAGGGAGGTGACACATAGGGCACAGCAGACCTTTCCTGACTTGCCTGCTGCTCCCCAAAGCAGTGTATTTCAATCAATCCACCTGTTCTGTTCCCCACTCTGTCTCTGGTGAATCCTCTCTCACACACACACCCCATACCTCTGGCCTGTACCCCAGTTCTTGTAAGCATAAATAAATAAATCTTTTTAAAAAAAAGTAAATACTGATGTTGTACTTATTTGGGGGTGTGGGAAAATTGTGGCCAATATCACTTACCATCTCCTTTCACCAGGCAACCTCAGATACTGGCAAAGATCCTCAAAAGTACCCTTGGCCCTGGGAGTAATTTCATCTATTCCCCTGGGCCACTGCTTGTCAATCAGTACCTACACTATCCCACCCCAGCAGAAATTTCAGTGTCTTTTTCACCTGATCGGAGGACTGGGAGATGACTCCTTCCCCATGTCTGCAGGTGAGGACTCCACCTCCAAAGCTAAAGATGAATAAGTGCCAACTCTTGGCTGTGACACAGCAGAAAAATATTCTCTGCAAATAGTAAATTGGAAATATAATGACTACCATTCCGAGCTCTTGCAAGAATCTTCATATGGGAACTGACAGTCCAGTTCCTGGCACATGGTAAATGTTTCATACATATGCATTCAATGGGGTGATGCAGGTTAGGATGGGGAAGCACTCCTGCTGGAAGTAGAGGTGGCCCCCTCTGACCTACCAGTCACTGGAGATAGGAAACCCTAAAGGTTATAGACCCAGACAATCCCAGAACATTTTTAACTTGACCATAAATTTGAAATTTATAAGCAAGACTTCCATATGCTAGAGCCTGCCCATATCCAACAGAAATTCTGGAAACTAGAAGGAATACTCACTACTTGTGGTGGCACCACAATAAAATTTCTTTTTGGAAATTCTTGGTCGTTCAGTCCTTGACTTTCTGGGCATTGAGCAAAATGACATAGTTCAGGTCAATAACAAGGACATGGTCAGGATTCCTGAATTCTCATATTTAACTCATTACTCATACACCACAAGAATTACATCTCACAGAAATTCTACAGAGGATGCCAGGGTTGTCAAACTTCTCCACTTATATTCCGGCCACTCTCTGTGGGAGCCATTTGAGAAAGGCTCATAAATATGATTTTCCCCCTTGTAAAAGTGAGGGTTCTTCAGAAGAACAGACTGATACGATGGGTCCAGAGAAAGAGATTTACTTTATGGAATTTGCTCACACAATTGTGAGGACCAGCAATTCTAAAATTTGCAGAGTTGTCTAGCAGGCTGGAGACCTGGAGGAGAGTTGAAATCTCAAGTCTTAAGGCAATCTGCTATCAGAATTCTTTCTTCCTCAGAAACCTGTCTTTTCCAGCACTATCAAGCTATTGCCAGCCACTGCAGCACGAGTTCAATCCCTGGCCAGCCAGGGAGCAACCCACATGGCACAACAGACCTCTCCTGTCTCGCCCGCTGCTCCCCTCAGCAGTGTATTTCATAGATTGCCTGTTCTGCTCCCCACTCTCTCTGGTGAATCCTCTCATCCCCCCACACCTCTGGCTTACACCCTAGTTCTTGTATGCATAAATAAATAAATCTTTAAAAAAAAAAAAAGAAAACTCTGTCCTTTCTCTGAAGAGCTTCAACTGATTAGACAAAGCCCATTCATATTATGAGGGGTAATTTGCTTCCTCAAAGTCTACTGATTCAAATGTTACTCACATGTAAAAAAAAAAAAAAAATACGCTCACAGAGACGTCTAAACTGGTGTTTGACCAAAACCATATACTATCCCAGATAGCACATGAAATTAATCATCATATCCCTGTAATATTTGGGATCCTGGTAGCTTAGGGAGCTTGTGGAGCTGCAGAGAGGAATGACATCTAGGAGATGAGGTTTAGACCCCTAAAGGGGAAAAATTCTCTGAAAATGTAAACTCCCCATTGACTATAAGCTGCTGGAGGGAAATGCCATTGGATTAGATTCTCATTTCTTCTGGCAAACCCAGATTATAGCACATGAGAGATGCCTTATGAGTAATAAGTGCATCATGGACTCTGGACCCAGATGACTTGGGTTCGTATTCCAGCTTTGCAACAGGCTGACTGTGTGACTTGGTCTGGTTACGTAATCTCCCTGTGCCTCTAAAATTAGGAATACTAAAGCGGGAACAATAATTATTATGAAAATTAAATGAATTAGTATTTGTAAAATGCTTCAACCACCATCTAGGAATTTGTTAAATATATAGAATGAAAATTCTCCCCAGCTATGGACTTTTGGAGACAGGGGTACAACAAAATAAGTGGTGCTATAGCATCACCTGTCTCCAAAAGTTCAGAACTGTGGCACTGAACCCGATGGAGAGTCCCTGCATTCCCTGGAGGGGACAAGAGTATGAGGATGCAAAGCACCGCTGCTCGGTCATGAACATACCTGCCTGCCCACACACAGCCTAGGTGCTGGGTGCAAAATGCAGCCAACCTACGATGCAATTGTTTCCAGGAGACAAGATCCTGGAAGGTCCACACAAGCTATAACTGCTCACAATCACCAGGGAGAGGAGGGCACAGTGTTTTCCTGGAGTTTGCCTAGGAATGTGGAATAAATGACTTCCTCTCTCTGGATGACTGTTTTCCTATCTCTAAAATTGAGTTTTCCAAAGTTTGATATCAGTTCCATTGCCTGGTGCGCCTCCTATAAAGGTTGATTATTTGAGTCTGGATTATTTTCCTAGTGAAGGTGGTAAGAATGACAGCGCTGGCTTCAACCATCAATGATGATGACAATGATGCTATTAAAAACATTCTTATTTCTAGTATTCTTAAATAGTGTTGAGTAAGATGATAATAGAAGCCCCAAGGACTATTACTCATTAAATGCAAAAGGAACTTCAATTTGTAAAAGTATATAATGAGCTCAAGTACCTTTAAAAGTCCCTTAGCTTGGTTTGAGCAATTCCTGGGTTTCTAATTCTTACCAAAGATATCGCTGAGTAACTGACCCTTTGGGTTGGAGAATCCTTTTGTTGTGGTCTGGAGAGAGTAGAGAGGAGGCCTGTCAGCAGTTTTTCCCCATTATAGCACTTGAGAAAAACACCACGTTTCCTCCAGTGCAGGACCTTGCAGCGTGAAGCTGGTGATGCAGCAGGTTGGAGGAGGACCAGGGCAGGGCTGGGCAGGTTGAGCACTCACCTTTGCGCTGCCACGGTTACCTCCCAGCCCTGAGGCTCCTCTGTGTCCTCAATATCTGATGATGAGCCCCAGTGGCCTGGGACTCCCTCAGATCCACTAGGCAAAGGGGAGCAATAGTAGTGGGTACAGGGCTGAGGGCAGGATAAGAGTGGGGTAGTGCTGTCAATCTAAAAACCCACCCACGGGAAGGAGAAACATAAAAAAGGGGGCTTGTCTAGAGAGAACATAGACTCCTTTATGGTAGAATCCATTCTAATGGTAGAATCCATTCTCCATGTCAAAGCGTCATGGGAAATCCTCACCCAATGCAAACAGAGGCAGAGCTGCTTTCCTTAAGGCAAGGGGAGGGAGGAGCCCAGAGTTCTACTTCCACTGACCACCCTCACGGGCAGACTCTTTCCCTGACACTTACCAGCTGTATGGCGTTCAGCAAGTTAATTGCCCCTCTGAGCCGTCGTTTCTTCATTCATAGAAGCAGAGAGAATGCTTTGGAGGGCTGTTTAGAGGATTTAATAAGAGGATAGGCTGATAGCACCAAGTTTAATACATAGGTGCTTGACAGCAGCTCCTTCCTTTCCTCTTCTTTGTGGTAGATGAAGAAGAATCTAAACTTTGTTCCCTAAAAGGTCCCCAAGTCCCAGGTGAATTTAAAGTCCTTGAATAAACTATACAGGAGACTCCAAAGGTACCGGAGTGACACAGCAGCCCTGCCACTCTGCTTGGACCACAGCAAAGGAGAGAAAGCAATGACCGTCTCTCATGCAATGACCGTCACCACAGGCCACCTGTTAGTTCCAGTTTTCCTTCCATTGCCATGGGAACCGACGAGTGTGGATCAGCCTTCCTCTCCCTCTGCTCTCACATCTTCTCATTGATGAGTTCTGAAGAGTTGTTCGGAAAGCTAAGGGCCCATGGGCCAGAAGGCCTATACTCCTGCCTGTCGCCGTTCAGCAGCCACAGGTGTGGTGCCTGGAGAAACCCACACTTTCCATAGCCACTGACGTTGGCCATTCCCCTTCTGCTCTTTGGGAGCTGAAGGAATACAATTATGTACAAGGGCACTACAAATTCTTGCCCATGTAACTGCTTGTGTTTTTATACCTTCTAAATCTTGGTCCAAAATGAAGCTTCAGAAATTCAGTTATACCCCTCCAATTCTCTCTTACTGAAGGACCCCTAATTTTCACAAGGCACACGCTTTAGCATTCCCACCCTGGTTATGGTTTTCCCAAAACCTACTTGGGGCTCTGTTCTATTAGCTGAAATAAAATTTTTATTCTTGCACCACCACGGAGGACCCATTCCACTTTTATAAAAATAAATAAAATTTTTATTCTTTAAATTAAAATTTCATTGATGTAGAACTAACAATTAACACACCGCATGGCAACCATGTCGAAAATGGAGTGAGGAAGATGGCCACACAATAAAATGGCTGCAAGTAAACTTAAGCTGCAAAATGTCTAATAGAAAAATCTTTTTTAAAATGCCAGAGTAGAACCAATGAATACAGATACCAGGTTCTAAGAGAGAAAGATTCATTATCATGTCCATTCTCCTTCATTTATAAATGTAATATGATCTTGGTACAAGTATCAACTTTTTTCCCACTAAATAAGCTGATTCTAAGTTTATATTGCAAGTAAAATAAGCAAGATCATCTCTATAAGAGAAGCAAGAACCACATCAACTTTACTTTAAAAAAAGGAAAAAAGATAAGGTCTGAGAAGGAATAAGCTGAAAACCAGGTAGTGGACAGACAGCCTAATCAGTGGAAACTGGAAAATACAGAAATAGATCCAATTCTAACTAGAAAATCAGTACATTACAGCAGTGACAGGTCTAATCATTGGGGCATGAATGGGTCAGAAAATGGTATCAGGAAAATTGAAAGAGTTAAGTTTGACCCAAACCTTGTATTTTGTCACAGCATCAACACCAAATGGACTAAATAGACACTGGGGAAAAAGGAAACCATAAAAAGACTAGAAGATAGGGATAAATTCCATTTCAATCTTGGAATAGGGAAAATCTTTTAATCCAGATTCCAAATTTTTAAAAAAGATTACTACATCTGATCACCTAATTTTTTTTTAACTTTCACATACATGCACAACATAAACAAAATCAAAAATCAGCACTATGGGGTACATATTTGCATAAGAGTGTCACAGAGTGCTACTCTTCTCTTAGCATATTAAGAGTGCCCAGAAATTAATAAGATAAAAGATCAAGCCAGCAATACAATTTTCTGTTTCGATGGGTAAAGGATTAGTATAGGCAGCTCATAGAAAAGCAAGTACAAACAGCTTTTAAAAGTGGAATGGGTCCTCCGTGGTGGCACAAGGGGTGAAGCACAGCATATGGATGCAATCCACAGACTCTGCAGTATGAGTTTGATCCCCAGCAGGCCAGGGAGCTACCCACATGGCGCAGCAGACCTCTCCTGTCTTGCCCGCTGCTCCCCTCAGCAGTGTGTTTCAGTCAGTCTGCCTGTTCTGTTCCCCACTCTGTCTCTGGTGAATCCTCTCACCCCCCGCACCTCGGGCCTGTACTCCAGCTCTTGTATGCATAAATAAATAAATCTTTTTAAATAATAATAAATAAAAGAGGAATGATGCTCAGTCTCACTTTAACAAGAGAATTGCAAATTCAAACTGCAGTGAAATGTCTTGTAGCAAGGCTATCAGGAAAGGGCATCTCTAATTGATTCCAGTGGCTGCAAATATTCTACCTCATTGAGAGTAACTGGAAAAATTCATAAAAATTATAACCACACTTACCCTTTGACCCAAAGATCCTACTTGCCAGAATTTATCTTATAGATGTACCTACACGTATCAGAAATGTCCTGGGTGGCACCGTTTGTAGTAGCACCAGCCTGGAAGCAACCCAAGGGTCCATCAATACAAAACTAGTCAAATAAATTTATGATGCGTCCATAAATAGGACACTATAAAACTGTAAAAGTGAATGAAGACGCTCTTTATGCACCGCTTTGAAAGATCTCCAAGATACACAATTAAGGGAAAAGAGCAAAGTCCAAAACAGTTTGCATAGAATACTAACTTTTGTTCCCTTTGACAGAAGGTATTTTGTTGCAGTTTTAGTTTTCATTTCTCTGAACATACATGAGATTGAGGATTCTTACATTCTTCTATAAGCCATTGACATTCCCTTTTCTGTAAAAGGGGGAAAATAAGGGGCGAGGTCCACCCTGGTGGCGCAAGGGGTTAAGCACAGAGCTATGAAGCTGTCTGCAGCCTCTACAGCACAAGTTCAATTCTGGTCCCCTGCCGGTCAGGGAGCTACCCACATGGCACAGCAGACCTCTCCTGACTTGCCCGCTGCTCCCCTCAGCAGTGTATTTCAGTCAGTCTGCCTGTTCTGTTTCCCCACTGTCTCTGGTGAATCCTCTCACCACACCTCTGGCTTGTATCCCCAGTTCTTGTATACATAAATAAATCTTAAAAAAAAAATAAGGGGCGAGAGGGGAATACAGACACACACACACACAGGCATGCACACACACACACACACGCACACACTTACTTGTATTTGCTAAAGATACCAAGAAACAGAGTATTGTTCACCTAGGATTGTTTTGATGAGAGTGAGGGTAGGAGTCAACTTCTTATGGTTTTGCTTTATGAACTAAGAAAATGAATTATCTATTCAAAGAGAAAAGTAAACTAAACTAAGTCTTTCTCTACCAATTCCTTAGGCCACTGCTGCTTCTAAGGTTTTCACATTTGTCAAGTATTTCTCCCAGCTCAAAATTTGACTTTGGAGGGCTGGGGCGTGACCAGGGATAAATGAGCAGCCAGGGGTGCCCACAAGATCCACAAGGATGGCCCCACATGAATGTACTCTGTTGCCCATTTGTAAAAGGTGAAATCAACACACAGGGCTGCTATTTTTTCCACAAGAGAAGCCAGTGCCTGCTTTGGAGGGAAACCAGCCACTGAGTCACGGCATCCAGGCAAACGGACTTCAACAACAGACAGCAGATTCCTGCAACAGCTGAGGAAAGGGAAGTCTCCCAAGCCCAGAATATTTCCTCTCTAATTCTCATTGCTAAGCCTGACCTGACGTCCCAGTGCGTTCAGAGCTTTGCCAGCTTACCCATGTGCAACTCTTCCCGTGTTTGGTTCAGTTATCTGCTTTTGTCTCTCGAATGGCAGGCTTTAGCCCAGCCTTCCAACATTTTCCCAGCCTAAGGGGCCCCTGGCCACAACTCTGCTTTACCTTCCTTTGCGGAAGAGCAAGAGCCGGCCAAGGCGCTGCAAGATGAGCCGGCACATCTGACGCACATGGAAATAAAAAGCAAACCGGAGTCTCCAAAGCCGCCGGTCCCTGCGGGCCTGAGCACTTGCAATTTCTCCCTTTGATTCCTCTGATTTTATGAGCTCAGAGCACAACATGTTGGAAGTTAGCAGAGCAGCTGCCCCAGGAAAGAATGCACTCGTTCCGCCCTTTGGGACTTCAAGGCAAAGCACTGAGGGGGGTGGGGGCACAAGCAGTGGGGGAGTCGCCAGTGTCTCCACAAAATGTCCAGTTCCCACCGGCCTGAGCTCTCTCCACATGAATGGACTGATTTGGTCTGGGGAGGCTCCAGTTCCAGAGCTTTTGTAATGGACTGGGAAGAATGCATTTGTTCTGTTACTTAATGGGGGTAACATATTTCTCCCTGCCTTGTGCTGCAAAGGCCCAGTGAGGATCTGGGCCTGAAGGGGGCTTGAGGCATCCAAGCTGATGGGCCAGGGGGTGGAAGATCGGAGACAGGATTCTGCTCTCCTGGGCACCAAGCAGAGCCACTGCCTTCTGGTGCTCTCTCCGACCCCTCTTTAGGAGACTAAATCTAGGATCCCTCCATGTCCACCAGCACAGTGTCAGTTTCAGCAAGGCCAATTTGTCTAATTAAGAGTTGCAGAAGGAAAAATGACTCGGTTCTGGTTCACCAGTTCAATGACTGAAAAAAGATGCTGGGTGCTCTGGAGCCCATGACTGGTCCGCTCTTTAAAGGGCCAAGCACTGTGATGTGTTCCTCTTGCTCTGCGCAAAAGTGCCAAAGGGTAAGGGACCCTTTCAGTCAAGGTGAGTACACCATTGCTGTCTAGAATAGCCAGACCGCATACCCCCCAATCTTGGGCAATTAGACTAAGACAGGACCTTCCTGCATCCAGCCCAGTGACTTCCACAGCAAGGAAGTGGCCAAATTGCAGGCTCTTTGTCTCAGAGTGGAGTCCACAGACCAGAAAATTGCCCTCCCACCCAGCCCTATCCCATCATCTGGCTGGAATTGGACTACTCCTGGGACAAGCAGCTCATCTCCTCCTGAAGTATCACGAAGAGCCTTTGATTCTTCAACAGGATTAACATATACCTGGCCTTGAGTTCTCCCTACCTGTTTAGACTGTAGACCCCCAGAGGCTAAGTTGGATCCTTCTGGCACAAAAAGGCCCATTGATGATTTGCAGATGTATAATGTGCCTGAGTCTTCCCCCTACAGAGTAATCATCCTAAGCAACTCCACACACTCCACACTTGCCTTGATTTTGAAGTCTTTCACCAACCTCATCATCCCTGCTCCAGTTCTCCTGGACTCCTCTGCAACCGTGAGCCCCAGACATAGTAAGATCCCTCCCCAGATTTCTGTAAGCAGAGCAGAGGAAGGGAGACCAAGACCTCTCACTCACACATTTGTTCAACTAATATTTATTCAGTGCCTGCTATGTACCCACTTTCAGTCTCATGAAGCTGTCCTAGAAGACCTTCTGCTATATCGTGGGCCAACTGACTGATGAACAAAATATGTTGGCCCCATCTTCTCTGGTTGGAAATCCTGGGAACTCTTAGCCCCACATAAGTAACTGTGAGACCAGTCTTTTCTTGTGTCTGAGATGGCCTCCCACATCTTGTATGGTCATCATGGGAAGTGAAGCCCCAGGAAGAGGCAGTGAGGGGTAGCTGCAGGTCAGGGCTCAGCCTGTAGGCTCATGTGTGCCCACCTGTCACTCTGCTGTCTAACTTGCTAAGCACCTCATGTCCATTCACAATCTGTATGGCTTTGTGGATTCTGCAGCTTCCACATTGATCAGTGTGAAATGGTCTTGAGAGCCTGGGGAAATGCATCCAAGTCTCCTGCAGTGACCCAAATCGAAGGATAGTAGATACAGTAGAAGCAGGATAGGCAGCAATATTGGATGGAAACACTGCAAACTATGACCTGTCCAGGCTAGTCTTCAGTCCCTGTGTACCTACCAAGAGTATGTTAGTTATTTGTTGCTGTGTAACAAATTGGCCCAAACTTAGTAATTTAAAACAACAATAGCATTTCTTATGTTGCAGTGTCTGTAGATCAGGAACTCAGGAGTGACTCAGCTGAATGGTTCTGGTGTAGTCTCTCCTGAGGTTGTCGTTAAGATGTGAAAAGAGGGGACTCCAGGGGGGGGCGCAGCAGTTGAGCGCTGGACTGCGAAGCTGCCCACAGCCTCTGCAGCGCCAGTTCAATCCCCGGCCACCGGTGAGGGTCCCACATGGTGCGCAGACCTCTCCTGCCCCACCTGCTGCTCCCCTCAGCAGTGTACTTTGGTCCTTCTGCCTGTTCTGCTCCCCACTCTGGCTCTGGTGAATTCTCTCACCCTCCCACACTTCTGACTGTATCCAGTGCTTGTATAAATAAATAGATAAATCTTTAAAAAAAAAAAAAAGATGTCAAAAGAGGCTCCAGTCTTCCGTCTTCCAGATGACTTACTGGAATAAGGGATCCACTTTGAAGATGTTTCATTGTCATGTGGCTGGTAAATCAACGTTGGCTGAGTTAGTTCCTCACTATGTACATTTGCCCTTGAGTGTCCTCCCCATGTGGAAGCTGGCCTCCTCCAGAGTGAGTGATTCAAGACAAGACAAAAGTCACAGTGTCTTCCGTGACCTAGCTTCAGACATCACATTGGGTCATTTCTCTAACATGCTCTTGTCACACAGCCAGCCATACTCAGTGTGGGAGGGGACCACAAAAGGGCAGGCCTACCGAGGGTGAGGTTATCTGGGAGCCATCTCAGACCTGCCTACTAAATAGGTGAGTCTTACCAGAAGGAAGTCCCACTAAAACCAGGTGACCCCTACATAGCTCTACTCCCACATCCCTGTGGGTTTTCTTTTTTCCCCACAGAGCGCCATTTATCAAGTATGTGTCAAGGAACACAGAAGTCTGCCCAGCAGAGGAGCAGAGACTACTGACCTGTTCAGGAATAATGGAGCCAATGTTCAATTCTGGAAAAGAGCAAATAAAACCACAAATAATGACTCACTCTAAAGGGGGGTAGAAATCACATGTGACCCATCCTCACCCCCATCTTCCACAGAGCCTGAGCTTAATATAGAGGCAGTGGCCAGTTGTCACAAGAGAGAAAAAAATTTGGAGTGCAATGCGTAGTGCTTTTGAGTGTACTGTCTTTCACTACAACCCCTGGGAATTTTCTCTAAATTTCTGGGACACCAGAGACATTGAAAGAAATGAAATAACTGAAATGTGGGATTGTATTCTTGAAGGAAAACAGAATTGTCTATGATGGGTAGCTGGTAGCTGGCTCTGCTGGGTAGCTGGCTATGCTGGGTTTGAGCTGATAGACTTCAGGTCCCCATCAGGTGACAATGGGCCATGTAGGACATGAGGTTAACACCAGGAAGACAGACCATGGTGTGGTAGCTGTTAATCTCAAGGTCACATCAAGATCAACCCATGCCAGCAGAATGGGAGCCCCATAAGCACAGCAGAGACCTGGACAACACAGCAAATGGCTCTGCTTTGGCAAAACCATATCCCAACAGGGAGAATCATTACATCTTCTCAGGCTCCTTGTCTTTCAGGAAGAAAAGGGACTTGGGTTCCAGCAGTTATAAAGGTAGGACTTGAAGCCAGAGGCTGCTGTTTTGGGAATCCACTGGCATCCACTGAAAATAGACAATTGTGAGAGAGGAGAAAACACAAGTTTCCGTGGTTACCATTCAAATGGGTATCAGATCTGGAAGCAGTAGCACAAAGTCAATCTGGAGTTTCCCTATACACCCAACTGCAAATCAGAAAAAAGGTTAAAACCGACTGTTTCCACACAGAGAAGCCAACGTCCCCAGGACCATCAGGATGCCACAATTCAAAGTTGGCCATTACAATTTTGTAAAGCATCTCAAGGAGTTACACAAAACTCTCCACACTGTTCAAATTTAAATTTTTCTTTTAATCCACTTAAATTTTAAAATAGCACATTGTGACAGAAAGACCATTGTACCCAGAGTATAAGTGTGTGGGTTCTAATTTCAGCTCTGCTGCTTACTAGCTGTGGGAACATGGTCCAGTTTCTGAACCTCGAATTTCTAGACTGCATATCAAGATGCTAATAACTAGCTCACAGTTAGCACACCTGTAGATAGTCTGCAACTATAGATTTTTATGTCGTCAGTTACTCTTGTCACCTTGGGTTTTGAGGAGAGTGGGAGTTATACACTTCACACCTGATAGAGGGCTGCAATTCCTGCCAGATGGTTAAGATCTCTGTCTAGTTTGAAGGGCTGGGCCTTGGACATGAACCTAGCACACCAAATCCTAAAGAAAGACTTAGTGAACGGGCTCCTGGGCTGATAGGGACAGAAACACCAGACACCATCCATTGCAAATGTACTCTTCAAACATGGGGAATTCAGGGACAGATTGCTCAAAATTATGTGACTAAGAGGCCCAATCTCATCATCTCTTTACCAATGTTTCCTGGTCTGGGCTCTAGAAGCAGCTGGCAAATCAAAGAACAGGCCATCTGACTTGCCAAGCATGCTGGTACTTTTCCCTTGTAAGAAGACACTATCTCCAATCCCTGGAACTTTGTAGAAATCTTAAAGCTGAATCCCACCGCTAATTTGCCTGAGACCTTCCTTCCTACTTGCACCATTTCTGTCCACCATCCACCCAGGCCAGGGTTCATCAACAGCCTGCACCCATCCTCATCCCTCTTGGCCTCTCTGTAGCATTTGCCGCATACGTCACCCCCAACTCCTACAAACACACACCCCACCTTGTTCTTCCTCATCATACTCTACTCTGCCATTCTCATAATTTCTTCTTCCTACCAACTTTTAACCCTGCAAATATCCTGTATGCCTGTCCTCAGTCTCCCATATTTCCCTCTCTGTTCACTCTCAAGAGCTGAGAAACTCCTCTTATCTCATCAGTCTCCCAAATCTATATGCCCAGCTCTGACCTAGCTCCCAGGGCCTGGGCCAGGTCCCTCAGCTGCCATTTCCTTCTGGGATCCCAAAACCAACATGCCTCTTCCCTCCAAACCCATTCTGGAAATGACACCATTTCTGTGAGTCACCTGAGTTCACCTGGACCATTTCTACCCTCATCTTCAGATCCAATTAGCTTTGAGTTCCTGCAGGGACTTCCTTCATAAAGTGCTCATGTAAATTTATTTCTCTCCATCCCCACTGTCTGAAATAACCTCTAATAAGATTTCTTTCTCATTGCTTTTCCTCTTGTGAAACTTTCAGAAATGCTTCCACTCCATGGTATCGCATTCAAGTTGTGGTTTAAATCAACCCCAATCTGCTTTTCTAAACTCCTCCATGAACCCCTCACTTGAGCCCAGTTATCTTTTCAATTGTGGTTTTGAACATGATTTATAAATGGCTGCTTATGCTAGTCCTTTCCCGTAGAGAGCTAATAACAGGAGTTAATATTTCCATGGCAATCCCCGTTTCAGTCACTGTCCTAACCATATCATACACCAGGTCATGTAACCCTCACAACAACTCAAGAGAGCGCTTACATTTGTCATTCAACTTCGCAGATGAGGAAACTGAGAACCAGAGATGAACAAGTTGCCCAAGGCCACACAGCTAGGGAGTGATGACAACCTCATGCCTTCTTGCTCTACGGCCATGGAATCAAGAGCCCCACACTGACAAACAAACCTGTTTGTTTGAGCTGACAGGTACCTTACTGCTCAATATTTGAGCATTAACTAGGATTGGCAAATTGTTATAGGGATTTTGTACTGTAATTCCTGAAAGAAAGTTTTCCTCTCACCTTCAGACCAGAGAGAGGATGATGAAACAGTACGTCATCCTGCCATTACAATTAAGTTCAATCACCCCTAATGGAAAGTCACCTCCAAGGCAGCTATTCCAGTCACCCGCCGAATAGGCTGCCGGGCTTCCGCATAGATCACCATTACCCTGTCCCGCAAGCAGCCATTTTGGCTGAGGAGTGGGAAGACCCAGGAGACACTAAGAGACTCTCAGCTCCACCCCGCTAACATCGCTGCGAGGAGAGGGGCCTGTGCTTAGTCATGTGACAGAGGCGTCTGTATTTCAGTGTGGGGGACAAGTGATGAAAGGAAAGTCTTGTGCACAGCCAGGGCTGACGTCCCTCTGCTGACAAGGTGGAATCGGGCTCCAACACAGAACGGGTTTGCCTCGTCATCTGGAGACAAACTGGACCTGCCCCTCCCGGCTACAGGACAGCACTGTCCCTCTCCATGGGCACAGTGTCCCCCAAGACTGCAGCTGCTGGCATAGCGTCTGGGCAAAGCCAGGCTTCCTTCTTGGTCCCCTGTCCCTGAAGAGCCTCAGACTTCATTCCTCCCATATTTTGAGCACCAAGAGTCTTCATTTTTTATTCTCATGTGCTTCTTTTTTAAAAAAATATTATTTATTTATTTATTTGTTTGTTTTTACATCACTGTTCATTTTTGTACAATGTTTGCTTTCTCCTCTCAGCTAGCACCAGGAGTCTTTACGTGCACAATGAGATGAGGCTGTTGTTTCTAGCTCCGTTTTACAGATGAGACAAACAAGAATCAGGGAAGTGATCACGCAGATCATTAGGGCTCAGGAGAGGGTAGAGATATGTCGTCAGTTACTCTTGTCACCTTGGGTTTTGAGGAGAGTGGGAGTTATACACTTCACACCTGATAGAGGGCTGCAATTCCTGCCAGATGGTTAAGATCTCTGTCTAGTTTGAAGGGCTGGGCCTTGGACATGAACCTAGCACACCAAATCCTAAAGAAAGACTTAGTGAACATACACCAGACCATGCTGCTCCTGGAACTCCTGCATAGGCATTGCTTAGAAGTCTATACTTTGTCCCATAAGGCAGATGGTATCATCCCCAATTAATAGATGGGAAAACCAATATTCCACCAGGCTGAAGAAATTGCCCTAGTTGCAAATCCAGCAAGCACTGGACAGGGCCTGACCTCTCCCCACAAGCACAGTGTTGTTGGCGCACTGTATGGCAGCAGCAGCAGCAGGTGACTGCCCTTGGGCCTGGATACCCATCCTCATCTACCAGAGCTGGAAAGCACAACACCCTCTCCCCCTCAGTGCCAGCTTCTCTGCAGAAGCCAAAGATCCCCCGTGTTGCCCATCCCTGCTCTTGTTCACTCCTCCTTGGCATTGCTGACCTTCCCAGGCCTTGGACTCAACTCTTCCCTGGATCCAGGGGTCTATCCTTTCTGAACCCTCAAAAGGTAGCTCAGCTCATCCTCCTGCACTCACAGCGCCACCACTTCCTGCTCCTGCAGCAACGAGTGGCCACCACCTCGTCCTTCTTTGTCTGCCTGGCCTTGGACCTGCCTGGCTCCCAGTGGTCCCAATCTGGCCTCACTGAGCAGCACCTTCACCTCCACACCCCAACAGGCAAGATTTCACTCTTGTCACAGATTTCTGGGCAAGTTGGATTTCAACAGGAGCCTTGGCTTAAACACTCTGAGATGGGTTTTGACTGGTTTCAGCAGGTGGAGGCTTGCCATGCTGTGATCCCCTGGGCACCACCTTTAGGGCTGTGCAGCACCACTGTGTTCAGGGAGATTTTTCAACTTTCAATTATTTTCAGGAGCCTTTGTCTCCAAAATCCTGTGCTTTCCAGTACTGGCCTATCAGATGGATCCAGCCTCGCAGAGACAGGCTGACTCCTCAGGGCTTCTGGGACCCTGGCATGTGGGCAGCCCTGTTCTGGCTGGTCCTCTACTGCCTTGGCTTCTCAGCACAGGCCAACTGTGCTGCCCTCAAAGATGTGCCAGCACACTGTCCTCTCCCCCAATAAGACAAGCAAAGGCAAAAATGTAACCTTGATTTCAAGTCCAGGTCCCTGTAAAAGGAAATAACCCCCATGGAGTACTTATTGGTGCCAAGCACTATTTTAAGCATTTTACCTGGAGAGACTCCCTGCATCCTTCCAATGAGGAAGTCACCATTACTGCTACATTTACAACGAGGAAGCCAAGGCAAAGGGAACTAGGTAACATGACCAGAAGCAATAAGAATGGGAGCCTGGATTCAACTCCACAGGGTCTGACTTGAGAGTTAAATCTCTGAGGCTACCTGTCTTATATGAAATATAATCATGGTGCTAAAGGGAAAGTAGACATTGGGGTCCGAATTCTAGTTCTGTTTCTTATTCTGTGATACTGACAAGTCATCTTTTTAGAAGGTCAGTTCTCTCACACGTAAAAACTGGGCTAATCATTCGCAGCAATGTGGATGGAGCTAGAAGGAATTATGCTCAGTAAAATAAGTCAGAAGGGGAAAGAAAAATATCGGATGGTTTCACTTATAGCAGGAATATAGGGGAACCCAATAAGACATCAGTGTGAAAAAATAACAACAGTACAAAACACAACAAAGCGGAAATGGACAATTATAAATCAGAGACATACTGCGGGGGAGGAGGTGAGAGAGGGATCAGAGGGAGGGAGGGAGGAGCCGAGGGGACTGAGGTGATGGTGCACGGGTGCCTTGGGGAAGGAAACTCTATGGGAACTACACCTGAGGGGGTGGGGAAGCAAATATTGTTGAAAAATGAACAATGATGTAAAAAATAAAAAAATATATTAAAAAATAAATTAATTAAATAAATAAAAATAAATAAAACTAGGCTAATAATGAATGTGTCTGGTAGGGTTAATGACAATTAAGCAGAGTAGTACAAGAAGTATCTGAATAGTGTCTGACAGGTGGTGAGTATGCCGTGTCATTGCTAGTTTCATTATTTCCTCTAATTAAAAAAGTCTTCAAAGTGGAGTGCCTACCACAATGGTAATCTCTTTAGTGCCAAATACTTCAGGGTCAAGGGGCTTTTTAAAAGCTCACAGAACTATTCTAGAGGAGCACTTCTAATCTTTTTGAAGATTTTATTCTAACCAGCTGAAGTGGAAAAGAGAAGGAAAAAACTACATCTTCCTCAAGAATATGGTAAGATTAACCATATTTCATAACATTTCATGTATAATAAAAAATCATAGTGGTTTTCATAGAATACATAAACCATCAAATAATCCTAGTTGGTCAGTACTCGGTGTTGCTAGCTTGTCAATAAGCCAACATCATAAAACCATCTGGATCTGCTTCAGGAAGAGAAGTTTTTCCGTTGTCTAAGGTTTGTGGCTCATCCCCAGGAGAGCCATGAAGGTGCTGTCAAAGGGCCATAGGTGATTGTGTAGGCCACACAAGGCCAGACCTAAACTTTTTTTCCCACAATGTATTAACTGTGCACTCAATCAACCCCTGGGGCCAGCCCTTCCATGACTGGCACAAATTAGTTTACTAGTGACTTAGTGGAAAAATGGATGCTACATACATTGGAATAAAGTCAAGATGTTAAACTGCTTCTCAGAGAATCTATGGCCATAATTCTAGTTTCTCTTCCTCCCTTTGGGCAAATGATTTAGGCCCCCAAGGCTTATTTTTTTAATCATTTGTGAAGTGTGAGTTACAAGTGTCTTTGAAAACAAAGGGAAATGCAATTTTTCTTTCTATATACTATTCCCTCTCCTTGGAGAGCAGTGTTCTTTCCTTTCTTCCTTCCCCTTCTTTTTTTTAAAAAAAGATTTATTTATTTATTTATACAAGCACTGGGTACAGTCAGAAGTGTGGGAGGGTGAGAGGATTCACCAAAGCCAAAGCGGGGACTAGAACAGGCAGACTGACGAAATACACTGCTGAGGGGAGCTGCGGGCGCAGCAGGAGAGATCTGCTGCGCCATGTGGGACCCTCGCTGGCAGCTAGGGATTGAACCTGCGCTGCAGAGGCTGCAGGCAGCTTTGCAGCCCAGCGCTCAACTGCTGCGCCACCAGAGGAGGCCCCCCTTTTTTTTTTAAAGATTTGTTTATTTATTTATGCATACAAGAACTGGGGTGTAAGCCAGAGGTGCAGGAGCATGAGAGGATTCACCAGAGAGAGTGGGGAGAAGAACAGGCAAATCTACTGAAATATACTGCTGAGAGGAGCAGCGGGTGAGGCAGGAGAAGTCTGCTGCACCATGTGGGTTGATTCCTGGCCAGCGGGGATTGAACTTGTGCTGCAAAGGCTGGTGATAGCTTGATAGCTCTGTCTTTAACCCCTGTGCCACCAGAGAGGCCCCCTTCCCTTTCGTCCAGCAAATTCCTTTGTATCCTTCAAGACTCAGTTTAGAAGCTGCTTCTTCCAGGAAGCCCTTCCATCTCAGCCTTCTGAGATTGATACCTTACTTTTTCTCTCATAGCATCCTGGCTTCCTCCCACCCTGGCACAGATAGGCTCTCCTTCATTAAACTGTGAGCTCCTTACCAGCAAAGCGACTTTTGCTCTCCTTCGGATCACCCTCCCCCACAACCAGAACCTGGCCAGGGAGGGCCTGGCACATGGTAGATTCTTAAAAAGAGCTTGTTGAACAAATAAATCATAAAGAATGCATAATCCAAGCCTTATTTTCCATTCACTTACAACATGGCATATAGATTATACCTCTAGAAATAAACAACTCAGAGGTTGTGTGATCAGAGAGTTGGGTCAGAAAGCAGAGCAAGGGGCAGGATGTGCCACCACTCCAGCACGCCAAGTCCTCAGCTCTAGGCAACCTCTCTAAATGACGCAGCAACACCAGGAGGGAAGGGCAACCTTTCTGCTCCTTGCCAAGCTGTAAAAAGGGATGGCAAGAAACCACGCTTTAATTTTCCTCTTCAGATCATGCCAGCTTGTGGAATTTAACCAAGAGAATATTGATATGTCCCAGAACAAAGCTGGAGGACAAAGTCAGCCAGATTCCCATTGCAGAAATACAGTCATACGGAAATGCAGGTCATCTGGTCTACCCTCTGCTCTGTGTACACATCCCTCAGAATCTAATGGTCACCCCAGTCATGGAAAGTTTCAAAATCTGAAAATTTTAACTTTAAGTGGCAAAGAAAATAATCACCCCATGATCTCTCCAATACAGTGCTTTTTAAAGAACCAATGGAGGGCCTCCCCGGTGGTGCAGCGCTTGAGCGCTGGGTTGCAAAGCTGCCCGCAGCCTCTACAGTGCCGGTTCAATCCCCGGCTGCTCCCTGGCCACCGGAGGAGGGTCCCACATGGCGCGCAGACCTCTCCTGCCGCCCGCTGCTCCCCTCAGCAGTGTACTTCGGCCCTTCTGCCTGCTCTGCTCCCTGCTCTGGCTCTGGTGAATTCTCTCACCCTCCCGCGCTTCTGACTGTACCCAGTGCTTATATAAATAAATAAATAAGAACCAATGGAACAGCAATTACACACAATGCGCTACTTTGGGAACCACGAGGAAAACAACAATGAAGACAGTTCATTGTGCTTGCCTTCAAAAAGCTTACACTGTACAAGAAGCAAAAAAGGCCAGTTCAAGGGCCTCCCTCGTGGTGCAAGGGGTTAAGCACCACACTATGAAGCAATCTGCAGCCTCTGCAGACAAATTCAATCCCCGGCAGGCCAGGGAGAAACCCACATTGTGTGGCTGACCTCTCTTGTCTCACCCACTGCTCCCCTCAGCAGTGTATTTCAGTCGATCTGCCTGTTCTGTTCCCCACTCTGTCTCTGGTGGATCCTCTCACCCTCCTGCATCTCTGGCCTGCACCCAAGCTCGTGTATGCATAAATAAATAAATCTTTTTTTTTTAAAAAGCCAGTTCAGCAATGGGCATAATTGAGATCACCCATAATAAGGCCTGTAAGATGAGCATAAATGGGGGATGGGGAGTCAGAAGTCACATGGGGGGGCAAAAGGTTCTGCAGAACCGATCCATCCCCCCAAAACACAACCAAATCAAATGGTAGAATCAAAAAAAAAATCAACCTCTAGAAAAAATGGAGACAACTGGGTCCATTTCAATATGGATTGGATGTTGGACAATAGCAAGGAATTATTGGTAATTTTTAGGCCTAGCCATAATATCACCACATCTGAATATACCCATATTTTTTAGACACACAAAAGCTTGCTCTTAGAAGTAAAATGAATGACGCTTTAAATTTTTTCCGAAGAAGATGAGAAATGGAGCAAGTGTGATGAAACCTTGATTTTGGATGATTCATGGGTAAGGTGCATCATGCTCTGTTCTCCACTTCAAAGAATGGTTGAAGTGTTCATAATTTAGATAAGTTAAAAATGAAAATAAGTTAGCACGTGGTGAAAGAGGTGCTCTCGGTTGAGCCTAGAAAGGCAGGTCGGATCTCGTAGATGGAATTGGACAGGAGCATCATTTTGGCAGGGACAGGTCTGGCGGAGGCTACATGGAGGAAAAGTTGACTGTGGCTCATGACCCCAGTTTGCCTCTGTGTAGTTCCGTGTTCTAAACACTGGCCCGATGGAGAAGCAAGGCCACCTGTGTCAATCTGTTTTTCAAGGATGTGGTAAGTGCTGACCAACCAAAAAGGCAAAAGACTTACCGAACACTGGGCCCTAAAGCAGGCCAGTCTGCCAGACTATTTTCCAAAATAACCTGCTTGTTTTTACTCTGCTGACTTTTGCTCAAGGACAGGCCCCTACGCCCTTCACCCCTTGCAGAACTGCCCCTCCAGGTTCATACAAGCACTTGCTAGAAAGACCCCAGTCCCACATAAGGCTCATTTCTTTCCCTCTGGTAGAGCCCTGGTCTTCTGGGGAATATAATTCCCATTGCCCCTTTTCCTCTGGGTTCTTTGGCATTTTTGGAGAAAGCAATTCAGAAGTGGCCACACAAGAGTGGACATGAGATCACCAGACTGCTGGCACCTTCACTTGGCCCCTCCCAAACACCCCACCACCACCACCGACTCCTTCCATATGTATCTGGAATCCTCCTTGCATGGCACTGTCCCTGGGGAAAAAAGCAGGCTGCCTATGAAACTGCATCTGCTGCTACTGTCTTCTCACTTGAGACCCCACCATGGTCCTCCCCAGGGCCTGTGGGGGTGGGGAGAGGCTCTTCTGGGGCAGGGTGGGCAATTAGGACCTGCCACAACTTTCAACCACCTTGTCTCTTGGCCTAATTATCCTCTGGATTCTTTGGTTTTTCTGAGATCATGAGACAAATGAGCCCTGGTCATATCTACATGGTGGCCTCAGTGTTCATCTCTTGGGGTAATTACACTTGACAGTCTGAGAATCATTCAGAAATTGCCCACAGTGCACTCAGGCGAAGTGGGAGGTTCCTCTATTGCAAGCTTATCTTTACTTTGCAGCCTTGGTAACTAACTGCCTGGGGTTACAAAATCAAAAAGAAAATATTTGTCATGAGAGTTGACCTAAAAAAGACTTAGATGGGGGTCAGTGTACCTTCAGATTGCCCTGACCTCTTCCAGGCATTCCATTTGGGGGCTGTGTGGAGAGGTGGGGGCTGTGTGGTATGAAGACCTTGGGTTTCAGAGTCAGGCTGGGAGCTGAGTTCAAATTCTGCCTTCACACTTAGCAGATTGGGTAGAGAATTCATCTCAGTGAGATATTTTCTATCTCACAGTTTTGGCAGGTTAAATGAGAAATGTGCAAGTGAAATGCTTGAGCACATTTTGCCTCCTCCTTCTATTCGGTGTCAGGTAGCTCATCCTGTAGATAGAGGAGTTGGAGATGATCGTCAAGGCCACTTTCAGCTCTGCCTGTCTGCCATTCCATGAAATTGCAGGAGCAGTAAGTCACTTTGCTTCCAGGGCTCAGTCAGTAGCTTCATGCATCCTTCATCCTGCTGGCCCCAACTCCCTGGTCTTTTGCTGGTATTATAAAACCACCAGGACACAAAGGGACCTGGGCAGAAGCTTAACCCCATATCCAGACAGGCTCCCAACCTCCCCTTCTTCATGCAGAGGCTTTTCTTCTCCATGTCACTGTGGGGCTTCTTCCTAATTTTCTGTCCTCTGTTGGAGATCACCAGTTGAGAAAAGCGTGGTAAGAAATTCAGATCTTAGCCATTGTTCCGGTGGGAAGAATAGTGGATAGAATATTCCATCAGTCAGATGCCAGGAAATAAATTCACCCCTTGCAGGCTTTGGCTTCATGCGCACCTCCGGTTTCTCATCTCTCAAATGAAAATCAGACCCACCCTTGGGCTGTTGGGTGGGATTTTCTGATTAAATTGTGGATCTTGTGAAAGTGTTTTTGAAAAGTGTGCAACCCTAGAAAAATGTGAGGTGTTATAACTCCATTATGGATCTCCAAACCAGACTCCCAGGAAAGAGTAACCTGTTGAGTCACCTCCTACTGTCCTTTTCCCAACAGAAGTCCCCCACTAGCCAACCCCTCCCCAGGCAGAAAGGTTGCAGCTCTTTCTCCTGGTGCAATAGTCCTTGTGGCCTGGCCACCTTTCCATGGGAAACCTCCACGTTCTTCTACCAGACTCTCCTGATCCCAGGGTGGGTAACAATATATCCTTTTTACCTAGATCATTTTTAGTAGAACCTCCTTTCATTTTCTTTTTTTTTTTTTTTACCTCTAAGATTTATTTATTTATTTATACAAACACTGGGTACAGTCAGAAGCGCGGGAGGGTGAGAGAATTCACCAGAGCCAGAGCGGGGAACAGAACAGGCAGACTGACGAAATACACTGCTGAGGGGAGCAGCGGGCATGGCAGGAGAGGTCTGTGCACCATGTGGGACCCTCGCCAGCAGCCGGGGATCGAACCGGCACTGCAGAGGCTGCGGCCAGCTTCGCAGCCCAGAGCTCAACCGCTGCGCCACCAGGGGAGGCCCAACCTCCGTTCATTTTCAAACAAGTGTCCCTTCTTTGGCAAGAAAGAATATGGTCACAGTACCTCCCGGTGGCCCCTCTACAGACCTGCCATCTTAGCCAAGCTAGAGGAGGTCATCACTGACATTCTCTAGGGTGATTCAGACCCGTTAGTCATCATCTAGCACAGATGTTATCCCCTGGTTCACCGCAGCAAAAGGGGATGTGGCAGTCAAGATAACAGGAGGAAGATCACGGAGGCCAGACCCAGAGGTGCTCACCAGTCCTCCTCAGGGAGAAGACGCAGCCCTCTTTTTCAGCCCTGGGGAAACACTTTCCTCACCTCTTATTTCTGTTTTTTTATCTGAAGGCTTATCTCTACCAGTATCAGAGTGAGGAGGCTGCCCCTGCCACCCCCCAACGCCCTTGCTTAGAGCTGCCCCCCGCTGCGGCTCCCAAGGCCTCAAAGCAGCTTTGGTCTGAGAAGAAACACTTGGAGCCAAGGACATTCTGTGCCGAACAGATTGGTGCTCCATATCCCTTGGGCTGATTGTTTTCGGCTGTTATCACACCATGATGAGAGCAACTTGAAAGAAGGTTTAGGATGCCACAGATAGTTGAACTGCTGATGTTTTGACATTTTTTTTTCCTTCTCAGACAGCAATTCTGTGGTTTTTCTTATTGGGTTAGAGATGGAACAAATGTCTTCTAGAGTTCTTCATGTTTGCGAATGTTTCGAATGATGTTGCTTCCACCACTTTGTGCCTTAGAGGTATATCAAAGACACAAGTACTGGTCCTGTTTTACAGATGGTGAAACAAAGTTCAGCTAAACAAAGAAATTCTGGTCTTACCTTGACGTAGGCAATCAGACTTCCTTCTAGGGATGTCTTTGACCAAATTGTTTGTTTGCACACACACAAACATTCATATACACACTCTCTCAACTGACCTTTCTCTCTCTATATACACACACACACACACACACACACGTAAACTACTGTCCTTCAGGGGACCTCATATAGTTTACCTCTGCTGGTTTTACCCCTGATACTGCCTTGCTTCTTGCCTGTAGATATACCAAGGTCAACTGTGTCCCTGAGTTTCACTCCATCAGCCAAAGAAGCCTTACTCAGAAGCAGAGAGCAGGGAGCAACCTGAGAGAGAAAGATGACAGATTTCCTCAGCCCCAGACAGAGGTGGATTTTCTTTGCATTTTCCTCAGGTGCAGCCTCGTAGAATGATGTCCAGGATCCAAGTTCCAGCACACACTCTTGAGCTCCCAAAGGCTTACCCAGGACAGGGGTACAAAAATCACTCTCATTTTATTTGATGTTTTCCCATCACAATCTTATCATATAATAAATGTTAGATTGTGTAATTGTAGGATAAATAAAAAGTATCAGGCTTTTCTGCCCTCCCGCCATTAGGATTAATGATGGATCCTTGCAGTCCTGAATGTATGCCTAATGGTGGGCAGTCCTCCTCAGGGAGAAGACGCAGCCCTCTTTTTCAGCCCTGGGGAAACACTGGAGTAGGGTGTGGGCATATGTAGATGGGAGTCACCTGTGCTAAGAGACTGGGCTTATAAGGGCAGCATCAGGGGGACACCAGCAGAAGCAAAGAAGCAGAAGCAGAACCACGAGAGCAGCAGAGGCCACCAGAGAACACCAGAGAGGCCAGATAGAGTGAAGACTTGCTGGGAGCTCGGAGGCCTGCCAGTCTCCCAGCCCCCCAGCACCCCTGCCTGCCATGTGCCTGGTAAATCCCAATAAAAGCCTGCAAAACCACTGAGGGCTCCAGGACTGACTCCTCCTTCACCCGTCTGCTCGGGTCATAGAGAACCTGCCCTGTGTCATCCTGCCCTTACAATAATTTCGCAATGACTTCTAATTCTCTTTAGTAAGAACATGTCCTTTCCCCTGTGGGAGGGAAGAAGAAATCCTGCGCCCACCAATGGGAAGTCTCCATAAAGAGAGGCAAATGCTCTTCGTTCTTTCCATGCTCTCCAGACTGCAGTGTGCACATGAAGGCCAAGCGCTCTCAAAAACTTGGGCCATGAGATTTGATGGCGAAGGACATTAAAACAGAGGAAGCCTGACCCCTTACAACTTGATGAAGCTATTCTACAAGTTCCAAATTGCCTGCATCTGTATTTCTTTTAGATCATTTAGAATAGATTTTTGTCATATGCCAGTCATGCTGTTCTGTGGCTTCCAAGTTATCTACTCTAACAAGTAATCATAAGTCAATTTAAATTTAATAAGTAGGGGAAAAAATGTGGTCAAAGAAAATTTAAAGCAACTCTCATGCTTCATCAGAAACTTCACATAGACAGTCTTACAATTACATGAGGTGGTTTTTCATTTCATTTATGTCATTTCCTTTTATTTTTTTATTAAGGTATAATTGACATATACATTACACTAGTTTCAGGTGTACAATATTAATACTTGTATATATTGCAAAATGATCACAATAAAACAAAGTAACACCTATCACCATGCACAGGTCTTGGGCTGGGGAAGGTAGGTAGGCTCTCTAAGGACAGTCTGTGTGGGGGCTGTTTCCTGTATGCCCATGCCTGGGCTAATTCCAGTATCCATAGAGCACATGGAGTCGAGCTTAACCATGCTATATGCTCCAGGTCTTGGCATGCTGGGTGAGGACAGCAGTGAGGCCCTGGCTTCTTCCACTCTTGCTGTGGAAAGGACAGACCCTCTCTCCGGCCCAAACCATGCCTTGCACATGATTGGCCACACATTCAGGGAGACCGTTCCCCTCCAGTCATGCCTCTCTGACTCTGGTGCTAGAAGGGAGACAGTTCCCCTCCAGTCATGCCTCTCCTCTCCTCTGTGGCTCCCCTTTGGGCCCTGGAGGTGTGGAGCCAACACTCTCAGGAATTCAACTGCTTCTCTGCCAGGCTCCCCCACCCAATCATCACCATCTTTTCCTTACTCATATAAGAGCTTTCACCAAAAGGGCCCTCTGCTTCCATCCCGGCCCTTCCTCTATTTCTTCTCTGTGAAGCACCCACATGACCTTCCTAACATGACTCGGAATGTGCCACTCTCCACTCACCCCTTCCATGATCACATTGCACTCTTTGGATGACCTCTGGACAGTCTATTTCAAAACATCATTTGCCTCTTTCACTCTCACTCTCTCACGAGTTACAGTGGAGTTTCCCCAGAGGCTGTTTGATAGAACAAGCGACTAAGTTCAGAAGCAGACATGAAAGTTTAGCTCTTAAGTTAGACACTAGAGAGATTTAAAACAACTTAAAACAATGCCTCCCTCTTCACTAATTTTGTTTGTTTGAGGGGACATAGTCACCTTCCACAAAATTTTAGTATTTATGTTAGCATGTGGTAACTTTATTATTGTTATTTTTAAACAAGTTCATAGACATTTTAAAAAGTTTCAGTTTAATTGCTAAGACAGTAAATATTGATGGACATAACCCACATAAATAAAAATTCTTTGGGAATCTCAGTAATAGAGATTTTCAAGGGTACAAGTGATCCTACACCAAAAGTTCGAGAACCCTGAGTATAGAGTATTTCTTAAACTTATTTGTCCAGAATCCTTCACCCTCACCTCCTTTCGGTCAGGTAAGAACTGTCAGCCTTTGCTGCCAATAATGTTCCATTTGGGAAGTGTTAGAATTGACAATAAGTGATAGAACAGGAAGGGCTTAACGTTGCAATAGTAATGACGCACCACGTGGCGTCCGTGAACCAGAGTTCCAGGCCTGATGCCCGTGCTTACCAGCTGAGTGACACTGGGTGCTCACTCACCTTCTCGGCCACAGTCTCCCTATCAGTGTAATGGGGACAATGATAGTTCTGCTACTGGCATCCTCTGACCCAAAGATGATCACAGAGGCTCAAGACTACTTGTCAGGTACCCCAAAAATGGACATACACCCGGGGGGCTGGTTCACAATCAGGTCCACTCTCTCAACAGGCAGAGAGGCCAGACAATGTCCCTTAGGACCGTACTCAGCTCTCCCTTAACTGAGCTGGTATCCTCCACTACCCTCTCATGTTTTAGACAAACAGCAATTTCTTTGATAATCTGCTGATCTTTCTGTGCCCCAAACTACCCTCACTCTCTGAGATAGAGGGCTCTGGGGAGAGACTCCATGCCATGCACCTGCCCTGTGATATTATGGGCTAAATGTTGGTGCTGTCCTCCCAAAGTTCATATGTTGAAACCCTACCCCCTTTGTGATGGTGTTAGGAGGAGAAGCCTTTGGAGGATAATGAGGTCAGTGGGTGGAGTCCTCATGAATGAGTTAGTACCCTCACAAGAAGAGACACAAGAGTTCGCTTCCTCTCTCTCTGCCCTGTGAGGACACAGCAAGAAGGCAGCCATATGCCTAATTCTGTGAATTTGGAAGCAGGCCCTTGCCAAACACCAAATCTGCTAGCATTTTGATCAAGTCAATGTTCCTTAAGTAGTCTAACAGACTAGGACACCCGGGATAGCAACTATTCCAAGAAAATCACGTAGGGCAAAAACAAAAGATGGTGACAAGGCCAGGAGAGGCGTTGGTGAGAGGCACAGGGAGTCTGGACCCACAGCCAGTGCAGCATCCACAGCTCTCACAGAATTGACACCTGTGGGGAGAGGTGAGGGACCTCAGGGCTGCTCAGCAAGTTCATAGCACATGGAGGGTTTGGGCTCGATGTGAGACAAAAGGCCTCTAAAGGGACAGGCCAAGCAGGGTATACACAGGAAGGTGGTGCCCACAGATGACCAACTACCCTCGCCAACTCCACAGCACAGAAGGCCCAAGATTGCAGACTTCAGGGAATGCAAGCAGCGCAGATGGCAGCCAAGATCATGGGTCCTGACAGAGCCAGGGCCTCCTTTCTCTTCCCCACTTTCTGGGACCCCTTGAAAGCCCATTTACAAAGAGGGAGGCAAGGACAGATGAGGAGCCCTAATTGCACCTGGAATATCCAATGCTGTTAGTGTACATGAAAATGTGGCCTCTTCCAGCCCAGATCCTGTGGGAGTCGTTAGCTCCCACCGCTGTGGGGCGGGGAGGGGTGGGGGTGGGGATATGTTCTGGACTTCAAGTGTACCTTGGTGATGAGGCAACCTTGACTTGAAATAGTCCCACTTGAAATAGTCCCACTATTTTTGGAAACTAGTTTAGGGAGAACACTTATAAATTACCTCTCTATCACTGGAAGGGCAACTCCAGATACTTTAAAGGACATTGCGAAATAGCCCTTGTTCATTTCCTCTGGGTTTGGCACTCGTATCTCTATTTTAAGCAAACGAACAGCACCATGTCTAAACCAGCACCGGATCTAAAAAGAGGAGTTAACTGGTCGCGAATTATGAATGAGAAGTGTAGTGTAATGCAGCCACCCAGCAGCACTGGGACCTGGGACACCTCAGCACCCTCTTCCTAGCCAGCACAGAGCCGCCAAGCTAAGCCCACCACCACCCACCCCGGCCCACAGACGCAGCAGTGAGAACGTGCACCACCCCAAGCCCAACACAGTCACGGGGCTTATCGCATTCAGTCTTGCTGAAAAGGGGACATCACCCATGGCCCTCGCGCCTCTACAGAAATGTTTTGGTTTCAGCTTCAGCTAATGACCCAGTATCATAAGATTTCTGGGTGTCTCGTTCCACACATTCGCCGAGAACCTAGGGGTCATGCGGAACTCAGAAAAATATTTTCCCTTCTCTTATGGTTATGTTTTGAGTCTGAGTTTCAGAAGCTGGGAGCCACATGACATAATGAAGGGGTGAGCTCCAAGCCCTTATTATCTGTGAGCCCATTGTCGGCACAGCAGATGCTACACGGATGAAGTCACCCACAGAAGATGTATTAGGAAGGATGTCACCCACTGTAAAATCGGCACATTCTGTCCCGTGGGGGCCAGCACAGTGAGACTGGAGATAGAGCTGACATTTCGATTTAAAGCTCCAGTAACTTGCAGGTAATGTTTCAAGGGAGTCTGGAGCACAGAAGGAAATGGAAGAAAACTGAGGATAAAGATTAACCCCTTCTTCTCCACTGAACTTTCAGTCTCGACTTTCTCTGCTACAGATAAGGGTAAAAGATACTACCCATAGAAGGGGAACTTCACAGGAGCAGGGGTTCTAGGCCCTGTACACAAAGGTCAGGCCTAGATACAAAAACTTCACCTGCAATAACCCTAACACAACACATCTATTCTTTCACGCTATCATTAAATGCAACAAATATTTATAAGTTGTTTAATCCAATCAAAAATAAATTTTGAGCACATATGTGAGGCTTAGCCCAGGGCCTCAAAGAGCTCAAGACAAGGGCCTCCCCTGGTGGCGCAGCTGGTTGAGTACCACGCTGTAAAGCTGGCCGCAGCCTCTGCAGCGCTAGTTCGATCCCGGCCAGCCAGTGAGGGTCCCACATGGCGCGGCAGACCTCTCCTGTCTCACCCGCTGCTCCCCTCAGCAGTGTATTTCAGTCAGTCTGCCTGTTCTGTTCCCCACTCTGTCTCTGGTGAATCCTCTCACCCTCCCGCGCATCTGGCCTGTACCCCGGTTCTTATATAAATAAATAAATAAATAAATAACTAAATAAATAAATAAATAAATAAATAAATAAATCTTTAAAAAAAAAAATCTCAAGGCAAGGAAAACCCACACAAATGAGTGCAGAGTGAGCAGAGACACAGGCTTAAAGAGCCGAAGCAAAGGTGAGTGGGAGTACACTGTCCTGGGGCAGGGCAGTTCCTGGGGTGTGCTTCTCAGGGTCAGCCTGGCTGAGCCTCGACGCATGCATCTCTCAGTTAAGAAATCAGAGCCTCGTCTAGCCACAACACACCATGATTCTAAATGAACCCATCTGGCTGGTTAGTAACAAAGGCTCACGTGCATGCATCACCGAACCCCACCACACCCGTGGCTCTTGGGGCAGCCCACACTGGGTCCATGATGAGAACCCTAGGCTGGACTCAAAGGGATTTCCTGCCAGGGGACAGTGGAGGAGGGAGGGCAGTGAGTGAGGAGGACTCACTAGTCAGAAAGCACCCCCTGCAGGGGTAAGGGCAAGGGGAAATATTGGGGAGACAAGAAGAGCAAAGAAAAGCAAAGGTGAGAGAGGACAGCTGTGGAGAAGAACCGAAAGAATGCTCTAAAATCAGAGTACATCCATGCCCCGGCTGAAGCCTTTACCAAGCCCAAGATTTACTTAATTCCACCGAAGATTCATTGCAATCATGCCTTTTCTTTGGGATGCATTTTATCTGCTGCTCACCACAATCCTGCAAGATAATGGATTAGTCACCCATTGTACAGAAAGGACACTGAGCCTGGCCCCCAAAGGCAGGCTCATGGTTAGCTAATCCCAACGGCAGCACCACCTTTACGCAGCCTGCCTCTTTGCCATGAAACCGAGGGTCCCATTTTGAACTGAATCCAAAAATACCATTTTTTCTAAGTCTAGAGATTTTCTAAAACTTCTGAAGGAAGACATCAAAATACTCTCCAAGCAGATCTGTACTTTCATCCATTTCTGGAAGCTTCTATAGACAGGACCACCAGATAGCCCTTTGCCTGTGGGTGGGGACAAGCACCCAAGGTCAGCTGGAAGAAAAAAAGAGTCCCTTGTCAATCAGTGCAAAGAGGTCAACCCTCCCCCAGTCTAGAATCCCTGCTGCTAAAATGTTTATTTCAAGCCCAGGGTATGAAATAAATTGGGTCTACAGGAATACTGAACTTCAATATGGGATAAAAACTCACACACTCAGCCGAGACTTTCCACTTGGGACCTACATATGTACAGAGGACGCATGGATGAGCCCGAGAGGAGAGGACTCAAGGACCTGAAACAGCATCTAACCCAAAGAGAATATTCATTTGGGGAAAGGGGAAGTGGAGGCCCAGAAAGGTCAAATGATTTTCTCAAGGTCATAAAACTAATTGTCAAGTTAATCATCAGTCTTCCTCTCTCAAACCTCACACCATGGTCTTCTCTTTGTCACAGGAAGAGAGTCCATTTTCCTGGCTGTTAGCACTTCCTCTGAGGAGCTCACAGCCATTGCCACCCACTGCCGCTGCTTGCTTAGGTGGCCCCATCGACAATGGGCTCTCCTAGGGACCGCAGCACAACCCAGGATTGCTGCTGCCTTTCACATTCAAACAAGCAAGGACTGGGGGTGCAGTAGTGTACAGGGCTGGGAGAGGGGGGCTCCCAGAAGGAGGTTCAGTGGGGAGCAAGTTAAGATGAGATAGGACAGAGGTTCTCAGGCCAGAGATGGCTCAATATGTTGAAGATCCATCCAAACAGATGGACCAGCCAGCACAAATGAATAACGACTACGTGATTCCATTCACACAGACCTCCAGAGCAGCTGAACAATCTAGAGAGATCAAAGTCAGAAAAGCGACAGTATTGGGGCAGCTAGAGGGGCTGTTCCCCAGAAAGGAGCATAAAGAAACTTGCCAGGATAGTGAAAATATTCTCTAAGTTAGCTAGCTACACAAGGTAGATGCAAATGTGAAGGGTTATTGAGTTGTACATTTAGTATTTGCATATTTTATTGAGTATATATTGAGCCTCAAATAAAAGCCAAAGGAAACATAAAGAGTAGATGTAATAGGTTACAATAATTAGAAGGTAGTAACTTTCGGGTCCCTGGAAGTTGCCGACCCAAGCTCGCTTACCATTAAGTTGGGACATTTTAAAGTGAATATGAGCATGGGTAGGGGCTACATGGGTTTCAAGGATTCTGTAGCCACACACTCACATAACTCCTGCTGACATCCTCCCAGGCTGAGTCTCTGCTAGTGGTCTCCTGGGGACCAGAGTTCTACAGTCATCCCGTGTGGAAAGCTCTCTCTTTGACCTGCCCTCAACACGCACACACACACGCGCGCACACACACACACACACACACACAGATCCCTCTCCTGCCCCTGCTCAGTCTCTTTCCCAGCCCTCCCGAGATCCACAGTCTGCCCCATGTTCCCTCTCAGTGTTTCAGAATATCCTTTGCTCAGTGGCCCTCCCTTGCCCAGAAATGGAGTGGTTCTTCCCACAGGGGTTCATCCACACAGTGTCCTACCAACGGGACAAAATTCTGTGACGTCTACTCTCGCCTCCCAAATTCTACTTCAAAACCAGCTGGTCAAATGTCCTGTGTCAAAAAGGAAAAGCCATCAGCCTATTGCTCAATTTGGTGACTTAAGTAAACGTGGGTTCAAAGAATTTAGCGCCAGGGTTGCTCAATTTGAGCACTTCACTGTGATCAAGGATGAAGCTGAAATGGAAAGATTTGGGAGGAACAAACACAAAGAGACATTACATGAATCACAGAAACATCCGTCCCTGCAGGACGCAGCCCCCAAAAACTGGATAAACCAGGACTCCAGAACCCCCACCCTGGACTCTGTTCCGTCTGCTCTCAGTCCTTACCCCTACTTCATGAGGGCAACTTGAGTTTGCATTCAGCACATAGGAAAGCTGGGGTCACACAACTTGTGAGTGGCAAGCAGGCATATCAGAAAATAGTGTTCAAGAAACTGAACAATGGGGACCAATGCTGACACGTGCCCTGGTGAAGTCTACTGTCTCCAGGAGAGGAAACTAAATGTCCAGTTCCAGTGCAGTGTGGTCACTGTGGGAGACCAAGTGCCCCAGGGATGATGGAGGGCTTCCTGGATGAAGTGACATTTGAGCCAAGATAACTAAAGTGAATATATTATGGACATCCAGGACCTTTCTCAGATCCCTTACCAACCCCAGTGGGCCTTCCCCCTCAAATCTCCCAAACAGTGCTTCCCCAATCGTTTTTGTCATTTGTCACAACCGTCTTGGGAAATGACATTATTTGCAGGTGTAAGTCACAGCCAGAGGATTGAGGAGATCACCACTCCCACATATACTTCTAACCACTGGACACCCTGTTGGGAGACTCTGCCCCAAGCAGCTGGGCCAGGAGCCTCACCACAAGTCCTGCCACATTTTGCTTGGAAAGTGCTTTATGATTTTCAAATCACTTTCACATATGTTTTCTCATTTGAGTCTTACAACTAGGACAGGCATTATTAACCTTGTTTTATTGGTTTAAAAAAAATGACATGTGAAATGACTCAGCAGGCATACATGAGTCAGCATCGAGGGGGGTTACTGGGGGTCTGTGACAGCACCATGGGCTCAAAAGAGGCCAGCCTGTGTTGCCACTGATTTTAAAAAGAAAAAAAAAATTGATGAGATAGAGGTATCCACCTTCCCGGGAAAATAAAAAAATTCAATTTTTTTAAGTGCCCCCAGGTTCCTCCCATCTTCATATTTCAATGGTTTTTCCATTGAACTCTCTGTTTGCCTCCCAAGGCCCTTAGGATTCTGAGAAAGTCTTGTGAATCTTTGCAATAGCAAAATGCTGGCTTTTCCTCAATACAGCAAAAGCCCCATAAATGGAGCAGTAAACCATGCAGGAAGACACAGTGACATAACCTAGAAACATCTGACTCCAAGCAAGTGGAAGCAATTGCAGATTCAGGATACACGGCAGACGTTTCCACAGCTGCATCAACAATAGCTATAGGGAAGAAATCAAGACAGAACAGGAGGCTTTGGCCACAGATCCCAGGTACCTAAATCAGCCAGGCTTTGGAAGGAAGCCACTTCAAATGTTCACTTTAAAACAATGCTGCGATATTTCTTTGTTTCCACTGAGGTTTCACTGAATAACAGCTGTCAACAACTCAGGAAGACAGTGCTGTGGTCCAAGTCTTTCTTCTTTGCAAGTGTTCTTTTATAAACATTCTATTGCTCTTTTCAGCAAGGACAAAAGAAAGGCATGCACGATTACTCCAAAGGGGTAAAATATTTCCACATATGTGCAAGCCTTCGTATGGGCCCTATATCTGAAGGGTCAAAGGTTCCATATTAAAGAAAACAGTTCTTAACCTGTTGAAGGGGGTGGGAGGGAGGAGCATTTGAACACTTTCTACTATTTTCTAGAAGCTTTCTTTGGTCTTTACAGAAATTTCAGTAGAATAAATAAATGGTGTCTCCCAGAGGCTGGGAGGAGTTGGAGGAGAGGTTAGTGTTTAATGGGGACAGTTTCAGCTGAGGAAGAAGAAAAAGCTCTGCAAAGGGACAGTGGTGGTGGTTGCACAACAACATGAATGTACGTAATGTCACTGAACTTTACGCTTAAAAATGGTTTAAATGGTACATTTTGTATTAAGTCAATAAAAATCAGGCCAAGAAAATGTTCAATGAAACAAAAAACTGTTCCCATGAAAAGAATCTAAAAGGTTTTGCAAGTTTTTTATGCTGTTGTGCTTAATGTTTAAGACAGTCCATTTGGCTTTTATGTAATTACTAACTGCATTCAAAACACCCTCAGCAATAACGGACACCCCCACCCTCCCGCCAGGCCTGTGTCTGAGCTGTCAGCCTGGGCGCCGTCACTCTATTCCAGCACCTTTCCCTGCAGAGCCATGGCATTCTCTAGACATTGTCTCACCCATCCTTTCATCTGGACAATGATATCCACCCCAAAAGGTTCAAGGGACCTGACCTCTGAGATCATAGTGAAGAGCCAAGATCAGTAATTTCTTCGAACTCTTCGCTTGGCTAGCTAAAGCTTCTGCCAATGTCAGTCAAGAGGTTCCAGGCAAGTACTTCAAAGATGAAAATGAGCAGCCAACCTCACCCGCACCTTGAGTCAGTTCCACAGTCAGCTGGCAGCCTGGACGATGGCTCCAGGGCCCAGTGTGGTCACACGTCCCCTACCTGGTGTCCAGATGGAGCGCCCTACGGGACTCACTGGGGGGTATGTTGTGATGGATGATGAAACAAGAAACCCAAACATTGCTGGAAGGGTGTCTGCTTTCTAGTTCTGAAAACACTTTCATCTTTCTTCAACTAAAATTTTGAAAATTACTTCAAAGATTTTTTTCCAGTGGATGAGCAATAATGTCTTTCCAATGCTTTTCCCAGAGACAAACCTCAAAACTATAATGACTACAACTTACGGATCACCTGCCGTATGCCAGGCAACCTTCTAGCGATCTCTTACAATCTCCCCAACAGCCCCACAAGGACTCTTTTCTCGATTGGAGAGAAAAGGGGACTGAAGCTCAGAAAGGTTAAGCCACTTTCCCCAGGTCACATAGATAGGGAGTGGCACAGTCAGAATCAAATCCAGATCTGCCTCCCTCCAAAGCTATATTTTGTCCAAAAATGTGGGTCAGAAATGTTAAGGATTCACACAGAAGCTGAGTCTATTTATGAAACCAAATATATGGATTTTTTTTAAAAACTCTGCATAGCCATTTGTAATGATCTGTTCTCAAACTGAGGTCTTGAGAATCTGGATTCTAAATAGTTCACGGTGCCCTGGGGAGACCCCAGCACCTAGTGGGCCCCCAGGAATGACAACTGTCGTAGAAGTCCAAGTCAAGTGCTATTTGTGTTAACTGCCTAGATGTGCCTAATTCAACGAGACGGTGAGTGAGATGATAACAAACCACGTGAAAGAAGTCAGCACATCCTTGGGAAGACTGCTTGAACAAACATGGCAGCACCAAGGTTTCCCCTAAACTTAGAGCCTCTGAATGGGATTAGTAACTCTGGGCTGGAGCTGAGTGCTGGCCTGGTCCAGTGGCATCTCTGGGCAATCACAGGCACAATTATCCACCACGCTTTGGGCCACCCTTCTACCACAAGAAGAGGCAAGATGAGAAGAAGTGGCTTTGCTTGCACTGGAGAAGAGGGTCTGTACACATCTACCCCAGGAAGGAAGATGAGCAGTCCTCCCTGGGAGGGGGAGCAGCGGGGATGTAAAGGCAGGCCCACAAAGCGGCCAGAGATCCTTGTCTGCACAGACGCATGGGGCTTGTGGATTCAGAAGCCCTTCACTTGCATTCAGGTGTTAGACAAATCCAGATGGCAGGTATCTACTCCAGCCTCAATGGTCCCCAAGTTTGCCATCCCTCCCAAATCACATCCAGGAGTAAGCCAGCATGATCAGGCAGGCAAAAGAAATGAGCTGGAAAGGCAAGGGTCCCCAAATTTGTTGTGCATTGGGGATCATCTGGAGGGCTGATGAACACAGATCGCTGAGCCTTGCTCCAAGTAGTTCTAATTCTGTGGTCAGAGGGGCCGGTGTAGGGGGGGTGGGGAAGGATGGGGTGTTGGAGGGGAGGTGTCTGAGAATGTGCATCTCCAATAGATTGCAAGTGATGTTGACGCTATTGGTCCAAGGACCCCACTTTGAGAAGCACTGTGCTTATTGTATAAAGTAAATGGTTGCAGGTCATAAGCACAATGCTCTGATTAGGATATTAGTATCAAATATCTCCCATGTGCCAGGTATTCACTGCCTTTGATATTTATAACACTCCCGCCAAGAAGAAATTACTATCTCTGCTTTACAAACTAGGATTCTGGGACTTGGGAGTTCAGCAATTTGCCTAAAGTTGCACAGTTGCTAACTGGCAGAATGGAGATTTTTTTTTCTGAAGTGAAGGTAACTAGAAGCATCATTCCCACCTTCCTTCCTGTCCCCTCTGGTGACACTGGGGCAGGCTTTGGTAGGGCAGGAGGATACAGGCCAACAAGAAAACACGAACCAACAGAAAACCCAATACACTCACCTCCTGAGGGTGTGAAGGTCACAGCTACTTCAGCCCCCCTCAGTGATGACAGAGGCCGTAGATTCTGAGCTGGCCTGGCAGAGAGAGGATCAGGGGATGGGTGGGTTCTTGGCTTATACCTGTGTTCAAAAAGAAACGGAGCCTTCCCATTTGAATTACACCAAAGTAGAAAAATCCCCCCCTCCTGGTGTGGGAAGGGGATGGGTCTGTAATGGATGTGGAATATGTTTTAGAGATGTTGGGGAGGGGTTGCCTTTGCCACGTCATCACTCAGCACTGACTCTCAGCCAGATTACATCTCATTTATGGTCAACAATTATTTGACAAAGGAGCAAAGAATATGCACTGGAGCAAAGAAAGTTTGTTCAATAAATGGTGCTGGGAAAACTGGGTCACTACATGCAAAAGAATGAAACTTGACTACTACCTCACACCATGCACAAAAACCAACTCAAAATGGATTAAAAACTAGACATAAGACCTGAAACCATAAAATACATAGAAGGAAATAAAGGCAAAACACTACATGACATGCACCTCAAAGACATCTTTACAGACACATCACCCAAAGCAGTGATAGTGAAGGCAAAGATAAACAGCTGGGACTACATCAGATTAAAGAGCTTCTGCACAGCAAAAGAGACAATAACCAAAACAAAGAGAAACCCCACCGACTGGGAGAACATTTTTGCACACAACACTAATGATAAAGGACTGATCACAAAAATCTGCAAAGAGCTGATGAGACTCAACGAAAACAGAAAATAATCCAGTCCAAAAATGGGCAGAAGAGCTAAAAAGAAACTTCTCGGAAGAAATGCAAATGACCAACAGGCATATGAAAATTGTTCAACATCACTTGTAATCAGGGAAATGCAAATCAAAACTACAATGAGATACCATCTCACACCAGTGAGCATGGCACATATTAAAAAAACTAGCAACAACAAATATTGGCGAGGGTGTGGAGAAAAAGGAACTCTTTTGCACTGCTGGTGGGAGTGCAAACTGGTCCAACCACTATGGAGAGCTGTGTGGAGATTTCTGGACCTACTAAACATAGAGGTTCCATATGATCCAGCAATTCCACTCCTAGGTATTTACCCTAAGGACACAGAAACAGTAATTCCAATGGGAACCTGCACCCCTATGTTTATAGCAGCACTGTTTACAATAGCTAAGCTTTGGAAACAGCCCAGATGCCCAAAAATAGATGACTGGATCAAGAAGATGTGGTACATATACACCATGGAATATCACTCAGCAATCAAAAAAGATAAACACGTGCAATTTGCAGCAACATGGATGGAGCTAGAAGGGATCATGCTCAGCAAAGTAAGACAGAAAGAAAAAGAAAAATACCGGATGGTCTCACTCATAGCAGGAATTTAGAAAACCTAAGTAAGAGACCAGGAAAAAGACTAATCAATACAAAGTAAAAATCAAAATCAACAAGCAACTGTAAACCAGAGACACACTACGGGGGGAGGGGCGGGGAAAGGAAGGACTAGAGTCAAAATAAGGGGGGGGTGCAATTGTATGGGGAATATAACCAAAACGAAAATGCATACATTGTGCAAAGATGAAAAAAGATGTAAGAATTATATAAAATAAAATATTTAAATAAAAAAAAACCAGATTACATCTCATACCAACTGTCCGTTTTAGGGATAAAAAAAGTAAGGTTCAAAGAAGTTAAATAACGCCCCAGGCTGCACAGTAAAAAGAAACTGGGAGATGGGACTTAAACTCAGATCTCCTAGAAGACAAAGCTTTCATTCACTCTCTGACTGACACAACTGAATCTCAAGTCCTGAGAGGATCGAAAAGCCCCTGTGGTCCAGCTCCCTCCTTAGACACTTGCAGCAGACTTGCCACCCCTCCTCCACATCTCTGCTCAGGGACAACCAGCCTAATGGTGAGGCTCTTATAAGGGTTTGCAGAAGAACCCTCTGGAGTCTCTGGCCTCAAGTTCCTCCTTTATCTCCTCCCCCAAAGGCTTGTCTCCTAACATGCAAGAAGGGTTTAGCTTCCTAACCCCTTCCCCAATGGAGAGTTCAGCGAAAGTGAGCTACTATCTAATTCATGTGACTTTGAGGTGGGTGTGACCAGGCCATGGGCCAAGGTTCTCCCTCCCTCCTCTGCTGCTTCCCTTGCTCAGGCAGGCACAGCTGCCTTTGAGTCAAGAGAGAGGGGGGCTTCTCTCCCTCACCTGTGCCACAGCATAACTTGAGCGGGAACCTCACCTCCACCGAATTTGTAAGAGCAGAATCCCCCAGAGTGACAAAACATTGATGCTGATAGGACAGCAATGCAAGGTCACACCCCAATATCCAACATGACTGCATGTGACGGTCCCCGCTGGACACCAGGAGACCACCAGGCCCCGCACAGACCCCCACCGGGCCCCTGGTCAGCCTCTGTTGCACTGCCTTAGTCACAGCTCCCCACAAATATGTGCCAAAGCTGCCCCCCAGGACTTCAACATTGTAAGACTCTTAAACAGAGACACCCTGGAGGGCAAACTGAGCTTGACCTGAGGGCTTCAACCTGTTTCCAGAGGAGCAATCTAGCCAGACAGCAGAAATCCAAGCATTTTTCCTCTCTGGAGTACAGAGAGGGCCTCCTGACACTGTAAAGCAGCCCCTTGGTCCACCACGCAGGCACAGGCTCTGTTCCCCGCAATGACCTTCTGGTCTGAATTTCTGCCAGACTAAACACCCGGGGAACAGCAGGTGGATGAAGACGCCGGCGCTTGCTGTGGCTGCTATCTCCTACCGTTGAGTGTTGTGTCTTGCCTTGTTTGATAACAAGATGTTGTTTGTCTCAATGTAAATATAGTCTAAGGCAGCATATGGCTTGCAAAGCACCATTTACAACTCATCTCGCGCACCCGCTTTCTGATCCATGATGCTCGCTGCCCCGCCGCGCAGCCGTGGGGGTCTGCCTTCCCTTGGCCTCAATCTGTCTGCTGCGGCTCCTGCTGATGCTAATGGGAGGGAAGCATGTGGGTCCCTGGGAGACCGAGTTCCAGCATGGGGCGCTAAACGAAGTCAAGCAATTGTCCAAAGTGAAATATTGAATTGAAATGAACCTGCTGTTTCTGTGAGAACTCATTTTTGGCGAAGGCAGTTTAAAAATAAAATCCAACCAAAACATCTGGGAACCCAGCAAAAGGGTTTCCTTGACAATCCTTGTCTTACAGCACAAGAGAAATATATTCTGAATGTGCTGTTAGACATACCCAGTTTCACCAGGCACAAAACTCCATTGACAAAAGAGACAAATGAATAGCTGGCATAATGCAGTCTTAGTTTTCACTGAGGGCCTTGGAATCTTTGCACGTTAGAGACTTTGCCAGGTGACAAGAGATGGGTCTGGGGCCAGTCCTGACCCTGCAGGGCTGGTGACCTTTCCTCGGGGACCCTCCATTACATGAAAAACACCCCAAATATTGTGTGAGGACTTGACCGTCTATACCTGCATTCATTTTTTTTTTTTTCTTGTGTATTCTCAGTCTGGATAGGAATGTCTGTTTCAATCTATCAGACCCTCAGGAGCAAGAAATTCAAACCTCTTCTCCACCTCTTGCCTTATGTCCTTGGGGCATGAGAGAGGGAGGAGCAGTGACTGGGGCAGGCATTGTCCACCAGAAGAGGGATCTGCAACCAGGTGAAGTTAGCAGGAGGGGGATAAAATGATGGAGCTCAGAGTCTGGGGGTAGGCCCTGGGGAGAAGCAAATAAGAAATGAGGTTGGGAAGACAGAGGGTGGAGGCAAGGTCAGACACGCCCCAGGCAGAGTCAGGATGAAATCCCAAATGAGCTGCTTCCTAGGATGGGTGGGCCAAGGGGTGGCTGAGAGCTGGGCAGAGGAGACCCGGTGGTTTTAATTATACCTGGCCTGCCACCTTCTCACTGTAGTCCTGGCCGATTGGCTAACCCCACATGTCCAGCCTGTCTGCTCTCCTGCAGAACCTACAACTGAAAAAGACAGCTGATGAATGCAGAGAGCTATGACTATTATTCCCATTGTTATTTCCCCATATGTCAGTGGAACATAACTTCTCTTTCACAAACAATACAAAAATATTCCAATTCCACTTTGAGACAAGCACCAAGGCAGATGAACGCACAACACGATTCCTTAACCATACCTGTAAACATCACCACCAAAGCTCTGTTAAGAATCAGCACCATTCACCCCCATTCTCACGACGGGTCATCGCGAGTCTGGCCTGGGGATCAGGGTGGCACCAATCAGGATAGATGGTCTGTAGCAACCCCAAAGCCCACGCAACACAGCCCAGCCTGGAGAGGGCACCAGGGCAGAGGCTTCCAGAGAAAGGAGACTGTGTACACTGCAACTTGACCCAACTGCAAAGGGATGCTCTTCTTTCAGATGAACTTTACTGCAACTCCAAGCCTGTCCTGCTCCAAGAATCCACCAGGACAGAAATGAACTGTGGGGCCAGTCATGGGTCTTGAAGGCAGCTGGATGGAGGATGGCCATCAGGAAGTGGGCCGGGCCAAGCTGGGGTAAGTCAGCCACCCCCAGCCCACGGGTAAATCTCTGGAATCTCGCTCTGTATGGCCGGTGGTCGGCACTACCCGAAGACCCAGGAGAAAGGGACCCTGTCCTGAACCCAAGGACTTAGACAACTCCACACTTCCAGACACAGAACTGTCATTCCTCATTGCTCACATGTGCCACTTAGGTTTTTGGGATCCAAGGCTCAATGCTGGCAAAGCCTCATTCATCACTTCTAACCAACATCCACTCCTGTAACCAACGCTGTCAGGACCACAGGGAAATGCTTCTCCATAGCTTCTCCGGCTCTCTTGCCCTGTGTGTACAGGGGGGAAAAAGAAAACTCTATCCATAAGTGCCATGAGATTCCAAGGGTTGTACTGGGGCTGCTGACAGGAGACAGGACAGTGGCTCACCATGTGAGGAGAATTTGAGCAGCAGATGCACATAGGTGAGAGAAAAGGTAAACAAATTAACACGGCAAACTCTTTTAAACAACATGAGAGAACAGATTCTTGCATAACAAGCTATCATTTCCCAGTAGACCTGCTCATGCCTTGCCTTGCTTCTCTTCCTGTTCTAATTCCTATTCCTGAAAACACTTAGGAATTAATGTGATATTTGCAACAATTGCATGTGGCATCTGAAAAACACGGTGCAATAACCCCCAATTCCTATTATTCTTACTTCGGTATCTATCTGGGTTGAAATGTAACATGTGCGATGCATAATTAGGATGCTTTACATTAGCAAGTAGATGAGAATTGAAATTTGAGAAATGTGAAGTATTATCTACCAGAATATTTAATAAAACTTGATTGAATTTTCAGAAAATTACATTTAAAGTTGAATTTTATTTTAAAACTTTTGTGTGAACATTTTTACACTCATTAATTGTAATGTGCATATTTGCATTTCAAATTTTAATTTTCGTATCTTATAAGAAAAAATAGCTTTCTCTGAAAATACATATGAAAATGTTAATATTTTTTGATTTTTATGCACTTCATATTTTTGATGAAAATAAATTCAAATTTTGCATACTAAAATATACTGACATTTTTAAAAAATCTTCTACCTCGTTGCTCTCAATAAAACAAAATTATATGGAAATGTTCACATTATATAATGACAAAATTTGTGATAATACTGAAATGGCAAAAAACTAAGTTAAGGAAATAAATATGTAATCATAAATTATGTGTGTCTTCATTTTGCTTGTTACTCAAACAGAACAAAAGAACATTTAAACTCAGCAGTAATAATTCAGTTATCTTAAATCTGCTAACTTTTGGTCATGTAAAAATGATGATTTTATATAATTTTCAACTTTGCGTTTATGAATGTATTTTTTTTCTCATGTAAGAAGACAGAGCATACTGTATTTAGCCCTCTACAGGTTTGATTTATATTCCTGAATATTTAACAAGTGATGCCTCCATGTGTACTCCTGCCCTGGACTCTGCAAATGTTACCGGCATGACCACGCGATTAGAGAATGAGGCCACCTGCACTCACAAACATGGAAGACAGACACTGGTATACATTTCCCTTTAAATAACCACCTTTAGAAAGCATCAAAACACCTCCAGTTTGGTTTGTAATGACTTTGACCACTATCCTGCCCTGTAAAGTATGCCCAGCACATAGATCAGTGCCTGACACCGAAGACATTCAATAAATATGTGAGGACTGAGTGCACTTTACAAACCAGTTTGTGCTCTACTTCCCACTCCCCCAGCTTCCAGCACTTCATTCATTACACATGGGAAGAGAATACAAACCTCAACAGATGGTGAATGAAACCCCAATGGTTTAATCAACAGCTATCAATCCCCCAAAAGGAATTACTGACTTGTATTTCACTCAAATGCCACAATCCTATGGCTACTGTAAACTCTCGCCATCACCCTAGGGCACAGGTGGTGCCAACTTTCCAGGAACAGGGCTCCAAACCCTCTTATTATAACATCTCCCAGATGGCATGCATCACAAGTCACCAAAGCCACAGAGCCTTCCCTTTGTTTCAGGAAGAAAAAGAACTGCCCTGTTTAAAAGCTGCTATACCTCGAGCACTTCACAACAAGAGAGCATTAAGAGGCTGTGGGTAGAAGGAGAAGAAATACCACAACCTAAGCTAGAGAACAATAGCTCAGCTGCACGTCGGGGAGGATGCATTTTCAGAGAGCCACTCATTCCCCAGGATGCAAAACTGCAAAACACTCAAATTAATCTGGAAACCACAGCCCTACCAGGTAAGAAAATAGGTCAAACCACCTTTTTTTTTTTATCTGCACATAACAGATCCATTTCTCCCAAAGAGCCAGGAATAGCATTGTCTTTGCCCCTGGGACAGTGCCTCCTGACCTTTTGCACAAAAGACAACGCATACTTAAAAGCATTTGTGTGATACACTGGGTAAGTGGGGGGGAGGCTGCGGCTCAAAGTAGGTGATTGGCTCCAAGCTCTGGGTGCACCAGGGTGCTCTGTGACCCCAGGAGGTGGATGGGTCACAATAGACTGGTGCAATTGAAGTGTGTTTGGCACAGCTGAAATCCAGCTGTTGGGAAGCTTTGTTGCAGGATGATGCCTCCTTAATGAAGTATGTGGGAACAGAACAGGGGACATGAGGCTTCTAGGACATGAGGCTCAGCAAAGGGACAGTGATGAAGAAGGACATAGCACAAACTGTGTGAAGTGGCACTGCCTGCCTGTGCAACCTCATAGCCAAGTATAGCCCCACCCACTTGCAGAGCAACAGGCTCCATCGCAAACATGAGAGATCCTCAGAGATTTTATTCCTGGTCTTCTCTCTTCATGATTATTTTCACTAGGGAGGAGTGCCTTGCCCTACCTCAGGTTCTCAAATTCCCTGCCAAGCTCTGCAAATTCTCCTTTTACCAAACAGGGAAGGTTCCCCATCAACCATGTTCCCTTCACCAGCCTTCACCATTCTGAGGTGCTGATTCAGCTGCCTTTCATCTTGAAAATCAAAAGCTTTTTTTATAGGAATCACAGTCTCAATAAGTAGGAAGTTTGTTGTTCTTGTTAAGAACAGGAGTGAGTAAGAGATCAGTTCCTGAAATCGCTCAAAGCCCTTTGGAATGGCCTCGAAGGTTACCGGTGTACAGTGCTGATTCAATTGCTCCTCTGAGCAAAATTTGTGAGGATAAACTAAAAATAATGCCTGAAAATCATTTTTAAGTTCTGATGAAGAGTCAGTGGCATAGAGCCTATCAGATACCCAGAGCCAATCATTTTTTAATCCCCCCAACCTACCACAAGATTGCTCATAAGAATCACATAATTATCAATAATGGCCGTTACACTCTTGATGTGCTCTTTACCTTGAAAATGAGCAATTGACAATTTAAAAGGCAAAATAAATGCCAGTGTTAAAATGTATTATTTGGATGCATCAAATATTTCATGCATGAGTTAAAATTTGCATTTACCAAACAAAAATATTACACCTCTCAGTTCACATTCTGCTTCACTGAATTGAATTTTTAACATAAACAAAATCTCCAAGCAGTCACATAAAATGATAGAATGTAAGTAGTTCAAGTAGTTCAAGTGTATCTTTATCTTTACAATTGCTATATTCTCATTCTTTCTTTTGAGTCTATAGAATTTCTTATCTGTCCTTTAAGAGACATTCTATTCATGTAAAAGCACATATGTTGGGGCCTCCCTGGTAGTGCAGCAGTTAAAGACACAGTGCTGATGAGCTATGGCCAGCCACTGTGGCATGAGTTCGATCCCCAGTCAGGGAGCTGACCCAGATGGTGCAGCAGACCTCTCCTGTCTTGCTCACTGCTCCCCTCAGCAGTGTATTTCAGTAGATCCACCTGTTCTGCTCCCCACTCTGTTTCTGGTGAATCCTCTTACCTGTCCCCAGCACCTTTGGCCTACACCCCATTTTTTGTATGCATAAATAAACAAATATTTAAAAAGCACATATATGTTCATGTGTATAAACACACACACCCAAACATGTCACCTTTTAAAATATATTCAAATGTTCTGTATATTGTTCACCTTATTTAACACTATATATTGTGATTCTTTTATTTCAACACTTATAGATTTACCTTTTTCTTGTTGATAATTATATAATTTTTCACTAAATTTATATACCTTTAAAAATGTGGTATCCACAGTTGTTAGAGACATAAACTGCTCTCAAAGTGAATATGGGTGAACTAGCTTCAAGGACTATTCATCAAAGATACAGTTGGCCTTGGGGTTGGCCAACCTCTTACAATGCTAGCCCAACTATGTAGCTGCGTAAACATGCATTGAGGGCCCAACTGCATAACCAGAAGGCCTCCAAATTACTTTCTACAGAGGACACAATGCTTATTAAAGGACATTAATACAAATAATGAAAATATGCAAAAATGTTTGCATGTATATTACTAAAACTCAAGAGTGATTGTACCAATTCTTTAGAACTTAGAACAACAAAATTATCTTCGTGGGGAAGACTATTTTATCACAGGTATTGTTTAAAATTGCCTACTCATGGTGATAATCAAAAGTAGACTCAATTCTGAGTTCATTTTACTCTTGCTTTTAAAGTTTCTGTGATAATGTACCCTGTTTTGCCATCACCAGAGGAAGAAGACCACCGTCCCACACACTTACCATCACCCCAGGTACCCCATTCTCCTTATTTCTAAAATTCAGCTGCAACCCTGCATTCAAGAAAGTTGTCAAGTCAACTCTCTACTTTGAAGTGAGGTGACCAAAATGAATGGCAGAGGGCTTTTCTGTAACAATAATCTCTCCTCTTCTTCTACACCAGCACCAGTCAATTAACATAAAGATTATAGACCCTGGAAAGCATAAGAGAAAATCACATCTGTATATTTCAAAGTCTTATCCAAGAATCTAGCACAGAAAAGCTTGCCACATGCCTACCATGATGCCAAGAGCTTTATGATCCTCATTTCATTTATCTGACAAATAACCTGGGAAGTAGCTATAAAAATTACTAACACCACTGTTTTTCAGGTAAGAAAACTAAAATTTAGAGAGATAAAGCAAACTGTCCACAATTTCACAGCTAATAAGGGCCACAATGCTGATTCCTACCCAGCCAGACTGCTAGGGGTAGGGGTAAAACATTAAATCACTGGCACTCTAGAATGCAAATGTTTTTCGAGTTTGTTGGATATTCTCCCTTTCTGGGGAGATAAAAGCAGCAAAATAGTCCTAAGATTCAGGCAAGGGGGGCAGTCTTTCCTTTCTCTTTGTGTAGAATCAGGCTTGAAGAATGAATGTAGAAAGAAGTGAGAGGTGCCAAGAACTACTTTACCCTAATTGTTCAGAGGAGAACTTGATGAATGCCTCCTTTCCACAAATATTTACTGATCACCTGGCTTGCACCAAGTGCCACTTTGAATGTCACAGCAGAAACTTTCTCCTTCCATCTCAGATGGGGCCAGGCATCACCACAAGGAAGCATGGGGACACATGTGGCTCAGGGGGGCCTTTAAGGGCTGGCATCCGGCTTTTTCTATAAGCCTGAAAGACAAGGAACTTCATTCAATTACATGCTTCCTCCTTGAGAACTAGCTTCAAGGACTATTCATCAAAGATACAGTTGGCCTTGGGGTTGGCCAACTTCTTACAATGCTAGCCTGGTGATTTTGCTTCAAGCTATTTATTGGTCCTGACTTAATACTTTTATTTCCTCAGCTGCTCTCACTCAAAAGTGCAGCCACTTCCAGAAAGACTGGCAGTTTCCCAAGTACAAAGTCATATGTTTATAAGATTGTCTGGTGCACTTTCCAGACCAGGATGGTGGTCACAGTTCCACTTTTCTCCAGACATCCACATGTCCCAGAAACTGGAACCTTGAGCTTTGGAACATTGGACCCACCGGCCTCCTAAAATCAATTTCAAAATTGGCCCCTCAGCGCAAACTCTTCAGACAATGGTGTTAGTGGGAATGGTCTAAGTCCTTTATGACCAGGTCTGTATGTAGAAAGTTACATGAACACCAAGACCATTATCTGGAGAAGTACAGACAAAAAAAAAAAAAAAAAAACCTCAATATTCTAGTTGAGACACTGGAAAGCTGAGACCTTAAAAGAGTTCTTGGGGACCTTTTTTCTTTCCCCTCATATCATCTGTGTGACGGCCATGATTCCTCCTTTCTTCCTTATATAGGTCCAGCCTGAACTGATGAAGTGCTTTATGGCCCATTTACCCAGAATTCCACTGTGTGGTGGCCACCCCTCCTTTGTTGAATCTTTGAGTTTAAACTTTTTGCAAAATGGAGACTTCTTCAGCCAGATCCCTTGAGTGGAAACCACTTGTGGCTTTATGACCCAAGAAAAACATCTTACCTATGGGGCAACATGGTGCCCACTGTGTCTGATGGCCTTAGCATTTGTCTTAGCAGGCCCACTGAGCTTCTCCTGGGAACCTGGCTCCTTTGAAGAGACTGCTCAGCACCCACCAGAATGGGCCCTCTGAGGGAAACAGAGACTCAGAGTATTGAAATGGCTTATCCAGGGTCACTCAGGCTGCAATGCTGCAATGCCCAACCGTGGGCCATGTGTGATGTGTCGTGGCCAAGATTGTGCCTTCATTTTGATGCACCGGTAGATCTGTTCAGAGTTTGGCTTCTACTTCAAGTCTTGGACCCCAGAGCTTCTCTCAAACTTTCCCCTTTCCCAATTTCATTTCTTCCTCAACTTTGTCAGTGATTCTTTCTCTTCCCACAATAATCTTCCTATACCGAAACCACCCAGTGGTCACTAAGACTCTGAGCACCCCATATAACTATTTGCCTAACAAGTTCAATAAAACCTCTAAAGGGACCTCCCTGGTAGTGTAAGGGTTAAGACACAACCTATGAAGCTATCCGTAGCCACTGCAGCACAAGTTCAATCCCCGGCTAGCCAGGGAGATACCCACATGGCGCAGCAGACCTCTCCTGACTCACCTGCTGCTCCCCTCAACAGTGTACTTTGGTCAATCTGCCTGTTCTGCTCCCCAATCTGTCTCTGGTGAATCCTCTCACCCCCTGTGCCTCTGGCCTGTACCCCAGTTCTTGTACGCATAAATAAATAAATCTTTAAAAAAAAATAAAACCTCTAAAAAGGGACTCCTGGTTTCTGTCTCAAAATATGCTCCCTGCTGCCTTCTAACTCATCCAAATCTCCCCCACCCTTCCAGGAATGGCTCAGGGTCCCCTAGAGCTGCACTGCCCAGCACAGTAGTCATTCACCATAGTTGGCTATTGAGCACTTGAAATACAACTGGTTCAAATTGAAATGTGTTGAAAGTACAAAACACACACCAGATTCCAAGGGTTTAGTATGGAAAAAAAATGTAAAACATTCTTGGTAATAACCTTTACATTATTTGCTTATGAAAATGACATTTGAATATTTAGAGATAAATGAAACATATAAATAAAACTAATTTCACCAGTTCCCTTTTGTACTTTTTTAATGTGCCTACTAAAATATTTGAAATTATATATGTGGCTTACATTTTATTTCGATTGGAAAGTGATACTTTACAGAAAGAAGGTATTGCAGACCATTAGAAACAGTGATTCATTCTTCACGTACCAACAATGAATTGAGCAGACATTCATTAAATACAGGGAGAATTTTTTTTAAAGTGTTGTGCAGTTATTATGAAGGGTACATATTTAATAAGAAAGGTTCCCCTTTGTCAAGAGACCAGAAACTCATAATAATTTCTGGGTTCTGAAACAGAACCAAAGGATGGCTCTTATAAAGGCAAAATGGCACATTTTGGGAATACATATAGAAAAAGGCAGGTTAAGAAGACTTCACCATGAGAAGTGAGTTTTTAGGATATCAGATTGGGATCTCTAATGAAAACCAAAATAACGGTGGCTTAAAAGGAGTGAGAACTTTTGTTTTCTCTCAGATTGTTTCTTTTTTTTTTTTTTAAAGATTTATTTATACAAGCACTGGGTACAGTCAGAAGCACAGGAGGGTGAGAGGAGTCACCAGAGCCAGAGCGGGGAACAGAACAGACAGACTGACGAAATACACTGCTGAGGGGAGCAGCGGGTGTGGCAGGAGAGGTCTGTGGCGTCATGTGGGACCCTCGCCGGTGGCCGGGGTTCAAACCGGCACTGCAGAGGCTGCAGGCAGCTTCACAGCCCAGCGCTCAACCGCTGAGCCACCAGGGGAGGCCCCTCAGATTGTTTCTTGAACATAATCCAACACTGATGAAGCAGGTGCACCATGTCAAGGACCCAGGAACCATCCATCTTGTTGCTCAATCAAGATACCAAACCCTGATGCCAAGCTCACATTCCCACAAGCAAGAAAGGTGGGAAGGGACCAGTTGCTGGTACACAGGCACACTTAACTTCAAGGAAGGCTGGGGAACATTGCACTCTCAGCCATGTGCCCAGCTCACCCATGGGTGCTCTATGACCACCAGAATCAGAAAAGAATAGAAGCTGGAGAACACCTTGAATTCACTGCCACAGAAGAATTATTGGAACTGAACTTAGATGAATGGATAGAATTCAGAAAGTGAAGAAAGGAGGTGCTGGGCTGAAGGAATGGGTTGACAAAAACACTACACATTGTTTTCACTACAATGTGAAAACATCTGAAAAGTTTAAGGGATGACTGAGCAAGATCCAAGATGTCAGTGTCTGGCATGGAAAATCAGACTCTCTTATATCCAGAAGCACTAATTAGTTTCCTGGGTTATTTCTCAAGAGAAGTTCAATGTTCCTATAAAATCTCCGAGCATGTCCTTCACCTGGAAGGGGAGAAAAAACAGAGTTGGGGTTCCACAGAACACTAGAATTCACTGAGCTCAGGAAGACAAGGACTCAACAGAAGCATAGGACTAGAAGGACTTTAAGACACTAGCAAAGTCATCCCAACTAGGAGAAAGCCAAATAGGCATAAAGACCATGGGTTTCCTATGTTATTGGCACCCTAAGCTTGAGGAAATCAGATTCTGAGTCTCCCTACTGAAGCTGTCATTGACCACTTACACAAGTAGTTTGTACCTATCATGTGTTTACTGCATATCTGCCACCACAGGGACGATATGACCTAGAATATGATGTATAATATGATATGCATGAGGGCAAGGACTTTGTTTGTTGACTATGGGTATCCCCAGCACATGGAATGTAGCAAGTGCTCAATAAACATGTGTTAAATTAATAAATAAATCGTAAGTCCCTGCAGTAAAGCCATTTCATAATACCCAAGGAGATAACTGAGAACCCAATATGCTCCTGACAACTTGCTAGAAGAAGTGACAGAGGTCACAGTCATAATTAGAATGTTTAATGATTTACTGTCAGCCAGTGATCTTATTGGTCTTCCATTATTCCCATTTACAAACAAAAACATTGAGACTTACAAAATTAAGTGGCTTGCCTAAGATCACTCGGGTAGGAAGAAATAAAGCTAAGATTCAAACTTAGGACTTTCAGCTCCTCAATTGCTATTCTTTCTACCTAATCCTTGTCTTGCAGAGCATTCTCAGGATGGTTGGTCAATTTCTCAACTACCCATAAACCACAGGAGAGGCTTCAATGTCACTGCCCCAGATGACGGAAAAATCTGATGCTTGGATATTATGTGGCCTTCCCTAGGAAAAGAGTTGGCTTTGACTGAGCCCTCAGTAGGAGCCAGGCACTGTACTGGATACTTTCTACACATTGTCTCTTTTAATCTTCACAACAACCTGGTGAGGTTAAGACTATTACTAAATTCCATTGGGGAGTTAGTAGGGTTCTGAAATTGCCTTTGCTTTTTCTCTGGGTGCCAAATCGCTGAACCGCTGAATGGGAATAGAGTAATCCTGGTATTTAGAGCTAGTGAGTAACTTTGCCAAAGTATGTTTAAGCAGCTGTAAAAAGTGCTAGGAGAGACACATGTGCTAGCCAAGGAAAAACTCTTGTGGTTGGTAAATAATGCAGGAACTTTATGGTGGGTTCCAGACAGAATGGGAGATTTAATTTTTCCTTAAGCATTTTTCTTATTTTAAGAAAATAAGAAAGCACCGAGGTCTCCAATCACAGAACCATGGTGTACGTGTTGTGCTGACATCTGGAAATATTTAGTACTACAAACAAAAAGAGAGTTCACCCAAAGCATCAAATACATTTTGATTGATCAAATATACATTTGACTCTACCCCGGATTCAAAGCAGCACCTATTAAGAATGAAAGAGCATGAAGTTGTGACTCGATTATCTTCCTCTGCTGCAGAAACAAACGTTAGGTTCAGGTTCCTGGCCTAGAAGATGCTGGAGGGTCTGGAGGTTCAGTGTGCTGCCTACTGGTCAGCCCAATGGGACCTAGGCCACAGGCCCAGGCGAACAGGGCAGTGGTCCAGACAGGCTAACAGAGGTTTACTACGGGGCAAATGGTAGATGAGTGGGGGTGAAGGAGCAGAGAGAGGGTGGAGAGGTCAGCAAATCTGGGCTGAATGGGCAACACCAAGCTCTAAGCTTGAGGGGTTGGTGCCAAGCAATTGACAGGATTCAGCAATCAGAAGCACAACAAAACACAGCCAGGACATAAGCCGAGGATCTAATGTTAGGGTTAGGCCTATTTATGGAGAGGGGCTGGCCAGACCCACTAACTTAAGATCCAGATAGAGCGAGACATCAACACACACACACATGCATACACACACTCACACATGCACACACACACACGCGTGCACCCTCACCACAGCCTGCTGGACCTTCTTCCCTACTAGGTTTAAGCAGTGCCTTCCCCTGTATTTCTAGAAGCGGTCTGCTAGTACAGGCCCCCTCACCTCCAAAGCCCAAGTTCCATTGCAAGTATCATTCACTCCCCGATCCAGCTCACCACATATACATCACCTCTATTTTCATTGTGAAGGAGGGTTTCAGGGTCTTTAGAATGTTCCTGTTGCCCACAATCACCAAATTATCCCACCAAACTATCCCACTCAAACAAAATCTGAAGCCTCCTCCTCTTTAATTCTGTCAGCTCCCAATAGGACCCTCCTCGGCACTTGCTCTACAGCTTCACAGAGAGAATGTTAGGAGACTACAGTGGGTCACTAGATACATAGCCATGCACGTCCCTTAACTACCAAACTAACTTTACATGCCTTCCCAAGCTTGCTTTTCTTTATTTACTTATTCTAGACTCAATAATTAACACCAGTGTCCACTCAATGCTAGAAACGCAAGAGCCACCCCAGTTTTCTCCTCCTTCATTTCTTCCCATATCCAAACAAACACCAAATGCAATCATTTTTCATCCCAAAAATTTCTCACAGCTCTGTGCTCATAACTATTTGCCTCTATCATCTATTTACCTCAGGTAGTTAATACAATAGCCTACAACTTGGACTTCTGGCCTTCCAGAACAAGCTTCCTAAAATATGAATAATGTCATGAACTTCTCTTTGGATGCCTTTGTTGACTGCACTTAGGCAATGGATGGTCTTCTCTCCTCATCAGAAATACAAAGTCCTGGGAGACATAATTCCCAGCATCTCCCCTGGCTTCCCTGCTCACCCTCCCTCCCAGCTTCAATCCTCATATCAAAGGGTTATAAATGAGTTAGATGGATCTACTGAGACCATATGTAAAGTGCCAGGCAAGTATATGATTTCATGAAAGTCTTCCAAGAATTCTCAAGTGGTTCTCAAGAGTCCATGTGTCCAAACAAGAGCTGTGGCCCTGACATGACATTCCCTCTCGTGCTAGCCTGAACTCACCTCACACAGTCATCAGGAGTTCTCAAATATATTTGGCCTGTCAAATAGTATAAGGGGCTAGAGAGAAACTTGAGCAGCTAAATAAACCCTGTAACACCCGGCACCGCAACACACACCCCACCATGCCGTATCCCACGGAAGGGGATATTCTGGAACAGCTATAGTAGGAATAGATCAGACCCTTGAATGTGGGACCAAGGGAAGCCAACCTGCGTAAACACCAGCAGTCCAAACTCAAGTGTCATTTGGCTGAGACAACAACACAGTTCCTCGGCCAGTAGCATTTGCTTCTATCCTTACCCCACCTGGACTAGGGGTGAGTCACCCCCTAGGCATAGAAAAGGGGTGTCCCTTATTTGTATCCTGCTGCTTCTGATATTCAAAAGCAACGTCTCCGTTCTCAAGTCCAAAAGCATGAGAACAGGAGGGACTGTTCAGCTGGGCATACTTAAATAAAACAAAATAAACTCAGCTACAAGTAGTTATGAAACTGCTCTCTCGGGAGCAGTTCCCTGCCTCTGACACACTCCCTTGAGACGCATGCTTTTAAAAGGAGATTTAAAATTCCCACCCTATAGTAAATGCACTCTTTCAATCACACTGCTGCTACACGACCAGATGATAATAAACCAGGGCCCTGCCTACAAATACACACTCCTCCCTGCCCTGCCCACCACTGCTTTGGGATCTTAATAAACTTCCCTTGGGCTTTGGGTGGTTGGGAGTGGGGAAATGTTGTTTGTTTCCCAATGCATGTAAGGGCAGCCTACTCCCCGCACATTTTTTTAATAAATTTTTATTGAGGTAACATTGGTTTATAACAGTATATAAGTTTCAGGAGCACATCATTGTAATTTTGTGAACACTTCATCATGATCACCACCAAAGTCTAATTTCCACTCATCACCATACACTTGACCTCCTTTGCCTGTTTTACCCACACTCCCACCCCAATTCCCTTCCCCTATAGCTTTCCCCCATCTGTTTCCTGAATGGAAGAGTCTGTTTGGTCTTATATGCTCATTTACTTTGTTATTCTGTCTTCCACATAGGAGTGAAATTATATAGTGCTTGTCTTTCCCGATCTGACTTATTTCAGCAATTCCCTGTAGTCCATCCATGTAGTCACAAATGGTGGCTGTCATCTCTTTTAACAGCTGAGTGTATGCCATTGCATGGATAGGCCACATTTTATATATCTGGGGGTGACCTCACGCTGTTCAACACAAAACACACTGCTGCCAGCTTGCCCCACTTCTAGGACCAGCTAGGATGACCAGCCTCACACCATTCTGGACCGGTGCCAGGGACCTCCTACCTGCCACCCATCCTGCATACGAAAGAGGGAGCAATAAGGGAGACCCATGACATTCCTCAGAATACAACTATGGCAAAGACTGGTGAAGGCTGACAAAACCATTCTTTGCTCTCCCATAGAGTAGGATTTTTGCCTGCACACTTGGCTACCCAAATTGCAGGTTACCCTCCAGACTCCTCTGCAGCCAGGTGTGTCATGTGAGTAAGTTCTAGTTAATGAGATGTAAGAGAAAGTGTCTCCTGCCTGCACTTGGCACCCATTCTTTGCCTAATCATCTTTCCTGCTATCTGAAACGTGGGGTGTGGTCATCTTGGACCAGGAGGAAGAGGCCACTCCCCCAGGGTGGGCAGAGAGGTAAGTTGGGGAAGTCTGGGTTCCCAGGGACTCTTGCACTCAGCTTATGTGAGAGAAAAATAAACTTGATCTTATCTGTTATATTGGGTCTTCCATACCTTGGAATTAAACTCTGCCCTGTTCATAAGTTCTGCCTCAGGACAAAATTCCCATTGAAAATGGCCCATCTACATCACTATTACCCATAGGGAGAACCTGACAACACAAGTCATCATTTCAAGATGGTTTACAAAAAACAGAGCTGTCAGTTCATTCATCCCTGTATCATCTATTTCCTAAGTGAAGACTGTACCAGGTGCTGGGCTGGGCCCTGAAGATACAGCCATAAACAGACCCTACTGAGCCCACCATCCAAGACGGCTTCCAATCTCACAGGAAAGAGAAGCCAAAGCACTTGCCTTGTGATGGGGTGAGTTGATCAAGCAAAGGGCATCATGGGGTGCAATGGAGCAGAGTATGGGGACTCAGCCTTGGGAGGGGGCACTGCCATGAACATGTAAGCTGATACCCAAAGCATATGGCACGTGAATATTTTATCCTACATTTGTCAGACTCACTTTCACAGGAGGAGGGAGAATTTGTGGGGAGGAAAAATGGCTAGGGCAGGCAGAGGGAGAAATGTGCACAAGTTCTAGCAGGCAGAGGTGGAGCAGCCAACACTGTGCTTGGCAGGCTGACTACCAGGTCACCTTCAAGCCAAGGATGGCAGCGGACTAGAGACATCTCTCACTCCTGGTGAGTGGTCAGCTTCCAGCCTCTTCGAGCCCTGGTCAGGATGCATGCATGGTCAAGGGCACCAGCTTTCCCTCTCGGTGCAGTGGGGACATACGGGTCATTGTGTCCCTATGGTGATGACTTTATACTCCTTCTTGCTTGCATCCTACCCACTACTCAGCTTACCGACAGAGACTAGAAGCCCCATCAGAGGCAACAGATCTCCATAAATATCTCCACATCTCCCCTCAGTAGCTCGAAGTTAGCACTTTCCCTTTGCTCTCCCCAAATTTTCCTCCAGAACCCCACTCCCCAGCTACCCTCAAATTGGCACAAGGGCTCATCCCTCTCATAAACCCCTTATTCCTTTGCACTCATAATCATCTGTTTCCCTTTTAAGATCCATACTGACCCATATATCAAGGATACAAAACTCAGTGAAAGGCCATAGAATCCTTGCAGATTAAAAGAAACTAAAGAGACAGGACCAGTACACGCAATGAATGATTCTGGATTGGATCATGGATGGGGGATCGAGAGTGAGAAATACTATGACAGTGTTACTGGCACAATTGGCAAGATGAGAATATGACTTCATATTAGATAATAGTATTGAATGTGATAATCATATTGTGGTTCTATAAGAGAGTCCTCATTCTTAGGAAATACTTGCAGAAATAGGTCAGGATGAAGAGCCATGTTATCTGCAACATAATCCCAAGTGGTTTAGAAAAAATGTGAATAATATGTATCCCTAGAGAGGTAAAATAAAATGTTCATCTGAAAAATCTGTTTGAAAGGAATAAAGGTATTCCTTGGCCTATTCTTGCCAATTTTCTGAGGAATAAAATAAAGCATGTTTAGGATTAAAGCTATTGAGATGAGCAAGAAGGAGCCGAGGTAGGCTTGGAGGTATTGCTGAAAGAGGCATTTGGAACCCCTGAAAGATTGCCAAGGAGAACACTATGGGGGAGAAGGTCTAGTCTAGGACCCCCCAAAGACCAGGGGGCCAGCTTCGCAGGCCCTGGACCCAGCCTCCCCACGTAATGGCAAGCACCTTGCTGACTTTGTTTGCCCTGCTATTTATAGATCCATTGCTTTCCTGCACCTAGCCCTGAAATAGAAATGTTAAAAGAGCAGCTGGTGCCTCGAGGGAACCTCATAAAACGTCTGTTTCCAAGCAGTCTTAGTTCTCTCTGTCATAAATTTTCTGTAGTTCCTGCTCCTTCATTCTTTATTAGCAAGCACATTTGCATAAAAACAGGACTCCGTTTATTAAGAATTTATCTCTCCCTGCTGGTTGCGCCTGTCTGGAGATCCGCAGGGCTGCATGCGACACGACAGGGCCCGTGATGGAGTCACACCCAGCCTGAGGCCTAAAGGTGACGCGGACGAGACCAGCAGATGAAGCGAAAATATAAAAAAGGGTGTGATGTTCTCAGGTCTCTACTTTGCCACTTGAGTGAACAAAACACAAAAGTGCTCACACACACATGCACACATGAGTGAATTCACTGGCCATGTACCTGGGTAGAAGCTCAGTGGAATCTTGGGGGACAGCCCTCAGCAGCTGCATGACTAGTTGCCTTCTATAGTCTTTAAGATCCATATTCCCCTGAGACTTCCTGGTCCCTTGTCCTTCAGATTTATCACTGGACAATGTCCTAGTCTGCTCAGGCTGCCCTAACAAAATCCCATAGACCAGGTGGCTTAAGCAACTGACATATTTCTCACCATTCTGCAAGTTGGAGTCCAAGATCACAATGCTGGCCAATTAAGTTCCTGATGAGAGCTCTCTTCCTGACCTTCAGATGCTTCCTCACTGTGTCCTCACAGTGGGGAGAGAAACAGTGGGCTGAGGGGGACGGAGGGGGTGCGCAGGAGAGAATTGACAGTTCTCCCTGGTAGCTCTTCCATGGGGACACTACTTCTATGGGATCAGGGCCCCACCCTTATGATCTCATTTAACTTTAATTACCTCTGGGAAGGTTCTGTATCCACATATAGTCACATTGGGGGTTGGAATTTCAACCTATAAATGGGGGGACCACAATTCAGTCCAAAAAGATGACAAGACTGCTATCACTAAGGTTCCCCCCAAACCCTTCTATTAATGAGAATCAAAGACTGCCCCCTCCTGTCAGCTGTTCTCGGTCCCTGACAACCAACTCCTCCTCAACCAAGTCCTCAGTGCCACCAGCTGCTGTTGGGAAATGACCAGCCTTCCAGTGGGAGGGCTGTGGGCAGAGACCTGAGGTAGGTATGGCTAGAAATGCCCATGTCACTGCATGCAGGCAGCAGGCAGGGGCACAGACTACCAGCAGGTGAAGACCTGCCTGTGATGGGCACCAAGTCCCAACTAGGTTCTGCCCCCCTCTCTGGGAGGGTGGAAGTCTCTCCCAGGGGCCAACTGTGGGAGACCTGCCAGATGACCCCTAGAGTGGATATTTAAACACCCTGAAGGCCTTGCCCAGAACACCACAGTCCTCACATGTAAATGCCATTCAGCTTTTTTGTTCATTGTTGCATGCCTAACAATTGGGAATGTTTTATTTGGAACTGGTATGTAATCCCATCATGCTGTACTTCCTTTGTACTGAACAAGTGTTATTTAATGGGGCAGTTTTGATTGTTTTGGAGATAGGCGCATATTTGGAAAGAGGAGGGGTTTGTGTGTGTTGATTATATTGGCTAGCTTCCTTTATTTTTTCTGGGAAATCCTTCTTCCCGTGTGTATAGATGGTAAGTCTCACAGAACCGTACAATGTAGCATGTGAGACCCTTGTCCTGGCTGACTTCAGAGCAGCCAGTCCTGGCCTGCAGCTCAGAATCCTAGGAGGCCCCAGGGGGGTGGGGGTGGGGGTGCTTCGGTGAGTCCCTAGTGCCTTGTAAAGTTGTAATGTCACACTCAGGTAAAGTCATCAGCATGAGCTTGCATGTCTCCTTTAACACTGGGGACAGGAGTGTATCAAGTTCCAAATGCAGTTCCCAAGGCCTCTTGTTTGCCCGGGTCACTGCAGGCGTCTGGAGCCCTGATCCAACCCTTTCTTTAAAAGGCCTCCTCCCCTTCGCCAGGAGGCCTTTCCTCTCCTGTGGAATGTCAGCTTTCAATGGAAGAATGACCATTGTTCCTTCTCAGGGGAAAGAGGCCTCTATCCTCTCTGTTTTCTCATTCCTGTGCCTGGTGTCTACATTCCACTGTGGAGAAGTCAATTCCACTCTGCCCACCAGAGAGCCCCTGCCCCAACCCTGCCCACCCTGACTCTCTCCCTCTCCTTCAGGAGCCAGCCAGCCTCTGGACTGTCTCCTCTCTTGCCTGCCCAGCTCCCAGACAGACTCCCTGGGGAGACACTTCCTGACTTACCTAAGCGACTCTCCCTGCAGTTTCTTCACCTTCATGCCTTCTCTATCACGGGACATACTTGCCCTGGACCTGGTGTGAAAATACAGGAGCTCTCTCCCCAGCATGTCTGGCATTTCTCAGCAGCATCACCTGGAATGCAGACTGAAGAGAGTTTGCCAAGTCCCTGGGAGGGAGGAGACTGTCACCCACAAAAGACAAAATGAGGTCTTCTAGACAGTGTCCTATCTCACAGACTCACATTATCACCCCCTGCTCATCAGCCCCCTTCCTAAGGAGACATTTCTTTTGATTAACACTCAGGACAGTCCCCAGGGACACTCAGGGTTAGGTCTGTCCACCCCACCCTGAGGCCTGGGAGTGGTGCTGGCTGGATTGGAAACTGGAATCCAGAACATCCTTCATGCCTTTTGCAGCATCATTTTCTATCCACATCTGGAAACTCAGTTTCTTCTGAACACTGAAAAATTCCAATATCATCATTTCTCTACCCAGGAAAGTGTATAAACATGGGCATTAAACACTAGAAACTTGAATTGAAAACCCAAAACTACAAGATAACCCAGAGAATGCTCCCCCGCAGCTGACCCCCTGTACTAGCACAGCTCCTCTCTTCCTGTGAATGAGGGCGGAGGGAGGTTTTAGACACAGCTTCTAGCACAGAGCCCCTCCTAGCTTCTGCCTACCTTATCCCCATCATCTTTGCCAGGTGGGATAGAGACATGTGCTTCCCAGATATGATACCATTTTCTTAGAGTTATGAAATGTCTTAATAAATCCACACTTTGGGCCTCCCTTGGTGGCGCAGCGGTTGAGCGCTGGCTGCGAGGCTGCCCGTAGCCACTGTGGCGCCGGTTCGTTTCCCAGCCACCGGTGAGGGTCCTACAAAAAAATAAAATAAAATAAAATAAAATACATCCACACTTTACCCAACACCTAAGGAAAATCAGTTGTTTCTATCCCCAGATTCAAAGAAGTGGGAGCTCCCCTGCTTGGGGTCCTGGTGGGTCCTCGCCTTTCCAGCTCATCTCTCACCCCTGTTTCTTGTCATTATGGCGATCACCAGGCCCCACTCCCCCCAGCTCCTACCATCCCTCCAGAGTTCATCCTGAACCGGAGTACCCTAATTTTTCAAAGGAATAGCCAGTGTCAGCCAGGGGAAAGGTTCCCATGCTTTGTATAGAAATGGTGACCTTCCCCTGAGCAGCTTGGTGGGTGATGCTATAGTCAAGGGAACCCCTGAATAGATTTGGGGCCTGGTTAGGGACACCGTGTTCCCCAGACAGAGTGACACTGGGCAGGTCAGAAAAATAAGGCAGTGACTGAACTGTCTGAGATCTCCCTTTACACCTTCAGGGATGAAGTCAATTTTTATCCAGGGTCCCTTTCACTGGGGTACAGACAGTGAAGACTGTGCCTCAGTGGTACAGGTGACTGGTGCCATGGTCCTTGCCTGTTTCAGTGCCCAGGGAAGTGGGAACCCGTGATTCTATGTTCAACTCTATTTCCAGGACCCATGCATGTGAGGGGTTTAAACCTGAATCTATCACACAGTGAGCCAACCCAATAAATCACTGCTTTCATCCAACCTCTGGTGTAAAAACAGCCCCTACCTCTTAGGGACCTCGTGAGGATCATATGAGATGATGATTCATCAAACACGCTAGAACAATGTTCGGCATGCTGTGAGGCCTCACAGTCGTACACTAGTTATGATTGCCATGCCCACCCCCAAGGTTAATGTAGGTATATTTCCAAGGACTGAACACCACAATCCATGTTAGTCCTCACATGCCCTATGGATGCTCAACTCTTGTTATTATTAGTGACCTATCACCAAGGAGACAGGGGTGACCAGAGCATTTCTGAGGGACCGTGACCTCTCTATGAATGTCTTCATCTTGCTGAGCTCTGAATCCACCTTACTAGGTCAAGACATTCTTTGAAAGAACAAAGCCCAAAGCGAAGGGATCATTTGTGTGTCTATTACTGTTCTTTCCTGTCACACCCCCCCCCCAGTCCCTCAAAACCTTACGGAACTAAGTGTTAGGCTCTTCCTCCAGCTCTGGGTCCCTGGAGTCCCCACTCCCGACCCACCACTGTCCTTTCTCCCTTTCACCCAAAGACGCTCATGGATGTGGATTCTGGAGTTCCAATGGGACCCTGCCAGGCCACAGCCATGATGGTCCCCTTCAGACATAAGGGTGTCTGGTCAACTTGAGCTAGAGGCCTTGGGACCAAGCCCAAGTCAGAAACTACAGTGACAGGGAAGTCTCTTAGAAACAAAAGAGCCAGCAGGCATTCTGTGAGGAAGGGAGCAGGGGAGACAATCAAGCCACGGTCACAGGCTTCATCCCATGGGAGATGTACTGAAATGGCCTGGGGGTGCCACTCTGTGGGAGCTGGGCAAAGTCCTACAGGTATAGATTGCAAAGACCATGGTGATTGGCCCACAATATTCCATGGAAGAGTCTGGAGAGAGGGGTCCAAGGGGTGGGAAACCTAAAATATGGACACTAGGGGTCCAGGGCAGCTGAGTACTTACTTGTTTTCATTTTGGGGGTTCCTCAGTAAGAGCTACTTAAACTAACAAAGGTTGCCCCGCATTATATTTTTCCAAAATTTCCTGAACCAGTCTCCTTGGATTACTTTCCTTTGGTTTTAAATTGTCTGTTTAACTGAGTTTCTGTCCCCCAGATGAAGACTTTCTACCACTTTTCCTTTAAAATGTCTTCAGTCAAATATATAGAATTTTTTCATAAAGCTCATCAAAATAACAGATCTGTGTTATTCCTCTGTACTATAAAGAGAGAATTGGTAGAATAATTTTTGAATTGGATCTGGGTCTTACAGGCTGAGATGGCTCTGGAGAACTACTGAGTTCATTCCTCAGTTTGGGGGAAGGAATCCCAGGTGGCAAGAGCTGTGTCATCCCCAGACAAGACAAGACATTCTGAGGCTTCTCAGTGTCAGCAGGGCCAATGACACAGAAAACAGACTTAGGTTTGACGTCAGGAACAAAGTAGTTCTAGTTCCTTACTGCTTAGGGAGCAAAAGGCCAGGAGAGAGACCCACAGTTACCACAGACTAGGGGTCACCGCTGAAAGGGAGAAACACCTGGAATCACAGGGCTTCTGTTTTCCTTCCGTCCCTGGTTCACCCATCTGGGGGATTCCCCCCCCCACCACCTTTTCTCAATCAGAGTGGCTGATTTCTGCACCAGCACACAGAGGCAACTTCAAAGGAAAGGCCTGTGCTTTCTTGCCAGTAAGAACCTTCTGACCAGGGCCCATGATTGTCAGAAATGTTGGCACCCAGAGTTTTCTCTCTCCACCTAGCCTTTCCCAGTGAGAGCTCCTCCATCTCCAATTCCAGTCACCTTTTGACAGCCAATATCTCCAGCACAAATTTCTCCTCTGAACCCCAAATTCAAATGTGCAACTTCGTAATGGACAATGGACCCTCAAGCTCATCATGCCACAAACCTCCTCCTCCTTGCTCCCTCCCTAGAGATTGGGCTTCCCAGCCTCCTGGCCAACCAAATCAGTGGCCTGAGGGCTTCCTGGATCCCTTCCCTCTTTCCCTCACCTCCCCAACTGATTTGCTGCCCAGCTCCTGTAGATGCGAACTCTTTTGCTTCCACCTCCCCCAGGCCCCTCCCAGGTGCTCCATCTCCCAGCCTCAGTGGTCCTTGACTTGTAGGTCTCTCTATTCCCCCATCCAGGCTTGGTTGCTTCATCTGTCCTCAGCCAAGCCTCCAGGGTGTCCCTCAAAAATGGAAAGATCTGGTCACATTCTTTTCTAGCCTAAACCCTTCAGTGATTCTGGCCCCTTATAAATCACCTTGCCCTGCCCCCTTGGATCCCACCACCAGCTACACGGAATACCTGTCCTTACCAAACCAATCATGCCATCCCCCCACTCAAGTGCTCTGTCCACCCTACTCCCTCCTCGCCCTCCCAGAGACCCACCAGCAGTTGTTTCTCTCTCTCTAATCTCTGCTCAAGTAACCCCCTCCCATGAAAATGTTCCTGGTACCACCAGATCCAGCTCTGTGCTCACTGATTCAGGGCATCAGGGCGAGCAGGCCAATACTCTGAGGCACTACGTCCTCTTTCATGTGTCTATTCTACTCTTAATGGACATATGGGTTGTCCCCAGCTTAGGGTGGCCATGGTCATTTGTGCTCAGTCACTGGTGCACATGTGTATGAGTTTCTAAGGGTTATACTCCAAGCCTGGGGTTTTCCTTGCGGAAAGTCTTCCAATTACAGATTTGATTTACTTAGTAATTATTGGTCAAGTTAAGGTTCATGTTTTTTCTTATGGAAGTTTTAAAAGTTTATATTACTTTTTAGAAATTTACCCCTTTATCTAGATTTTCAAATTCATTGCCATAATCTTGGTCATAACAACATCTGATGATCTTTAACGAAGGTGGGCTGTATGGTACTAGCCACTGACAAGGATTATTTTTACCTTTTCTTTTCTTTTTTTTTTTAAGATTTATTTATTTATTTATACAAGCACTGGGCACAGTCAGAAGCAAGGGAGTGTGAGAGAATTCACCAGAGCCAGAGCGGGGAACAGAACAGGCAGACTGACTAAACACACTGCTGAGGGGAGCAGCGGGCATGGCAGGAGAGGTCTGTTGCGCCATGCAGGACCCTCTCGCCGGCAGCCGGGGATCAAACCTGCTCTGCAGAGACTGCGGTCAGCTTCGCAACTCAGCGCTCAACCGCTGTGCCACCAGGGGAGGCCCTACCTTTTCTTTTCTTTCCCCCCTGCTCAACCTTATTAACATTTGGCTTTGTTTTAATCAATTTCAGTACTTTTTCCAAAACATCCAACATTTGATTTTGTTGATATGTCCTATTTTATATGTTTTCTAGTTTATGAAATTCTGCTTATATCTTTGAGTTTTTTCTTTCTTTGGGTTCAGCTACTGGACTATAAGCTCCTTGCAGACAGCTGTTACGTCTTGGCTGTTTTACTTAGGTGGTATCTAGAGAGTAATAGAGTGCAAGGCACATGGAAGATATGTAATAAATATTTAAGGAAAGCGTTGAGAGCTGGGAGAGAATAAAAAGAAAAGAAAGCAGGGGACAGGAGGAAGTTGAAAGGACAACAGAATTTGAATATAAACTGTCCCTATACCTGGGTGATTAGCTGTAAGAGACCTGCATATCTGTGTGCGTGTGTGAGTGTGTGTGTAGGAGTATACGTGTGATATAGGAGGGTCCTTTAATTTAAAGAACCTTCTATCATGACTTCAAGTGTAGGACTAAAACCCGCAGTATTCTCCTCAGAAGATCTTCATGGAATGTTACTTAGCACACAGCAATGAGGCCTCCCCGGGACTCAGGGCACATGTTAGACACCAGGGAGACAGACATGAATAAGAAGTTGTTCAGAAGCGCAGAGAAAAGGCTCAGCAATAAGCAAATGGGTCAAATCAGCTAGCATCCATGTTACAAATAAAATTTATTTTATAAAAATTAAAATTATAAAATTTTATTATAATTAAATAAGTTATTATGATTTATTATTAAATGTTATTGTTAGAATAAAATTATAAATAAATTCCATTTTATTGGAATACAGCCATGCTGTTCACATATCACCAACCAAGTTAACTAATTGTGACACAGAGATATGACCCAAAGGAGGAAATGCATAGTAGCTGACCCTTTGCAGAAATTGTCTGTGGCCCTGCCCTAGATTGCAGGCCCTTGTCTCCCATGGAGCACGTGTTTCTGCTCCATGTCTGCCATGGAGAGCATGGCACCAGCACCAGCACATTGGTGAATACTTAGCAAATCCATTCTCCAGGCCCGAGGAGCTCTCTGGAGTTGGGGCTCATGGTCAGGGAAGGGGAAGTGTGGTGGTAAGAATCACTCCTCATTACATTATCTAGTAAGTGTGCCTCTTTTCCTCTGAGCAAGTGCAGCCTGATAATTCGAGTATCGGTGATCTCTATTCAAACGTGTGGACTCACTCCTGGAATCAGCCCACAGTGTCTGAGATCTCATCCAGCACCCTCATAGTGGGTGGCCTGAACTGAGAAAATCCTGAGATTCTGAAGCAGAAACCCTATGCTGTCAAGAAGTGAGGCTGCTTATGTGAGTCCAAATTCTACTGCTAACTTTGGGCTGCACTGCTTTTATCTTTTTTTTAAGATTTATTTTTATTTATTTATGCATATAAGAACTGAGGTGTAGGCCAGAGGTGCGGGGTGGAAGGTTGAGAGGATTCACCCGAGACAGAGTGAAGAGCAGAACAGGCAGATCCACTGAAATACACTGCTGAGGGGAGCAGCCAGAGAGATAGGAGAAGTCTGCTGCACCATGTGGGTGAGCTCCCTGGCTGGGGATGGAACTCATGCCACAGTGGCTGGCGATAGCTTGATCGAGCTGAGACTTAACTCCTTGCGCCACCAGGGAGGCCCTCCCGTACTTTTATCTTAAATCAAAAATTTCACCAGGAGAAAGTTTCACCCTTCAGCCAGGATTGTGTTAACAATAGTCTTGGAGTTTGTGCCCCAAGTGACCTCAAAGACGTTTTGTTCTCCTGCTCTGGACATTGAGTGACCATCAGGGTGAAGGACAAAGGCAGGGGCAGGACAGCACCAGCCCACGCCTCCAACATGGAGCCGCACATGCTCTTCTGAATCCCAGCCAGGACACCAGAGATGCTATTTCATTTCAGCACCAACCCGTGGGCTGCTGGGTTGGGTTTGCTGCAGCTCTCTCTCTTTTTTTTTTTTTTTTGCTTTCCTCTAAAATGGAGGTGGCATGTCTTGCTGGGAGAGCTAGGTAGAGTATCCACCCTCTGAGACAACAAAGTGTTAACAGTTTATGCAGAGTTGTAAACTATTAAAAATTTGAGCTGTGTTAGTCAGCTAAACTGAGAAATTTTGTCCTGGCCTTACTCTTGGAGGGCAAACCTTCATGCTTAGTCAGCTCTTAAACAGGGTTTGTTGCTTTATATGTTTTTTTTTTTTTTTTCCACTGTGAGTGTATGTGTATGTTTGACTTTTTAAAAAAAACTGTGGTTTAAAAAAAAAACAAGTTGATCAGTAAGTCAAAGCATCAGAACTGTCTGGTGAGTGTAGGCACTGACAGGAAGGCAGGAAACACAGCCTTTAAATTTAGAGGGGGAAGGAAACAGAATTTCCATTCAACACCAAGACTGCTGTCGAACCCTGACAGGAGAGCCCAGACAAAGCCAAATGTCATTTTCTTTATCCTAATTTATTGACTTCTGCTGGTTGCCGGAAGCGCTCAGGGGAGGAAGTGTGGTAAGTCCATGGCTCATGCTTTTTACTGTTCCCACAATTACTGTGGGGGTACATTGGAGGAGAGAGGGCAGCAGAGGGGACCACAGAGTGCATAAAAATGGCTGTGGGATGCAGAAGTGCCGGGGTGCTCAGAGAAAACAGAAGTGTGCCCCTACCTCCCACTGCAGTGCTTTTTGAAACTAGCCTCCTCATTTACTTGGAAGAGAGCTCATGCTAAAAAAAAAAAAAAAAGACATCACATCATCCTCCACCCGCCCCGTCATCTTGAATCACCAGCCCAGAAACACAACTGTTGCCAGGGGGTGCACCCCAAAAAATCACCAGTCCCAGAGTGCTTGTTGAAAAGTCTATGATAACAGAAATGTAAATCACCGAAACTGCATGGAAAATCCCCACCCAGGTGTGTCATCCTCCTGGGTGTCAGGAAGGCCCAGGTGGGGGCGTCAGGGTGGGACCAAGTTGATGCACATAGTTCATTGTTCTGCACACATCCCCGAGAGAAATATTTGTCCTTGGGATGCAAAGAAAGCTGCTTCTTCAGAGGTCTATTTTCCATTCTGCACTTTAAGAGGCTTTCGGTTTTCATTGTGCTCATTATTTTCATGAAAACTCATTACAAAACTGAAACCAACATCACAGAAGGATGAGAAATCACCAACCCCGTTACACAAGCTCAGAGTTGTGCATACAACCACTTCAACCCTTTCAAAAATTTTTGTGTGTGCGGGTAAAGTGACCTCCCAATGTGGGCTTTCCCGGGTCACTCCTGTTTTCCTCTCTAGATACCTCCCCAGCATCACAAGCCCCCACTCACAGCCTCACTTCAGGGCAGGGTCTCCTCTGTGCAAACAGCCATGGGATGTGCACCCGTGGCCCTGCTCACTCTGCTGTCCTTCAAATGCCTGCTACCAGCTGCCAGTGGCTATCACCACCCCAGAGCCCCACCCATCATTCCTGCCCACACCTCTGGCTCCTCAATTGTGATCAGCTTCCAGCTTCACTGTCTCCTCTAGCCCCATGGTCCTGTCAGTTCTCCTTCAGAATGTATCCTCCAGCAGACCCTTTCCCTCCATCCCCTGGGCCAGACCCTGCGTGACTTTGGCCTCACCCCAGAAGGACCTCCCCTGTGTTAGCCTGTCCTCCTGTCCAGGGCTTCCTCTTTTACCACCCATGGACCCTGCCTCCAGTCTGGCCTTTTGAGGCCTCCTAAACCAGGATCACCTTTCGGAGCTTCTGTTATTAGCCAACACAAAGTCTTGGGGCCACTGGGAGAGGTGCTGTGGCTTTCCCCACAGTTGCTCCGTGAACACCCTTCTCTCACACTTTTGTTCACGTCACAAACCCATCTCTCCCTCAAATCTGCTTTGTCAGCTCCTCCTCAAAGGCCAACTCTAGTCTACCTCCCTGCTGTAACCTCTCCTGACTCACCAACCATCCCTTCTCTCCCTCCCTTGCTCATACTGCCCATGCAGTCTCTCGTTTTTGCATTATTACAGTGGGGCATTTTGAGGTATTAAGAAATTGCTGCTTCCTGTACTTCCTGTACCCACAATCAAAGTGTCCCACCAATTTATTTGCAAATTCAGAAAAAGTTCCCCCTTCCTCAAAACACTACCTTTCAGATAATTGTCATGGTAGATACAACACATTTATTTGCTGCAGTGACTGGTGGTCCCTAGAACTGCCCACTCCATCGGCATCCCCCATGGTTCAGAGTGGGGTCACTTCACCCACACTGTGCACTCCTAGTTCTTGGCTTTCTAGTTCTCGGTTTGCCTCCAGTAGAAACAATTATTGGAAAACCAAAGCACTTTTGATTAGCAAAACCTAGACTGATTTGAGAATGAGAAAATTTCTCTTAGAATTCCAAAGAATGGAGTTCACACAAGAGCTGAACTAACTATGGGGGCTGGGGAGAGGACAGACAATGTCGGGTGGTGACAGAGAATAGCTATTTATCTACCCAAAAAGACATTATGCAGGCAGGAGGAAAGGAATTCAAAGGAACGTAGCTTAGACACTTGGGAGGTAGCTGGGATATTCGCCTCAAGTTCCTCCCTCCACATCTATCAAGCCAACCCCAGTGCACACACCACACAAACAGTGAGGCAATGGGAAGCTTCAGAAACCTAGATGGACTTGGAAGAAACAAGAAGAGAATAGTTAATATCTCAAAATAATTCTTTCATAGGGGTTTCATCTCCCTAAGTGGTGAGTCAGTTCCCTGGGGTCGACCTTACAGCTCTATACCCTATTTGTTAGAAATAAAATATCAAAAATTATAAAATAGACCAATTAGAGTGCAAAAGGTAAGCATTCCAAACATCAGGAAAATAAAACAATCTTTGCCCTATTTTCTGCTATAACATTATAAAGTATACATATTGAGGAACTAAAATAAAAAATATGCCTTTTTTACTCTATTCACTATCGATCACTCTTTTTCACACATAACTCATCTCAAGAAAACTAAGTAGTGTAAGTGGAGGGAAGACAAATATCAGGAAAATATTAAAGTTATATGAAAATAAACTCAGTTCAAAAACTAAGAATACACTAATCTGTAAGATTTTTTGCTCAAAGTCACTTCTTAATGATATACCACACAAAAGGAAAAAGTATGCTTCCACTCAAAGGAGATTATACATGAGTCAACACTTGGGAGAAAATGAATTCTCATCAGGAAATATTAGATCTGATTTTAATTTTTTAATTTCTTTTCGAGCAGTTCTGTTTGTAAGGGTTGATATTACTTACCTCGTTTTTGTTAGAGATTTTCCGGAGAAAAAAAGAAGTGATTACCTATTTTTCTTTAAAAAGTAAAATTCATTCTATACTGCAATTACCCTTGGACCTTTTACACATCAAAGTTATATTTGGGCACCTTTAAAAGGGTTCTTATTTTTCCCATATCTTGAAACATGTGTGCTATTTCATTGCTACTCATGAATTATTCCAAACAATAATGCTTATAATGAAGACGAAAAAGAAGGAGAAGGATGAAATGACCTAGGTAAAAAGCTGATGCAATAATGAGATAAATCATGACAATTTTTCTTCCCAGTTCTCCTGTTGTACTGGCAAAAGCATAGCATCATTCAAAGAACGTCTAAAAGACCACTGCAGACACCATCTTTGTAGCTTATATTGCACACAGTTGAAAATTCTATATTTTTCACTTTCTTTATGTAAAAGCAAGGAGAACAAAAATAAAGGGAGCTGTTTCACAGTTCTTAGGTGAATCAGAAGATGAAGGCCGAGACAGCAGGGTTCTAGATTAACGATGACCATGGCATTGGTCATGTAAGTGAAATCTCAGGCCAGAAGCTTTAATATAGCAACATCCTTGACAAATTTTCTGAAACTCAACATTTGGAGGATGAATGATATATTTCTTTGGACCAAAAGGAAATGTGGTGTTCTCATCCAGTTATTCCACCAAAAAGACTTCATCCTGCAACATTTTGTCCCCAGAACCTGGAATATTTGGTCACTAAAAGGATGTCTGGTGGTGTTATTTCATCTTCTATGATGCCGTGGCTAGAGATTGACTCAAGTGGACAAATATTGAAGGCAGATGTGCCTACAGAGATGACAGGATGGAAATAGAGAAACTTGTTTTATCAATCTAAAAGTGAAAATTCTTTTTAATCATAAAGCAAAGAAGATGGCCATCCCCTCTTCATCCAAGTCATGTGGGTTCTTGAAGGTTTCCAGGCTTTTCCTCATATGCTGATGATGCAAGTGCTAAAAGAAGCAGCAGAAGCTATGACAAGCTAGAACCTATTTGAAATCTGAGTCAGAATTTTCAAGACGGATGTTCCCCAGTCATGCCTGACAGCTGGGGTCAGTTAGTGGCATTCAAATGGGGTTATTCACTTCAGGTGAATGTGAATGTGTGTATGTTCAAACCCCGGACAACGAGGGAGGAAAAAAATGGACATTTTGTGTTCGGCCCTAGTGTGCACATTTCTAGTAGAGCTGTTTTTCACTTTCATTCTACTTCTATAAAATGTTCACACAATGACTGAAAAATGTTTTTTAACCAGATCCAGATGGTAAACATGGATGACTAGTTTTCCTGGAACACAGAGAGCTATGTAGGTAGAAATTTCCCAAAATGTATTCTGCAGATCACTGTTTGGTGGTCAGATATGATGAGAAATATTGGATAAAACAAAGTAAGCTTTAACTGTAGGACTTCTCTGAGCATTCAGCATGCAAGATGTTCAAAACAGGCTGACCACAAGCCATTTTATTTGGGGAGCAGGAGGCTTTACAGCACTAAGTGGGGATCTGTAAAGGACACTAAAGAAAGCTATGTTAGAAGATTTAAAGACAGCAAACCAAACCATGGTATTAGTTAGCTGAGATTAAAGTCATGGAGACTTTTCCCCTGGGGGGGGGACAAATAGAAGTCCCATAAGAGGACTGGGGTGAGTGGGAAAGGAATGTCCAAGGGAACATGGCAAGCTCCCCATGTTCTCAGGCAAAGGGAACTCAAAGAGTAATTGCTTTATTAATTTTTGCTTTGAAAAGGGGGAGCAAGAAGTAGCCCTTTTTTCTAGATACAGGGAAGGTAATCTAACCATTGGTATTTAAAGGATTTAATAGAAAAACTCCCTAACCACTACAGAACTCCCAAAGCTGAGAGAGGTGGGGGACAGGAGATGGGAGGAAGAAAGGAAAACAGTAGATCTGGGTCCTCAAGGATCAGGGAATATCATTGAAAACATTTTTTGTCAGAGTCCTGGGCTCCTGCCACCTGGGTGTTCTGATGCGAATGAACTAAACATTTCTGAGACTGGGGAATGGCCAGGAGGGGGGGTGGGGGTGTGGAAGGGGGGGTGGGGTGGTGGTAAAGGGGCAGCGGCTCCTACAAGAGTCCTGAAACACTTCTCCAGCCCTTGCCACTGGGTTCTGAGCTCAACTTACCCCACCCCTTCCTCCTGACACCAGCTGCCTTCTCCAGCCATGGCAGCACCTCATGCCCACACATTCTGCCTTCCCTTAAGCTATAATAGACAAATGGCCCCTGAGCTGTGGAGGGTCAGCCATGTGACTCATTCCCTAAATTTCCTGTGGGCACTTCTGCCATAACTCCCTTCTCCCACCATTATCCCTTTCTCCCTTGACCCCACACCCCAATCTAGCAACTGATCCATCTCCACACTTCCCTTCAAAGAGAAATTTCTCTAAAGAGTTGTATAATCATTGCCATCTCCTCACCCCCACTCACTCCTCTAATTGTTCCAGTCAAGCTTTGTTTCTACCTCCTTCCTGAAAGAATTCACCAAACACCTGTATCAAACCCATGGTGACACTGTACTGTCTTCATCTTTCACCAGCCCTCACAGCACTCATGGCTGAAGACTCCCTCCTAGAAACACTTTCTTCAGTGACTTCTATCACCCCACCTATGACTGGGTTCTCTCCTGCCCGGTTCCCAGCACTTTCTCTGACTCCTTCATCTCTACCAGATCACTCAATTTTATTTCAATGTGCCAGAGTTCGGGCATCAGCTCTTCTCTCTTCCTTATCTACATTTTCATCTAGTGTTAAGATTTAACTATCACCTCTATATTGATGATTTTTAAATTGTATCCCTGTATCTGTTTCCCCCTAAAGTCCAAGACTGGTGAAGCTCAATTGCCTGGCTCAGTGTTTCCACTTAGATTTCATATAAGCATCTCAAACTTAGCATGACCAAAGCATAAGTCTCCATTCCAACCCAGACCCCCAAGCCTCATCTCAAAAAATCATCCCAGTTGTGCAGTCTGCAAACCTTAGAGTCATATTTAACTGGTCTTTCTTGTCCTTCAGCACTTCCCCAACAGCCAATTCATGGGTAAAGCCTCTAGATATGCTTCTCTAATAGATCCTGAACCTGAAGGCTTTTTGTCGTCTACCCAGATGCTACCTAATCCAAGCTACATCATCTCTGACCTGGACTCTGCAGCACCAGTACCAACAGTCCTGACTGCTACTGTTGATTTTCCCCCTAGAGTTAGTTCATCCCCGGGCAGCTACCTGAGTGATATTCCATAGCACTAATTAGATCATCACACTCCTCCATTCTTTTCTTGGGGCTGCCATTTAAAAAATTATCACAAATGGGATGACTTAAAACAACTGAAATTTATTCTCTCACAGTTGAAGATGCCAGAAGTCCAAAATCATGTTGTTAGCAGGCTTGATTTCTTCTAGAGGCTTCGAGGCTTATCGGTACATCATGCCAATCTCGGCCTTCATCTTCAGATCATCTTTTCTTTGTGTGACCCTGTGCCATTTTTCTATCCTTCTTAAGATCAGTTTCATTGTATTTAGGTTCTGTCTTAATCCAAGATGACCTCATCTTGATCCCCACCTTAATTACATCTGCAAAGACCCTATTTTGAAATAAGGTTACTCTCTGAGGCTTCTATTAAATGGGAATTTTGGAAGACACTATTTGACTCCTACAACTTTCGTACATAAAACCTTCCATTGACGTCCTGTTTTATTCCTAACCAGAATAAAATAGATTCTTATAAGGTCCCCAGTATCTAGCATCTCTTTAGCTCTTTGACCTCATTTCCTTCCTTTTTTGACCATTCACCTCATTCCAGCTATGCTGACCTTCTTTTTCTCCCATAAATATGCCAAGTTATTCCTATCTACAAGTCTTTGAGCTTTCTGTTCCTTCCTCTAGAAGCACCATTTCCCCCAGACTTTTGCGTGACTGCCTCTTCACCAGCCAGAACTTAACAAATAGTTAAGTTCGCATTGACAGGCCTTTTCTAACCATTCTAACTAAGCAATTGATACTTCCGCAGTCATTACTTCATTACTCTGTCATCTTTGTAGCACTTATCAGTACATGAAATTATTGTGTTTGTCGATGAACTTGTTATCTATACCAATGAGAAATATGCTTCTTGAGTATAGAAACTCTTATTTGCTTAGAGCAATGCTTGGCACATAGTAGGTGCTTTGTTAGGAATTGTGGTTAGACTTGCTTAACACCCATGGCATTGGGATTGCGATGTCCATCACAACAGGAAGTTGCCATCTTATAATGCAGAAGTTGAAAAGCCAAAAACCATACTTCCCAGCTTCCCCAGCAGCTGAACTCCAGGTTGTAATTTAAATTCCTCAAATAACAGGCAGTCACTCAAGACCTGAATTTAGAATTGAGTTCAGTGGGGGGCAGATGTGTGGCTCCAGCCATCTGTTCAGGGGACACAGATTGTAGCAGTCATAGGGCAGCTTTGTCCTAAGCAGTTAACTTCCTTATGGTGGCAGGAGTAACATGTTTTAGTGGACTCATCCTGAAAGCTCACTCTGGAACCTGTCTTCCCAACTATTTTGCTGGCCACTTAATGCCTTTCAGTAAATCTCTTTCTACTTAGACTAACTAGAGTGACTTCTGTGCTATGCAGCTAGCTGAACACTTATCAAAACCATACTCACTAAAGATCTGTTGTCTTACTATGATATAGCATTTGAAGTAGCCCTGATGTGGACTTGGGGGCTTGCAGCCAAGAAATGATCTTGTAGTGGTTACCTTTGCTATCATTACTACTGACTAAATTAGTTTCCTGTGGCTGCTATACCAAAATGGCACAAACTTGATAGCTCAAAACTATTAAATTTATTCTCTCACTGTTCTGGAGACCACAGTTTAAAATCAGTATCCCTGGACCAAAATCAAGGTGTCAACGGGATTGTGCTCCTGGAGGCTCAAGGGGAGAATCTCTTCCTTGCCTGTTCTAGCTTCTGTTGAATGCCAGCATTCATTGGTGCCCAGCCACATCACTACACTCTTAGCCTCCATTCTCACATCACCTTCGTGGGTGTGTGTGTGGGTGTGTGTGTGTGTTAAATCTCCCTCTGCATTTCTTTCATAAGGACACCCATGATCACATATTGGGACCACTCAGATAATCCAGAATAATCTCTCTATTTGAAGATCCTTAACTTCATCATATCCTTAACTTGAAGATCCTTAACTTCATTTTTTTTTTCTGAATAAGGTAACCTTCCAGATTATAGATATTGGGGTCTAATATGTTTGGGGCACATTATTCAGCTTATACTCTGGCCATGATGAGAAAACCTTCTTTTGAGGATCTTTCTATTTTATGGGAATTTCACAACGTGTGCCCATACCTCACCTCGCCACCATCTAGTCCTTTCTTGAAGGACCTATTTAATGTGGAAGGTAGAAAAGAAGCAAAGACACTACTGCTGCCAGGTAGAGCCTGCCAAGGGAACTAGGAGCTGCCTGAGACAAGCTCTGACCAGGTGGTCTACACTCAACTGAAAGCAGAAAATGAATAACCAAATTGCTGGAGCTTCAGCCAGATGTGTTCAGCTGTATCTGATGGGCCAAGAGGGAGATGAGTGTTTAGCATGTCCACTCTGGCAAACAGGTGTACTGGATCTGATGAGCTCTTGGAAAATGGCCACATCCCAGATGAAAGTTGATTTTCCAGGACAACTACAGCCAACCTCATCTATATTTAAGTCCAAGGAGAAGGAAAGAAGGTCAAAGAGAAAAATGAAAGTAGGGGGGTAGGAACAGATGGATCTCTGTACCTAATAGGCCGTTCAACAAAGATCAGCAGAAGTCAAGAGTTGAAGCAATTATGTGGAAATATTAAGCAAAAATAAAGAGTTGATGGGACTTGCAGACTTTTCCAAACAAGGACAGTTGTCTACACCATTCAACCCACTGGACAATTATCCAAACTTCCTGGCATTTATGAAGGAAACAACAGATGGAAACTGGGTGGGTCTAGAGGCCTGTGATTATTTCAACCATCTTAGCAGCCATTTGACATTAAGTCAAGCCACTTAATTAGATAGAAATAAAATAACGTAATCGGGGAAATGCAAATTAAAACCACAATGAGATACTACCTTACACCAGTGAGAATGGCTCATATTAAAAAACTACCAACTACAAATGTTGGCAAGGATGTGGAGAAAAAGGAACTCTCCTACACTGCTGGTGGAAGTGCAAACTGATCAAACCACTATGGAAAGCTGTGTGGAGGTTCCTCAGTCTACTAAAAATGGAGCTATCATACAACCCAGCAATTCCACTCCAAAGGATCTACCTAAAGGATACAAAAAGATTAATTCAAAAGAATACATGCTCCCCTATGTTTATTGCAGCACTATTTATAATAGCTAAGACTTGGAATCAACCCAAATGCCCAAAATAGATGACTGGATTAAGATGTGGTATATCTACACAATGGAATACTATTCAGCATCAGAAAAAATAAATTAATGCCATTTTCAGCAACATGGATGGAACTTGAAGAGATTATGCTCAGTGAAATAAGTCAGAAGGAAAAGGAAAAATACCAGATGTTTTTGCTTATAGGAGGAATATAGGGGACCAAGGAAAAAAAATAACAAAAAAAAACAAAAAACACAGACAACTATAAATCAGAGATTTATAAACTAGATTTGAGCCGTATCTGTCATTGCTAAAACCCCTACCGTTTTTTTGGGTTTTTTTGCATAGAAAAACTGGGATGTAGGCCAAAGATGTGGGGGTGGGGGTGAGTTAATTTACCAGAGACAGAGTGGGGAGCAGAGCAGGTGGATTTTCTGAAATAGAAATACACTATTAGGGGAGCAGTGGGAGAGATGAGACTCAGGCTGTAGTGGTGATAGTGCTGAGACTTATCCCCTAGGCCACCAGGGAGGCCCTAAAACCCATACTTATTCACATGACTCAATGGTATCTTGAAAGAGGAGGCATTGAACTGGTCCTTTGAAGCTATGTGAAAAGCTGAGATGAAGAGAAGGGCACTTAGTGGAGAGGAAAAATGGACATAGAGATATGGTCATGACACATGTCTGATGATGGGGAATTAGAAGGAAGAGGAAGTTTATTTGGTAGAAATTGTGAGTTTTTCTAAAAAATATTTTTTAAAAGATTTATTTATGCATACAAGAGCTGGGGTACAGGCCAGAGATGTGGGGGGTGAGAGGATTCACCAGAGACAGAGTAGGGAACAGAGCAGGCAGGTTGACTGAAGTACACTGCTAAGGGGAGCAGCAGGTAAGACAGGAGAGGTCTGCCGCGCCATGTGGGTTGCTCCCTGGCCAGCTGGGGATCGAACTCATGCAGCAGAGGCTGCGGATTGCTTCATAGCAGTGCTTAACCCCTTGCACCACCAGGGAGGCCTCAAAAAAATATTTTTAAAGAACTTCTAGGACATTCAGATAGAAAATAATAACAGTCATTCATAAATGCAAAGTGAGAGAGAGAGAGAAGAGAGAAAACGGAAGAAGAAGGCGGTGAGCTAACAATCTTTTGGAGATAAGGGGAAAGTTTTGCTGAAATAACTGTGCTGAGCAGGGGCAGCAAAAATAAACATCCAGAAGAATCAGGCAAGTGATGAATGAGGGAAGTTGAGGGATGGAGGAGAGAAGGCCTTTGATGGATAGCAGCTAACACTCAGCCTCTTTGTGGAGCAAAACAGTCTCTGTTGGCAGAGTGGAGAGTGTGTGCCACATGTCAGAGGGCCAGAGCAAGCCAGGATCCGGGGCTGCTGGCTCTCCAGCTTCCAGTGCAAACCAAAAATATGGATTTTCCTGTGATCTCTTATTTCGTCAATGATAATAACTACATCAAATTATTTTAAATATCATTCAAGTCAAACAAAACTGATTTCAAGTTCCAGATGAAGTTCACGGGGTGTGAATGCACTAAGTGAACCACTCAGGATTTCCCATGAAAACAGACAATCCCGAGGGAATGTCTTTCCCCATCCACTTCTCAGCCACCCAATCAGCCCTATCAAACCCGGGGTAGAAGAAGGCTGGATGGCAGAAGAATAAGAGGGACAAGAAATCAAAAGAAGCCTTCCCTGAAAGGGTTCACCCCAGGATCCAGAAAGCCAGAAGGGCCTCCTGATCCAGGCCTAAGAAGAGATCGGAGGCTTAAAGCCCCAGTGGGAAGAGGAGCAAGTCAGAAGGAGTCCTCTTAGAATTCAAGCGCTCCAAAAATAAACCTTTCCCTGTTATCACTTTTCCCTTCTTATTTTAGTTGTTCTCGACTTGCTTTTTTTTTTTATTTGAACAATTCTAACAGGCTACCAGAAGTGTGAAGAAAATAAAGCAGCTATAGGATTTTGCAGAGCTATTCTGTTCATTGTGCTTTTAGTCCGTGGTTTCAAAGGTAGGAGCACACTCCTTCTTCCCAAATGATCCAGTCACGAATTCGGACCTCAAGCCAAGGCCACAAGTAACTGCGCTTGTGCTCCATCTGCCTCGGCCCCCAGTGGCTGCCTTCCAAGAAGTGCTGCAACAGCGGAAGCAGCTAGCAGCGCGTAAGAAGTGGTCAGCAGTTGAGAACAGCTGGAGGGAGGAGCGCCAGTGAGCAAATATCAGAGTTTGGGAAATAAGGCTTTAGCTGAGCAAAGTTCACTGTTGTTTTCCAAGAAAGCAGAGCTCGGTTGAGCCACCCCCAGAGAACAGGGCAAGGAGCACAAACTGAATGTTAGCTCTCAACTTCTAATGCACCATATGCTCGGCCACCCAGAGGTGACCAGAGCTATTGTTGTCCCCACAGGGCAGAGGGCAGGCAACGGCTCCAAGTTAAAGGGGAGCTTGGACATACAGTCAAAACAAGACCAGGCTCTAGAGATGGAGAGTAAGATGAAAGGAGAAACAACAGAAAGGCCTTTTGTCTTTCCATGTGCCACGCAAGTTCACTTACACCAATTTCTCATTCATTATTCCACCTTGAACCTTTAGAGCTGTTCAACCCTGCAGGTACTTACCTTTGGAAATAGTGAGCTCTCCATTCCTAGCAGAGTTTCAGAGGCTCAACTATCATCAATCAGAAATTCTACTAAAGGATGGGAGGTTGACTAGAAAACTTCTAATTCTTAAAATAGTAATTAAACAGAACAGGATAATTCCTGACAAATGATATCCTTTCGGAGTATATATGTGCTGCCATTTGAACGGCACTTAGACAAACCAGACTGTTTGCAAATAGGTTTGATTATCTGCAAATTAGCTGACTGAAGTTCCCAGGTATGAAACATGGCTTATTTTAAAGAGTTAATTTAGATAATAGTTTTATTGAAAAGCAATGAGTTCAAAAACAATTAGAAATAAGACAACTTTCTTTTTCTAACACCATACATTTTTCAAATTGCTTCTAGTAGACCCATCTGTTAAGAAAAGCTCTTTGTAAGTTAATTATTCTTAGAAGTCATTATTACTTTTTAACTCAATAGAAGTATTTTTATTTATCTAATGGCATATTAATTTCTGTGCTTCACAAATTTGTACCCCTCTAATATTCAACCCCACACCTAGAACATAAAAGGTGATCCTTAGATGTTTGTTAAATGAATGAGGTGCAAAGACAAAGCATATAAATTGTCCGTTTCTGGACATGGGCCCAACTAATGGCATTTTGAATACTTACTATGTGCTAGTAACTGGGTCAAATAAATGAATATACAGATATACATGATATATCATCATACACTATATACATATACATGGGTATGTGTATCATAATATTCCTTAATACGTGGTTGCTTTGATTGTTCCCACTTTACAGATGACTTAACTGAGGCTGGTGAGTGGCAGAGCCAGGACGCAAGGCCAGCTCTCTTCACTCCTCAGTTGAATCTTTCAGCCATCACATTACATGGAGTCTTAATCCCCTGCTCCTTGCATATATATTTTTAAGTGCCGAGAGTGGTGTGTTCAGCAGATGGAAACTGCAGAGTCGCCCATGTAGGGCCGGCAGGGCTGACAAGGCCCACTCCCCCTCTGTGTGCACACAACCTGCCTCCCCAGCTGCTTCTATATGGCTGGGCCTTAAGCTCTATGCAGCCTCCCCTCCCCCAGGCCCTAAATCACTCCCAGGCCCTTTGTTCTTCTCACAGCTGCTCAGCAAATTCCTTGATTTGAAATTATGATCACAGGTTGGAGTGCTACTTAAAATAATTTTGCCAAATGTTCCATCTCTCTGCGTTGATGAATATAATGGATGAAAATTTAAAGAGGAAAAAAAAAATTAAGAGAATGTGCTTTGTTGAAGACAAAAACAATCACGGGCTGCCTCCACGGCATTTGTTTGGGCCTGAAGGATTCTCTCCCGCGGGAAGCTGGCCAAATGCTGGACTTTTGGCGGGAAGAGTGGGCTGCTGGCAGGTACGGCCTGCCACAGATGGAAGGAGCAAAGGTCAGGGCGGGTGTTGGGTTTGTTTAAGCGTGAGTCAGAGGCAGAGTGGGGGGAGACCCTGGGTTTCCAATTTCCAATTTCCTGTGCTAGTCACTGATGGGCACTTCTCCCCTGCCCAGCAGCCTTTTATGTATACCGCTCTGAAGAACAAAGGCGGACATGGGGACACATAAATCACCGGGGCTGGCTGGGTCTTCCTTCTCTGAGGTAGTCCTCTATCTCTCTCTCTCAAATTTGGATGAATTCGAATTCTGAGGGAGGCTGGGCCCAAGGCAGACCACTGTGTCTGACACTTGGGTCAAGTGAGGCCTAATATGCTGGGCTCCTGGCTTCTTCCCCGTGCACGCAGCCCTGAGCCCTGGGAGAAGCTGCAGGCTGGCCCTTCCTGCAGATTGACCTGCCAATCGGGGCCTCATAGCTCTGAGGGCTTCCCGGAGCTCAAAGGGCCCAATAAACCAGCCTTAATGAGTAAATACCAGAGGTCTTCCGTCATCCTGGAGTTTACCGCCTCATGTGAACTCCACTTAAAATATTGTCCCCATTTTCTGAGGCTTCCTTTATGTTTGAGTCTGGGGAAGTGGGTGGGGAGAGATGAGCAATGCTGAGCAAAGACATGGCGGGGAGAGTCTCTCAAATTTTTCCACCTCCAAAAAGTTCTTGCAACAAGGAGGCTCCTGCCTATCCCCGGGATCAGGCCTTCCTCTGAATGAGGGTTCCAGGAATCTAGTATAGAACATGTGCCTCCAGGGCACCTTAAAAGCAAACTGCTGTCTCAAAATCAGTTCTCACCACTCTATAGGAAACTTGCCACACATGGAAAGCCAGGCCCCCTGGAAATAGCCTCTGCTGTCTGTCTGTTTGGCACAGAGACGTCCAAGGACCCTCGATGGTGATGCCCCTTGGTTGTGCCAAATCTGAATCTCGACTGAGTTTATGAGGAGCTTCATGCATTCTCCCCCACCACAAAATGATCCGCACAGCATTAGAGAAAAACAATTCAATTGCTTATGTCAGGGCTTCCTCAAGATATATGGGGTGGCACACTCAGGACAAACCATCTGAGACCTACTGATTCTCAACTGAGTGATAGTGGGAGATTCCTGTCCTTTCTGAGCTTCAGTGTTCTCATCTGGTAAATGAGCATAATTCGGTGCATTCCACTGGTTGCATGTGATGGTTAAATGAACCCACTCTGTTGATAAGCCGGAATCTTTAGAGTTGCTTGCACCAGGAATGGCAGAACCATAGCAGGTCAGAGGAGCAGGTTAGGATGGAAGGGGAGTGAGTTTTACAGGCAAGTTCTCAGTCATGCCCTCAACCTCCACGGCCATCTTCTTTGCTGTGAGGTCTACATATCAGAGTGTCTCCAATGTCTCACCCCCCAGCCCAGCCCAGCCCAGCCCCATGGTCCTGCCTCATAGACATTCATCTCTCCATTCACTCTTTTGAGGCCCCAGAATGCTTGATCACTTGCTTCTCTAGTCTCTTTTGGAGGAAAGAAATGTCTGGGGTCCCTTGACTTCAGGCCCCACTGTCTCTTTTCCACCCTGTTCACCCAGTGCACACCAAAAGGGAGCAGAAGGTGTGGCCACACAGTGGAAGGAGAATTTTATCACAACACTGTTTAAAATTATTGGTGGGAGGCAATCAAAAATTCAAAAAGCAATAACCTGTCTAGAGATAGGGTACCCCTCCTGGTCACACCAGAGGCACACCCAGGCCTGCACCCCTTCCCTTCTGGGTGGCCCCCTCTCCTCTTCTTTTGCTGCTGATGCTCTGATCACAGAAGGCGATTTGTGCCTTTGTTCACATCTCTTCTACTGGAGCAATTGAGAGAGAGACCTGTTAGATCTCCCTTTCCCTAGAAGTTATTCTTGGGAACTTTGGGCAAGGAAAATAAATAAATAACTTGCCCAAGAGTCACCATAGCCATATGAGAAGGGTCGAGAAGTCTCCTCTTTCTTCTTGTGTTTTTCTTCCTTTTTTGCAGATCACCGCATGTAATGAGGAAGTGCAGTTCAGCATAAAGGAGAGGAAACATTCACCCCTGACCACTCCCAGGATCCGAGTCCCTATCAGCAGCGAGGCAAGAACATTCTTTTACACTTGTCCTTGGAGGGCGGCTCCATCCACTCATGTGGAAACGAGTAGGAATAGAACAGGAGGTGAAATCACATTTTTAACTTTATATGAGTGACTTCCTGGAGAAAGTTCTGAAAAAAGAAAACAGAAGTTTTATTCCACACAATAATAATGACTTAAGTAGTTCATAATCCCGACAGCTTATATTCTGTGCACTATATTCTACTTTCCCACCCAGTACCTGACCTATGTCTTCATATTGCAGCCTAGGACCATCTTCCGAGGAGGATACTTCTTATCCCCATTTAATAAATGAGGACACTGAGGCCAACAAAATGCAGGGATTCCCCAGATGGTGGTCCACTGATAGAGGGGACTTAAAGCTATCTAAAGTCAAGGGCCTCCCTGGTGGCACAAGGGGTTAAGACACAATGGGGCTGTCTGCAACCACTGCCGCATGAGTTCGATCCCCAGCAGGGGAGCTACCCACCCACGTGGCACAGCAGACCTCTCCTGTCTCGCCCACTGCTCCCCTCAGCAGTGCATTTGAGTCAGTCTGCCTGTTCTGTTCCCCAATCTGTCTCTGGTGAATCCTCTCACCCCTTATACCTCTATACTCCAGTTCTTGCATGCATAAATAAATAAATCTTAAAAAAAAAAAAAGCTATCTGAAGTCAAGGTCACTATTTGGTCACATAATCCCTCCAGGGATTACTAGCCCAGTGCCTAGGGCTGCCCTGGCCAGGACACCTTTCAACAGAGGATATCAAAACACCTCATCAGTAGAGAATTATCACCTCCTTGAAAACTTGGTTACTGACGTTTCTAAAAACAAATATATTTCCAAACTTGGAGTTAATGATAAAGCTGAAAAAACGCAAAAGACTCACTGTTCCCTCTCCTCCTTTATCAATATGTGACTTAGATTTGGGTGCCAAGTCAAATTTCTCCAGAACTATATCCTTAGTGGTAACTTATTAAAGAGTAAATCAAAGTTTGCTTTAAGAGAAAAGTAAATACACCCAACTTTCCATAGGATGGCAGGCACTGAGTCCACTTCCTGCTTCCACTGTTGACTCAAGGTGTAATCCTAGATAAGTAACTGTACACTCAGTGCCTTGGGGTGAGAGTCCCCAGGATCGGAGTGTCCCCCAGGAGTCCCAACAGTGAAGATGCTATCTCCAGCAGAGCCTGCATGCTTCTAAGAGGAAAATCAGACAAAAGGTGATGGTGTGGGTGCAAAGCTCCACGTGCAGGTAACACTTGCTTGTCCTTGCAAGGAAAGGGGTCACTCGTCACATCACCAATACAAGTCTGCCGCTCTTTTGGCTCTGCACTCACCCCTAATTACTGGGAGTGCAGTGGGAAGGGCTGCACTTTTGGACTCCGATGGCAGGGAGGATAAGAACAGAGCCGACGGGAGTCAACTCTAATCACACAGTGAGCATTTTCAAGAAACAAATAAAAATAGCCAGAAGTGGGTCAGCGCTGACACCAAGGCTAGAGACAGGAAATTGGGGCAGAGTCCTGGGTAGCTGGATAAAAGTTTTCTTTGATGAAGACAAATTCATACCGTCTTTCCAATCTGATTCCATGTTTCCTCTTGGGGTTCTCCTCTCTGTGTTTGAGCACACAGGAAACACACACACAGCAGAAGCTAGCAATGTGAGGTTGAACCCTTGTTCCATCTTCTCTACTTTTTCCTGAGGCTCAAGGAAAAAAAAAAAATACCTAAAGAGAATTTACTGGAGAGGCAGGCAGGAGAAACGTAATATGCACTTCGCCTGTCTTGAAGGTTTCTGCAAGCAGTGCATGTGTGTAAGGGAGAAAGGGCAGCAAACCAGATGAAAAGCACAGCGTATCGAAGTCATTGACCGATTCCTTCACGCCAACATCCTCCCCATGTGATATGTGGTGGGTCACACACACAAGACGTGCACTTGTGCACACACAGATGATACACATGCACACTCACATCCATGCCCAGTGCTCATGTACACACACGTACATACAGCACATACACACGGTATTGGCATTCACACACAGTAGCTATGCATAACCCTCAAAGAGGTTCTAGCTCTCATCTTGAACTTAAGATTTTGGCAGCTCTCGTTAGCTCCCACACTTGGCAGGATTACATTTCCTTATGACCTTGGTGACGTGATTGGGGCAGATTTTCAGGCTTACCCAAAAGAGAAAGAGTGAGAGCAATAAACTGGGCCCTGAAATCACCCCACACAGATCATCGGGACCAGGACAGAGGAATCGGCAAGATGGTTCATTTGCTAAGAATCAGCATATTTGACTGGTAATTTGCTTGAGCACTGAAATATAGACTTCTTCCAAATGTTATCTTCTTTGAATTCACTGGAAAATGAAAGGAACGCTCAGGGTGGGCCAAATAACATAGATAACACACGTAAATGATATATACACGCAAATGTCTACAGACATGCTTAAGGTGTGTTACAAAGAACACAGCCATGAGGACCGGGTGGGGAGTGGAAAGGGTGTCCTGCCTCTTTCTCCCCTGGTGGGACAGCACGAGAAGCAGCTACGTAAAGACATGTCTAGCTGGAATCATCATCCCCGAATCCTTTCCAGGCTAACTGGGAGAGCAGAAGCCCCATTCTGAAGTTTGGTTCTAAGGCAGAACGTCCTCAAGGCCTAAGACAGCCCCACACATCTAGCCAACGGAACTTTCTGTGGTCAGTTAGCTGTGTCACACAGGAATGGCATATGTTTTCAGTTATTTCAGAAAATGAGCATGGGTACTGGGAGCATCTGTCCAATGGAGCCTCCCAGTGGGCTGTGAGAGGGGTAGTTTCCAGAAGAAAACCTGGGTTTTAAACTCCAAGAAAGCCTAGGAAATGGAGAAATTTCAACTCTTTAAATTTCCATTTTTAAAAATCAGCTTCTTATGAATCTGGCCTCAAAGCAAACTAATCAAACATCGACCCTTGAAAAGTCTGCAAGAATAGATGATTTTGTTTTTAGCTTGGGGTTTTCAGGGTGGGATTTTTGGGGAGTGGGAGGGAATCAATGCAGTCAAAATAAACTCCTTAAAAGCATGGGCAAAATTCCCTTTTCAACTACCAATTTTTTTTTTTTATTTTAAAAAAAAAAATGACAAAGTCACACAAGAGAGGAAATGAAAAGGGAAATTTTTAGACTTCTCATCCGTCCAGAAAGCCCCGGGCCTGTTTCAGAACCCTGTCAGGGTAACTGTCGGGCCTGCGGTCACAGCACTGCAATCCCAGGAGGCCTTGCGTCACCAGCCATTATATCAATAAGGAAGTACAATCACCAAACCACAAGCCAGCTTCTTTTCTAAGCCCACATGTTGCTTTAGAGGATTTTTAAACAAGAGACTTTCCTGTTTTTGAAACCTGTGAATCCACAGGTCTTACAGGTTACTCAAATTATCTTAGCACTTATAGCAAACACTGGCATGAATTTCAAAACTGCACACTCCAGCCTTCCCCTCCCCCTCTACACAGACATCCATTTACTCACAGGATCCTTATTTACAGTATTGAGTTGCCAACTGCTGACATAGAAGAAAAACGTTCTAGTTATACATTAAGCTTTATGGTTAAAATATCTGTGCCAAACCTTGTCCAAACACCATTTATTCACTGACCAGAAGCAGGATAATCACTCAGAAGAAAACTCAACAGAAACCGTTCTGTGGTCAGATATGTGTTTCTTATTACAGCCATACTATTTTTCACACAAACTCATACACATACGTACAAATGTAATGTCAGAAATCACCCCCAATTGACAGGAAACGATGATATTCGTCGTTAAATGTGTAGCCAATCTATTGGAAAATTTTAAATACCACCAAAAAACTTCCCAGGTTGCTGCAAAATAATGTTGGAAAGCATGGGTTAAAGAGTGCATTATAGAACAGATGAGCTAAATTCACAAACATCTCTTTCCTGCTCAGCACAGCAGCTCCAGAGAGCTGTGCCAACCCTAACAACTGCATTTGATAGCCATCTCCTGATTTAACTTCTACCCTGGCCAATGGCCACTTGGCATTGCTCAAGCAATGCCTGCAGAATTCATCCTGAGCTCCCTTGTTGGAAGCGTCCGCCCTCAGAGTGCAGACCTGAAGTTAGCAGAGGGCTTCCGGAAGGCGGTGCAGGTTCTGTTTTCAGTAACTACCCAATCAGATTCCGGATGAACAACTGCTGAACTTTATTCTGCAGCTACAACCAGTGACCTCTAAGCTTACTTCACAGAATCCACATGGCAATAATGAATCTAGCGACACTTAGCTAACTTCACACTTTTCTGTCTTTTTGGGTACGAATCAACACTTAGCTCATCAAAAAAAAAAAAAAATCTTCCTAAACGAAGCTGCTCAGGTTGAGCACACTGGTATTTTGTTTATCTTGTTTTATTTTTCTGCATTCAATAAATCTGCTAGCACTGAAATGTTGAGATAGACTCTATAAAGCCATGACTCTGTGATTTTTATGTTTGAGGGAGGGTACTTCCAAAATATTAGAAATACTCTCTCCATTTGTAAAGGAATATTACCAAAAAGTACAGAAGTAAATCTCTCCAAGATTATGATGATCAGTCTGCCTAGCACAATACATCCTGTCTACACAGGTCAACTAGATACTCTGAATTGCAATATTTGTTGGCAAATAATCTACCATGTTAATATCAAAAGCATTCTATTCTTCAAAAATGGTTTTTAAATAATATTTTTTTCTTTGCTCCTTTGGAAAAGCCATTGCTACAAAGCTAATATAAATATTGAACTGTTTTCTGATCCCTTCAGACTGTGAAAATTGAGGATGTTTAGGCCTAATTGCTCTTTCCTGTCTTCGACTGAGCTTGCTGGACAATTGCTCAATCACCCACTCGCTCGTGTAGAGCGCGGTTCTGCACCCTCTCTCCAGGGAATAAGCATTGCCCAATGAAGAAAATGTTGCCTCTTCCCTTTCACATCAGCACTGATACCCCGTCCCAGGCCTATGTCAGCAGACCTGCTTCCCAGACTGCCTGTGCCCTGCTATCCAGAGTCTCACAACTCAGATGCCCACCAGGGCACTAGGTAATGGGTACTTTTGACAATGGACATTGCAGTGGGTCTTCCCGTGAAATATGGACATCTGCCATTTGGGTCACTACCAGGAAAGCACAGAGGAAAATCATATGTATGGGCAAATATAAGACCTTAGCTTATATTTGTGTCAGTGAACGATTCCTCATACTATAGAGTACTCACTCAATTTCTTTATTTTGAATACAAAATGCCCTGGAAAAGAATTCAATCACTGCTCATCTGAGATGTTAGAGAGGTGACATGGAAAAATTGTTTAGGGATTTTTTTTTAATCAAAGAAATTTTAAAGTTTTAATAGTTACTCTCGAAGACACAACCCTAATTGCAATTACTCTAGTTGTATTATACTTAAAAGTTCATTAAAAAAAAATTTATTATGAAAAATTTTCTTGGGCCTCCCTGGTGGCACAAGAAGCTGAGACTCAGCCTATGAGGCTATCTGTAGCCACTGCAAATTGAGTTCGATCCTTGGCCAGGGAGCTGCCCACATGGCACAATAGGCCTCTCCTGGCTTGCCCACTGCTCCCCTCATCAGTGCATTTCAGTCAATCTGCCTGTTCTGCTCCCCACTCTGTCTCTGGTGAATCCTCTCACCCCCCCCCCCGGCCTCTGGCCTGTACCCCAGCTCTTGTATGCATAAATAAATAAATCTTTAAAAAATTTTTTTTCAAACACATCAAAAGAAGAGCATATAGTAAAATAGAGCTCCATCTACACATCACCAGAGTAATAATTACCCAGATCACCCCCATTTGCTTCATTTGTCCCTTTTCTTTTACATTTTTCTCTTTGCTGAACTCTCTTGAAGAAAATCCCAGACCCCATGCTATTTTGCCCCTTCCTATTTCTGTAGGCATCATTTAAATGCGTGAACATTTCCTGACACAGCCTCAACCCCTTCAAGATCCCTTGCAGAAACAGTACAAGAAGTGAGATTTATGGAGATCACAAAAAGCACATGGATATTGAGCTTGAGGTAACATTTCCAGTGACCACAACATACAGATTCAAAAACATACTAAATCTCAAAGACACTTGGCAGAAGAAACAAAAATGGTGTGTTCTGGAAGACTGAGTGAGATCACTTAAAAAGGGGCTTGAATGATGACCACAGCAGGTGATAAGGAAGAGTCTGAATTGTGAGTTTAAAAAATAATAAAACAGGCAACATTTCCAAACAAGCATATTTAAATATAGAATTAAATCAATAAATTAAATTTATAGAAATTTGACTATTTCACTTGCACCATCACAAGTGTATATATGTTCAAGTGGTTAAGAAAAAAAAGTAAGACTTTTGTAACCTGCTCATTGGGAAATAAGGCATTGCCCCATATTTGGAGTTGCATGTACAGTAACCAACCTCTTGCCTACTAGCCTCTGCCAAACTTATTTTCTTAACAAGACCATTTCTTGAGTGTCTACTAGATGCCGAGCACTATGCCAAGCCCTGAGCACATATGCCCTTCACAGGCAGGCCAGTCCTCTGATGGATGTCCTACTATCGTCTCCTTTTCACTGGGAAGAAAATTGAAGTTTCAAGAGAGTGAGTTATTTTCCTGAGCCGATAAAGATGGAGCATAGGCCTGACTTAACTCTATTTTCCACTGCTGCCTCTGCAAACTCTTTTTTCCTCCTTTCCCCACCAGGTTGGATACACCCTGAACCATGTGACTATAATCAAGGTTTCTATTACATGTTCAAATTAAGGGAACCGAGAGGCTGGGGGAGGGCCTGTGTGATTCATAGTATAGCCGCGGCTTCATTTTGTCATAGCTGAATCATTGTTTCTGGCTATTACAGTCTGGTGATAAACAATAGATGACACCACCAAATGGTCTCTGTAATTCCGCTAACATAACAAAATAGCCAGGGCATTTGCAGAAAGGTTTGGCTGTCTGGGCAGCCGGATGGACTCACCTTCAATCATGAAAAGTGCTGGCTGCTTCTGTCCTTGATAAAGCATCTGCCTATTCAGAGTTCCTAACTCCATTGGACAGTATTTCTGAGTCCCCTCCTAGGGTGCTAACTTTGCCAAAATTAAGGAAAAGACACAGCAAATGCAGCCCCGCTCAGGTCTGGGTGGCAGATAAAAGCAAAACAAAAATTCAGGGACTGTTGTTTCTCTCTCTTCCCGCCCCCCGCCCCCATATACACACACACACACAGTGATCCCCAACAAGTCATCTAACTTTTCTATACTGCAGTTTCTTTACCATTAAAATGCAATATTTGAGGACCGTAGCTGAAAATGCCAAATAATCTTATCCAATTAAGGTGAAAAGCGCCATGTAAATGCTGCAGAGGCTAGGACTTAAATAGCCACATATGGTTTCATGAAAAGCGCTCCAGTGCCTCAGCTAACAGTAAAAACACGCCGGAGTGAAATGATCTGGCTGGGAATGAACTGCAAATTGATAAACATTTAGTTGCTAATGCCGTGTTTATTATTTTTTACTAGGATAAAAATTAACTTGTGCGACCTTGGCCAGAAAACAGATTGAACTCCACCATCTGGGTAATGGAATTGGTATTTCTTTAGCCTCGGGTTACAACCAGGTTACCGCTGCCAGCTCCGATTTTATTTGTAAACAGGCCTTGGGTGTCCAGACAACAGAACTCGGGGTGGCTCAACTCACCAAAAGGATGACCCTCTTGAGGGAGCTTAGGAAATAGGCCTCCCCACCCCACCCCACCCCACCCCACCATCCTGGCGTCCTGCATTTCCTAAGAAAGACCTTGCCACATGTGCGGGAGCAACGCCTCTCCCCCACCCAGGCAGCACTGGCTGCGCGGGGCGCCTCCGCGCCGAGCCGGGGTAGGGGTGGGGATCCGGGGCCCGCGCGCGCGGGGCGGGAGGGGGCTGCGGGGGGCTGGGGGGTGCGAGGGGCGAGCCGGGGCAGGCTCTGCGGACGCGAGCCACGTGACAGCGCCAGCAGCAGTCCCAGCTGCAGATGCCTCCTCTCCCCTCGGGCACTTTTCCATCAGCTTGCAAGCAGCTGCATCAATTTACTCTAGCTCCGGCGCCCTGCACAAGCACGGGCTGAATTATTACTCATGGAAATCCCCTCTGCTTCGGGGAATCAGGTAGCTTTCAAACTCCCAACAATTAATGGCCCTTTTGGTCCAGGGAGAATAGCAACCAAAAAAAAAAAAAAAAAAAAACCACACCAGACTGCTGGCTACAGGTTTCCAAACAGGCTGTTTGGTTTCTAGTAAATTAGAGGGAGGGGTGGTTGAGGTACCGAGTAATGTTATCCTGGACAGTGTGGTCTTCTTTGACGTCAGCAAAATGTGTGTCTCCCTGTTCCCCCTTCCCTCCTGTCTTCTCCCCGTGCACACCCTTCCTTCCGTCTTTGTGTCAAGGAGACAGATGACAAAGGGTTGCTCTGAAAAACTGCGCATAGTTTTTGCAGGAGAGCTCACAGGCTCAGAAAATTCCCACATTTTCAGAAATGAAGCCTATGGGAGGAGGGGGGTGTAGCCAGGATATGCAGCCACCATCTAAATTAACAAGCCAAAAATACATGTGACTCAGTGAAGGGAGGGGGTAAGACTGCTGGAAAGCAAACTCTAACCACCATTGGCTGTATATAACTCCCTTCATCTTGCCCGATTAGCAGTTCTGTCTGAGGGAACATTCTTCCTGTGGCAAAGAACACATTCTTGTCTCCAGCCAGACTGAAATAGAATCCTGGAGAGCATGCGCCCAGCTCCCCTGCTGCTGGGGGAGGGGGCAGGATGGGCGCTGTGCAGCAGCGATTTCTCTCCCAGGCACTCCCACCCCATCCACTGGAGTTGTTTTTCCCCTACTCATCAAAAACTGCAACAGCTGCCCCCATGCTAACACAGAACCATCTAGAATATGAGTTCCAAGGCTAAGTAAGCATTTGAAACCTGGTCCAGAAATATTTTTGTTTCCCCTTTCACTTGTTTTCCTCTGCCCCATTGTTGCAACAAGGGGGGGCCATGGACACCCCCTGGCAGAGTCCCTGGGCAGTCACATGTGAGTGTTGGTGGAGTGGACACTGCCTTTGTGGTTCTTAATTGCCATGTTGCCTCAACAAGATGACTTGGTTTTTAGAGGAACCTAACTGTGGCTCTCAGCTCAGGCAGCTTTTTATTTTTTTTATTTATTTATTTATTTATTTTTGGGGGGGGGGAACTTTTCTTAAGTTCTCACCATGTACTGGTTGCTGTAATATAGGGGGAGCAAATAATACAGATTTGGCTCTTGCCTGTAAGGATCTCACAATATGACAGTCAAGATTGCTCTGTATACAAGCAGTATTATACCAAACAAGAAATGAAGCTTGTGTCCAAATGATGTGAGGAATATTCACAATTATCATTTGAATTTGGGACGCAGTTATGACAGATAATCATATCTTTGAGTCACTTGAAATAGCTTAATTTTATTAAGCAATTTGAATGGCTATGTTCCTCTCTAGAACCCCATAAGAATTACATTAATTATTCTTAAAGTGTAAAGGAGTACACAGAGATTTGAGTAATAAAATATTTGATCGAAAAGATACAGGAATGGATACATGATATCTTTCCCAAACTTGGATATTCAGATATTTTTCTCATTTGAAGTAGCCACCTCAGGAAGATATGAAATTCTCTTTTGGTTAGAATATTATTAGATTGCCACTGGTTGCGGAAATCTGCCCCTGACTCACATGGGCAGCTTGGTTCCAAGCAGGGTAGTGTAGGAACAGGTCCAGGGGACACATGGGCCTGATTTTCTCCATGGGGGCATGTGGTGGCTCCTTCCTCATCCCTTCTCTGATGTGGACAACAAGGGCCTTGGAACAGGGAGCATTTATAATTTAGAGCCTCTAGTCACTCTTTTGAGGCATGAAGTTCCTGTGAGGAACACATGGGCAAAAAAAAAAAAATACATGCACACAAAAAAAGTTGAGAGAGGTCACACAAATCTATTCAGAAATTAGACCTGGAAACTTTGTAAAAAAGAATTGTCTGTGTGTGTACATATTGGGGGGTGGGGGGTAGGTGCTGAGTTATACTTTGGAGCCCTGAGCAGATAACAGCACTGCAGCAAGAGCACTGGAACAGCACACAGCAAACCTTTGGCATAAATTCGGGAGGATGGATGAAGGAATAGGAAGAATGAATTTGTGTAGAACACAAAGAAAGCAAAAAGCACCCCAAACTTTCTGGGAGGTGAGGAAGATGGGATGGGGGCATTGTGTGCTGGAAAAAAACATTTGGTCTGAAGGAGCTCAGACTTCTAAAGTATAAACACAAACCAAGGGCTGACATAATAATTAGTGACAATAACATTAGATGACATGACTTAAAACGCACCCTATGTACCAGATACCACAAGTGTCACATGACACCGTCTTGTTTCATTCTCATGGCACCCTCGGGAGGTAGGGACTAGCTTTGAGGGCATGTCAACTCTTTGGAGCACCAAAGAGGAGGCTCCTGGACCTGAAGGCTTTAGAAGGACTTCAAGCAGATGCATCCAATCAAGAGCAACCCATGCATATCTTCAAAGCTGGTTGAACTGGGCTCTTTACTGTCCTTTCTGTCTAGCCCTTCCTCGCTGTAGTTTCTGCCTCCTCCTGTCACTGTTTGCCTGCTCACTTGTCACACAGACAATCCCTAAGGGAGGAATGAGAACTGATCTCCAGGCAGTAAAAGTCAGCCTGCTTCCACTCTGCTGCTCCTTCCCTTCCTCAGATACACTAGGTATGTTTCTGGAAACATCCGTGAATCTCCTGTATGCTCCTTCTAGGGACACCCCTGGTCTCAGCCTTGCTGGGTAACTTCTGGGCTCCAAGGAAACACATTCCAAAACCTTGAAATGTCTCAGCGCTATCACTGCTATGGCATGAGTTCGATCCCCCACCAGGAAGCTACCCACATGGCACGGCAGACCTCTCCTATCTTGCCTGCTGCTCCCCTCAGCAGTGTATTTCAGTCAGTCTGCCTGTTCTGTTCCCCACTCTGTCTCTGGTGAATCCTCTCACCACCACCCCCACACACACCCCTCTGGCCTATACCCCAGTTCTTGTATGCATAAATAAATAAATCTTTTTTAAAAAAGAAAACCACAGACTATGAACAGATGCCGGAACACTGCACTGCAACTCGGCAGGTGTGTAATCTACCTGAACAAAAGGACAGAACACTCAGCCTCTGCCAGGTGGTTAAGCAAGGGCTTTGCGAAGCTGTTTGGCTAACAGCACACAGACCAGTCTGTGCTCGTGCAATGGGGGCAAAGATGAAGCAGATGCCCTACTGTCCTCCTGACACAGCAAGTTGCCAGCCTCGGCCAAATGCACAAATAAGATCGTGACCTTCAGTGTCCCTGAGAGGGGGCGCAGGTAATGGCTAGTGCATGCTTCCCACAGCCAGAGATGCCAGGTTCTAATCCCAGCTGCCTGGACACCTGAGTGTTGTGCTCCTCCTCTGTAAAATGAGGATAATGCCTCCAGGAGGGGTTGGTGCAGTACAGATGAAACTTCAGGCTTATAATAGGCCCTTAATACCCTGAATCCATAACAATCCAGAATTGTTAGCAGCAACAATCTTCATAGTGACTTGGTGCTAAAGACAATAATAGCTACAATTGACTGAGCTGTTTTTATGAGCCATGTGTGTTAAATAGAGTTGACCCTTGAACCACATGGGATTGAAACACATGGGTCCACTTATACATGAATGTTCTTGTAAGCAGACAATGTAAACTCTCAGCTTCCAATCACTGATAGGCTATTAGTTAAGTTTAGGGAAAGTCAGCAGTTACACATGGATTTTCGACTATAGAGGGTCAGCACCCCAAACCCCTGCATTGTTTAGAGTCAATTGTATGTTAACTCACACTAGCCCTGCAAGGTAGGTATTATTATCCCCATTTTACAAATAAGGAAATTGAGGTTCAGAGCAGTTAAGTGACTTGCCCAAAGTTAAGTAACTTTGCTAGTCAGTGGCAAAGAGATGGTTTGCATCAAGAAAATACATGCTTCAGTTCATACTGGCCCCAATGCATGTTTCTTTCCCAGTGCTGTGTTGCCTCTTGCAGTCAACAAAAGCAGAGCTCAGTTCATAGGACAACACAGTATGAATGCCAAGTGATTATTCAGAGAGCTATTGCCGTGTGTGTGTGTGTGTGTGTGTGTGTGTGTCCATGGCCTTGGCCAAGAGCAGAAATTTTAGCAGGCATACTAGTCTGCCAAAGGCCCATGTTTAAAACCCTCCTATTGAAAAACTCGTCTCTGATTTGGCAGGAGAGCCCCTCAGCCCAGAGCAAATGTAGGAAATAAACGAGGCCCATTCAAAAGGACTGGGCTTCAAATGGGAAGTTCCTAAATAGGAAACTCAAAGCTCAGCAAACCAAACAGTCAAACCCATCAGAAAGCATGGAGAGACTTTCAAGTAATGATATATTTATTTTAAATAATTAGGAAGGGATGGCAAGAGGTGGGAATCAGTTTCTGCAAGGACAGGAGCCCTTCTCCAAGGGCAGAGCCAACTAACCCAAAAGTGTTGGCTTGAACAAAAAGAGGTGGCCTTTGTGGAAGCCAGGATATCACAGGTGAAATATAATGGAAATGTGCCTACAGGGACAGCAGGTTTTAACACATGGGCTCTGAATGGTGATAGCACTGTTTTGCTCTATATCCCTCCATACCTCTTTTAGTTTCTTAATGATGGAGACTCCTTTTGAACTGTTCCTTCTTGGCAAAGTCACACTTATTAAGAAGCCAGTATCCTGGAAACTAAAGTGGCTTTGGATGTTTTCTATTGCGGCAGACCAAACTTTCCTTACTGAATCAGACCCCACAATATATCAACTATGAGTCACACACAAGCAAAGGAATTACTCCTAGGAAAAGAGATAGTGGGGTGGTATTTATCAGTGGCTGAATCTTAGCAAATGACAAGCATTGCCTAATCACTGGTCATATTCATATACATTACCTTCCAGATCATTGCTTGGTAGCTCTTGGGATGGTTTCTAACTGTCAATATTTCCAGAACCAGGCACTTAACAACACAGGCCAAGCGGGATGGATGTCTCCAAGGATGAGTCATGCCAATGAAACCTTTTATCTAAGGGTCACGACTCCTGCATCTTCATTGGCTGGAGCACACTGGATGTAATGCGGTTATGGAAAAGTGCATGAATGGTTGTGGGTTCAGTTTGGTCCTCTGGAGAAACCAACATTTTATGAAATCGAAGCATGGGAAGAGAAGGCATAGGTTTGAAAGCATATAGAGTCTTTTTTTTTTTTTTCAGTCTGCTAGCTAGTAAATATAGCTCTAAGGCTAGGGAGAAGTGACAGGGCAATAGCACCAAGCGCTCCGATCGGTTTCCATTTACAGCAGATACATAATAAACATGCTTGAGTGACATTGCAGCCTTGACTGAAAAGGAGAAGTTACACGGCTGGTGGGAATACAGACTGGTCCTGCCCTTATGGGAAGCGGTATGGAGATGTCTCAAAACATTAAAAGTGGATCTGCCATATGACCTGGTAACTCCATTCCTAGGCATGTGCCCGAAAAATTCAAAAACACTAATTCGAAAGGGAACTTGCACTCCCACGTTCATTGCAGCACTATTCGTAATAGCCAAATTATGGAAACAACCTAAATGCCCGAGACCAGATGAGTGGATCAGAAAGATGTGGTATATACACAATGGAATTTTACTCGGCAATCAAAAAAGATAAACTCAAGCTGTTTGTGGCAACATGAATGGAACTAGAAAGGATTATGCTAAGCGGAGTAAGTCAGAAGGAGAAAGATAAACACCGGAAGGTGTCACTAATATGGAGCATAGAGAAACCAAACTAAGGGTCAGATAAAGCTAAAGTTAAAAACTAATGCCTGAAGGCTGACTCTAGAACTGAAGCACCCAGAGGAAGAGGGGTTTGGGGAGGGATAAGAATAAAGAGGAAGGAAGCACAATGGACTATGGTGGTGGATTAGGGGTGATTTGGTGGTGAGTGCACTATGGTGGTGATACCTGGTGGGAGTATCCTAATATTATCTCTATTAAAAATAAATAAATAAATAGGAGAGGGTCCTGACAGCAGACACACACCAAGGAAGGGGCTGCCCACAGCACTGACAGCCAGACTGACCGCTGTTCTGGTTACTGAGTAAGTAGACACATCTGTCCAGCCAGTCCAGATAGCAACCTGCAGCACCTTTCAAGCATTGGAAGATCATTCCTTTGAGTTTTCAAAGCTTAGGTGTTCTGAAGTCATTCATTTAAAATGCAGATAATCACCAGAGAGGGGTGCACCTAAAGTCTTACCAAGTAGGGTGCTCATGGTTCGCATTTAGTAGGGAGTAAGAGAAAGAGGGCAGGGAGGGATAAAGGGCTCACCGAGAGGGCACTACAGGCAGAAGAGGGGTGGGGAGGGCCCAGGATACAGCGGTTTCATGACACTCCTCCTGGGCTAGCCCTCAGACCGTCACTGGAATATATTACTTTGTATGTAGAAACGAAAGGGAGCTTGTTTTAACATCAACGTTAAATGAAAAAATGCCTCCACATTCCAGAAATGCCACCGTCAGTATGGATGACTGCAATGTGTGAACTTCACTGTCTAGCATGCGCACAGAAGCTGATTGCAACCACATTGGTGGTAATGTCTTTGCCAAAGTCCCTTGGGGACCCAATACTACGCAACATGAAACTAGTTGGTCAACACTGACCTCTTGGAATCCCAGTTTCTTTTAAAATCAATGAACTAAGCAAGGATTGCGAAAGGAGCACATAAGAGGACAGGATTACCACGGCACTGTGTGGTGGAAAATGTCTTTGATCAAAAATGGTGGATACCACAGAAGAATGAGAAATATCAAGACTTGCATACTTTTCAAATTTTCAAATGGACCTACTTCTTAATTGGGCCGGCAGGTTTGAAGGCTCAGAGGAGTTCCCAGAGATCCTGAGATTATTCCATGATGAAATGAGCTCAAGATTTCTGCAGACAAAGAGAGCACAGCCCCTAGCCATCAGCCAGGACCATAAATCAAAGGACAGTCCTCCCATAGCAGTTGTGTGGAACACGACACTGGCATCATCTTTACTCACAAAGAGCAACAAAGGATGCAATTCATAGTCCAGAGAAAAGTCTTATTGTGGCCCTTCTAGTTACTGTGCACCCTAAAACTGGGGCTAGCAAACACCCTGGGAATGCACTGCAGGCTGCAATTCACTGTGTCCACACCAGCTGTGGACTCTTTCCCCTGTCTGCTTCAGCTGTGCGCATGTGCACACATACACACTCACATTGCTGATCAGCTGGGCCGTGGAGTGTGTGTGTGTGTGTGTGTGTGTATTCTGACCTTGTACATGCACACACATGAGCTAAATAAGAACTTGTGGGTGGAGAAAAGTGCACACACACACCCTAAAAAAACCAGTGTTTCTGAATCTATGTTACAGGGTTTTCATTCTATTCCAGAGCTTCTTTAGGGTGACATCTGCTGGGGATCCTTCTGTTTCATTTCCCCCTAAGTTTTCACTTTCTGATGAGAGTAGAGGTAAGGAGAGGCTGAGTAGAGAGGGGTTTGAGAGCAGAAAATGAAGAACAAGAATGGGCTCCTCGCTGTTCCTCTCTTCCTGAACTTCCCTCCAGACCTCCTAGAACTCTTGAAATGTGGTTATGTGCTCAGTGAACATGTCAAAAGGCTGTATTAGTTTTCTCAGGCTGCCATAATGTAGCACCACAGACTGGGTGCCTTAAACAATAGGGATTTGTTTCCTCAGAGTTGTGGAGGCTGGAAGTCCAACATCAAGGCATCAGAGGGGTTGGATCCTGCTGAGGGCCCTCTCTTTGGCTTTCGCTTGTCGATGGCTGTCTTCTCCCTCTGTCCTCACGTTGTCTGCCCTCTCTGTGTCTTAATCGCCCTTCTTATAAGGACTGGATTAGAGCCTCATTTTAATTCTCAATGACCTCATTTTAACTTAATAATCTGGTTTTCAACAATCTTCTCTCAGGGCCTCCCTGGTGGCTCAAGGGGTTAAACACTGCTCTATGAAGCAATCTGCAGCCTCTGCGGCATGAGTTCGATGCCCGGCTGGCCAGGGAGATTCCCACATGGCGAGGCAGACCTCTCCTGTCTCGCCCGCTGCCCCCCTCAGCAGTGTACTTTGGTCAATCTGCCTGTTCTGTTTCCCCCTCTGTCTCTGGTGAATCCTCTCACCATCCGCAACTCTGGCCTATATCCCAGTTTGTATGCATAAATAAATAAATCTTTAAAAAAAAAAAATCCTCTCTCCAAATGCAGCCACATTCTGGCCCTTGGGGCTTAGGACTCCAAAATCATGGACTTTCATATAGGACTTCAGCAATTACAAAGGTGAAGCAGGGCATGTGTAGAGCCCCTTCATGGGCTTGGCACAGTGCCAGACAGGAGAGTTAAAAGATCAGAAGACACAGTCTCATTGTAAATGAATGACAGTGAATGAGTGAGTGGATGAGTCAGTGATGAATGAATTGACTGGACAAACAGCAAAACTGCTCCCAGAGCCCAGAGGGCTGAGCACACTGACCCAGATGGAGTTCAGAAGTATGGCTGAGTTACATACTCGCAGCCTACCCCCACCTCCATCCATGGAGACAATTATGGAACCAAAGTGGTAAAGGGGCCTCTACTCCATGCCCAGAGAAATCTGCTCTTCACTTAGAGCAGAACCACCTAGCCCAGAAGTGTGGCACACACTGCCTCTCCCTGAGGGACCTAGGGAGACCCACTCCCACTTTAAGTCACAGCACCTTAAGGCCGCAAACCAGATGGAAAGCCCCGACGAGCAGTATGGAAGGTTAGCTGTGCCCAGAGAACTACCTGCCACAGGCCACAGCCAGCTGCTGTGTGGTGACAGCATGATGCTCTGTCCATAGGGCAGAGTCACACCCATGAAACAAGAGTGAAAGTCTCTACATCCTCAACCCCATCCCCTTACCACACTGTCTGTGCCCAAAACTGCAACCATAAGCAAGGAAGCTGAATTAAGGAACAGAAAGGCGGCAGGCCTGTCAGCTTTATCCTCAGTACATTCTTCTACTTACTACAAATATTTCAACTACGTCACTCCATTATTATTATCTGTGCTGGAGTGTTTACTTAATCAATCTTCAAAGAGATTTCCAAACGGATATTTTTGTGACTACATAGAGGTCAGAGTTCCTCCCACGATCAATCGGAACCTGCAGGGGGCAGGCCAGCTGGCAGTCATCTGATCTCGGCCGCAGTGCACAAACTTTGAACTGGTTCCTGCAACCTATCTCCTCAGGCTCTCCATGAACCCCGGTCATCGGTCATTCCTGAATTGCAACAACACACCCCACAAATACACACACCAACAGACCTCCCCTGTTTGGATGCCAACTCCCTTTTATTGTTTTAATGTTTTCCAGCACATTCTCCCTCAAGCCCAAACACAATCATGTCAGAATGGCCTATCCTTGAATCTTTCCTTTATTACCGAGTATGCTGCTCAAAAGCATCAAGTTGGTATTTCCTCAGCCCCTGTAGGGATTTTTATGGGGTTTTTATTTGGTTTCATTTTTGCCATACTTCTGAGAATGGTTCCTTTGTTCTTCCTTCACTCACTGCTTAGATCCTCCAAGGCAGTCTCCTCAGAAAATCACACAACTGCTGCCCAGACATGTATCCCCGCCAAAAATGCAGCTGATAAAACCCCCATCTTTTATGGATTATCGAGAAATAACATATGGGTTCTGAGGGCAGAAGAGGCACCTCACCCAGGCTGTGCCTCAGCAGCGGGTCAAGGGAAGGCGAGGTGAGGTGACTGAGGGCACAAGAGCCTTTGGCACCCAGCGGTAGCAGCCGATGCTTGCATGCCAGGGAAAGGGGCCCCTTCATCTGGAAAATAGGATCCAAATGTGAGCAGCCATCTGCTTGAGATCCTCCCCTGGCAACAGTGGTTGAGCTAGGAGCAGTCACCTGACCCCAAGGAAAGCCATCAAGGCTTCTCTCTCTGGGACTTTTTAACTCTCAGTCCCTCTTTAGTGGTGAAGCTGTGAGGTGAGATTAGCAGAAGCTGCCATCATGCATATCCCTTGCTGTGTGGAGAAAGTTTAACAGTGAGATTAAAATCAGTTTTTGGAGGAAGATGATGTAAGAGGAGGGGCACTCAGCAGGGTCAGGCCCACTTGAGGTGTCCTTCTCCCCTTCCACTGTCATCACACAGAGCCCCCTTCTAATGCCTGCACAGGTCTGAGTTACATTTTCTCTTGTGTGTGGCTCACTAAATACACCAGTGACTGGATGCTGGCCATCCTGCCTGAGCTCCACCAGCTGACCTCTGCTCTGGAAACGGGAGAGGATGGAGGGGGAAAGAAGGAAGTGAGGAGAGTGAGCTGGGAAAAGGAACCTTCTAAGCCTAGGTCGTTCAGGGTATTCAAATACAGAACCACTGTAGCCATTTTGAGAGGATCTCAAGTTTTTTTATCAAAACAATACTTTTATGATCATACACTCTTAGGCTAACTCAGTCACTTGGATAATCGAATTGCTTCTTAGAACAGGTTTCAGGTGACAACATGATGGCTGTTTAGGCAACAGGCCAACAACAGCTCCTTGGAAAACAGTGTTCTGGAATTAAAGCCAGTTGTGTCTCTCCTCACCCTTGCTGGCCCTCTTCAGTTGTGTCACCGTCTAGATGGACAAACGCCCTCCAGGAAAGTTAGATCTACCATCTCCTGCATCAGTCTAACACCTGCTTAGGCTGTGCCCCTCAGACCCAGCTGCTCCACCAAATACAAAGAGGCCCCCCACCCTGCCCTGAGGTGGGACAGACCCAGGAGACGCCCCAGCTCCTCATTTCACTAGTGTCTTTCAACTGAAACCACAGGAAGGCCCCAAGTCAAAGGGCTTACCCAACTTGGAGGGAGGCCACAGAATCCAGCTTAATCCCCTTACTCATCCAAAAGGGTCAGAGGAGGGCCAGCAACCACAGGGGTCACAGCCTCAGTTTTGACTCTAAGTTCAAAGAATCTAACTAAAGCCACACAGGGCCCCTTGGCACCACCCTAGGAAACAGATCCAATCCTGAGTCGGAGAGGAAGCTGACACTCACTGAATCACCCATCCACTTCCTTCTGCCCGCAGCTGCTCAGCCAAGACCAGCAGCCACTTCCGAGGGGCAATTTAATGACTGACACTCAGAAAAGATGCCTTGGAGAAGAGCAGGCCCGGCCACACTCATGCAGCGTGAGCCACCAGGACCGGCTTCACTGTGGCTCCTCTGCCCTGCTCCTCTTCCACCCTCCACATTTTCCAAAGAAAAGCTTCACATCTTGTGACAGCCCCATCCTGTCCTGCACTGCCCTTGGCTGTGTTATTTTTCACTTCCCTGTTCCGAACACAGCCACACTTTCCAAATGCCATGAATCACCACCACCGAGCAACGGCCATTCAGCAAGGCAGGAAACCGCTGAGCGCCAGACCTAGAAGGAGCGGATCTGCTGAGCCCTCTCCTGCCTCAGCTGGTCCTGGTGGCATGAGGCCATGGTGGAGGCTGCCACGCAGAGCCTCTCCCCGCCAGGCATGCAGCTTCACCATCATCCCCTCCTGCTGGCTGTCCTCTGTCTCTGAGCCACCCTTGCACTAAGGCTCAGGTAGTATTAGGCATTTCTAACTTTGCCAAAGGCTTTCTTGGTTACATTGGCTAGAGAGAAGCTCTTGTCTTCCAGCACTGGGAGGGAGAGAAGTGGACAGATCCACTCAAGCCCCAAAGGAGATGAGATCAGGTGAATGAGGCATAGAGAGCAGAGCCGTTGACAGGACATGGGGAGTTGACTCTCTGCCTGCAAGCAAGCTCGCAATTATGACCCGAACCATGTGGCCTTCTGGATGCCTCTCAACAAGGGCCCGAAAGCAGTCGCCGGTATGTCTATGAATAAATAAGTCAATGAAAGATTATCATCCTCAAAGAATATCAAACTCCTCTGTGCCAGGATCCTGGCTCTCCTGAATAATCTGTCTGCTCTCACGCCAGCCTGAGAGTCTTAGGTATTAATGAGAGGCTAATATGAAATCATTGTTTTTGCTTCTATTTAATCATAAACAGTGCCATTCACAAGTAAAATGATCTAGGAAATGCAAATCAACACAGTATTACATCAGTTTTAACCTATCAGACTGACCAAAACTTTAAGGATTTACAATGGCAACAGCCAGTGTTGGCCAGGGAATGGAAACTGGATGCTCTCCTATGCTGGTGATGGATGTAAAGTGTTACATGTTTTCTGCAGGCAATTTGGGCCCATGCATCGCAACTATAAGTGAGTAACATTTGATTCCTTCATTTTAAGACTAGGAATTTATCTTCAGCTGAGCAACCTAAAAACACACAAAAAATGAATCATAGTCTGGTAAATAAATCCCTCCCCCCACCACCATAGAAATGACCTCTGTATCAGGCAGTGAGTTGTAGTACACTTAATAAAATACTATTCAACTGTTAAAAGTAATGTTATAAATTAATATCCAAAGTCATATCACAATGTTCACATGGGTCATTTTGACCATGGAAGAGTAGGAGACAAAACAACAGGTGTAGGGCATTTGTGTAACTGTGTTGATAAAGGCCTGTGAATAGGAGGCACCTGAAAGGTTGAGCAAATTGTTGGCAGAGCTCATCTCTGCAGAGTTGAACTTTGGGGTGATTTTGACCTTTTTTGTATTTTCAGTATTTCTTAAAATTATAAGAAATATGTCACATTTTGTGATCAAAGAAATACATATTTTTTTGTTTTTATTTTAAAACCCAAAGCAACACAAATGCACAATGTATCTGTCTCTCCAACAGGTGCTTCCATCCAGAATGAGTTGCATGTTATTTTAGTAGAAGGTGTTAGTGGAGAACATTCTGCCAGGAGTCCTTGGGATCCGGGCTGTTCCAGAATTCTCACGGACAGAACTGGATGTACCCATGCACTCAGAAGACGCCCCTGTATTCAATCTATCAGGATGACTGGCCAGGAACAGGGTAGAGACTGGGGCATGGCAGAGTCTTCTCCCACAGGTGCCAAATATTCAGGATGGTTTTCAAATCCCAGATTTCAGTTCTTGGAATTAACCAAGAAACTACTCTGGCCTATCTGGGGAGCCAATTAGATTCAGGTATTTTGAAAATATGTAAGTCACATTCCCTATCAACTCAATTCCAGAAATAAATTGCAGATCCTTGAAGATCAGAAAGGTCTTTGAGAAACCATATATTCTAAACCTCTTATTTGACATATGAGGGAACGAAGGCCCAGAGAAGTGACTTGCCCGAGGTCACACAGTTTAAGGGTGGCAGAGTCCAGAAGAGAATTTATCTCCTGATCTGTTATCTGGGGTTCTCAACCTCAAGACTAGTCTTAGGACCAGTGCAGGGGGCAAGTGGGTGCTAGTGCAGAATGTGTCCTTCATACCCTCAGCAACCACTCCTCTGAGGGGTCCAAAATATACTATGATGGTCCCAGAAGAGTTTAGTTAGAGTTACATGTAGCCCTTATTAACTGGGAGATTCTATATTTTTCTGAAAGGGGGTGCATACAGAGTTCCCATAACATTCTTAAAAGGACCCCATCACGCAAGAAAAATTAAGAACCATTGAACTAGAGTATGTGTTGGCAAACTTTTTCTGTAAAGAAACTATACAAAAAGTTAAGATGATCTCTATCCCAAATGCTCAGGTCAGCCTTGAACTAAAACAGCAGTTATAAATAATACTGAACAAATTGGCATGGCTGTGTTCCAATAAAACTTTACTTACAAAAACAGGCTGTGGGTCAGACTTGGTTCCAGAAGTAGTTTGCCAAGCCCCAAACTAGGAGAACTGATCAACCACCTTTCCTTTACTTCAGATTGTGCTTCTGATCATGTAATCACTTGCCATGCTCTTCTTTCTATCAGGTGAACTGAATGGCTGCCATGTTCTCGCCAACAGATCCAACATTTTGCCAGGGACCACCAAGGAAGTGGAGAAACACATAAAAGGAATTCGTTTCACTTTTTCATTAAACAACAAGTTCTTTGAATTCCTAATTGGAAACTTTCACACATGAATTGAGGTTGCTGCAATTCATTTCCTGCAATCCTGCTCGCCCTTTATTTTGAGCAAAATAATTGTTGAACTGGAGGGTGACCTTTGACCTCCAGAGGCTGTCTGCAACATACTTTACTGGCTCATTTGCATACAGGGTGTTAGAAACATGCTGGTATATTCCTCTCTTTTCACATAAAATTCTGACTTCCTTGAAGGGATTTCCTTTAGGGACTAAAACTAGATCTCCAGACAGAAGATGGCCAGGAATGAACTGGAAATTTTCTCCCCCTCCTGTTGTTGTTAGAACCTCTTCAAGTCAAGGGGCTACTTTAGACCCTTTTTAACATTAGGGCGCACATGAATACACCTCTCTAAGGGACATTCTCCTTCCAGGAGGACAAGGGGGCAGTGAGAGACCTGGCCATGTGCCAAGGATGAGCCAGTGCTGAGTCTGGGGCCCAGGTTACCCATCTGGGAGTACTGGTCTTCCCCAAACCTCCATCAGGCTGGTTCCTGCTGAGTACCCAGTTTCACAACTCCTGCAGCTTTCCGAAGATTTAACGGTGCTCTTTTTCTTCCTTTTTCTCTTTATATCTGGACATGTTTCCAGCCTTCCCATGGAAAATCCCTGAGCCGGCCACTTCCTGTTTTTGTTTTATTTTCCTCCCCCACTGCTGTACCCTTTGACCTTTTGTCCTTTGTCATGATCTTCCACTCAAACTGAGAAACAATCCCCAGCTCCAAGCAGTTCACTAGCAACTAGAAAAAGGGAGAATTCTATCTCAACTCAGTCCGTTCCCTGTGTATGCTTAAACAAGTCTGCTCAGAATGTCCTCTGAGTTGCATCCTTACCCAAAAATGGGATGCTCAGAGGAATGAGAGATTTGCTTTTGGAGATATTTTGCCCAACCTAAATCCAGATTTTTGTAACTGCTGTTTTTGAGATTTGACCCACCTTTGTTAGGCTCGAGGAGTATCCTTTTCTTTGTTTTGATAACCACACTAGCTAGGAGTGTGTCCTCATGACGTGCTGTTCTTTTTCTTTCTTTCCACTGCTGCGACCCCTTCCTCTGGGCCCAGCATTCCTGGCATATTTGGAGGGAGTAGGAGTTGGCCTGAGGCCACTTTTCTGTATCTCCTCAACTCTGCAATCCTGTTTCCCACAACAGTTTCTTTGCTTTGTTTATTCTCTACTTCCCCACTCCCAGGCAAGGCGCAGACAAGAGGCAGGCCCACGGAGGCAGGCCTCCCCAACACCAGCCCAACAATGAGCCACGGGCAGAGGGGCGCTAGATCAAGCAGGCTGGAAACTCCATCCTCCACCCCCATCTCCAGAGGGGGAGCATATGAAACGGTCAGACAAAGGAGGTGTTAACCAGGCACCGGTCTTATGGGGAATTTCCCCCAAACACATCTGGCACATATAAAGTAAAAAGGAAGAAAGACACCAAACAATAAACCACACTATCTCTGAGAATTTACTCTTTGGAGAAATTGTCCACTTCAGTGTAATTAAAGGGTTCTGGGTTAAATGCTACTTTGCCTCGGCCACTGTGTCCCTGGGTGACCTTTGCTAACACATGGTACCTCTCTGGGTCTCAACTTTGCTCTCTCTGGAGGTGCTGTAAGATGCTGTGCAAGTGGGGGTGAGCCAACACTCCCAGCCTGAAGGAGCCATGAAACCAGGGGGTGAATCGAGCTCCATCATCATCTGTCAAGCTAGGTCTCCCTTAAATCTTACCTCGAGGAAAGGTCAACCAAATTCATATCACAGGAAGATCTGAAGTTTACTCTATTCTCTAAATTGTTTTCAATTTCCCATGGGGGAAAGAGATTGATTCATTTTGTTAATAAGCAAAGGTCTTATTTTTCCACCTTTGGTCATGTCAACGTCAAAGGGAGGAAAAAAAGCTTCATGTTCAATCAAAAAACAGTTCCAGTATTTTAATAGTCAAGTGGAGATAAAACAGATGATCTTCCAGGAAAAAAAGTGACCTGAACTCCCAAACCGTGATACCTTAAGTTATCTAATGTTTAATTCCTATAACAAAGATCTTGTGGAAATATTAAAGAAAAGCTAAAAGCACAGACTGTGCAGGAGCAAAAGTAGAGTTGACTGAACGTTTCTTAGACACTTCAATGAATCCAAACCACCATGGGACCGAGATAGCCAAGGACAATAGGGGAAGACACACATGGAAACAGAGTCATAATATAAAATTCACACTTAGGATTGCACATCCATGCTCATAGCAGCATTATCCACAATATCCTAGGGGTGAGCAACCCACATGTCCACCCATGGATGAATGGATATACAAACTCTGGTCTGTCCATACAATGGATTATTATTCAATCTCAATGGATTATTATTCAGTCTTCAAAGGGAGGGAAATGCAAGGTGCTACAACATGGATGAAATTTGAGGAACATGTGACAAGTGGAATAAGTCAGTCATGAAAGGACTAATGCTGGATGATTCCATTTGTGTGTGGTACCAAGAGGAGTCAGATTCATAAAGACAGAAAGTAGAATGGTGGTGGCCAGGGATAGGAAAAGGGGACATTATTGTTTAATGGAGACAGAGTTTAATTTGGGGAAGATGGAAAAATTTCTGGAAATGGATCATGGTGATGGTTGCACTGCAATTTAAATGCATTTAATGCCACTGAACTGGACACTTAGACATGGTTAAGATGGTAAATCTCTGTTACATGGAGAGTACCACAATTAAATTCTTTAATTAAAATTAAAACAAATTCAGATTTGTTTCAACAGACAAAAATAAAAAATACTGAGTAACCAAATCTGCCCCCTCTTTACACATATCCACAGCAGCATTTCCTTGAGAAACCCGCTCATTGTGCCTCTGACTTGGAGCCCAATCAGACTCAGGAATCCGCACGCCATGTTTGCCCTTCAGTACTTAGCTAGAGCTGCCACATCCACATCCGTGAGGCAGAGAAATGGCAGCTCGGTGCCCTGTTTGACTAATGGAAAAAGCCAGGGTCATGGAGGTTAAGCACCTTGCTCAAGGTTACACAGTTCACAGGGACTGCTCCAGTTAAAAGTTCCTGGTGGAACTGTCTCCAGATTTACAGCCCCCCAAAGTACTGAATAAACAGGGGACAAAACCAGTGTTGGCCTGTGGAGAGACCAGAGTGTGCCAGGACCAATTTTCCAAAATGAGTTCTAAAACTAGTGCCAGGTGGATAAAAACAATCCAGAAGGACTCAAATTTCATCCATTCAGAGCACATTCACAAAGCCCCTCTCCTGCTGGGCTCTGCTGGGCTCCGTGTCCTGAGTCCCACTGCCTCCAGACACACGGCCATGGAGGAGAGGGGAGGCAGGCCCTCCGTGGGTAGACAGTGCCGACATGGGAGAAGTGGCAAGTGGGACTGGATCACAATGGAGAGTCCTAGGCCCCTCTAGAAAGGTGGCTCATCCAGCACAGGCCCGGGCTGTATGGGAAGAGAAGGGGTTCACCTGTGCAAAGGCCCAATTAACAAAGAACCCAGTCCTTTCAGAGACCCAGTCCTTTGCTCTCCCCAACCCATTTCTCCCTCCACCCAGGGTAATTACCATTTTCCTCTAAATGTGCTCTTCCTTCTCCACTCTCCAGACCCCCAGTGAACCCCACATCTGCCTCAACCACCTCCCCATATTAGTCTGCTTGGGCTGCTGTAGCAAAATACCACAAACTGAGCTGCTTAAACAATAGACATTTCTAATTCTAGAGTCCAGAAGTGTGAGGTCAAGGTGTCCACAGGGTTGACTCCTCCTGTGAGGGAAATCTGCTCAAAATCCCTCTTCTGCCTTCTGGAAGTCTCAGGTATGCCTCCGCTGATAGATGACCATCATCTCACTGTCTCATCACATTAAGCTTCGCTCCATAGGTGTCTCTCTCTCTCTGTCCAAATTTCCTCTTTTTAGAAGGCACCAGTCACATTGGATAGCTTCATTTTATTTCCAAATAAGGTCATGTCCATGGGTACAGGGTTGAGGACTGCACAGTTCCACCATAAATTTCTCTAATTTTCTGTTTTCTTTTGAAGCCTCAAACTCAGGGACCAGCCCCGGTGCCAAAAGCTTCCACTTTGTTTTCTTAAATGTCATTTCTTCCTAATGAGCCTCAAATTTCTATCACCAATCTTGACCTCACCCTAGAGATTCAGGATTCACACATTCTTCACTTCAAAAAACTATGCTCCCATCTCAGGTAAAGCCCACCAGCTATCCCTCACTGTGCTCTTTCCTCTCATGCTTGACATCAGCCAGCAAGACTTTGTCTTCAACAACAGTTACAAATGCCTCTGCTTCTGGCCACCTCCTCACATCTGCTCTCGGGGAACACTGAAGAAACTTCCTAACAGCTGTCTCTCCCCCTGCATGGGCTCATCCCCCACACAGCAGCCTGGGGGGGCATGTGAACGGACACTAAACTCGCCCAGCAGGAAGTATGGGATGTGAACAACAAGGTATCCCCAGAATCCAACCCACCAGCAAGCCTCCTGCCTACAGACACGACCATGTTGGCTTCCAGTGGCTTCCCCAACCAGCCCCTCTAGAAACTCAGATTAATTTCAGATCAAGTCAATTCCCCTTGTCTTACTGCCTCATTTTGAGAGTCACTCAAAGGTTATGCCACCTCCACGTCTGTGGGACACCATGATCTCAAGAAGATGGACTCAAAAGTGACTTTGATCTAAGTCACCGCCTTTCCAAGACATGAGCCCAGTGTCTTTCCCCCAAACACTAACCATCCCTCTGCCTCTCTCCAGCTTCCTCCTCCACCCTCAGCACCCCCATTCCAGCCTACAAGCCAGGGAAGTCCCCAAGCCCACCTGCTCCCCTCACTACACTTGCTATCCCTGATCTGCTATTCTCCCTTCCCACCATCCTCTTGTCATCACACCCTCTCCCAGCCCTACTTTAAGACTTAAAGTGAAGTGTTTGCTTCCCACCAACCCCTCCTGCCTGACTGGCCCATTTTCTACCCTAATCACTCAAAGGTTGTCTTAGTCTGTTCAGGCTGCTATAACAAAATACTACCCTGGGTGGCTTATAAACAATGGACATGTATTCCTCACAGTTCTGGAGGCTGGAAATCCAAGATCAGGGTGCAAGCTAATCAAAATACACAAATGTGAGACACACTACAGGGTGGGGAGGGAAGGAGAGAGGAAGGATTAGGGTCAAAATAAGGGGGGGTGTGCAATTGTATGGGGAATATAACCAAAATGAAAATGCATACATTGCGCAAACATGAAAAATGGAGCCTCCCCTGTGGCACAGCAGTTGAGAGCTGGGTTGCGAAGCTGCCCGAGGCCCCTGCAGTGCCTGTTCGATCCCCGGCCGCTGGCGAGGGTCCCACATGGCATACAGACCTCTCCTACCGCCCGCTGCTCCCCTCAGCAGTGTATCTCGTCAGTCTGCCTGTTCTGTTGCCCACTCTGGCTCTGGTGAATTCTCTCACCCTTCTGTGCTTCTGACTGTACCCAGTGCTTGTATAAATAGATAAATCTTTTTAAAAAAAAATGAAAAATGATGTAAGAATTATATAAAATGAAATATTAATAAATAAATAAATAATAAAATAAAATACACAAATGCACAGAAACCACAATGCAAATCAAAACCACAATGAAATGTCACCCCATATATGTCGGGATGGCTATTATTTACAAAATAAAAAAAAAAAGACAAGAGTTGGCAAGGGGTGGAGAAAAGGGAACCTTTGTACACTGTAGGTGGCAATATAAAATGGTAAGGTCACTATGGAAAGCAGTATGGAAACTCCTCAAATAATTAAAATACTTACCATACGATCTAGCAATCCCACATCTGGGTACATAGCCACAAGAATTAAAATCAAGATCTTGAGGAGGTATCTGCACTTTCCCATTCATTGATGCATTATTCACAATAGTCAAGATACAATAGCCAAGATATGGAAACAATTTAAGTGTCCTTCAACAGATGAATGGATAAATAAGCATGGTATACAGCTATCGTGAACTACTACTTGGTCTTTAAAAAAGAAGGAAATCCTGCAATAGACAGCAATAAACCTTAAAGACAATTAAAAATTAACTTCAGTGACATTTGAGAACTAATGTCTTTTGCCAAAAAACTTCCGGCTACCTTGTCAAGTCACAATTTAGATGTTGGGAGAGAGAGAGAGAGAGAGAGAGGATATACAGACCCTAAAAGACTTTTTCCCTTTTCAGAGCTAAAAACCAAAACAATTGGCAAGCCACATACAAGGGACATATCCATTCACCTCCAGAAAACCATGGATGTGGGAGCCTGCAGAGGCTATCAGGAGGTCAGGACCCTGCATACTCCCACAGCAGGCCCCCATCATTCTATGGAGGTTTTGGTATAAACCACCACATCCTCAGACACTGTTTTCCATCTTCTCAAAGGGCAAATATCGTGCAAGCTGATCCAAATTTTGAGGGCTTCTCAGACTTTCCAAGCAAGCAATCCAGCTCCCTCCTGGGAGTACACATTTTATTTGGAGTGGGTCCTGGAGGCCCTAGAGGCTTGGCCCGGGGGTTTCCAGGGTGAACTAAACTATGTGCAAGGACCCTACAAAGCCCACACTCCACTCATCTGGCCTCAGCCCCAAGACACCCCCACCTGGCCCCATATCACAGGTTGTCACAGTGTGTTGTGCCTGGAACAGATCACAAGGACCAGCAGACATGGCTCGTGCTAGTAGATCATAAATCCAAAGGTCTGTGTTTTTGCTACATGCAAACACACATGTGTATGCACAAATGTTCATGTGCACACACACACACATTTTCACACGGACAATCGTCTACTTTCATGCTCATGCTGTTCACAGAACCAGAGCTCTCACCTAGGCCCACTCATTACAGAGGAGAACACGGAGGTGGGAAGAAGCTCAATGGCCCCCGACAACTCACTGCAGTGAAAGCAAGCGTTGCCCCAGAGCCCTCTGCCTCTTTCCCAGCACAGTGTTCTTTTGAACTGCTCCCTCTTTATTCTCCAGCCCTTCTCCCTACAGAACAGGGCTTTCTTCTGCCAGCACTACCCCTCCGTGGCCAGAACTACCCCTCTGTGGCCAGCACCTGCTAACTCCTAAGACGTTGCTCCTCAGCACAAGCACACGCTGAAGAGCACAGACCTCGTCACCAGAAATAAGCACAGGGAGCAGTGTCTTCCAGCAAGCCAGGCCTCACCTTTGCCCCCTTCACCCCGATCTCCTAAAAGTTGCCAAGGGTGGCAGGATAATGCTTTGCAGTGGTGTGTCTGTTTCTCAAAGTAGGGAGATAACTCTTGGAGGGCAGAGGCTGTCCTCAATCTTTTCAATCTGGTCCCCACCCTCTCCTGACTGTTCTATAAAAAGCCTGTGCCCACACATGTCCTCAGGGGCCGGGTTGGCTCCAGAGCTGCCAGGGCAGCTGGACGGCTTCCAGTTTGTGCCCAGAATCCCCAGGAGAGCAACGTGTTCTGGAGGGAGTCCTCTTCTCGGGAAACTACCCAGACAGCTGACAGCCCTCGGAAACTGAGCATCCTGGCAGGCACTGCATGGAGGAGGAGTCCTCTGACTATCCCGGTAACATAATATCTGCAGGGAGACCTGAAGGAGACTCCTTTTCAAAGCACGCTTTTTCTCTCCAGGCCCTGTCAAAGGATTTCACTAGAGAGAGCAGGGATGGGAGCTCACGAGAGCAAACCCAGCATCTATAGGTGGTTTACAACCTCCCCTCTGAAATTCCAGCAGAAGTACATCCTATAATTTATCCTCGGGGTGTGCGCGCACAAGAATCCTGTTATCTAGGCATCCCATGTGTGCGCACGCACAGGCCAAAACCAGCCCAAGACCATTTTTGTAAGTGAAGTTTTATATGAACATAGCCACACCTGCTAATTTACATTTTTTACATATTATCTTTGACCACTTCGGAGCTGTAAATGCAGAACTGAGTAGCTGCAACAAAGACCATCTGGTCCACAAAACCAAAAATATTTACTATCCAGCCAGTCTTTACGGAAAGTTTGCCAACTCCTAGGTTAAATTATGATTCCTCTATATGCAGCTATTAAAATGACTATGTAAATCTATAATTATGGCTATGGAAAAGTTTTCATGATATGCTACTAAGTAAGAAAATTGGTTGGAAAATGTTGATTTAAATCACATTCTTATAAAAGGAAAATATATTCAACTGACTGCATATTTATGTAGCAAAATGCATCTACTTCCTCTAGAAAGTTATGGGAGAAGGGAGATTTTGGGTGATTTCTTACTTTCTTCTTTATACTTTCCTGTTTGTTTAAGTAATGAGTATACATTAATTCATCATTTAAAAAATAATAAAGTTTTTATTTTGGAACAAAACTGCTCACATCCTCATCCCCAATCCCAATAGTTGATAAGGGGAGCAGGTGTTTCAAAGGACACGCACCAGAGGGACAGCTTGGCCTTTGTGAGGATGAGGAGTGTTCATCCACTGATATCCTTGGAGGGACCTTTGTCCTAAGTGACCCCTATTTCCAGCTTCTCCTACTTCAGCCTCCTGGCATTCACCTGGGGTCTGGGCAGCAATGGGGAGGCCCAACACCGAGCATGGCCACCGTTGTACCCAGCCTGGCAAATAAAGAATCAAGAGAACCTCTCTCCTGAGTCAATCCCTAGCCTCCAAATGCAGGGCACCGCCAGATTTGGCCTGCTGCAAAGTGCCAGGTCCCTGAGGAGACAGAGCTCAGTGTCCAAACATGAATGGCTTATTTTTAGAAAAGTCCACCCTCACATCCTGGCCCCATGCCAGGGTGAGAGATGGCATTCCCTCTGACTCAACTCCCCAAACTGACTCAGTTTCAAGGATCTAGTCAGTCTCTCCTCACTGATGTGAGCTGTAGGCAGTCTAAATTCTTCAGAAAAAGTTCACCAGCATTCTAAACCCTTAGAGGCCTGCACAGGCTGCTTCTAGAAAGAACACAACCGTTCTCTTAACAGTCTGTGCTTTGGAACAAAAAACAGAATCTTCTGCCTTTCATCTCCTGCATCCCCTCTTTCCCAGCAAAACATGTGACCATCTACCTTCTTCTATGTTTTCTCAGCCCCAGGGGCTCCATCAGATAGCAAGTCCAAGGAAACTGGAGAGCTGCCTCCTTTCTCCTGGTCCTCCTCCCAAACAGTGGGCCAAGAGCCCCAAATCTCCAGCCCTAGTCCTCAACAGGACTCTTTCTCAGGCATTTCTCTGTCTTTCTAATCAGGCCCCACACTATGCTCAGAACTAGAGAAACAAAGGGAGGAATTGTTTTCTTCCAGTAAAAACACGAGAACCATGTTCTGCTGTAATTCATTATGTAGGTTTGACAGGGAGAAGTATCATCAGTGTCAAGTAAACAGCACCGAGTACAGATATCTTGCCAGAGAGGCTCCCAGATCGGGTGGGTTTGTGGGGGTGGGGTGGAGAACATGAGAGAGTGGGAGATTATTTTCCTTCCAGAAGCCAACATTTCCAACATTCCAGAGGGAGCAAAGACACAGCTGTCCCTCCCCAGTTGTCCCTGTGTGATTGGAATTGCAGGTGTCAGTTGTCTCAAAGCAAAGAGAGCGCAGGGCCTGCATGTACCCAAATCTTCAGGAAGAAGAGGCCTCTGTTCTCCTTTGCTGGCACCTGGATTTCTCATTTGCTGCTGTCTCCCCCTTCTGCCTCCTCCATCCTAGGCAACATGAGCAGCCTCAGCCCTTGAACAAGTCAAGGCCTCACTGGGTGAGGTCAAGAGCTTGCACTGCTCCTTATTTTGTTACTAAGCATCATGCATCAGCCTTTACTCATGCTCTATAAAGTCGTAGTCTTCAAGGTTAGTCTCTTCCACACCTATAATTCTCCACCAGAGCAATTTGCCATGGAGAAAGAGCCCTCCAGCAGGCAGTATCTGTGAGTCACAGCTTCCTCGTGGCCCCCACCCACCCAAGTGGGGGGGGGGCAGACATTAACAGACGCATTTGATCCTCAGGTTGCTTTGGGACATGGAAGAGCTGACCAAAGCTCATTTATGCTCATAAGGTCAAGGGACATTTCACAATGGATAGGAACCGTGGATGCCATTGGTGCTCACCCTCAGTCCACTCCACTGACATTTGTCCCTCATGTAGGAGTCGGACCTTTTGGCTCTGCCATCTACCTTTCAGATCAGCAGTTCTACTATTTGCGTGGGCAATAAGACACTCTACTCCCTTTGTATACAAGGTGTTCCTCATCTAAGAATTGTTAAGGGTCCCTGGAGCCCTGGAGCCTTCTCACTGCATGGGATGTGGCCCTACTAGAGAGTACAGAGTCTCTCCAGCACCTCGCCTGGGTTATTCAAATGACCCAAGACAACCTTTCAAGTAACTTCAATAATTCTCAATTTCCTTATCTGTCCATTGGAGAACTGGAGTAAATAGATATTATGTTTCCACACAATTTCAACGCACTAAAAGTTATCTGGAATTGCACATTTCTATTTCATGGTCCTAGTCAACTTTCATATATAACCATCATACTACAGTCCTCAGAGCCAACCCTAACACTTACACAGTGGTCTTTAGTTCTCAATCACTGTTCTCACTTGAGCTTCACGACACCTGTATGACCTGGACAGTACTCATGTTAAACTCATACCTTGCAGATGAAGAAATTTGCCCAAGGTGACAGAGCTAGCAAGTATCAGAGCTGGCTCTGATCGCCTGACTCCAAGTCAGGAGTCCAGGGCTCCATTCAGTGCCTCCATGCCTTCCCGGAATGTGTTTACATGACAGTAAACACCACCAGCCAAAGGTGCAAACTCAACCAGCTGCAGACAGTGGGTTTTCAAGTGGACCTGCTAAAGTGGAGAACGAGATGCAGAAAAACAAGAAGGCCTGCTTCTTCCTCCATTTTGGCTGACAGGGTATCAGCCAGATTTCATTAATACCCAAACATATGACAACTCCCGAATTAGCTCAGTTCTCCCGTTCTTTCCTCCTTCCTCCATCCTCAGCGATCTGAATGATGCAGGATCCTGTACTGAGGGTAATTATGGCTACCCATTTGGGTCAGACAAGCAGAGGTTAAAATTCACAAAAGAGTCTGAGATCACCTTCCACACTCCCATCTCCTCCCAAAAAAAAAAAAAAAAAAAAAAAAAATGGGGGAGGGGGAGTAAAGGAATAGTAATAATGTGAACCATTGTTTGGATTTAAATTGGGAGTCTCCTCCAGCCCCTCCCCCATGTCATAATGGCCTAGAAGGGAACATTCTCTCATGGTCTCCATGGCCTCCCTAAGCCAGGCATCTCCTGAAGGTGACAGGAACAGTGGGCTGGAGGAGGGGAAAGTGTATCTTGTCAGAGTTAGAAATTGCCCAGAACATCAACATGGACCATCCATCCTTCAGCCGCAGGAGCCTCATCTCTGTTGTGGCTCATACTTGCAAAGACACAAGCTTCTCAAAACATTTACATTTCTGCCAAGCAAAGATTCATGTGATTTTGAATCCCAGAGTACACAGGTTTTCCTGGGAAGATTAAAAGAAGATCCTGGTCATTTTGTGACAAATTAACCAGTCTTGCCAAATGTCACCTAAAGATGAAAAGAAACTTTGCTTTGACCAAATGGGTTTTCTTTCTGGAATCCTGCATTATCAGTTTTATAGCTTCACTGACTTTTGATTGGAGTTAATTATAAAGAAATAGAGGGCAATGTCAACTTTAATTCCCCATTTCAGCAGAGAGTGCAGTAAGAGGTTACCAAGGGGGTCTCCCTGGTGGCGCAAGGGGTTAAGGCGCAGCCTAAGAAGCTGCCCACAGCCACTGCAGCACAAGTTCGATCCCAAGCCAGGGAGCTACCCACATGGCACAGCAGACCTCCCCTGTCTCACCCGCTTCTCCCCTCAGCAGTGTATTTCAGTAGATCTGTCTGTTCTGCTCCCCACTCTGTCTCTGGTGAATCCTCTCACTCCCCAGACCTCTGGCCTATACCCCAGTTCTTGTATGCATAAATAAATAAATCTTTCAAAAAAAAAAGTGGTTAGCAAGGGCTTGAGACAGACTTGGTTCCACTGAATTAAGGACCTGAAAGGGCGTTGGCAAGATATACCAAGTCACTAACCTCTGAAACTACTCAAGATGACCTTCTCCCACGTGAATTTAGCTTCAGAAATATTCACAATCTAATGATGAACACACACACACCTATACCCTGTTCCCAGTATGTGGCTTATTCTGTCCATATGCCGAAAGAACAATCTTCACCATTCCTACTCATTGAACACTCTTGCCAGAAGCCTGAAATCACAAAAATCTATTCATAGGTCCTCAGTCCTATCCATTTTGTTAAATTTGATAATCAGAACAGAGCATGATGTTCAATAAATATGTATACATTAATGAATACTTTTGTTCTGCTACCCCAACCCTAATATATTAGAATATTTTTAAAACCAGAGGAGAATATCTAAGAAATTCCAACTGGGCTTTATTATTCAACATGGATGCCTCCCTGATGGCGCAGGGGGGTGGGAATGCAACCTACGAAGCTATCCGCAGCCACTGCAGCACGAATTCCATCCCCCGGCCAGTGAGCTACCCACATGGCACAGCAGACCTCTCCTGACTCGCCCGCTGCTTCCCTCAGCAGTGTATTTCAGTCAATCTGCCTGTTCTGTTCCCCACTCTGTCTCTGGTGAATCCCCTCACCCCCCCACACACACCTCTGTCCTGTACCCCAGTTTTTATATGCATAAATAAATAAATCTTTAAAAAAAAACAAAAACCATGAATGTCATAATGAAGATGAACTACAATATTCTGGTTCTCCCCTGACTGATGAGGAAGGGATACAGACAGGAGACTGGAACCAAAGTGTGGGATGGAGGAGCAATGCCTGGAACCAGTAACATTGTGGGAGCAATATATAGGCACCATTCCCTACAGCTGGAGTCAATATAGAGTGAAGATTTTAATGAGAACATATAAATTCACGTTTATGAAGTTCTGGTTAATCCTGAATATGGTACCCATACTTGTCAAGACCTACCATTGACATTTTATCTGTAATGTGAATTATGAATATCTGAGTGGCCCCTGTGAAGAGAAGAGAGGTATCTCTACATTAGATTGAGAGGGCTCAAGCTACAGTTCTACTCCACTAATGGAAATATTGACCAGCAGTTTTGAGATGGACCATGGAACATTTTGTTGACTACCTCATTGGTGGAATAAAGAGTAAGTACTTATTCTTGAGTGGTATATATGATTTGTGGCGGCATTAGAGTATAGAAGTTAAGAACAGGTTCTTTCTGAGTAGTGGTTGTCATCGCACGAGACCACCCCTCTCTGTGGTTGAAAATATTACTTCCTCTTACATTCCATTGGTGAAAAATGGTCTATGGCCCCGCTTGATAGAAAGAAGAGAACAGATATTCACAAGCCCAACCAAAAACTTGGACAACTCCTGCCCTGTCCAGAACCTACCCCTACTCCCAATGGGACCACAGAGAGGGAATTAAGGAGGTGGAAAGCACAATGACACATATACAGCTAATATGTCCACATCGACAACTCTCATATCAGTGAGAAAACAAGCAAGTCTCCAGGAACCCAGATGTCCCAAATATGTATGGCTGGAATTAAATATTTATCCAAATACCAAATCTCCTATCATCTTTGCCCCCTTTGTTGAGTCCACCCAGATTTATACTCAAAATCTCCTTTAGGGATCATAGACTTCTGACCCCCAGATAGATCTGCAGCCCTGCCTTGGTCATTGCTCTAGTGCAAACATTCCAGATTTTTGCAACCTTCATGATTGAAATCATGCAAGGAATCAGGTGGTAATTTTCTTTTTTTTTTTTTTTGACTTTTTTTTTAATATTAAATTTTATTTTTATATTCCCCCATACAATTGCAAATGCCCCATTCTGACCCCAATCCTTCCCCTCCCGCCCCCCACCCCCCAAAAAGTGTCTCTGGTTCATAGTTTTTTGTTGATTTTGTTTTTCACTTTCTTATAGTTATTCATTTTCCTGGTCCCTTATTTAAGTTTTCTAGATTCCTGCTATGAGTGAGACCATCCGGTATTTTTCTTTTTCTTTTTGGCTTATTTCGCTGAGCATGATCCCTTCCAGCGCCATCCATGTTGCTGCAAATTGCATGTGTTTATCTTTTTTGAATGCTGAGTAATATTCCATGGTATATATGTACATCTTCTTGATCCAGTCATCTATTTTTGGGCATTTGGGCTGTTTCCAAAGCTTAGCTATTGTAAACAGTGCTGCTATAAACATAGGGGTGCAGGTGTTCTTTGGAATTGATGTTTCTGTGTCCTTTGGGTAAATACCTAGGAGTGGAATTGCTGGATCATATGGAAGCTCTATGTTTAGTAGGTCCAGAAATCTCCACACAGCTCTCCATAGTGGTTGGACCAGTTTGCACTCCAGGTGGTAATTTTCTGTTGCTACTCTTGAACACAACTTATATTAAACAGACCTCTCTGACTTTTCCCTGTTTGTGTACGTTCAGTTCTTTTTTTGGTGCTGACCTGTTATTGTTCTTCTATTTCCAAGTTTCATGCTACCCTTCATCAGTTTGCTCACTAACATTAAGGTATAAAATATCTCCAAATATATAGTCAAGAAAGGAACATAAGGTTGGCCTCTGAATGGAACTGGGTGACTGTGGGATTGGCTGGAGGGAGACTTGTAACTATTTTAATATTGCTAACCCATTAGCAAATATCTCACCAAAAAGCACTTTTGCTCTGAGGGTTTTTTCAGTCTACTAGTATGCTATCATAATGAATACATGTCATTACACATTTGTCCAAACATATAGAATGTACAATACCATGAGTGATCTGTAATGTAAACTATGGATTTTAGGGGATTATGGTGAATCAGTTTAGTTTCATCACTTATAGCCAATGTACCATTCTCAGGGAGATATTGAGAATGGGGGAGGTGTGCTTGTTTAGGGTTGAGAAGTATTTGGGGAAATCTCTGTACCTTCCTCACAATTTTGCTGTGAACCTAAAGCTGCTCTGAAATAATGACGTCTTTTTTAAGCCAAAAACAAAGAAAACAAAAGAACTCTGAAATAATAAATAGCGAAAGGGGTGAAAGTACTAACTGGTAGCTCCTGTTAGTGCAGAAGACTGTAGAGGAAGTGGAATTACTGCCCCCAGAAGAATTCCAGTGAAAGGAAGAAATGCTTAAAGAACACTTTCAAACATTTGTGGTGTGACATGAAATGTAACCACCTCCCTCCAACTTATATGAAGAAATAGTCAGTAAAAGTCTACAAAACTCATAGAAACTTTAGCAATAAGTGATATGGGAAAACCGGAACTCTTGTTCACTGTTGGTGGGGATAAAATGGTACAGTTGTTATGGAAAACATATGACAATTCCTAAAATAATTGAACTTAGAATTACCACATGCTCCAGCAATTCCATTGGTATAAATTCAAAAGAAATAAAAGTCTAAAAGATATACATTTTTGATGTTGGTTTTGATTTTGAACACTCATTTCATGCCAACAATACTCACAAAAAACAAAAGGTAAAAGCAACTCAAGTGTTCATTGATGGATGAATGGATAAACAAAACGTGGTATAGACACACAATGGAATATTACTCAGTCTTAAAAAGGATGGAAATTATAACACATACTACTCCCCCATGGATGAGCCTTGAAGACATTATGTCAACTGGAATGAGCTCGTCACAGTAAGACAAACACTGTGTCATTCCACTTACATGAGATATCCACAGAGACAGAAAGTAGAAAGAAGTTTGCCAGGGACTGGAGTGGAGATCAGGGATGATCAGGGACTTCAGTGGATACAGAGTTCAAGTTCTGCAGTATGAAAAGCGTTCTGAGATATATGATGATGGTGTTTGTGCTACAATGTAAATGTACTTAACACTATTGAGTTGCACAGTTAGAAATATTGGTGTTGGGTTTTATGTTATGTATATTTAACACTATTCTTTTTACACTTAAAAATACTTGGCAAACAAAAAATCTCAATTAGCCAAAGCTCTCTTGACTAAAAAAATAAGAGAATGGAGATATCACACTCCCAGACTTAAAACTATACTATAAGTTATAATAATTAAAACATTGTGGTACTGAAATAAAACAGACACACAGACCAATGGAATTGAATAGAAAACCCAGAAATAAAGCCACACATAAATGGACAACTAATCTTTGACAAAAGAGCAAAGAATATGCAATGGAACAAGGGCAGTATGCTCAATAAATGGTGATGGGAAAACCGGACCACCACACGCAAAAGAATGAAACCAGACTACTATCTCACACCTCCGCACAAAAACCAACTTGAAATGGATAAAAGAATTGAACATAAGACCTGAAACCATAAAATATAGAGAAGAAAATACAGGTAAAACACTATGTGACATACATCTCAGTAACATCTTTATTTTTTTTAAACAATTTTTTTTAAGATTTATTTATTTATTCATTTATACAAGCACTGGGTACAGTCAGAAGCGTGGGAGGGTGAGAGAATTCACCAGATCCAGAGCGGGGAGCAGAGCAGGCAGAAGGACCGAAGTACACTGCTGAGGGGAGCAGCGGGCTGCAGGAGAGGTCTGTGCACCGTGTGGGACCCTCCTCCGGTGGCCGGGGAGCAGCCGGGGATCGAACTGGCGCCGCAGAGGCTGCTGGCAGCTTCGCAACCCAGCGCTCAACCGCTGCGCCACGGGGGAGGCCCTCAGTAACCTCTTTAAAGACACATCCCCCAAAGCAAAGACAGTGAAGAAGAAGATAAACAGCTGGGATTACATCAAACTAAAAAGCTTCTGTTCAGCAAAAGAGACAATAACCAAAACAAAGAGACACTGTACTGATTGGGAGAAAAAATTTGTACTCCATAAAACCGATAAGGGACTGATCACAATGACCTACAAAGAGCTCACGTAACTCAACAAAAACAAAGTAAACAATCCAGTCAAAAAATGGGCAGAAGTGGACCTCCCCCGTGGCGCAGCAGTTGAGCGCTGGGTTGGCAAAGCTGCCCGCAGCCTCTGCAGCGCTGGTTCGATCCCCGGCTGCTCCCCCGCCACCAGAGGAGGGTCTCACATGGTGCGCAGACCTCTCCTGCCGCCCGCTGCTCCCCTCAGCAGTGCACTTCGGTCCTTCTGCCTGCTCTGCTCCCCGCTCTGGCTCTGGTGAATTCTCTGGCCCTCCCGCGCTTGTGACTGTACCCAGTGCTTGTATAAATAAATAAAATGAATAAATAAATAAAATAAATAAATCTTTAAAAAAATGGGCAGAAGAGCTAAAAAGACACTTCTCCAAAGAGGAAATGCAAATTACCAATAGGCATATGAAAAAATGTTCAACATTACTTATAATCAGGGAAGTGCAAATCAAAACCACAATGAGATACAACATTATACCAGTGAGAATGGCACATACTAAAAAAAAAAAAAACTAGCAACAAAAAATGTTGGCGAGGATGTGGAGGAAAAGGAACTCTCCTACATTGCTGTGGGAGTGCAAACTGGTCCAACCACTATGGAAAGCTGTGTGGAGTTTCCTCAAACTACTAAAAATGGAGCTACCATATGACCCAGCAGTTCCACTCCTAGGGATCTACCTAAAGGACACAAAAACTTTGATCCAAAAGGATACCTGCACCCCTATGTTCATTGCAGCACTATTTACAATAAGTAAGTTATGGAAACAACCCAAATGCCCAAAAATTGATGACTGGATCAAGAAGATGTGATTCATATACACAATGAAATACTACTCAGCAATCAAAAAAGAAAAACTCATGCCATTTTCAGCAACATGGATGGAGCTAGAAGGAATTATGCTCAGTGAAATAAGTCAGAAAGAAAAAGAAAAATATCGATGGTTTCACTTATTTTTTTTAAAGATTTATTTATTTATTTAAGCACAGGGTACAGTCAGAAGCGCGGGAGGGTGAGAGAATTCACCAGAGTCAGAGCAGGGAGCAGAACAAGCAGAAGGACCGAAGTACACTGCCGAGGGGAGCAGCGGGTGGCAGGAGAGGCCCGAGTGCCATGTGGGATCCTCCTCCGGTGGCCGGGGAGCAGCCAGGGATCGAACCAGCGCCGCAGAGGCTGTGGGCAGCTTCGCAACCCAGCGCTCAACCGCTGAGCCACCGGGGAGGCCTTCGATGGTTTCACTTAAAGGAGAAATATAGGGAAACCAAATAAGGGATCAGGAAAAAATAATAATAAATAGATAAACAGGCAACTATAAATCAGAAACATTCTGCAAGGGAGGTAGAGGATCAAAACAGGGGAGGGAAGAGCACAAGAGACTCTGGTGATGGTGCACAGGGGTGAATTGGTGGTGGGAATTTTACAGGGACTACACCTGAGAGAAGAAAGCATACATTGTACAAAAATAAACAATGATGTAAACTATGTATAAATAAATATTTTTTTTTAAAACAAAATATGGGGCCTCTCCTGGTGCGCAGGTGGTTGAGCGCTGCACTGTGAAGCTGTCCGCAGCCTCTGCAGCGTGGGTTCGATCCTAGCTGGCTGAGGAGAATCCCACATGGCGCAGCAGACCTCTCCTATCTCTCCCACTGCTCCTCTCAGCAGTGTATTTCACTCAGTCTGCCTGTTCTATTCCCCACTCTGTCTCTGGTGAATCCTCTCACCCTCCCACATGTCTGACCTGTATCCCGGTTCTTGTATGTGTGAATAAATAAATCTTTAAAAAAAAAATACTTGGTGGGCCTCTCTGGTGGCGCAGCAGGTTGAGTGCAGCGCTGTGAAGCTGTCTGCAGCCTCTGCAGCGTGGGCTCAATTCCTGGCCAGCCAGGGAGATAACTACATGGCACAGCAGACCTCTCCTGTCTCACCCGCTGCTCCCCTCACCTGTGTTTTTGGTCGTCTGCCTGTTCTGCTCCCCACTCTGTCTCTGGTGAATTCTCTGTCCCGTGCCTCTGGCCTGTACCCCAGTTCTTGTATAAATAAATAAATCTTAAAAAAAAATACTTGGCAAGTCTGTGGGCTCTGTGTGTGTGTGTGTGTGTGTGTGTGTGTGTGTGTGTGTGTTGAGTTGAATTGTTTGAGCAATGGGAGGAGGCAAGTGTGGATCTAGATTCAAGGCAAGGGCAAGATGGATCACTATTATCTGACATCTCTGGAGCAAACCTCTGGACCAGCAATAAGAAATGCTAAGTAGTTTATTTAGCTCCAGAAATATTCCAATTCTTCTCCACCAGTGGTGCCAACTCCTTGCATCCAGGTACCACATGTTTCCTACATCAGCTCAGTTAGCCAGCAAATACTCAGCGGTACATATCATGGAACCATGCTCTGTCCTAGACAGTGAGTACAGCAGAGTCAATGCCTATAGGGAGCTCCCAGGCCATCAGGAAGGACAGACAGGAAGATGAGGACCTGTAGGAAAACATGAGGTGCATGGCAATGGGCAGGCATTAGAGCCTTGGGTTTATGTGGCCTTGAGGGGCCAGCTTTCCTCTGGAGGTCCTGGAGATCACCCCAGAAGCAGTGATAGTTACACTCCAGCTGAGGTCTCAAATTCAACATGAAGTTAGGAGTTATCCCTATAAAACCTTAGTGGGGGAAGGGGACTAAAAATTGGGGGTGGGGTTATTCAAATGGAGAACAGCAATGTGAAGGGCTAAAAGCAAGAGCAGATATGGTGTGTTTAGGAACAAAGACATGGATGTGATGAAAGCGCAGAGCTCAGGGAGAAGTTAAGGTGATGCCCCCACAGACGTAGGCAGTAACCTGGTACCGAGAAGTGTGTCAGCCTATTTAGGAGTAGTCAGTCACTGCCAAAGGCAGTGAGAAACAATCAAAAGTACCCAAACAAAAGAGTGACAAGATCCAATTTGCAATTTTTTTTTTTAATTTTAAAAGAACATTGGAAGCGCATTGAGTGGGAGGTTGAATGGGGAAAGACCAGAATATTTGTTGCCTCTGGCTGCTGTAACATATTACCACAATTTGGTAGCTTAAAACAAAAGAAATTTCTTTACTCTTTCACAGTTCTTTAAGACAGAGTTCAAAATGAGTTTCTTTGGGCTGAAATCCAGGTTTCAGGAGAGCCATGTGTCCGTCACAAAGGTTCTAAGGAGAATGAAACCCTGTCTCCTCCCGCTTCTGGCAGCTGTTGGCATTTGTGGACCCTTAACCCCATCATCATTCTAACCTCTGCCTCCATCTTCACATCACCTTCACTCTGTGTCTAATCTTCCTCTGTCTTTTTCATATAAGGACATTTGTAATGGCATTTAGGGTCCACCTGGATGATCCAGGATAATCAACTCATCTTAAAATTCTGAAACTCTTCCTTATTGTTGGTGGGAATGTTAAATTGTACAGTCACTATAGAAAACAGTATGGTGGTTCGCCAAAAAGTTAAACATGGAATTACCATATGAGCCAACAATTCCACGTCTGGGTATGTGCCCAAAGGAACTGAAAGTAAGGACTCAATATGTGCACACCCAGGTTCATTCATACCAGCATGCTTCACAAGAGGCAAAGGGTGGAAGCCACTCGGTATCCGTGAATGGGTGAATGGATAAACACTGTATTACATACAGCAGAATATTATTCGACCTTAAAAAAGAAGGCAATTAGGATACATGCTACAAAGAATCTTGAAGACATATGCTCAGTGAAACATGTCAGGTCATTTATTCCATCTACATGAGGTAGATAAACTAATCAAATACATCGAGAAAGAAAGTAAAATGAAAGTCACCAGGGACTGTGACTTTGCAGTCACATTCCAAAGATAAAAATGGGGAGTTTAAGGCCTCCCCTGGTGGCGCAGCGGTTGAGCGCTGGGCTGCGAAGCTGCCCGCAGCCTCTGCAGCGCCTTTTCCATGCCCGGCCACTGGCGAGGGTCCCACACGCCACAGCAGACCTCTCCTGCTGCCCGCTGCTCCCCTCAGCAGTGTACTTCAGTCAGTCTGCCTGTTCTGTTCCCCACTCTGGCTCTGGTGAATTCTCTCACCCTCCCACACTTCTGACTGTATCCCGTGCTTGTATAAATAAATCTTTAAAAAAAAATGGGGAGTTTAATGTGCATGGAACTTCAGTTTTGTAAGATAAAGAGTTTTGGATGGCATTGGTGGTTGCACAGCAATGAGAGTTCCCTTAATACCACTGAACTGTATGCTTAAAATGGCAAATAGTATGCTATGTGTTTTGCCACAATTTAATTTTTTTAAACCTTAACTCAATCACATATGCAAAAATTTTCCCACATAAGGCAAGAAACATCACAGTTTTCAAGTACTGACTTGACATTTGGGGGCCACCATTCACGCTACTACATCCAATTGGGAGACAATTGGGGTTGGTCAGAGAAGGAATATAGTGGCTTGAACTACAGGCAGTAGGCAGTAGGAGTCCATCCTGGAGCTGCTAGGAGGCAGGGCTGCTGGGACTTTGGGCAGGGAAGGGTAAGCACCCTGGTTTCTAGCAGGGCAACTCACAGAACTCAGCAATGTTGCGTGAGGAACAGTGGGGGTGGAGGGAGTATCAAGATGAATTTTAGAAACGTTTATGGATATTGACCATCTCGTGACCATAAGCCTTGTTGAGAACAATAACAAAAGGTGGTGAAGAAAGTTACCAATGACTGAAATTAAAATGGTGGTTTCCCAAGAGCAGCTGAGACCTTGGATGCGGGTTCTCTAGACCTTTAACCAGGTCAGACTCAACTGTGTCTTTTCAATGTCTTTCCCAAAGAAGTTTCCGACAGCGTTAAAGAACACCAAATATAGACATGACCACAGCCAGTGCTTTCTACCGTGCAGAATGCCCACTAAACTGTTTTTGCAGGTTTTATTTTTTTCACCCAGGAAAGCGGGGATGCCCCAGTTTTGGTCCCCAATCAGAAAGACTGTGGGTGCTTCAAATAAAGCAGGGGCTTTTAGTGCCGTCCCCACAGGGACTCTGGGGCCCCACTTCACCCTTGGTGCTGCTGCACCATCCCCCACACTACCCCCGCCTTTGCCTTTTCCTCTCACCTCCTCCATTAGTCTCACTCTGTCTTGCATCCTGCCTGCCTCTACCCTTGATCCTACATGAGCAAAAAGGGTTTGTCTGTAGAATCCTCCGATTCTCTGGCCCAAAATCAAGGTTGTCAATTTTACTGGGCCTAAAATCCTCAAGGCCTCATTCACAGAGATGTGGGGTGAAGACCAGAAATGTGCCTTTGTAGCCAACAGGTGATCCTTCTGTGTTGACTAGAACCTCTCCATGCTGAGTGTCTGTCTATACTGCCACATAGTCTCAGAGGGGCTCACATAGACCAGGCACACGTTCACAGTTCAGAAGGTTGCAAGACACACAGCAGGTATCGGGTCCTCTGCTTCTTCCATCCGAGAGCAGTGGAGCATGCGAAGGTATGTGCAATTACGGTCACGTCCCTCTGAACACCTCCCCTGCTATCTACAGCTTCCCATCCAGAAACCACATAGTACAGTAAAAAACAGAAAAAAAGAAAGCCGTTAGACCCCAGTGAATGTTATTTTTAATGAAAGTGGTGCATTTTGACTCACAATGTTGAAACCAGATTATAAATGAGTCATCAGTGAATCAACCACAAAGAGCCTTTGTGAAGGTGATTTACAGGAGTGTTCTGACGTCTGCTGTCCCTTCACACACTTCTCAGAGATGCTGTCAGACTCAGACTCGGAGCTGGTCTGGGGCATCTGCTGCCGCGTCAGCTCTAAAGGATGCTGTGTTGTCACCGACGGGATTCCCCAGCCCAGCCAGCACTGTGGTCCCACCCACAGAATGAAGGCAGCCATCGCCGAGCAGTGCTAAGGGTTACATCATAGCTGCCGCTTCCAGGTAGTGACTGGTAGATGCTGGAGAGAGATACCAGCCATCTGCTCCTCGTTCCAGACTCCTATCTAATGTCCACACCCTTCCACCTGCTTTCCTGGAAGCAGCCAGCTACCAAAGCAGAACACTGGGACTTAATGTTGGCAGACCTGGATTTGAGTCCCAAGGCAAATAGGACAATGAGGCAGGCCACAGCCTCTGTTCCTCATCTCTGAACAGTAAACATTATTACCGGCCCTGCCTCCTTCACGGGAATGTTGCAATGTGCTCATGGGGCCGCACATGTGAAAGTGTTTTGAAGATTACCACGGGTCATACTCAGGTCAGTGGTCAGCAGCAGATGAAAAACCTACTGGCTGTGCTTTTGCCAGTAGGTGCCCTCTACCTAGGGCAAAACCAGGCACCTAGACCCAGGTAAATGGGCAGAGCATGGTGTTGTTAAATCGTCCTTCATCTCCTACTCTGAAAGGAGACCTTCAGAAAATGGAGGCCAAAGGGTAAATCCCAACCAGGAGGAAGATTTCCTGCTGCTGAATTATAGCCCTGGGCTCTTCAAGATGCTGTACCTGGTGGCCACACTCCAAAGATAAAGAATTCTTCATAGGGAGCCGGGGATGTGCAACAAGCTCCCAGCTTCTGGTTTCCTGCTTAGAGCTGCCTTCAATAGGGCAGGAATCTGCAGCACAAAAAAAATCTCATGACAGCACCAGGGACAGGAGGTCAGTCTGGTAGGACAAGGAACGGTTGAACAATGCAAGAACATGGAACGACCTGGTGTACTCGGAACAGTGTGTGTAGAGAGTGGGGTCCACCGTGAGCAAAACCGTAACTCATGTACAATACCTACTTAGTAAATGTTAACTTTTAAGCATGTGTCCAAAAAAATAATAGCCCCCAAAGAAGGTGAGGAATTCATTAAATCTACGAAGAAAAGAAAGATAGCAGAAAAGAAAAACTGTTTGGTAGAGCCAACTGAATCCCTCTTTCAAAACACTACAGATGTTTCTTCCTTAAAAAGGAAGAAAATGAAATAAAAAGGAAAAAACAGACATTTAGAGTTATAAAAATCTGGACATGAATTCCTGTCTTCCCCTTGCTGGTTCCCGGTCTTCAGAGAGGTTGGATGTTGTTGCCAGGGTCTCCATTTCTTCAATGATTAAGCAAAATCATGTATGTGTCCTACATAGTACCTAGGGCATAGTTAACACTCATCAAATATTGATTTCTATCTGTGGGAGACTGCAGAATAAGGCCAAACTTTCTTCCCATCTTGGTAAGCAGGCCCCTTGGTGATGACCTAGCTGGTCCTCCCATCAAAAGTTGAAGTCTTGGGCATCCCTGGTGGTGCAAGGTGTTAAGACACAACCTATGAAGCTGTTCACAGCCACTACAACACGCATTCGATCCCCAGTCAGGGAGCTATCCACATGGCGCAGCAGACCTCTCCTGTCTCGCCTGCTGTTTCCCTCAGCAGTGTCTTCCAGTCAATTTAGCTGTTCTGTTCCCCACTCTGTCTCTGGTGAATCCTCTCACCACCCCTACACCTCTGGCCTATACCCCAGCTCTTGTGTGCATAAATACATAAATCTTTAAAAAAAGAAAGTTGAAGTCTTGGGCCTCCCTGGTGGCACAAGGGGTAAAGTCTCAGCACTATCAAACTGTTTCCAGCCACTGCAGCATGAGTTCAATCCCTGGCCAGGGAGCTATCTACCACATGGTGCAGCGGAACTCTTTTGTCTCTCTTGCAACTCCCCTCAGCAGTATATTTCAGTAGGTCTGCCTGTTCTTCTCCCAACTCTGTCTCTGGTGAATCCTGTCACCCCCCTACACCTCTGTCCTATGCCCCAGCTCTTGTATGCATAAATAAATAAAATAAATCTTTTTAAAAAACTGAAGTCTTTTTGCCCTAATCCCTTGAATCTGGGCTACTCTGTGACTTGTTTTGTTCTACAGAATTGATTTAGCAGAAATAACACTGTGTGACTTCCAAAGCTAGCCCGTACAGCTTCCACATTTGCCCTCCTGAAATTCTGCTCTAGGACAACCATGTAAAGAAGACAATAGCAGAGAAGTGAGGTCCCCCCAGCACAGCTGTGAGACATGGGAGACAGTTCCGCTCAAGGTGACTTTACAGGCCAGCTGAACCTCTGACCGAATAAAGCCATGGGAGTGAGTCCAGGCAAAAATCAGCAGAGAAACTGCCTAGTCCAACTCATAAAATCATGAAAAATAATAAATCCTTGTTGTGTTAGTCACTAAGCCTTAGACTGATTTATTATGCAGCAAATTCTTACTGAAGCACCTTTCCTGTCCCTACCTCCAAAATATCTTCTCCCTTGTGTACTCTTGGGTTTCCCCAAGCTGCACCTGGCAGATTATTCAAAAAAACTGAGAATTTATGGGAACCAGGAGCTGTGATCAGCCTATCATTAAGTTATTTCATGGTCACATGTTACAATAGTTCATCAATCAAGCAGTTAAGCAGCATCTATCCATTTTAGTTGGTAATCAGCAAGTCTGCCTTTTCCGCTTTCAAATTAGATCACAATTTCAAATATTTATCCCCATTTCTACCTCTGTCTCTTGCCTGTTTCATTGAAGCAGCCTCCCAGTTGCTCTCTCCCTTCAAATCCTGTTACCCAGGACATAGCCACTCTCCATGATGAAACCACAAGGATTTCATTTAACAAAAATTTACTTTTGACTGGGAATATCTACTTCATGGAATTTATGTTCTAGTTGACATTTTGAAAGTTAATAAGTAAATTAATAATAAAATGTGATGCTTAATGCTACAGAAAAAATGAAGCAGGAAAGGTGGAGGGGTATAGGGTGGCCTTTTTTTCATTTTATATATATTTTACATCATTCTTCATTTTTGTACAATGTGTGCTTTCTCCTCTCAGGTGTAGTCCCCGTGAAATTCCCATCACCCATTCACCCGTGCACCATCACCATAGTCTCCTGTGCTCTTCTATAGGGTAGCCATTTTAGATAAGGTGGCCAGGGAAAGCTTCACTGAAATTGTGACATTTGACTAAAAGCCAGTGGGAATGACAAGTACAAAGACTCTGAAGTACAGACATTCTTGGCATACTTCAGAGATAATAAGGAGATCCATGTGGCTATAGTGTAAAAAGCAATGGGAAGAGTTCTGAGAGGTAATGGAAAAAAGAAATTCTGATTGCATAGCACAATATTAACCAATATAAGGATTTAGACTTTTGCTCTAGTGACATAGAGAGCCACTAAAGCATTTTTTTCAAAGTGGTAACATGAGCATCAGCTCATTTTAATAGTACCATGAGCATCAGTTCATTTTAATAGTACCATTACAGATAATGTATTGAATATAGACTAAAGGAAATTCTAGGATGATGCTTACAGAATAATCTTTTTTTAATTTTTTTTATTTTTTACATCATTGTTCATTTTAAACAATATTTGCTTTCCCCCACCCCTTCAGGTGTAGTCCCCATAGTTTCCTTCATCAGTGCACACATGCACACTCACCTCAGTCCCCTGTGCTCCTTCCTCCCTCCCTCTGATCCCTTTCCCTCCTCCTCCCCTGCAGTATGTCTCTGATTTATATTGTCTTATAGAATAATCTTTTAATCTTTCCATATTCCACCATGAAAAATAGATAGCACGGGCCTCCCTGGTGGTGCAAGGGGTTAAGATGCAACCTATGAAGCTATCCACAGCCACTGTAGCACAAATTTGATCCCCAGGCAAGGAGTTAACCACATGGCACAGCAGACCTCTCCTGACTTGCCCACTGCTCCCCTCAGCAGTGTATTTCAGTCAATCCACCTGACCTGTTCCCCATTCTGTCTCTGATGAATCTTCTCACCAGCTCCACACACACCTCTGGCCTGTACCCCAGTTCTTTATGCATAATAAAATAAATCTAAAAAAACAGATAGTACAAGTACTGTGCTTCAAAATAGCAAAACAAAAAAACTCATGGATAATATCTGCCATAATACTAATAAACATAGTACCCCTGATCCCCAAAATATAAGTTGAGCCAGGGATGGGGGGAACAAACCACCAACAAATACAGGAGCTGAACAATATTAACATTTGTACATGAGGAAGCAAAGGAGAGAATCATGGATCTGACAAACCTAGAAGTCCTAAAATACCCATCGATGCTAAACTCGATGGAAAGCTGCAAAGAGCTGATTTGAGAATATCAGCTAAAAGTGGAAAGACTTTTGCCCACTCAAGTAATGGGTGAGTTCAAGGGATTTGCAGTAAAAGCCTGAAGGGGGTGGAGCTGTCTGAGACAAATAAAGAAGACAAATGAAAAGATCATGTTTAAAAAAAAAAAAGTGGGCCTCCCCGATGGCGCAGCGGTTGAGCGCTGGGTTGCGAAGCTGCCTGTGGCCTCTGCGGCGCCGATTCGATCCTCGGCTGCTCCCCGGCCACCGGAGGAGGTTCCCACATGGTGCGCAGACCTCTCCTGCCGCCCGCTGCTCCCCTCAGCAGTGTACTTCGGTCCTTCTGCCTGCTCTGCTCCCCGCTCTGGCTCTGGTGAATTCTCTCACCCTCCCGCACTTCTGACTGCACCCAGTGCATGTATAAACAAACAAACAAACAAATAAATAAATAAACATGCCTCTATTTAAATAAATAAATAAATAAATAAATAAATAAATAAAGTAAGAGGCATAGCCCTTAGAGATCACAGAAAGTAGGCTACTATACTCTTGAACACTACATGAAAACAACAGAAAAGGAAGTTCTAGAGCAGTGAGGGTAGAGATTCAAATGGAATTCTGTCTTCTAGATATTCAGAAAAACTAATTGCATGTAAGATATTACATCATAAAACTACTGGGTCAAATAACATACAAAATTATCTAGAAAAAATGATAAAAGTCAGAGTATCACATCCCTAACGGACTACAAAACATGCCAGAAAAACATCCCCACAAAACAAGTGAAATCTACTACTTATTTCAAGAAAAAAAAATGTTTCAAGAAACTGAAAGAATGACAAAAATCAGAGCTAGAAAAACTCAGAAGTAAAAAGATAGGATTCAGGTATATTTTTGGACTCTTTTTATAATCATATCCCAATTCAATTAAATTTAAAAGAAAATGGGTTTCTGATATTGTAATATAATAAGATATATATATATATATATATATTTGTTCTTCATCCCCAGTTCCTAGCACAGAGTTGTTAAAGTCCATGTAATTTCCTGAGTAATAAGGATCTTTTGTCATTCATAAGTCTTTTTCGATCATACCTGAGTCTAAGCTAATGATGTCACTTTTGATAGACCACTAGATACATTCAGATTAAATGCTAGTTGCCAGAGGATTCAACCATGTGATTAGAGATTTGGAACTTGGAGTACCACTCCCTGACCTCCAGAGAGGGGAAAGGCACTAGGGATTGAGCTAATCACCAGTGGTCAATGATTTAGTCAGTCACACTTATCTACTACGACCTCCATAAAACCTAAAGAAAGAGATTCAAAGAGCTTCCAGGTTAGGAAACACATCCATGTTTCTGGACAGTGGTGCACCCCAAATGCCTCAAGGAGAGAAGTTCCTGTGCTTAGGACTTCTGTAGACCTTGACCTGTGTACCCTATACACCTTCATCTGACTATTAAGTAAGTGTTATCCTTAGGTCAATGAGCCATTATAGCAAATTCTTCATGGGAATTCTCAATTTGCAACCAAACTGGACAGAAGTGTGGGGTAACCTGATGACCTATGACTTGTGATTGGCACCTGAAGTGGGAGGCAGTTTTGAGGAACTGAGCCCTTAACCCATAAGGTCTGCACTAACTCCAGATAATTAGTGTCAGAATGAATTAAATTGTAGGTCAGCCAGCTGGTGTTCACAGAGTATTATAGAATCAATTGGTATAGAGAACCTACACATTTGGTGTCAGTAGTACTGTGAGTAGAAACACATCAGAGTAGTAGTAAGAATCCAACAGAGAATGCCTTAAGAGAAATAAGAGATTAAAGAAAAAAGTTAAAGAAAAAGAATTAAACAATGAAAGATAGGGGGAGGAGGGCTAAAAGAAAATAACAAATATAGAAGTTAAGAAAAGAAGATCCAACATGTATATAATAGGAGTCCCTAAAGACCAGGATTGAAAAAAAAGAGCAATGAACAGAACAAAAACTTAAAGCTGTAACTCAAGAAGACTTTTCTGAAATTAATCAAAAATTTAATTAATCCAGAACCAGTAATACCAAAATATATTCTGGTAAAATTTCTAGGATTTAAAGAAAGAAATATAAAGCCCCTTGAATGTCCATGCAAAGACCAAGCTACTCATAAGGAAAAGAAAATCACACCGTCATCTGACTTTTCAATAACCACACTTTGTGCCAGGAGACTAGATGGAAAAAAAGTGAAGGTGGAAGCAGGAGAATTGATAGGAAGAAGAACGAACAGGATTTCCTGATGTATCAGACAGGAATCTGAAAGACAGGAAGGGGTCAAAGATGACCTGAGCAACTAGAACAATGGAGCTATTATTTGATGACATTGAGTAGACTGAAGAAGGGGGAGGTTTGGGGCAAGGAATTAGCTAATAGTTTGTGCATAATACATGTTAAGTTTAAATATCTATTAATTATTAATGTGGAGAACTGAGTAGGCAACTATATAAAGAGTCTAGAAATCAAAGCTGAGGCCTGTGCTAGAAATACATAGAAATGATTCGTATATGGAAAACTGTGTGGATCTACCATATGACCCTGAAATTCCACTCCTAGGAATCTACCCAAAGGACACAAAAACATTAATTCAAAAGGAAACCTGCACTTCTATGTTCATTTCAACACTATTTACAATAGCTAAGATATGGAAACAACCTAAATGCCCAAAAGTAGATGACTGGATTGAGATGTGGTATATATACACTATGGAATACTACTCTGCAATCAAAAAAGATAAACTCATGTCATTCGCAGCAACACAAATAGAGCTGGAAGGAATAATGCTCAGTGAAATAAGTCAGAAGGAAAAAGCAAAATATCAGATGGTTTCACTTATAGGAAGAACAAAGAATCAGGACAAAAAATGACAAAACTTGAAGACATAGTGCAGGAGAAGGGGAAGGAGAGAGGTTAAAAAAAAAAAGGGAGAGCAGAGCACAAGAGACTATGGTGACGGTTCACAAGTGATTTGGAGGGTGGGAATTTTATGGCGATTACACCTGAGGAAAGAAATCAAACATTGCACAAAAATGAATAACAATGTAAAAAAAAATCAAGCAAAATGAAAAGAATTAAAAATAAATAAATAAGATAAACTAGTAAAAACAAAAGCTAACAGTTGAGAGAAAAAAAAAGAAATGATTTGCATGTGGAAGCTATGTGACACCATGAGAGCAGATAAAATCAGCAAGTGAGAAAGTATAGAGAATATTCCCATTTCAAACCTCAAGTTGGCTTATACTAAAAGCCAAATTCTAAAAAAATAAAATAAAAAATAAATAAAAGCCAAATTCTTTCATGGTCAACAAAGTCCTGCATATAGCTCCCTCTCATTTTCTCTCATTCCCCACCTCATTCTCTTAGTTCTAGACACATAGGCCGTCTGGCTCTCCCTTCAATAATCTCATTCCCCGGGGGCCTCCCTGGTGGCACAAGGGGTTAAGCACCACACTATGAAGCAATCACAGCCACTGCAGCATGAGTTCGATCCCCAGCTGGCCAGAGAGCAACCCACATGGTGCAGCAGACCTCTCCTGTCTCGCCCGCTACTCCCCTCAGCAGTGTATTTCAGTAGATCTGCTTGTTCTGCTCCCCACTCTGTCTCTGGTGAATCCTCTCCCCACCCCGCACTTCTGGCCTACACTTCATTTCTTGTATCTTTAAAAAAATAATAATAATCTCAATCCCATCTCAGAAACTTTGCACTTGCTATTCCCTATCACCAGGATCTGTTCCCCCTTCCTGCCAGATATTTGCATGCACTCATGCAAGTCTATTTAAATGTCAACTCCCCAGAGAAGTTTTCTGATACCCTACACAAAATACCTGGCCCCAGCCACACCTGTCTCACTCTCTAAATCCTTAAGCAGCCTTATTTTCCCACCTTTTACAATTGGCTATTCTAGTTTCTGTTGCTGTTAATAAATTATCCCAAAATCTAGTGGCTTCACACAACTAAGTGACTAGGCCATGGTTTCTGTGGGCCAAGAATTTGGACAAAGTACAGAGAGGATGATTTGTCTCTATTCAACAATGTTTGAGGCCTCAACAGCGAAAAACTCAAAGACAGTAACCCAAAAGCTAGGGTTTTAATTAATCTGAATGCATGTTCACTCGTAAATCCGGCATCTGCATTCAGCTAACTCAAATACTAAGATTGTGGAGCAGAAGTTTCCATGGGGTCTCTCTGGTGGCTTGGTTTCCTCTCAGCATGGCAGCCACAGGGTCGTCAGACTTCACATTTGGTTACAGAGATCCAAGAGCTTTGTTCCAGCCGACTAGATACAGCTGCATTGCCTTGTGACCCAGCTTCAGAAGTTGTGCAGTGTGGGCCTCCCTGGTGGTACAGGGGTTAAATTCTTAGTGGTATCAAGCTATCGCTGGCCACTGCAACATAAATTCAATCCCCAGGTGGGGAACTAAACTACATGCCACAGCAGACCTCTCCTCTCTCACCCACTGCTCCCCTCAGCTGGGTATTTCAGTAGATCTGCCTGTTCTGTTCCCCACTCTGTCACTGGTGAATCCTCTCCCCACCCCGCACCTCTGGCCTACTCCTCATTTCTTGTATGCATAAATAAATAAAAATAAATCTTTATTAAAACAAATTGTACAGTGGTACTTACCCCATACTTTATTCGTCAAAGTCATCCCAAGTTTATCAAGAGGAGAGACATAGACTATCTCTTAATGGGGAAAGAATCTTGAAGCCATGCACTGATTTCCTGAGACGTCTTCTCAGTGTGGAGCTATTCTTCCCAAATCTGTTACAAACTGCCTGTTGACAGTATTGATTATCTTCTTAATGTTCCTCTCTGGAGCTGTGAATGTCTTGCTCGATCTCCTCCTACTCCTGAGTATCTGAATTCTTACTTGCTCCACTATATAAGTCTTTCCTGATATGAGATCCTGATACCACAAAATGGAGAACACAGTGTCTCCCTATTTGCAGCAGAGCTTCTAAATCTGTCAACAGTGCCTATTCCATGATGAATGGTCCATCTCCAATTTACAGCCTGGTCCCTGTTAATCCTCTGAAACTTCTTGTCACGACTCCTGAACAGGATGAAATATTCTTCTGAACATTGAAAATACCACAAAAACACAAAAGAAGAGTTATTAAACAAGTTCAGAGTGGCTTTTCACAATGCCATTTGATTGAAAATAATTGGACAAGGAAAATGAATTCCAGACTGAACTGAATAGTTATTTTCCTAAATAGAAAGAAATGTTTCCCCTTCTACCATCAAAGCCCCTAAAAATGCCACCAAGATTGTTGACTAACACTAACTTGAGACAGGAAACCATATGACTGGAAATCCAGCTGCCCCTGGTTTATTCATATTTACACCCACAGATTCACCCTTTGGCCTGAATATGCTTGACTCAAGAGCAGAGTGACATGTGCTTGAATACCAAGCACTGAATTCTAGAAGCTCCACATTGTGCTGATGGACAAGAATTGCTCTTGGAGTAAACTTAAGGCTGGGCATAGAATTGTATGAAATAATAGGACAGAAAGAGGCAGAGACCACATTCCAGAGGGAGAGAGAGCACAGGAAGCGAAACAAAGAGAAAAGAGAAGGACCATACCCAAACCCAGACCCCACACACAGGCTAGGACACGGCTTGGGTTGTCTGGAAGCAGTTCCCAGACAGAAACCCCAGTGTGATGAATCAGTTTCCTTGGACATTGAGCGGATAAAGAGTCTGCTATAGAGACAGAGCATATTTATTCAAGGAATGGCTGTGAGAACTGTGCATGGCAGCAGTGGGGAAATGTAGAGTATGTGGTGGGGAAAAGCCACCATGAATCCCCAGTCTAGACACTGAGCCCATAATGCCCAGCGAGAAGCAAACCACCTACAAGAGAAGACGTGTCTGGGAGAAGTCACTGGAGCTTGGCTCTGAAATGACTGGTTGGGATACCAGAATCAGATACTGCAGACAGGTTTTTTAAAATCACAGAGAGGAGAAAATAGAAGTGATAACAAAAGACAAATGTTACTAGAAGCACGTCTTCTTTTCTAGCCTGTAAATTACATTCCTTTGTAAACAATGCCATAAACAATGTCTACACCTCTAAATAGCAAAGATTTCCAAGTATTAGAAGAAGGATCCCTTTAATAAAGCATTGCAATTATGCTGAGCATGAAAGCTTTATACAACTTGGAATTATTCAGAACTATCATCAGTTACTATAAATAAGTGTTTAGACTAATGACATGCATCGCACACCTGGACAAAAGCGAGAACACCAACATTTGGCCAGCCATGACCTACATTATACCTTCTAAAAGATGAGATTTTTCCTCTTTTACGATTCACCCCACCCCTCAAAGGTAGATCCCAATTACTCATTTGTAACCAGCCTTTCCAAACCCTGGTAAGTGTCAGGCTGTTTTTAGTTGTGGACTAAAATTCTAGGCTACTTTCCTTTTCAGTGTTTTCATAAGAAGTAACAGCAACCCATATTTGTATTACATTTTTGTGCTTAAGAGGCATTTATATATATATTACCTCCATTGATTCTCACAAAAGCCATGTGAGGTCAGTGTCGCACAATTTGGTTTCACACGCACACACACACACACACATTAACCAGAAGTTCCTCTGTCTCTCCTTGAAGATGAGACATTTAGAAGGAATGAAAACACTCTCCCTCCCTCCTTGGGCTTGCTGTGGTCAGAGCCTCCTCACCATTCAAGAAGATAAACAAGTTTTTGTGGCCCTGAGGGTATAGCTGCCATTTTGGTGGAAAGAGTAGCTGCATGAAAGGACAGACGAGACAAGTGGCAAAGCAGGGCCAGAGAGCCAAGCCTAGCAGCCAGCAGGGAAGGCAGTTTCCCACCTCCCTCCCTCTCCCCCTTCCCCACAAATGCACTGGAATGGGATGTGGACTCTCTACCATCTCTTGCATGAGATTAACATCATGCCAGTGTTTCCAGCCCCCCACCTTAATGCCAATTTGTACAGCCACCCCTCAGCAAGAATGGGTAGAAAAGTTCCTGCTACACTGAGACGATCCCAAGCCTGGGCCAGATGAGGGCAGACACCACCTTTCCACTGGCTTCGTCATCATCGTTATTCCATCCCTACCGAGAAGTTGTAAAGGCCCAAAGGATCCCATAGCTAGAGAGTGAGTCCTGTCTCTACAGTCCTGATTATTTTATTATCCCACTGCCCTGTTCCAAGGATAAATATTCCCAACCACTTAGGGATCTTCATTTGTTCACTTGTAAAATGAGCAAGGCCCTGGACTCTTCGCGCTCCAACACCCTGGCCCCATGGTTCCAGCCAGCGGAAGAGGTCACTGCATTTGGAAGAGGTCACTGCATTTCTCCTGTCCTCTGAGCAAACACCTTGGCCTCCCCTCAACAGTCCTTCTCATGGGGTGGCTTCATAAGGTGAGTGTCCTTCTTTTCACAAGGAAGCCCTTTTAATACTGAAAAAATAGAAAACCTGGGTTTGGAAGGAGTCCCGGACAGACATGCTTACAGAGTTCCCCGGAAGCTGATACTGTTTCCCTGCCACCTTGGGTGCAGCCACCTGGATGCGCTTCCAGGGAGAGGGGCTGCTTCACGTCCCCCCAGAAGAGCCCGCTTCTTTCCAACGCTTGTGAAAGTAGCAGCTGCTCTGTGTTCCTCTGTCCAGGAAAAGAGTGAACACCCAGAGAAAATTCAGAGAAAATCAACAAAGATGATTAATGAGCTAGAAAAGCAAGTGACGGCCTCGGGGAAACAGTTGGGCAGAGCCCGATGGGTATTCATGTGTGGGAGAGGGAGCAGGCCACAGAGAGAGGAACTATTTAGCCCACCCCAGGGCGTATTACTGGAGGATTAATGGGGTGTAAAGGGGGTGCAATGAAAGGAAAGGGAGATGTCTGCTATCAGGATCAAATTCTTCATGCAGGGCGCCCCCTGGGACAGGGGTGGAAGCACACTGCATGACTTGTGGCATGGAAGGCCAGAGCAGGCCTTGGAGAATGGAGTGTCAGGCTAGTGTGGCAAGAATCGCGGGGTTGAGATGAGCTCCAGGGTCCTGAGGAGCAACAGCTGGGCATCTACAGCCCCATGGGGAATGAGCCTTTGGTTGGGGGGTGGGGGGCTGGCTAAGTAGATCTGGTGGCAGCTGACCAGCAGTCAGGCACCTCAGCTTGCCCTGAGTCAGCTTCCCTCCAGGGTCCAGGGCTGGGCAGTCCACACCCCCTGTGCAGTCACTGTGAATGATGGCGATAATAGCCCTCCCCAACACCGGCCAGGGACCTTGGGAACAAGTCTGCCTTTCTTGGTCCACTGAAGTCACTGGAACTCATTAGTGCAGTTTCATCCCTGTCTGTAAATCACCGCCTTAGTCATGCAGCAGAGCTCTTAAACAACGGAGGGTGTTTGTTCTTAATTCCCTTAGACTACCAGGCATATATGCAAACACTGGCCTGAAAGCAACCTTTGTACCTATTGTTCTTGCACACACACAGTCTCCCAGTCTCTCCTTGTCTGCTGTAAGCTGCCAGTACCTTAAAGCTCTTTGGTGCATTATAATAAAATGCACAGGAGGGAGGTCAGGAGGCCGAAGCCGAGAGGGAGGCTGCTGTTAAAGATGGAAGGTGGATTTGTGACCATCCCCTAGGCCCAGATGCAGGTTATTTTTGCAGTAGCCTCTGACCCCAGACACCCTGCCCTCTCTTCTTACACACACTTTTCCACAGCCGCCGCCTCCACCTGTTGCCTTCTTGTCTCCGACAGTCTCAGAAGTGTCTGTCCTGCACAGAGCCCGAGCTCCGGCTGTCTCATCCCCCTCCAATCTCCTGAAAGTCAGCAGCACCATGAGGAAGGGATTTCTCTTTCAACCTACACTTAATTTGCATAACTGACAATATTTTTAACCCAGAAAAACCTTCTGGGAACTCCCGTCAGAAACCCTAGCGTTACAGCTCAGGGAGAGGAATCATGAGGGCCTCGTCTGCTGGTCTCCTTGGTTATGGATGATGGTGCCTGCAGCTGTGGGGTCCTCACTCAAAATACTCAGCCTCAGCCCTTAAAAATGTGTCCACTCGTAGAGAAGCAACTAGCCTCCCAGGAGGTGGATTTTCTTTGTGGTATGTCCCACAATTCTATATGGAGACAGAGGACACGAATCTTGTTGCATGAAAAGGCTATGTATATAATTCCAGCTTTCCTATATTCAGTGAAGATTTATCCAATGGACATTTATTTTCTGGTCATTAAGGCACAGTATTGTGCAAGTGATAAAACTCAAAGGCTCAGGGTATTGAAGAACCATGAAGTTCTTCACAAATAGGCAGAATATCACACACCATGTTAAATGCCAAGGCCAAGTTTCAAACCCAGTCAATGCTATCTTATTCCATAGCCCTTGATTCTTTTTCAGTTATGGCCGACAATTAGGCCAACAAAATGCTTGTTTCCCACCCCTTGGACCAAACTTTCCAAGGCCCAGCATTCATCTGAAATTAACTATTTTCATCAGAGCGTTTAGTAGCAAATAGCTTAGGCAAAAAATTAATAAATGAATAAATTGCTCCATCACTGAAAAATCTGAAAAGTATTGTTATCATGGTTGGGTCAGGGCTCAGACAATTCTCTCAAGTGCCTTTCTAGGTCCTGTTTTGCTTTTATTATATGATGTCATTTTTTTAATAAATTTATTTATGCATACAAGAGCTGGGGTACAGACCAGAGGTTGGGGGGTGAGAGGATTCACCAGAGACAGAGCCAGGAGCAGAACAGGCAGAATGACTGAAATACACTGATGAGGGGAGCAGCGGAGAGGTCTGCTGCACCGTGCAGGTAGCTCCCTAGCTGGCAGGGGATCAGGATTGAACTCATGCTGTAGAGGCTGTGGATAGCTTCATCGTGCAGTGCTTAACCCCTTGTGCCACCAGGGAGGCCCATATATGATGTCGTTCTTAGGCAGGACTTCACCCAAAGAAGGAAAGCAGCTGCAGGTAATCCCAGAGCAGCCCAAAGGAAAGACGTTCCAGTGAAAGTCATGGTCTCGTGAAGCCAGGGTGTGTCCACAGGCTTAAGCACTCGCTGGGTTCAGGAGGTCAGAACATGCTTAGTCGCCAGGGATGTACACTAAGATCACCCCTGAACTGGGGAGAGGACACAGTGTTTACCAGAAACAATGGGGCACAGACACAGAGCAGGCCAAAGCAACTGAGGATTTTCCAACAGCCTGATGAAAAATGACCAGTAGAAACTTGGGCATGTGGCAAACTCTGCCCATCTCTCCTGCCTCTTCCTCATTCCCCTCTCGTGATACCACCCCCTCAATCCCTCCTCCCAGGGCCCTCCAGCTCCTACCTGTCCTTCTTCACCAAGTTGCCTCTGATCTCCATGATCTGAGAGAAGGGACCCTCCTTTGCATTCCCACTGTGTCTTCAGCAGATTGTGGCCATAGTCCTTCTCATAACGGGTCATATGAGACATTGTTTCTTACAGATAAGACCATATCACCAAGGCTAGCAAAGTGCACAGCATAAAATAGATGTTCCATACATGGGGAGAAGGGAAAAATAGACCTTTGAGGAGGTGGAAGAAAGCAATATTTGTAAAGTTCACAGCTTGTTTTAGCATGGCTTGTAGGAAAATGAATACATAAAATGACTAACTTGAGCTTAAAAATACAGTTTTTTGTAGAGATCTGCTTATGAATAACCAACCTAAGAGGGCTGTTCCAGAGACTCTGTGAATTGCAGCTCTGATATACTATTCCTCTAACCTTTTATTCAATTAGCACATTTAAAAATAACGATCATAAATAGTTTGGGATAGGTATACTAGAGAATAAACTGCAGTGATCACATCAAGAGTTGTCCTATTTTGATGCTGACTTCTTCAGCAATTGTTTTAAAAGGAAACTGTGAGCAAACGAAATATTTTTTAAAAGTGAATGTTCAAACAATCTCACACCCACAAGCTGAGTGCTAACTCAGTTTTACCACATGAGCATGCAAGTTAGGGGAAAAACCACATACACACACACCCCCTACCCAACCCACCAGCATCCAACAAACATTGTTTACAAGCTTCTTAGACATATAAACTTGTGCCTCAATTTCCCCTTCCAACATTTAGGGAAATTATTTAGAGCTGAATCCTATAACTCCAAGCTTCATATGTTAAAGTTCTAGCCCCCCAATACATCAGAATGTGATTGCTTTGGGAAATAGGGACTTTGAAGGGGTAATTAAGTTAAAATGAGGATGGGTTGTAATCCAATAGGACTGATGTCCTTATGAGAAGTGGTGATTAGCCGCTATGGCCTGAGTTCCATCCCCAGCCAAGGACTTAACCCAGATGGGGCAACAGACCTCTCCTGTGTCACCCATTGCTCCCCTCAGCAATGTATTTCAGTAGATCTGCCTGTTCTGCTCCCCACTTTGTCTCTGGTGAATCCTCTCACACACACACCCCTCTGGCCTACACCCTAGATCTTCTATACAAAATAAAACCAAAAAAAGCAGTAATTAGGGTGCAGGCACCCAGTGGGAAGAGAATATGAGGGAGCATAGAAGATGCTCAAGGATAAACCAAGGGAAGAGACCTCAGAAGAAAACAAATCTACTGGCACCTTGATATCAGAATGTGAGAGGATTAATTTCTGCTGTCTAAGCCCCTGTCTATCAGCCTGGCAACCTGAGCAGACTAACACAGATGTGTTCACTGGGGCAAGGGTGAGCCCCGGGACACCTGGGATCAGTGGCAACGGAAAGTCCTCCTCAGCTCAACGTGCCCACCCCCGTGCCTTGGTGTCGCGGACTGCCTTGACGGAAATATCCCTGATGGGGCAGTTAATCAACAGATGTTTGTTTTCTCACAGTTCTGGAGGCTGGAAATCCAAGATCAAGGTGCCAGAACGGTTGGGTTCTGGCGAGGACCGTCCTGGCTTGCAGGCGGTCCCCTTCTCCTCGTGTCTTCACACAGCACAGAGAAAGATCCTCTCTCTCATACTTTGCTATGAAGACACTAATCCATCAAGGGGACAGCCCTCTTATGACCTAATTACCACCCCCAAAGCCCCACCTTCTAATACCATCACATAGGGGGCTTCAAAATGTGATTTGGGGAACACAAACATGAGGTCCATAGGACTAGTTGACTTCAAAGACTTGAAATTGCTGTATAGTAAGCCAGGCTTTCATTCCTCCATTCCACATAAGACTTAAATGTAAGTGAATTCACAGAAGGTGATGACTGTCTCTGAATATCAAGGAGCAAAAATCCAGCAGGAGGGCTGAGTTGTGAAGAAGAGCATGTTGAGGAAGGAAGGCCGGGACCTGATTGGACAGGGCAGCAGGAGGGAGAACAGAGGAGGGCAGACAGCAGGCCCCACGGGGTAGACTGCAGCGCAGCTGCTTAACAGTTTTCTCCAACCCACCGTGAGGACAGGAACCCAGTGGCAAGGAATCAGAGAGAGACACGCCTGCTTCTCACCCTAGGCATGAGAACAGCCCCTGAGCATGGGCTCAACCAGCCCCTGAGCACAGGCAGCAAAGCCCACCTGGGGTTCTCTGCTTCTGGGGGCGCTTACTGTCTTCGCTCAAGCAGGAGCAGCAAGGACGGTGCCTCTACCCTACTGAGAACAAAACAGCTTCAAGAGCTACAGAGACCACAGGACTTCTCTGAGGATAAGAGAAAGGGTGGCACAGACACAGCACCCTGCTGCTATTGTTCAGAAAAACACTCTAAACACAGAAGGAAATTCTTGTCTTTCCCTAGAAAGAAGCAGAGGGTCAGACCGTGGGCTTGTAAAAGCCCTATTGGTGGCCAGACTACTAGATTCAAGATCCTCAGGACAACAGCCAGAGGCTTCTGAAGGTTCAGAATGTGGGCACGATGCTCAGGAGAGCACTGCTCAAGTCATGTCATTTCATAAAAAGAGAAACTAAGGCCTGTAAGGTGAAGTGAGGTGCCCAAGGTCCCACCTAAAACCAGCCTTGCCGGGATGACAAGCGCTCTTTGAAACATGGGTCCACTCTGACCTCAAACTTTTGCTCCTTCTGTAAGAGCTTGATCCATCCCTCCAGCTCCCCACAAGTTCTGTCCTCTTTACCAACCAGGTGTCTCTCAAGTCTATCCACTCCCCCCTCACCAGCCTCTAAACCAACCTAGCATCGCCTTTCTCAGTGATAATTCAACTACACCCTCCTTTCTCCTCCACTGAAGACAAAATGGTCCTTGTTAACATGAGCTCCAAACTCATTCCTCTCCTGCCTCACCGTCAGCCTCCTCACCTTCCATCCGCCCTGCAGATTCCATGGCCTTTCCTTGCTCTCCAGTCTCCTTGGCTCCCTAAAGCCTCTGGGCCTTTGCATACACTGGGCTCTCCCTTCTTGTCAGGTTAAAGTCGTGGAGTCTCCATAGGGTAACTGCTCCTGGCAGGCCCCCTCATACCAGCATGTGGATGGTGAGCCAGGATGGCAGCAGAGGGATGGCAGCAGAGGGTGCTCTGGCAGAAATTTCAGCCGCCTCCCACTGGGTTTGGTGCTCCTGTGCTTCTCATAAGGTCTCCCAGTGCACCTCCACCTTGCTGCATGTTGGAATCACCCACACTGAGATTCTGCTGCTGTTGTCCTGAGGTTTTCAAAGCTCCCCAGTTGAGTCTTGTGTTCTACCAAGGTTGAGACTCTCTGCCCTAATCCTCTCACAGTGCAAGGAGTGAGAGTGAGTTGTTGTACACTTTTTACTGAGCTTTCCATGTGTCAGGCACTGAATTGTGGTTTCTTTCTCTTGCAGCTCCACAGAAGCCATACGAGATGTGGATAATTATCTCCATTTTACAGATAAGAAAAATCTGGCCCAGAAAGGGAAAAAACTCACCCAAATTCACATAGCTCAAGGTGGCAGGGACAGAGCAGGTCCCCAGGGAGGTCTTCCTCCAAGACCCATCTTCCTAACCATTCTAAACCATTTGCCTTTCTGAGATTTAGGTCAGGCTCACAGGGAACGCCACACTTCAGATACAGAGTGTGCATGTGCAAGGAGAAAAAGAATGTGAAGTATAGAAGTCTTGTTTCTAATGTTAGACCCTGCAGATACCCCCAAAAAATGCACAAATGTGTCCTTCAATCATTGTAAACTATGAAATGCCTTCTAAACAGAGCAGAGTCATGACTGTACTGAAATCAGATTCACTAATGAACTTCCCAAGGGATGCATTGTTTAACTAACTCCTTCTGCTTGATCTGTAAGAAAAGCAAGTTCACAAACAGAAGCTTCTCAAAACCTTTAAGATGGGCACTGGGGTCAGGTACACAGCTAGTCCCTCAACCCCTCTGGGGCTTCCATCCAGGCATTTTCCTGTGAATTTTCTTTTAAATTTAGTCCTCAATAGTAGTCTGTGACCTGATTAAACATAAAGACATTTTAAATTATTTAGATAATAACATCTTGCATTTATATTGTGTTTCACCGCTTTCAGTTATTTCCACATATCTTATTTCACTTGTATGCTTGGTATTAAATATGGCTTACAGGTAAGTATATTGGCTGCTCAATTAAAGTCTAAAAGTTACTGTTTGTATCATGATCATCTCCAAACACACTTTTAAGTAAGTCAAGTAAGTATACAAAATTACGAAGTCCCTTAAGAAAAGAGTGCACATTCATGAAGTCTTTTACAAGATCAACAAAAGAGTAAACATGATGAAGAACTCAAAACATGCTTGTTGTTGGACATCCATTTCCTGGTATAGGGTGGACTGATAAGCTGCCCAACCCAGTTGTTGAAAGTGACTCAAACTATCGAAAAATATTTTTTATATAATAATAACTTTTGGAAGAGAATCAAGACAGTCCAGTATGCTTAGAGGGTAACACTAAATAAAATCAGGAACCTAAGACATCTAAGTGTGACTCATCATCTAGAAAATACCAAAGCCAGCTTCTACCTTGAGATCATTGGCCAACCTCAGTAACCTGAGGTCTTGTTTTCTAAGTTCAGGAAACAGGAGACAAAGTAGAAAGTATAAAAAAAAATTACTTTTCCAACCACTATGGAAAGCTGTGTGGAGATTCCTCAACCTGCTAAAAATGGAGCTTCCATGTGATCCAGCAATTCCACTCCTAGATATTTACCCAAATGACACAGAAACATCAATTCAAAAAGGCACCTGCACCCCTATATTTATAGCAGCACTATTTACAATAGCTAAGCTATGGAAACAACCCAAATGCCCAAAAACTGATGACTGAATCAAGAGATGCGGTATATATACGCAATGGAATATTACTCTGCAATCAAAAAAGATAAGTTCATCCAATTTGCAGCAACATGGATGGAGCTAGAAGGGATCATGCTCAGCAAAATAAGCCAGAAAGAAAAAGAAAAATACCGGATGGTCTCACTCATAGCAGGAAATTAGAAAACCCAAATAAGGGACCAGGAAAAAGACTAATTTTAATAAAGTAAAAACCAAAATCAACAAGCAACTATAAACCATAAACACACTATTGGGGGGGTGGAGTAGGAGGGATTACGGATTACAGTCAAAATAAAGGGGGTGGGAATTGTGTGGGGACTATAACTAAGATAAAAATGCATACATTGTGCAAAAATTAAAAATGATATAAAAAACATATAAAATAAAATTTTAAACAAATATATCAAAAAAATTACAGCTCCCTCCTTAGGAGGGAGGGAGCTGCTACCTCCTTAGGAAAAGGATGAACTGGAGCAGGGACTACAAAGACAGTTGCTTTGGTGCAATATGGATGGGGGAAAAATTATTCTGAGTGTTCTGTAACCGCAAGCTAGCCTCCACGTGAGTTTTCAGTCCTAATCTTCCTGGTAGCCCAGAATAACTCAAATCAGGAATTCAGTGATCCCAAAGACCTTAACTGAGAATTTTGTTTACAAAGGCCTGCTCTAAAGTTCCAGTTCTAGGTAAGATGGCGTAAGCACACTCTCTACTGTCTCTCCTGCTGAATGCATAGATAAGATGCACAGGGAAATTAAGGACTCTGAAGAGTAAATGGTAATTTACAGGGAAATCTTAAGTAGGGATACCAGAAATTAAATTACTTCTGAAATGGAGAGGACGTAACCATTTCTCCCACTCTGATCCCCCTCCTTCTGTCACAGCCCCAGACATGAGTGCATTGATGGGAGGCAGAGTCAGGGGAGGAAAGCCAAAAAGAGCAGCCCCAAAAAACAAGAAGCCCTTGAAGATATAATGGCAATGTAGGAGTTTGACAACATGGTAGCATGAAGTTATATATGGCTCATGAATTTAGCCAAATATATAAAATTACAGACTCAATGAACTCAGAAAACTCCAAACAGAATAAACTCAAATAAATCTTTACCAAGATATATCATAATCAAATGGCCAAAAACTAAAAATAAATGGAAAAAAATTTCTACAACAACCAGAGAAAAGTTACACATTGCCTACCAGAGGAAGAACAAATCAAATGACTATGACTTTCTCACAAGAAACCATGGGGGCCAGAAGGAAGTGGCATGATGTGTTTTTTTTTTAATTCTGAAAGAAAAGAACTGTCAAACTAGAATTCCAAATCCAACAAAAGCATCCTTCTGAAAGGAAGGTGAAATAAAGGACATTCTTGATTGAAGGAAAAGTTCTGGAAGCATAAGGGACATGATATCTGAAGGAAATTTGAAACATCAAAAATGAAGGAAGAGTGACAGAAATGATAAATATCTGGGTAAATATACTAAATGGTTTTTCTCCTCTTGAACTCTTCGAAACATGATAATGTTTCAAAGCAAAAATTTTATTTTCTGATGAACTTTTCAATAGATAGATAGATGTAACATATAAGTCAACGGCCACATAAAGTGGGAAGGTAAAGGGACCTAGATGGTGAGGAAGGAGCTAAGAAAGAAAGAAATATAAAATAATGAGACAGAGAACAAGCAAAAAGAGAAACAAGACATGAATTTAAATTTTTTTTTCAATGACTCTGAAAATAATCAAGAAACACCTCTAAAGAGAATGATCAAAAAAATGAAGTCAAAAACTGTTACAAATGAAAAGAGAGAGACAACTAGAGCAGAGATTAAAAGGATAAGAATACCTCAAACACATTATGCCAGTAAGTTGAAAATTTAGATAAAATTGATTCATTCCTAGAATCAAAATAATTACCAAAATGATTATTGGTAGTGAGGAAGGTGGTACATGTTTGTGGCCACAAGTATATGGAATCCTCTGTACTTTCCACTCAGTTTTGCTGTGAACTTAAAACTGATCTAAAAAAATAAAGTTTGGTAATTTTTTTTAAATTAACAAGTGCACTGTAGAGAAAAAAGGATGAATAGGAAAATAGCATTTGAAAAATGTTAGTAAGTTTGCTATTAGATGTAATTCAAACTTACAAAAACTGACTTCAGGGGGAATAAAATATAAAGCATTAATAGTCCAGTAACCACTAATGAAAATGAATTCAGTAGGTAAAACCTTTCTCACAATGAAAACAATAGGCCCGATGGTTTTACCAACAAGTTGTACCAAAATTTTAACTTTTTCTACCAAGAAATCCACACTATTCCAAAGTATGGCTAAGGAAGAAATAACCCCCAACTCCTTTTATGGAGTTATCATAGTATGGATCATAAAATTCATTAAGAATATTATTAAAAAGGAAAGTTATAGGCTGTAACAGTAAAAGCTCCAGCAAGAGATTAGATAATTTGAGCAAGATTTAGTTACAACTTTTGGCTGATGGGGAACCACAAAGGATTTTGGTTGTTTTGTTTGTTATTTGGTTTTTGTTTTCAAATTAAATTTATTTTCTTACATCGTTGTTTGTTTCTGTGCAATATTTGATTTCTCCCCTCAGGTGTAGTTCCCCATAGTTCTCCCACCACCACATCACCCCAGATCCATCACCATTGTCCCTTGTGCTCTTGCCTCCCCTGTTTTGACACCTCTCATTCCCCCTCTCCTGCTATACACCTCAGATCTATGGCCACCTTGCAAGTTTTGCCTTTTTCCTGACCAACAAAGGATTTTGTATCTCGGATAGTAACCAGAGAAGAGAGAAGTTACCAGAACCCAGAGGTCTAGAGAGTAGAATAAAGTGGAGCACCTTAAAAGGACCTTCTATCAAAGGATACAACTAGTCTGAGGTGACCTCACTTTCCTCCACACCTTCACTCTCACTCCAGACTCCCCATTGGTCTACCCCCAACCAGAGAGTCCTTTAAAGAAATTTATTCCTTCATACCAGCCAGCCAGGCACCTGGGTGGTGAGCAAGGCAGAGCAAGAAGGGTTGCTCATCTGCAAGGGCAAATGGAAAATCTCCAACTCAGGCCAAACTGACTCCTGAATTTAGATTCAAAATCCTTTTTTGAAAAATTAGCAAATTAAATCTAACAACATATGAAATGCTAATATAAAATTAAAATAATATTTAAAAATATAATAAAAGTAATCAAGAGGGATTTAAATAAGAAATTTAAATTTGGTTTAACTTTTAAAAATGAATTAATGCAAATTAAAGAAGGAAAAATCTTGATTATCCCTATAGAGAAAAAGTATTTGCTAAAAGTCAATGTGTTCATGATTTTAAAACTTTTTCATTCAATTTTTAGAAACAATAGAAACAAAGTTTTACTCCCACAGCAAACATCAGAATCTGAAATTTTGAAAGTTTTTCTCTGATGCTGGGAACAAGAGAAGATGCCTAATAACTATTTCATTTCTACTCACTCTGGAAGTCTCAAACAACACATTAAGGTAAGAAAAAGAAATGAAGGTAGGAGGCTTAGACAGAAGAAACAAATTGTAGTCATTTACAGTTGACATGGTTCTGCAAACAATAAAATCTCCCTAAGTGATCTGCACATGAGTTACTAGAGTTAATAAGTATAGCAAGATTGTCAGACACAAAATCTAAATATCTATTGTATTTCATATGCCAGCAATAAAAAGACAGTGTAGTTTTTTTTAAACGCCAAAAGCATGAAAAAATAAAATGCTCAGAAATACAAAATAACAAAATACGTGTAAGTCTCTATGGAAGAAAATAAAAAACCTCTACTGAAAGATCTCAAGAATTAAACAAATGAAGAGCGATGCCATATTCCTGGAGTAGGAGACTCCATATTGCAAAGCTGTCATTTTCCTCAAATGAGCCCAGAGACTGAACAGGAATTGGGAGTGACCACAAAGGTAAAAGATGCACCCCCAGGTCAAGAGAATTATGGGGAGAGGGACTCAATTGGGAATTTCAGAAAAACCCAAGAAAGTCACAATGACTGAGAATCAGCTTTTTTTAAGGTGCCAATTTTTAGGTGATTTTTAAGGTGGTTTTTATTTAAGGTACCAGATGTTTTCTCTCCCATAGTCTTTTGTTGTTGTTGTTATTGTTGTTGTTTTCTGGTTCTGTGTGTTTCCAAGTATGGTTAGCCTTTCTTCATGTGCATTTTATCTTCAGTTGGCAAATCCTGCAGACAAAGAAGACTATGGTACCAGTCTAAGACTGCTCTAGTTTGGAGTGGTGGGCAGTGAGGGTGAGGGGTGGCAGAAGAAAAGAAAGGAAGTTGTTATATACTATTGCTGGGGCTGCGATAACAAAGAACTACAAAAGACCAAGATAAACTATAAAAGTCCAAGATAAAGGTGTCAGTAGGGTTGGTTCCTTCTGAGGCCTCTTCCCTTGGCTGGTAGATGGCTATCTTCTCCCTGTGTCTTCCATGAATTTCCATGAACTTCCCTCTGTGTCTGTGTCTAGTCATATTAGACCTCATTTTACCTCATTTTTCCTCATTTTTCCTCATTTACCTCTTGACCTCATTTTACCTCATTTACCTCTTTAAAGACCCTGTCTTCAAACATAGCCATATTCTGAGATACAGTAAGTTGGACTTCAGGGGACACAGTTCAGTGCATAACCCAGACCCCCCAGTAATGCTATGAAGTAAAAATTAATGTGCTCATTTATATATGGTGAGGCCCAAGATCAGGTGACCTTCCCAAGGCCATACAACTTATAAATGCAGAGACATGAGGCCAACCAGGTGTGCGTGCCTCCAAGACTGTGTGCTTTCCTCTGTACCACACTGCCTTCCAGGACCAGGGAAGTGCAAAGCATGAGGGGTGAAGGGGCAAAGTTGGTGTATCATAAACTGGCACTAAAAATAACACACTGAGGGTCACACGTCAGTGCACACTTAGCCCCAAACTCTCCTTCTCACTCCCCTTTCAATGCCCTATCATGTCACCTTCCTCCACATTGGCCCTTATTGTCATGTTGCACTTGATTGTAACTGCCAGGAATTGGAGAGTCTCTCTTCCTCAAAAGTAGGATGCCTCTGTGCAAAAGGTGAGCCTAATAGGAGCAAACAAGGATGCTCAGCACTTCAGAGTTCTGGTCCCAATGGGTTGATGTGGAAAACAGCTTGCAAGTTGGAGCAAGACCACTGGAAGGCAAAAACCTGTGGAAGACAGCTGCCAGTGAAAACCGGGAAACAGGACTGTTGGTGGGAAAGTTAGGCCATCCCAACTTCTTCCCCTGCAATTCAATCCCAGTCTGGTTCAGTGTGGCTGAATTCAGGTCAGAGGTTCCCCAGGGGACCCATGTGAACTGTGTCCCCTGAAGTTCATTCACATGTTGAAGTCCTACACACAGTACCTCAGAATGTGACTGTGTTTGGAGACAGGGTCTTTGAAGAGGTTAGTGAGGTAAAATGAGGTCACAAGGGTGGACCCTGATCTAATATGACTGATATCCTTGTAAAAGGGGAGTGAGGACACAGAAACACACAGAGAAAGAGGGATTATGTGAAGACACAGGAGAAGACAGCCACAAAACAAGGAAAGACCTCAGAAAGAACCAACCCTACTGGCACCTTGATCTCAAACTTCAATATCCAGAACTGTGAGGAAATAAAAATTTTGTTGCTTGAGCCACACAATTTATAGCACTTTGTTATGGCAGCCCAAGCAAACTAAGACACCAGGTAACAGGTGTCAAGCTGCTAACTCTACAGAAAGCCTGGCTGCTGTCCCCAAATCTTCCTCAGATCCTGCCCCCCAGCCCCCAATGCAGGATTATCCAAGTAGAGAGACAGGCCACTCAGAACAGACCCTCATCTGAACCAATGATATTAAAGGCCTCTGAGAATTAAAAATAAGGTGAATTGGGAGAAAATATGATAGGACTCAATCCTTCTGTCAAATTATTGATAGAAATTTTTTATTATTTTGCCATTTTGCAAAATGGCAAAGAGAGAAGAAAGAAATTTTCTGTAAAGAAAAAAAAAAAAAAGGCATGTTGATAGATCCCTCAGCAAGCTCTGCCTTTGATGACTGTCATTTTGAAGAATATCTTTACTGATATTCATCAGTTTCTTCCTCTATAAACTGCTGTTTTTACAGGTAGCTTGTCAGCAAACAGGTTTCATGTGAGCCAGCATTTTCAAGTCTTTAGGAATTTAGCCCAGGTCTTTTGATTTTTCATTCCCTATTCTAGCAGCCAAGAGACAAGCTGCATATCTTCACTACTAAGGTGGAAAAAGGAAATGAAAGGACTTGTTGCCTGAACATTCCAGAACCTTCCAAACAGATCTGTTCCACTTTTTCACCTTCCAGACCAGTTTACCCCTATCAGCATAGTTCACACAAACATCAAATCTTTATCAAATGGCAATCTGCTAACCCACAGAATAGGAAATTTCTAGATCAGCACACAAGTTTAAAAAAAAAAAAACTTGCAGATTGAAGTGGGTCTGTGTTGTTTGTCACTAGAGTTCCAGAGTTTTGCTGCAGCCTCCTCCAGCCTCCACTGGCAAGTGCTCTGACTTCCCTTGTAAGAACTGGACACAGGCAGCATTTCAAGGGAAGGGCTCACAGAACTACAGGCAGCACCTCGCACTGGCTGTATACTTGGATGAAGGGCCGAGTGGCCCCCACAGAGGGACGCCTCCTGATGTGGGGTGGCAGGCTAGTGAAGCAGAGCCTGAGCTAGACTTCAACCCCCAGGGTCCCTCTGTGGGCAACCTGTGAAGGCCACAGCATGCATGATTCTGAAAGCCACATCAGGGGCATCAACCTCTAAGAGTTTCATCACAAAGGTAACAAAACGTTGAAAGTGACTCTGGGAGCCACGCTACTTTTGCTGTGAAATTCCAAAGCAAAGAGAAGTGATCACAGAAAATGGTCAAGATCCAAAACCCTAGAGTCTCCTCCCCTCCCAACCCCCTGGGAAAAATATAAAAAGATAGGATTTTGGAAAGGGGATTTTCTGAAAGGAACATCTTTGGAGAAAGTTGAGCCTCTTGAAGGGCAGTGAGGTGTGCCCCCTCACTTCAAACATGGGGATTTCCATGAAGCTACTTGGAGAGTTTGCTGGGGCCCTTTTCTAGTCAGGAAATATGGGATGGAGGTCAGGCTGCAGCACGCTGAATATAGACCCCACAGGTATCAGGTCTAATCCCTGGAACCTGCCAATGTGACCTTATTTGGAAAAAAAAATCTGCAGGTATGATTAAGATAAGGCCCTTGCCATGGGGGGAGGGGGCAGTTTCTAGCTCATCCAGATTAACCCTAAATGCAATTACAGTCTCCTCAAATGAGGGAGAGAGAGGGAAGGTTACCACACACAGAGAAGAAAGCCATGTGACCAGACAGAAATTGGAATGATGGGGCTCTAAACCCAGGAGTGATGGCAGCCCCAGAAGCTGAAAAGGCAAAGAGCAAATTCTCCCTGAGAACCTCCAGAGGGAGCTCAGCCTTCCTAAGTCATGATTTCAAGCCAGTAAAACTGATTTCAGACTTCTGTCCTTAGAACTGTGCAAGTGGACTTTTTTTTTTTCTTCGAAGTGCTCAAGTTTATGGTCATTTGTTGATATGTGCACAGGTGACTCTTGCTTTGGTAGTGAGGCGGGAACAAGCACCTGGGTTGCGGTTAACTTGCATGCCAGGGAAAGTGGTATGTGAAGGTTAGAGCCAGATGGGGGCCACGTGAGACGGAACCAAAAGGAACCTGACCAAAGGGCCCCTGAAGGAACAGAGGCCCTAGCAGCAAGAAGCTGGCAGTAAACCCCAGGGTCTGAGGGAAAAGTCTCAAGTGAGCACCCAGAAGAGGGCCACCTTCAGTTGGGTCAAAGAAATATGGGGTCCTTGGAAGAGCCCCACCAGCAGAAAGGTCAGTTTGAAACCTCAGCCAGGTTCAAAGAAGGCAAAGTCAGCTCCCATGACATGGACTGAGGCCCTTCCACTCTCCCCAAACCCCTGCTCCCACCTTGGGGAGCAGTGGGAATGGGGAGCAGGAGTCCAACAGACAGGCCCGCTTTCCCACGCAGGCTTCCAGCCCTCAGCAGGCAAAGCTGGAGTGGGGGGGAAGCATCGGATGACAAAGTTTAGAGTTTTGACTAATATCTTGGCTTGGACCTTCAAATTCCAAATTGAGACTGTTTTCCATTTAAAGCGACCTTGGGACAGACTATTTCCTAAGAGGAGCAGAAAAGCCAAAGGCTGCCAGCGTTTTCATCCTGAGCCAGGGACCATTAATCCCACTGAATAAATTTTAAGGGGCAATATAAAACAAAAACTAAAGTTGCATTCCGATGACACCGTGAGCTGTGTTGATTAGCACACCAGTGGCACAAAGGCTGGTGAAAACATCTCAGTGGAACTGAGAGTAGCTAAGTTCCCGTGAAAGGAAAAAATGCAAATTTGTTTTCGGTATCACTTTCAAGCTTCCTGCACGGAGCCCTTGGCCTGGACTCACTCGCATTGACGTCAGCCGGAGTTAGCCATATCACAGCAGCTGTTTACTCCTCCCTCACCCACGGCCCCTGGTGCAGAAAACACACTGTTTTTGTTTCATGGGAGATTAAAAACATTTGCTGCTGGGTCCATCATTCACAGCCCCTGTTATCACTGGGGCCAGGAATACTGAACAAGAAATACTTATCCCCCATCTCAAAGTCAAAAGGGAAACCCACAGAGGGAGGCCAGGGACCGGATCACGCACCAGCTGGGCCCCAGCCCAGGCCTGGGTCATTACAACCTTTCCCATTCTCCTGGAACATGAGGCGAGGGAATCTACAGCACAATTTAGGGGGTTTCATGAAGCTGTTTTGTCCTCACACACCCTGTGAGGTAGACTGTGTGAGGATTGTACAGCCCAAGATGAACACCTCTCGCCTGTCTCTAGCAAAGCAGCCATAAAACAAGATGAAAAAAACAAGTTCCCTGGCTCCTCCAGCGTTGTTCCAGAGCACGTGTGGTTTGTGACAATGCTGACCGTTATGTGGCCCCCCTGAACCTGTGGCAGAGCTCCCAGCTCTGTCTTGAAAGTCTGGTTCCTTCCAACATCCAGAAAGAGACCCTGGCAGGCAAAGCCCAGCTGAAGTGGCTCCTCCTAGAGCAACTCCTCCTGCAGCACAGACACATTCTTCTCCAGAATTCCTGAGTGCGTTGCTCACTTACCAAGCCAGCAGCTCGTTGGGCACCTTCCCCTTGTGCTCCTCAGACCCACCCACTAGTGTTTGGAACCTCCATCACAATGCAAGACACATAGTTCTTCACCCATTTCTTGTCCTTCGTCCCAGAAAAGAAGAACATTTCCTAAGCCAGTGACTTGGGCTTAAGAGAAGGAATGTGAGACAAAAGAAGCAATGAAAAGCTGGGAAGATGTTGGAGCACATGTCGCACCCCTCTGGGGGCTTCACAGCTATGAGCATGTAAGTGTGCCTTGAGTGGTGCCCATTACCAGGCCTCTGGGCACGGGGAAGCCTGGATTTGAATACTCCTCATTCTGCCGCAGGTGACACAGCAGTCAGTGAGCACAGCACCAAGCCCCAGCTAATGCTCCCTCAGCAAGTGCTCCCCCAGCTAGTGGTCCCCCAGCTGGTGCTCAGGGCCGCCTCCACCTTCCGCCTTTCACTCCAGTTGGACAACACCCCAATTCCAAGATCACCTCCATGATGACAGCATGCTGTTGGGACTGTAGCATTTCCCAGTTGACTCTGAGCCACTGCAGGGTGCAGATTATGCTGGGTCTCAACCCCAGACCCCATCTCACAAAAGGCAAAATGAAGCGTGCCTGGCAGCAGGGGAGTCAAGACATTATTGCTGTTGCTGCTGCTGCTGTCATTATTTATCAGGGTGATTATTGAACACATCGTGAGTCAACCGCCAGGTTGTATGGATTCACATGACAGGCTGTCTGCTCAAAGGTGGGGGACTTTCCTGGAGGAAGGCAGACTGTGGGGGAAAGAAAGAGTTGTTCTGCTGCTGTTACTTTTAATCAATCTTTTATTCACAGCTACAAACCTTTACTCAATTATGGAGGAAACATAAGAATCTTTTTGAAATGCTAATAAAGGAGGGCAGCCGCAGCGGCCTAAATAAAATCTAAGTACCCAACTGGGAGTAGATCCAGGCTGTCAAATGCCCACAATCCACACTGGCAGGGAGATGGTGGCACCAACAGAAAGGAATTATGGGATGTCTCCCCTCACCCCCCCCTACACACACACACACACACACACACAAATTGCTAAGTGTGCTTGAAATAATCTGGATAGAACAACAAAATAAGGCTCAGGGTTGGTGCGGTCAAGTCAAAGGGGCCACGGTTCTCTCGGCAAGCATGCTGAGTCACCTCTTTGTGAATGGGTGAACTTGCTGCGGCCAGGAGCTCCCAGCCTCCAGGAGACAGGCGCTGTCACACAAGGCTGAGCAAATGCCATAAAGATAGGTCTGTAGGAAGAGCAGTAAGAGCAGTAAAGAGATCTTAGCCAAATTATTTAGCCTCTCAACCTGTTTATGTCCCTTGAAAATGAGATTATCAGGCCTCCCCTGGTGGCGCAGTGGTTGAGCGCTGGGCTGCAAAGCTGCCCGCAGCCTCTGCAGCGCCAGTTCGATCCCTGGTCACCGGCGAGAGTCCCACATGGTGTGGCAGACCTCTCCTGCAGTGCCCACTGCTCCCCTCAGCAGTGTATTTCATCGTCTGCCTGTTCTGTTCCCCGCTCTGGCTCTGGTGAATTCTGTCACCCTCCCGCACTTGTGACTGTGCCCAGCGCTTGTATAAATAAATAAATAAAATCTTTAAAAAAAAAAAAAGAAAGAAAGAAAGAAAGAAAATGAGATTATCAGCACCTACCTCAGAGCGCTCACATAATAACACTGACTAGAACTTACAACAAAGTGACCAGCCTGGTCCAGGACACAAAGAAAATTCTCAAAGCTGGGTCCTATTCCTGTTACCCCTGTCTAACAAAACTCTAGAAAGTTCCACAGAGAAGGGAAAATTTTAGCTGAAATGTGAAGTGCTTACGAAGAAAGAGGAGGAGGGATTTGGTGACAAGGAAACACAAAGATACTGACATGTAACTTGAGCTTTGGGTGGTAAGGTGGGGCAAGCAACACTAATCTCTCTGAATGCCAGTTCTGCCTGTGTCACGTGGGGACAATAACACCCATGGTTGAAGGCTGGTGAATGGTTTACATCAGGATCAGAAAACTTCCGAAAGAAGCCATATAGTAAATATTATAGGATCAGCAGGTCATACGGTTTCTGTTGGAACTACTGAACCCTACCATTGTAGCATGAAAACAGTCATACACAGGACATAAATGAGTAGGCAAGGTTGTGTTCCAATAAAATTTTACGAAAAATGGACAGTGAGCAAGATTTGGCCTGCAGGCAATATTTGCCTCACCCTTGCTATAGATTAGAAAACAAACTTTAAATCCCCTAGCACGCAGGCTCAGAGCTCCTACCTCCCCAACTTTCCTTTCCACTTGCCAACAAGGGACAATTTTCATCTCATGTCCAGTGATTCCAAGACATTGCTAAATGATCTGAAGATTATAGTGAGCTCCCCCTGATCTAAGCTCTAGAGACTGCAATGCATAAAGATAATTTGTTCAACAGAATGAGAAGTGCTTTGCCAGGAGCGCTGAGTGTTTTAGTAATCAATCAATCAATCAGTCAGAGACAACTCATTAAGCACCTGGTGCTGTACCACACACTGGAGCTGTGAAGAGCACTGAGGCTGAATCCTCATGAACAGCACGTGGTTAGGTGAGAAATTCCCACTTCCCTGTCGCCTGAGTTCTAGTCACAGTTTCATCCAGTATGCACTGCTTGAATGTCACATCATTTCTTAATCTGTCCAATGAAGAAATCCAACTAAATGGCCGTGTGATTCTGTGTGTGCATCAGAGGCAGGAGAGGGCTTACTGGAATCATCTTGAAGGAAGCCATGACAATGGATTGGTCTTCAGGGATCAAGCTGGCATGCCTTGGGGAAAGGGACAGCATAAGTCATGGGGAGGGGGAATCAGCAGTGTGTGGACATCAGTGCATGAAGGGAGGGACCATCAATGCATGATGGGAGGGAGCGAAGAGGGAGATGCAGCAAAATGGGAGAAACGGGTGGGCCAATACATTGAAGACTCTTATTGCAAGAAGAGGACTGTCTGGTACATGGTGTAAAAAAGGAATCAAACCTCAGTGTGTATAGGGGCTGCACAGGTAGATGTAAGTAAAGGGCATGGTAGGTACAGGACAAGTTGTCAAGCCCATACCTTGCCTAAGAGGGTGCTGCTACTTGGCTCCCGGTGACTGTTGTTCTGTGGTCTTAAGGGTTTGTTCAACATGGTAGATCTAATTTCTTTAGAAATTTAGACTTTAGGTAAAAACTCCTGATTTTTAAGTCAGTTAATTTTCTTTTTTTAAAAAGATTTATTTATTGGGCCTCCGCAGTGGCGCAACGGTTGAGCGCTGGGCTGCGAAGCTGCCCGCAGCCTCTGCAGCACCGGCTCCATCCCCGGCCACCGGGAGAGGGTCCCACATGGCGCACAGACCTCTCCTGCCGCCCGCTGCTCCCCTCAGCGGTGTACTTCGGTCCTTCTGCCTGCTCTGCTCCCCGCTCTGGATATGGTGAATTCTCTCACCCTCCCGCGCTTCTGACTGTACCCAGTGCTTGTATAAATAAATAAATAAATCTTAAAAAAAAAAAAGAAAGAAATAGCAGCTTTAAAAAAAAAATCAACAACATAAAAAGATTTATTTATTTATTTATGCATACAAGAGCTGGTGTGTAGGCCAGAGATGCAGAGGGGTGAGAGGATTCACCAGAGACAGAGTGGGAAGCAGAACAGGCAGATCTACTGAAATACGCTGCTGAGGGGAGTAGCAGGTGAGGCAGGAGAGGTCTGCTGCACCATGTGGGTCACCTCCCTGGCCGGGGATCAAACTCATGCTTCAGTGGCTAGGGAGAGCTTCATAGCACTGCATCTTTACCCTTTGCATCACCAGGGATGACCCTAATTTTCTTTTAGTTAACAAAATATGAGAGGTTAGATTCATGCTAAGTTGCCAGTTTGTTACCTTTAGTGTAACTGGTGAGGCTAATTTCAGAAAGAACTTTGAAAGCCCACATAGCTAATGAGTAAAGCTGAATCCACTCCCAGCATCTACAAATGGAGCCTCCTTCCACATTACAACAAGCTTTGCCTGGACTAGGGTTGCAGCTTTATCCATTCATCTATTGACAGAACACTTACGCTGTTTCCATATCTTGCTATTGTGAATAATGCTGCAATAAACATGGGAGTGCATATATCTTTTTGATATCCTGTTTTCATTTCCTATATATCCAAAAATGGAATTTCAGGATCATATGGTAGCTCTATTTTTAATTTTTTGAGGAATCTCCATGTTGTTTTTCATAGTGACTGAACCAATTTACATTCCCACCAACAGTGTATAAGGGTTCCCTTGTCTCCACAGCCTCATCAACACTTATCTCTTATCTTCTTAATAATTGCCCTTCCAACAGGTGTGATGTGATAGCTCATTGTACTTTTGATTTGCATTTCCCTGATCATTAGTAAGGTTGAGCATTTTCTCATGTACCTGTTGGTCATTTGGGTGTCTTTGAGAAAATGTTCATTCCATTCATCCGCCCATTTTTCAATCAGACGGTTTGGTTTTTGGGTTTTTTTTTTTAAGGTTTATTTATTTATGCATGCAGGAGCTGGGGTACAGGCCAGAGATGCAGGGGGTGAAAGGATTCACCAGAGACAGCGTGGGGAGCAAAACAGGCAGATTGACCAAATTACACTGCTGAGGGGAGCATCAAGCAAATCAGGAGAGGTCTGCTGCTCCATGTGGGTTGCTCCCTGGCCAGCCAGGGATGGAACTTGTGCTGCAGAGGCTGCAAATTTCTTTATAGGTTGCATCTTAGCCTCTTGCACAACCAGGGATGCCCTAAATCAGACCATTTGATTTCTTTTGTTATTGAGTTGCAGGAGTTCTTTATATATTTTGGATATTGATCCTTTATCTGATTTATGGTTTCCAAATATTTTCTCCCATTCAGTAGGTTACCTTTTTATCTTGTTGATTGTTTCTTTTGCTATGCAAAAGCACTGAAGCTTGATGTAATCTCACTCGTTGATTTTGCTCCTATTGTTAGTATTTTTGGTGTTATATCCAAAAAGTTATTGCCAAGACCAATGTCAAGGACCTTCTTTCCTAAATTTTCTTCTAGGACTTTTACAGTTCCAGTTCACATGTTTAAGTGTTTGTTCCATTATGAGTTAATATTTGTGAGTAATGTAAGTCAGGGATCCACCTTCATTTTTCTACATGTTTTCATCAAGTTTCCCCAACACCAATTATTGAAGAGACTATTCTTTCCCCATTAACAGTTCATGGATCATCAAATATTAGTTGACCATCAGGATTGGAAGAACACACCCTCCAGGCACACCCTCCAGGACAGGAAGGATATAGGTGTTCGAGAGACATGTGGGTAAACCAGTGGCAGCAAGACACCCCTACCATGGAAGCCAAGCCCTCTCTGCTCTGTGCCTGCACAGCCTGATCAAGAAAATGAGGATACTGGACTTGATGTCTCTCATTAATATTCTTGAGAGAGTGATAGCATCTAATCAAAGACATGTCCCTTTGCTTGATGGAATAAGAATTAGCCACAGAGAAAGTGACTTGAGGGCAAGTAGAATTTGGTTCAGATAAAAGGAAGGATTTGGGAGAAGGTTTCTTATCTCTGTTCTTTCCTCCCTCTTTCTATAGTTGGTTCTTGGGTCTTGAGTACCTTGTAATCAAGATGCTGCATCAAAATGATCAAATGATCAAAGCAGAACCCCCTCTAAGAGTAGTCAGTTCACATAATCCCACCAAAAAGTCCCACCACCTGTAATCAGAGGGCAGTTGCCCACCTGCAAAGGATGTCCAGGGAGCAGTCCTGCTCTCCAAGGCCCTGGAAATGAGGGTCGTGTCAATCACCAGTTACAGCTTAGGCAGATGAACTGGAAGCTTCCCTAGACCTCCAGCAGATCTCTGATTCATTAAAGTGAATAAAATCATTGTCATTCCCTTGAATGGCCTGCCATTCAGACAGGACAAATTCTAGAGGTAGGTGAAGTCAAAGCTCTCCCCTGACAGATCAGGAAATTGAGGACACCCAGCTGGGAGCCAGGCCCCCCAGGCTCCCTCAAAGCAAACTAGCATCCCAGGCCCACTAAACAAAGTCAATTTTTACTGCCTAGCAATTTAATTTATGAGGTTTTTTTATGGTAATGAGTTGGAACTGAACGCACATTGAAAAGCAGTGCAAATCATTGCAAGAGCTGAAAAAATGCTAATCTCCCTCCAACATCTCCAGTGCCATTCTCCTGAAACTACCTGCTCCAGCAAGGTTCCTGCGGGTTAATTATTGCTGCAGAGGAAATTGCACTGATTTGCATCAACTTTCATCGACTGGAACCAGCAAATTTCAGTCCTGCAGGAACAGGCCTGGGTTAACCTGTCGGCCCTACTGCTGACAGACAAAAGGGACACGGCTTTGCCCCCGCCAACACTGCTTCCCTGGAGGAATCACACACAGTGACTTGGCTGCCTCAGGGCACCTGCGGCGATCCGGTTACCTGTTCACCTGTACTTCGCACATCTGATACTCTCAGAGCCTTCCCACCTGCTCCTCGCAGCCACAGTGTTAAGGCTCCAAGTTCAAGGCCTGGTATTTAATTTGGCCTGTTCAAAAAGTCCCATGCTTACCTGGTGAGCTCATCAATAACTATCAAAGCCACCTTTCTTCCCCTCTGAGTCCCAAGCTTTTTAAAATAACTTGCTCCAAATGTAAGTTATAAATCTGGCTGGTTCCTGCAGAAGCCAGCACAGCCTTACAGACCAGAGGCCTGGCCCACTTTTAAAGGCAGGCTGAGTTTTACAAAACAGAATCACTTGCATTGGGGGAATGCAATTAGAAATCACTACATAGGTCTGGTCTCTGGGGATTGGAAGACCTGAGTCTCTTCTCATATTGCAGTGTATTTCAAAGCTCCCTGGCGGTTTGTCAGCCATGCATGTAACAGGGCACCTCCTAGTTCTGAGAAAAGGAAGTCTGTAATCCATACATTGATATGCAAATGTTGTTTACCCAGGTGAGGTGCTTTGTGAGATGCACCTGGAACGGGTTCCCATTCTGCACTGCACATTTATTCCAGTATCCCTATTTCATTGGGCTACCCAGAGAAGGTTTAAAAAGAAAGTTCTATTGGTCTGCAAAAATCTTTCACTGACTTTTGTTTTAACCAAAATAACTATTACTCTGTTTGCATTAGTATGTGTGGGCTCTCCTTAGATGCTCTGGGTTATAACAATGGCAACAAGAGTTTCATATTCAGATAGTACCTGTTATGGAAGAGCCTTGAGTTGCTAAGGATGTTCAGAAGTAAGAGAAGACTTTCATATGTACAGATGATAGAGCAGGTGCTGCCACTACATCTCCTCTATGAAAGGGACTGAGCAACTGATAACGATGCTGAAAGCCCTGGGACTTTGTTCTTTCATGGCACTTATTTCACTCCCATGGTTGCTTCTCATCAGCTCTTGAGGGTGGGGACTGAGCTTCAGCCAGGTTTTTATAGCTGGACCTAGCAGAGCATCTGACTTAATAAGTACATAGTACATTTGGGGCACAAGTGGATATCGGTATATGTGGATGGACAAAAGAGCAAAGTCTTTCTCAGATACAGAAAGAAAGGCTGTGAAAGGACACCAGTGAAACCCCATTAGGTAAGGACAGTCAACAGAAGGTGACTTCTGCCCTGTAAGCTGCCTGAAGATGCACAATGGAGTCCAGTATCTGCAGAGGAATTTAGCACAATATGTGTAACATATTGTATGACCAATTTATAGGGGAAAAAAAAAGGTTGCAGACTCAGGAATTGCAAGCAATGACTAACCAGGCTAGCCAATTACAGGAGTCACACACACTGGCTTCAGGATAAAGACCACTCAGGTGTTTCTCATACCGGCCTTTCGATAGTACTGTGGAGGCCAACAGCGGTGCTAGCTCAAGCCCCTCACTGACAGACACTTCCCCTAGTTGCTGCTCTAGCTCCATTCAGGACTACACAGCCAGGTGCCCTGTGGTCTAAGTTGCTGATACATCTGTTGACAGAGCCATAGCTAATAGCCATGACCAATGACCAGGCTACCCAGGGTGTGTGATCGCTCCCTGCACCTCGAGCACACAGAGCTGAGACCTGTCTCCTCTCCACACAACCCCCATCTCTCAGTCCCACTCACATGCATCCACCACCATCCAACCCCCATCTCCCACTCCTACCCAAGGAGCAGTTGCTCACAAATGCATTGAGCCAAAAGGAAGCCCATCCACAGCCTCAACTTTGTGGCTTCATCTCATACACTCCTTTAGGCATCCCAAACAATGCTAGTGTCTTCCTCCGTCACCCCCCCACGCAGGAAAGAAACGGAGCTGCTAACGCCCTTAACCATTACCAGCAGAAACTACATCCTGGACAGCATGTTTGCCCTTATAAACAACTATGCCCACACCACAGGGCCCACATCACGTGCCTGAGAGGAAGCACCGGTGCTACAGGCATGAGGCGTACTCGGTGCCTCCCCCAGGGTTCACAGAGTGCTTTAGCCTATCAAATACTTGTCTCCATCAGCAAACTGAAGTTCAGAGAGGTTCTTGGAGTAAATAAATGACAGAGTCAAATCAAGTTCAGGTCTTCTGACCAGAAAAGGAAATGAGGAAGCAGTCATTTAACTTAGAAAAGGGAAGAAGAGATTTGTAATGTCTCTTGGGTTCCCGTCAGATTTTTGCTCTTTGATCATAATTAGCAGAAAGAGGTCTCAAGATCAGAGCTAAGGACATTTGCTTCCTCGAACTTCCCTAGAATGGTGCGGGTCTCAGTTCAACCCATCCATTGAGTATCTACTATGTGCCATATCTTGTGCTAAAAACAGGGCTGCCCTCAGGATGTTTACATTCCAGTAGATGAGAGCAGCAGGAAAACAATAATGATGATAGAGCCTAAAGAATACAACTGACTCTGTCTTAGGGAGGAAGTTGTTTTGGGAGGAAGCTGTGGTGACCTTGAATATGGATTTTGCAGGATGAATAGGAGTTTCTTAAGCAGATGAGAAATCGGGAGCTATCCCAATGCCTATCAAGGAAATAGTCAGGACCAGTACACCTTTGCTGGAGAATACAAGATTCTTGGTACTTTTGGATCTCAGAGTGCTAGGAAATGAGGCCAGATACATGAATGGGATCCAACTATGGAGGCAGCTCTACACACCATGTCGAGAACACAGTTGGGCCTCACAACTTACCTGGAATCATGCAAGCGCAGAAGAAGGCATGGTCAGATCCCCACATTCCAAGGTCACTCTACTCCCAGGATGGAGAGAGTTTCAAGGGTGAAGAAATTGAAAGCAAGGAGACTAATAGGTCAGCTACTCCCATAGATCTGACAGGAGAGATCTGGGCCCAGAACTGGGACATCTGAGCTGTTGAGGGGAAGGCTCACTCAGGAGACAGTGCAATTAGAAGGTGATAGGAGGCAGACTTAAGGATGACACCCAGGTTTCTTGTCTTGGGTATCTGGAGGGAATATAGCACCCCCACAACAGAAGCAGGAAATTGGAAGATGAGCAGACTCATTGAGGAAGGTGGTGAGTTCTTGCCTTGCCACCTTGAATTTGAGATATCCATAGGGCAGTCCTACGGAAGTATCCATCATGCATCTGGGGATGTGCAGAGTGAGACGAGAGGGCCAGGCAAGTATGCTTAGCAAGAGAATTTTCGGTGACATGTAGAGGAGTGCATAGGTAAGAAAGAAAAAACAGACTTCCTTATTCCTGAGACTACTCTTAAGTTAGCACAGCTAACTATAAAGAAAAAGAAGAGGCAGGGTCCTGCAGGGTCACAGAGTAACCTTCCTTGGGATGTGAGAGAGCTGTAGAGAGTGAAGGATGGGTGACTCTGGAGCACTGTGAGGCAGGACACATGCAGACAGGCCGCCCAGTGATCAGGAGAGAAGAGAGATGCATAGGACAGAGGTCATTTGGTAAGTTGGGTCAAGAAAGAGGATCACAGGGAAGGAGAAAGCAAACGTGTCACCTGGCACAGGGCAAAATCCTCTAGAGCTAATCTGAGCCCTTCAAAGAACCCTGCCACGGTTGCCCTGATGCTGTCCTCCGGAATCCTACATTCTGGGCCTAAAGAGTTTTCATGATCGGGCCTCCCCTGGTGGTGCAGCAGTTGAGCGCTGGGCTGCGGGTCTGCCTGGCTGCCCGCAGCCTCTGCAGCACCGGTTCATTCCCTGGCCGCCAGCGAGGGTCCCACAATAAATAAATAAATAAATGAATGAAGGAATGAAGGAATGAAGGAATGAAGGAATGAATGAATGAATGAATGAATGAATGAATGAATATAAATAAATAAGGGTTTTCATGATCAAGAGTCTCTGGGCAAGATTTTGACCATGGGCTCCAGAAGCTCACTAATTACCACATCTGCTAAGCAGGATAACTGAGCTGGGGAGGCTGGCGAGGAGGAAGATATTCAAGGGAGTGTGGCTCCCAGGAAGAAGGAACAAGGATGCTGCACTTGGCTGGGAGCCGAAAGAAATGATGTGCTGTGGGCACCAGAGTAGCAAATGACTGGATCTCAGCAAACAGAAACTCTGAGGACCTGAGTCCTCAGCCTGAGTCAAATAGTCTCCTCTTCCCTTTCCATTATTTTCCTCTTTGAAGGGCTTTTTCAGTTTCTTTTTTTTTTCCCCTTTTTTGGGGGGTGGGGGAGGGTACATTTGGAATTCAAAGGAAGGGTCTAAAGAGAGGCTGTTCCATCCTGAAAGTCAGCACTTGTCTGAACAGCTCATTCACTGGAACATCCAAGGGGGAAGGGCAGGGAGCCACGGAACCACTTACTCTGTGGTCCTCAGGCAATGGCAGGACACCAGAGCGCCTCCCGCTCTGAATCAGAGGAAGAGCATTCTTCGACTATTACCAGCGACTCTGCCACCACCAAAACAAGCCAGGCCTTCCTCTTTCCCACGTTCCTGGGTCGAGAAGCAGGTGTGGTCTATTGCAGCAGGTTTACATCAACCAAAAACACATTCCTGGGCTCCTCAATTCTATTGACACGTGCAGTTTCTGAGACTGGATTACACTTGACCTCCCGGTCAGTCCCTGTTTACTCATCTGCACAACCTACTCATCCATCAGATAATGACCAGGCCTGGGGACACACCGCCCTTTCTGCCCCAGGAGGAGTCTGCAGGGGTCCAGGAGCTCCCTGGCTGCCCAGGGCTGGCGCTGGTTCCCCAGAGCATCCCTGCATCTGTGCCTATAAACCTGCCCTTTTTGGTGCCCACCTGCACTTCATCTATGTTGTGGCATTCATTCATTCATCCACTCATTCATTCATTCAAAGGATAGAAATTGTGTGTCTTGAGCACCAGGCTCTCTGCCAAGTGTTGAGGGCAAATAGTGAACCCAACCAGGCACAGTCCCACCCCTCATGGCACCTTTACCTTCTAGGGAGAGGACACATCAGAAACAAGCAAACAAAAAAAAAAAAAACCAGTTTCTGGTAGTGATAAGCGCCACGGAGAAGACCAAGATTGGCAAATGAGCTAATGTATGTCAGGAAGGCCTATCTGAGGAAGGGATGCCTGAGCTGAGACCTGAGTAAAGAACTATGAGGACATTTCCTCGCCAATCTCCTGAGGAGGAGAGCCCAATAGGAAGCCATGATGGGGAACCATGTTGCCAGTTAAGATGGACACCCGAGAGACAAGGTGCTGTCCTGGTGCATCAAATATAAGCACATGCTGCCTAGACCTTGCACAGCAATGGCCAGGTCTTTGTCCCCAGAATGGCCATCAAACCTGGCCCCTACCAAGGTGAGCTTCCTCTTCTGAGGCTTAGTGCTTTGATGGGCAACAGTGTAGGAGAAAGGGTCTGGACTGCCTCACAAAAGGGAAGCAAAGAATGGCCTGTTAAACTAGGAAGAGAGGTCATCTCTCCGTGGACATTCTTGTCGCTCACAGCTGGCCTGCGTTCCTTAGGTGACAGCAGAGTATCAGGAGCTGCTGACTCTCCAGTCACGCTTATGACAGTATCCAGAGGACCTGAGCCAATCCCTGCCAACACCCCTGTGAACTAACACCCTTACCCCTGTCTGTGGGTGCGACCCCCTCATAGTATCGGGTTTGTTTCTCAACAGAGAGGCTGATTCAGGTATGGCCAGGGTCCATAGGGCACTGGGTGCTGGGCCTGGCTGCCCTGCACATCCACCTTTCCAGAAGTCCTCCTCCCAGCCACATGGAAAGGTGCCAGGCCACACCACAAACTTGGCTTGAGAATTGTGCACCTCCTTTCTGAATGTCCCCGCTCCGCGTGCTTCCTGAGGTGGCGAATGACCTTGATTGGTGAAGTAATGGCTTTCAGTCTCAGCCTTCTCATCCGCTGGTCACATTGCAACACAGCACTCTGTAGAGCAGAGCTAGTTCCCAGGAGCCAGCTCAGGGAATTTCAAACACCTCCCAGGCAGGGCTTACCAAACTCACAGCCACACAGTCAGTCCAGGTGCCTGAAATCACCTTGGCCCGTTGCCATGAAAGGCGCAACAATAGAGACGTGAGAAAGTGGGAAAGTAGAGGCCAGATGACCAGGGCTAATTCCCAGCTCTCCCTTCGCTGTGTGACTTTGGACAAATGACTTAGCATCTGAGCTGCTGCTTCAGCATCTGTGAATGGTCAATAATGAAGTGAGTTGTGGGAAGAGTCGAATGTGAAAAAGGCTGTGGAAGCACTTAGTGAGCTTTAAAACACCATACAAACAATGGTTTTGTCCAGTTGAAAAAACTGATTACAATGGGTATATTTCTGTGTTGACTTACCAAGGAATTCTTGAGGAAGAAGAACTAATATAGCAATGTATTATATAATTATATAAGACAACATATTATAGCAATGTATCTCATCACACCATGTTTTTAGCATATCAGTAAGTAACTTTCTGTTAACTTTCTGTGTAAAATCCAAAATATAAACCCCATACCACAGTGTAAAGTTTTATGATAAGATACCTGGAAATTTCCATAGATGCATATATCCTAATAGATCCTATGCCCCAAAATAATTCCTTGGAGGCCCAGAATAGGAATATACACTGAACTGATGATTGTAAAGCTGACCTGCAGGGAGATGCAGCAGGAGGGCCCAATCGGGTGGGGGAGCTCAGGCTGCTTTCTCTGATACAATTCTTTTTGTAGCTTCTGACTTACTCTATAGGGGAAGAACAAACACAAGCTTCTTTAAAGCTACATGCCAAACCAGTGACCAAAGAGACTCCCATCCCTCCTGCTTAGAAATTGCTAAACTTTTACCATTCCATTTTATTAACCAAAAGAGAGAGGCAAGTCCTTCCTCAGTCACAACTAATAAGATAGGCTCATAGATTTGGAGATGAAAAGAAATGGACTAGACTGATAGGGACTGTGAGGCTAGTTTTGCAGAAGACCAGCCACCACATCATTTACACCAACCGTGGCCAGTCTCCTTTCCCACACTGAAGACCGAAATTAACAGAGACCTCCAGGTCAGAGAACAGGAGTCTGACCCTCCCTGAAAAATATGGGGTTAGAATACTGGAAGGATCCAGTGAATTTAAACCAGCCACAGGAGAACCCTCCGTCCCTTTTCTCCGTGATCTGTAAGGGAGGGTTTAAGAAATAGTGATTTCCGGGCCTCCCTGGTGGCGCAGCAGTTGAGCGCTGGGTTGCAAAGTTGCCCGCAGCCTCTGCAGCGCAGGTTCGATCCCCGACTGCTCCCCGGCCACCGGAGGAGGGTCCCACATGGTGCCAGACCTCTCCTGCCGCCCGCTGCTCCCCTCAGCAGTGTACTTCGGTCCTTCTGCCTGCTCTGCTCCCCGCTCTGGCTCTGGTGAATTCTCTCACCCTCCAGCGCTTCTGACTGTACCCAGTGCTTGTATAACTAAATAAATAAATAAAATAAACAAACAAATAAATAAATAAATCTTAAAAAAGAAAAAGATTTAAAAAAAGAAATAGTGATTTCCACAAAGCAAAAACAAACAATTATAAATCAGAGACATCCTGCAGGGGAGGAGGAGGGAGAGGGATCAGAGGGAGGGAGGCAGGAGCCCAGGGGACTGTGGCGATGGTGCACAGGTGCATTGGCGAAGGAAACTCTATAGGGACTAGACCTGAAGGGGTGGGGGGGAAGCAAATATTGTTTAAAAATGAACAATGATGTAAAATACTAAAAAAAATTTTTAATATTTATTTATTTATAAAAGAACCAGGGTACAGGCCAGATGCACGGGAGGGTGAGAGGATTCACCAGAGACAGAGCAGGGAACAGAACAGGCAGGCTGACGAAGTACACTGCTGAGGGGAGCAGCGGGTGAGACAGGAGAGGTCTGCTGCACCATGTGGGATTCTCCCTGGCCGGTCAGGATCAAACCCACACTGCAGAGGCTACGGACAGTTCACAGTGCGGTGCTCAACCACCTGCTCCACCAGGGAGGCCAAAAAAAATTTTTTTTAATTAACCAAAAAAAGAAATCGTGATTTCCAAGTCCCACTTGCAGGTAACACCTCAAACTCTCCAAGTCCAAGGCAACCCTCTTCCTCTCCCTTCTGCACATGTTCTTCCTCCCCATCTTAATCAACACGTCCATATTCCAGCTCAGAAAACTGCCTACTGTCATCCTTAATCCCTCCCTCCTTCATGGCCTATGTCCAGTCCATCAGAAAAATATGTCAATGCTATTTTCCCAAGAAATTCTAAACTATGTATCACTCCTTACCTTGGCATCTGAAATCACACCCGGACTCATAGCCAGTGGCCTGGTCCCCATGCGCCCCCTTATATCATCTCTTACACCAGAGGAGCAGTGTCCTTCTTAAACTTTGAACAGGCCCCGATTCCTAGTCAGAGTTTTAGCATTACTGCCCCTCCCTCCACAATGTGCACAGCTTGTCTGGTCCCCTTTACAGAGCTTGCCCTCTTCTCCCCACCCCGCTGCCACATTGTGTATTTTTATTTTCCTCATTGCACGTGGCGATCTCAGAAGTCTTTCCCACTTAGCCGTACGTGTTCTGTGTCCAGCAGTCACATTGGCTTCATTCACCACTGTATCCCTCATGCCCGGAATCAGCCCTTAGGCATGGGTGCCTAAAAACGACCTGTTGACCAGCTCTGAGAGTCCACTAACTCCATGCAAACTGAGTTTGGTTAAGTACACTGACCTCACCTGGGGTCACCAAAGGATCGTGTCAGCACCTCAGGCCACAGAGAGGTGACTAAGTCCCTGGTGCAGCCTATGAGACCCCTCAGTGCTGAGGGAGAACACTCAGCCTCCGCCTCAAAGCTCCTTCTCTGAGGGGCCGCCTCTCTCCCCCGCAGGGGTTGGTGACAGGGCACGAGCTGGCCTAAGAGCCAGGTGGAGATCCCGGGCCTCCTCGGCCCAGAGCCCGGGGCAGGAGAACACCCTTCTCCCTTTCTTGGCCTCACCACCCGGCCAGGCAAGCTTTTCAGTTTCCCCATCTGAAAGACAGGGACAAAGAATGCTTTGTACCACACCTACTTCTCACGGGTGTTATGAAACAATTGTTTGCTTGGAAAACACTTTGAGCAACTTGGGTAAAGGTGCCTGTGGCTCAGATGACGCCTGCTGCATTTGATCCAGGCCAGGGAGGGCTGTGCCAACTAGTCATCCGGTCACCGCCTTGCCCGCCCGAGGGACAGGAGGGGGGAGGTACACCGTCTCTCCCATGTCACCAAACCTGTGTCACCAAGCCTGTTGGCTATGGCGTGGTCCCAGAACATGCCCACGAGGTGTGTGTGCATTCCTGGGGCCGCCTGACCCACTGATTTCAGCAGAATGAGCTTTCCACGGGCCTGGAGAGTGGCCACCGAACGCCCAGCCTACCCTTTTATCAGGAAGGAGAACTGAGGGTTACCTGGGGATAACCTGCCTAAGCACATGCCACATGGGGCGGGGCTGTGCATATGGTGCCAGCCTTGCAAGCCGGGAGCTGAGAACAAAGGAACGCTGTCTTGGCTCCTAGCCTGGGGAGGGCAGATCTTAACCTGCAGGCTCTCAGGTGCCCCTCACCGGCAGCAGTGGCGGCGACCACCATGTTACCATGACAACACACTTGGCAACCATCGCTCTGCCCCCAGGAGAGGGGGGCCCCACCACCAGCTCTTGGGCTTCTCAGAGCAGCCTGAGGCTGAGAATGGAGAAAAGCCAAGGAGCAGGCAGAGCGAGGGGCACCGGGCATATCTGCCATTCCGTCACCGGTCAAGTCGTGGCTTCTGACTGCATCCTGGCCTCGGAGCCCCACCGCAGGCCTCTCTCTCCCTGCAGCACCACCCAAAGGCTGCTGCCTCCCTAAAGCATGTGGTGAGGCACTTAGCAGACAGCGAACAACAGACAGCATGTATGTTTAATTATAACTCTCCCGGATAGGAAGGGCTGGCTATATACAGTATGTCTGCCTGTTACTAATTATATTTATTTTCAAACGAAGGGAGGGGGGAATCTTCTGAAGATGAGTCAGAAAAAAATCCTTCATTGTTATGAAAGCAGAGGAGCGTCTCCCGAGGGTGTCTGTAATGCATCGCTGTCATCGCCTGACAATGGAAAACCTGAACGCGGAGCCAGCCTAGCCGGTAAACACCTCCTGGTGGCTGTCCTGGCCCAGAGTCCCTTCAAGTCGGTGCCTGAGCGGCAGGCCAAAGCACAATCAATATGAAAGGCTTCTCCCTCCCGGACCGAGCCGAGCTTTAGAGGCTGGCTGGGCCTCCCGGTCCTGCAAAGACAGGGCCATTCAGCATCTGCCGTCACCTTAATTGGGAGGCAGCGTTCCAGTTGAAACACAGCAAAGGTTTTTCCCTCATCAAAGGAAAAGCATTCTGACCAGATGGCTGAAATGAAAAGGCTTCGTCGTCAGCCCCCATACAGTCAACGGTGTTATTAATAACACCACCACGGATGCCGCAAATCAAACGAGAACACCTAGAAACCCAAAATAGTCACCCACATGCACAGCAGACATCGTCTGCACTTTGGAGGAGGTTAGATAATCGCGCTGTCCAATTTCAGCCGCCCGTGGGCCCCACACACGTGGAGTCCCACCCGAGTCTGTGTGCTTGACGGCTGCCCAGGTTAGGTGCACACAGTTGCTTCGGGGGAATCTGTCCCGGTGGCCCCCCAGCAACCTCCTTTGTATAGGCAGTATGGCCGGCTGCCCCCTCCCCGCATGTACGCCCGGGAGGTAGAGAGCAGAGGAAACTGAGGGTGACCCCTCAGCCCGGGAGCACCATTCAGAGTCAGAGTGCTCCCAACGGGCTTTCCAGCCGTTTTGTAAAGAGTCACTTGTATTGTTTGCTTTCTTCCAGGAAGGCCGCCCTGTTTTGGAAAAGGAGGGGGAGGGGAAAAAAGTGAGTTCATTTCCTGAGTCTTTGAAATATTTCTCCATCTACAGTGTTTTCAGAAGCTGTGGCCAAGGGGCAGAGCAGACTCAGGTATGCCACACACGTGCGGCGAAGGTGGGAACGTGCCCTCCCTATGCTCATCCCAGGCCATCCGTAGGAAGACTGGATTTAGCAATGAGAGAGTGCGGAAGGTTCTGGAAGAGAGCTGCCTCCCCACGCCCTCCCAAAGACATGTTCCTAAGGAGGGCTGTTTTTGCAATGGGTTTCCCTATTTGTTGAGGAAGATGGAATAATTAAATCAGCTTATCTGAAAGAGAAGGCAGAATGAAAATGGATGTAATAATTGATGATTAGAGACACCAGAGGGAATTATGGGCTCAGCCAGCACCTATCAAAGTGCTTTTTCACATACACTGTCACTCACTACTTCTCACGGCCGCCCCATGAAGCAAACCATAATGTGCCCATGTCACAGGTGAGGCTCGGAGAGGTTAAGGGTAAACCCAATCAAACAGACTAAGTCATCTTTGCTGTGTGTATCCTCGTAGCAATTGCTCCTGCTCCTCCATTGCAGTTGTCATCACCATACACCAAAGCTATCTGTGGGTGAGTTGGCCTTGTCCGTCTGTTCACCTCCCCAGAAGAGGATGAAAGCTTCAGGAAGGCAGCAGCTCGCCTCGCTCACAGGTGGAGGCAGTGGCTGGCACAGAGACCTGAGTGCAGTGACTTTGTGGCGTGCAACTGTCAGATGAGCAAAGGAAGGAAGGAGCCAAAAGTCGCAGCCCTGAAGAAGGAAAGAAGACCGGAAGGAGAGGCTTGGCAATCTCAAGCACCTCAGCCGACAAGGGTCATTTTGAAGCCAGAGACACAAGCCCCCTCAAACTGTGCAGACATCTGAAGGGCCTTTGCTATCAGCAGAGCCACGGCCTCTGCATCCCCGTCAAGTTACTCTGCGGTGTCCCCAGGCAGCAGAGGGCATCGGGGCTCTCCTTTGACACCAGGTATGCCTGAGAGCTAGGACAGCCAGAGTTTATCCTGAAAATAGCATTGCCAGTCACGCTGGAAGCAGACCTGTGGGCCCTGCCCATAAATTGCCTGGTGGACTCATAGACTAAAGCAGTGATATTGTTTTTAGATCGATGGTCTCAGACGCACAGTTGCCTCCGGCAGAATACACCCTAACTCCAGGTTAGCAGCCTGACCACTGCAGTCTCCCGTCTCCCAGCCTTTTCTGACTTTCCTCCGAGACTTCAACATGGCTTCAGTGGCCAGTGAGACTGAGGAAAAGAAAAAAGGGACAGAAGGACATTCGGGAACCGAAAAGGAGGAGGGGACCATCCGGCTGCCTCTCCACGCTGCGGGGTGGTGTTTTGTCTTTTACCCTGGTGTTAAGTGCATGTAAAGGTATGTGCTGATTGTGTTCCTGACCCTGCCTTCAGCACCAAGACGGCTGGGGAAACACAGGGCCCTCCCTTCCGAAGGCCCCCAGTTTGCTGTCTGCACCGGGCAGACCAACAGCGCAGCCCCTGGCATCTCAAGGGACAGAGTGCAAGCCAGGCTGTGTGCCCCTCCTCCCCGGGGTCTGCAGCTCCTCCAAGATAGGAAGAAGTTGGGCAGGTGCCACCCACAGCTAATTCCTCCCCTTTGACCATTTAATTTCTGATTCTGCTGGGTGGAGGTTTAAAAGAAAGTAGATCCTGTCGTTTCTAGGAGGAAGAGAAGTAGGGAAATCCAAATGAATCTGAGACCACATTCTGCTCCCGGGTCACACAAAGTAAATGTTGAATATTTGACTCATCACATCCCCTCTCCTCTGATAGGTGGTTCCTGGGTACTGAAGCCTAAGTGACCGCCCTGGGGCCCAAGGGGGCCGGGATGGCCAGATGGGCACAAAGCATAACATGCACCCGAGCAAACCAGGAGACACCGGACTCTACTTGGGAGGGTGCCTTCCACCAGTGCTCTCCAAAGGCCATTTGGCTGCAGCATATCATATGACTTGTTCTTAGAGTTACATTTTAACTGACAAAGTTTAACAACAACTATGACTTATGGCCTTCTAAAATTGGCAGCAGAAAAATGAACTGAGGAAATAATGGAAAAAAACCACAAGTGAAGCCACTCTGTATTATGCACAATTTCTGCTGTGTTCTTTTTCCTTTCCAAGCGTGTGTGTGTGTGTGTGTGTGTGTGTGTGTGTGTGTGTGTTCTAATGGTAGAAAAGATTTTCCAGATACACTGTCCTGGCGTTCCCAAGCACATATTTATGCCAAGTTTATAAAAAGCAGCTGCAGACAGGGTTGAGTGAAAGGATCACTCTGTAGTCTGGCTTCCAGAAGGTGCATCGGTCCTCATCTGCCACCCGGACATGGACGTACCTCCTACAGTTCTCCAACATCTGAAAGGGGACAAACCCACATCTCAGAGAGGCAGAGAGAAACATTCGCCTCTGGCTCTTCTGAGCTGTCACATCACACCTTTGCTTTGCAAGGTACTTTGGTGACAAGTGCTGTTACCATTTTCAGTCATTCAGTATGGATACAAAAAGGAAAGTGTTCCAAGATTCATTTCACAAATATCCGGATGGCTCAGAGGGCCAGAACAAATTAAACACAATGTCACCAGTTTTCTGAATGGTTGCGAACACATGTAGAGCCCTCCGCATGTATGGATTGTATGTATGGTCAGCCTGTATGGATTATTGATCCTTCTCCTCACTCTGGGTTCTGAAGACTCCCTTTACCGTTGGCCTAAGACACTCCAATCCCTCCCCTTCACCGCTCCATGGTCTCCCCCACTTCTGCCCCGTGAGAAGCTCCAGTCTGCACTTATGTGTCATCTTGATTCATCACCACCCACCCTCCAGCACCCTGGGACAGCTTGAGTGGCTTCTCTCCTGTACCCAAATCCAGACTCTCACTGACCTGGGGTGGGGACTCTACTTACCTCCCTCCCCACCACTGGCTTAATGAAGACAATAATAACCTGCTTTGTAGCTCTCCTGGGGGTGACTAATTGGTTAATCTTGGGAAGGCTCTTTGAAGATGAAAAGCCATGCATTACTCATGGGGTTAAAGGCAGGCACCTGCCCCAGTCGGGGCCTGAGTCAGCAAGGATGACCTCCCACCTGCAAGCTGGCTGGGAGAGCCAGCCTGGATCCCCACTCAAGGTCAGGTTTGGCCAAGAGGACGGAGTGGGGAGCATGTCTAGCACCATCAAGGAGAATCCAAGAGGCCTGGGCGGCCTGGGCGAGGGGGGCCACTCTGAGCTTGGGGACAGTGTCTCCCGGGCGTTTGCAGGCTTTAACAAGCCTTCAAATAACTGCCAAGAGGGCAGTGCATGTCGGGAATATCAGTCAAGACAGTATTTCCTGGTAATTGTTTGGGGAAAATGCTTTCCTCACAGCTAATTCCTCCCAAGCCATGGTGTTTTCTCCTTCCTCCAGAGGGAAGGAGCCCCTGGAAGGTGGGCCGGGGGCAATAACTCCATGGGACCTGAGGTCCAGGGTGCAAGGACAGGACAGCTGTGCTTTCTCCCCACTCGAGCGAGGTCCCCCACAGACATGTCCCAAGAAGAGGAAGTGTCAGTAAGAACTGGGAACCAGAGGCCAAAGCAAGTGGACGGAGGCGAGGGTCGCTTCTGACCACACCCCCACCCACACTTGACCCAGCTGAGGGGGGGCTGACACAGTGGCAGCTGGGGAGCCAAGAACAGAAAGCCTTTAAGCCATGCAACCTAATGCCAAGATTCCGCCCCAGAGAGCCTGTTTCCTGCGCTCTCTGCACATTCCTTCCATGCCTTCAGCACCTTCTCCCAGTGACCCCTCTCCACGCAGCCTTTCTGCTCTCTCCTCACTGCTATTTTTTTCCTTCTTCTAGAAAACTAGTCATGCGACCAGAAGATTGCAGGCACTTCTGCTTTCTTTTTTAGCTCCCTGGCTTCTTATAAGTTTCTCATGGCCCCTTCGCCTCCTACAGATTGCCTGGAACCCCAGAGGCCCCCCCCCAAACACACAGAATGATAAAGATCTGAAAAACAGGCAGAGGACTGGGAGTATGCAGGCAGGAAAGAGGGTAGCAGGGTTACTAAATCTTTGATCACAGCCCAGGGGATGCATTGTAGGGTGGGGGGAAGCACAACAGCAGGAACAGACTATGAAACGATTTTGTTCTGTTCTGCTTGCAAGGAGGGTGGAAATGACAGTTTGAAGAGGATTCGTCGAAGTGGGGGGTGGGAGGTACTGTTTCGGGGAAACAGTCTTGTTTCTCCAGTTCTAACAGTGCCATCCAGTGGCGCTGGGAACAGGTGCAGGGCAGAGCCTCCAGAAAGCCTGAGCTGACCCCACTGAGAGGCTTTGCAAAGGGCACCCTGCTAGTGGGCAGTGGCCAGCCCATCGCCTCTCAGTGACCTAGCCAGCCACATTCCCTAGGGTTTGCAAGAAGATGGGGGCTCCTCCCCCATGGGTACAGAAGAATGTATTTACAGCGTCCCTGCAAGGTGTTTCATTTCACCTTTCTGTCCACACACACAGGCATCGCTGGGAGTTGCTCGGACAAATGTCATCATCCCATGAGTGGCACTGAAGTACATTTTTTTTTAAGATTTATTTGTTTGTGAATACAAGAGCTGGGGTACAGGCCAGAGATGTGGGAGTGTAAGAGGATTCACCAGAGACAGAGTGGGGAACAGAACCGGCAGAATAGGGACTGAAATCCACTGCTGAGGGGAGCAGCAGGCCAGACAGGAGAAGTCTGCTGCGCCATGTGGTTTCTCCCTGGCCGACCGGGATCGAACTTGTGCTAAAGAGGCTGCGGATTGCTTCATAGCGCAGTGCTAAACCCATTGTACCACCAGGGAGGCCTGAAGTACATTTTTTTTTAAGATTTATTTATTTATTTATTTATTTATTTATTTATTTATTTATACAAGCACTGGGTACAGTCAGAGGCATGGGAGGGTGAGAGAATTCACCAGAGCCAGAGCGGGGAGCAGAGCAGGCAGAAGGACCGAAGTACACTGCTGGGGGGAGCAGCGGGCGCGGCAGGAGAGGTCTGCGTCCCACATGGCACGCAGTGGCTGGGGATCGAACCGGCGCTACAGAGGCTGCGGGCAGCTTCACAGCCTGGCGCTCAACCTCTGCGCCTCCAGGGAGGCCCCCTGAAGTACATTTTTAACCTGAAACTTGGTCAGGGAGCAGAGCAAACCTGCCGGTGCCCTCAGACCCTTGTCTACCTTCAAAGGAGAGCTGAGGACAAAGGGTACTGAGCAAGACAGGATCTGGGGAGCACATACCTGTGCCAGAGACACAGCCTGCCGACATTTCTCTTACTTCAGTGGCATTCCTTTCATTTATTTTTTTTTTAATTCTGCAAGCCAAAATTAATTCACCTTAGGAATATGAAAGTGGTTTTCTTTCAAAATGGGGGAATTTAAAAGAAAAAAAAGACTTTCCCAGCAGGTATAATAGGTAATTGGGAAGGAAAAGAAGTGAGAACATTCCACCAGGACTCTGTACCTAAGATGCTCTGTACCTTTGAGGAGGTGCCCTCGCTCTTTGTCCTAATTTTCTCCCAAAGAGGGGACAGAACTACAGCCCTGATTCTGAAACTTTACTCCACAGGCCCCAGGGGATTGGCCCCAGGACCAATTTGGTGGGACTTTGATGCCGCTCCCGTTAGTAGAACAAGTCCGATTTCATCCTTCTTCCACGTTTGGCTTTTAGGTATGATCTTGTTTGAACAAAGGGTTCCATGATGTCATAGCCACTTTTGTCATCATCCCATGAATGGCGTGGGATAACCATAGCTCAGCCCATGATTCTCAAAACGGTCCACCATGGGCCTCCTTGGTGGCGCAAGGGGTTAAGACGCAACCTATGAAGCTATCCACAGCCACTACAGCACAAGTTCGATCCTTGGCCAGGGAGGTGACCCACATAGCGCAGCAGACCTCTCCTGTCTCGCCCGCTGCTCCCCTCAGCAGTGTATTTCAGTAGATCTGCATGTTCTGCTCCCCTCTCTTTAGTGAATCCTCTCACCCCCCCCATACCTCTGGCCCGTACCCCAGTTCTTGTATGCATAAATAAATAAATCTTTTTAAATAAATAAATAAATAAAAGCATCAGTTATACAGGTTGGTTTGTCAAAACTGTAAATTTCAAAAAAGAAAGATATCAAAGACTCACATATTCTCAATTAGAGAAAAGGATTTCAAGGTACTTAAGTCAAATTCTGGGTCACACCCCAACACTGGGCCCTGAAATCAATTTAGTGGATCAGAACCAGCATTTTAGAATTTTTTTTTAAAGATTTATTTTATTTATTTATACAAGCACTGGGTACAGTCAAAAGCGCGGGAGGGTGAGAGAATTCACCAGAGCCAGAGCAGGGAGCAGAACAGGCAGACGAACGAAGTACACTGCTGAGGGGAGCAGCGGGCGTGGCAGGAGAGGTCTGCACACCATGTGGGACCCTCACCGGGGGCCATGGATCAAACCAGCACTGGAGAGGCTGAGGGCAGCTTCGCAGCCCAGCACTCAACTGCTGTGCCACCAGGGGAGGCCCTAGAATTTTTTTTAATTAGAGTTTGTCACAAGAACGAAAGCTAGGTATTATTGTGTAAAACCTGATTTCAGTTCCATAAAAGCATGCATGGGGTAAAGTTGTCAAATGCACCCTCATTGTGAATCTCAGTCAAAGCCAATTCTCAGGCTCCAGTCCAAACACACCTCCCTCTGCTTCTCCTCACTCCTCAACCCAATCCAACACACACGCACGTGTACCCAAACCAAGGGGCACCTTCACATCATCCCATTTGCCTGTGATACTAGTCGGACCTCAGGAATTTCCATGACTGACCCAATCATATCTTCCTGTCTTCAGAGGCTTCCTCTGCATTGGTCTTTTTTTTTTTTTTAATTTGGTTTGGGTTGGGGGGGTTGTGGGACCTAGAACAAATAGCTGCTGAAATCAGCAGAGTCCAAGAAGCAAGGCCAAAAACTCCTGGTCACTTGGGCCTCCCCTGGTGGTGCAGCAGTTGAGCGCTGGGCTGAGAAGCTGCCCTCAGCCTCTGCAGCGCCGGTTCAATCCCCGGCCACTGGCGAGGGCCCCACATGGCGTGCAGACCTCTCCTGCTGCGCCCGCTGCTCCCCTCAGCAGTGTACTTCGTGTCTGCCTGTTCTCCTCCTCACTCTGGCTCTGGTGAATTCTCTCACCCTCCCACACTTTTGACTGTACCCAGTGCTTCTATAAATAAATAATCTTAAAAAAAAAAAAAAAAACTCCTGGTCACTTTTGGTTGTGCTGGCCCCTGGACAGTGAGAACGCTGTCCAGTAGCACTATTCTCACCAGCATACATGGTTAGAAAAGGTTCTTGTCCATTGCTGCTTTCAACCCAGTACTTGTCTGTGTCTGACGGCCAGGGCCAGATCCATGCAGTAGCAGAGAATGTAGGTGAAAGGTGATGTTTTACTTAGATGACACAAAATGACCACTGTCTCTCTTTGTATTTCCCTGGCATGACTGTACCACAATTGTCTTTGGTACAGCACAGAGCAGACACTTGCTACTCCAAGTAGCACAGAGAGTTGGCCTCATCCAGCAGTGCATTGAAAGGAAAACTTCAGGCCCCACCCTGAACTGGTGAGTAAGAATCTACCTTTTAACAAAACCTTCAGAGATGTGAGCTTGTGTTCAAGTTTGAGCAGCTCTTATTCAGAAGGGGGATCCACTGTCGCTGGACTGCAGCGGAATTATCTCTGGTCTGCAGTGCAACTGTCAGTGTGAGCTCTGCCCATCCTCAGCAAGCACCATCTTCCACTCTGCTTTTGTTCCCTCCCTACTTTTTTTGGCATTAAAATGTGCTTTGCTTTAGGAAGTGAGAGTGATTGTGGATGTGGATGTACCTCTGTCTTGTTTTGTTTTGTGTCTTCGGTAGGCCAAAAAAAACGTGGGTGCTATACCGATCATGTTATCATTTCTCTGGCCCAGGAACCCAAAAGTCTGGGAACAGCTAATAAAAACGGAGCTTGAAAGTATGTCTTGCTGATTTTCCTACCATCTGTAGTCGATTGAAAGTGTGTTCCACATTAAGGTTTAGGGTACAGCAGTGTTTGTGCAATCATTCATGGCTTGGGGAAACCCAAAAGGAAGGGTGCCTGTTCTGACAGGAGCATTGCATGGTGCTTCCTCCCTAGGAGAGCTCAGAAACAGGTTGGAAAGATGTATGGGCAGTACAAACACGGTGTGCCAGGTCCCACAGAGCCAGCGCCAGCCCAGCCTTGCCCACCCAGGCTTGCCCGTGTTTACCCCCTTGCTACTGGCACATCCAAGACTAGCAGATTGTGGTTAGAGCATTGTGGGCTTCCCAAAATAGCACCTTTGGCCAAAGCAAACTGGACATGAAATCCGAGGCCTGCCTAATAACTGTAAGAAGACAGTCTTCATAGCTGGAGACCCAAGCATGTACCAGTCCGTCTCCTCTAACATCCCCCACTGAAAAATGGAGGGCGCTTTATGAACAGGAACCAACCAGAAAGTGACAGAATTGTGCACGGACTCGAAAGGAGTGATTTTCCTGAGTAAATGGGATGCCTGGAGTGATCTGTGGGGCTCAGGAAGAGAAAATGAGGTCCTGAATGAAAGACGTCCAGGAAGCAAGCAGGACCCAGATGTGGCCCTGCAGAGGGAGGGATGGAAGCAGCCACAGTCCTCACCCCACATGCATCTCCCCAGAAAAGGCGTAGGCCCTCTGCTTCCTGACCCAGGCAGCGGGCGCAGGCAGCCCCGGCTGTTCCTCCTGTCCTGGGATTCTCAGCATTCCAAAGCCCAGCAAAAAACAAAGGCAATGTTTGTGGCATTTCAGAACAAGCTTGGAAACTTTTAAATGTCAAAATGAATGATGTTGAAAGACTGGTGGGAGAAGCGAAGAGGCAGAAGCTGAGCTGGGAAAATGGAAAAGCATGGGGGCGCCAGGGGGCCCTCTGGTTAACACGTCTGTGGGGCTCAAAAGTCTTTTAATAAAAGGGATACTCAGAAGCAGAAAAACATCTTGAGCTGTCATGAGAACCAGTGATGTGGCAAAAATGTGAAGATTAATGTGGTCCCAGCGGGTAAGGCTGGGGCGCATGTTATTGATTTTATCGAGGTTCTACTGTCTGAGGGGGAAGCATCTGATTTGCACAGGGATGTCGCAGAGCAAGGAAGGCTGTTACCCCAGCTGACCCAGACCCAGCTCCCCTCTGAACACACAGGCAGCCCTGGCTTGCTAAGAGGAGGCCACAGGGGCTGGGCCTTTTCCCACAACTGCCAGCCAGAGTTGTCCTTCACATTCTACCATCCACATTGGCTTCCTGAGAGAGGAGAAGGACTTCCTGACCTCAAAAAGCCCTTGATCCCTTAGATAATGATGATGTGTTGGGCACGGAGAGGCAGGAAACCAGGTCAGCTGCCCCTGCTTGACCACAGAAGGCTGCAGGAGCATGGCCACTGTGCCCGCTGCTTCTCAGCTGAGATTGACAGGCCTCCACCGGATGATGGAGACAGCCCCCTTGGACCAAGAGTCTACGAGTGCCAGAAATAAGACTCCTAAAAAATAACCTGTGGAAACCAGCCCTTGTGTTTCCACGGTGTATTCCAACTTCCAGAGTGCTTTCACAGACATTTACATCAGAACAATCCTGCTCATAAATAGTATAAAAGAGGAAAACAAACATGGAGCCAGCCCGAGTCTGGGCAAGAACCAGTCAGGAGGTTGTCAGGGTCAGGTTCTAGGCACCTCCATGCAGCCTCCGTGTGTGGCCAGACTCCAAGAAATGAAACCACTCCCGGGAGCCAAGACCCAGCGGGGTTGCAATGCAACCAATCACTGCTTGACCAGCTTTCGGCCAATCAGAACCCAGCTGGCTGAACACCTCATCTGCAGAAAGCGGGCTGAATGGGGACTAAGCCCTCCTTGGGGGCTCTGTAAGTGTGCTCTCTGCTGCCTCGTTTGAACACCGGGCCCTTGGTCTGTGTCTTCTGGACTGCGGTCCTGAATCCTAGAATTACATCTGCTGCAATACTTTAGCTGTAAAACAGAGAGCCAGCCAGTGCTCCTTCTACAACCTCAGCCACCTGCAAAAAATGTCACACAGTTCTCCAGGGGCACATTCTGGGATGTTACAAAATGCAGTGCTGGCGGGGCTCAGGGGTATCTGTGGGTATCTGGTGCTCACGCCTGTCGCCGGTCTTTGCTGCCTAGCTGTGCTCCCCTGCACCAGTCTGTGCACACTGGGGATGTTTTCTGGCTTTACTGATCTGTAAATCCTAAAAGGAAATGAACAGGTCTGTCCTCTTGGTGAGGTTTGCCAGGGTCTGACATTTAGGTGCTGAGTAAAGATCTGGGGCTGGGTGCAGCCTCTCATCCCAGTGCTCCATGCCTGGCCCTTCCCTTCCCATGCCTTTCTTAATTCCCCACATTCCAGTGGGCCCTGGTGCAGCCGCAGTTCATCCCAACCTTAATCCCTGAGCTGTCGGGAGAGGGACTCCCTGGGTGCCCAGGAGAGGGAGGTGGGGAACACTAGGGGCCAGTACCTCTATGGTATGTCACAAAGACACAGCCAGGATTCTAGGGCAAAGATGGCATCAGAATGCGGCAGTCTCACCCCCTCTACAGGACCTGCCACAGAGACCAGGGCCTGGTGCTGTCATATTGTCTGTAGCTCTCACACACTCACTTACTTCTCACATAACCAGGAACAGCTCCTGAGCTCTGAGAATCCATCCCAACTTATCCTAGTCATCTGCCATTAAAAAAATATATCCATGGCCTCCCTGGTGGCGCAGGGGTTAAAGATAGCACTATCAAGCTGTCGCCAGCCACTGTAGCACGAGTTCAATCCCCAGCTGGCCAGGGAGCAACCCACATGGCACAGCAGACCTCTCCTGTCTCGCCTGCTGCCCCCTCCGCAGTGTATTTCAGTAGATCTGCCTGTTCTGCTCCCCACTTTCTTTGGTGAATCCTCTCACCCACCCCCACCCCACATCTCTGGCTTACACCCTGGTTGTTGCATACATAAATAAATAAATCTTTAAAAAAAATCCTCATTCTGTCTCATAACCAACCACCTCCCAAAGTCATGATCACTCCAAGCAGATGTCAGAACAACTTGCTACACTCTGACCTGATCCTGCAGCACCCCCTGCCTCCTGGCAGGAAGGAGAGCATGGGGCTGGCTGCAGTCCTAGCATCCCTCTGCACTCTTATCAGAGGCCTCCCAAATGATCAATTACCTGCATGCTTCACCCACATCCATTTTCAATTCAAATGAGTCACCCCAACCTTCCCCAGGGACATGCCCAGATGGGGCATGTGCAGTCCCAAAGTACTTGCAGAGAAGGAACTGCAGCTAAGCATGGCTGCAGGATGAAAGGCCACTGCCCCCAGGTTCTTGGGGAAGTTATGGATTGGTCCCCAACTAGGAAAAGCGATGGTGCATCACTTCAGGGTGCGTGGGCTTGGGGGTCAGGTTAAAAAGGAGAGCCCACCTGTCCTTTAGCTGACTATACACAGAACCCTGTCCAGCTGCCAACCCAGGGTAAAAGACAGCGGTCTGTCCCTCCAAGGCCTAAAATCACATGGCCAAGCTGTTGGGGTACTGGTGTACCCCAGATCATCTCTTGGCATCTGGTTTTCCCAATGTCCTATTCCCAATGGAGTCTAAAATATCTGAGAAATCAGCTGATCATGGAATAAAATGAGGAGTGAAACAAAGCTATGTCTCTAGCAGCAATGGGAGACTCTCAGGCCGGTGGTCAACTCTGGCCCTCAGCGGCGTATAAGGACACCAACTGGGTGTCTCCCAGAAGCAGGTCACACACGTCAACATCTTCATCGTGACAACCTCAGTATCTAGGACAGTCAGACCATGGAAGGAATGGCTGGGTGAGGTGGTACAGGCCCCCTCATTAGACCTGAGACTCTGAAGGGGGAAGAGGGGATCTCAGAAGTGGTACAGGCCCCCTCATTAGACCTGAGACTTCCCCAGGGGGAAGAGGGGATCTCAGAAGTCCCCTTGCTTCTGCCCACATAATCCCCTGCTTGGGGTGGAGGGACTATTCAATGACACCTGAATTTCCACCATGGCAGGTAGAGAAGTAGGGAGAGTCTGAGGCCAGGCCAGGCAGACATTAGGCTTTATTTCCTGGTCTCAGTAACCCGAACCCTCTGAGGCAATGGTCACATCCACAAAATAGGAATGACAGCACCTGGCAAAGGAGGATTGAATAACATGTGTGAGGCACCAAGCACAGTGCCTGCATACAGTAGGTGCTCAATAATTGGTGCTCAATAAGTCAAATATTACTATTGACTTAAAGCAGCTTCTCCCATAAAGCAGTACCAGCATCTGGGACTTAAGGGAGCCCCCCTTGTGTCTCAGGAATGAATGTCGTCTCATATGAGTTCCCCATGAGTGTGATGAGGCAGAGGGAAGGACGTCACGCTGAGATCTGAGTGGGGGCAGGAGGCAGGGAGCCAGCCAGCGAAGCAACCAACCTGAAAGGCTTCCTCCTGTTCTCCAGAGAGGAGTGAAGGGACCACACCCCACCCTGGATCCAGTCCCTCTTTCCCATTGCACCCCCACCCCCGGTTTCTTACCAGACATTCCCTTCCTAGCAAGGCAGATCTCAATGGCTGCCCCCACAGCGACTGCTGGTGCCTTAGAAGTGCAGGGCCCTCATCTTTGAAGAAGCCTTACCACACTCTAGCAGACTTAGAGAGGTCAACCGTGTGCTCTGTGCCCGAGGATGACCAGGGAACACACTGCATTTAGGAGAGGTCAGAGCCAGACACGGCCGGGCAGACCTGCCTGGACCAGGCGGTCCGCTGACACAGGCCTGGGCACACAGGAAGATCACCACAAGGACTGGACAGGGTGGCTCCCTTGTGGCACCAGGGCACTTCAAGGCCAGGGACTGAGAAGACAACTGGGGGAGTAGAGCTGTGTGGCTGGATGTCCTGACAGGCAAACCCACAGCCATGGGGGCTTTCAGGAAGACTCAGATCCGGAGGGCCCTTCTGGAAGCAGAGTAGACATCTCCACGACACTCGACTCCCTCACCTGAGAATGGTCTCACAGCCAACCCCTGTCTCAGCATCCCTGGGGCTGACAGTCATGCCATACTGACTCACACCGGTGAGCTCAACCACACGGATTTCTCTGCAGCCTCGTTGCTGCCGAGTTCCAGAGTAGGGAGCTGCCAGCAGCCAGGTATGCCATGAGCCCATACCTGGTCTGGGCCAACCTGCTCCAGATCCCAGCCAGGGAATCTGACTTTCTGAGAAATAGTTACTTCCTAGAGGCCCAGTGCTCAGCCTGTGAGCTTGCGAGATGTAACCAGCGCTGCCTTCCTCCACGTGGAGTACAGAGCTGAGTCTTTCTGCAGAGTGAGGTCAGAACAAAACTGGTACAGGCACAAGATTATTGAGAGAGAGTGAATACAGACTTGTATAAACAGTCTCGGCCTTCCCCTTATTTCTGGAAGCTGATTTTTTTTTTTTTAAGAAATCCTTTTTCTACTTAAATTAGCCAGGTTTAATTTTTGGTGTTCGAAAAAAGGGGGGAATCCAGACCAGTCACACATGCCATCGCATTCAATATCCGTAACATACAATACTACAAGGATACTATTATTTGCATTTGATACATGAGGGTATATAGGGTAAGGTAAAGTGTCAGGCTTTTCTGCCCTCCCACCATTAGGATAGATGAGGGAACCCTGCAGTCCTGAATGCATGCCTGATGGCGGGCACCTGGAGTGGGGTGTGGGCAGACATAGGTGGGTACACCCGGGCTCAGAGACTGGGCTTATAAGAGCAGAACTGCAGCACAAAAAAGAGCAGAAGGAGCAGAGAAGCAACGGTCACGAGAGGGCCCAGAGAGAGAGAAGACTTCCCGGGGGCTGGGAGGCCTGCCAGCCTCCTGGCCTCCCGACCCCCCAGGGCCTCCCTGCCTGCCGTGAAACCTGGTAAACCCAATAAAAGCCTGAAAAAAGCCACTGAGGGCTCCAGGACTCCTCCTTCACCCATCTGCTTGAATCCTGGAGATCCTGCTCTGTCCCCTCCTGCCCTACACAGTGTTAAGGTGAGTTCTCCCAAGCCTGGATCTGCTCCTATGCAGTCAAATTCCAAAGCCCGTTGTCTTCACTCCCATGCTGTGTGTGTCCCTGAAGCTACCTCTCCTCAAGCATAAATTAAGGAAATTGGACATGGTAATGTAGCTCAGATCTAAGTTTCTGCTAATGGCCAGTGCATCTGTGCTCACTATAGGACACACCCATTTCAAAGGAAGCAGACAGGTGGGTCCCTGCTTGCCTCAGGTGAAGCAAATGGGCCCTGAAGACCTAAAGTTGCCAGAGGGGAGTAGCAGTGCCCGCTCTGAGTCCAGAGTCAACACCATGCCTGGAATGCTATAAACACTCCAAACCACTCCATCAAATAGTGACCACCTCAAATCCAACTTAGCCCCTTGCTCTGGCCTGGCCCTGGGCACACGTGATTGTAATCATCTGCTTTTATTCTGTGTCTCCAGCTGGACTATGAGCTTTATTAAGAGGAAAGACCACTTCGCATCTCTTGCAAAGCCCCATGCAGAAGCAAGCCCTCTCTAAGTGTTTGGTGATGGATACAAGTATAAATGACACATGTGATAAGGAGGTCTACTAATATGTGCTTAGGGGATTAAGAGATGATGATAATTTCATAGATGTACCTTGCTTTTGATGACCTTGACAGTTCTTGAGACTGGGCATGAGATATTTTCCAGAATGACCTTCCACTGGGATCTGTCTGATGTTTCTCTCATGATTACACTGGAGATCCTGGAGAAGGAGAACCTGAAACTATGGAGATCCTGGAGAATGAAAAGGATGTCTGGTTAAAAACTTTAAAGAAGTCTGAATAAAGCATGAACTGCAGTTAATATTTAAAAAAAAAAAAGCGATGATGTTGATAGAAACAGTGAAGTAGGCAGGCTAGGACACTACAGTGCCTGCATTTGCCACTAGATGGAACCCAAGCACACCAAGACGCTCCAACTGAGAAGCAGAGGGTAGGTGCTTTTGACAGAGCTTCAAAGAAGAGGGTAACTTTTTATCTAAAAGATCCCCACGAATGAACATCTGCAATTTTGCAAAGATGAATCGGTCTCAGAGGCACTCACTAGATTCATCAGAGTCCTCCAGAGAAACTGAACTAATAGGATATGTCTAGAAAAGGATTTATTATAAGGTAATGGCTTATGCAATTATGGAGGCTGGCAAATCCAAAATTTGTTTTTTGGGCTTTTTAAATTATTTTTTTTACATCATGTTCATTTTTAAACAATAATTGCTTCCCCCCACCCCTCAGGTGTAGTCCCCATAGAGTTTCTGTCACCAATGCACCCGTGCACCATCACCTCAGTCCCCTGTGCTCCTCCCTCCCTCCCTCCAATCCCTCTCCCGCCCCCTCCCCTGCAGGATGTCTCTGATTTATAATTGTCCATTTTTGCTTTGTTGTGTTTTGTACTGTTATTATTTTTTTACACTGATGTCTTATTGGGTTCCCCTATATTCCTGATTTATTTCACTGAGCGTAATTCCTTCTAGCTCCATCCACGTAAATCCAAAATTTGTAATGTGGGCCAGCAGGCTGAAGATCCAAGAGAGCTGATGGTGCAGATGAAGACCAAAATCCTACTGGAAATCCTCCCTTGTTTAAGGAGTCAGTTCTTTTAAAGCCTTCAACTGATTGGATGAAACCCACCCAAAACAGGGAGGGCAAGCTGCCTTACTCAATTACCAATTTAAATGCTAATCTCATTTTAAAACACCCTCCAGCTGACTCGTAAAATGAATCACCACATACACACAGTTTGGTCCAGAGTGGCCATGATCGTGCATGAAGACCTCAATGTCACTCTCGCTCTCTCCCCCATTCTCCCTCTCTCACTCTTTTCCCCCCTGTAGTGAGGTCAAAGTGCTAGCACAAAGACCTGTTTCCTCCCAAAGAAATTCAAAGGTCACATTGATCTATGTTTTCCCCTCATGCACCCCCCCCCCAAAGGCAATGCAGGGAAGATGACCCCTGACAGCAATCACAAGAAAAAAATTTGAAAGCACTATCCTACCCTGTGGGGTTTGAATTTACTGTTTGCAGAATGTTAGTCAATGTTGAAAAATTAGCTGATAATCCCTGAGGGCGTGTGAATTGGTTGTAACTTAATTGGAGATGAGTAAGTGCGAAGAAAAGGAGAAATTTTACTCTCAGCTGCACACAGCTAAAATCATAGATAGGAAATAGCTATTAACAAATTCACTAACTGGAATCATGTTTACAGTCCCATCGTCAACTAGAAACATTTGCTTATTTAAAGGCGGTCTCCTGAGTTCAATGTAATAGTTACAACTGCTCTTGAAGCAAAGTCCCTGCTGTGGACCCAGGCTGCAGTTTCATAAATGGCCACTCACACGGCAAGGCACAACCTGGCTTTAGCTGCTAAATCATTTTCTTTCATCCTAAACTACAAACAGTACCACCATCTGTAAAAGTATCTGTTACTCTTCCCTGTTGGTGTTTCCTAACAACTATTCTCAGGGAAACACACACACACCTTAATCTGTGTTTATACACTGTCACTTAGCATAATAAAAGGCTTTCTGTTTAAAGCAAAGTTAATCCATATGTAACAACAGACTCACAAACCCATTGGTGGAATAAAGGCATGTTAATCTTATATGAGATACACTCTACTTTGCAAGGCAAGTTTTAAAATAAGGCTTCTAACTCTGTAACACAAGTAGTGACCTGGTGGGGCTTCTGTCTTGGAAGAAAGTCACAGCAGTCTGGCCCTGGGTCTGCTTTGGAGAAAACAGTCAGAAGCAGTGGAAAGAAAGTTCTTCAGAGTGGGGATATGAGCAATGGCCTTTCTGATGAGGGAGGTGATTGTTGCTGAATCAGAAACATTCTGTGAAGTAAAATGAGTAGATACTCCACAGACCATACAACTCCAAGTTAAAATACTAAAATCCAGATAAAATTCAGACTTTAAGAATAACACCAGGGCCTCCCCGGTGGCGCAGCGGTTGAGCGCTGGGTTGCGGGGCTGCCCGCGGCCTCTGCAGCGCCGGTTCGATCCCCGGCTGCTCCCCGGCCACCAGAGGAGGGTCCCACATGGCGCGCAGACCTCTCCTGCCGCCCGCTGCTCCCCTCAGCAGTGTACCTCGGTCCTTCTGCCTGCTCTGCTCCCCGCTCTGGCTCTGGTGAATTCTCTCACCCTCCCATGCCTCTGACTGTACCCAGTGCATGTATAAACAAAACAAACAAACAAACAAATAAATAAATAAATAAAACATGCCTCTATAAAAAAAAAAAAAAAAAAGAATAACACCAAATAGTCTGAGCAGATTATATTGGAAAGGTTATAAATCAGGGCCTCCCCTGGTGGCGCAGAGGTTGAGCGCTGGGCTGCAAAGCTGTCCGCAGCCTCTGCAGAGCCTGTTGGATCCCTGGCCACCAGCGAGGGTCCCACATGGTGCGACAGACTGCTCCTGTCACACCCGCTGCTCCCCTCAGCAGTGTATTTCAGTCCTTCTGCCTGTTCTGCTCCCCACTCTGGCTCTGGTGAATTCTCTCACCCTCCCGCGCTTCTGACTGTGTCCAGTGCTTGTATAAATACATAAATAAATAAATCTTAAAAAAAAAAAAAGGTTATAGGGGCCTCCCCGGTGGCCCTGGGGGTTGAGACACAACCTATGAGGCTGTTGGCAGCCTCTGCAGCACGAGTTCGATCCCCGGCCAGGGAGCAACCCACGTGGCACAGCAGACTCCCCTCAGCAGTGTTTCAGGCAATCTGCCTCTTCTGCTCCCCACTCTGTCTCTGGTGGATCCTCTCACCTCCACCACCTCTGGCCTGTACCCCAGCTCTTGTATGTGTAAATAAATAAATAAATCTTAAAATAAAAAGGTTATAAATCATTCCATGGATCAAATTATTTTTGATCTGGCCTTATGAGAGAGAAAGAGAGAGAGAGAGAGAATTTAAAAGGTGCCCTTCTCTTTCCACTTTTGAGAATCAGTAGCCCCCTGAAGCTATTTTGTAAGCTTGAAGCCTAGGAGTGGGGGAAGAAGAGGTCACTCGGTCAACATTTTCTCTTCCCAAAGCCACCCTGACATTTGCTAGGGAGGCTCCCTGCAGGGCCAGATGAGCCTCAACATCTGCAGCTGCTGAATCCTCTGGCTCTACTCTGGCTTCAACAAACCAAGCCCAGAGAGAAGGGGCCAGGGCCACACCCACCATAAACAGATGTGCTTCCTCTGGTTGTCAACACAGGAAAAAGAATTGAGTGTGAAGCTCTCAGCATCTGTGAGAAACTATGTGGTCTGGGAAGAAAATCTCTGAAAACCTTTTTGATGCAAAAGACATTGTGAAATGGGTTTTGGCAAGGAGAATGCTGCTTTCCCATTGCGAATAACATGCTTTCTGCAGGGTCTTGAAGAAAGGTTGGTGTCACCTTCTGATCCAGTTCATTCCTTTTCCAAGGAAGAAGAGACCAGAGAAGGTGGAAGATACTAAAAGAGAAATAGGGGAAGGAGTTGGGGGAGGGATAAGAACAAAGAGGGAAGGAAGCACAATGGACTCTGTTGGTGGCCTCTGGGTAATTGGTGGTGGGTACACAACAATGGTAATACCTGACAGAGGTATCTTCATATTACCTCAATTAAAAATAATTTAATTAAAAGTCAAAGAGAAATAGGATTCAACTCCAGTTCTCTTGGCCTTTGTTTCTGGCTGATTCTCCAATAGCAATGGGTTTTTAAACTTTCAGGAGCATATAATGAAATGCTGTCACAGCATAGAAACAGCCTCTGGATGTTCTGATAGTTTCCCATTTAATGGTGACGAAAGATCAGCCAACCATATATGGTGACTAGGCAAAGACAGAGGACAAAGACTCCTCTCAGCAGCATGAGAAAAACAGCAAACACTGTCTAGAAAGACAAAAAGTGAAGCAGCAAGAAATGGCTGTGGAGAGAGAAAACAGAGGAAGAAGACAGCTTAAACCAAGAGTTGGGATCTTCGGAAAGTTTGATAAGAGTTGGTGATTCTTTCTTGCTATTTAATCCTGAGTTAACATTTTTTTTGCCTTGGCTGCCAGGAAGCTCAGATTTAATTTCTGCATTCAATTAGAGCAAATTTCCTTAATTGTTGTATTCTCCTCCCTGTATTATTGCAGATCAGAATAGGTAGGAAGTCTGCAATTTTCTGGCTATCTTCCAACTCTTTTGTTATTCCCTCTCTTTTAATTAACTGAGCACCAAATTTCCTCTAGGAAACTACCCTAGCTCATGTGCCTGGGCAGAGGGAGGTCCCACTTCCATCTCAGGGGTGAGGTAAGCAACCTGACATGAGCATTAGCTCCTTAGCGACAGTGTTAACTTTTAGGTGATTTACGTGAGTCAACGAGATCAAAAGAATATCTTGCCAGGAATCAAGGATGAAAACAATTTCCACTATACTTGAAGTTAGACAGATACAAGTCAAAAGCCTCTTGAGCTGCACTGTGACCACCAGGATAGCATCTGCCTGGAAATGGAGCCAAATCTAAAGGGGGACCTGGAGGATGAGGAGAGAATGAAACTGGGTCTAGGCTCATCATTGGACCCCAGGCCTATCTATACCTGAAGTCTACTGTGAAGCAGTGAATTCCCTCAACTTCAGTTTTATCTGGATTTGTGATTAGTAACTGCAGAAAGTAGCCCAACTGTTACAGTAGGTATAGACAAAAAGTCATATTTTGTTACCTCCTACTATGAGAATAACATGTGGTGATGGCAGAAATTTTGGAAAAAAACACAGAAAAATATAAGAAAAAATATCACCCCAAACCCCGCAATCTATGGTGATGACAAATGGACTTACTGTTCCCAAATTGCACTTTGAAGACAGGAAAAAGGCTCATGAGTGCCTTCAAACATGTCATCCCTACAAAACCCAAAACTCACAGGCGTTACGCCTTGGAAGCTACACTGAGGGGAGTTACTAGTTCATGTCTGTTTAGCTTTGGAGGGTAGTTCTAGCAGGATTTTGACTTAGATTTCAGGATTCTTTTTCTCTTCTAAGGTCAAAAGTCACAAATCTGTACCAATAGGCACCAGAAGCGATGCTTGAGGAGACACTTGGCCCTGGGCTTGACCCAGCACCAAATGTCTTTTGGTGAGAACAGCTGCCCCACCCTTTTAGAAGCCACTGCGAGAGGAGAACCGGGGAAGGCAGCACCCACGGCAGTGGGTGGGGGGCCCCGCTGAGCAGCGATAGGGATGCTGTTAGGCAGGGCGGAGGGTTAGCACTGAGTCCACCAGAGCTGGGGGCTGTCACCCATAGTCCTTGGCCCACAGGCTGAGGGGGTGGGGGTGGGGGGGTTGCCAGGGAGAAGGGGGCAGGGGTCTCTTTTCACTAACAGTCTGTAAACATTTTATGGCAATCAGTATTCCACTAAAGTTCATGGGATGCTTTCTATGACTTTTCTGTTATTAAAAGTTTTAACCATACAGGGCCTCCCTGGTGGTGCAAGGGGTTAAGCACAACACTATGAAGCAACCCGCATTCTCTGCAGCATGAGTTCAATCGATTGCCTGTACCCCAGCTCTTGCATACATAAATAAATAAATCTTTAAAAAAAAAAAAAGCTTTGGGCCTCCCCTGGTGGCGCAGGCAGTTGAGCGCCGCACTGTGAAGCTGTACACAGCCTCTGCAGCGCCGGTTCGATCCCGGCCAGCCACCGGCGAGGGTCCCACATGGCGCACAGACCTCTCCTGTCTCGCCCGCTGCTCCCCTCAGCAGTGTATTTCGTCAGTCTGCCTGTTCTGTTCCCTGCTCTGTCTCTGGTGAATCCTCTCACCCTCCCGCGCATCTGGTCTGTACCCTGGTTCTTGTATGAATAAATAAATAAATCTTTTAAAAAATAATTAATATAGGGCCTCCCCGGTGGCGCAGCGGTTGAGCGCTGGGTTGCGAAGCTGCCCGCAGCCTCTGCAGCGCCGGTTTGATCTCCGGCTGCTCCCCGGCCACAGGAGGAGGGTCCCGCATGGCGCGCAGACCTCTCCTGCCGCCCGCTGCTCCCCTCAGCAGTGTACTTCGGTCCTTCTGCCTGCTCTGCTCCCTGCTCTGGCTCTGGTGAATTCTCTCACCCTCTCATGCTTCTGACTGTACCCAGTGCATGTATAAACCAACCAAACAAACAAATAATAAATAAATAAATAAGACATGCCTCTAGAAAATTAAAAAAAATAATAATAATAATTAATATACTTTTCAACATCATCTAATATCCAGCTCATATTCAAATTTCCCAAATATTACAAAAATATCTCTTATAAAGCCATTTTGCTCAATCAAGAACACACACAATGTATTTGGTGTTTTTAACTCTCAGATTTCTTTTCATCCAGGATAGTTTCCCCTCATACCCTCATACCCTCATACCCCTCATACCTCATACCTCATAAGAACTGGTTCCGTACAATATCCTCCCTTCCACATGTGTCTAATTGTTCCCTCGCAGTGCAATTTTTTAAATTGCTTATTCAAATCAGATATCTAAGGACAGTGTAAAGTGATAGTGACCAATTATACATTTGTCAGAACACATACATTTTCATTTGTTCATTCTCTCGCCAATATTTACTGGGCACTAATCAGGAGATGTTTTGAAGCCATGGCGATACAGCAATGAACAAAACTTCAGTGAGTGGGGGGCCCAACCCTCATGGAGCTTACATTTGTGTGGAGGAGATAGGTATTAAATTAATAAATAAGAATGAAAGACATAGAACATCATGAGCAAAATTAAGACAAGAGTGACAGTGCAGGGGCCTCCCTGGTGGCACAACGGTTGAAGACCCAACCTATGAATCTATCTACAGCCACTGGAGCACGAATTTGATCCCCGGCCAGGGAGCAACCCGCATGGCACAGCTGACCTCTCCTGACTTGCCAGCTGCTCCCCTTAGCAGTGTATTTCAGTCAGTCTGCATATTATGTTCCCTACTCTGTCTCTGGTGAATTCTCTCACCACCACCCCCACACACACCTGTGGCCTCTACCCCAGTTCTTGTATGCATAAATAAATCTTAAAAAAAAAAAAAAGAGTGACAGTGGAGGTGATAAGAAGTGACTGAATTGGAGATATTTTGAGGAAGAGCTAATAGGATTTCCTGATAGACTGTGAGGTGTGAGAGAAAAGAGAGGCCAAGGATGACTTCAAGACTTTTGGCTTGAGCATCCAGAAGCCTGGAGGAATCACTAACTAGGATGGATGTGACCCCAGAGAGCGGATCTTGAGGAAAAGGTCAGAAGTTAAATATGACAGCCCTGAGATGTGCATCTCTCTGCAAGGTGTCAGGCAGGAAGCTGGATCTGTAAGTCTGGAATTCAGGGGTATAGTCCAGGCAACTCTGAAGTCATCAGAATACAGATAATATTTTATGCCTGAGACTAGAAAAAAATCACTAAGAGGTAAGCATAACTGGCAAAGACATCCAAAGAGAGCCCTGGAAGCTTGGAAATACCAGCTAATGTGGTAAAAGATTCAAGACTGAATAGTGGTATGATACCCAGAACACAAGATACCCAGAAGGGAATGATCATGGGCCTCCTTGGTGGCACAAAGGGTTAAGATGCAAACTATGAAGACATCCGCAGCCTCTGCAGCATGAATTCGATCCCCACCCAGGGAGTTACCCACATGGTGCAGCAGGCCTCTCCTGTCTCGCCTTCTGCTCCCCTCAGCAGTGTGTTTCAGTCAGTCTGCCTGTTCTGTTCCCCACTCTGTCTCTGGTGAATCTTCTCACCCCCCACACCTCTGTCCTGTACCCCAGTCTTGTATGCATAAATAAACAAATCTTAAAAAAAAAAAAAAAAGGAAGGGAATGATCACGTAAATACTGAAGACAAAGACTGAGAACTGACCCCAGAATTCGGCACCAAGGATATCACTGGTTGCCTTGGCAAAAGCAGCCTCTGTAAAAGGACCCAGACAGAAGGCCGCTAGCATGGGAGATGAGGGATGGGAGAGAGGAAGACAGCCAGTATGGGAGACTCTTGAGAGGTGTGTTGATATATCATAGGTGAGAAGAGAAATGGAGTGCTAGCTGCAGGGGGTAAGTAGCCAAGAGGTTGTGTTAAGATGAGAAAAGTTATATCATGTCTGTGCAAGGTGGAAGTATCTACCCTAGCGGGAGGAACCCATGATGCAGAAAAAAAGTATTGCCAGAGCAACGTCCCTGAATGGCCTAGAATGAGTGGCAACCCGGTAGAGGTTGGTAGAGAGATTGTGGACAGCTCCCTGATAGGAATAGGCAGAAAGGCAACAATCACACACAGGCCTAGTAGATGCGGTTTTAATTCTCCTCTTGAGAAGATGCCGTCATGCTCTTTGGAAATGAAGCAACTCAGCCTCCAAGAAATAAAGGTCCTTAGTAAGTGGCAAATGAAAGGATAGGTGTGCGGCAGGTTTGATTCCAAAGAGCACACTTGCTCCATTACACTTCACACAGCAATTACACAGGATGGGGAAGTTCAGGAGTTAAAGAAACCCCTTGCTATATTTTATTCTTTGCCTTTAATCTAAAAGATACAAAAATTGCTCTGAAACACTCTGAAGATTAACTTGGAATTATGCCTCTTCTTTGGCAAGTCAGCTGTTCTTCCAACTATTTTTCTGAATTACATTCTCATGGGCACATTCCCATGTAAAATTTATTTATGGGGATCTGAATTAAGACTTCACAAAATGTCATCCTAGTACATTTTCCAGGAAGAACTTTTTTTTTTCCTGAAGAAATAAATGACACATTTTTTAACAATTGCCAGACTTTTTTAAAAAAAGGATTTATTTATTTATGCATATAAGAACTGGGGTATAGGCAAGAGGTGTGGCAGGTGAGAGGATTTGCCAGAGACAGAGTGGGGAGCAGAAAAGGCAGATTGACTAAAATACACTGCTGAGGGGAGCAGCGGGCAAGACAGGAGAGGTCTGCTGCACCATGTGGGTCACCTCCCTGGCGGGGATCGAACTCATGCTGCAGTGGCTGCGGATAGCTTCATCGTGCTGAGACTTAACCCCTGTGCCACCAGGGAGGCCCTGCCAGACTATTTTTTATGCCTTTAGGAGCACATTTATTGTGTCAGAGATGATACATGAGGTGCTCTCTTGTTGCGTTAGGCAACACCACACTGACAAAGACGCGGGAGTTGTGGAGCAGACTATATAATGCAGGATGTTGCCTGAGAGCAAGATCCTGGCCGTTTGTATTGATAGAATAATCGTACAGCATCAGCTACGTGCATTAGGAGGACAAGGAGAAAAGAATGGGTGAAACTCAGGGGAATGTCATCTAGGGCTTGGGGGAACATGAGTTTTGTCATCGCAACCAGACCCGAGCCATGGTTCTAATCTTATCAACAAGGTATTCCACTGATCAGCTTCTGGGGTCCCTTTTCATACATCAGTCCTCAGCCCCCTGGGCTTTCCCGGTCATACCTTTTGATGCATAGACTTCCCAGGGTGATCAAGCTTTCTGCTCTTGATTCATTGGAAAGGCACCTTATGAGGGTTGGCTCCTACGGCTGATTGATCAGTTCTGAAGGGCATTCTGACCTTGTATAGGAATGCAGAACTGCAGGTAACTCTAATGGCAGCCAAACAAGCCGCTTAAGTTTAGCAGACCCACACTCTCTGAGCTATAAAGGGTGAAAGGAAATTCTCTCATTACAAACTGACAAGGGTAAAAAGTAAACTTTTTTCATGACAGCATGAACCACAGACTCAGACCTGGGTTTAATGCAACTGACATTACCACTGTTATAACCTCATGCAGAATATGAATTGGGCTAAAATGCACCATAATATTTAGTAGGCTTCAGGACCAGTATACTTTGTACATCATAAAGCACATTTTGCTATCCCAAAGAAGCAAGACTTGCAAGTAGGTGTTTTGAAGAAAACTAATCTACACCTACAAAGGTCTACTCTTTAGAGTATTTACCTTTGTGGGGAGTGTCCCAGTATCCAAAGGATAAAAGCAGAGAGTAGAATCAGTATAACATTTACACAGAAGTTTGTACTGTAAAGGCTATAAAGATGTGCAGCACAGTGACAAGATGCCTTCTGCTGCTTCACACATGGGTGCATTATGTGAATTACATTGCCTCTCTCTCGGTCCACTGTCTGCCTATCCTGTCACCTTCTGCTCTGTTAGTCAAATGCTGAGTGGCTCTGCTTCCAAACAGAGGATTCGCAGGGTTGCCATCTGCCAAAAGAGAACAAGTAAACAGCAAAATCTTTGAAACAGTTAAAGCAGGACTCAAAGTCTTCTCTAACGAGGTCCAAATGATTCCCTGATGGCCACGTTGCAGTGACAGATTCTGGTGCAGACAGTAACCTCTGCTGGCTTAAACAGATAATGGGATGAAAGTGTGATATCCAGAAAAAAAAAAACACCACCTTCACATACAGAATCTGATGGGCCAAGCACAGCTGATCTCCATACATAAAACGCTATCTCCTTCAGGTCCAGCGCTGCAGTTAGGAGGGCGAGCAAGGGTGATTTCAGCTCACCCTCAATGGTTTAGCGCTAGTGGGAAACTTAACAGTGGTTTTGCTCGAGTGTTTGGTGATTCACTGCTGGGGGCAGGACAGGGAGCAGGTTTTCTTTCCCTTATTTGGCTCTGGAGTCTCTGGTTCGCACCTCAACGGTGACTGCTGGTGCTGGGCTCTCATCCTGAGACCCTTGCGGATCACTGGGTAACTGGGTGAAGCTATTTCTTGGAACTCTGGACTGACCCAATCGGCCTTTTACAGACTATAGAATTACATTTCAGTGCTGGAGATGGCTGGTGTCCACATCGGAGGTTCTGGGCGGGGTACTCCAAGTCATCACCCCAGTTAGCAGTGGCAGAGTGAGTCTCCATCGCCCACCCACCCCCAACCCCCAACCCCCAACCCCACCCCCACCCTCACCCCTGGCTCCCACGTCTCCCCAAGTCAGGACTGGACGCTGAACGCCCGGGTCGTGGGCGGAGACGCCGCCACTAGATGGCGCCAGAGCTCCCGTTTCTAACCTGATGGCCGTTCTCAGCCAGTGCACAGTCTGGACGTCCTTCTCAGGGCCTCGGCGCTTATTAAGTGTTGTCACGCTCCCCCGAACTTGGAACAGGAGCGGAGAATCCGACGCCCGTTGACCTCAGCATCCTCTTCCTCTCTGAGCTCTTGCAGACTTAACCTCCACCTGTGTCTTCTGCCTCGCCGTGAGAAATCCATCTCCCAGGCGCTAAGATCAGAACAGTGGAAAATGCACTTTGCCAAGGGCAGAGAAAAATTGATAAGGGAGGCCTACGTTTTATGTGAAAATACAATTTGACACACACACTTCGCTGGTAATTGTTTTTCAAAAAGCGTGGTCCAGCGTCTTATGACTCAATTGCATTGAACCCCATGCAGTGGAGACTGAACTTCCATGCGCCTCTGCTGTGCCTTTCCAGATGAGGCACAGATATGTAGGAAGCTCGCCTGGTATTTCGCTTGTTTCATGATGACACACCACAAAAGCACAAAACACCTTCCTGTTTACACATACATGAAGTGGAAGTCTATGGTTGATAAATTCAATTTTTTATTGCTCTATTTTTATTATTGAGGTAACACTGGTTTACAGCACTATGATGCAGGGAAATAGGTTTGCACCCCCTCAGATGCAAACCACACCACCAGAGTTCCCGTAGCCTTTACCATAGGCCATGAACCCCCCAACCCCACTGTCCTGTGGTAGCCTCAATTCTTCAGTCATATTTCTAGGGTTTCTGTTGGTTTAATTTTATCATTTCCTTTGTTTTGTTTTTCTATATTTTATAAGAGTGAAATTATCCACTATTTGTCTTTTCTTTCTGGCTTATTTCACTTAGTCTAATCCCTTCCAGTAGTTCCATGTTGTCATAAACGGCGAGTTTTTCTTTTCTTTCTTTTTTCTATAGCTGAATCATCTCCAATTCATTTCTCTGTCATTGGGTACTTAGGTTGTTTCCATAACCTAGTTACTGAAAGCAATGCTGCAATGAACATAGGAAACACATATCCCTTCATATTAGTGTTTTGCATTCTTGGGCTAAATACCAAGTAGGGCAATTGCTGGATCACATGGTAGATCCATTTTTAATATTTTGAGAAACATTCCTATCATTTTCTATAGCATCTTGAGTAGTCTACCTTCCCACCAACAGTGTCCAGTGGTTCCTCTCTCTCTCTCACTACATATATATATATATGTACTGTATATATGTATATGCTGTGTGTATATATGTGTATGTGCTGTTCTCACTAGAGTGAGGTAGCATTTCATTGTGATTTTGATTTGCATTTCCCTGATAAATGACATTAAGCATTTTTTCATGTTACTGTAGGCCATTGGTAGGTCTTTTTTGGAGAAGTGTCTATTTAGGATACCTGCCTATTTTAATTAGGTTTTTTAAATTGGAATGTATGGGGTGTTTTGTAGAGTTTAGATGTAAATTTTGTCAGATGTATGATGTGAAAATATTTTCTCCCATTCGGTGGGACATCTTTTCATTTTAATGATCGTTTCCTTCACTGTACAGAAGCTTTTTTTTTTTTTTTTTTTTTTTTTTATAGAGGCATGTTTTTATTTATTTATTTATTTGCTTGCTTGTTTTGTTTATACATGCACTGGGTACAGTCAGAAGCGCGGGAGAGTGAGAGAATTCACCAGAGCCAGAGCGGGGAGCAGAACAGGCAGAAGGACCGAAGTACACTGCTGAGGGGAGCAGCGGGCGGCAGGAGAGGTCTGCGCGCCATGTGGGACCCTCCTCCGGTGGCCGGGGAGCAGCCGGGGATCGAACCGGCGCCGCCGAGGCCGCGGGCAGCTTCGCAACCCAGCGCTCAACCGCTGCGCCACCGGGGAGGCCCAGCTTTTTGTTTTTTATTTTATTTTATTTTATTATTATTTTTTAAAGATTTATTTATTTATACATACAAGAGCTGGGGTACAGGCCAGAGTTGTGGGTGTGAGAGGATTCACCAGAGAGAATGGAGAGCAGAACAGGCAGATCTACCGAAATACACTGCTGAGGGGAGCAGGGGGCAAGGCAGGAGAGGTCTGCAGCGCCATATGGGTTGCTCCTTGGCTGGCCAGAATCGAACTTGTGCTGCAGTGGCTGGAGATAATAGTGCTGTCTTTAACCCCTGCGCCACCAGGGAGGGCCCTGCAGAAGTTTTTTAGTTTGATGCAGTCCCATCTGTTTATTTTTTGCTTTTATTTTCTTTACCATTGGAGTTGATATCACTGAAGCCACTGTCAGGGTGTTTTGCTTGTTTCCTTCTATGTATTTTTGACATTCAGTCTTACATCCAAGTCTTTCATCTACTCCAAGTGAATTTTTGTATATGGCGTGAGTGGTCTAGTTTCATTTTTTTGGGCGAGGTACTGACTAACTAGTTTTCCCAACATCCTTTGTTAAAGAGACTTTTCTTTTTCCATTGCATACTCTTGGCTCCTTTGTCATAGATTATCCATATAATGTGGTTTTATCTCTGGGCTCTCAATTCTATTGCATTGGTCTGTGTATCTATTTTCATTCCAATACAATACTGTTTTGATTACTATGGAGTTGTAGTATGGTTTCAAGTCAGGGAGCGTGAAACTTTCATCCCTATTTTTTGTCAAAATTGCTTTGGCTATTCAGGGTCTTTTGTGGTGCCATATAAATTTTAGTCATATTTGTTCTATTTCTTTGAAGAATTTCATTGGAATTTTTATGCGGATTGCACTGAATCTATAAATTGTTATGGCTAAGATGGACCTTTTGACTATGTTAATTCTGCCAATTCATAAGCACACTATCTTTCCATTTCCGGGCATCGTCTGTTTCTTCTAGTAATGTCTTACAGTTTCCTTTGGTCTTTCACCTCCTTTGTTTACTAGGTATTTAATACATTCTGATGCTACCGTAAATGGTATTTTTTTCTTTCTTTCTCTTCTGATTCATCATTTGCATAGAAGAATGCAACAGATTGATGTATGTTGATATTATATAGTCTGTCACTTTACTGTATTGAATCTTTCTAAATTTTTTAGTGGAGACTCTAGGGATGAGATATATATATATATATATATATATATATATATATATACACACACACACACACACTTACAGATAGATCTAGAGATAAATTTATATAATCTGCAAATAGCGATAGTCTCACTTCCCTTCCAACTTGGAGTCTTACTTTCTCTTGCCTAACTGCTTTAGCTAGGATTTCCACGACTTTGTTGAATAGTATTGATGAGTTGTGTACCTGATCTTAGTGGAAAAACTTTCAGTTTCTCACCTAAGTATGATGATAGCTGTGGGTTTAATCATATTAGCATTTATTATTGGAGTTTATTCCTGCTAACTCCATTTTACCGAATTTTATTATAAATAGGTGCTGAAACTTGTCTAATGCCTCCTTTGTATCTATTAATATGATCATGATTTTGTCCTTGACATCTCCCTTTATTGTTTTAAATATCTTTAGCAGTAATGTAAGTATTAAACTACTTTATTTTTCCTACAGGTGGTGCTGTGGCTTTAGTTTGTTTTTTGCTGGCTTCTGTGTGTATTGGGTTTTTTTGTTTTTTTTTAAAGATTTACTTATTTATGCATACAAGAGCTGGGGCACAGGCCAGAGGTGTGGGGGCGTGAGAGGATTCACCAGAGACAGAGTAGGGAACAAAACAGGCAGATTGACCAAAGTACACTGCTGAGAGGAGCAGCAGGCAAGTCAGGAGAGGTCTGCTGTACCATGTGGGTAGCTCCCTGGCTTGCCAGGGATCAAACTCGTGCTGCAGAGGCTGCGGACAGCTTCATAGGTTGCGTCTTAACCCCTTGCTCCACCAGGGAGGCCCTGGGATCTGTTTTGTACTGAGTTAGCAGGAGGGGCTTAAAACAATCTAGATGTTAGCTTGGATGAGTTGGGATGGGGCCGACTCGTTTGTGACACCCCAATAATCCTTCTCTCTGGGGTTTGGGATGAAGCTCAGCAGTCCCTGTGCTCTCAGTGTGCCTTACAAGATATGCACAAGTCCTAGTGATATGCACAAGTCCTAGGGGGTGGGAAGGAGTGCAGACCAGAACCCCTGCAGTAATCTCCACCAGAACTCCAGTTCCTTCACAAGGCTTTCCCCTCCTTTAAGGGTGTTTGCCTCTATACAACCCCTGCCCCCCCTAACCCCCCACCCCAGACCCTAGCTGAGCTGATAGCCCTGCCACTAGTGTCCAGAACAAAATCCTTAGGTACTTTTCTCCACCCCTGGCTCCCGTCCAATGTAGCATAATTCTCCTCAGTGTCCACACTGTTTAAGTCTGCACTAGTCTCTGATGCTTAAAGAATTGTCAATCCTACCCCTACCCACCAGACTGTTTTTCAGAGAACTATGTCCCTTTGGCTTGATGCTTCAGCCACAGTGAGTGGGGTCAGACCCTGTCATTGGTACCTTCAGGGCTGGTGACTGGGATGGGACCCCTCTCCTGTGGATCTCACTCCCAGAACACACTGAAGTCCTGTCTTACCTTCAGAAGTTATTGGCTGTGTCCTGCTGCAGTCTCACTGAGTGTAAAGAGACAAGCCTGTGTCTTCACCTTGACACCATCTTGCCTGATAACTAACAAATCCATCTTTGATAACAGGATAGCAAATAAGGGGCAACAGCTCCACATATGAAAAACATCTATAGCCAAACCAACCCAAAATTGGTCAGAAGTGCATTTTTTTAATTTGCTGAGTTTATTCCTTTAACTCTCAAGTGCTTTTCAACATGAAATGAACTAAAAAAATTAAGTGATAAACTATTTAAACCGGTCAGTAAATATTTGTTGAGTCTTCCAGGGGGTGGGGGGCGGGAGGGGAGGGATTGGGATCAGAATGGGGGGGTTGCAATTGTATGGGGAATATAAAAATAAAATTTATTATTTAAAACAAAAAAAACAAAAAAAAAAAAAAAAGGAGTCTTCCAGGTATACGGTCAGCTATAGGGCTGATATTTGCTAGGCTAACTTAGATGTTTATGGAAACATCTTTATCACAGTTAATTCATTTTATCTTTTTCTTGGGAGAGGGTAGCTGTGGTAATGAAGTGTAATTGGGAGGTGGATTCTAAGAGAACAGTGAATCTCCAAGCTTCACCACTGAAGTGGTGCTTTCAGCTCTTCTCAGACTCTGTATTCTCACAAGATACAGGCATCAGTTCTACATGCAACTTGAATCACACAGTGGCTATTCTGTTTTGTTTGCTCATTATGTCTCTCATCCTTGGTGAAAAGTACTCCCATTCTTAAAAAAAAAAAAAGGCCGCCCAACTCCTTCATTTTTATGTAATTTTGGTAGCCAAGTATATACATATATACAGTGCAAGTTAATCTTCCTAATCAAGTCCCGAATCTTAGTCAGTGAAGGAATCTTCTACAAAGGTGCCAAGAATACAAAATGGGGAAAGGATTGTGGTGTTGGGAAACCTGGATATCCATATACAAAAGAAAGAAATTAAACTCTTATTTTATACCATATACAAAAGAAATATTTGCACATCATACTCCTGACAACAGGCTAATATGCAAAATTTATAGAGAACTCAAACAAGTCAACAAAAGGAAAATGATAGAGTCAAAAAATGGGGAGACGAGCTAAGTAAACACTTTTCCAAAGGAGACATTCAGATGACCAACAGGCAATAAAAAATGCTCATCATCACTTATTATCAGGTAAATGCAAATTAAAACCACAAGATAAAATCTCACTCTAATGAGAATGACCCATTAAATAGACAGAAACAACAAATGTTGGGAAGGGTGTTAGGGGGAGAAAGCAACCCTTGCATACTGTTGGTGAGAACATGGAACTAGACCAGTTCCTATGGAAAGTATGGAGATTTCACAAAACAGCAAAAACAGACTTGCCATATGATCAAGCAATTCTATTCCTCAGTATTCAGCCAAAGAACACAAAAACACTAATTTGAAGGGATATATGCACTCCTATGTTCACTGCAGCACTATTTACAGTAAACAAGTTATGGAAACAACCAAAGTATCCAATGATAGATGAGTGGATAGGATGTGGTATATATATACACACAATGGAATACTATTCAGTTATAAAAAAGATAAAACCTTGCCATTTGTGACATGAGTGAAACCGGAGGGGATTATGTTAAGCAAATCAAATCAGAGGAAGAAATACAAATACCAGATGATTTCACTTATGTAGAACACAAACAAAACAAAGGAACAGACAAAACTAAACCAAAACAAACCTTTGAAATCTGACTACAAAACCGAAGCTACCAGAAGGGGATGGGAAGGAGCCAGAAACAAAGAGGAGAGTGGGCCCAACAGACTATGGTAGTTTACGGACACTCTGCTGGTGGGTGTGGTAACATACACCTGAGGTGTGAACCTACACCAACTTAGTCATAGACAGTGTTGTAAATCAACTTTACCTCAATAAAAAGATACAATTTTAAAAATATTATGAAAAATAATGTTTCTGAGTTGGAAGGGAGCATGCTCAGCGAAATAAGCCAGAAAGAAAAAGAAAAATACAGGATGGTCTCACTCATAGCAGGAATTTAGAAAACCTAAATAAGGGACCAGGAAAAAGACTAATTGCAATAAAGCGAAAATCAAAATCAACAAGCAACTATAGACCAGAGACACACTACAGTGGGGCGCGGGGGGAGAAGAGGGATTAGGGTCAGAAAAAGGGGGTGGGAATTGTATGGGGAATATAACCAAAATGAAAATGCATACATTATGCAAAAATGAAAAATGATATAAGAATTATATAAAATAATTCATAAAAAATTATGAAAAATAAAGTCAACTCAAAATGGATGTAAGTCTTAAATGTAAAACCTGAAATCAAAAAACTCCTATAAGAAAAAAAGGAAGACAATTGTCAACATTGGTCTTGGCGATGATTTTTTTTTTGGACATGAAACCAAAGCACAATCAATAAAAGGCAAAATCAGCATCAAACTAAAAGTTTCTAGACAACAAAAGAAACAAAATAAGGCAAGCCAATGGAATGGGAGAGTTATTTGTAAACCATATATCTGATGAGTTCATTATCTAAAAGAGTGAAGAACTCATACAAACAACTCTAGTTTAAAAAAAAAAAGAAAGGGCCTCCCCGGTGCGCAGCGGTTGAGTGCTGGTCTGCGAGGCTGCCTGTAGCCTCTGCTGTGCCGGTTCCATCCCCTGCCACAGGCGAGGGTCCCACAAGGCGCGCAGACCTCTCCTCCCACCAGCTGCTCCTCTCAGCAGTCTGCCTGTTTCTCTTCCCCGCTCTGGCTCTGGTGAATTCTCTCACTCTCTCGCGCTTCTGACTGTACCCAGTGCTTGTATAAATAAATAGAAAAACCCCACAGATCCCTATTTAAAGATAGGGAACCCTGAACATTTTCCCAAAGAACATATGAATAGCCAAGTATATGAAAATGTGCAGTATCAGTAAACACTAGGGAAATGCAAATCAAAACCACATCTTACACCTTTTAGAATGGGTATTATCAAAAAATCAAGAGATGGGTTTTTAAGGATTTGTAGAAAAAGGAGCTCTTGCACACTGCTAAGAATGTAAATTGGAATAGCCATTATGGAAAACAGTATGGATGTCCTCAAAAAATTATCAAGACTACCTGACTAGCAATTCCACTGATAGATGTATGTCCAAAGAAGTGAAATCACTCTCTCAAATATCTGATATATGCCTCTTTTGCATTATTACTCAATAAAGATATGGAAACAACCCAAGTGACTGTAAATGAGTAGTGTGATTACACGCACAGGAATATTCATCCTTAAAGAGAAAATTTTGCTGTTTTTGACATGAATGAACCTCCTATAAGACATTATAAAGTGAAACAAGACAAATACTGCATCTCTTTTATGTGCAACCTAAAAAAAAAAAAAACTCACAGAAACAGAGTAGAATGGTAGTTACCAGGAGCGAAGGGGTCAGGGAAATGGGTGGATGCTGGTCAAAAGGTATAAACTTTCAGTTATGAGTAAGTCCTAGAAACCTGTAGAGCATATTAACTACAGTTAATGATTTACTGTAAACTAGAAATTTGCAGAGTAGATCTTAAGTATTCTCAATGCACACACACGCCAAAAGTGACTTGAGGTAATGGATTATAATCATTTAGCAATGTATACTTGCATCAGAACTTCACATTGTTCAGTATAAATATATACAATTTGTATTTGTAAATCATACAATAAAGCTGGAAAGATAAGACACTGAATCTCCATTTCTCATGCAACATTGGGTTTCTTCCCAAGTTGTTATAGGACTGTGAGGTGTCAGTGAGAACACATTATAGGGCCCAACAGATATTACTGTCATTTATATAGGCCTGGAGTTGCCAGTGCCCATAGCTTCAGCCTCTCTAAATGAATGCTTGTAAAAACAAGCAGTTAGAAGCAGAAATGGGGGGGTGGGGTGGTGTTGCTGCTTTCCTGGCTTAGAGATCATCATTCTAATCTTAACAGTTAGAGATCTACTCTTTCTGAAACACTAACAAGAGCATTTCTTCATAATTGCTTTATGAAAGAATCCATCTCTGCTGAAGACCACAAGCCTCTTCCAAAAGCTGAGTAGGGCAAGAAATGGCACAGGTGAGAATTGCCCATTGATCACTGAATCAACAATTTGAGGACTAGTCTTGTGTGTTACTCTGGGTAAAGTGAGACAGGTTCTGGCTTTAGAACTTCAAAGATGACCACTCCATCAAGGAACAAACTCAAAGGCCAGCTCAGTTCAGTCTATTTCCTATGCATCAAAGAAAAGGCAGGGCCTCATGGACTGTAAGATCTCAGCAAGTTCCAGTGGGATCCAGTCGTTTTCCCTGAATGTGCAGATGACATGCTGGCAGCACATGACACATGAAGACACTGTGCTGAACACTAGGTACTGCTTTTTTCAGATCAATCAAGTTCCAAGTTAAAAACAGCATCCCTTCCTCATTTCCCTTCCCTTCAACTCTCACCTCTAGCTTCTTTATCAATACTATGTCAAAATATTTGATTCCCTTATGAACATTAATGGAAATTAAATAAGCATTTAAGATTAAACAAGGACTTATGATTTCCACAGTGCCTCCTGGATTGTGTCCATTAGTTTTAGCCTTTAAAAGATGAAAAGAAAGTCATATTTACATAGGTATTTAAATTATATACTCAGTGTATTTACTTATAAATTCAACTACAAATGTTTAATAAGGAATGTAATTTCTGCTAAATTGACTTGCCTGATGGGCTAGTTTCTGAAATTTCCTACAACACATTTATTTATGCACACAAGAACTGGGGTGTAGGCCAGAGGTGTGGGAGGCGAGAGGATTCAGCAGAGTAGGGAGCAGAACAGGTGAATTTACTGAAATACACTGCTGAGGGGAGCAGTGGGCAAGACAGGAGAGGTCTGCTGCTCCATGTGGGTTAGCTCCCTGGCAGGGGATCGAACTCATGTCGCAGTCACTGGTGCGAGTTTGATAGCGCTGTCTTAACCCATGCGCCACCAGGGAGGCCCCGTCCTAGAATGCATTGAAATTAACTATCTTGGAGACAGTCTGATAATGGAAGGTCTTTATGCTTCAGATCAACCATCCTAGATGTTCTTAGATAATCACATTCTGCTATCAGTTGGTTTGTAATCTCATCGCATGGTTAGAGTGCTGAAGTTCACCTGCAACTTTACACAGCTAGTGTTCTCTTGTAAGAATTTCCTGTTCATGTTTTCCACATCACTGGAGTGTCTGTCAAACCTATGCTGTGACTCAGGACCAAAAGCATCACCATGACCTGGAAACTTGGTGTTCTTCTTCCTGGCCCAGACCTGCTGCAGAGTGGGGAGCAGAACAGGTAGATTTACTGCCTTAACACTTCTAGATAATTCTGTTACATGCTAAAGTAGAATAATCTCTATGCCACAGAATCCTCAACTGTTGACATTAAAGCAAGGGTTCTTAGCCAGGGATACGTGAATCCCCTGAAGTCAAAAGCAAATATATACTTTCCTGGGGAGAGGCTGCATTGCAAGTCTCAAAATGATGTTAACCTAGAAACTGTTAGGTAGTATTAGTCACAAACGTTTAGAATTCACTTCTGCAAATACACACCAAGACAAAATTTTCTCCAAGCCCTTTAATAATCTTCACTTAAACAGTTGAGGCACAAAAGCAATAATAAAATTGCATTTTTTAAGTTACAAGAAAACTCTAATATCTGCACGATCTATCAATTTTCTTTATATCTGTGATGCAGTGACATTTCACTAATACTCTGGTCCATAGGTTGATTTAACACAGTCAGAAAGGCAGGAAGATGGTAAAAATAGTACCCTGGGGGTAAGGGAATGCAATGTAAGTTCTAGTTATCTATTAAATGAATACCATTGCTACCACCAGGTGAGCCTGTTTTAAATGCTTTCACTTTATAAATACAGATGGTGGATCCAAACAACAGACCTTTACTCAAACAAGTATGCTATACACACAAATACATACCTCCATTCCCAAAGATTTTATTCATGTTATCACTATTTAAATATTGGGTTAAACCCCATTTAGATAGCATCACAACTGCCTGGTTCCACCACCCTGTAAAAACTTCAGCCAGGAAACAGTGTTCAGCAATTGTTTCTGCTGGGTTTCTTTCTGGTTTTTTGGTAACTCTTAATAGCTTCCTAAAGAGGCACCTAAAGCACCAAAGCCATCATTTAAACAAAGTATGCTTAGCTTAATTAGTTCTAAAGGGCAGATAACACTGCCTTTTCAATATTACTACAATTATTTTTCAGAAAGCCAATTGATGCCCAGCTGACTTGATAACCTCCCCCCCAGTCTAAGTTGACCCTTATTCCTCAGCCAGCCCTTAGTTTTTACTGGGACTATTCTTTTGCAGAGCTGTCTACCCCCGGACTTTTCCCCAGCTTCCCCAACTGTCACTGGTGTAATTTTACAAAGCTAGTGTTCTGGAAAGTGCAGGACTGTTTTCTAGTTGCATGGTCAATCACCAATCAATTATCGCACTGCTATGGATTTGGGATACTATTAGTAAAGGTAACCCCATGGCATGTTTGTACTAGTTATCCCACACCCAAAAAACATGCAGGGCATCATTAAAAACAAACAAAAAATAAAACCACACTGCTTAAGGTTTTAGGAACACAAGCTTGGAAGGTACCTGAGGAAGTCCTTTGATGTGTCTCCTACTCTGATGTTCTAATTTTATAGATGAGAATACTGGAGGTAAGTGCAGAAATGGCATGTGACTTGCTCAAGGCTGTGCAGCTATCCGGAGGCAAAAACTAGAACTTTCTGAACTCTTTCCACTACACAATTACTACAGAAATCCAAGGTTAAGGTTAGGAAAAGGCTGTATGTCAATACAAGTCTTTGGGAGTCTCCACAAATTTTTAAAGAGAAGAAAGGCAACGTGGACAATGAGAAATGCTGCTCAAGTCAAAAGATGATACTAATTACCAAAGACCTTTATTCTCAGATCTGATATTCAATCTGTGACTGCAGTTTATATTTCACTATTTTGAGAATAAGTAACCTCCATTCTTTGCTTCAGCCACAAGGTTACATCTCAGTCTCATCAAAGCAAGATAAATCAGATTGAAGGCGGATCAGGGAGGTACATTGAAGATAAAAGCAAAGGGGAACATTTTTACAAGCATTATCATCCAGTTAACTTAAAGGTTAAGTTTTAGATTAATTTACAAACAGTTGATTTCAGTGAAAATCAGTATGTTATACCTTAAAATAAAAATCAATTAGGAAACATTAAGTCAGGCAAGCATGCAAAATTCAGAGTATAAAAAAATGCAAGGCCTGGTTGCCCAAACAAATATACCCCTCAGGAGATGGGTGGATGAGAAGATGTTGAACAGAACCAAATGAATTAAAGGTAAAAGGGGCAGACCAATTTCGTCATTTTATAAATGAGTAGGTGAGTAGACATTAACTGACGAAGCGCACATGGCTAGATTAGGAGTGTACGAGATCTAATTCTCGGCGCTATCTGAAAACTACATATACCTAAAATACAAGGAGATAAATATCCAAGACACATTAAGCCCACTGATTTAAACAAAACATCTCAAGACTGATACACAGGATGGGGGTGTTGTTGTTAACACAGCACAGCAGCACATCTCATATTTTAAAGAGATTAAGTGGTAGAAACCATCTCAAAAATTTTAATACTCAGTTCTGATAAACACACAGGTTCCCATCCATTTTTCAGATATACAGCAAAATTTATAAGCTTAAAAAATGTGCATTCTTCAGCTTTCTCCTATACTTTACCATTTTTAAAACTGAGCCCTGGGTCTTTTCAATGTAAGCAATGTGATGTTATATGTACATTTTAATTATGTTTTAGGGATGAACAAAATCCATTTCAGTAACGCATAGTGTATTTATAAAATGAAAAGCTTCCTAACAAAATACACTTTTCACTGGGAAAAATAAATAAAACAAATGGCTCTACACAAAGTAAAAATTAACTTTGGTAGATTTCAGTGTAGGACAGTCCAGAAGAAGCATATTTGCCCTTATTCCCCCAGAGCTGTTCACTTTCCAAGTTAAGATTTTAAAAATATTTTTAATTGAGATTATTATGTTGACATTTGCTTCTCATTCCACATCATCTTCAGCCAAGCTCTGAGCACTTACAATTCTCTGGAAGAGAAAAAAATTTCAATTTAAAAAATAGGCATTTAATCAGTATTCTAAGTTCAATATGCTTTGTTCTCAAAAAATCAAATCTTGCTAAAATTTACCCATTGTGAAACTTACTTCAACATTTAAATACTTTATAAACTGTTAACTAAGAAAATAATGATCATACACTCAGTCCCTATTTCAAAATTAAAATTAATAAAGGAGGCATATAATATGTGCTACATAGTAGTCAATAATATAAGATCTTTTCACTCCCACAAAAAAACTAAAAATACTAATTAGTGTTTCATCGATCATTCTAAACTATAATCATTTGTCTTTGACCTGTAAATGGTCAGTCATTATACAAAGGAATACAATATCCTAAAACCGGCTTTTAAAAAAATTTTTCCAGATGAAAGGTGTACCTTAACTTTGAAGAGGAAGCCATTTTCATAAAGAAATTCAAGCTTCATTCGTAACTTTTCCCTATTTCAAAAGACGTCCTCTCAGGTTAATTTTCTGAAAGCACTATGCTATGCTACCATTCAAAGAGCAGATTCATCAAGCAGAGGATTATTAATATTAGAGAGGTTTCTGATACAGACAGGAACCCACGTTAGTAGAAATAAAATAAGATTTATACTAAATCCTTGTTTTTTCAACTCTTCTGAAACCTTTGGAAATGTTCTCTTTCCAATCCAGCTGAATAAAGATCAACTTGAAGCATTAACTGGTCAGTCATTTTACCAATTTTTAACCATACCACCTACAGAAATTAATATATGCAACAGATAAACTATTCCGAAAAGCAGATTTAGTTTGGCTTCTTGGAAAGGATCAAAAATCAACAGAATCTGTTTTAATTTACTCTTGTTATACATAATCTTTCATACAATAGTATTTTATACTATTCAGTAGGAATAGAGTGAAATAGTTCTAAACTCAAAGCCCACCTTGGCATAAAAAGCATGGTCCCACAAAAAAGCAGGCAGGCAGTTTTAGAAAGGAGCTGAGTGACCAAAGGCTGAAACACACTTCCTGATCCAAAGCTAGAGCTTCTGCCCACTCATTTGGATGCTTTCCTACTACGGAAGAAAATCTTGAGAACTGGTATTTCCAGTACCATTTTCATTATGAGTCTCCTTACTTTATCATGCACATTACACTCATTTTAAAGTTCCAATGTCCTTAAAATATTTATCAGATTCTACTCGCTCTTATCTTTAACATTTCAAATGCTTACCTGACTAATTGTTGGAAGCTTAGTCAGAAGCATCTGGAACACTGGTGGTGGAAGAGTTTGCTGTAACACTTGCAGTAACTGCTGTGGCTGTCCACACACAGCAATTGCATTTGTCAGATGGTCTACACCCTTCTCATATTCACCTGGAAGATTTAAATTAACATGCAACCTGAAAAGTCTTCACCTTTATCAAAAATTCAGCTTTGAAGTCTTCAACTATATCTCCAACTGATGTCGATCAAAAATATTGTGCAAGGGTCTCCCAGGTGGCGCAGGCGGTAGAGCGCAGCACTGTGGAGCTGTCTGCAGCCTCTGCAGCGTGGCTTCGATCCTGGCCGGCTGTGGAGATACCCACATGGCGCAGCAGACCTCTCCTGTCTCGCCCACTGCTCCCCTCAGCAGTATATTTTGGTCCGCCTGCCTGTTCTGCAGGTGCTGATAGGCTGGCATGCCCAGATAAGACACAGAAGCTGCTCCTCACCCTACCCACCTATAAACTTTGTCCAATACAGCTCTTTAATCTGGCTGCTCTTAATGGAAATCTTATTTTTTATAATGAAGCAGAAAACACAAAAAGGTTTTCCCACCCTGAATAAGAATGTGATCAAATGAGGGACTGATGGTTAGTACTTGAAAAAATTTTAACGCTGAGGTATTCAAACTGAAGAAATCAGAACTTTACAAAGAAAGTTTTAAAATGGAAAACTAAAATATAAGACATTTGGTCTTCTGCATGAACTTGGACTTCCACCAAGGGACTCAATGGCTCCAATGACTTGGAAGTTACAGTGCTACTTAGCCACTGATTTTACAAGCCATAGAGGGAATGAATTACATTGTTGTCTGGGGATGTTAATTCTGATTAATAAATGGAAATATTGCTGTTATTGGAGTTGCATGGGTAGAACACAGGGATTATGAGACACTTTCTACTACATCTAAATACACTGGGCACAGTAAACAGCCATAGCAATTCTGCACTTGCAGATTTGATCCTGTCTACATATCCCAAGATAAATCTTTCTGTTAATGGAATATGCATATGGGAGACTCTGGATAAAGAAAGTCCTTGTCAAAATAATAATATAAAAAAAAAATTGAAAAAAGAAAAATAGAATCCATTAAAAAATAAAAGGAGTCCTTGTCAAGCAACTAAGTTAAATGCCCAAACTGCTTATGATGATACTGACCTTTCCCCCCTAACTCTAACCATCCATGTCTTTTACTTCTGGTTGGGCTGAGAGTTTCCATAAAAAGGCAGCTTGAATGACGAGTTGTTAAGCAACCCTCGGACCAAGTTGGGCTGTTGTGTGGAACATGAGCTTTGGAAAAACAACTCTTCCTTGTCCCTCTTTGACCTCCTCCTATCACCACAAATACTTGTCCTTATCAATTTGGATCCAAAAGCTTAAATCAGATTGACAGTCACAGGGCATGATAACCAAGATAACCAAAATAACCATGATAACCAAGATAACCCAAATGTAAGCATTTAGGAGTGTAATATATTCTAATATCTTAAAGTAAAATAATTCAAAACAGTACTTTATTTTGGGGAACTAGAAGAAAACTTTGCTAGCAGCAAATGGACATCTTCATGAACACAAACATTACTTGAAAATTTGCATTAACTGAAATATGACAATCTATATCAGTAGATATCACTACTAGCAGATTTCATATTAAAGTAATAAATTATAGCCTCCCAAATGATCCTTATGTGGATTTAAGTGCTTTACTATTGTCCAATGATTCAGCCTAAAATTTATATTGAGAAGTTACAAAGTATAATCTAATAAAGCATTTCTACTTTAATTTATATTATCAGCCTACTATCCCATCCAAAAAAAGACAATCACTTTTTTTTTGGGGGGGGGGGGGGAGGAATAAAGGAATTTCTTGGGAAAAGACACATTAAGAAGATGGCCACCACCATTTTAAACTTTTACTCTCTTCCCATAAAAAAAACCACAAATGTCTCAAATCGCATATCTTAACACTAAGGATATTATGAGCAATGAGAATAGGATTATCAAGTCATCACTTGATAAAATTTAACCTGAGTCAGATTTAGATCACTGGTAGACTCTGAAATCAGGTGACATAATGCACTGATCAGGTAAATACTTTTTACTAGCCATTCCTTCCCATAAGCACTTATTTAGTCTTATTTAAGACCTGAAAATTAGATAGTTGAGGGAGAATATTCCTCAATCATATTCCTCCAGTCATTATTTACATATCAAACTATGACTATATTCTCTAAACTACTTAAAAGTAATCTCATTTGTAAAGATTTTCTTTTCCAAATCACGTATGAAATACAACTTACTCAAAATATATTATGAACAATCCAAAAAATTTATTTCTAAGTAAAATAATCACATTATTAACCACATAAAACCTGACAAAATATTTAGAACACTAAAAAATTAGCCATACTGTACCCAAAAAAGCTCCTTATTACCATAAATTTACATTACTGTGAATAATTCTATATAGTTTCCCAGTCTATATAGTGAATGATTCTATATAGTTTCAATGACTATTACCTTGTGCTAATAACTCTTCACCAAGCTGTATTTCTTCGAGGAAGAATTTCTGTACAGCCTCAGCATCTTTAAGGTCAGGTAACTGTTTGGAAATAGAATATTTAACTGACACCGCAATTATGCCAGGAGATATAACCAATACACAGAAAATCTTGCTATTAAAAATAAGATGAATAGCTCTTTTTACAAAAATGATAAAAAGAAATTCATCATTCAGCACTTGCAAGGAACAGTTTAGTATCTACATTCAAATAAATGCAAAAGATATTTATTGATCAAACTAGTATTTGAACAGTTTTCAAAAAGCTGTGACTCAAATCTAAAACAAAAAATTTAAGAGTACAGGGCCTCCCTGGTGGCGCAAGGGCACTGCATTATGAAGCAATCCGCAGCCTCTGCAGCACGAGTTCAATCCCCGGCCGGCCAGAGAGAAACCCATATGGCGAAGCAGACCTCTCCTGTCTCACCCACTTCTCCCCTCAGCAGTGTATTTCAGTCTGCCTGTTCTGTTCCCTACTCTGTGTCTGATGGATCCTCTCACCCCCCACACCTCTGGCCTGTACCCCACCTCTTTTATGCATGACTAAATAAATCCTAAAAAAAAAAAATAATAAAATAAAAATTAAGAGTACAAATACTTTTACCATAAAACATGTATTTTATTATTTCTATCTTTAATCACCATCATTATACTTACACAACTACAATGTGTTCTTCTGATCCAACATTATTTTTGTATAGATTTTACATGCACCTAAAAGATTAGTTATTATTAAATGGCAGCAGAAAATCCCACTAAGGAAAATGATTACATAATCATTATGTCTTTGTGGGCATCTGAACTTTTAATTTTCTTGCTACTGTAAATTATAAGAAGCTTTATTTAAATAAGCCATGGTTTTATTTAGTAGTTACATATTACCAGGCTGAAATATTATGGCAATATACAGTGCCATCAGTTATTGAAAAGTCCATTTTAACACTTCTATTAATAGTTTTTGATTCTTGAATTACATACACTTCTTTTTTTAAATCAAGATTTTATTTATTTATGCATACAAAAACTGGGGTATAGGCAAGAGGTGCGAGATGAGAGGATCCACCAGAGACAGAGTGGGAGCAGAACAGGAAGATCTACTGAAATACACTGCTACACTGCTGCCTTGCCATGTGGGTTGGCTCCATGGCTGGGGATCGAACTCATGCTACAATGGCTGGCAATACCTTGATAGCACTAAGATGTTAACCCCAGGGTCACCAGGGGAACCCTATATACACTTCTATTCAACTGTTGAAAAATGTACATTTCTGAAATAGAAGCATCAATCATTTACTATCTCAGCTCATGGGAAGATTTTGATTATACCTGAATCTAAACAGACAAGCTGTTGTGTATCTATTTTCATATATCCTTAAAAGTGATAATCTCCCTATTTCCTTAAGTGTCCAGTTGGTTATTTCTATTGTTTCAAAATAACAAACTGCAACATTTATTGATTTAATATTTAATATTTCCTTGCCTCAACTTGCTTTAAAAAGAACCACTATTGATTCAGTAGCCCAAACCCTGGGAATCCAAACAATGAAACTAATTTAATAAAAATGTAAAGCTATATGCACAATGATTAACATTTACTTACTTAATTTACTTACACATGTCACAGAACATTTTTTTTACCAAGCAGATAAACCTATGTAGTCATTAAAAATAATCATGAACACAGGATCTATAAAAAGAAAAAAATGAATAAAAGATTTATATCTACATTTACATATTACTACAAAAAAATTGTGCTGGAATTTTGGATCAGTGGGCATGAATTGAATAATCTTATGTAACTTTTGGAATAAGTAACATGTGGTTCTTTTAAAGAAAGCTGGAGGAAGGAAACTAATAGATTTTCATATTATTAAATCAATAAGTATTTTAGTTTATTTCAAAGCAGCTGCATGAGAACATTTGAATCTTTTGGAGACTATCACCTTTTTGTCCTTTATATATCGTTCATACAGTAAGCTGCCTGTTATGTTCGACAAAAGGCAATCAAGATACTCCGCAGCTCACATGAGTTAACTATTGCTAGAAACATATATTTTAAAATAGAACATTCTAAAATAGACACCCAATATCTTATGTAACTAGCTTTCTCAAAATCCATATGTGAAAGTAGATTTTAAAACAATTTTAGAGTATATCATAACAAAAAAAAAAGATTGAATATTACCTTGGAAAGTCCAGCTCTCTCCTTGGCAAGCTTTTGCTTCTTTCTTCCTGCAAAAAAGGGAATATTTTCATTTTATCATTGTTAAAATGAAAACTGAAAGAAGATAACAGCTGTGGCAGTTATTCGTTCTACTGGCAAAACATTCCTAACTCTCTGCTCTCCTCATTCGTCAGGGTCATATGAATAGTTCTGATCAAGGAGCTTTTTCCCCTTTTCTTTGGAGCACCAGAATCAGAAATTTACAAGAGGGAAGATAATTCCAACAGCTTAGTCTCCTGAACTACCATAAGCAGAGTAAGCTCCCCTTGCCCCTCCCCTAACCTAGACAGGACAGAAATTCAAAGCAAGAATTAAGCCACTGCTGGGGGTGGGGGTACAGACAGCAGGCCAAGGACTACAGTGCCTAGAAATGCACTGGCAAAATCTTAATGCAACTATTTCTGGCTAAAGGTGGGAGGAGGGGGGACCTTGCCTATATTCTGAAAGGTTTTTTAAATCTGTTTTTGATATGAAATATCAATATTGTTTAAAATCTTAATCACCAACTAGTCTACCCTTTAAACCAAATCAATAATAAGACTATTACTACACTACCATTATTTTAAATTGCTATTTAATCTTGTACCCCATGTGAAGGGAGTTGGCACAAGAGAAGCCACAGGCTTTGTTTATATCTCTTCCATTTACTAACAGTGTGACCTTGACTGAATAAATTACAGTAACTTTTGTCTCACTTTCTCCCTATATAAATTTGGTCTAAGAGCTTGCTTCACAGTGGTTGAGAGGATTAAGTAAATTAATGCATAAGCATTTTAACAGTGCCTGTTTTATAAGGAAGTACCTGATACCGAGTTCATATCAGCTCAACTAAGGACCACGTGGCATATAGCCAAGAAAGGCAAGGCTCTAATACTACTTGAGTGACCTTTGGCAAATAAATCTCTTTAACTCTCCAAAGGAAAAAGCATGCTTAACTTTACTACTGTGAGAAGGAAAGCCAAAAAACAAGGCTATGTCCTCTGAAAGCCTTCAATAATTCTACAATTCAAGCCCCCATAATACATACAGTGTGGCAACGCCAAGTCACATACAATTCTAGCAGTTTCAACAGGTAAAAAAAAAGAACAGTTAAAGATTATCTTACATATTAATTTGAAGACTGCCTATTTTTCTAACTAATTACCTTTCCTAGGTGTTCATCACTGGACAATTAACTGTGAGGAGACCTAAGACGTAACAGGCTCTCAATTTAAGAGTTTCTTCAGTTTTTAGGCAAAAAATAACATGACAGCAGGCAATATTTACTAATTATTAAATATGCTACAGTGTTAGGAGCGGACTAAGACTACAAGAAAAAGGAAGACTTCACAGAGGAACAGTATGTGAAAAGAACTGGATGATAAGGGTTAAGCTCTCACTTAAGTTTTATTTTTTTTTAAGATTTATTTATTTATTTATACAAGCTCTGGGTACAATCAGAAGCGCAGGAGGGTGAGAGAATTCACCAGAGCCAGAGTGGGGAGCAGGAGCAGAGCAGGCAGAAGGACCGAAGTACACTGCTGAGGGGAGCAGCAGGTGGCAGGAGAGGTCTGCGCACCACGTGGGACCCTCCTCCTCCTCCGGTGGCCGGAGAGGATCAAACCAGCGCTGAAGGCTGCGGGCAGCTTTGCAACCCAGTGCTCAACCACTGCGCCATGGGGGGAGGCCCTCAGTTAAGTTTTAGATGATATGTGAAGCACTGCTCGAAATGTTATTAACTACCTTATTCAATCCTCATGGTAACATAAAGATAGGTATTGTTACCACGTTCACCAAAGTCACAAATATTAAGTGGTGGAGTGTGGATTCAGAATCAGACAGTGAATTTCAGAGCACGTATTAGCAAACATTATATCCCTACAGGATAAGAGAAGACATTACCATCAAAATAAAAGGGACTGCAAAAATGAATATGGCAACTTTGTAGAATACAGAGAAATATAATTTGCTAATGCAGAATTTACAGAAAATGACCAAAAAATGTTAATGAAATTCAAGGAAAGGGCCACTTGTTCCCATTATTAACCAGTCTTACAGTAGTTTTTTTAAGTGGGGGTGGAGGACCTTGTTACTGAGTATGTTTGATACTATTACTAAACTTTCAGATGATTAAGTGCTTTAAATTTCTAGCATTAAATCAAAAATTCTGGCTTTCCTTTCATAAGACAACTTGTTACATTGACTTATTTTCAGAGATAGTTTCATATACTATCTCTGTGATAAAAAGAGAGACAGTAACAGGCTGATAAAACCAGTTACACATTCAATCAACAAAATCAGGGCTGGATTGAGTATTTGCTAACAATTAGTCCCAAGTGCTGCTGTGTAAATCTAGCAAGTTAAAGCTAATCTGTCTACTTTCAAAGCATTCATTTATATAGATTACTTAATATATATTAAAATGATGAATCATTTAATGCAGTGCTGTATAAATGAAACACACCTGCTGCTAACACTATAATTTGAAGGTTATTTTCATTTATTAATAACTTAGAGTGGGGGCCTTGCTGGTGGTGCAAGGGATTAAGACGCAGCACTATGAAGCTATCAGCAGCCACTGCAGTGCAAGTTTGATCCCCGCCCAGGGAGCTACCCACATGGCGCAGCAGACCTCTCCTGACTGGCCCACTGCTCCCCTCAGCAGTGTATTTCAGTCAGTCTGCCAGTTCTGCTCCCCCCGTCTCTGGCGAATCCTCTCACCCCCAACACCTCTGGCCTGTACCCCAGTTTTTGTATGCCTAAATATACCTTTAAAAAAATAACTCAGTGATTTTTGGGCCTCCCCGGTGGTGCAGCGGTTGAGCGTTGGGTTGCGAGGCTGCCCGCAGCCTCTGCAGCACCGGTTGGATCCCCGGCTGCTCCCCGCCACTGGAGGAGGGTCCCACATGGCGCGCAGCCCTCTCCTGCCACCCACTGCTCCCCTCAGCAGTGTACTTCGGTCCTTCTGCCTGCTCTGCTCCCCGCTCTGGCTGTGGTGTATTCTCTCACCCTCCTGCGCTTCTGACTGTACCCAGTGCTTGTATAAATAAATAAAAGTAAATCTTTAAAAAAAAAAAAACAAAAAACTCAGTGATTTTTAAAAAAATGATGCTGTAAGAGTTCTGATAATCCACATGAGCTAATGGGAAGACAAAAATCTCAATAAATAAGTATCCCGAATCTAATCTCAAGTCTCCTTAAACCACTGAAGCATCTTTTCCTTATCATGAATGCAAAATACCTCAAGTTATTAAGACCAATCATTTCTTTAAACAGTTTGCAAAATTATTATGAATAAAAGCCTCAGCTGCTTAATAAATACCAAATAATAGTTATATTCATAAACAATCTTTAACATTCATCAATTACCACAGTCCAGGGACTGTACCCAACTCTGCATTTAGTATACCATTTTACTAAAGCTTTAAGTGGGTAATCCAAGGTTACTCAGCTAATAATTCATTGCCTGACAACTTAAATCAGTCTACTGCTAAAGCGAGGGGGAAAACATGGATCAAAGGTCACAGAAAAAGAATCTGAAAATAACTTCTCTTTTTTCTAAAATGGTAACTTTCAACAAGAGGATTTACGGTGTTTCCAAAGGTAGGGTTAATCCATTCTTTATAGAGCTAAGCTTCTATCCCGTGACCCCCAACTATTTTCAAGGAAATAGTTTCAGGGAAATTAGCTAAATTCCAATTACTACTCATACATTTACCAGTCTATATTCATGGAAGGAACCCTTTCCTAAGTCAGGAATGGTGGTGGACACCTGAAACGTCTTAATCTCCACAAAACCAATCAGAGGCACGTGGGGGGCATTACTTGATTTTACAACCTAAGAAAATTAAGATTCAGAAAATCCAAGATTATGCTGCTAATCTGTGACTAACCTGTGCTTGGGGACTCAGTGTCTGAAACCAAAACGGTATCCTTCCCCTTAGTTGAACCATAAATGAAAATTTCTATGTGCCTCCTCTCTTAAAACGTGAGAGCTAGAATTCTATGTCATATTGTAGATGAACACCATCAGCATGGTTCAAAGGTAGTCACGAGCCACACGTGGCCTCTGAAACGACCTGTAACTAGACTAGGATTGTCACTTCTTTCTACTTTCTGACTTTAATTACTTGACCATTAATTTTCATCTCAGAAACTGTTTTCACTGAGTAACCTAAATTACATTACAAAAATACTTCTTATGCAACAAATTTGCCCTCCTATCGTTGCAAAGGAGTGCGCGTCGAGATTCACAGACCACATTGGTTCTGGTGACAAGATTTTCCTCTTGCAACTCTCCCTTGTAAAAAGATGTCGCAGGTATGAAATAAAGCTGAGCGACAGAAGAAGCACAGCCCTTTGGACTGCCCTGCAATTTCTATAGCATTCATTCATATCTTGGAAGCACTTAAAACCAAGCTACCAAGGGGGTTTAAGAATGCAACAAGGACACCGCGAGCTGGCTTTGAGAATTCAGTCTCGGGCACAAAATCGTAAAACACACAAAAAAAAACCCCAAGAAACCACTGACTTTCGAGTTCAGAATAAAGGTTTAAAAGGTAAACGGAAAAAAATGCGGGGAGCAGGGGGTTGGCGACAACACCCCACCCCACCCCCAAAATCCCAACCCAAACAAGCGTGTATTTAGAAGGCAAAAGTGCTTGGAGAAAAACAAAATGGGAAAAATCGTTGCTCCAAAATGGAGGGAATCCTGCAGAGCCCGGGAGCCAGGAGCAGCGCGGGGAGCGCTCCCCCGGCGCCATCACCTTTTTCCGGTCCGCGGGCTCGCGGCCGCCCGGCTGAGCACCGCGAGGGCGCCCGGCGCGCGGCCCCACGAAGCCCCCGGCCCGGCGCGCGGGTGGCCGGGCGCGGCGGGCCCAGGGGCGCGGGGACCCACTCACGTTCTCGCAGCCTGTTCTTGAAGTTGGGGTCGCTCCGCCTCTTGCGGTCAAAGTAAATGCAGTACCCGATGAAAAGGGCGCCGCACACGCCCGCGGCGATGGCGCTGTTCCGGCCCACCATCTTCGCTCGGTCGTGGGGCTGGGGCGGCGGCCGCGGGGCCCGGGGAGAAGCCGTTGGCCGCGATCCCTCAGCGCCGACGGAGCCCTCAGACCCGCCGCCCGCCGCGAGGGACGCGGAAAGGCCGAGCGCGCGCCACTTCCGGCCCTAGTCGCCCGAGGCCCCCAGGGACGTCCGCGGCGGTGCCTGAGCGGAGGCGCCCGCGCTGCTTCTGCGCCTGTGCAGGGGGCCTAGGCCCCGACGCTTTGGTCTGGCGGGTGGAGGTTGGCGGCGGAGCCCCGGTTTGGGACTGACGGAGCGCTTGCGTAAGAGACGCTGAGGGCCTCCTTGGTGGCGTAAGGGGTTAGGGCGCAACCTAGGAAGCTGTCCGCAGCCACTGCAGCACCAGTTCGATCCCCCACCGAGGAGATACCCACATGGCACAGCGAACCTCTCCTGACTCGCCCGCTGCGCCGCTCAGCAGTGTATTTCAGTCTACCTGTTCTGTACCCCACTTTGTCTCTGGTGAGTCCTCTCTCACACACACCCCCCCACACACACACATCTGGACTGTACCCCAGTTCTCGTATGCATGAATAAATCTGGAAAAAAAAGAGCCACTGAGCGTGTATTGAGGGGGTGCATGTCGGTCATGCACAAACTCAGAAGATTCTATAGCCAACAGCCTGCTCCTGTCAAGACAAAGATGGAAGGTCGTTGACGACAGACTTCTTTTGATTGTATAATGCTGGCGATCAGTGACTCCTGAATTTAACTGAAATTTGCTTTTTCAAGTTAAGTCACAATCCACTGTACGCCAAGCCCCATAGTCTAGTGATTTGATTTCAAATGAATGTTACAAGGGAGGTGTGGAAGAAAATTAAATGGAGCAATTCTTGAGAAAATATAACCGATTAAAGAGATTGAAGAAAATAGAAAGGGTGAGTTGTCTTGGAGCCACAGAAAACATTGCATGAGTAGTTTCAATTTTAAGAGAAAATAAAATCTTGGACAAAAAGCAGACCTTAACAAGTAAGTTGATGAGAGGCATGGTAAAACCAGTGAGGTACAGGGTTTTGTAATAAGGAATTTGGTTGGCCTCTATTCCTAGTCATGGAAGGGATCCTCTTAAACCCTTGGAATGATAGGAATGTTTGTTTTCTTGGTGGGCCCTGACAGTTTATGTGAAGGAAATGGCTGATGATGGGGGCAGTCCAGGCCAGAACCACCAACTACAGACAACCACTTGAGGGTGGGACTTGATATCAGCCCTACCTGAGGAAGGAGGGGTTGGAAGCTGAGTTCAACTTCACAGCCTGCAACCTGCATAATGAAAACTAGAGTTGGGTGAGCATGCCAGGAGTTGGCAATACAAGGTGCTTACACATCAGTGTGCCATGTGCTGCGAGGGTGAGATGCAATAGAGGTTTTGAACCTGGTACTCTCCCAGACCTCTCCTTATGTGTCTATTTGGCTGGCTCTTATTTGTAGGTTTTTTTTTTCTTTTTTCTTTTTTTCTGGTCATAAAATGGTGGTAGTCATTAGTAGAATATGTTGCTGAGTTCTGTGACTCCTTATAGTGAATTAAGCCTGATTGGGGCTTCTGGGGACCCTTAAATTAGCAGCCAACTGAGAAGTGAACATGGAGACCCTTCCAAGTTGTATAGGTGTCTACAGTGAAGGTAGTCTTGTAAAGAACTGTATCCTTAACCTGTGAAGTTTGACCTAATTCTGGGTCATTGTTGTCAGAAGTTATTACCAGAATGCTTATGAAAACATCTAGCTGGAGGGCCTCCCTGGTGGCACAAGGCATTAAGCACAGCACTATGAAGCAATCTGTAACCTCTGCAGCATGAGTTCAATCTCAGCCGGCCAGGGAGATACCCACATGGCATGGAGCAGACCTCTCCTGCCTCGCCCGCTGCTCCCCTCAGCAGTGTATTTCAGTCAGTCTGCCTGTTCTGTTCCCCACTCTGTCTGTCTCTAGTGAATCTTCTCACCTCCCATACCTCTGGCCTATACCTCAGTTCTTATGTGCATAAATAAATAAAATTTTTAAAAAAATAAGAATTATCAATGAATAAGTACTTACTGAACCCTAAGAAAAACAAGGTTCTAAGTACCATATGGGTACTACTCATTAAACACCCAGTCTCTGAATACAGGAAAATGAACTGTCTGCTTTCTACAGAGCTATAGTTTAAAGACCCTTAGGTCTTCCCTGTGTTACATCCCACAAAGGATTTTCCAAATAATGAGTAATAACTTAGGGTCTCCCCTGGTGGTGTGGCGGTTGAGCGCTGGGCTGCACGGGTTCATTCCCCTGCTGCCAGCCAAGGGTCCCACAAAAAAAAAAAAAAAAAAAAAAAAAAAGAGCCAAATAATGAGAAATAACTTAGAGCCCTCTAATCTTCTTAATCCACCTAAGTGGTAGAATGCACGTATCCAGATTTTGCTGACATAGGATCTACTCTCTGGTTTCCCTCCTCTCCTGCCTCCTGGATACAGGTCCAGTGTATAAAAATTTGTGAGAGGGGAAGTAACTGTATCACAGGGTTAAGCTCCAAGGGACTACTCATATTCATTCTCCTTGTTGAACTTTATTCTATATGACATAATTACCATATTTTATCAGAAAATGTTTCCTATACATATGAGTATCTGAAAGATTGTTTCATGAGGTGTAAGTTTTCTTGGAAGAATATTTTTCAAATTAAAATATAGGAAAGAAAAATTAGACATCTGTTTTCTGGCCAATTTGCCAAGGACTTCAATAACTAGTCTAATCACCAATTAAAAAAAAGAAATCAGAGCCAAATTTTATATGTCTTATTGGTTAGTTATTATTAGGTTGATGGAATAAAATTAAAACCCAGAACTCCACTTATTGTTAAATACAAAAGAAAGGAAGAAAAAAAATGAGTGGCTGTTATATAATAGCCCTCAAAACCTTTCTTCTTAAAGATTGTGATTAAACCATAGGTTAGCATTTCCACTTTTATTATTAAGATACTTTGTCTTGGGACAGCCATTATTATTTATTGCTTTATTTTTCTTTAAATTTTTTTCTTTAAATATTTTTCTTTTCTTTTTCTACTCACTTTTTAATTGTGTCTCATTTCAAGTAATTCCTGAAATAACAATCTGAATTCTAACTTCCACTAAAGTTCATACACAACCTGAAATTTTAAATGTTTACCATTAGTCTAAAATCATTTACCGTCGCCTATAACACATATCCAAGTGACTAATCCACCAACACCTTAAAACAAACACTTCAAAGTTATTATTTCTACATAATAAATGGAAAGTTTCCGTGTTTCACATACGTCATCCATGAAAAATTCTAAAACTCAATATATGGGTCCACCACACTTTTATTACCAATACTCAGTGAGATAAAAATAAAAAGCTTCAGTTGCTACCTCTGTTTTTTCTGTTTCTTAGTCTGTCCACTTTTCTTCTGGCCTTTCTTTTTCTTCTTAATGGGAACAGCTTTTTCTCCAATAAATAAATTTTTAGAATGTCCTACATTTTTTGAAGCAAAATTAAGTCCCTGTTTAGGTTTACTGACATCCTTTGAACTGGGTTTTGAATTTTGTTTTAATTTTTCTTTATTAACAGAACGCATGACTCTGAGTTTTCTTCCCATCAGTTCAGAATTGTTTAATTTCAGAGCAAGATGAACAGCATCTGTATTCTGCAATAAAAATCAATATATTAATTTCTACCAGAAACTTGTTTGCCAAGAAACTAGTAAAATTGCAACCTTAATAAATCAGAACATTCAAGCTTCCACCCAGAAACCCCTCCCATCTCCTCACTCAAGAAGTTCGATCACAAGTGTCCCAGCAGCTTTGTTTATAGTCTTGCTTTAATCATGATCCTAACCAGTTTTTCCCCAGGAAGTACTTGAGTTGTCAAACAATCAGATAAGTCACAGAATGGGGGAGGGGGTTGCAATTGTATGGGGAATATAAAAATAAATAAATAATTAAATAAATAAATTTTATATTATTTAAAAAAAAAATCTATCTGGTGAGGGCCTCCCTGGTGGTGCAAGGGGTTAAGTCTCAGCATTTGTGAAGCTATCTGCAACCACTGCAGCACAAGTTCGATCCCCGGCCAGGGAGATAACCCACAGGGCGTAGCAGACCTCTCCTGACTCGCCTGTTGCTCCCCTCAGCAGTGTATTTCAGTAGATCTGCCTGTTCTCCTTTCCAAGCTGTCTCTGGTGAGTTCTCTCCCCCACTCCCCGCCCCACCTCTGGCCTGCACCCCAGCTTTATTTTATGCATAAAATAAGTAAAATAAATCTTAAAAAAAATATCTGGTGATACATTATGAAGAGCCTCCAAAATAATCATATATATTGACCTAGTTACTAACAGCCCACTGGGCATCTATCCTAAAGAAGTAATTCAAAAATAAAGGCAAACATTTAAAGAAAAAAACAACCACTCCAATTTCCTTATTATAGGAATAGGGAACATGAAAAATCTGAGAAACATGAGGGAAAAGACAGTCTAAATAATGTTATATCACTCAATGGAGGATGCTTACATAACATAAAAGAGGTGAAGCAGGTTGCAAATTTTTAGGTCCACAGGTATAAGTTAAACTATAAAAAAGGCACAGGAAAAAACTGAAAGGAAATGTATTAATGAGGGAAGAAAAACTCAAGTGCCAGCAGACAGTATGTATATTTGAATAGAATGTATAGTCTAATACTAAATATAATGTAATAATGTTAGGCATGAAACAGTGGTTAATATTTGGTGAGCTAAATATAACCAATTTATACAAAGACTTGAAATTTTCTTCTACTTGAAGTGAACAATCAATTCTTTTCTCCATTTCACAGAAGTTGGATATTTAGTGATTTAATACCTTTAATATCCAGTTTCTCAAACATTATTCAGTAACATTACTATGGAGAAAGAGGGAACTATTGATAGAACATCTTTTGGCTAGATGCAATTAGAGGAACTCTACTCATTAGTTCTCTTAAGATGGAATTTGAGGGTGTGACAGTTACGTCTGAATGATGAAAGAGCAGTGACAATCCCTCTCAGCCTCATTTCAGAGGACAGTGACAATGCATTAGTCTCTCATACCTCAAAGAGCACGTAGCCAAACCCTCTGCCGACTCCTGTAACTTTATCTCTCACAATTCTTACTGCCACAATATTGCCACAGTCCAAAAAGTGTTCCTCAACTGTAGATTCTTCAATTCCTACAAATAAATTCAACCAAAGAGGAAATAAAGACTTGGAATTGCCTTAGAAAACTGCAGGTGTTAAATACAGCAAGGTAAGCTTAATCCAATGAAAATTAGTGAAGTAACATACCTCAATTTTTAGTCTTAAAACATTAGGTTACAACTCAGTTGTTATGTCCCTGTTATTTAAATAACTTTATTTAAACTTACTGTATGGGAGATTGCCCACAAACACTGATCTCTTCTCCCTCTGAAACACAAAGAGTTAATAAAAATCAGTCAATGAAGCAGAAAATGGAAGTCATCCTAAAACCCATCCTTTTCCCTCACCCCACATATCTGTTGGGCCTCCATCTCTGATTTAGTCACACACCCAGCCTTCCCTGCAGCCTTCCCCTCTCTATTATGAGTAGCCTATAATGAGGTGAGTAGCACCGCAAGAGGGAGTGTTTTATCTGTTCACAGCTGGCACTGGGTTAGGGAAGGGAACCCAAAGAATGTGACCACTTGTTGACCTGGTAGCTGGACTTTGGCAATTAAAGCCTCCCCAAAACCCCCCACCTCCCATGTGAGTTCCACAGGGGTTCCACTTGGCCTCCTTGCTCCTATACTGCTTAGGACATGTTCCTGAGACAAAAATATGTTGCTAAGACCATCTCGACAGTGTACCTGATTAAACCCAGTTAAAGCCTCTAGACGAACTTTTAACATTTGGGGGACAGGGGTGGAAAACCACCTGTCTTGTGGATGCCCAAGACAAGCCTATATATAAGTACCTTTGCTTATTAAAACTGCCACCTGCCAATATGGAGTAGTCTAGTCTGTCTTTTTCTTCCATCTCTCCTTGCCCTTCATGTACAGAGACCAGTTTCAGATTACTGGTGACCCAACACTGACACATGGCAGTGCTCAAGAAAGGCATGCTATGTTAGGGCTGGGCAAGGTTTTCCTGTGAAGTGCCAGAGAGCAAATATTTCAGGCTCTGTAGTCCATGTGTTGCAACTGTAGTCCATGTATTGCCACCACTCAAGTCTGTCATTTAGCACAATACATAACCTAATGAGTATGGTTTGTACCCATAAAACTTTATTTCAAAAAATATGTGGCAAGTGGTTTTGGCCCCCAAGACAGTTTCTTCACCTGTGCTAGGTCCATAACCAAAGACAGTGCTGTCAACCAGGCCTTTATCATTTCTCAACCAGGTCACATTGACACTGAAGTAATGTTATGAGTTTTTACAAGCCCAGCCTTCATTTCAAAGGAGCTTCGTAAAATGCCAAGTCTGGTCACAACTCTCCCATGCTTACACCTGTACCATAGCACCTACACAAAACCCAGAACCAACATGGCAGAATACAGACTTCATGATTTGGCCTCTACCTATTTCTCCAATAGCAACTCTTAGTCCTACCCAGCCTCACACGCTACCCACTAAAACTGTATCAAGCCCTTGACATTCCCTGAGCAAATTCAGTTTGGGTCCTCACATTTGCACTGTTTGTCCTAATCCAATATTCTCTTTTTGTAATTTTTGCCTGGATATCACTGACTCATCTTTCATGTCTGATGTAACACCTGTTTTCCTAGAAACCCTCCTTTGTCGCTTCTTGTTGGCACCTTGCCTGCCAAGCGCCCATACCAGAGCTGACGAAGTACCCTGAGCCTTTCTGACAGTATTCATTGGCCACAGTCATCAGTACCTCAATCATTCCAATTTTATCTTCACCTTTATAATGGGAACATCTAGGAAACTGAGACTATATGGCTGACACAAAGCAGAGACTTAAAAACCGTTAAATGAATTATTTAACTTTCTAGTCCTCATTCTATAAAGCACTGGCCTAGATGCTGTCTAACACACCTTCCAACCTAACTCTCCGATTATTCATTCTAATGGTGGGACTGGGGGGATCACAATCCTACAGCAAATGTAGACCTAAGTTGGTGGACCATTACTGGCACTGATATTGTGACTCCAGAGGACAAAGGTTATTTCTTTCTCTGCGTCCCTCAAGCTCACTGCTAACAAAAGCTCAGAAGAAAACATTTCTCTCTACAAGACTTTTTCTTGCTTTTTTTTTTGTTAAGATTTTATTTTATTTATTTATACAAGTACTGGGTAAAGTCAGAAGTGCAGGAGGGTGAGAGAATTCACCAGAGGCAGAGCAGAGAGCAGAGCAGGCAGAATGATGAAGTACACTGCTGAGGGGAGCAGCGGGCAGCAGGATAGGTCTGCATGCCAGGTGGGACCCTTGCCCAGTGGCTGGGGATCGAACCGGCGTTGCAGAAGCTGCGGGCAGCTTTGCAACACAGCGCTCAACCACTGCGCCACCGGGGAGGCCCAAGACTAAGTTTTTTAAACAACTCAAGTACTACTTACAGAGGAAGTGACAGATGCAAGATCAACTCTAACTCGAAATCCTTCTGCAATTTGGGCACCATTTCTGTATTATAAATATGAGGAAGAAATGACTGTTAAAAATGAGCCCCAGGTTACTGTAATATTTGTCCTAAAATGAAACCAAAGAATAAAGCATGTATATTTAAATAATTCTGCTGAACCTCAAAGCGATAAAATTACCTTTTCAACGCTTGTGTAGCAGCACTCTCGTTCTTAAACACAACATAAGCATTAATATTTTTCTGGTCAGGGTGAACTTTACGTCTATAGTCCAGGAAAAAAAGAAGACAGTGTTAAAATGTTTCCATCAGTAAATATAAATAAAATATATACAGGTTGTTTTTCACTCTCACTCAACACATATGACAAAAATTTCTGAAGAAAGTTTCATCACCTAAATATTTAGGAACAATTCAAAAAATTACATAACTTGTACAGACATTGGCTGAAACATGTAACCCATGCCTTCTTACTAAATCATCACTGTGAGAGCAGGTGGACCATCTATGCAACACCACACGGCTGGAAAATAATCTCAGCTGCAGCTCTGTATTTAACATATATACAGAAATGCAAAAAAAGACAACTGGATTTTTTCTTCTCACTCTAAAATAAAAGCAAAACAAACACAACCCCTTTGTTAAGACAGTAGGCAGTGTTTTGATCTTTCAGTGGGAAGGTCTAATGACTGCTTTTCATTTTTTTTTTTAAAGATTTATTTTTATTTATACAAGAACTGGGGCACAGGCCAGAGGCAGGGGAGGGTGAGAGAATTCACCAGAGACAGATCGGGGAGCAGAACAGGCAGACTGACGAAGTACACTGCTGAGGGGAGCAGCAGAAGAGACAGGAGAGGTCTGCTACGCCATGTGGGTTTTTCCCTGGCTGGCTGGGAATCGAATCCGTGTTACAGAGGCTGCGGACAGCTTCATAGCGCTGCACTCGACGCTCTGCACCACCAGGGAGGCCCTGCTTTTCACTTTTTAATGACCACAGCCATTGCTATTCACTGTCTAAACCCATTATGTCACTAGCTTGACAAAATGGTGATATAACTGAGATTTGACCAATCAGCAATAAGGAACCAGAATGACCACAAATCCTTCTTAGAAGACATTACTCTATTGTTTTGAAGTCAGAGAAGGGTATATCCTGTGCAATGAAATCATTTACATAAAATCTTAGAAACTGAAAACTAACATACAAAGACAGGAAAGTGGCCTCCCTGGTGGTGCAGGCGGTTGGGCGCAGCGCAGTGAAGCTGTCCGCAGCCTCTGCAGTGCCGGTTCAATTCCCGCCGGCCTCGGAGCAACCCACATGGTGAGCAGACCTCTCCTGTCTCACCTGCTGCTCCCCTCAGCAGTGTATTTCAGTCTGCCTGTTCTGTTCCCCACTCTGTCTCTGGTGAATAATTTCACCCTCCCGTGCATCTGGCCTGTAACTCAGCTCTTGTATAAATAAAATAAATGTTAAAAAAAAACAAAAAACAAAGACAGGAAGAAGGTCAGTGATGACCTGGTGACAGGGGTGGGGTGATGAAGCGTTCAGTATTTTTTTTTTTTTGGAAAGATTTTTTAAAATTTTTTGGTTAAGATTTATTTATTTTTATACAAGAACTGGGGTACAGGCCAGATGTGTGGGAGGGTGAGAAGATTTACCAGTGACAGAAAAGGGAACAGAAAGGCAGACCAACCAAAATACACTGGTGAGGGGAGCAGAGGGCGAGACAGTAGGTCTGCCTAGCCATGTGGGTTTCTCCACAGCCAGCGGGGATGGAACTGGCACAGCAGAGGTTGCAAACAGGTTCACAGCGCTGCGCTCAACTGCCTGCGCCACCAGGGAGGCCCAGCATTCAGTATCTTGACTATGGCAATGATTTTAGGAAATTAAAAAAAAAAAAAAATACAGAAAATAAAAAAATTAAAAATTATACATATAAAGTATGTGCAGTCTTGGATCAAGAAGATGTGGTACATATACACCATGGAATATTACTCAGCATTCAAAAAAAGATAAACACATCCAATTTGCAGCAACATGGATGGCGCTGGAAGGGATCATGCTCAGCGAAATAAGCCAGAAAGAAAAAGAAAAATACCGGATTGTCTCACTCATAGCAGGAATCTAGAAAACTTAAATAAGGGACCAGGAAAATGAATAACTATAAGAAAGTGAAAATCAAAATCAACAAAAAAATATGAACCAGAGACACTCTATGGGGAGTGGGGGGACGGGGCGGGGAGGAATTGGGGTCAAAATAAGGAGGTTGCAATTGTATGGGGAATATAAAAATACAATTTATTTAAATTAAAATAAATAAATAAATAAATAAATAAAGTTTGTGCAGTCTTTTGAAGGTAAACCAGGCTTTCATAAAGTAGAAAAAAAGTTGACAAATGTTTAACTATAAAATTAAAAGGCAGTAAGTTTTACATTGTAAAATCTCCAGTGAGTAGAAGAAAAATAGCAAATGACCAATAGGAAAAATAACTCAAATAACAAAAGGCTAATTTCTTTACACCTAGCAGATTTCAACAGAGAAACTCAGTAGAAAAAAATTGAGGAAATGTGTAACAATTCACATAAAAGGGAACAGAAATGATTTTTGATTATATGAAAAGATGCTCAGTCATAAAAGAAATATAGATTAGAAATATCATTTTAGGGGCCTCCCTCATGGTGCAAGGGGTTAAGACGCAACCTATGAAGCTGTTCGCATCCTCTGCAGCATGAGTTTGGTCCCCAGGCAAGCCAGGGAGCAAGTCACAAGGCACAGCAGACCTCTCCTGGCTCACCCGCTGCTCCCCTCAGCAGTGTACTTCGGTCAATCTGCCTGTTCTATTCCCCACTGTCTCTGGTGAATCCTCTCACCCCCCATACCTCTGGCCTGTACCCCAGCTCTTGTATGCATAAATAAATAAATCTTTAAAACAAAAAAAAAAAACAAAGAAATATCATTTTACCTATGATATTGCCAATGATGAAAAAGCTGAAAACCATACCATTGGTAAAGATATGAGAACAGAAATAAGCTACCATCTCTATGGGATGGAAAGCAGTCAAAATTACAAATGCAAATAACCTTTTGATCAAGCAATTTCACTAGTAGAAGTTTATCCTAGGGCCCCCCTGGTGGCGCAAGGAGTTAAGAACCTCACTATGAAGCAATCCACAGCATTTGCAGCATGAGTTCAACCCCCCGCAGGCCAGGGAGAAACCCACACGGTGAGGCAGACCTCTCCTGTCTCCCCTTTGCTCCCCTCAGCAGTGTTTTTCAGTCAGTCTGCCTGTTCTGTTCCCCACTGTCTCTGGTGGATCCTCTCATCCCCCACATCTCTGGCCTGTACCCCAACTCTTGCATGCATATATAAATAAATCTTTAAAAAAAAAAAGTTTATCCTAGAGATAAATTTGCGTGTGTACAAACTTAAATAAGTACAAGGTCACTCACATTCTACATTACTTGTAATAGACACAAAACTAGGAAAAAAATCCAAATGTCGGGCCTCCCCGGTGGCGCAGCAGTTGAGCGCTGGGTTGCGAAGCTGCCCACGGCCTCTGCGGCGCCGGTTCGATCCCCGGCTGCTCCCCGGCCACCGGAGGAGGGTCCCACATGGCACGCAGACCTCTCCTGCCGCCCGCTGCTCCTCTCAGCAGTGCACTTCGGTCCTTCTGCCTGCTCTGCTCCCCGCTCTGGCTCTGGTGAATTCTCTCACCCTCCCGCGCTTCTGACTGTACCCAGTGCATGTATAAACAAAACAAACAAACCAGCAAACAAATAAATAAAGCATGCCTCTAAAAAAAAAAAAAAATCCAAATGTCCATCAGTGATGGGTTTGTTAAAACAAATTGCGGTATACCTTATAGAAAACAAAGATGCCCTGTAAAAGAATGGAGAAGCAATTTTTACACTGATATGAACAGATTTCTAAGTTACAGCAAGTGGTAAAAAGGAAGAAGTAGAGTAACAGGTTTATATTAAATACCACTGGTCCAAAAGTTATGTGTGGGGGTATGAACATACATGTATATTAGTTTGTAAATGCATAAAATGTCACCAGAAGGTTATAGATGACCTCACACTAGTAAGAATGTCCCACATTAAAAAAAATGACAATAGCAAATGCTGTCAAGGATGTGGAGAAAAAGGAACCCTTTTAGATTGCTGGTGGGACTGCAAACTGGTTCAATCACTATGGAAAACTGTGTTGAGGACACTTATATTATTAAAATGGATCTACCATTTGACCCTGCAATTCTACTCCTAGGAATCTACCCAAAGGACACAAAACCATTAATTAGAAAGGAAAGCTGCACTCCTATGTTCATTACAGCATTACTTATAATAACTAAGATATGGAAACAACCCAAATGCCCAAAAACAGATGACAGGATCAAGAAGATGTGGTACATATACACAACAGAATACTACTCAGCAATCAAAAAAAGATAAACTCATGCCATTCACAGCAACATGGAATGAGCTGGAAGGGGTTATGCTCAGTGAAATAAGTCAGAAGGAAAAAGAAAAATATCAGGTAATTTTACTGATGGGAGGAATATAGGGAAACTGAACAAGGGGTCAGGTAAAAAAACAAAGGACAAAACAAGCAGGCAAACTACAGAACTGAGACACACCACAGGAGAGGGAGAGAGAGGGGGGTAGGTCAAAAAAGAAGAGGAAAGAGCACAAGAGATGTGGTGACAGTTCACAGGTGATTTGGTGGTGGGAATTTTATGGTGATTACACATGAGGGGAGAAATCAAACATTATACAAAAATGAACAATGATGCATAAAAATAAATAAATATAATTTTTTTTTAAAAAGGTAAAGTAAAAACCACAGGTGTCTGAGGCAGTAAATTGGCTGACTAGGGATGAAATGTAGGAACTTTTCATTGCATACACTATTACATTTTTTTCTTTTGAACCATTTCCTTTATTTCTTATTCAAATAATTAAATTTAAAGTGTTTTTAAATGGGGTCAGGAGGCCCTTGACTCCATTTTTCTGGCACCAAATCTCCTCAGTACTATTATGACATACTCTTGTAACAGAACCTTTACTTCTATTGAATTCAGGCCCCTGGATTCCAATCTTACATAGAAACAAAAGTCCATAATCTCCAAAGAAGAAGGGCTGTGTCTTGCCAAGTTTTACATTCCCCATAGCGTTTGAATATTGTCTTGTATAAAGGACTGACGTTTGGTTACCTGAGGAAAAATTACGGGAGTCAGGAACACATATTAACACGTACTGATCAAGTGTGAACTATGTATCTGGCACTGGAATGGTTATGGGGAAAAAATGGCAAAGACCTGGTCCACCAAATAATTCCAAATTAGGAATGAACATAGAAACAAACTTGTCAAAATGTTCAAGGGGATGATTCAAATATCTTTATATATAAGAGGATCCTGAGGAATGTTTTTACAGTACATTATAAGTTATCTAATATAACTATCTATATAGAGATCAAATTATAGAGATCTTATGTATGTATCTTATGTATATGTGTATTGTGTGAGTATATGTGTACAATATATACCCCTCTGCTTCTAAAATCCATCATTTCAAGTACCAATAAGAAAGAAAAAACAGGGCCTCCCTGGTGGCACAAGGGGTTGAGACACAGCACTATGAAGCTATCAGCAGCCTCTGCAGCATAAGTTCGATCCCCGGCCAGGGAGCCGACCCACATGGTATAGCAAACCTCTCCTGTCTCGCCTGCTGCTCCCCTCAGCAGTGTATTTCAGTAGATCTGCCTGTTCCGTTCCCCACTATGTCTCTGGTGAATCCTCTCACCCCCCACATCTCTGGACTTTACCCCAGTTCTTGTATGCATAAATAAATCTTTCAAGAAAAAAAAAAAAGACAAAACACCCCAGATTGGGAGACTAATAGGAAAAACACAAAAAACTAAAGTTAAATGAGAAATAAAGGCTTTATAAAATTTACATATGGCAACTATACTTGAATTAAGAAAATCAATGAGAAATAACTTTTAGTAAAGAAACGTGCAAGCTCACCCCTTGGCAACAAGGGCGGAAATACATGGAAAAGGAAACGGGAATCCTGCGTATCAGAATGAAGCCACACTACATGTTTGGTTCAGAAACCCTTATAGAGAATTTAAAGTGGTCTTGGATTGGTAGTATCCCAGAGAACATAACTGTCCCTACAAAAACCTGACCAGCCAACAACTATGGAGCACCTCTGATTTTCAGATGCATCTTGATTTCAATCTGAGAATGTGTGCCCTAAAATGACGAAACTACACCAAACTGATCGACACCCTTGAAGTTTCTTGGGGTACGTTTACTAGCAAGTTATTTTACAATATGTCCTATGACTCTACAATTTCCATTAAGGCCTAAAGACAAACAGGTGACAAATTCCTATGCTATTACAGACAATAGGAAACAGTCAAAGCATGATGTATTCCCAAACAGTTTAAAACTACTTCCTTTCTTTAATTATAAACTTACTTTATTGCTGCCACCTTTTTGGACATGGTTTCCTCTGCGGGAATCTTTAAGAGAAAAAAAAATTAGAGAAAATTAATTATTTGAAATATTGTAGCAAATTAAATGTTAATTAATTGAATTCTAAATTTCTAACTCTGATATGAGGTGATTGAAAGTGAACCAGAAACAACGATCCTAATGCTATGTGAATGGGAGCTGGTAGCTGAGGACAGAAACATCCAAAGATAGTACCATACTTAGATCCAACAGGCCCTGAACAGAAGCAAACATACTGTGGCCTCAAACTTTGTCAGATGACTTGAAGTGGTATTTGATCATAAGGGGACAATGATGTTAAAGATGCACATGAAGAATGTAAAGAAAATTGTTTTATAAAACAAACATGAAAAGGCAACATTTCTACTTGGTGTTTTTTGCAAATCCCATGTGATTTTAAATATGTCAAGCTAGGGCCTCCCTGGTGGTGTAAGTGATTAAGTATCAGCACTGTGAAGCTACTGGCAGCCACTGCAGCACGAGTTCGATCTCTGGCCAGGGAGCTGCTCACATGGCCCAGCAGACACATCCTGTCTCGCCCACTGCTCCCCTCAGCAGTGTATTTCAGTCAGTCTGCCTATTCTGTTCCCCACTCTGTCTCTGGTGAATCCTCTCACCCCCTGTACCTCTGGCCCATATTCCAGCTCTTGTATGCATAAATCAATGAATCTTTAAAAAAAAAAAGGTCAGGCTAAAATTATAATGTAAGAAGACATATTACTTCATCCATATCTCTAAAAGCTCATATATGGCTGTTGGAAAAAAAAAATTGTGGTAGCTTTAATTGGGAAAAAAAGGAATTCCCTTTTATATTTAGGTTCACTTTACTATAGTCTTATGTAGTGCTTAAGAGAAGAGGGGGCAGGTAAAGAAACTTGCATGGAGGAAATTCAATCAACAACTATCAGGTGTGTTAATACCGCCAGGTACTGAGAAGATGAAGGCAAAAAGATACAGTTCACAGTCTAGAAGCACCTGTGAATGTCAGTCTCATTTAGGGGAGTTGTAAATCTCTGAAAAACTTCTTTCTTAGTCATCTGATGAAATCTTGAATAACAATGCAACTGCCTCTAGTATTTTAAGAGGCAAAATGGAGTTTAAGAAGGAACCCCTGCAAAACAAATGAACTGAGAAAAGGTCAAGGGTGAGAAAGGCTACAGGTACACCCAGCAACAGGCATAGCTCCTGGGCTGCAGGACTTATGTGTGGAGGAACACAGAGCCTCGGGGCCACCCTGTGCAGACCACCAGGCTAAGATGGACGGATCTCAGTGACAGCAAGACTAACAGAAAGCTTTTAAGGAATTCCATACCTACTTGCTGTGCATAATGTACAGGTACTGGTAACCAAGACAAACTGGGTATTTATAGTCACAGCTTACAGTCTGGTGGGGCACACAAACAACATAAAAAAAATTATAGGACAGTATCACAAAGACTACACCGCAGTGTGGGTGCTGCACAGAGCAGGGTCTCCAAAGATGCCAGTGGCCTAGTGATATAGGAGAATCTGGGCAGGTTGCCAAAAAATAATACCAGGCCAAGGTAGGTATATATGGGTGATACACAGAGGTAAGAGAGAAAAAAAGAGAGAGAGAGAGAATAATGTATAATGACTATCACATGGAAGAAACTTCATTTACACATTTTTGTATTTATTCATTTACACAACTAATATTTATTGAGCTTCTACTATGCGCTAGGCATTATTTTGAAGTGCTAAGGACAAAGCAGTGAAGAAAAAAGATAAATATCCCTGCACATAGCAGAGGTGGCATGCGGCACATACAGAGCAGGGAGAGAGGGAGGATATCAGGCAGGAGTTCAGAGTGAAGTACTTCAGAGCAATTAAGCTAACAGCAGTATTTTGGCTAAATCAGAGGTAGGCTAAAGGCAGTAACTATAATAGGCCTCAGCAACTGTTCTGGCAAAAGGTAGTGAAAACTTAGGTGGAGGGCTGCCGAGGGTGCCACATGGCGCAGCAGACCTCTCCTGTACACCCACTGCTCCCCTCAGCAGTATATTTCGTCAGTCTGCCTGTTCTGTTCCCCACTCTGTCTCTGGTGAATCCTCTCACACTCCCACAAATCTGGCTTGTACCCTGGTTCTTGTATAAATAAGTAAGTAAATCTTAAAAAATTAAAAAAAGAAAACTTAGGTGAAACAATGAAAAAAAAAATCTTGAGAAGAAAACACAGTTGAAAAACAGGCCAAGATAACAATAGATTGGGTGGGCCAAAGAAAAGAGTTAAAGACAACCACAAGGCCCACAGTCTGGGAAGCACTAAATAATATAGAAAATCAACAGACAGCACAGGTGGGGTGAGGGATGGATGAAGGTTTAAGAACAGACATGTTAAAACTGGGGTTTCAAGACACCAGAGTGTGTATGTCACACATAAACCTGATGTGGGGAAAAGGCAGAAGGGCAAATCAAATATATGTAATAAAAGTGAGACAATAATGCCATGAGAGAAATTATAGACTGCTCCAAAATCTTGGGAAATGTCAACTTTTAGAGAAGTAGGCAGTTTGCCCACTGTGACATCTGACCATGTCTGGAGCTATTACTGGTTGTTACAACTGGGGTAGAAAGGGCACTACCAGCATCTAGCAGGCCGAGGCAGGAATACTACTAAATATCCTACAATGTAGAGGGTGGCCTCCAACAAGGAGTTATCCAGCCCAAAATGTCAAGAGTACTTAAGTTGAGAAATCCCATTTTAGAGAATCACATGAGAAAGGGCAGTTAGAAATAAGGAAAAAGCATTTCTTGTATTCTAATGCATATTAATTACAAAAACACAAGGGATGCTTATTACATGCTCTGAGGATCATGGTGTAATCAGAGTAGTTAGTTGGTAAAATCAGATACCATTTATATAGTTTTAACATTAAATTGATGCTTTAAAAAAACTTTTTCATGCTCAGAACCTAAGTACTGTCTACAGCAGTCACACAAACCTCCCATATTGAATACCTATGATTCCAGAAATGCTTCTTAACAAGTATTAACCTTTCTGATTATTTAGTAAACACAACAAACAAATGTCACCCGCCATCCCACAAAATACGTAATTTGCCTTAGTAACAATAAGTATATTATTTCATTACGTGAATTCATTGAATTAACTGACAAAGTTCGAGAGTCACTAAGAGCAACAATTTTTTGGGTTGATTTCGACCTGCTGACTCAAAATCTTAAAGGCAAGTACACTTCCATTTCACTAACATAAGATGTTTATAACTCTGATTCAATCCAATAGACTTTAAGATTATGCAATTTTAAGGAGTGGAGGGGGAAAAACATACCAGAGAACGAAATCGCACAGATTCTATTTGTCCATATTCTTTAAAAAATGACTTCAGGTTCTAAAATATAAATAAATACATAAATATATATACATATTCTTTATTTAGTCTACTTTCAGAATATCAAATAAGGGTTACAAAAAGGAACAAAGTCAAGCCATCTGATAATCTTTTACTACCAGGTTTTGTTATAAGAACATTTTGGGAGAAAAGGTGACCAGTCAGTTGGAAGACAAAAAAAATTTTCTGAAATTTAAGTAAAAAGAAAACATAATTTCATGTTAGTATCCATAAGGGACTAAACATCTTTTTTTTAAGATTTTTTTTTTAATTTATGAAAGTGCTGGGGTACAAGCCATATGTACAGGAGGGTAAGAGGCTTCACCAGAGACAGAGCGGGGAACAGAACAGGCAGACTGATGAAATACACTGCTGAGGGGAGCAGCAGGCGAGACAGGAGAGGTCTGCCGCCCCATGTGGGGTTCTCACCAGCCAGCCGGGATCGAATCCTTGCTGCAGAGGCTGAGAACAGCTTCATGGTATGGCGCTCAACCACCTGCGCCACCAGGGAGGCCCACTATACATTTTTATCTTTCAGTCTTTTATAATCTTCACCACATGAAAACTCAGATTATATATTCCACAGATAATGTAACCTTTTTTTTCATGTTGGCTCCAACCAGAAATGAATTTTACGGATTCTTATGTCAGTATGAGAAATTTTCTAAGTGCTAGGCATTAGGACCATATTGAAATAGCATATTGAGGGCCTCCCTGGTGGTGCAAGGGGTTAAGACGCAATCTATGAAGCTATCTGCAGCCACTGCAGCACAAGTTTAATCCCTGGCCAGGGAGATGCCCACATGGCACACCAGACCTCTCCTGACTTGCCCGCTGCTCCCCTCAGCAGTGTATTTCAGTCAATGCACCTGTTCTGTTCCTCACTCTGTCTCTAGTGAATCCTCTCACCCCCCACACCTCTGGCCTACACCCCAGTTCTTGTACGCATAAATAATCTTTAGGGCCTCCCTCTTGGCACAAGGGTTAAAACGCAACCTATGAAGCTGTCCTCAGCCACTACAGCACGAGTTCAATTCCCAGCCAGCCAGGAAGCAACCCACGTAGCACAGCAGACCTCTCCTGACTCGCCCGCTCCTCCCCCCAGCAGTGTACTTTGGTCAATCTGCCTGTTCTGTTCCCCTCTCTGTCTCTGGTGAATCCTCTCATCCCCCACATCTCTGGCCTGTACCCCAGCTTTTGTATGCATAAATAAATAAATCTAAAAAAAAAAGAGAAATCTTCAAAAAAAAAAAAAAAGAAATTGCATATTGAAATTTAAAGGGTAAATTTTGTATGTTTTTCTTAAGACTAGCTTAGAATGTGGAGAATGCCAAGAATGTGTTGGACAGCTAGGACAATAATTTCTATAACCAATTTTAATTCAAAAATAATTTACTGAATGTGCAAAGCACAACACATACTCCCTTCCCTTGAGCTCCTTATAATCTAACAGGAAGATCAATAACCAAAACTATGCTACAAAGTAAAATAATGTATTATGTTCTGTAAAAATAATCGCAAATAAAATACTAGGAGACAAAAGGGTAAAAAGGATAGAGAAAAACCAGGCAATTTTTTGTACTGTTTTGTGTCTAAGGAAGTGGAATTTAAATTGTCCTTCAAGGGATGGGCAGGATTGTGACCCAAGGAATGCCAAAAGTATGATTATCACATGGAAGAAAATTCATTTACACATTTTTGTATTAATTCATTTATACAAACTAATATTTATTGAGCTTCTACTGTGCACTAAGTATTATTTTGAGATGCTAAGGACAGAGCAGTGAAGAAAAAAGATAAATATCCCTACACATACAGAGGTGGCATGTGGCTGGAATGAAAAAACCCAGACAGAAGACCATAGCAAGAGGTCAAAAGAATTTGCAAAAGTCTGAATTAGGGCAGTGACTATGGAAAAGGAATGGTATGGAATACAGAATCTGTCTATAGAACGATTTGTATAGTAGTCATTTATAATAAAGTTATGTATTAATGACTTTTTATGTGCTTATTTAATAAAGAGTAAACAAACTAATGAATTAATTTCTCTGAATTTTTACAATATACAGTACAAACTCACCTTTTTATTACATGTGACAGGCAAATTTCCAACAAACACTGTTCTCTCATTCTTTAATCTCTCTTCTTCCTGGTTGATTTTAATTTTCTTTCTTTGATTTACAACTATGTGGTCTACATCATCATGTTCTTTTTTATCTGCTACTTTAACACCAGATTGAGAATTTTTCCTTTTCTGCCCTTGTTTCTGGTGAACTTCTTCTTCTAAATCTGCACTTGCTAGAGCATTTTCTCTTTTTAAGAAAGAAAGAAAAAGTGTCATGGAAGTCAGGTGGAGAATCTGACAAAGCATAGTGATTAATTTCCCACCCATTTCTGGTTATTGTATGTATAAGCTTAGCAATCAAAGATATCTCTAAATTTTAAAAGTGGCATTATCTAAAAGTGACTAGTATCTTCAGAAAAACTAAAGGGTTAGGAAAAATTAAGTCAAACTTTTGAAGATATGTGAAAACTGTCAGGCAATAGAGCAACAGAAGTTCATTTAAACAAGTTAATGGGAGAAATTTGATCTCCGAGGTAGTTTAAGAAAATTGAATGCATCTTTTACCTACATGCAGAAATATTTAAAGACGAAACAAGTTTAAGTTTGCATTCAAATAGTGAGATGGATATAAATGGGGTAAAGATAAAATAAGACTGGCAGAGTACTAATGATTGTTGGTGCTGCAAACATGGAGATCCTTATTCAACTCTTAAATATGTATATTTTCCATAATAAAAAAAATTGAATTAGAACTTTGAAATGAGCAGAAAAAATAAGCTATGACATGTACAACAATCCCAATTTCTCTACCATCTTATATCTCTAACATCAACTAACGCAATTTTACCAACCTGTTTGCCAACGTTTTGTCTGCAACAGAAAGTTTCTTCTTCACTTTCATTTTTTTGGCAGATTCTTCCAAAATTGGTCTTTGATTTTGGGATGTACTTTCCTCCTCCTCATCCTGTTTCCTTTTTTTGGTGGTTTCCTTTTAAAAGTTGGAAGTTATGTTTTGAGATTTCATCCTTTTTAATAACTTAGTGGTTTTTCTAAATTAGCATCTCTTCTCACTGGTATGTCCAGTAACTAAAGTTACTTAGATTGAACCCCACCTGTCCCACCTGCCATGCCCTGCACCGTAGATTGCTTAAAGTTACTCTAATGGACCATTCGGAACAGAACCCAGTGACTTACTTTAGGCACAGGCACGTACACGGGTTGAAGCTGAGGGTCAAAGGAGCTGAAGAGGGACGCCAGTGGACCTGCGCTGCCGCTGTAGGGGGGCTTGCCGTGGAATAAGCTATTGGCGACTTGTCCGACCAGATAGTCTCCTGTCTGACTCCCACGAACGCCATCGTCCGGGTTCTCTCTAGGTACCGATGGCAGAAACTCAGCGACACGACACCACGCCACGCCCCTCCGCTTCGCCCGCCCGAGAGCCCGAAGGCACACCTTTGCCCAGGTAAACGTGCCGCGCGCCACTCACCCCACCTGGGCACCTCTCCTTTTCGTCCCCCAGCCCACGCAAACAGGCTGCGCCCCACACACCCCTCCTGGGCACTTCTTTTTCTTGCCCCCAGCCTAGGTAAATATGCCGCGCGCCACTCACCCCTTCTGGGCACCTCTCCTTTTCTTCTGTTTCTTTTCTCTTTCCAAAGGCATTTTTACGGCCAGGCCACAGAGAGCGGCAGCACGCGAGCCGCACTTCCGGGTCCCGTCACTTCCGCCCCAGGAACACGCCCCTTCCGCTCCGGGACTTTTTTGCCGCTGCCCTCGCGGGCAGAAGGGACGTCAGGCGGGAGGGCTTGGGATTCTCGTGCACATTTGTGCCTTGCTCTGTTAGAGCGAGACCTAGTGTTGGGAAAGAAGTCTTCGCAGAGTAGTTGAGGCCTGAATCGTGAATAAGGAAACTGCCGGAGTGGGGTGTCAGTCAGAAGAGAGGAAAAACACCTACAAAAACCCCCGGATTAGTGCAGGGAAGGAGGTCGAGTAACAAGGTAGGTGTAGGTAACATCACTAGCAAGTGGTGAAGGGGCAGGGACTTCCTCGCTGCTCCTTACAGGGTAACGCTTTGGTCTGAAGTGGGGGTGGAGTCCACAAAGCCTGTATGGAATTAGCTCAGGACATCCTTTCCCCCTAACAAAATTTCGGAAGAGCTGCAAGAGAGTTGGGGGAAAGGATGTCCTGAGCTAATTCCATACAGGCTTTGTGGACTCCACCCCCACTCCAGACCAAAGCCATCAGGACATTGGGAAAGACAAATCCCATCACCACCACAGGGAAGTTGCTGGAACCTGAAGGTGGAGCTGAGCATGGAGAGAAGAAGCTGCAGAAGAGACTGAGGAAGGAAGGAAGCAGGATGTAGAGCCAGAAGACCTGGAGGGGGCACATGGAGCAGAGAGACATTGCTTAAAAATAAAGTTGAAAATAATATGTTGTTGGGGACCACAGCTCTAACCTGCTTGGCCAGGCTATTTTGCCAGGTAAAGGAGATACTTGGCACTCTTTTTCAGCCTGCCTCCCAGATTTGTCTTCACCCAAATCTTTACCGTTTAACCTACTTTTTCTGGCTACCTTGTCTTTTGTATTCCTTGTTTCTCATTTTCAGCAGCAAAGTTGTACCCATCCTTCAAGGTCCAGCTCAGAAGCTATCTGATGGTAATTTCCCTGGTATTTAAAATCAGATAATTTTTCCCAAGCCTCCATCCTACCTGCATTAGTGTTAATTTCTAGATGTAAGACTTGTTCTGTAGTGTCTGTTTTCGTACTGGTGAATATTTGGTAAATTGACTTTAGGTAATAAAAGATACATACTAGTTATCATTAATCATTGACTGCAGCAGCGTTGGTAGCAAGATAGGATTTGACTTTGTATCTTTAACTGATTTGCTTTTTGAAAACTACTTAACAGAACACACTGGGAATATGACCATGCATAGCCCACAATAGAAAAATTAATGAGTCCACAACATTCAGTTGGTTGACCTGGTTTTGATTTGAGTCCCTTATCGTGGTTTTCTGTAAAATACTCAAGTGGTTTCACAAAGATGAGAAAAATACAATTGTCCATGCTTAATGCAACTCAAACATTCTATCTATCCCACATGGTCCATTGAAGAAATTCTACCTTTTCCTTCCTTAAATCCACCAAACCCATTCCTTCCCCAGCTCTTCCTAGCATTATTCCAAGAATCATTTCCTATCAGGAGTGCTGTATTCTCATCACATCTGGCCTACCTAACTCTTCCTCTTCTCAACACATTCCATTCCATATTAATTTTCCTTGAATGCTACTTTAAGGTTTGCATCTCCTCCAGTCACTAGTCATCACGATTTTTATATGCTCATATACTGCACCCTTTAAACTCTTATAGTTTCCCCTGATGGTACAGTGAGCACTTTATTTTATATCTTATGCTTCTTCCACAACGAAACCCAAAAACATTACTTCAGGGTATTACATCTTACACATAAAGCCAATGTTCATATGATGTAAGCCAAAAATCCCTAAGTAGCAGGTTAAAATTAGAACAAAGATGTAGAAATAATAGACTTGAAATAATGAAAGGCAACACACACTTCTAAAGGAAAATGTTTGAAAGAGGCTGTAGTTGGAGTTAAAAAATTATTCCACTGCCATTCAGAACTGATTATTAACCATTTCAAGATCACTAACTCCTTTGAAGAGTCATAAAGAATCTCACAGAAAAAGACAAAACAACTTTATTAAAAATCCTAGAGGTTTCATGGAATCTGTTTCACCTTCCCCAGACTACCTAGATTAAACTTCACACTCAGGTTATTTCAGTAGAGTAAAAAGGTTTTGAAGAACACTTAAAAAAAAAAAACATAACCAGGGGCCTCCCTTGGTGACAAGGGGTTAAAGACAGCGTTAACAAGCTACTGCCAGACACTGCAGCTCAAAACTGGGCCAGCCAGGAAGGTGACGCATGGCATAGCAGACCTCTCACTTGCCTGCTGCTCCCCTCAACAGTGTACTTTGGTCAGTCTGCCTGTTCTGCTCCCCACTCTGTCTCTGGTGAATCCTCTCACCCCCCGACCTCTGCCTTACACCCCAGTTCGTGTGTGCATAAATACATCTTTCAAAAAAAAAATTTATCATTGGTTGTAAATTAGATTGATAAAATTTAGTAGATGACCAAGAGAAAACAGATCAAATTCTTGTAATACCATGAAAGTTTCAAATTCTCCAGAGGAGTTAGAAAGGAGAATAGGCAGACTAGAATGCAGAGAAAGGCATCAAAATTATCATATAATTTTGATAAATTCTCAGAGCATTTCCAGGGACCATTATTCTAAGATCTCCATTTGGAAAGCAATGTTCTATAGATTTAAAAATTCATCCCTTAAAACTAATTTCTATGAAAATAAAGGGTGATCCCACAGGTGCTTCAAAAATACACATTTGAGCTTTAGGCCTTAAAGACTTATTTTCTTTTTATTTTAAACAAAGGATTTTCTTTTAGTGGAAAATTCACTAAATTGGGACCAAAAAACCCTAATTATTGAGTTGAATGGGTTTGCAGCACAAAGCATTGGTTCCCAACCCAGATGCATACTGAAGTCACTGGACACCTTTCAAAAAAGATCAACATCTCAGACCAATTAAACATAACTCTTTGAGGGTGGGGCCTGAGAACTGCTTTAACAATGCCCAGGTGATTCCAATGTGTAATGGGGTAGAGTGAAAATATGAGATCCACAAAAGTCTAATTAAATTAAAAGACAAAAAAAGCAAAGCTGCTGGTAATGTAATGGTTTCAAGTGTTAAAGAAAAAGTTTTAACTTTTTCTTCTTTAGACAAAATCCAAGTCATAAGTATTCATATATTCACACTCAAGCAAAATAATGTATGCAAAGATATAGGAATGCCTAATAAATCCTATATATGGTTAATGCAGTTTTAGTTTTAATAGGCAGAATATCCCCTTTTTTGTATGTCAGTTAACCCCTTGTGATAAATACATGCTGGAGATATATGTTCCAGTCACATATATACAGAAATGAACTAAAATTACTTAATCTTTTAGAAACAGAATCAAGGATTCACAAACTATGGCATTTTATTTCAGAGCCTTTGCTTACATTTGTACAATATATTACATAATTCTTCATTGTTTGCAGATCCTAATATATACTTTATAGCTTTTATTCTATAAGCTTTTTCTTCAACGTTTTGCTGTCAACAAATCTTTACAGTCCTGTACAAATTTTAATAACTTGAAACCATTTTCAACAAAATCAGTTACTGTAAGCACACACTACAAGACTGAAAATGTTTTTCTTAGAAAAGTTGAATGTAAAGGATTCTGACACGTTAGCATCTACAACAAAACGCTTTGAAATTCTCACATGTCGTATTGCCAGAAAACAAATAAAACATGCTAGCCCCATCCAAAAAAAGTACACAGAACTACAATTAAAACAGTAAAACAGTCTGTACAGTAAAGTACTGTGTATTAACAGTGCCAGGTATTAAATAGCTTGAATGAACACATCCGCAATATACAAATGTCTTACAAAGGTGTAGAATTAAATACAAGTGCCAAACAGAACAGAGATTGGAATCATACAACATAAAGTCAATACAAGTGAAAACAATTTTGCGTTCATTTTGGATTTTATACAAGGCATTTAATTGTATAGTCCTACCACCCCAATTAGCTATTTATATTTAAAATAACCATCCTTTTGAGACAGTTCCTATCAACAACTTTGAACCATAGTAATACAGTTTACTTGTTCCTGAAATCCTCTTGTTGTAGCTCATAATAAAATAAGCAATACAAATGAATTATCTGTAGTTAAGGAAAAAGAAACATTTACAAGAAAACACAAAAATATAACTGTTATAATTCATTATGAATAAATATACACTTTGAACTGGCTAAGTACAATATTTATACATTGTTTAAGATTTAATACAGTTTATTAGCCATTTTCTTTTTTCACACAATGTATTATATCAAAATTAAAAAAAAATACTGATTTATAGAAAAATGGCAAAGTACAGTAGTTCCTTTCCAATTTGAAGGGGCATGAAAAGCCACTGCAAGACCTGTTAGCCTAATTCAAACCTGTAAACATGTTCAGTCTTTTTTTAAAGAGAATCTTTAATATTTGGTTACCAGGATTGATAATCTAATATCCTGTTAACTGCAGGTTTTGAATTTGTTACATGTGCTTGACTTATACAATTAAAGCCACCCTAAGGTGACTTGCTTTAAAAAACAATTAGCTTGTACAAATGAAAATAGGTTCATATTTTTTCATAAATAAATGGAAAAATATCAAATGTTCCAGCTTTTAACAAAATACAAGGGAATACATATACAGTAAGTTATCTTAACATGTTCTGGCCCACCCAATAACTATGCTTACTGTATTGTCTCTACAGGCAGTGAAAAGCCTCCATTTGCCACAGTGGAAGGCCTTCAAGTTACCAGACACACAATTCCCAGACAAGTTGGAAACAATTATTGCTTGAGGAAAAGCAGTTCATTGTACTTTTTCTTCATTAAAAAAAAGTGCACTTAAGTGCCAAGTCAGCTTGTCAAGAAACAATTTTTAAATATAAAATAGTGCTTGTCTGATTTTTTTTTTGTGCCACTGTGCAGTATAAAAAAAGACGTGGCCATCAACAGCCATTAAGTGCAAAGTGCTTTAGCAAGTCCTGCTGTCACCTGCACTCAACTGACATTCCATTTTGTGATGCGCTGGACATCGAAGGTTCAGCTAAAGTTAACATAACAGCAGCTGTTATGGAACTGGATGAAGGTGAAGAAGAGGATGAAGACGTAGCAGCACCTAAGGAAAAGGGGAAACCAAACTAACAGCTTAATATAAAAAAACACACAACAAAAAGACACAAAACACTAATTCTCAATGCCAAAATTCTGCTATATTCTCCAAAATCATTTAGCTTACAACAAAGGTAGTCAATTTTCACAATAGCACAATGTATATTCAGTAAAACCTAATATATCTCAAGTAACTAGACAGTGCAAAACTATGCAAGTAACAAAAAAGGACAGATCGGCGAATGCTCCTGCATGCATCAAAGAGGAAAAAACTTATGTGACTAGTCTATGAAGATCTGGGATGATGATGATAATAATAGTATTAGTAGTAATAGAGCATTGAATCCAACAGGAAAAACCTATAATCTACCTGAAAATCCCCCCTATGTTTGGAGTTTCTTAGTAATTTATTATTTTTTATTTATTTATGCATACAAGAACTGGGGTATAGGCCAGAGGTGTGGGGGGTGAGAGGGTGCACCAGAGACAGAGTGGGATGCAGAATAAGCAGATCTACTGAAATAACACAGCTGAGTCTGAGAGCAGTGGGCAGAAACAGGACGGTCTGCTGTGCCATGTGAGTTAGCTCCCTGGCTGGGGATAGAATTCATGCTGCAGTGTTGGAGATAGCTTGACAGTGCTGAGACTTTAACCCCGGTGTCACCTGGGAGGCCCTATAACTCCTGCTTTTAAAACACATGGAAGCATGGTATATAGTGTCTCTTGATTTTTTTAAGAATCTATCTTAGGAAACTGTTCCATATCAATACATATATAGGAGCTATCTCTTTTTATTTTTTTTTAAATTATTTTATTTTATTTTATTTTTATAGAGGCATGTTTTTTATTTATTTGTTTGTTTGTTTTGTTTATACATGCACTGGGTACAGTCAGAAGCGCGGGAGGGTGAGAGAATTCACCAGAGCCAGAGCGGGGAGCAGAGCAGGCAGAAGGACCGAAGTACACTGCTGAGGGGAGCAGCGGGCGGCAGGAGAGGTCTGCGCGCCATGTGGGACCCTCCTCCGGTGGCCGGGGAGCAGCCAGGGATCGAACCGGCGCCGCAGAGGCCGCGGGCAGCTTCGCAACCCAGCGCTCAACTGCTGCGCCACCGGGGAGGCCCTCTTTTTCTTTTTAAAGTTGAATAGTAGTCCACTGTATTTATGAATTGTAACGAATTTAATTCCTGGACTGTTGTTGTTACCAACAATAATCTAACTGATATTTGAGCATTTTAAGATTAAATGGTTTCTTTTCATAAATGCAAAATGTTACTTGATAATACAATTCAATGATTCCTTGCTACTCTAAGCGTTACCATAACAAGTTTGTGATTACATATTTTTCCTTGTGATCTATTCTCAGAATCAGAATTAGACTGTTCTTCAAACAAAGGCAAATTGTTTCAAAACCAATGTATTCAGCAATGCATGAAGATAGGAATTTTTTTTTAAAGATTTTTTTATGCATACAAGAGCTGTGGTACAGGCCAGAGACGGGGGTGGGGGGGTGGGGGGGGGCGGGGGTGAGAGGATTCACCAAAGACAGAGTGGGTAACAGAACAGGCAGACTGACTGAAACACACTGCTGAAGGGAGCAATGAGCGAGACAGGAGAGGTCTGTTTCACCATGCGGGTTGTTCCCTGGCTGGCCTGGGATTGAAGGGGGATTGAAATGCAGAGGCTTTGGATTGCTTCATAGTGTGGTGCTTAACCCCTTGCGCCACCAGGGAGGTCTGAAGATAAGAATTTCACTTTATTTTCTATCACTGGTTTCAACTATGAACATTTTTGCTAGTAAAAGTATCTAATTTGATTTGCATTTCTTTGGTAACCAGGATACTTTTCCACGGATATTTTAATAATATTTAGGAACTGGCTTTTAATGCTAACTCCCCAGACAAAGCATCAGACTCACTCACTATAGAGAATTTGTGTTGACCACACTTACAAACCATTTTAAAGGAACTATTTCAGGACAGATGTCTTATTATATAGAAAACGCTTATAAAAAGGTCTAGGTGGGCCTTGCTGGTGGCTCAAGGGTTAAATTCTCAGGGCTATCAAGCTATCTCCAGTCACTGCAGCATGAATTGGATCCCAGGCCAGGGAACCAACCCACATGACTCAGCAGACCTCTCCAGTCTTGCCCACTGCTCCCTTCAGACGAGATCGGGCGCGTTCAGGGTGGTATGGCCTTAGACCCACTGCTCCCTTCAGCAGAGTATTTCAGTAGATCTGCTTGTTCTGCTCCCTACTCTGTCTCTGGTGAATCCTCTCACCTCTAACCCCCGCCGCCCCGCCCTGCACCTCTAGCCTAGACCTGAGTTCTTGTACGGATAAATAAATTAATCTTTAAAAAAAAGTCTTAGATTACTCAGGTGTGAGGAGCTCTAGCACAACTATTCAAATAACAGTGTGCTTATTATAATGATTTTTAAAAATTTTTAAATGGTTATGTGAGATCAAACACAAACTCTTGATCTTGTTTCCTTTGTTAGGATCCTTCTGCATACGTTTTATGTACACTAACAATTTCTTTTTCTTTTGTTTTTTTAAAGATTTATTTATTTATACAAGAACTGGGGTACAGGCCAGATGTGCGGGAGGGTGGGAGGATTCACCAGAGACAGAGTGGGGAACAGAACAGGCAGACTGACTGAAATACACTGCTGAAGGGAGCAGTGGGCAAGACTGGAGAGGTCTGCCGCGCCATCATTAACAATTAATTTCTTTTCGAGTACTCCATAACCCAGATAGACTCACCTATCCCACAAATTAAAAAGCCTAGACAGAAGTGGAGAGAGAAAGGAACGAAGATAGCAGTAAAGGGAAGAAGGAAAATTCATCTGAAGAAAAAGGAAAAGAATATAAAAATGAAAGTTCATCAGAGAATGATAATTGTGGAAAAAGAAGAGGGTCAGGGAGGCAAAATCATAAGCTTATAAAGACGCTATCTCCCTTCCCCCATCCTTATTATCCCTTTTCTTTATTCTCCTTCACAGCAAAATGGATCGATCACTTTATCTACTTTCTTACCACCTACTCTTACTCTTTCCACCCAGCTTCTACCTCCACAACTCACTGAAAATGCCTTTGTAAAGGTCATCAATGATTCTAAGATTGTCAAGCTACTGACCACTTCCTTGCATTTCAAGAGTATTGGGCATGGCTGACTATTTTCCTCCTCCTCAAACTCTTTTCTTGGCCAGCCTTTCCTGTTTTCTTCAAATTTTCTGAGGTCTTGCGGTTTCTGTTTTTCCTTTTTCAGACCTACCTCTAAAAGTTGGCTTGCCCCTGCTTTCCTTCCCCCACCTCCCCGCTTATTCACATTTCTTTCCTAGGTAATTCACTCAAGTACTGGGGCTTAAAAAACCGCTGTAACTACAGATATGCCAAATATTTGAAAACTGTATATATCTCTAGTCCTGACATGTCCCCTGAATTACAAATTTACACATCCTGTCTACCTGATAATCCCCACTTGCATGTGTAATAGAAATTTCAAAAAGTACCATATGCTCCGAGCTACTATTTTATTTCTCTAGGTCTTCCTCATTTCTAAAACTGGCACCAAGTATCCAATTGTTCCAGCCAAAAACCGTGTAGGCATCCTTAATTCTGCTCTTTAGCTACCATATCTAATCCATTAGTAAGTACTGCTAACTCAACAGTAATTTCTCTTCCTCTTTCCTGAATAGATCCAATTCCAAATCACTATCATCTACTAAACTATAGCAATGGGATCCCTAATCAACAGTGTTTCTACCACTGTTCCTCTAGAGTCTTCTTTCCACAAGGTAGAGTGGTTTAAAAAAAAAATCTATAAATAGATTGTCATTTTCCAGTTTATAACATTCAAAAAGTTGTCTATATCACTTAGAATGAAATCTAAACTCTCATCTTGGTCTAGAAGGTCCCAAATAATTTGGTTTTTGTTTACTTAGCTGATATTTCTATCAGTTTCTCACCATGACGATTTTCTTTCTGCTCGGGAAAGGCACCAAGGATATTCCCACCTTAGAGCAGTTGTTCTCAATTTGTTGTGATTTTGTTTCCGAGAGCATATCTGATACTTTTGGTTGCTACAACTGAGGGGTGCTGTTGGCATCCAGTGACTAGAAATGCTAAACATCCTATAGTGTACAGGACAGCCCTCCACAGCAAATGTCCAGCCCAAAATGTCAATGATTTCAAATCTGAGAGACTTTATTTATCTCAGGGAATACTTACTTTTCTACTGTAAAGACCCCTTTACAAACAAAGTATCTCCCCAAAACTTTATGTTGAAACCTAACTTCTAATAAGATAGTACTTGGTAATAGGGCCTTCAGGGAGGTAATTAAGGTTAAATGAAGTCATAAGGGGATGTGGGGATCCCTCAGCCAACAGGACCAGTGTCCTTATAAGAGTAAGAAACACCAGTGATTCTATATGAGGATACTATGAGAATGTGGCAACCTATGAGTCAAGGAGAGAGACCTCACGAGAAACTAAATCTGCCACCATCTATGTGATTTGGACTTGTAGTCTCTAGAAACATAAGAAAATAATTTCTGTTGTTTAAGTCATTCACTCTGTTAGGGAAGCTCTGGCAGACTAAGACAACCCTTTCCCCTCAGATGTTAACTTCTCTCACTTCCTCTGGTTGTTAAGGTCTCAATGATAATGTCCAGACCATTTGCAATCCTATCTAATCATTGCCTTAACATAGATCAATTCTCTTTACAGTGCTTTTCACTACCTGAAATTTTATTTTTGTTGTTGTTTTTTTAAACAGTCTACAAGCTCCGTGAAAGTAAACATTATAATTTGAGATCATTTTGTTCTTTAATTTTTCCATTTTGTAGATAATGAAAATAAGGTAGAGGGATTGAAGAACTTGCATGAAGATACACAGACATAAACTCATTCGAGTCCAACTGCAAAGTCATAAACTGCTGTATGTTTAAGTATAAAATAAGATAAAAACACTTACTTTCTCTTTCTTTCTTCTTTAAACGCTTTCTTCTCCGATCAATGGAAGCTACTTCAGATTTTAATGACAGATAATGTTTTCTGATTTCTTGTAGTTTTTCTTGAAGAATTGTGATGCGTTCAGCACTTGTCATATTTTCCAGGTCCGCTGTGAATTTAAAATTTTCATTAACATTTATTTCTGAACAAAATTTGTGGTTGTAGAAAAAGGTCAAGATAAAACCAAAAATAAAACTTGTAAGCATGTTTCTTTTTCTAGACTAGAATAATGTCTAGCACATAATACAAGCACAATACTTTTTAATGTGAATGAATGTATAGAATTAAAGACCTTAGGACTTAAACATGTAAGTTAAAAATTCCACATTCATGTATAGCAGTATCACAAGAGTACACTAAAAATTATACTTAGAAATTAGACTGAAAAGACAATAAAATGTTAAAATTGTACATATTTTTGAATGTTATGACTGTGGACAAATTTTTCTCTTTCATCCTCATTTTGTTCTTTTTTTGATTTTTTTTTGACTATGTGTAACTTTTATGAATAACTTTCAAGAAGATTTTGAAAACCTCTCAAGTAATTTCAATCTCTTAACAATATTTCCCTGTGTGAGTCTGGGATAATCTTTTCTTCAAAAAAAATTTTTTATGAAGAGTTCTCATATATATATGCAGTAAAATGCAGTTCCATATATCCATAATTCAATTTCAGTACAGCAATTTATGGCAATTCTTGTCTTATTTATATACCTTATTCACTCCCTACCTATAACATCAGATTATTTTATTTATTTATTTTTATTTATTTATTTATTTATACAATCACTGGGTACAGTCAGAAGTGCAAGAGGGTGAGAGAATTCACCAGAGTCAGAGCAGGGAGCAGAACAGGCAGAAGGACCGAAGTACACTGCTGAGGGGAGCAGCGGGCGGCAGGAGAGGTCTGCGCGCCATGTGGGACCCTCCTTCGGTGGCCGGGGAGCAGCCGGGGATCGAACTGGTGCCACAGAGGTCGTGGGCAGTTTCGCAACCCAGCGCTCAACCGCTGCGCCACCAGGGAGGCCCAACATCAGATTATTTTAAAGCAAATTTCTGACAGCTTATGCAAAATAATCTAGTATATGTTGGTATTTGCCTCACTTGCCTTAAAATTTTCCTTTCAGTAATATGTTTATCCAAATCAAGATCAAAAAGGTCTTTACACGGTAACTGGTTATTATTACTAGTTCTCTCTTACCTTCAGGGAATATATAGTCTAAGACTACTCCCTAATGATATCTGACACCATGAATAGTAAGTGAGTCCTATACATACTATGTTTTTCCATATACATACATTCCTACTATAAATTTTAATTTATAAATTAATAAGATAGTAACAAAAATAAAATAGGACCAGTATAATTGTATACTCTAATAAAAGTTATGTGACTGTGGTCTCTCTCAAAGCATCTTACTGTATGTAACATTTTCAGATTGTGGTTGACCACAAGTAACTGAAGCTGTGCAAAGGAAAACCTCAAATAAGAGGGAACTACTGTATGCCTTGTAAATTTGGTTATAGCCTCTCTTTGGTTACTGAAATGGAGCAAACATGGGGTAAGTGAGGCTGACCTAACTGGTGGGTCCTCACCTGCGTGGTTATGACTCAAAAGCAGATACACAGAAAGAAACAACAACAGGATTTATTTGCATAAGGAGTAAGAAGAAGAGAAAACTGACAGGCTGGCATGTAGCCAAATGTTACCTGTCCTACCCCAAATAGTGTCTGCTGCAGAAAGACCAAGGTCCAAGCTTAATCTTCATAGGGCAAGCTGGGGGCAAGAATCTACACAGACATCCCTCCTCACCATGGTTTAATGTCCAGGCACCAGTTGTTTAACTGCTAAAGCTCCAGTGGTCTAACTGTCCAAAGCCCCAGCAGATTAAGTGCCAAAAGCACTATCTCCACTGCTATTTCCCATTAGCTCCCCGCTTAGGATGCCAGAGAGTGTTATCCGGAAAGCACCTTCTACAATCAAGTTGGTTATGAGCAGCATCCACTCACTCAGAGGTTCATTTTTACTGTTCCTCTGACATTACCAGCATCAAAAGTTACTAGATTTTACAGCTAAACTGTTGATTTAATATGCCACTTACACATCTGAAAACTCCATTTGTAAACTTTGGGTAATCGGTTACTGGGTTCCTTGAGATCAGGATCCTTGTCACCATTCTTTCCACATTTTCCTGGAGACTGTGTCCTTGCAGGAGATTTGGTATTATGAGATTTCATACCAGTGGAAACTGATTTGACTGGCTGAGTCTTAGTTACACTTTCACCAGCAGAAAGTTCTTCACTATCACTACTGTTTGCTGAAAGAAAGAAAAAAAGAAAAGCGTAAGTAAACAGAAAAGTAACGAAGAATTTGTCACAGATTTTAGCAGACAATTTAAAAATAACCATTTGAAATTATTATTAGAGTAAACAATTTGTTTTATAGGCCCTGTCTAGAAACTTGGAAAATCATCACATACAAATACATAGTAGCATCTCAGCTAAGGAAAATAAAAACAAAAAGTGTTCTTACCTGAATTACCAATAATATTAAAAAAAAAATACCAAACTAACTTGATAAACTGTCAAACAGTAATTATTTGAAAGGCTTTTTACTCTATTATGTTCACATATAAATATATCTCAAATAGAATACAGCATTTTTTAAAATGACTTATTATAGAAACTTCTTAATTTTAGTAGGTTAGATTGTATACAGTTGTACATGTAACATTTTCTACTCCTTTGGAAACAGAGAGAATGATGCATAAATCATCTTGTTCAATAAAAAAAATTTTTGGAAATAAATTCTAAGCTTTGGTACACACAATGAATTTCTTAAGTAACTCCTACACTGTAGCTTGCTGACTAAAATAAATCCATTTTATCCTGGTAAATATATTCATTAATTTATAGTCAGAGTCTATGTAATAATTATGTTACACTTGCCTTTAGATTAAACCCCAGGATGGAAATGGGTAACCTTGACAGTTCACCATGTGACTAGGCAATGGCACTGATATTTCCATAAATTACCTTTTTCTAGATACAAAGTATTCTTTTAAATTCCATGAGAGTAAAACCACTTTACTAAATAATTCTCAATGGCTTCCTCATTCTGATTTACCAAGACAAAAGTCCAAAAATTAAAATGGGAGAATAAACCACTTCTCTAAATTATATGAATATTAACTGATTTATTGAAGATGAGCTCTCTTAGGAAATGTCATTTAAATCATAGAGTTTTGAAGCCAAAACAACATAGTGTAAAAAAACACAACATTTAAATATCCTATCAGTTACTTCAAATAATTGATGATCAATTTGGCATGTGTTTACTGACTCTTCATTGAATAATAGCTACCAAAAAAAAGTATAGTTAAGCTCTCAAAGCCTGGAAATTACTCCAGGTAGGAGCAGTATAAACTCTTCCCACTGTGGTGTTTGGGAATAAAAAAAATCCACCACTCTTTAACACATATCTTAAATGAATCCCCTCCCATGCCCCCCTCTGCTGCTCTGGAACCCCTGGCAACTCCTAGCTAAGCCACCCAAGGCTTGGCCCCACTCTGATGTAGTGGTCTGCCTCAGCCTGGCTTTCATGGCCTTGCTGAGCACAGTCGCCCGGGGCCCCAAGGGACGCCATATTCACCGCCTGGAAGTCATAAGGGCTCAGCAGAACCTCGGGGAGCTGGCCGCATAACCCTTTTCTGCACTGAAGTGCAGCCAAGCCGGCCGATAGCAAAGGTCAGGCAGTGGAGGTGGCAGAAGTCTCCTGGAAGAGCAGCAGGAGGTCAGTGTGGGACACCTGAAAAAAAATTCTTTACATATTTTCTGCTTCTCACTTTGTCTACAAAAGAGAGATAAAATGTGCAGCTCTCAGGAGAAACACAGAATATTTATATTCCTGTAGATCAATAAGCAGAGTCATTGCTAAAGTTAAGTCTTTAGTTGGAGCATACTTAACACCAAAGTATGGTTTATCGCTGCTCTTGGGGCATACAGTTTGGGTTACTAAAGATAAAGAGTGGACACAATAAAGATAAAGACAGGAGTCTTTGGATTTATAACTATAAAGCTATCTTGACTCTTCCAGGTTTATTTGCCCTTCATTATTACAATCAATTACATTGCAATAAAAATAATATATAATTGAAGCATTTCATAATATATGATACATGTGATGGCAAGTTGAAAGAACTCTGGAACATAAAACTAACAAAGATATCTATGTTTATATTATATTTTGGCTATTATTTTAAAAAGGAGTACCTGATCATTCATCAGCAATCAATAACACTGCTAACATTCATCAGCAATCAATAACACAACTAAATAGTACCAAATTGCTTAAATCTAGAATTTACCTATGATCAGAGGACTTCTGTGTGACTTTTCTGAGGGTAGAGACAAAATCAAATACTGAACTATCCCATGTCCTGAATATTCTTTTCTTAATGGGAAAAAAAAATGTATCCACCATTACTTTATTTAAAACATTACAGAGGTTTCACACTTACTGCCTTTTCCCTTTTTCTTGTTGTTTACCACTGTTGCTTTATGGCTTCGTTTCTGCTTTTTTGATGAACTTCCTCCTCCCTGAACTTCTTTCACTCTTTTCTGACCTGTACAGGCTATAATGGGAAAGAAAATTAAGTAACACAAAATAAAATCAAACTTCCCTTAAGTATAAATGAATCCCACAATTTAGAAGCATAGACAATTTCAGAACTACATGTTCCAAAATTTATAAATTTATAAATTATCACAAAAAGTATTAGTTTTTTAAAATAGTCATTAACTATTGCACATTAATAAAAGCTAGGATTTTTAAAAAAGTAACTTAAATATGCACATCCTTCTTTGAAAAATCAGTACAAGTGGAAAATAGCTCTCAATATAGTGCTGGGAGTTTATGAGTCTAGTAGTTCAAAACAGATATATGATAAAAATGAAAATTAGAATTTGTTAAAATTGAATAAAACTAAAATAGTAAAATCACAGGTAAAAATACTGATATCAATGTCACTGATATTAATATAATTTTTAAATATTATGATATACATGGAATAAATTTTAGTAGTAATTCAGTTATTTTACCAATTTGTTTCAACAGTAACTTAGTTTCCAGGGCACTGGTTAACATATGTACATTTACAAATCCAGTATAGTGTTCTGAGGAATATTTCATCTTCTTGAGAGGAAGTTATCCCAAACATTGTAAATATATACCATTTCTTTAAGAACTAGAATCTTCACTTCCTTGCTGCCCAGGCTTCATTGATTACTACTCCAAATAATAACCACTACTCCAAACTCTAAGCATCTTCTTATATTACTAATGTGATCTCAATATCTACTGTATTTCTGTATTTTTCCAATGATATACATTGTCCCTCCATATAGCAGCTCTCTGTCCAGAGATCATATAAAATCCTACCTCTACTCAGTTCCAATGTCATATACTATAATGATATGACATAAATTAACATTATGATAAAAACTAAGCCCACGCTTGCTTTTAAAAATACTAAATCTAGGGGCCTCCCTGGTGACATTATGCAGGTATCAGCAGCCACTGCAGCACAAGTTCAATCCCCAACCAGGAAGTTAACCCACTTGGAACAGCAGAGCTCTCTGTGTCTCACCCACTGCTCCCCTCAGCAGTGTATTTTAGTAAATCTGACTGTTCTACTCCCCACTTTGTCTCTCACCCCACTCCACCCTCTGCACTTCTGGCCTACACCTCAGCTCTTGTATGCGTAAATAATTAAATCTTTAAAAAAAATACTAAATTTAAATAGTAAAACTTTTTTTACTCGATACAATGTGAATTCTTAGTTCTGCTACCAAAGGTAAAATCAACCCTTGAATATACAAGACCTGTTTTTTAGGTCAAAAATGGAACAGGCTATTAACAGTTTTACGTGCAACTTCCTAGATAGCTTTCTTTTTTACTGGATTACATCTTACTGAAAACGCTTCATAATGCATTTTAATTTAACAATTTGAATGAAACATAAAGAAGGTAATTTAGACAGTGTAACGAAGCACAGAATCTTAAAAATAATTGCCAAATTACTGAACACAAGAGTTTATTTCTGAAGCATTTTGCTACAAGAAATAAAAAGCCTAATGTAAATTAAACTGGAGGGAAATCCTAAACCTAATTGTGAAACTTATGTTTTTTAACTCTTAATATAATGTGAATTCTCCAATTATCAGTACTCAAATTTGTTAAAATCAGGTCATTTAAAATGTGTTTAAGAATTAATTTCTGGGGGCCTCCCCGGTGGTGCAGCGATTGAGTACTGGGTTGCGGGGCTGCCCACAGCCTCTGCAGTGCCAGTTCGATCCCTGGCCGCTGGCAAGGGTCCCACATGGCGCGCAGATCTCTCGTGCTGCTCCCCTCAGCAGTGTATCATCAGTCTGCCTGTACTGTTTCCCACTCTGGCTCTGGTGGATTCTCTCACCCTCCCGCACTTTAGAATTAATTTCTGAACAGAGGTAAGCTCTAAATTATAGGTTTTGATTTGATAAAGCAAGATGGTTTCTGTTACCCTCAATTTGGTTATAGTTTCCAAGTTGATTTAGTTTATCAAAAGATAAGCTATCATATGTCATTAAAAAAGTTTAAATGATTTTTAAGAAAAGAACATGTAAAGATAAAACCTCTTACGAAGTATAATTATTAAAACTTCATTGCTGAAAGCCTCTTATCTGTGATCTTTAGTTTTGAAGATTACTCTATTTATGCCTAGATAATTTAGTTCCATGAGTATGACACAGAAATATAATCACAGTAGTTGTATGCATGAATGCGAAAAAAAAAAAACCCAAAAACAAAAAACATCCTGATTTAACTGCAACTATATTTTCATTCAATACCTATTTTAAAAAGAAATGTTTTAAGACAAGATTTTGTATGACAATGCTCTGTCAATTATATCTTGACAAAGCTGGAAAAGGAAAAAAAATTTGTGTGAGAAATCTTAAAATTAACCTGATTTAGATCAAACTCTTTAAGCTTAGCTAAAAAACTAATGCTAGCAGAATATATAAATATATATACCCTATATAAAATATATACCCTAATGCTCTAATTTTACAAAGAAAAGGTAGTTTTCAAAGTCAAGTGTCAGCCTAACACATAATAATTTAAAGACACTTGAGCAAAGTGAGTTTATAAGAAAAAAGGTGACAGAAGATGGTCATGGCACCACCAAAAGGCACTAAACTTTTGGAAAGTACTAATTTGAATTTCCACTTAAATTTAACAACTTCACGGAAAATCAAAAGTATTACTAGGTTGTTAACATATACACTGGTCCTTCCATTTGGAAGCTATGCATCTAAGAAAGCATCAAATCCTTTTACAAACTCACACAAGTTAGTCAGGCTTGAAAATCAGTTTGACACGGTTGTCTGAGGAAAGCAGTGCCTGGACAGTTGGTTGCTCCAAACCCCTACATACAGTATTTGGTTAAGGGTGGAGGGGTCTGTCAACAAATCAAAATGTTTGTGAGAAACTGCACATTACAATTGCAAAAACAATGTTACAGAAATATATGCCATAGAGTCATGCCATATAGTCAACTGGTGTATAATGAATTTTCAAACAAATTTGGATTTGGTCCTGGGGGCAATGTCTAGCATGTGTTCTGATCCACTGTGTAATGTCATGGGCAGCTCAGGAAAAGGACATTAAATTCTTTTCAAGCTTTTAAATGCATTTCATTATTTAATATTCAAATTACCTTTCACATTTCCATTTTTACCATGTTCACACAAGTACTTCACTTAATCATGTCACATTGTAACAAGAGATACTTGAAACCACTGAAACTATGAGGGGAAATACTAAAATAAGGCAGCATATACTTCTTGCGCCTCACCTTTTTCAGTATGTTCTGGTTCTGGCTGATTACTACTGCTGGAGCTCACACTTGCATCAAAGCCTGCTGGTGAGCTGTTCCCTTCAGACTGGAGGTCTTGGAGCTCCCCGGCAACACTATCCACCTCTATTGTGCTATCGGTTTCACTCTTGATACTTCGAACCTCTTCCTGGTTTGGAGCCAGTGGTTCTGATATTGTTACAGAAGAATGTTGCCTACTGGCTTCTGTTACAGTAACTGAGGAAGGCGATTCAGGTGTAGTAGGAGGGGTATTTAGCACTGAATTACTGCCACTACTTGGAAATTCAGCTTTTTTATCACTGGCCTCTACTGGTTTTTCATCAGCGGGTTTGCTCTCGGCACTGGCTGGTGGTGGTGTTTCTAGCTCAGTGCTGGGTGAGCAGCTCTCCTCCTCAGCAACAGTCTGCAGTGACCCCTCTGTTGGTCCCTCTTCTGGGGCAGGATGAGGCGGAGAAGCTGCAGCCTCTGTGTCAGAATCTGAAAAAAGCTCCTTCAGTGTTTTTTTAGGCCACTGTCCCTGAATACTTGACCAGACATCTTTTCGATCTTTAGCTCTGCTATTCTGAAGTCTTTCATCAGAATTATTTAAAAGTTTTATTCTTTTTTCTGCAACTTCTGAAAATCCTGAATAAAAACCAGTTGTCCGGAGAGATTTTCTTTTTTCCTCCAACCCATTGTATTTCTTAGTTGGTGTCACCTTAGCTTTTGCTTTTTCTTCCTCATCTTCATCTGAAGAGCTGTTGCTACTGTTTTCTATGCAAAGCGATTCTTTGTTCTTGGCCTTCTCTTCTTTTTTGCCAGGTGATCCAGTTTTTAGACATTCCTCAGCACTGCAATACCTTCTTTTACCACGTTTTACCTGTGGTTTTGAAGATTTATCTGTGATGTCCTTCTTGCTATCCTTTCTCTTTTTTGTGACTTCATCTTCTTCATAATCAGTATCTTCAGATAATCCTTCAATATCTTTTCTTAATCTTTCAGGAGATTTTGACACTGCTTTAGATATTACCAAATCTGCATGGGCTCTGTTTTCTTCTAGCAAAGATGAACTGTTCTGTTCCTCTTTTGCAATAAGGTCATTTCTGGTGTGGGTCAAATGATCAATCTTAATTTCTTCTTTGCCATTATTGTCTATGTCTTGAGCACCTGTCTCATCCTCTGGTTCACTGTCTTCAGCAGAACTCTCAGAAGCTAGAAAAATAAAAGAAACAACAATGAGTATCATAAGAACACTGTCTTCTCTGTATCTGACACTTTATAGTGTTTGTAGTGACTGATGTTTGTAGTGACTCCAAGATGCTTAGGTCCACAATTTTACAGATGAGGAAACCAAACTTTGGAGAGTTAAGACACTGACCCAATGCTGAAAATGTTCTACATCATGGCTGTGATAGTAATGCCACTGTATACTTTTGCCAAACTCAACATGTGAATATAAAAGTTGTGAATTTTATTGCCTATAAATTATACCTCAATAAAGCTAATAAAAAATTCTATAAATTTATAGTGGAGTGAGGATGTAGTCCCAGGTTCCTATAGTCTTATTTAGTAGTCTTATAAAATCGTAGCCTTCCTTTTTAATGTAGTAATGATTATTCAATGATTTCGTGAATAACGGATTTCTACAATGTTTTAAGGTATAAACAAAATTAACAAATAATTGAAATCTTATTTAACATAGTTAAAGAATTTATTTTTAAATGTTCATTTTAGTAAGTGAATACAATTAAATATAACAAACAATAGCTTCTAATATGATGTTAACATAACACTTACTGAAAAATAGTTGTACACCTGGCATTTTCAGATGTGCTGCCCAGCTCATCTTACTCAATGCCACAACAGTTCTGAGTCTAGTGAGCCCCAATCCATAGTGTAGAAGACTGAGATTAGATTTTAGAATTGGGACTGTTCTTCAATAAAGATTGCTTAAAACCGGCAGAAGGCTCCTGGAGGAGCCAGAGGTGAGCTAGGAAGTTCACCCACCCTAGGCCCCTTCTGGCCAGCAGTCCAAGCCCAGACGGGGAGCAAGCACCCAAGGCCGGGGCAAAACAGGCTCACAGGGGAGTGCGTACCCACATCACCTTTTTAGAACAGGGATCTATCTTCAATAAAGACTGCCTGAAACCGGCAGAAGGCTCCCAGAGGAGCCAGAGGTGTGCTGGGAAGTTTGCCCATGACAGGCCCCTTCAGGCCAGCAGTCCGAACCCACAGGGGGAGCGGGAACCCATGGCTAGGGCAGACCGGGCGCGCGGAAGAGTGTGCCTGTCTTCAAAGCACCATTTTAGAACAGGGACCCTTCTTCAAAAAAGATTGCTTGAATTTGGCAGAAGGCTCCCCGTGGAGCCAGAAGGAGAAGGTTCGCTGCGCAGTCAGAGGTGAGCTAAAGGCCCCCACAAGCCTGGTCCCACCTGGCAGGAAGTCAGAGCCCAGAGGAAGATCCAGAGATTTGGAACCCAGAGTGCAATCCAGCTGCCCCACCTCCAGGGAAGTCTGTGGGACTTAAAGATGCACCTTTGTAACTAAACACATAAGGAGGCGAGATTCTGTGACAGTGACCATTAACATACTCAAAGTACCACTGCCTCACTAGACTTTTGGCATAACAGTTCTTGACTTGTTTGGATTTCTGAAACTCCCGAAAGAACACACCAAAAAGATGCCAGCCAGTACCAGCGGCACAATGTCCCAACGCATAAGGCAAATTAGAAGACAGGCAGCAGGGAAAAGAAAAACTACAAGCAAAGTAGCAACATCTCAGAAAAAAGACACACCACAAAAAAAAAATAAAAAAAAAAAAAAAATCACCAGCTTGCAACTACGGCGACTTGGAATAACTTCTGAGCCTTCCAGAAAAAGAATTTAAAATTGCCATGATTAAAAAAACTGATGGAAGTCATTAAAGAAAACAACACTCAGAAGAATGAAATTGAGTCCCTAAAGAGGGTAGCAAAAGAAATACAGGAGATCAAAGAATTAATGGAGGCACTAAAGAACTCTGGGAAAAGCAATGAAAGCAGAATAGATGAAAAGGAAGAACGAGTAAGTACTCTTGGAGACACAGAAATAAAAAGAACCAAAACACAAAAGGAAAGAGAAGTACGAAGGAAAAAGACCAAAGAAAGACTTCGGGAACTATCTGTCTCCATGAAGAAAGGAAATATAAGAGTTATAGGAATCCCAGAAGAAGAGGAGAGAGATGTAGGAACAGAGAAAATATTCAGGGAAATAATTGAAGAGAACTTCCCAAATGTGAAGAAGGAGCTGAAAATAGATATACAAAAAGCAAGAAGAACACCAAACTTTCCTGACAAAAGGAAAAATACAGCAAGACACATAATAGTACAGCTCCCAAGAATCCAAGACAAGGAAAAAATAATGAAGCTGACAAGAGGGAAGGAAAAGATAACATCAAAGGAAAAACAATCAGACTGACATCAGACTTCTCCGAAGAAACACTATGGGCAAGGAGAAAGTGAAGGGACATAGTCAACAGACTCCAAGAAAACAGATGCCAACCAAGAATACTCTATCCCGCAAAGCTCTCCTTCCTCTATGAAGAAAGAATAAGGACCTTCCCAGACAAACAGAAACTCTGGAATTTCATTATGACTAAACCCCCGCTCCAAAAAATACTACAAGTAGTCCTAAAGCCAGAATCTCAGAGGGATGAATAACAACGAAAGGCCAAAAAAAAAAAAAAAAAGTTATTAAAAGAATAAATAAAATCAAAGGAAAGACAAACACAATGGCAAATACAGATGCTAACATATCAATATTAACTCTAAATGTAAATGGATTAAACTCTTCAATAAAAAGACACAGAGTCACAGGCTGGATTAATAAACAAAACCCAACCTTTTGCTGTCTCCAGGAAACACATTTAGATACAAAAGACAAAAATAGACTCAAAGTTAAAGGATGGAAAACAATCCTACAAGCAAAAGGACCAAAAAAGAAAGCAGGAACAGCTATACTTGTATGTATCAGATAAAACAGATTTCAAACTCAAAAAGATAAAGAGAGACCCCAACGGTCACTACATTATGATCAAGGGGACAATACTTCAAGAAGAAATAACACTCATTAACATATATTCACCAAACGAATTAACATATATTCACCAAACGAAGGATAATATCAGACAACTATTATCATCTTTGAAAACAGACATCAGAGAAAACACATACGTAGTGGGAGACTTCAACACACCACTATCAACAATGGATAGATCAACGAGACAAAAAATAAGTAAAGACACTAAAGCTCTAAATAAGGATCTAGAGCACTTGGGCTTAACAGACATCTATAGAACACTAAACCCAAAAAAATCTGAGTACACATTTTTCTCAAGCGCACACGGATCATTCTCCAGGATCAATCACACACTGGGACCCAAGACAAACATCAACAGATACATCAAGATTGAAATTATACCAACCATCTTTTCTGACCATGAAAGCATCAAACTAGAAATAAACCATAAAAAGAAGGCAAGGAACTCTCCTACCTCATGGAGATTGAAACCCACACTACTGGAAGACCACTGGACTAATGAGGAGATCAAAGAAGAAATTAAAAAATTCTTTGAACTGAATGGCAAGGAGGACACCAATTTCCTAAATGTATAGGATGCAGCAAAAGCAGTAATAAGAGGAAAATATATAGCAATAGAGGCTCACATTAAGAAACAAGAAAGAAAGAACTCAAAGAAACAACCAAATCTTGAAGCTCAAAGATCTAGAAAAAGAACAACAAAAAAACCCCAAAACCAGTATAAGAAAAGAAATAATAAAAACCAAAGCAGAAATAAATGAAATCAAATCTAAAAAAACAATAAACCTACAGATTTATGGTCAACTAATCTTTGACAAAGGAGCAAAGAACATGCATTGGAGTAAAGAAAGTTTGTTCAATAAATGGTGCTGGGAAAACTGGGTTGCTACATGCAAAAGAATGAAGCTTGATTACTACCTAACACCATGCGCAAAAACCAACTCAAAATGGATTAAAGAACTAGACATAAAACCTGAAACCATAAAATACATAGAAGGAAATATAGGCGAAACACTACATGATATGCACATCAAAGACATCTTTACAGACACATCACCCAAAGCAGTGATAGTGAAGGCAAAGATAAACAGCTGGGACTACATCAAATTAAAGAGCTTCTGCACAGCAAAAGAGACAATAACAAAAACAAAGAGAAACCCCACTGACTGGGAGAACATTTTTGCACACAACACTAATGATAAAGGACTGATCACAAAAATCCACAAAGAGCTGATGAGACTCAACAACAACAAAGAAAATAATCCAGTCAGAAAATGGGCAGAAGAGCTAAAAAGAAACTTCTCTGAAGAGGAAATGCAAATGGCCAACGGGCATATGAAAAAATGTTCAACATCACTTGTAATCAGGGAAATGCAAATCAAAACTACAATGAGATACCATCTTACACCAGTGAGCATGGCACATATTAAAAAAACTAGCAACAACAAATGTTGGTGAGGTTGTGGAGAAAAAGGAACTCTCTTGCACTGTTGGTGGGAGTGCAAACTGGTCCAACCACTATAGAGAGCTGTGTGGAGATTCCTCAACCTACTAAAGATAGAGCTTCCAGGGCCTCCCCGGTGGCGCAGCAGTTGAGCGCTGGGTTGCGAAGCTGCCCGCGGCCTCTGCGGCGCTGGTTCGATCCCCGGCTGCTCCCCAGCCACCGGAGCAGGGTCCCACATGGCGTGCAGACCTCTCCTGCCGCCTGCTGCTCCCCTCAGCAGTGTACTTTGGTCCTTCTGCCTGCTCTGCTCCCCGCTATGGCTCTGGTGAATTCTCTCACCCTCCCGCGCTTCTGACTGTACCCAGTGCATGTATAAAACAAACAAACAAATAATAAATAAATAAATAAGACATGCCTCTAGAAAATTAAAAAAAAAAAAAAATTGTCCTACTTTCTCTTAAAAAAAAAAAAAAAAAAAAAAAGATAGAGCTTCCATATGATCCAGCAATTCCACTCCTAGGTATTTACCCAAAGGACACAGAAACATCAATTCCAAAGAGCACCTGCACCGCTATGTTTATAGCAGCACTGTTTACAATAGCTGAACTTTGGAAACAACCCAAATGCCCAAAAATAGATGACTGGATCAAGAAGATGTGGTACATATACACCATGGAATATAACTCAGCATTCAAAAAAGATAAACACATGCAATTTGCAGCAACATGGATGGCGCTGGAAGGGATCATGCTCAGCGAAATAAGCCAGAAAGAAAAAGAAAAATATCGGATGGTCTCACTCATAGCAGGAATCTAGAAAACTTAAATAAGGGACCAGGAAAAAGAAACTATAAGAAAGTAAAAATCAAAATCAACAAACAACTATGAACCAGAGACACTCTATGGTGGATGGGGGGCAGGGGGGGAGGAATTGGGGTCAAAATAAGGGGGTCGCAATTGTATGGGGAATATAAAAATAAAATTTATAATAAAAAAATAAATAAAATAAAAACTTCAAAAAAAAAGAGAAAAAAAAGTCATATGTGTGTATCTCGTGTTTGTTTTTTTTAAAAGTTTTTTTTTTTTATTTACGCATATAAGGGGTGAGAGGATTCACCAGAGACAGAGAGGGGAACAGAACAGGCACATCTACTGAAATACACTGCTGAGAGAAGCAGTAGGCGAGACAGGAGAGGTCTGCTGCACCATGTGGGTCAGGTCCTGGACGGGAATCGAACTTGGGCTCCAATGGCAGCCAATGGCTTCACAGTGCTGAGACTTAACCCCTTGCATCACCAGGGAGGCCCTGATTTGTTGTTTAATACACATATCACTCACGAAATAATGAGGTACAAATCAGTAACATAGTTGTAACACAAATGACTGGAAAATCCTAGTTGACATTTTCTTGATTGGTTTTCTATGGCTTTTTGATGCCTCGTGTTGTTTGATATGATTCTAGAAGCAATGCTGAAGCAGTAGTGAGTGTGGTTATCTAGTAATGTCTTCCCTTATTTTTTCTTTTTTAAAAAGATTTATTTATTTATTTATGCATAGAAGAACTGGGGTTTAGGCCAGAGGTGCCCGGGTAAGGGGAGAGGTGAGAAGATTCACCCTGGGAGCAGAACAGACAAATCTACTGAAATTTACTTCTAAGGGGAGCAGCAGCAGAGACAGGAGAGGTCTGCTGAGCCATGTATGGGTTAGCTCCCTGGCCAGGGATCAAACTCAGGCTGTAGTGGTAATAGCTCTGAAATTTAACCCCTATGCCACCAGGGAGGTCTCTTCACTTATTTTCACTATTCTTTGATCAAAAAGCTATCACTTGCCCTCTTCCTAAAATTTTCATTACTTTTTTTAATATTTTCTGGAAGATACCCTCAACTTTAAATTCTAAAGTAGTCTACTGATTTTAATTTCAATTTTTAAATCCAAGTTTTTCTTGTTACTTTTTTATTGCATCCTTCTCTTGCTTATAGATACTCACAGGATCTCTGAGATTATTAATAATCAGAGAAGTAACTATTACTTTATTTGCGTCAGCTTCACTAATTCTCTCAAGGGCCATTTTTTTGTTTGTTTTAGCTTCCATCTTATATATCAGAGCTTTCATGTTGAAGCTTTTCTTGATTACTCATATTTAAGTAGGACTACTTAAATATGATTAAGTAGATTAAATATGATTATTCATATTTAGTAGGACTACTAAAACTTATCTGGTACCACTGTGTTGGTACAGTTTATTAATGGATAAGCTTTCCATTAGGTTACTCATCAGGGATCTAGGTTACTTAAGAACTTTAGTGACAGAAAGTAGAATGTTCTCTGGAACATTTCTCCCTATTCTGTTCCTAGCACATTTCATGTTAAGAGAACAGACTCCGTGCTATCTATCTTTTATACTCAAAGGTGAGATCAGTTTCTCTTTAAATATACAAACACATTCATAGCAATACTCATTTTTAACTGGAAATACCTATAAAGTATTTAATTTGATGTAAGGCCAAAACCAAACTAAAATAAATTTCACTAAGAAAGAAAAACGTGAAGAGAATATTTGAAATGTCTCAGCACTATCACCACTATGGCTGGAGTTTGATTCCCCAAGCAGGGAGCTAACCCACATGGGGCAGCAGACCTCTCCTGTCTTACCACTAGTTTCCTTAAGCAGTGTATTTCAGTAAATCCACATGTTCTGCTCCCCACTCTGTCTCTGGTGAATCCTCTCACCCCTCCCCCCCCGCCCACACTTCTGGCCTACACGCCAGTTCTTCTACACAAATAAACAAACAAAATACATTGAATTATTTAAAAAAAAATCAGAGGAAAAAGAATATGCTTACCAAAAGATAAATATATTAAATTACAGAAGGTATACGATACTGATATAATATTAGGTCAAAATAAAAAGAAAAGTAAAATACAGATAAATAATCAACAAAATAATTCAAGAAAACTGACAAGAACACATGACAGTGGGTGAAAATACATCATCACAACACGTAATCACCATGAAATTCTAGAAAATTAGAAACAAAGATTCAATTTTCTAGAATGAAAGAAAAAAGCAACAAGACAAGATACAAAGAAACAGGAACTGGAAGAGCTGGAGACTTCACAGAAACAACACTGAAAGCAAGAAGATAATTAAACAATGTCAATAAAACACTGAAGGAAAATTTTCAACTTAAAACATGACTAGAACAAAGATATTTTCATATGTACACAGTGTCTAAAAATTTATTTTACCTCAAATTCATCTGTTCTTAAAAAGTTACTAGAGAATGTGTTTCACCATAATGAGAATATATCAAAGAGGTTAAAGACATGAGGTAACAAGAAGCACTTCTACAGACTACTCTGAGGACAGAGAAATCAGGATCTCCTCAGGAAGATCTCCCAGATACAGAAATAAACCAGTCCAGGCCAGTACAGTGCTATTTCTAAGGGAAGTCATACTGAGGATTATAATCACTAAAGAGTATGCTGCCACCACACAGTCTTTTTGAACTTGACTAGATTCTTTATCTATATTCAGCTTGTTCTGACCGTGTATTAATGAAATGTCAGCTCTCCCCTCAATGCCATTTACCAGGATCAGCTGATGACATCATTTTACCCACCAGAAACATTTTGCTTTAATCTACACCTGAAAATTAGAGTTACTCTAGCATCAGAAAATACAAAACACTTTACTATACCCACTAATATATTCCTTTTGTTCATTCACTATGTCTACATAAGGTATTCTAATTGTGATGAGTCTGGATGCTTCCGAGCAGTCCCTTATGAACTTACCCTACTGCATTCCCTTAGAAGCTGAATATGAAAGCACAGTATGACCTAGACACTTTTAGCTAAATGGAAATGCTACCTTTTCTTACATAGCTAGGCTTATGCTCGCTACTCAGTTTTTTAAAAACTAGACAATATCCTCTTTAGAAGTTCGTACATATGTTTAATACAATTCTAAAGAATAGTAAAGGAATGATACATTTAAAGTCAGGGTATATTAATTATTTCTGGGGGAAACAGAATTCTTTTAAGTAAATACCATTTGTTTACCATAGTAGTCCACATATCAATGTCCCTATTATTATTATTCTATATATTATGTATAGTCCACATACATTCTATATGTCTGATACATTAGAAAATGGTAAAATAAAACTTAGAATATATATATGTGGTTTGTAGGAAAATTCCATTTGAAATAAGACAAAAAAATTTCCATTAAAAATAAATAAAAATCGGGGGGGGGGGGGATAAATAAAACTCCAAACCCTAAGTTTCGAGAAATATAAAATGTCTTTGTAGAAATACATTCTTTTACTTCATTTGATAGATAAGATCCTCCATTCATGCCAGATTTACTAAATCTCCCCTTCCAGTCCTTTATTGCTTGCATTGTTTGATGGTTACACTTCATTCTGCCTTAAGTATTAAGCAATATGCCATCCTAAGAGATTATATAGTAGACATAATCAAGATAGCAAAGTTTGGCATTCTTTATACAATATTAAGGATAAATTTATACTCTAATATTACATTAACAAAAACTATGCTTTATATGGCAACAGAAAGGGATGGTACCTTCAAAAATATACAGTGACAGTACTATAGGGTGATATTAAATTTTAACTTAAATGGTACCCTTAGATCTACTTGTAACAAAAATATTTCCAATCCTCAATCAATGGCTGCTTTTAATTCCAGTAACAAGAGTCAACAAAATTCTGACTTAATTAAAAAATAAGATTTGATTAACTTCATCGAATTTAATTTATAAAAACTAAAAACAAATACTTGCATGCAACAGGAATTTCATTTCATTTACCTTGAAGTCCATTAAGGATAGAAGTAATTTCTATAGACTTAATGTGAGCTGTATCAGAGTTTTTGGCATCAGTAAGATCCAGTTTGGATACCATTTCAGGAGATGAATTTGTCTGAAATGGTTTTGATAAGCGCCGAAGTTTACAGTTTTTAGGAGAGTATTTTTCATCTTTGTCTTTTTCTTTGTCTAATTTATTCTAGAATAAGAAAAAAAAAAGTATGTCAGGTATAATTTTTCATGAGGCATTTATTAGTAACAATGTTCTCATTTTTAACTCAAAGCTACAGAATATATTATTCTGACATAATACAGTCCCTCACAAATGTTAAAGTTATACTGCAGAATGAGCAAAAAGTTTTAGTCTAATATTTACATTTTAATAGTAAAAATACATTAGCAATCAGATAGGCATTTAAAACTAACAAAACTCCATTCTGCCTATAATTGGTTATAAATTCTTCAAAATTAAATCACAATAACTTTTAGTTAAATAGGCATTTTAAAAAAATGAAACAATTTCAACCTGGTAGTTTAAAAAAAGGGTAACATTTTCAGTATAAAACATGGGCTGGGAATGACAATATTCTAAGTATCTTCATTCAGTTCACATCTGAGAGTAACTTTAAATAATGATCTATTTTACAAAGTCAAGTCAGGAGCAACATCCCTAGCTGACAGACAAATTGCTTAAGGAAAAAAATGTTGTCTTCTCAAATTCTCTATTTACAAATAGATAAGGAGACTTTAATGTATTTAGTGGAAACTAGTTTTTAAATCTGTTCTAATTTCTCTAAATGATTATGCTGAAGTTGTTATAGTACAGAAGTGATTATTTTCATAATTCTCCAAAAGATGGTATTAAGCAGCATTCTAGATACATGGAAGGGAAGTAAATTTATTACACTTATTAGATACTTTGGCATAGTGGTTCTCCAAGTGTCATCTCTGGCCCAGCAACAACAGCATTAGCATCTTCGAGAAATGCAAAATCTTAGAACCAGGGTCAGACCTAGTTGCACTGAATGAGAAATGCTATGGATGGGATCAAGCAACATGCATTTCAACAAGTCCTCCAGGTGACTGTGACGTGTTCAAGTGTAAGATCCACTGACTTAGGGCAAATGGGCTTAATTTCTGGAATGCACTGAGAGGGCTGATGTATTGATAGACTATACAACCTATCAATGATTATGACTGTTCTAATTTTTCTACTGTTACCAGCCTTTTCATTAAGTCATTACTTTGTAAGAGAGTCATACATAATATACCACGCATTCTAAAGGCAGACATAGTCTACCTCACACACAGTTCAAAATGGCTTCTAAGTGGCTGATGTAGAACAGGCCTGAAAATAGTGGTTTTCAGAATTAGATGACACAGAGCAAGGCAGGTATGTAATATCAGAATGTTATCTAGAAAGCTTTTTCAAAATTTACATGCTTCCTCCCATATGACCAGGAAATTTAACACTGCTAAGAGGGGCCAAGAAATGAATTGGAAACAAAATAAATATTTAGAAGAAAAAACTTTCTAGGAAACATTCTAATACTGTTTTTCCCTCCCCTAAATCCTATCCTCTACCTTAGAAATATTACTATAAAACTTAATTTAAGGAAATTGTCTTTGTTGGCCATATAAATAACACTTCTAGTAACTAAAATCATGCTACATACAGTATGATTTCTAAACTTTCCAATACCAAGAGTGAAAATGAAAAAGGGTTTGAGAAGTCCTGAGCTGTAGCTACTGAGCTACTACACAAAAACTGAAAACATGAATCCACCTTTCTAGTAAAAACAGAATAACCACTTTAGGGGAAAGCTTTCACTATTTAGGGTCACTAGGATATCATTTGCAGGAAAGTAAACAGCTCCTCATTTTGAATATGAAGATTCACTTTCAGAAGAAATATTAAGCACCTCATGTATATACTATTCAAAGTATTTTATTTAAGAGATTTTAAAAACTAAAATTTAGCTAAATCTACTTTCTAGTAAAAACCATTTAAAAGATTTCTTAGAATGAGTAAGAGTAATTTTATCATACATAAAAGTAACAATTTTTACAAGCATTCATTAATAAAGCCCCAAACATGTATATAATGTGACAAATAGACTATTGTGAACACATTTTAAGTTACTATATCTTTACAGTCAGATAAAAAATGAAGAGAAAGTTGCAGACGGGCTTTCTTCTGCTTTCAGACACCTCCTTTTCTTCCTCTGTATTATAGCTATTATAGCAACTCATGGCTTTAGTCACCCTACTTTATGGATCCTTGTGAAGAACCCAGAGAGGTAGCTAAGGGTTGAAGTGGGTAAGTGAAATAAAGTTGGGAGGCATTACACAATGGTGGAACTGAAAAAGTCTCAAACGTATTTAGAACTTTTTCCAAAATGCATTCCCATAGTCTGACAATATTAATTATATCCAAACCCAGCACCTAATAAATTTACTCTTTCAAGAGAGTATTTCCAACTCTATTAACTCTAAAGCCCACATGCTAAATTGCATCAATTTGTTATAATGTTTAGCAAAGTAAGTACTTACCTTTATTTTCTTCCGATGTTTTATTTTTGGTACATTTTTATCAGCAGGTCTTACTATTTTATCTGCTTTAATCCATTCATCATATCTAAAATTAAGGGAAATTAGGAAATCAATATAAATATGCAAAAAAAAAAAAAAAAAACTACAGAAGTAACCATACCATTTTAAGGAGGAACTTACAAATAGAATCTTAACCTTTTAGAACTGGAAAAAAACCACGGAGGATCATTTAGTTGAACTTCCTGTTCAATGAATAAAGCTACCAATGTTCAAAGAGAAACATGAAGCAATTTGTCGAAGGACATAATGTCAGCTACTGGCTGAGACAAGATTACAATGCAAGATCTTTTGACTCCTAGACAAGCACTCCCTACTTTGCTATACCAAAGTGAATCCAAATAGTATAATAATTGCTAGAGAAACCACACTACTATCAATGCTTTGTTTTGTTCTTAATCACCAAATAGGCAATTTTTTCCTCTAGAAATGTCAAGATAGTAAAGTAACATGCTCTGGTTTTAAATGATACTGTGTAATAATTTTTAAAAAGCATAATATTATAACTATGGACAATGCAAAATCACTTAGGGAAAAAAAATTGTTTCACATGCAATACTAAGAAAGATTATGCCTGGTTTTTTCAATATTCTTTTTTTCCTCAGTATTTTGAAATGCTTCCGACATGGACAGCTGAGAGTCAACAGCTGTGATGGCAGTCACTTGATACTGACAGTCTGCCTGATTTTACATGATGCAAGTTACTACTGACTACAATAAAACTATTTGCTTAAAGCAAGAAAAAATGAAGGTCTATTTTTGTAAAAACTTAGATGAAACACTAAAAACAAATTAATCTGTTTCTATGTGCAGAAGTTATATACATTTATGGTGGAAAAATGAAAAACTCACTGATATTTTGAACTGTGACATATGAACAACTGAAAATGAACTTTTAAATTAAAATGTCATTATTAGAGGTGCTACATGAAGTAATAAAACCTTGAGTCAGGAAGTAAATGACCTCTGGTCATTACCTGACTAATTATGTTCTTGCTCTACAGCAGGCCTGGAAAATATCTCTGACACCTCCCAGGCAGAGTTATACTGCTGCTACAAACTGGATGCAGTAAAATTGAGGGTTCAGCCCCACACAAGGGGTCATGTTTATTTCTGCTGGAAGCTGTCAAGAGCCACATGATAATCTCAGAGAATGAGGAAGGAATGGAATGAGCTCTAGGAAAGCCTTTACGTAATCCCTGTGAAGTAATGTGTGACCCTGCTAGAGTCATTTGCAACATCAGACTTTTATACAGACTTCACTCTGTATAAAATCAGACTGCATTAAACAAACAAAATAAAAAGACTACATATCACACGTGGGGTTTTTTTGAGCATCAAATATATATAAGTAATTTGAAAAGTTTAATAGCAAATATTATTCTACTAAATGTACTCCTTTTGGTATTTATTATACTGGCAATGTAGCACATTTACAGTGCTGTTTTTATTTCCACATTAATACAGAAATACTTTTCATAAACCCACCATTACATAATTAATTTTATAAAATCATATTTTTTTTAACTACTAATAAGAATACTACTCAATTCAACTTCAGTTTCTCACATGAATTCTATTTCAAATTGGAGTAAAACACTAGATTTCTATTTAGGACTACCACCAATATACTGTACACATTTGCATATTTACATGGAGCACTAAGGATTCAAAACAAGTGAAAAATAAGTTAATGTCTGTATACTAATTTATACAGAACATATATATAAATAAAATAATGACTACTCGCTATCATACAGGTTGATGCCCACCGCCTGAGCTCTGCCATCATACAGATGTGCTCATTTTCTTACCCACCCAATTACAAAACAAGGATGGTATAAGAGGACTGGTATCAGAACTTTAGTGAGTTTGGATGTCCAAATAGTATCAGCCCAGGCAAGATACAAAAAAAGAAAACTTCGGGAATTAGATGAAATAAACTACATAAGCAGTTCTAAGTTATTTTTAATTTTTTTTTTATATGTGCTTGGAAGAACCGGAGTGTAAGTTCTAAATTATTTTAATAGTTGTAAACACTATGGTTTTACTATCCTGGATAACAATTTTGGTTTAAAAGTACAGAACGTCATGTATGGTTTAGGACATGCTTTGGAAATGGGTCTATAAATATTAGCTAATATCATGACTCCTTTATTACTTGCCACTTTCTATTCTACTTTCTCAGTGATTTTTTGCTTGTTGGTTTGACATTTACTTGTTCTGACACTATTCTTTTGGATTTTGTTCTCTTCTTAGCCAGATTTATGCTCTCTTTTTATAAAATATAGCCACACAATATTGTTACAATAACTAACAGCCTGCAGAAATAAAACATGCCTTAAAAACCTATCAATAAGCTTATTCAGATTAAGAAACTCAATCCATAGAAGTGAATTGATTCCAAGTAGAAAAAAAAGTTGAGCTAAGTAGTTGGCCTATAAACAAAATGACTTGTAACTGCAGAAATAAGCAAAAGAGTTTTATAAGAGTATCTGAGGAAAACCGGATAACTTAGAATATTGACAAAAACTATCCTGTCTTTAACTGGATTCTACTTTAGAAATTATAATGAGAAGAGAAAAATTGATGTCTCTGAGACAAAAGGAAATAAAATTTGCCAGGGGCAAAAGGAAAAAATAATTATTAAATTCTCCCATTTAAAAACAAATATTGAAAACTAGGAAACACAAATTTTAAAAATAAATACTGAGAAAATTAAGACTAAGTTTTATTAGGCCATACATTTTGGATTCAATTATCAATGAACTCATTTTTTTAATGCATGGAATCTAGGTAAGCATCTTATCTATTATTTAAAGTATTAAGGAAATATTTTCAAGGTATATAGAAAACTTATCTGAAAATATTTCTATTGAGATTATCTAATATTCAATTAATGGAACAAAAATGAACAACTAATTCACCTACTAAAAGTCTGCTCCCTGAAACTATATAAAATGGAGTTGAACCAGATGATGCCCAAAATAAAAAAATATATGACACTTCAGGACTAGAAGTATACATAAGAGGGTATTCATTCAACAAATACTTCTTAGGTACCCCTTATGTGATAGGCTCTGCACTAGGCACTGAGTATTCAGCAATGAATGCAGCATAGCTCCTTCCCACAGGATGCTTATAATTTAACAAAGAAGACAATATTAAATGGTAAATACAAAAGTAACAATACAAACCTTCTGAACCTTCTGAAATTAGGAATCATATAAATATTCCCATTTTAAAATGTGTTGAATTTAATATTTATATAAAGTTAGAACAGGAACCATTCAGAGACCATAGCATACTTGCTCTCACCAGAGAAAAACTGAATTCTAAGAAGAGAGGTTTATGATTTGTTTTGGATGTGTTGGCAATCATCTAAGAAATCATTCAGCAATAACAACAATGGAAAAGAATGTCAGTCAACCAGATATAAATGCCCAAAAAGTTACTGTGCTCACATCAATTCAGATTTTGATTTTTCTTAAACCCAAACTAAACCACTTTCAAAGAAATATTACCATTATCAGTATGTATCAATCTATACCAAATTACTTAGTATTAGATTAAAAAATAATTCATGCAGAATAAGAATATTTAAAAAATTTCATAAGTAAAATTAAACTTACATTTCTATACACAAAAACACTAAAGTATGTCATATAACTAACAAGCTTTTATTTATTCTAAATGGTTTAGAACACTATGTTTTAGGGGGTATAGGTTAACACTTCTTTAAATGTATGTAACCACACCACTCCCACCATCCAAATCAACAATAATCCACCATAGGTGTTTGGGTCCCCCTTCCTTTACTTCCCCATTTCTAGTCTACCCCTCAGTTGGGCTTAGATCTGCAATCAGATTCAAGGATTTGTTTTGGCTGAGTCCTATCTGTTCCTTTGTTTTGTTTCTTTATATTCCACATATGCATGAAATCATACACCATTTTTGTATTTCTCCTGATTTATTTTACTTAACATAAGCCCCTCTAGTTCATTCCAAGTTGTCACAAAAGGCAAGATTTCATCTTTTTCTTATAGCTAAAACTAAGTTTTAAAAAATTTCACATCTCAAGTGGAAATTCAGGCTATCATGTTAGGGAAAGGAACTTTTTCACTTTAACTGAATAAGAAAAAAATAATAGTATGATAGGGAAAAAATAGTATGATAATGCTACAGGAAAATAAACCAAGTCATGATGAAAAGCACCACTACTTATTGATTTAAAAACTTTATAAACAATTCTATCAATATTTACCTGTGTGAATTTTCTATAAATCTCAATTTACACTTTTTTTTTAAAAGAGGCATGTTTTATTTATTTATTTATTTGTTTGTTTTGTTTACACATGCACTGGGTACAGTCAAGTGCGAGAGGGTGAGAGAATTCACCAGAGCTAGAGCGGGGAGCAGAGCAGGCAGAAGGACCGAAGTACACTGCTGAGGGGAGCAGCGGGCGGCAGGAGAGGTCTGCGCGCCATGTGGGACCCTCCTCCTGTGGCCGGGGAGCAGCCGGGGATCGAACCGGCACCGCAGAGGCTGCGGGCAGCTTCGCAACCCAGCGCTCAACCTCTGCGCCACTGGGGAGGCCCAATTTACACATATTTTTTAATTAGACAATATCTAAAGCAAAACTTATGAAAATACTTATTGATTATAATTTAATGATTTTATTCATTTATTTAAAATATAAAAAAGTATACTGCTGAAAAAATATTCTATGCAGACTATAAACATTTTGTGTCCACTTCAATTTAACACTATTAAATTCAAAAGGACACATGAATAGTATCCATCCTTTTTTTCCCACCTATAATAATTATATATTTTTTTAGTTTTTTAAATATATTTTTTACATCATTTTTCATTTTTGCACAATGTATGCATTTTCATCTTGGTTATAGTTCCCATACAATTCCCTCCATCTTAATAAAGACTACAACAGTGGATGATAGAAACATAAACATTATTTGCATAAGACTTGACACAAATAGTCCAAGACATTTGTATAGTGATTATATGAATAAATTTTGTTAGGGAAATAAATTCTGTAAAATAAAACAAAGGTATAGACTTATGCAGAGGTAATATGTAATATTAAGAACATGTCATACTGAAAATGATTAACAACTGTAGCACTCAGTGTATATTATGATTCAGATACTACTGAATCTTTTAAAACTACTCCAAAAGTTTACTTTATTAACTGGTTTTAGGGAATTAGTATTTATTCACTTTTGGATACACTGATGTACCTATCAACCATCAAAACTACCAAATAACAACAGTCCAAGTTTATATATTATATTTAAGTTACCTACCAATCATGAAAACTATGGAATGGAGGTTTCATTTAGTAAATACCAAATTACATAAATTAAGAAAGAAAAAGCCCACTGCAGGGCAAAAATAACTGACTTGTAATATTTATTTTTCATAAAGGCAAAGTTTATTTTCTCTTGCACTGAAAAACTACAGGTAACTCAGGTCATTATTAAAGTAAAAATTATTTTTATGTATAATTTATTCACTGCCTATATACTTTGCTTTAAATTTCTCTACATGTAGGACTGTCTAATACGAAGTATTTGCATGCTGCAAAAGAACTGTACACAAGGGGTAACACACAGTCTACCATAGCATTTTTTTATTTTAATATGCTTTATATAATAAATATAAAAATAAGTAAATAGGCTAGGAGATTGTGACAGAAGGGTTTGTGGAAGCAAGAGTTTGGAGAAGATGACTGTGAAGTATCATGAAAATAAGAAAAGTATATAGGAGGAGGAGCATGCAAAGGGAATAGGAAGGCCTGGTGACATGGACAATGTTCCCTTTGTCTCACCTAAGAGAAATTTACAGTTATTTATTTTATTTGGAAACCACTGCCAAATGGTTATCATTTATAGTTCTTTAACTTTCACACTATAGAAAAAAACTCCTAGAGTACCTTGCTTCACTTTCTGTCATTATCTGAATACTTCAAAGCATAAAAGTAGAACAGCTTTGCGCTCTTTTCAGCATTCCTAAATGCAATGGCATACACAGGAAAATATGGCAGGGATATGATTACATGGAAGTGAAAGAAAAAAAGGGAAAGATGCAGAACACTGTAGAGAAGGAACAGAAAATTAAAACTGAAAAGTGAAGAAAGGTTTAAAAGGATAAAATGAAACAGTAAAAGCAAAGTCACAGAATATGAGCATTTCAAATCAGATTCATTCCAGTCTCTCACTCTCACAACCCCATTTTGGCTACTAAATAGGTGATGGGTTCTTTATTTGACCCAAAGAGACATAATTAAGAATTAACTACCATAGTCATATGTAAAAATTGTCAAAATGATCAAAAACAAGTGTTAGAGCTAAAATTATAAAATTCTTAGAGGAAAATTTTCTTAACTCTAGATCTGGTATAGACAGAACACCAAAAGCACAACAAAATAAACTCAACTTTATCAAAACTCAACAACTTTTGTACATCAAAAGACACTATTCAAGTGAAAAAACCAATTCTGTGGGTTCATAAAATGGAAGAAAACACTTGAAAATCATATATCTGAAAAGGGATTAATATACAGACTACATGAAGATCTTCTATAATTCAACAATAAAAAACAACCAATTCAAAACTGGGCAATAGGCTTTAACAGACATTTCCACAAAGAAAATATACAAATGATCAATAAGTACATGACAAGATGCTCAACATCACCAGTTATTAAGGAAACGCAAATTAAAACCACTTCATAGCCCCTACGTTAATCATAATAAACTTTTTTTTTTAACAGAAAATTAACAAGTGTTGACAAGGATATGGAGAAATTGGAACTGTATTGCTGTAAGAATGTAAAATAATGTAGCCTCTGTAGAAACGTTTCACAATTCTTCAGGAAATTAAAAATGGAGGAAACACTCTACCAGGGTACCAGCCCACATCTGTCCCAATCCCCATTACTCTATATTCTACAGGTGTCACTTCTATAAAGTAGTAGCTTTTATCTGGATTTCAACTTTTATTCTTTTGTTGCCAGAAGGCCCAATTCAGTCCAGTATTTGTTTAGTGATTACCACATGCCAGGCACAAACTGTTCTAGATGTGAACGGAATATTAATGGAATGAATATAGTACTGAGATTTTTTTTCATGTTTTAAAATTAAATGCACTTTTATAAATGTGAAGCACAGGATTCCTGAGCTATGCAAAAGTTGAACATTCCTAGTTGGGAGGTTACTTTTAGGTCTGGAAACACTAATATTAGTTTTTTTGTTTTGTTATGTTTTTTTGCAATTTTTTTTAAAGATTTATTTATTTATACAAGCACTGTGTACAGTCAGAAGCGCGGGAGGGTGAGAGAATTCACCAGGGCCAGAGCGGAAAGCAGAGCAGGCAGAAAGAACGAAGTACACTGCTGAGGGGAGCAGTGGGCAGCAGGAGAGGTCTGTGCGCCATGTGGGGCCCTCCTCTGGTGGCTGGGGAGCAGCTGGGAATCGAACCAGCGCTGCAGAGGCTGCGAGCAGCTTCGCAACCCAGCGCTTAACCACTGCGCCACCAGGGAGGCCCAACACTAATACTAGTTTACATAGAAAAAAATTTTGACATTTCCAGACCCTAAAAATAACCTCCCAGATAGGAATGTTCAGCTTCCTGATACTGAAGGAGCCTGTAGTGGTTCTGATGTAGAAAGCTGGAACAATGAAAAAATTAGCCACCATCCTTGCTAAAAGCTGTATTTTAGGAGGTCAAATCCTTTTGGTTCCAATATTAATTCAGAAAAATGACTCAAGTTAGGACCAGAAAAATATGGCAAGAACATAAAAAGAAGTAAAAATAGTATCTGTAGGGAAAAGAAGTCAGGAGGAAAAAAAAAAAAAAGAAACAAAAGAGGGTAATTAAGCAATGATTTGAGAAAGGTAGGAAAGAATAAACTAAACAGTTGCAGAAATAAGGATGGAATTCAGCTAGATGTGGTCATTGATGACAGTTTTGGAGACATACGGGGGCAAAAGCTTGGAATGGAATAGAAAGGAGAAATCAGAAGTCTAGCCTGAAGGGGCATGTGCAGTGTTAGAAGTGAGCTCCACTCAGACAAAATCTTTTGGAGCTGCAGAGATGGATAGTTTCAGATAATATTGTACCTGCAAAAAGCAAATCAGAGGTCCCAAGAAAGTTACATTTGTTGGCTGTAACCCTCAGATAGTGCCACTGAGAAAAGTGATGGAAAACTGCTGATAAGCTGCTTTTTCTCACCATCTAAGTTATGTCAAGATTTAAAGCAATGCATTTATAATTTTACAGATTCCTTAACAATGATTTTTACCTGTCTCAATTTAATTTTTGTGGCACGAAAATATCACTGAAGTGTTTTCCTGTTAAAAAATAGAAAACAAAAACAGGAGAGAAACAATACGTTTAGATTAACTCAAATTGTTTTTGCTGGATGGAAATGGGGCAAAGAAATGGTATGGTAGGGAAAGATCAATTGAATTTTTTTTTAATATTGGAGAACTAACTGCAAGTCCATGTGTAGAAGGGAATGAATTAGAGCAGGAAAATGACAGAAGGGAGGAAAGAATGGGAGAAGTGTTGAGTCCATGTTTCTGATTTAGGCAAGAAGGAATGGCAATTAGAAGTCTGGCTTTAGACTGCAGCATGCTTGTTCATATGGCCAAAGATTGAGAAGGCACAGAATGTGACAGATGTAGGTAAGAAGGTAAATGTGTAGAAATTCTCTTGTTTCAATTTTTCAATGAGATAAGAAGCAAGGTCAACAGCTAAAAGGAAGGAAGAAGGGGATGTGCTGGGGATTTGAGGAAATAAACTGTATAAAATAGTTGTCTAAGAAAGGAGAGTAAAGAAGGGCAGACAGTGCCCACATGAGGGTCACAGTCATGAATTAAAAGTAAGATCAGACAGCATGGTTGTTTGCTTTCCTCCAGTCAGGGTCAGTTACAAAGGTGCAGGCGAGGAGTGTTAGATTTCATCAAGGTTCTTGTGGTTTTGTCAGTCAAGTGCTAATAATATAAGTGCAACAGAAGAGTGTGGGGTAAAAAGAAGTGATTGTAATAAGTGTATATAAGTAACATAAGGAGAGGATGAGGATATTAGGGGAAGAGGAGGTAAGATCAATAGGATGTAAATTCTGATGGGCTTTACTCCCACTCCTTGCCCTCTTTAACTCAGGTAACCTCCTTCCAGGAGGTTAAAAAGTAGTATCCAGGGCCTCCCCGGAAAAAAAAGAAAGAAAAAATAAATAAATAAATAAATAAAATTCTGATGGGATAATTCCCTTGCCTGGAAAACAAATTCCTTAATAGGGACCTATTTTTTTGTAATTTTAGTGCCAACTATGGTATCTGAAACAGATATTGAACTTATGTTTGTCAAATAAAAAAGCCTGAAAAAGCAGATTGTTCACACACTTTATAAAGTGAGACTGAATCCTTTAGTTTGTGAAGGCTTTTTAATGTTCCTTCTCTCCCGCCATTCACACTGAGGGGACTGAATTTGCTTATAGAAAATAGATCTTTTTTTAAATGAAGTAATTTTGTTTCAAATACCATATTTAAGTATAATTTATCTACTTTTCAGTTTTCCATCACTTGTAATGTGGAATATATCTGTCACTTATTAAGAGTTTTACAGTTAAATTCTGACAGTATCTTTTTCTCTTCCTCTTTTATTTGAGGATATGATTTAATGAAGCTGATGACCCTCAATATGAAAACAAATCCTTTACTCAAATGGTAAACTCCTTGACTATGGAAAGCCAAATTGGAAATGGAGAAAACTAAATAAGCAGATATATAATACAACAGTAATGTATTTTAAATTCCAAGCTAAGTAAGTCTAGATAGTTCCAGTACACTTAGCTGTATTACTGAAAGGACAGCGATTATCCTCAAACAAAGAAAAATCCAAGACACTTAACAAAGTATATGGGAGGAAAATTTCACAGAAATTTTATTTTCAAAATCAATGCCAATGCCAACTTTATGGCATACTCAGAAACTTGAGAGTGAAATGAATCAATAAGCTAATGGTACCAAAAATTTCTATAAAATATTAACCACACTAAGAAAAATTAAAGCAAATATAACAGAGAAACTATCATTAAATATTACTGAAGAATCACCATAATTTCGTAAATGAATGGAGATGTATTTATTTAAAACACCAAAAGAAAACATACTACAACATTAGTAGTGATGTTATTACTTATATGGATTTTCCCATTTTTCTAGACTGAATGTTATTTTTAGAAGTTTTAAAAATACACTTATTTCATGCATGTGGCAACCTAATAAATAGTGAAGAATTTTCAGATATGGTAACCATATCTGAAAATTCTGTAACAATATTATAGCTTTTATAAATCATTATGTCCTTTAGGATCCACAGTTCTGGCTATAAACCTAATGTAAGCATGTAAAAATGTTTTGGGTTTTTTCATCATAGTAGTAAAAACAAATTCACTCAAATATTATCCTTTGTACAACAAAATTTTTTCAGTTGTGAAGTAAGGGTATAGAATTTATAGTAATATAAAGGTTTATATAACAGTTTAGGAAAGAGTAAAGTGTTGAAATTACAAGAAAATATTTTTAACTAAGAATGATATTCTTAGTTAAAAAAAAGTTTTTGCTTGAAAAATCTTTCAAATCTCACAAAAATGATACCACACAATGGTGTTACTGAAGACTGCCACTGAAGATAAAACTATTTTCATTAACTGTCATTCATTAATCTTCACTTTTAATTTCTTTAGAGATCAAGGTGAAGATCTCCTAAATAATATGAAAATAATTGCAGAGCTGATGAGGATTTGTTGCAGTCCTCTTTAGATTAGCTTCAGACATGAAGGAACAACAGAGATCATAATTACTGCTTGTTCACCATTAAACACAGTCATTCGTTATTACTACAGAGAAAAATAGGAATATTGTTGACTATGAGAGGGTTAACAGCTTAATCTATTGAAGTACAGTAGTTTTCTCTATGATGCTGGAGTATGTAGAGATCCACTCTACAGGTCTTCATCAAGATGTAAGTTTTCTTCTTCTGAAAGTTCATACCACATAAATGCTTGAGTTGTCAGGAGTAGATGGCATCCTTCTCAGTAATACAAGCATGTCTTGTTGAATTAGGTCTCATTTTTCTTTCCATATCATTAAAAACTTGAATGCCTCAATTTAAAAAATCTTCCCTTGTTCTATACAACCCCCCATCAACTTCAAAGCTAAAATATTAGACATTCTTTCTACCCTATAAAATAAAAGAGTTCCTAGCATAACTTACTCTTTCCTTAGTAAATCTTTCTTTATATTTAATAAAACAGAAAGTTGTATCTTACTTGCAGAATAATTTGAGTGTTTCAATTCTTATTCCTACTAAGCCTCTTCTGTTTAATAAGACTATTAATAGAAAACAATAAAGTCCTGATTATAATCAGAGTTGGAAAACACCTAAGTTGTAGCCATTCACCAGAGAATTTAAAGCACTTTCTAAAGACCACTAGGAAAAATGCCTCATTATGTAAACTAGAAAAATAACCAGGAGTAAAGAACTGGAAAGGAGAGGTGAAAGATGATGTGGTTTCTCTTTTGGGGTATTATATTCTTGCTGATGCAATTTTTTTCTTCCAAATTTTAAACTAACATGTTCAATATTTGCTTTTACATTCTACACAAAGGTGGAACGGCCTCTAAATTTCTATTTATTAAGATTACTTGGTAAGATCAAAATGAGTACATATCAAAGACCAGGCAAATATTCTTAAAGCAGCTATATCTGAGATATCTAAGATATCAGGAATCTTACTTTGAACATCATTGTTAATAGACAACTCTTCAGGTGAGGAAAATCATGCATCACAGAGGCAGCATAAGGATAAAACATAAGGAACCAGTGGCCACAAGGATAAATTACATAGTGTAAAAAGTGCTATCTGGAAAAGCTTATGTTTCAGGACAACTATAATATCTTAAACACTGATGATGATGGCTACTCTTAAAATCCAAAATTTTGTTGAGCTTATCAGGTTAGAAATAAAGAACGAAGCCCAAACAAAATTTGAACATTTTCTTCTGGCTTAAGCTGCTATTTTCGTCCAAGCAGAACAGATCAGAACTGTACTTTTCTCAAAATAACAAAGGCAATCCAGATTAGATGTTTCTAGAGTTTTCTAATGCTGCAACGGGACAATACAAAATGTACTTTTAAGAAAGAGTATTTTTTTTTTTAAGAAACAGAATGTGAGATAATGGTTTCCTTACAACTTCCCAAACCACAGAATGTAATTTAAATTTAAAACATTAGAACTATATTTCCTCCTTGAAGACACTAAGTACAACATGAAACAACCACACAAAACTTCTATGGTTAATCATTCACAGGCTACTCTATCACATGCTGTATTTCAAATACAATATCAAACATTCCAAAAGTAAGCTTTTCTTAAAAGATCTGAATGACCAGGTTTTAAAACTGACTTGCCAATTTTGGAAGAAATTCAAACACAAAATTTCTTTGGAAAAACCAAAGGAAACTAAAACTTAAGTCTTTGAAAACACCTAAAACCAAACCTCAATTTTGCCATTCAGTTCCCTAGTCAGAAAGCACCCATTATTTTAGCCAAGCTGACTTGCTTACATTTCAATCATGTTATTTTGAACGTACAAAAAGATTTCTGAGATTCCGGAACAAGGTTAAGCGCAAGAGCTAATAATGAGGAAGTAAGACCTTGAAATAGCTAAAGCTTCTAAAGAAATCACAACTTTAAAATCCCTTCCTATTGAAGGAAAGAAATATGATGACTTAAGAATATTATTAAGAAGAAGTTACTTTGGCAAGGTACTTGAAAATGGAAAAGACCAAGAAATCTAACAATTGGCTTGTAGACATCAAGAAGCTCAAATCTTTTAACTTTTAAAGAGATTTTTCTATCACTTCACCAATAATGTTGCCTCTATTAACACCTATTCCACCTGTAGAAGTATTACATAAAAAACAACTGTGTAGTCCAATTTTCTAGACACAAAGGATATCTTCTAACTATTGAAAACAGTAAGCAGGGAGTCACTAAGCGAGGTATTTACATGCTAACAACTACATATTTTTATATGGTACTATATTGACCTCAATTAGAATGCTAACAAGTCTATAATCCATTAGTCAAATTTTTAAGTAGAAAATTATTTTGTAAGTGTTTTTAGGTAGTAATCACTAGCTAAAACTCAAGTTACCTCACATTCCATCCGCAGTAATGCACCAAGTAAAGGACCTCTCCACCTTCGACATCAGAATCTTTAATACTAGCTTCATACATTTTTTGATTTTTCCCTCGTCCATACCGCACTTGGACTTTCATGCCTGGTGGATAGCACTCAAACTCCTCTTCCTCATTGTTGTCGTCATCATCTTCATCCTCTTCCTCCTCCTCCTCCTCCTCTTCTGCTTCTTCATCATCTTCATCTTCCTCTTTATTCGTTTCATCTCTTGAAAGGTTTAAAAAATTGCAGTTAATAAAAGATACTTCATAAGCTTTTCAGTTCCAAACCACATATACTGATAAAAATCGTGGCTGTGATTGTTCCGGGAACAGCAGGTTCCATGTGTATGAAATTCTCTGAGTTTCAACTTAGTATTAAAAACCAAAACTGTATAAGATAACCATGGTTACAAAAAGATACATTTAGAGAAATGAAGATTGAAAAATAAGTGCATTAAAGGAAAATTTCCAACAGCTAGATGAACAGAAGTTGTGCTGAGTAGCAAGAAACTAGTTAAGGTCAACTGTAACAATATTCTCATGTTTTTATTATAAAAATGTTTTATTTACATCTCAGATGACAAAAACACAAATCATTACACTTCATAACCATTTGCTGACCAAAAGTTATTTTTCATTCAATTATTTCCAACCTCAGGATATTTAAAACATTTTTTTTTTAAACTAGTTGATGGCTGGTCTTAGTAACTTTAAAAGTTGCTGCAACCAAATTTTCAAATGTTATACTAATTGAAAATACAATTTTATCTCTCAGAGGACTAACTATCACATCAAGTTTTTTTCTTTCTGCTCTCTTTACCACATATTTATTAAAAGCCAGGCTACCAATACTCTAACTTTGAAGTTCCAAAGAAACAGCACAGGAGAGGCCAATTCCAAATAAAACAAAGCTAAGAGTCAAACCACTTCAGAAGCAGCGCTGCAACTGTTTTGATCTTCTCAATATCAAGTACTTTCTAAAACTGAGCATTCATATTCATTTTATATTAGCTACAAATTTGTATTAAACAAGCTGGAGAAAAGTATGTATTTAATTATTACAACAGTTTTCTCTCAAAAAGAATCCACCACTATGTAGCTGACAAATGAATAAATGTCATAAAACAGAGCAAGACAACTAAGTAATCAAGCTTTAAAAATTAATGAATATATTTATATAAAGCCTCTCTACTGATAATTTGAATTTTACATTCTTTCATACATCATTTTTAATCAATAACATTTTATCATATCTAATTTTATAGTTATATAGGCAACAAAAATAATATATAAATAATGATACAAACAGCACTATTTTTTTTTTTATTCTCCTCTTTCCCTGTATCAGTGAGTGGAAGAACTTGGGGCCCAGACTAAAAGACTTGTGAAATTAAGTGTGACTACACAAAAGTACCAAATATATCTATTTTCTCTGAAATATATAACAAAGTCTATAAAGATTCTCAAGAACTTTTCCTATTTTAATAAAGAACTCATTTACAGTCAAACAAATATGTTCTTTAAAACTAAAACCTAACCAAAAGCCTCTGTAATGAGGTTAAAAATGTGAACTCTATTATTGAAAATACATTAATATTTATATAATGAAACCATTATTAGTAAGGCTAACATTCTAAGAACTATCAGAAAGGGTGTTATGGATGATAAATTTTTAATAACAAATTTAAATAAATGTTTTATCTATGATGTATAATTAAAACAGTTAAGACATTTTTGGAAAAGAAGACTACTGTTTAAGTTGTAATATGATGTCCCCTGCATTTGGGGAGAAAAGGAAGTATATTCTGATACAACAATAAAAAGAAGAGATTTATTATATACTGAAAAGATTTCTCAAACACCTTAGAATCATCATGTTGGAGAGAAGAAAGAGCATAAAAGTCTAAAATTTTTAAAATGAAAACAAATTTTAAACTGTATCCTACGTTATAAATATAATGCAATAAACACAACTAGTAAATTCAATAACAACAAGCACAATCCTACTTCAAGTTGGTAGCCAGGTCAAACTTTTATTTAATCTGGAATAAAAACCTAATATACTGTATTAATAAAACAAAGCAATAAAAAAATTCACATGTAATATAAATCTCAGTCACAAATAAAATGAAATGCATTTAAATAATATATCAAAATAGAAAGAAACAATCACTGTCAGTCAAGGAAAATACTCTACTCTCCTCCCTAAGAATTCAGTGGCAAGATCAGAGTAAATGCATCAAACCTGAAAGAACACAGAATGCCAACAAAAATAGCCTTTGGAAGTATAAAAACCAGCATTTAGGTTAAAATAATAAAGCTAATGTATGTAAAAGACACACACACACACACACACACACGGCTCCAGACACATTTTGTCAGTTATGTTTTAGACAACTACATAATGTTTTGGAAAACCAAACATATTACTTATTTTTCATCTAAATTTACAAAGAAATACCAGAACTTCCCAAGATAACGTCACCCTCCTTACAATGGAGAAACAGTAACTACAACAACAAAAAGTTGTAATTCATTAATACCTACTAAGGGTCAGGCACTGAAACAGGCATTTTACATAAATCCGATTTATTTAATCTCTCATATCTGCACTATGAGGAACATGGAAAATTCTTGGCAGTAGTTAATTACTTAGAGCAATTTTATACACTAGAAAAATATCTATACATAATTCTTTATAATTGTGTGTAGTTTTCAATTGCACTTATCTAATAAAATTCAAAAATCAATTTCAGATATTCCCAAATACATAATACTTCTAAAGAACATCTACAAATTAGGGCAGTCACACCAGAAGATTTTCATTTGTGTTATAATACATTTACAACTATCTACAGTAAATAAAATAGATATATAGCTAAAGAATTAAAGGAATAAAAACCTACAAAATATTACCTTATGCTACAAAACAATTATTAACAAAGAGAAAACATAGGCTTATCACAGTGCCTTTCACTCAGTAGATGCCCCAGAAGTATCTGCTGAATTTAAAATCACGTTTTTATGCAAAAACCTGAATCCTCATTAAGTTTCTTAATAGTTGAAATAGTGTCCAGTAGCAGCAAGGAATACTTCAAACAAACATTCATTTACACAGGAATATAAACAACTGTATATAAACAAACACTGTACTATGGTCATCTAAACCCAGTGTTTTCCTTCCATGTTCATCTGCATACCGTGGCCAGAATTTCAGAAGGATTCTAACATGATCAAGAGGTTTGAGGCAAAAAGTTGAATACTTACTAATTTTTTTTAGTAGTTGAAAAGTCTCCCTTAACAGTAATAATTGAAATATATATTTGTACACACAGATAATAAGCATCTTCTATTATATTTATCTAAGCATGTTTTTTCTCTCTCCCTCTTATCTGCATGCTGTGACCGAATTTCAGAAAAAATACTGAAATGATCAAAAATATTTGGTTGCATTTATTTAAATGAATGAAAAACAATGAGAATGCATAGGTTTTTTAAACCTCAGAAATAGGATAAAATATCAACGATCAGTTATAAAATCCAGGGGTTCACTCACAGTGCATAAGTTACAGTGTTAAATAATTCACCATTCCAAAGTGACCGAAACAAGCACATACTACTATCACATAAAACGTAACAATTTTGGCCTTTAAAAAACTAAGTATTAGCATTTTTCCATTATTATTTTTCACTACAGAAATGAATACAATTCTCAAAACTTAGAACCAACATACATCTACAAAATATTAGAGAAAGCCATCTTCCCAAATTTATATTATCTGGTTAATTTAGCAGAGCTTAATTCAGTAAAAAGTATTTTTATGTAGATTATATTCTTATAAATTTCCATGATGAGAGCAAGAATGGATCAAAATGTGATATGCTACAAACTTGCATTAGTAGGGTCTCTGAAGGAGGTAAATGCTAAAAATAGTACAAATTGCTCAATTATTCTGTATTTTGTCAATCAAAATTAGATTCATACATATATACAAAGAGCAAATTACAAGAATTCACTCAGACAAAATGCATCTTAACCAAAAACAAATTTCTTACCCAGATTTTGCTTTTTCTTCTTCAGCTTCTACCTTTATGCTGAGGGATTCATCTACCTCGGTTGTCTCATCATCTTTATCTTCCAAATTTTCATTTTCTTCTGTTGTTTTGATGTTAACTTCTTTTTCCTGATCAGACTGTGTAGGTATAGATTCTAATAAGTTCTTTTTACTTCCCTAGAAAAAGATCAGAGGAACTAAACCAACAAAAGTAAAAATTGTCAACCTAAAGCCATGATCTATCTGTTAGCAGTAAGAGGTATACCAACCAATACTAACAATGAAAATGCTGTTAGTTATTTTTAAGAAACTCACACCATTCCTAAAACACTGGGCAAAAACAGTTAACAGCTAGCAAATACTTATTTCATTTTAAATTATCCAATAACAGTACTTAATGGAAAAATGCAATAAAAATAAATATAAATTATATGAAATTATTAAGTATGAAACTTTACAGAAGACATATAAAATGTAGCAAAGAAGGCTAAGGACTATTAACAGTATCTGATTTACCAGGGAGGGTTTAATATTTTCCTTCCTTTCAATATCATCCTCAGAAGGCTTTTCTTCTTTTGGTACTGTATTTTCCTTTTCTTCAGTCTTTATTTCTTTAATCTCTGGTTCATTCTCTTCCTTAACTTTTATTTCTTTTACATTTTCACATTCCTTACATGGCTTGTTAACAATTTTCTCTGGCAATGCCATCTGAAATTCAATATTAGCCGACCTACAGTACTCCTCAAAACCATATAAGTATCTGGAAACATTAAAAGAAATTACATTTGGGAAAATGTTTCAAAACAGTAATGTAGAGTTGTGATTTTAAAATCTGTATTCATTTTTTTAAGTTCTGAGATATTTGGCCATAACAACGTCAAATTTATTAGTTCAGTGCTTCCCAATCTGTTTAACCCAAACAGAAACATTTCTTAAAGGAAAATAAAATGGTTCACTAAAATGACTGCTAAACATGAAGACTATGATAATCTTTTTTTTTTTTTTAAATGTGGCTATTATGAGCCTCCTTTGTGGCGCAAGGGGTTAAGATGCAACCTATGAAGCTATCCGCAACCACTGAAACAGGAGTTCAATCCCCGCCCAGTGAGCTACCCACATGGCACAGCAGACCTCTTCTGACTTGCCTGCTGCTCCCCTCAGCAGTGTATTCAGTCAGTCCACTTGTTCTGTTCTCTACTCTGTCTCTGGCGAATCCTCTCACCCCCACCCCCTCACACACCTCTGCCCTGTACCCCAGTTCTTGTATGCATAAATAAATAAATCTTTTTTAAAAATGTAGCTATTTGTAAGTATTAGTAATAGCATCTACTTGTTGAGTACTTCTTAAATGCCAGGCATTGGTCTTTTAGTGTATGTAAACTCTCATTTAATTTAAGAGTACTTCTATGAGCAAGCAGTATTATATTTTTACAAACGAGGAAACTGAGGCTTTAGGATAACAAATAAATGGTCCAAGGGCACAAACAATAACTGGCAGAACCCAGGATTGAAACCTGGGTTTATCTGACTTTAAGACTGTGGAATTTGAACCTCTACATAGCACTTTCCAAATTGACAACAAAAACTTTTCTCACAAAATATCTCACAGATCTAGTGAACACAATCTACAAAATATTATTACAAACTCTTTTACTAAAAATTCCTGATTTCCTCTTAGAAAAAAATAATAGTAAATTCCAATATGCTTTCTAGGTAAAACACAGAATATAGCTAGCTATATTAAGTGCACTAACTTACTTTTTATAAGCACATTTAACATTGTATCCCGCAGCTGAATTTAAGACAGGGATTCCAAGATCTTGGTAGACTTGTTTCCACACAGCTCCACTTTCAATCTAATGGACAAAGTGAAATGAAAACTCCCAAATTAAAAGGTGGGAATATAATAAAATTTTGACAAATACAGTATATGTAGATATGTTTACATTTATTGGTTCTAGACTCACAGGAGTGAAAATATCAATCTCAATAAATAAAAAAATTGGTTTACAACATTTTAAAATAGGTTTTATTTTTGCCAGCTGTGTCTGTATAATTGCTGTCTTCTCCCTTCCTTTTTCTAATGAACCTGCCCCTATAAAATGTAAAAAGTAGGGGCCTCCCCGGTGGCACAGCAGGTTGAGCTCAGCGCTATGAAGCTGTCCGCAGCCTTTGCAGTGCAGGTTCAATCCCCAGCCGGCGCAGCAGGCAGGCCTCTCCTGTCTTGCCCACTGCTCCCCTCAGCAGTGTATTTCGGTCCTTCTGCCTGTTCTGCTCCCTGCTCTGTCTCGGGTGAATTCTCTCACCCTCACGCGCCTCTGGACTGTACCCCAGTGCTTGTATAAATAATAAATAAATCTTAAAAATAAAAAAGTAAAATGTAAAAAGTAAAATGTGAAAAATAGTAAGAAACTCACTAAAACAACTTACTAAATGGGGAGAAAATATTTACATACCTTATTAGCTCTGACAAGGGATTGATACCCAAGATTTACAAAGAATCATTACAACTCAAGAAAAAAAACAACCCAATCAAAAAATGGGCAGGGGCCTCCCCTGGTGGTGCAGGCGTTTGAGCGCTGTGCTGTGAAGCTGTCTGCAGCCTCTGCAGCACCGGTTTGATCCCGGCTGGCTGGGAAGGGTCCCACATGGCGCGGGAGACCTCTCCTGTCTCACCAGCTGCTCCCCTCAGCAGTGTATTTCGTCAGTCTGTCTGTTCTGTTCCCCACTCTGTCTCTGGTGACTCCTCTCACTCTCCCGCGCATCTGGCCAGTACCCCAGTTCTTGTGTAAAATAAATAAATAAATCTTTTTTAAAAAAAAAGGGCAGAATTGCTATACAGGCACTTCTCCAAAGACATACAAATGGTCAACAGGCACATAAAAAAACTGTTCATCGTTTTTTATCATCAGGGAAATACAATTTAAAACCACAATGACATACTACCTCACATCTCTGAGAATGGCATATGTTAAAAAGATCAGAAACAACAAGTATTAGCAATGACGAGGAGAAAAGGGAACCTTCTTACACTGTTGGTGGGAATGTAGACTGGTCCAGCCCTATGGAAAACAGTATAGAGGTTTCTCAAATTTTAAGAATGGATCTCCCACCTGATCCAGCAATTCCTCTCACAGATATCTACCTGAAGAATACAAAAACACTAACACAAAGGGATACATGTACTCCTATGTTCGCTGCAGTACTATTTAAAATAGTTAAGTTATGGAAACAACCAAGTGCCCAAAAACTAATGAATGGATCAGGAAGATGTGGCATAGATACACAATGAAATATTATTCAGCTTTTAAAAAAGATAAACTTCTGCCATTTGCAACAACATAGGTAGAACTGGAGAGGATTAGCTCAGCAAGATAAATAAGAAGTAGAAAGACAAATACAGAATTATGTCCTTTATATGTGGGATATAGAAAAACAAAATAAATGGTCAGATAGTCTCAAACCAGTAACAATCCCTAGAAATCTGACTGTAAAACTGAAGCTACTAGAAGGGGAAGGAAGAGCACAAATTGGGGAGGGAGTCCAATGGACTAAGGTGGAGAATTACGTGTTCTTTTGTGGTGGGTATGGTTTGGTAACAATGGAAGATCCTATACCTCTAAAACACAACCATCATTGTAAGTCAGTGTTATTTCAAGAAATATAATTTTTTCTTAAGTAAAATTTTTTTTTCATCTGAGGAAGCCATATTTCTACTTGTACTTTCCATTTTCTTTTCTCCTACTTTTATGCTTTTATTAATAGATAATTTTTAGATGAGAAAACAGGTATGAAAATCATTTCAATTTTGGTTTAATACTTACATTATCAAATCCTCCAAGTTTGTGTACAAGTCTGAATAACTTAAAGAGATTCAAATTTCGATATCCAAGTACAGGTCGTTTATTGATAGGTGTGCCTATAAAACACAAACTATATTAGAACTATACTACATTTTTGTTTAAACTTTTAAAAGATTCAAATTTTAGCACCAAGTATATATAGTATAATACATATATTTTTTTGTTAATCAAAAACACAATGTTTACTACTTTAGTCCATTTCATTAAAAACTTTTTTTTCCTATCAGGTTTCTGAAACTTTACAGGATTTCATTCCCCTGATGAAAGAAAGAATAAAAACCAATAAAGACAAATGAAATGCTAATAAAACAAAGATTTTAAAACTCAGGAAAGAAAGACTTAAACTGAAAAACTAAATTGATGGAAAACTTATTTTTATGATTCTTTTTATTTTATTAACACTATTATTCTAAACAATGATTCTAGAGAAAAGCTATAGTTCTATTACATTCTAACACATGAAAACATAAAGCAAAAACACTAATCATATTATCAAACCATTAGAGTGCAGTAGAGGAATTAACAGGACAGACACACACTTATAGAACTACCCAAAAGAATTCATGACTGATTTTATCCATTTGCTTCACTTTTTAATTTATCATATACGTAAGTCTAAGAAATAGCCTCCCTTCTTAGGTCAAGCCTTCATTCATACAACAAAATGTTACAGAAATCAAAGGCATTTTATACTGAAGAATTAAAGAAAGAAAGCCTACATAGTAGTAGGCTTTAAGTGTACTAAGCCACTATCTTTTTTTTTTTTAATAGAGGCATGTTTTATTTATTTATTTATTTGTTTGTTTGTTTTTTGTTTATACATGCACTGGGTACAGTCAGAAGTGCGGGAGGGTGAGAGAATTCACCAGAGCCAGAGCCGGGAGCAGAGCAGGCAGAAGGACCAAAGTACACTGCTGAGGGGAGCAGCGGGCGGCAGGAGAGGTCTGCACGCCATGTGGGACCCTCCTCCGGTGGCCGGGAAGCAGCTGGGGATCGAACCGGCGCCTCCGAGGCCGCGGGCAGCTTCGCAACCCAGCGCTCAACTGCTGCGCCACCGGGGAGGCCCTAAGCCACTATCTTTTATGAGGGCGAAAGAAGACAGAGCCAACCTCTACTTGTCAGCAATATAAACAATTTAAGAAACATTAATTCCCAGAGTATAGTGGTACTTCCAAATATTATTCATTTTGTCCTTTTCAAATGAGAAAGCTTTCTGTCTCTCCCAACTTCCTTTTTAGAACTTTCTTAGAAGAGAAACTATAAATGGCCCAGAGTGACAGGGTCATAGTTACTGGAGGACTAGGTCATTACTGTAAATTAGAGATTAGCATTAATTTATTTCTCCAAATCTTTGCATTTTTTTAATAGTATTACGCAGATTCAATAAGCTAAGTCAATACTCACCTCAAGACACAATTTTCCCTATTTCTGGTTTTCTATGGATGGTTTACTTCTCTCAATTTTATCTATGGTGTGTGTTCTATTTCTCATACACTGTTACAAAGTCTATCAAATGGTGATTTTGGAGCAGGAGGCTTTTCATTAAAGGCATCTGTTTAGGTGCTAATAAAATGGTACTATGATTCCCATTCTGCTAATGTTCCCAAGTACAGGGGTTCTTTGGGATCCCATGGATAGGAGGACAGAACAATACAGGTATTTATGGAACCATGGTCAAAATATCCAGCAAAATACTGTCAAATTCTTCATTGCACTTACAATGACAGACACTAGGTTAGGAGCTAGTGATTGGCTATCAAAAAACAGCCAAATACAAGTATCAAATCACTATGTTGTATGCCTTAAACTAATGTTACATGTCAAAGCTTAATTACAAAAAGAGAGAGCTATGATTAACAGTGACATGAAACCTAATAAACAGAATTCTTATCTATAAAATATTATCTATTTGCTACCTGTAACAATAATGATAAATAAAGAAAAAACACTCACCTCTATCTTCCATAAATTTATACAACTGCTGAAGAAAGTTCTCCCTTTCTTCTGGAAATGGTTCTATTTCTTCCTAATTTTAGTCACAGAAGAAAAAAAATATTATTTCCCTCAATAAGCATTTCAATAATACAAGCATATTTCCTATCAACAGCAAAGACTAATACTCACTAAAATATTTCAAAGTTTTTTTTTTTTTACTAAAAAAGATATATTTAATACTAAGCTGTTCAAAACCAGAAAAGTCTAGATCTAAAGCAAACTCATTGCTTTACAGAGTATGGCCTCAAAGGTATCTCTATATTGAGAATTCCTCACTAAAGTAAATTCTCATATAAGAAACAGTAAGATGATTCATGAACTTTTTACCATATCAGAGATCTACTCCTTAAATTAGGGTTGCAGGTTCAAGAAGACCTACTCTTACATTAAATTGGGTCAGGGTTTAACATCAAAACTGACTTTACTATTGCTCCTCAGGAACTATACAAGTTTGGGTCCCATTAGCTGTAACTATAAGTATCCTTCATTATATTCAGCCCCACTGTATTGTACTTCAAGCTTATAAAATCAGTAAAGTGGGGAACAAACTTGATCTACAATACCTGAAGATTCAGACTTAGGAAAATCTTCAAGTAATAAAATAGTTCCCCGATTTATCAATTACAAGGGAGGGACTAGCTTCTTGTTGCTGTGGCCAGGGGCTGTGGCAGTAGGTCCTGAAGCAACCTGCAAGGAGCAGGGTAGTAGGTGAGATTGAGGAACTCATCAATTCAGTGACTATCATCCATTCAACAAACATTTAATGAGCACCTGTAAGTGTAGGCACTATGCTAGGTGCTGAATCAAATAAAAAAATAAATGATGGAGGCTGATATCACAAAACATGATTACGAGTAACTGTAGAAAGTGATTCAAAACATAACACCTAGGCTTTACAGTTACTCTGGCTGAAACATATGCATTTCTAATAGTAAGAGTTAGGAGCATACTTTCAACTGCTATTCTAAATAAGCTATCATTTTAATCTAAAAAATCATGTGCCTAATGCCATTGTTTGTGTGAGATTTGCCTCTTTATTTTTAAAAGCTAGTACAGCAAAGGAAGGCAAGTGAAAAACTAAAATCAAAAACACATTGAAAAACTATTTGGCTTGCTAGTTGGACAGAAAATAAATGACAATTATTACTTTGTTTATGATGAATCTCTATTTATCAACTTAAACATGGACTACATATTCTGGGTTTTGGTAAAGAGGCAGACATAAGTCTAAGGAAGTCCATTTTCTAGATATTACCTTAAATATCCTAATGGTATAATATTTGACTTTCATAAACTACTAAATTTATTCCTGATGTAAATATTTTTAAGTGAAGTTTTTATTTAAGAAAATATTTAATCTGAAAACTAGGTATGTTTTTACAAAAGACATTTGCAAAACACAAATTTAAACAACGAAAGCTTTGGTAATTAATATTTATTGATCATCTGTTACATGTTACCTACCATGACAAACGTCATGAGTATGAATATGAGTAAAACAGGGACCCTACCCTTGAGGCACTTACAGATTAGTGGAGGAGAAAGCAAATAGAAAATAAATATATTTATGTGTATATGTACACATACCACAAAATATGTACAAGCAACAATACTGATTTATACTAGTAAATGGAGTGGCTAACTTTTCACAGATGAGGGAGGTCATGGTTCACAGGTTTCTCTTAATAGAGGTGACACGTTACAGTGGTTTTGAAAAATGGACAGGAATGTCCAAGGATGACTGAGAGAGGAAAGGGAATGGCACTGCAGGCAAATGTACTGGTATGCACAAAGGTGAGAAGAAGCAAGATATGCAATTTTGATGCTGCTATAGCACAAAGTTCAAAGTAAGAGGGTATTCCACCTGAAGTGATGAGGGGGAAAACAAAAGGCTGTGGCTGGACCATAAAGGAGTGAAGTTTGACTTTTAGAGTGGTGAGAAATCACTGAGGAAGTTTTAAGCAAGGGATTAATTGTTCATTTTAGAATTTAAAACAGAAAATCAGTCAGAGAGAAGACTGAAGCGGGAAACTTTTACCCTATACATTATAATTAATAGCTCACTATATCAAAACAAACTCCAAAAACATCCTATTTCATTAAGTTGTTTACAGCAGTTAAATGGAAGAATTTCATAACTTACCTAAATTTTACATATTATTGACAAATTAGTCTCCTAAAAACACTGAATACAGTTCACTTTGTGGTCAAATACAGTAATCTTCACTATCTGCACCATTCACTCAATAACTTTTAGAAAGCTATTCAACAAATCATTAATGTAGTGCGAATGTAGTGCAATGTCACTTGTAATTTTAAGGACTTCTATCCTTGGTACTTGTCACTATGAGATCTAAGATCTAAATGATCTACCTAGGATGATCTACCCATTTGTATTAGATAAAATGATTTAAGATTCTCTGAATTAGAGATATTAATCTTTACTTTTGTACTACTTATTCCTTTAATATGAGATGGAAGATATGATTTATACTTTTGTAGGTGTTTTCAACAGAATATGCCGAAATACACACTGTATAAAGTGACAGCTATTTACACAGTGCTGAAAAGTATGTGAAGTTTTGTTACGTTAGATGAATATTTTCTTAATCATCTGATGAATCAAAGCCCAGCAAGATTATGAAACATTGAGGTTACTGGAATAATTTTACTTAGTATTTTTAATTCCATGACATCTTATTTCTATTTTAAGGCAGGCAAGCAAACTATGTGATTATAATGACTACCACAAATACATCTTTATTACAAATAAGACTAAAAATATTTATGTGATTAATGATTTCATGCCAAATTCTAACCAACAAAGGAAATCCTACTCAATTTTTAATTTTAAAAGGCATCAACTGTTTTTACTTACCTCCTCTTCACTGCTATTGTCCTCCTTTTCTTTTTCATCATCTTCTTCTTCCTCTTCTTCCTCTGCCTCACTGCTAGAACTATCTTCTTTCAATTCAGTCTTCCAGTTAGCAGGAATAGTTTTACTTTTGTGAAATTCAAGTGCCTGATCAAAGGCTGAAAGAGATCATGAACTATGTGAACTGTAAATATTAAGACAAATGGTTCATCTAAAAATATTAAACAAGATAATCAAAAAAGCTACTGTGCTAATACTGTTAACATTTATGAAGTGTCTGCTGTGTGTCACGCACTATGTGAATTGCTTTTCTATGTAGCAACTCATTCAATGCTAACAGTCCTAGGCATCAGGCACCCATTTAGTAGATGAAAACACTGCTCACTGGTAAGATGATTTCTGATCAAGTAAATACAAGAGAAAAGAGTAGTTTTCTTCTTTTAAAAAAACTTAAGCATATCTATTGCTACTAAAAACAACTTTAAAATGCATATATTTTAAATCATTTATCAAAAAGACCATTTAACCTATTATAAACCAGGCACTGAGGCACTATAATAAATATACATTATTGGACATTTATTACAAATATATTCTCTACATTTTTATTTAAATTTGAATTAAGATTATAATCTAAAATTAGCTAGATATTCTAATTTTACAATACATGGAAATAAATTCTAACTCATAAGTTCCTGAAGATTCTTAATCAGGCTAGTGTAGCATGTTACTGGATTTGATGAACACAGGCAAGGTGAAAATAAATAGCTATTTACAATGCCAAAAACCAAGAACTGCAATTACAGTATATTTTTCAATAAAATATAACTACTATAATAATTAGTGAGAAATGCCAAACCAAAATTACTATTTGATTCCTATTTCTATCATTCTTAGGAACCAAAATTTTATTAGGCACAAGTTAGACTATATAAACAGTTGATATAGTTTTTCCCACTTTTAGATTACTGTCTCTAATTATAAGCTTAAAAAAGAGAAAACCTATAATAAGGCAAATAGTTTTACAAAAGTAAATATAAAAATAACAAATATTTTAAAAAATTTTGAGAAGTAAACAAAAATTTTAATTTTCAAAAAACATTCATTGGTTTTCATTGGTTTTTAATTTTTTTTTTTTTATAGAGGCATGTTTATTTATTTATTTGTTTGTTTGTTTGTTTTGTTTATACATGCACTGGGTACAGTCAGAAGCACGGGAGGGTGAGAGAATTCACCAGAGCCAGAGCGGAGAACAGAGCAGGCAGAAGGACCGAAGTACACTGCTGAGGGGAGCAGCGGGTGGCAGGAGAGGTCTGCGCACCATGTGGGACCCTCCTCCGGTGGCCGGGGAGCAGCCGGGGATCGAACCGGTGCCGCTGAGGCTGCGGGCAGCTTCGCAACCCAGCGCTCAACCGCTGCGCCACCAGGGAGGCCCGGTTTTCATTGGTTTTTAAATTAACTATATTCCAAAATTACATTACCTTGTTTTAATATAGCATCAGGCTTTGGTGCGGTGTCACTTGTAATTTCATGAACATCTTTTCTTGGTACTGAAGTACTATTTCATTTTTTTAATTTTAAAGGGGAAAAAACACAAAAATACAACAAAGATTAATTAAAAGAATATAATTACACACCACAGAAAAATTGTGTAGTGATATTTTCAATGAAAGTGACTGCACAAAGGGTTTCAAGTACCAAATAATATGCTAAGCCAAAGTTAGGTAATCATCTATAAAGATGTCTTACAAGCAAAGTGTTCTCAAGTATCAGAGTCCCTGCTAAGTGCAATAACAAAAACACCAAAATACTGAAAATAATAAAAAAATAGCAGAGCACATTAATCCGATTAAAAAAAAAAAAGTCAAACAGGGCCTCCCCAGTGATGCAGCGGGGTGAGCACCGTGCTGTGAAGCTGTCTTCAGTCTCTGCAGCACGGGTTCAATTCCCGGCCTGCCAGGGAGAAACCCACATGGCGTGGCAGACCTCTCCTGTGGGCAGCTTCGCAACCCAGCGCTCAACCGCTATGCCACCGGGGAGGCCCGAAATTTACTACTTTATAATGTAAATGTTGTTTTAACAAATTCCTTCAAAGAGGATTGTAGGCTGATAAAGCAAATGTTGGCAGCATACGTCTAAAGTACATAAGCAAACTTCCAATACACAATTGAGAGTTTTAGATGGAACTCCCCAACCATAAGGAGGAGTCAGAAGCAAGTAACTGGGAGAGGTCCTAACATAGAGGTAACATATATTTCCTTTTTTATAGTACTATATCATCATTCGGCCTTTCTGCACTTGGTTTGTATCAATTTATCCACAACAGCCTGAAGATTATTCTAAATACCTTTTCAGTCTGCCTATTTAATTTCTATTTTAAAATTTTCAAATATGTACAAAAGTGGATGGAACAGTGCAATGAACCCCCATGTATCTATTACTTAACTACAACCATAAACATAATTGAATCTGGTACTTCAGCTATACCCCTCCCTATTTCCTCCCACCCCAAGTGTATTATTTTGAAGCAAATTCCCAACATTAGATAATTTGTTTCTTTTTTCCAACATTAGATAATTCGATTTATGATGTCATTATGGATCTTTAAAAAATTTTTTTAAATATAATGATACAATTATCACACACAAAAATTAATAATTTCTAAATATCATAAAATCAGCATTTAATTTGAATGCTCAAATATCTCAACTTTTCTCAATTTTGTTTAAGTTGGATTCATAGATTGGTTTTATAATTACATTTCAGAATTTGAAAACTCAAAACACCAAATCTTAAAACATGATGATTCTTTTATTCACCCAATAATTACCTCAATATAAAATACATGAATATTCTAGTTATATAATGCTTAAAGAAAAAAGGAAAATTTATAATTCAGTTCTAAAAATGGTTTACATGAAACATCACTTTATTACCACAGAAATCAAATGTTATACAAGTATCAATATAAGTATGACATAATTAACAAGCAAATATTGACTATTTAGATGGTAATGAAAATCTGAAAATACCAAAATGAACAAGGAAAGAATCTTTAAGATTACTATATCAAAGAACATGAAAAACAATCACATTCTGAAACATTCTATATGAAGAAAAAGGAAATAAAGGCCTAAGGTCATTGGAAGCAATTTATCACCCAGCACTCTAATGTAGAAAAAGAGCGTATTTTCACACCAAGTTTATTATACTTACAATTTCCCATCTTTGAAAGATCGAACGAGAATATTGTCTTTTTTCACAGCAATTTCATCACTACAATCAGGACAAACCACCTTTAAGAAAAATGTGAAACTATTATAAATAAAAACACATTTACACAAATATCTACTATTTTAATTATTTTAAAATTAGTTTCAGCTTAAAGTTTAAAAACTAACTTTAGTTTGAGGATAAATAGGTATACATACATGTGGCTATATACACAAGTAATTGTAAACTTATGTCCCATGTCCTCCCAGCTCTCTGGATTACTCAACATTGTTTTTTAGCATAGGCACTTTCTGTTGAAAGCAGAAGTGTTGCCATATAACTAGAATGAATTCATGGACCAAATTCTAGTCAGAAATAGAAAGCTGGAATGTAAGTAGAACAGGGATGGGGAAAAAAAGAGGCAGAGCTAGAGTCTTAACAGACTAAAAGATGCACAGAAAAAAACGGAATCAGGTATCAGAACTTTAACCAGAGTAGTCTGTATCTTAAAATAGAGAGATGAGATTTAACATATTATTTACCTTTAAATATATACTTATTACATACTAAAATTTCTTCATAATTATACCCTAATTCTAAAAAGTAAATATTTTAGATAGTACTATAGATTATAAAAAGTAAATATTTTAGAGTGGGTATCTTTCTGGAATCTTTCTAAGATTCATTACTAACATTAAAAGATTTTTTTATTTGAAGTCACCTCAGCTGTTAAAGGATAAAGCATGTCTTCCCAAAGGCTGTGCTAATGCAATGCAAGATGCTTGTGCTTTTTATTGCTTTAATTCCAAGACAGCCCACTGTGTACACCAAGAATAAGTTAATAGTATAGCTTATATACATATTTTAAATGTTTGTGTAGAACTGGGATGTAGGCCAGAGGTGTAGAGGTGGGTGCGGGGGGTCAGGTGGGGGGCCTTGTGCTGAGAGGATACACCAGAGACAGAGTGGGGAGCAGAACAGACAGATTTTACTGAAATACACTGCTAAGGGGAGCAGCAGGCATATCAGGAGAGGTCTGTTGTGTCATAAGTGGGTTAGCTCCTTGGCGGGTGATCGGACTCAGGTTATAGCGGTGATAGCACTGAGACTCTTTTATATATATATAAAAAGCTCTGCCTCTTTTTTTAATATTTTTATATATATATATATAATATAAATGAACTAAGTTAAGTGTAATGGGTTACTTTAAAGGTTTATTGTTTCATTAGCTCTGAAAAATGACCCAAAGGCACATAAAGGCATGTACTCTCACCACAGCAGAGAAGAGCCAGAAACAGGTTAGTTTTAATTCAGTTTAAGGTAGTTAACATTTTCCATAACTTCAATTGCAGTACTTTCTTATAGCAATACTCAAATGCTGATGGCATGAAAATCTTTTACATATAAGTGGAATTTTTTCCCTGTCATTTAAAAAAAAGCCTTGAGATAAATAGTATTTTTTCATTCATTCATGTAGTCACTCTAAAAGTATTAATTACAACCACAAAGTATTATACAAGATTTGAGGACTGAGGCCAAGAGAGTCACTGCTCCTCCCCAAATATAACTTGCATTCTAGTTGGGAGGACAACACAACAAATACACATTTAATTGTTATTATGTTGTCTTTATCTAGTTGGTTAGAGACTACTTTTTTTTTTTTAAAAGATTTATTTATTTATACAAGCACTGGGTACAGTCAGAAACGAGGGAGGGTGAGAGAATTTACCAGAGCCAGAGCAGGGAACAGAACAGGCAGAGTGACGAAATATACTGCTGAGGGGAGCAGCGGGCACAGCAGGAGAAGTCTGTCACGCCATGTGGGACCCTCACCAGGTCGCAGCCCAGCACTCAATCACTGCACCACCAGGGGAGGCCCTAGAGACTACTTTTTTAAAGACACATTTAAGCTCAGTTTTGAAAACTGAGTAGTAATTGGCTTGGCAAAGGATGTATCTATGTGTACATGTGTGTGTAGTGAGCCATAGGGAGGCACTGAAAGTAAAGCAAACAGAATATGAAAGGAACTGACAGGGCAAGCAGTAGAACCCATTCCAAGAAGGAAAAGGTAGGTGCGGCTAACTTCCTGTCTGGATTGAATAAGAGACATAAGTAGGGTTCAGTTTGTTTCAGTCTTGGAGGCCATGTTAATTGTTAGGATAAAATCTAAAACTTTTAAGGTAAGAATCTAAAACAAGTATTTTTTTACGTAAGTATGTCAAGAATATTTGACTTATAATATAATTTCACAGTCTAGTTGACAAAAATTATCTATCATGATCCAAAATGATCTCAATTTTATTTTTTTAAAAAAGATTTATTTTATTTATATATGTATACAAGAACTGGGTCTAGGCCAGAGGTGCGGGGGGGGGGGGAGGGGTGAGAGGATTCACCAGAAACAGAGTGGAGAGCAGAAGAGGCAGACTGACTGAAATACACTGCTGAGGGGAGCAGTGGGCGAGACAGAAGAGGTCTGCGGCGCCATGTGGGTAGCTCCCTGGTTGGGGATTGAACTCCTGCTACAGTGGCTGTTGATAGCTGCACAGTGCTGAGACTCAACCCCTTGCGCCAGAGAGGTCCCTGATCTCAACTTTAGGGGGAGGATAGCATACATCAATAATTTTAAGATTTTTAAAGTAATGAAATGGTTGCACAAACATTATTACCTTTCAATACCATAAACACTAAAGTATTTTTCTCATCATCAAAGAAACTATTCAGAAATGTTGGCAGGAAAATCTTAATACCGAAAATACCAATAGTGAAAATTTTAATGCTTCTATTGTTTCAGAAAAAGACATGTAAAACTATTTTTCAAAACATGTTTTCCAAAGTTGTTACAAAAAATCTTAGTACTTCAGGGAAAAAGAAATAATCACATACAATGCTGTGCCATGTGGGTCAGCTCCCTGATCTGGGATTGAACTCAAGCTGTGCTAGCTTAGGATAGCATCATAGTGCTGAGACTTAACCCCTTGCGCCACCAGGGTGGCCCTTACAGGGCACTTATTTTGTGCAGAACACTGAACTAAGCACTCAGCATAGAGTATAAAACAAGTTCACTGAAAAGGATGACAGACATGATTTGTAGATACAGTAGAAAAGAAATGTTCTTTGCAGGCTCTTGCATGATGGATTTAGGAATTTTAAAAGCTTGCATTATTAATTTTCTACCCAAAATAGAGAGAACAGTATAATGAACTCCCATATATCTAGTCTCTAAAATTACAATTTTTGCTTTTCTTAGATGACACTAAGAGTTTTTATTATAGTCAAAGACAATTTTGAAAGAAATTGTGTAAACTGAATGATGTTAAAATAATTGCCCATTTTGTACCCATGAAAACAACACTTAAGAAAATCAATTATTTTCTTCATTAATTTGTATAGTTGAAAACTAAATTCTTTTATTCTAAAATTACTCACCAATGCAGGAAACCATAGTGCTTTCTTTTTATCCAAACTAACATAATCTACACATACAACTTTTCCCAGTAGTTCATCAATCTGCTTCCTATCATCCTCATCTTCATCACTGGAGGATGAAGAAGACTCTTCCTCTGGTCTATGGAAAGAAAGAAAATAAGGTATTTTCCATTTATCATTACAGAGACTAAGCACACCAAACTGATCAATAAAGATACTCTAGAAGTCCTATTCCCAAGATTTCTAAAACCCAGAAAATAATTAATATAAATTTTAAGATATTTTACTAAATTTCTAAGAATTAATTAAAAAAAAGGTCATCATTAGAGGAAAGAACACAGTTTTCCTAAAATCTTTCAGGTTAATTTAGTGCTATTTTGAAAGATTAGGGAAGATCAGAATAGAGTATTAACAATGATCCCCCAATTCTCAAAAAGCTGAAGATCTCATATTAAATATCCTAAGACTACATTAAAATATACTAGGTCCCACTCTTGGATTCAAAGAGTTCTAGAGATGATAATTTTATATTCCCAATACAAAGCTAATATTAAAAGGAGCCAATCTTTATTTACTGGGGGTGTCAGAGTAGGAAGAGGAAACAATCTGAGGAAACAATCTGCTTTCCTTAGTATCAAGTATACAAAAACTAGGTATTCATAAAATATACAATATGGTTCTTTATATTATGTTAAAAATTCCTTTCAGTTACATTGTATACTAGGCTCATAAAATTGAAAGCTAGTTAATGTCAGAAGAAAAAGTAGCTATCTAAAACCATCCATTCAATGATAAGGGGAAAGTAAGGTAAAAAGTTAAAAAGAAAAATACCACAAAACAAGAAAGCTCCAAGAAAGCTCACAATCAGTGCTAACGTAAGGATTCTAACAAGTAACTGCTCAAATGTTCAGAATAAGGGAAGACTAAGAAATACTAAATGGAGTGCTATGTATGTTCTTTTATAAAAGAATGGTTAGTACTGATGACTTACAGGAATGAAAACATTTTTGGGATAGTTGACAAGTGATCAAGATCAAGATCATTGACAAAAAACAAATTCAAAAATTATTTAAAAATTTTAAAAATATTATGTTTGGTTAATTGGGACTAATCTATATATTCTAAATTGTCTTTGATGCCTTTCCAAAGGGTTGACAATGTAAATTATCACCCTTTTATATATTCCAATATAAATATAAATGAAGCAAAAACTAATTTATTTTTTTTAAGGTCCACTGATTTTTTTTTAAAAGATTTATTTTATTTTTATTTTATTTTTATTTATTTATACAAGTACTGGGTACAGTCAGAAGCGCGGGAGGGTGAGAGAAATCACCAGAGCCAGAGCGGGGAGCAGAGCAGGCAGAAGGACCGAAGTACACTGCTGAGGGGAGCAGCGGGCGGCAGGAGAGGTCTGCGCGCCATGTGGGACCCTCCTCCGGTAGCCAGGGAGCAGCCGGGGATCGAACCGGCACTGCAGAGGCTGCGGGCAGCTTCGCAACCCAGCGCTCAACAGCTGCGCCACCGGGGAGGCCCACAAAAACTAATTTAATAATATTGAAGATTTTAGTATGATTTTGGAGAATATCACTATGTCAATAATCTGTCAATAAAAACTGTCCTCTAGTAAGATCAAAGCAAATATTCAAAGTCTGCTGCTGAACAGACGTACTACAAATGGCGCTTAAAGCTGTTTAACCCCCTAGAAAAGTAGGTAATAGGTAGTAAGGAAATCAATATGCCTTCGTATTAGTAAAGCATAAAACCTTACATATAGGCATTTAGCTTGGGATAGTAATGACAGAATTCACAAATCTGATTTCTACTAGATTAAAAGACCTTCTCAAGGGCAATACCTTTTATCTTTCCACTTTCTAATGACTGTAGAACACAACCAATCTTAACCATAATTACTGCTTTTGCAAAGAAGTCATGAAAGATTCACTTAGCCAGAGTTTTATGGATATACCTTTATGTCATTATCATTAGCAAGACAAACAGTCACAATATAACAGATAACATATATCAATTCTGTAAAACACGGAAAGAGAATGGGCTTTACTTGGCTAACTAAGTTGTCTGCATCTTTATAAAAATTCTAATTTCTTTTTTAGACTTAACAAGGATGAAGATTTCAAACACTTCAAAAAGTCATACACACACACATATATTATTAGCTATATAAAGTATCTATCAACCTACCTATTAAATATGGAGGCTCCATTCTAAAACCACTACCCACTTATGGACTAGAGTTTCTTCCTCTAGCTCACCTACTCAAACTATGTAGCAGCATTGTTTCTCTTGCCTGTTATCAATTTTTCTGCCTCTACTAGATTGAATCCCATAAGTATACCGTTATTAATATACTGTCATTAATAATGATAATATAGTGTTATTTCTTCCACTTAAAAAAAGGATTACCATAAAGAGTGGTTATGTGATGTGGGAAACATCCATTTGAGGGGTGTGATTCTATACTTCTACATCATATACAATGTTGTGAACCAATGTAGAAGAGAGGAGAGGGGGGAGAGGAGGGAAGAGGAGGAGGGAAGGGGAGAGGAAAGGAGGGAAGGGGAGGGGAGGAATCACCTGACCTTACTTTTTCCACCACCTACTACAATCTCATTTCTTTATTCTTCTTTGTAGCAAGACAGCTTGAAATGCTCTTTCCCAGACATCTAGAAATTGTTTCTGTTCAAATGTTACCTCAGTTACCCTGACCACCTTATTCAACCTACCTATCCCAATCTCCCCTTACTACTTTAATTATTTCATGGTACATATAAATTCTGCCATAATATATAAATTACTTATTTCTTTTTTCAAGATTTATTTAATTTATGCATGCAAGAGCTGGGGTGTAGGCCAGAGGTGTGGGGGTTGAGAGGATTTGCCAGTGAGTAGGGGGCCGAACACGCAGATCTACTGAAATACACTGCTGAGGGGAGCAGCAGGTCAGACAGGCGAGGTCTGCTGTGCCATGTGGGTTAGCTCCCTGGATAGGGCTGGAACTTGTGCTGCAGTGGTTGTGGATAGCTTCACAGTTCTGAGACTTAACCCATTGTGCCACCAGGGAGAGCCCCTTAATTACTTATTTCTTACATTTATTCTTTACTATCCATTCCCCCCATAAGAGAGAATGTAAGCTCGAAAGACAGAGAACTTAAAAATGCCTATTTTGTTCACTGAAATATCCCCAGTACCTGGACAGTGCTTGACACAGTACAGATGCTCAAATATTTGTTGACTAAATAAATAAACTGAATACATTTCTTTCTTTCTACTGTGGTACTTCTGATTTTATTTTTCCTGAAATCACAAAATGTATGCAATCAGTATAATGCATATAATCAGTATAAGCCATACCATTTTACCTAAGGATTCTTTATTCCTTTTAGATAAGGTCAGTCAGGAAATTTTTTACGTAAGACAGGCAATTCAATAAACTGATGAACTAAAATAAATGAGCATCAAAAATATTTCAAGGGACCAAAATAGAGTAAAAAGAGAACCTGCTTGGTTTAATCCCTCTGACATTGTTGCTTCTTTGGTAGCAAAGTAGCTGTTTATGAAGCCTAAACAAAATAATGCACTTTTGACTGTGCCACTGGAAACAAAGCTAATTATATGGAAATATTTGCCACAACAGACTAACAGGTAATCACTTACAGCTTATCACACATTACTAATTGTAAACTAATTATAAATCACGTAGGAACCTTAGATATGTGCCAAAGAATAAGAAATGATGAGATACAAATAGAAAATTAAGCATGGAAATTCAGAGACTCAATCTTTGAAATGCAATTCTGACTTCAATGATCCTGATTATTTCAGGCAAGTAATTAACTATTTCTAATTTTGTACAGATAATTAAAAATCTGTATCAGTCAGCATCAGGAAGACTGACAATGTATAGCTTCTTAGAGATCAAAACATAGAGAATATATGGATATCTATCCATTTACCAAAAAAGGGTTTAATTTTTTTCTCCTATTTTTATCAAGAAGGAAACTAGAACCAAGTTGGCCTATCAAAACAAAGCAGTAAATAACAAAAAGATCTCCTGGAATTAGACAGTGATGCTGATTGCACAGATCTGGGAATATACTAAAGATCACTGGGCACTATATACTTTAAAAGGGTGAATTTTACATGAATTACAATCATATTCTGTAAAATTTTTTTTCTAAAATCTCCAGACCTACAAATACCAGGCACAGATCAATAGCATACTGGGTAAATACTACCACTGCCATCCATAAATAATCCCTAACAAGAATCATAGACTTATAATTTATTCTTCTGAAGGGGGAAAGAATAAAAACAAGTAGATGGCTTTACTATGGTAGCAACTACATAAGTTACTGAAAAAGGTTATTGGGGGGAAGGCACAAAAATATGGCTATAACTTCAGACATTCTATTTTTAGGCAAAATGAAACAAAACATTGACACACAATAGGTAAATGACAAGGACAAAATTCAGTCAAGTTATATGTTGATCAAAATCATCAATAACTTTCTATTAAAAATTAACCTACAGGAAAAAGAAAACACTTAAATACATTAGGATTATAATGTAGAATATAAATAAAACACAAATTCAAGAAGGTGTCAAAAATAAACAATTTTGGGATACCTGGGGGCAGATTAACTAGTATGGGGATTAACGGGTGTTAAAAGACAACAAAGGTAGTGATACATTATTTCAACACGGACTCACGAGCATTCTGGGAAGAGATAACCTTATTTATCTTTGCACAAAAATAAATTTGAAACAGCAATCAGAGAATCATAATGAAGACTTTAGTTGAGTAATGGAAGAGGAAATGGAGGGCAGATAAATGATCTTAAGATCCAGGTTCAAGACTCTGGTGTAGAAAATCACTCTGAAGACAGGGGAGAAAAAACTCTTGAGTAAGAATAATCAAGGCGGTGGACATATCCAACTGCAGTATTTGCCTGTGATGCTTACCAAGCTTAATGCACTAAGCCAAGAGCATTATCATGTCTCCTGGCATTGAGAATGACTTTAATAGTGAGGGGGAAAGAAGTTAAAGAAGATTAGAGAAGAGCTGGGTTTCAGAGAAGAGCTGGGTTTCATTTCCTAAACTAGTAATTCACAATCTTTTGTCTGTCTTCGTACTTTGCACATTTATGACACAATCCAATAGCAAATCTTTCATTATACATACTATCAAAAGAAAGATCACTAGCTTACAATGTTTGCTAGACTCTTTAGAAAGCAAAGATCAAATTGCTTACTGACAATTGCATTTTAGTCTCATGTTCAAGAAAGGGAGACCACAGTTAAGAAGCCGAACAAACTTTTTAATAATACCTTTTGGTCATTTTTGAAGATGAACCTTTGTGGTATTCTATAAATTCTCTATAAATTTACTTTTATACTTCTAGATAACATTTGTAGAAAGGTAAAATGCAACTAAATACCAGATGCCATTTTTTTCTAAATAAAAAATCTGACACGAAAGCTTCTTCTTACTGTTTCATGTATATAAATTATATAAATATAATTTATATAATATGTAGAAAATATAAATTAATATGGGAAATATTTTTTTTAATTCAAATACTATAGCCAAAAGAGTTTTACCTGCCAGGCATAAATAGCAATATGCAGAATTTTTACATATACATATATAACACATTTTTATATAGAAATGAAATAATGTTACATACTGTTATTTCATAAAAAATTTTCATTCAATACATGATGATGGTATCTAGTATTACATAGCGTTTACTAGATAAAATTTAAAGAATATGAATCTTCATTTAACCTTTGTTAACAATTCTTAAGAGCTAGGTAACACTATTATCTCAATTTTACAGATGAGAAAATTAAGGCATGAAAAGACTAAGTAACCTGCCCAAGGTCACTTAACAAGGAAGGAGTAGAGGTAAGATGAAATCCAGGCTATCTAGTTCCACAATTAACACTCTTAACAACTAAGCCACACATTCACTCTCAAGAATTAGGCAAATAGAAGTCTTCCCTAATGAAATAATGTCACACTGAATATATTCCAAATCTCAAAGTCCTGTTATCATAAATCATAGTTAATTAAGAGTTGACTGAATTGCGAAGATTCTAATGATCGATAGTGGATTAAATTTTCATTCACAATTGAAGTCACTATTTTTCAAAGCGCTATCAAAAGATTTAACTTATAAGTGCTTTAATGAATATTTTATGGCAATATAATAGCCCTCTGAAAAAAACTGGAAACATTACTAGATCATAAAAATATCTAATAATCAAAAAGGACTTTCACACTAGTAATGCCATTGTATATTTTTCTTTCTAGCTAGACTCTCAACTTTTGAATGTTATATGTAGAAGCAAATAACAGTAACAATCTGAGTATCCAGAAAACAATCAAGTCACCAGCATGCTCAATCACAAGTGACAGAAATTATTCATTCAATAAATAAGAAAAACATTTTCTAAAAGTTAAGCAAGGAAAAAAATGCATTTCCCCAATCAATCACAAGTAGAAGTATTAAATCAGCAATATTAAATGTTTTTTCAAAGCAAGAATCTAATCTTTAAATTTCCTCATTCAAATGAGTTATTTCTTTTTTTTTTAAAATGAGTTATTTCTTTCCTGCTAAAATTATTTTTGAAACTAACTGAAGTATCTATCTAAACAAAAAAGAATCAATCAACTGAATGGGAAAGGCTTAAACAGGCGAGTGCCAATCCTGGTCTTCCCCACCCTGTGTTTCTTAGATTAGCTGCTTTCTGTCCCTGAAGTCAATTTCCCCATTTTTTTAAATAGAGAAAAAATAACACCTACCTGTAAGGATTTGATGTAAGGCTTAAACTAAGGAATATGAGAAATAGTGCTTATCCAATTTCTATCTCCAAAGTCAGCTACAATTAGATTTAATATCTGCTTCTATATATATAGAATGAAAGCATCCACTTACAATAAAGTTATCACAAATTCAACTCAATTTTTAATTTTAATAGCTACCTGAAAATGTTTGGGCTTATACACATTAAATTTTTTAAAATTATACCCAAGTGAAATATTCAAAACTGCTTTTAAGGGCCTCCCCGGTGGCTCAGCGGTTGAGCGCTGGGTTGCAAAGCTGCCTGCAGCCTCTGCAGCGCCGGTTCGATCCCCGGCTGCTCCCCGGCCACCAGAGGAGGGTCCCACATGGTGTGCAGACCCCTCCTGCCGCCCACTGCTCCCCTCAGCAGTGTACTTCAGTCCTTCTGCCTGCTCTGCTCCCCGCTCTGGCTCTGGTGAATTCTCTCACCCTCCCACGCTTCTGACTGTACCCAGTATAAATAAATAAATTAAAAAAAAAAAAAAAGCATACTTCAAAAAAAAAAAAAAACTGCTTTTAAAACAACTTCTAGTGCCATGAGGGGAGGAATGAGGAGTGAAAACCTGAGGGGAGAGCAGGGAGGGAAAGCGCACAGGGGACATGGTGAAGAACTATGTGCTCTGCTGATGGGAGAACTATGGTGACCACACCTGAGGGGAGAAAACATAGTGTGTCCAAAAATTATATGAAAATAAATATGAAATACATAAAAACAGAAAAAAATAACATAATAAACTGAAAGCTACAATCTCCTGTCCCACCCCTTCTAACTTTCTTCCCCTGCTCCATGGGAACAACTATTATTAACTCTTTCAGCTGTTTCTCTGGTAGCTATACCTTACCTCTAAATATTCTTGAACTTCTTAACTTATACATTTTAGAGACTATTTTTTTGACTTCACATTGCTTTGTATTTAAGTTACCTGCCCACTTTCCATCTTACTGATAGTTTTTCTTTCTTATACAACCTTTTGGAAGTTACTAAATGCCTTTGTCTTTTTTTCTCTATTATCATCATAGCTTTAATTCTGCCCCTGTCTCCCAATGTTCTATTATGTCCTCCTTTTGAAGACAGACTTCCATTCCTATAGCAAGTTGGCGTTCTACTGACTACTAACACCTAGTGTTACTGCGGAGAAGTCTGATACCATTCTGCCTATTAATCCTTTGCAATAAATGATTTTTCTTTCTGTAACTCTTTGAAAATTGTTTATCTCTGACAACCTAAAATTTCGTGACCCCTTAAATCTTGATCCTTTTTAATTTAGAGGTTTTTTGAGCTTAGGCACATTTCATTGAAAGTAATTTGTTAAATATGCAGATTATGTGTCACAACGGTAAGGAGGCATAAGACAATTTCTGCTGTCAGGGAAATGAAAAATATTAGGAAAAGAAAACACAATGATAAAAAGAGATGAAATATTACCTATCACATTAGATAAATGCAAGGAATTTAGAGATTTGAGAAGAGCAAAACATGTTTGTTTTCAAAGAAAGAGTGAGGAGACACAAAATGGTTCACACAAATATAGAATCATTTCTACTAAGAGTTGAAGAACGAGCGAGACAGTGACAGAGAAGTGTGATATTAGAAACAGAAAAAAAACAACATAAATAAAAGCAGGGTATCAGGAAAACAAACTATATTCAGGGAATATTGACTGAATATTTCCATTTTGACTATAGCATCAAGACACATACAAGTACAAATGAGAAGCAGATACATAACTATTAAGATTGGCTAAGCATGGAGAACCTCAAATACCCATGCTACAGAGTCTGAAATTACTATTAGATCCAGTTAGTATTTTGCAAATTACAATTTAAAATTAATAACTATTAAAACAGTATTAGGAGAAATGAATTCAGGTTCAACTAACAGTCATGAAAATGAACTTACATATGATTAGATCTTCTTCCTCTATTTGTTTTCTTTCCTATGACTGGAGTGCCAAAATGTTCAGGGTTGGTGAGTGGGAGCTGGTCTAATGTCTGTGGGTAAGAACATAAACCCAATCAAAAGTTATTATTACGTTGCAATCTCTTGTCTTTTAAACCAAATCAGTTTAAGAATATGCTTAAATTGTGAGATTAAAACTTTCCCAAAGAAGACTAAAATAATTTTCCTAAAGATTCAGAAAAACTCTTGTCACAAATAAATATAGAATGAAGATGAACAAACCCATTACTGAAAAAAAATGCTACCTATTCTCTCTAGGTGATTTCATCATCTACTTGAAGGCTGACAGACTTCTAAAAATGATTAAAACACAAAACAAAGAGTTCATGGAAGCACAGATTGGAGGGATAAGCTACCTAGACTAAGTTAACTACAATTTAATTTTTCTAAATGCATAGGGAATCATAATCTATAAAAGAGAAATCTTAATAAATAATAAAAACAAAACTAATTATCAGGATAAGATTGAAATGCTTGAACTAATGGTTTCTGATGAGCTATATTATCATTTTGCAAATATCTTCTGTAATAAGGAATGCTTTTTCCTACATTTAATATTTTATTCTCCCTTTCTTTTGAACTGCTGCATCCAATGCTGCTTGGTATAAAGATAATAATCAATAAATGAACATGTCTTTCTATTATCAAGTGACAATTCATGTCCAACTTTTGTCCCTCACCCCTTCCAAAAATGATTTTGAGGCAAGGAATTGGTTGATGGTTAAAAGCAAAAAGAAAAAATTGTGGAATGATTCCCTTCACTTCTCAATATCAGATACTTCTTGCATTTTTCTGGCCATTATTCCTAAAAAGGTTTACATGTTTAAAAGTTATCAACCTGAAGATGTTATCCCAACTAACTTAATTTTCTGATTATCAATTTTATACTATTCCTACTTTTAGCATATTTTAAGATTTTTCCAAAACTATTACTCTTTCATCCCTCCAATGGAACCTTTGTTATTAAAGAAAATTTCAAGAACACTAAGTGAAGTCGAGATCAGGATGGAAGTAAAGGGTGAGGAACTATTCAGGTTAAAGAGTCTCAAAGTTACACACCAGGGTATTGTATGAAAGGGTGGTCCATCAACTTAGATTTAAAGATCAAATATCTAAACACAAACTAGCGACAATATTTAAAAGTAAATTTTTAACTTTTAAAATGGAGACAATCTTATTGAAGCAATAATGAAAATGTAAAAAGCATATTAATATATTTTGCACAATTCATTTAAATGTATGTAAATGTATTTGTATTACACAGACATACATATCCAACAACTAAGGAATATGCATAGGAAAAAAGATACTAGACATAAAGCTTAAGAAGATTCTTTAAAGAGAGAGAAAAATCATAATTTTTATAGAACACAAAGTTTAGTATTTCAAATTTAGTTTGCAAGGTGGGTACTTAAAAAAATACTTTTTGGTGGCAAAAGTTGGCCCAAAAACAATAATATGCCAAAAAGAAACCCATTCAAAGTCACATGTCATTAAATCCTACCTGTGCTTCCCAAGGATGAAAATTTAAAAGCACTAAACTTGGTGAAAATAAATTAAACTAGATTCACTTTGCCAAGCTAACAGATGGATTAGAAAACTCTCTTTACTCCCCTAAAATTAAAGTTGCTCTCTTGAAAGCAGAAATTTCTATTAAAGTACTGTGATTTCTATTTCAAGAACCTATTAGTCATTTCACTTATTACAGAAAGAAAATATCTGGTATTTATGATTATCTGGGAATCACATAAAGGAATACTTCAATTAAGGTCTCTCTGCAGTATGTAATAAGAAATTACAATAGCAGGAAGCAATATTTTTCTGCTTGACTTGAATCTATGTTCAGGAAAGCAGGAACACCTTTAATTCAAGTGACAGAAAAAAAACTAAAGGGAGAACAAAATTTGTTTTGTCTTATACCAAAAGATAAAAAAACAGACATTCCTGGCTATATTGAAAGCTAAAGAAAATTCTATAGGTCTAAGGAGAAACATGCCTATAGCCCTGTTACCTAAAATGGAATGCAGGAAATATAACTGGGATTTTAGCTAACCTTTCTTTAGAATTTTCTATGGCATGTAGTAAACACAGAGAGAGAACACCAGCTGATGAAACTACTTCTGAATAATATTCAAATTCTGAATGCTCTATAGAAACATGCAAAATTCTGACAGATGTTAGGTAGTGGGCAAAATACTCAGCTGATTTGGCAAACAGTCATTTTAGTTTTGGAATTCAAACTGACTGAAGTATTACTGTAATGTCTTATCATGGAAATCCTGAACCTAAATCTTTGTTGAGGTATGTAGTTTATTAATGGGATTAGTGACTCAAGATATAGACAATGTGATGTGGCTTTCCTCCCAAAGACCAAAATTATTACTAATTTTAACAATGTTCTGAATACTCTTTCAAAAAGTTAAAAATGATTTTTAAAAATCAAAAATGTCAAATAAAGGAATGGCAGAGAAAACAGATTAAATTTCTCCATATATATATATATACCTGGCCATGTCTTCACAGAGCTTAATACATTTATAATTTAAATGTATTTCTGATTGTGTAATCAATACTTTTTCTCCACCAGTAGACAGTAAGTTACCTGAGGATAAATTCCACTATCTATTTGGCTTACTCTTGCATCCCCAATACATAGCATAGCACCTGGCTTATGTGAATGGGGAAAGAGGTAACACACCAGTATTCCAGTTACCTTTCAGTAAAACATAAAAAACATGTACACAACATGTCTGGACACACTCAGTAAAACTGATTCTCACTGTTCACATTGCTTTATCCTTTATACTCCAACTGTCTTAGAACTATTCCAACTTAAAATTCTCCTGGCAAAACCAAAACTAACATTTTAGATATTTCTCTGGATTAAATAAATAACACACATGTCTTCATTTAACAAATGAAAAAGTCAAGTCTTCAAATACCCATATTCATTTATTTAGTATAACTGTATACATGTTTAAGAGAAATGAAATTATTTCTAAGAAGTACATAAACTCAGAAAGAATTTTACCTCATCAGTATAAGAAGCCAAATTCACTACACTTGCCCCCAAATTGTATATATTTCCAATATTTAAACCTTCACAAATCAGTACAAGAAATATTTATTGAAAACTTTTTTCACAGACACCACTTTGGGGGAAAGGTGAATAAATCAAGATGACGAAAACATGGAGTACTCCCCCAAAACAGCTTTAAATCTTCTAGGGGAAGTAAGAAATGCAACAAAAGACCATAAAGTAAGAAGAGAAAGGCAAAAAGTATCCAAGGGTAAAAAGATCTAATTAGGTTAAAAGTTCACGAACGACATCGTGAAGGTAGAAGCGCCCCTATTAGACTTAAGAGGAGCGGGGCTCAGCAGCAACCAAGAAAGGAAAGTCTGAACCACAATATGGAAATATCAAGTAATCTCATAAGGCAGAAATACAGAGAAATCATAGGTTAAGAGACTGAAAACACAGACCAGAATCATAAACAGAGAACATGTCCCAAATTCTGAACTATGAATTCAATCATTTAAGGAAAGGGAAAATATCTTCAAAACAAACCAAAAAACCCATAAAACAAGGTCTAACAGTTTAATAAATAATACTAAAACTTCCCCAAAGAAATACAAATCTAAACAGTAACTAGGAAAAAGAAATCAGCTGCACTTGTACACTTATATTAATAAACTGTACTAGAAAATTTAACACTATAACAATTCGTCCATTTTAAAAATTTTGAATTGCAAGCTACTCATTTACAAACCTTTGTCAAGCCTCTATTCTTTAGCAATTTACTGACAACTTTCAATTTTAGAATATGGCTTTGGTGCTACTAAGCGCTGATTTGAAAACCACTTCTAATCAAGTTTCCTCATCTGTAAATTAAGGATATTAATAGTATTTATCTCATAATGTTGCAAAAATGGTAATATATGTAAAGCACTTAGCAAAGTCCCTGGCAAAGACAAGCACTTACTTACTCATCCAACTAACATTTATTCAGTTCCTATTCTGTGCCAGGGACTGTTTAGGAACTAGGAGCAAAGTGGCCAAGACAAAAAAATTTCTGCCCTTGTGAGACATTATAATGAGGAAGGCAGTCAATAAACAAATAATTAAGCACATATTCTAATGTCAGGGAATGATAAGTGCTATAAAGAAAACTAAATCAACCTGAAAGGATTAAGAGCAGTAAAAATGAATACTTTAGATGGGACAGTTAAGCAAATAATTAAGGAGAAGCTATAAGGTCAGCTAGCAAGAGGAGGAGGAGCAGCAGCAGCAGCCAAGGATTGCTTGGAGTATCTAAATATCCTTTAATGATGAGGAGGGTCGATGGATTATAAATCAGATTTTTTCCCCTACAATCATTAAAATTAGAGGAATCTATATAAAAATTGCCTAAACATAACAGTTAAACAAGCTCTTTATATTTTCTTTCTGGGCAAATGCTAAAATAGTTTTAGACCAAAGAGATAAAACCTGAAACACAAAATCTTAAAACATGCTTCACAGATTACATTATAACAGTATTATGTACTGATTAATTTTCTTGTTTACAAGCCATTTAAGCTGAAAAAACAAAAATTTGTTCCCCACAATACAAAAACCTTAGGACACATTCATTCATTAAATGACTACTTACTTCACTTTCAGCAAAATGTCTCTCTCCTTTTAGGCACAATGAAGATCGTCTCAGTGTCTTCTCATCTCCATCATCAAAAACTACGAGAGAAGGTAAAAATGGATACTACTTAAGGATTTTTCAAAAATTAACAAGATGATATAAATTATGATTTAATTTCCTGACTGCAAATAGAGGTACTGTTTTAAGATTACATTTGAAATTCAGTTCTCAGTTCATATTTTCTAAAGGTTAACTTCAAATATAGAGAATCTTTTCCAATTTCTAGCAAAAAATCATATACCTGAAAAGGAAATATCATCCCTGAAAAAGAAAACACCAAACAAAAACAAGAAGTTGACATTCAGTAAGAAACCATTTAAATGCTAATTAACCCTTCTCAAAGTAACAAATGAAAGGGAAGATTTCCTACTGATAAATACAGATTCAGTGAAGAAGCAGAAAGTAAAATTACAGATTTACATATTCAGACTAACCCTAAAAAAGAAAAACAAACAAAAAGCTTGATGCCAGTGGTACACCCTCTTCAGCAGTGACAATCAATAATGCCCTACTAGACGCTGCCAAGTGTTCCCATGTTGGCAAATATATCCCCAATTGAAAACTACTAACTTAAAGTACTAAAATGTCCCAGAAAATTTAGTTAAATTTACATATACAGAATATATATTTTATATTTCAGGCATATACTACATTCCTCAGAAATTATGGAGAACACCCCCATTTTAAATAAAGTTACAAGGCCCAGATTTTAGAAATCAGTTTTTGTGTAACTACTAAAATTAGATTCTTAAATATTATGAGACCTTACATTATGAGACTGAGTATATAACTTTTATTACCTTTTTAAAATGTTGTAACTAAAATATTCAACCAAAGTGCTATTTATGAGTCTGATTACCACATCTAATTACCTTTTAGGTTTAATACATAGAATTGCTTGTTACACAGGCTTGTAACCTAGTCTCAAAATCAAAATTTCCCTCTTTCCACCAGGTTTTTTACACCCCACAAAAATATAAACAAAACTCATCTATACCCTCTCAAAATTCCATCAAATTTTGATGGAATATCACCAAAGATATTCTGTTAGGTGTGTGTTCTCCTTTGAAGTCATTAAAGAACAAAAATTATCATACAATAAATAATACTAGGATAAATGTCTATCAATTTAAAAAAAATTGACATTTCAAAATGTTATAGAAAATTAACAGTAGGTAAAATGAAGTTATTTGTAAAACAAAAACAAAACTCTGAAAAACAAATCAATAACATTAATGGTAGAAAGCCTTTCTTAAACAAGACTGAAACTACAAAGAAAAAGGTGGAAGACCAGAGAAAAACTGACTAGAGATAAAAGAGCCTAGCATTCAGAGGAAAATAATAGCAACTGAAGTAACAAAGGGCTAATATTCAAAATACATAAAAAACTAATATCCTAAAAATAGTAAGAAAAAGATAACTCTCCCAAGGGGAAAAGAGAAAGATTGGGAAGACATTGTAAAATGGCAATTCAAAAGAAAGAAATTATATTCCTTTCAATAAACATGTAAAAAGATGGTAAATCTCACTAGTGATCGTGGAAGGACAATATTAAACAAAAACTGAGACACTATTTTGTGTCCAAATTAGCTAAAATTACAAAAGATTATAATCAAATTTGACAAGGGTTCGGGAAACTCACGCACTGTTCATTAGAATATAAACAGTCTTTGGGGCCTCGCTGGTGACGCAGGGGTTAGAGACAGCGCTGTCAAGCTGCTGCCAGCCACTGCAGCACAAGTTCGATGCCCGGCCGGCCAAGGGGCAGCCCACATGGAGCAGCAGACCTCTCCTGTCTTGCCCACTGCTCCCGTCAGCAGTGTATTTCAGTACATCTGCCTGTTCTGCTCCCCCAGCTCTCTGGTGAATCCTCTCACCACCACCCCTCGTACCTCTGGCCTGTACTCCAGTTCTTGTATGCATAAATAATAAATCTTAAAAAAAAAGAATATAAACAATCTTTTAGGAAAGTAGTTTTTATTTCCTTCTAACGTTCAAAAGTATCTTTCCCTTCAATTACATCTATTTCTCACTGTATACAACAGAAGAACACTAAAATAATGGATATGTACAGAAGACATTCAATGCAGCATTTACTGTAATAGCAAGTACTGACAACAGCATTAGTAAGAGAAAATAAATTATTGGTACATACCAGCCAGGAATTTTTCAATCTCATGAAGAATATGAATATTTAATACCATTGAAACGTACACTTAAAGTTGGTTAAGATGGAAAAGAAATTTCTCTAAGATATACTTTGAAGTGAAAAAGGCTAGAAATCCAATTGTATAATACACACAATTTGAAATTGCTTGTTATATGCACAAAATAAAATTTAAAGATAACAACCATTAACACTAATAATATACGGTACTAAGGGTGCAAATAAATAAAGGAAATTTTGCTTTATTTGTATTATCTTTGAAAATACATTTTTAAAAGTTTACTTCCTTACCTACAGTGTACCAACTGGCATCTGTTAATTTATTGATAACAGCTTCCTGATATGCACCATCAAGATTCTTCACTTCTACAACAGCTCCAACCTAAAGTATCAGAAAAAGAGTTAGAAAAAATTTTAGATGAATGAACAAAACCAAAACTGGCTTTTTAAAAAACTGAGTGCATGGTGCTAAAGAATAAACATCTACTGCTTTGATTTATGTTAAGATGCCAGCAAGTTTATCCACCACTGTTTTTGTACAGTAAGTGAAACAACACAGTGAAAAGAGCAAATAATATTTAAGCATTATTAATGAAAATAGTTTCGCCCTTACGGTTTCCCTCAAAGGGTTTTGGGAACCACCTGAGGTCCTCAGATCACACTCTGAGGACCAATGTCTGTGAAATTGATGGTCCTGGCACATACAATCTCTCCTTTTCAAGGAAACTTTTCAGGAACTTTTAAGAAAAAGTTTTGAGGTTTCCATAAGAGTTAGAAAGTACCACTAATGACAATCATTTAAAATATTTTCCATATGATCAAGAAAATATTAATTATATTTATATGGCCTTTATGGTGACAACAAAAATTTATTCAAATAAAAGACTGGTAGCTCCACACAATGCCCAAACGGGGGAAGGAATTTCTGGAAAATTAAGTAACTTTTTATTAAATGACTACAGTCAAAAAATAGGTAGTCCAATATTTTTATTAATAGTAAACTAGTCTAGGTATTATTTTCATGTGAACTCACTGAAAATATACAGAGATCAAATGACCATCAATTCTGGTAGAATTATTTCTTCTAAGAGAAACACTTATCCAAATGGTATCAGTCTATCAACTGATAGAATGCTACAAAGTATATTAAGGAACAAAACAAAATCTATATAAAAAGAAAAAAATCTAGGTAGAAAGGCCATGAATGAATTTTGTCTGGAGGCATCTCTGAACTCACTGAGTAGATACCATAAGCACAGTTTACCCTCCCACCCTCCATACCCCAGCTGAAAAATTTATGGACAAAAAAGTTATTGAAATTAAATGGTGGTAGACATGTCAAGGAATACCGCAGACATCTGTCCCTTCACATATCTTGTGATAGATGAATGTTATGGAGATGGAAACTGGTGAGCAAGAGAACAATGCTGGAATGATGGGAATTAGAAGCCTTATAATGAGTATAAACAGGAACTGTGTTCTCCAGAGAAATAACTGCTTCTACATGTCCCCGCTCCATCGCACTTTTTTACAATGACACAAAAATTGGATTCTGTACATTTTCTTACTGAGCTTTTTTGTTAAATAAACTTTTGTAATAAAAAAAACAAAATCTATAGGCCAGAAAAACATTTTAGTAATCTTGAGACCAAAACTTGCCCAACTTGACCAACTTGTCTATGTTTATATCAGAATGATCTTAAAAATACTTGTCTATGGGGCCTCCCCTGGTGGCGCAGCGGTTGAGCGCTGGGCTGCGAGGCTGCCCGCAGCCTCTGCAGCGCCGGTTCATTCACTGGCCACCGGCGAGGGTCCCACAAAAAAATAAATAAATAAATAAATAAAATACTTGTCTATGTTTATATCAGAATGATCTTATGCCCTAATCACAATGAAAATTTTAATAAGAAAAACCAAACAAGCAAAATAAATAAGCAATGCCACTATCAAGGAGGCTGCAGTTATAGGAGGAAAAAAAAAGATGGCTTAAGTTTGCAAAGTAGTTACCTTTCCTATCCCTTCCTAACACTGAACAGTTTCTGTAGTTGGTACTAGTTGGCCTGTGCTAAGTGAAGAGGGCAGTCAGGCAGTGAAGAACTAACGATGCTGTGCTAAGGAGACAAAAACACAAAACATATCTTAACATCCAGAGGGCACAATGCTTCCATTACAGGATGTAAGACTATAGGAATTTTGGTTCTGCCATTACTGGCTCTGAAACCTTGGACAGATTACTTCATCTCCCTTCTTTCTGTAAAGAGCTGCTATGAGGATTACACGGTATGTATAAAAGACTTATTAGCAACACTACTGGCATATATTAAGTGCTAAATCTAGCTCTTGTCTTACATAGATGCACATGATTTTGTTCCAGCAAGTGAACATATATATATATATATATATATATATATATATATATATATATAGCAAATAGAAATGAGGGAAAGTTAATTTTTACAAGGCAAAATTAAAAAAAAAAAAGAGAGAGAAAAGAACAACTCAGGTCCTCCCTGGTGGCGCAGATGTTAAAGTCTCAGCGCTATCAAGCTATCACCAGCCAGAGCAGCATGAGTTCGATCCCCAGCCTGGGAGCTAACCCACAAGGAGCAGCAGATCTCTCCTGTCTTGCCCGCTGCTTCCCTCAGCAGTATATTTCAGTAGATCCCCCTCTTCTGCTCCTCACTCTGTCTCTGGTGAATCCTCTCACTCCTTCCCCTGCACCTCTGGCCTCACCCCAGTGCATGTATGCATAAATAAAAAAGAAAAAAGAACTCAGTTTTATTTATTTATTTAAGACCTCAATTTTAGTCCTCCATAGTTCACACTACATAGTAAGTTACAAGCCCATGGGATCCAACTAAAAGTTTTAAAGGCAATCACAAGCAAAAATTGGCCAATACAACTACTTAATTCTCTGAAAAGTACAGTTTTATCAGTAAAGGATTTTTCTTTACAAACAAATTTTCCTTGATTCTATTAATTTTTCTTAAAATTCAGTCAGGCCAAAGTCCATTTTCAGATATTTAAAAGGGCCAAAAAGAACACAAATGGCAACCCACACATTCCTTTAATTTGTCACTAATAGAAAATAAAAGCAGTATTTATTTCACTGACTAATAAGGAAAAACAACTGCAAATAAATTCCCTAGTAGCATGCATTAACATGTTTATCACGTTTATGCTTGATAAATCTTTAAAAATTTTCACTTGCTAGTAGTTGCCTCAAAGAATTAAAAAGTCTGAGGAATTTTCTGTTTTATTGCTCACTTTTCACATCATCATGAAACTTTTACCACTTAATCCCTAGCCTATATCATCACCTACCATTTCAGTAACTGAAATATGAGAGAGAAAGAGCTAAGTAAATAAAAAGTAATCAAATCTTCCTTGATGTTCATTTTATTTCTGAACATAGGCTTATCATATCAGGTTTTATTGAATTTAATTTTTTCTATTAGTCTATTTACAGAGAATCACATGTTTATCAACTCAATAACAAAACTGTCAATGAATTTTAAAAATTGCCAAATACAATTATTTTTCTCAGCAAAAGATGAGATTTAATACTGAATAAATTAATAAATGATTTACCTTTAGTGGGCCTTTTATGTGGTCATCCTGAACTTCCACTGTTGAAGAATCATGTCTAAATGTTACCTAGAGATTATAAATTTAATTAGCCACCACCTACAGCAAAAAAAAAAATCAAGCAACAAACTCATCGATGCATGAATTTCTTTTATTACAAGTAATCTAAACTAACAGGTACCTAGTTTACACAAGATTCCAACTCTTACATTTATTAACTGAAAAATCACTAAATTGCTTGATGTTTTACATATCATAACTTTGTTCAATACTATTAGTTATCAGCTGTATATTTTCATTAAAATGAGGGGGAAATGGAAGAGATCTTGAACAATTAGGTTCTATCATTTGTGAATGTCTAGCTTAATAGTAAGCTGCAGCAGCATACATTTACTGAGCATTAAACATTAGGCTCAAGCATCAAACATATAATCTTTACAATCTTTACAACCTTATTATTCCCATTTTGTTGATGAAAAAACTGAGGGAAAAAGTGTAAGTAACTGCTCCAAGAACACAGAACTTGTACATGATAGAGGTGACATTTAACCTCAGGCAGTCTATAGCTCCAGAATCTTATTATATTTTCTATATCAGTATATTAAACTAGAGAATGGGAAACCAGATGTGAAAAGTGTATATTAAAACAAAGGGTTTTACATAAATATTTAATACGTTGATATAAAACAAGGTAGCTTCCATTATTCAACACAGAAAAAGTTGTTTTCCTTATACATATAGGAGTTCTTACAGTGAACCACGGTTTTATCAGATGTATGTGTCAATCATTTTAGGTAAACAGGCTCATAAACCAGATAAAAAAAGCAGATATCTTATACTTACAGCAACCCAGGCATTTCTGCCTCATACCAAAGCACATAGTCCTTTATTTAAATTTTTAAGCATCTGTGTCATTCACTTAAACTATAAGGTACTTAAGGAACAGGTTAACACTAGAGTTTCAATACCTAATGCAGATCATAGCACAGAGTAAATGTCCAGTAAATAAAAAGTGAGTGGGGAAGAAGCATGTCTACAAGGTACTAGAATTTGTGTTATCAACAGAGGCAGCAGTTTTCTTCATTTTATTAATAGTAAGAAATGGTAGAAATGTTACATTTCATTTTGCTGGTTCATTTAATACAGTGACAGCCAGCTGTGATTGAAGTCAAGGCTAAAATCCAGCCTGTGCTCTGCAGACCAACAAATAGATCCTAAAGTAACACTGCTCCTGTCCAAAAGGAACACCGTTCCCAAACTGGCACCAAGTGTTTACCTGTGCCCCAAAGGATCTCTGTGGAGGGAGGGCTTTAGTCTCATTCACATTAAGGTGTTATACAGGCTGAGCAATAGCCTTGTCTTAAGAGAGCGAGAGAGAAAACTAATAAAAAGGTTGCCCTTCCTCTCTAGGAAAACAGGGCAAAAATAAAAAAACAAACAAACAAAATTCAGTGAACATCAGTGTGTGAATCAGAACAGGAAATGTCACTATATGAGCACCTGTAAGAGTTCCTACATAATCAAATTGCACAGAGCTCGTAGGTGCCTAGCAAGAGAAAACTGAAAATAGGGTGATACCAAGACTAGCATTATATAATTTACAATAAAGGCCATTGGTTCTTAACTATCTGATACAATGGTTCTTAACTATCAGAAAACTTTTTTTTTTTAGCACATCCATGCATAAGATTTTAAGTTTGATGCCTTGTGGCATGGACAATGTTCCATAAAAGACTCCGATAATCTCCAATGGAAGTATAATACCTCTCCAGCCTGTTTAACTGGCGATAATCAAACCAATATTTTATAGGATATCTGCTAATCTGGACTATAAATCCTTTAAAGACAGAGATCAGGGACAATCTCATCCTCATATCCACATCTTCCTTCACACTTAACAAAGTACTCTGCAGTTTGCTGTTCAATAAATAATTGACAGTAAAGATCTCCCCCAAAAAATACCATATCAACACTGATAGCTTATTAAAATGTAAATGATTAATTTCTTTTTCTGAATTATCTGAAACAAAATGTAAGCACATTAGAAAGATTTTTCAAAAATGTTCAACAGCACTTATAATCAGGGCAATACAAATCAAAACCATAATGAGATATTACCTACCTACCAGTGAGGAATGGCTCATGTTAAAAAAACAGGCAACAACAAATGCTGGCCAGGATGAGGAGAAAAGGATCCTCTTACACTACTGGTAGGAAAGCAAACTGTTCCAGCTACCATGGAGAACTGTGTGGCGATTCCTCAAAACACTAAAAATGGATTTACTATATGACCCAGTGATTCCACTCCTAAGAAGCTACCCAAAGGACACAAAAATGCTAATTCAATAGGAAACCTGCACTCCTATGTTTACTGCAGTACTATTTACAATAGCTAAAAAAGGAAAATAACCTAAATGCCCAAAAATAGATGAACAGGGCCTCCCCGGTGGCGCAGCGGTTGAGCGCTGGGTTGCGAAGCTGCCCGCAGCCTCTGCAGCGCCAGTTCGATCCCCGGCTGCTCCCCGGCCACTGGAGGAGGGTCCCATATGGCGCGCAGACCTCTCCTGCCGCCCGCTGCTCCCCTCAGCAGTGTACTTCGGTCCTTCTGCCTGCTCTGCTCCCCGCTCTGGTGAATTCTCTCACCCTCCCGCGCTTCTGACTGTACCCAGTGCATGTATAAACAAAAACAAACAAACAAATAAATAAAAAAACATGCCTCTAAAAAAAAAAATAGATGAATAGATCAAGATAATGTGGTGTACATGTGCATGCACATACACACACACACACACATAATGGAGTACTATTCAGCAATCAAAAAAGATAAACTCATGCCATTCGCAACACGGATGGACTGGAAGGGATTAAGCTCAGTGAAATAATACAGAAGGAAAAAGAAAAATATTGGATGGTTTCACTTGTTGGAAGAATACAGCGAAAACAAACAAAGTGTCAAAAAAGAGACAAAACTTGCAAGGAAACTACAAACTACTTGCAAGGAACTATGGTGACAGTTCACAGGTGATGTGGTGGTGGGAGATTTATGGTGACTATACCTGAGGGGAGAAAACAAATATTGTACAAAGATGAACAATGGTGTAAGAAAATAAAAAAGTTTAATAAAAAGTAATAATAATAATTTAAAAAAATAAAGATTTTTCAAGAAAGGTTGAGGATATGGAATCAGCAACTGGATCAACCACATTTCATTGTTATCTAAGACAGCATCAATTATAAATCGCATCTCAATGTCATGATTAAAATGAGGAAAGGAGGGGACTCCCTGGTGGCACAAGGGGTTAAGGCGTAACCTATGGGGCTGTCTGCAGCCACTGCAGCACGAGTTCAATCCGCGGCCAGGGAGCTACCCACATGGTGTAGCAAACCTCTCCTGACTCACCCACTGCTCTCCTCAGCAGAGTAGTTTGGTTGATCTGCCTGTTCTGTTCCCTACTCTGTCTCTTGTGAATCCTCTCACCCCCCCCCATATTTCTGGCCTGTACCCCAGTTATTGTATGCATAAATAAATAAATAAATCTTTAATAAAATCAAATAAAATGAAGAAAGGAAGTATGTCTTAAAATTGATGATCTATGGTCACTAATTTGCTATAAAGGTCTTAGAGAACTCACTAAAACTTTATGAGCTTCATTTTGTTATAATAAATTAAGGAATGTAAACTTCATGACTTCTCATAGACCCTTTCCAGCTCTACAAGACCAACAATACAAAGTCTATAGTGAAAATGGCACTCAAAACACCAACTGTGATCATCTAATTTCATTCCAGCTGGAACAGAGATTAATGCTTTGTTTTCAGGTATCTTTATAAACATTCTTCCAAGAATCTAAATATCTTTCAGGGAAAAAAGTCTTAACTATACTACCAAATAAAATTTTAAATATAAAATATAATTTCTAAAATCTACATATACTATACCTTGACTTTGACAAGTCTTTTTGCTGTCTTGATCTTGGCTTCACAAAAGGCTCCTCTGTATTTAGCACTTACATCAGTCCCCACTGTCAAATAGGGAGGCTCATCAAGGGCCTAAAATGCAAACAAATATAATTAGAATCAAATTCTGATTCTTTCCCATAATCAGTTCTTAGAATAGCAAATCTAATCCTGTTATAGATTTAAAAGTTGTAATAGTTGAATGTATCTGTTAATAAAAAACAATCTATATCTGTAAAATACCACAAAATTTTAATAAAATATATATCATAAAGACTACTTAAATGTATATCATATAAAATAAAAATGCATCTTTTTTTTTTTTTTTTTTTTTTTTTGGTGAGACCCTCACCAGCGGCCAGGGAATGAAATGGTGCTGCAGAGGCTGCAGGCAGCCTCGCAGCCCAGCGCTCAACCACTGTGCCACCAGGGGACAGCTTCAGCAGTGAGGGTTCGATTCCCGCCCGGCCAGGGAGATTCCCACATGGCGTGGCAGACCTCTCCTGTCACGCCCACTGCTCCCCTCAGCAGTGTATTTCAGTAGTCTGCCTGTTCTGTTCCCTGCTCTGTCTATGGTGAATCTTCTCACCCTCCCATGCCTCTGGCCTGTACCCCAGCTCTTGTATAAAAATAAATCTTTAAGGGGGAAAAAAAAAAAAAAATATATATATATATATATATATATATATGGTCCATGATATAAATTAGCTCAATCACAACCATTGTGTTCCACTCAGCCATTAATTCAAATATTTATTTATTATATCACCACCACTTAGAGGGGCCATTTACTAAAAGGCAGATCCTTCAAAGTTTGAGAAAATTTCTTTTACTATTTAGGCTGTATCTAGGCAAATTCAGAAGAGCTTTGTTATATCCCTACTTAGACAATTCTAAGTAGAATAGGATAAAAGGAGAGGATATTACAGGTATTCAAACTACTGGTAAAAACTATGAAAAAATCCAATCTGGGAAATTACAAAAATTTGCCAAAATGTCTTAAATACTCTGGCATGGGTTCACTCTTTATTTACTTTTCTGTGTTAAACAATATTTGTTTTCTCAACTAGGGCCTCCCTGGTGGCAAAGGGTTAAAGATATTTCAACTCATCTATACAAAAGAAGTATATGCACATAAAAAGGTAATCATTTCTGGACCTTCCTGGCGGTGCAAGAGGTTGAGTGCAGCGCTGTGAAGCTGTCCACAGTCTCTGCAGCGCAAGTTCAATTTCCCTGCGGGCCAGGGAGCTACCTACATGGTGCAGCAGACCCCTCCTGTCTTGCCCGCTGCTCCCCTAAGCAGTGTACTTCGATCAATCTGTCTGTTCTGCTCCTTAAGTATCACTTTCATTGGTCAAAATTTTGGTTACAATTCCATTTTTCTCTACAACTTGCAATCTCTCCCATTAAACATACATGCCATATTAGCCAGTAACATTTATTTTACAGAATAGTTAAAATAAATGAAAACACGAGGAACCAGAAACTGTGAAATATAGGAGAACATGAAATCAACTAAACATAATACTTTTGTGCCTATTCACAAATTAAAATTTAAGAAGTGATAAGCTTTTGGGGCCGCCCTGGTGGCACAAGGGGTTAAGCATCAGCACTGTGAAGCAATCCACAGCTACTGCAGCAGGAGTTCAATCCCCAGCCAGGAAGGTGACCCACAGGGCAGAGCAGACCTCTCCTGTCTCACCCACTGCTCCCCTCAGCAGTGTATTTCAATCCACCTATTCTGCTCCCCACTCTGTCTCCGGTGAATCCTCCCACCGCCCCCACCTCTGGTCTACATCCAGCTCTTGTATGCATAAATAAATAAATCTTTCAGGGACCCCCCCCCCCCCGCCTGGCACAAGGGGCTAAGATGCAACCTATGAAGCTGTCTGCAGCCATTGCAGCATGAGTTCAATCCCCGGCCAGTCAGGGAGCAACCCACATGGCGTAGCAGACCCCTCCCGTCTTGCTCGCTGCTCCCCTCAGCAGTGTACTTCTGTCTGTTCTGCTCCTCTCATCCCCCATGTCTCTGGCCTGTACCCCAGCTCTTGTATGCATAAATAAATAAATCTTTTTTTAAAAAATGATAAGTTATTTAAGTTACTTTTATGATAGAGAATTTTGGGGGGAAAGGAATATTAATATATTTCTACTCCTACTATAAAGAAACACATTTACATGTTTTTTTTCATTAATATTCATTTCAAACACTAGCAACTTTTCAACTACAGCAAACGATTTATTAGGCAGATTTATTCAACTCTAACTTGAGAGACGATACCTTTCCCCCCAAAGTAAAGCCATCCCACCCTAACCAACATGAAAATTCTTTTGACAGAAACAAGTATTAATTGCTTTAAATATTGTGGGGGAAAATTATTATTTTTGAAGGATAATATTTTCCTTCAAGCTAGCTAGAACATATGAAAAGGGAATTTAAAAAGCATTAAAAATTTCTCTTAGAAAATAATTGCAAAGGGAAACTGAAGTCTAATAAAAAGTTGCTAAAATAAACACATTGTTAAAGCAGTGTTAATTTGTTAAAAAGAGCACAGGAAAAACAATGATCTATGTTCTGATCTTCTGCCTCTCTCTCTCTCTCTCTCTCTCTCTCTCTCTCTCTCTCTCTCTCGGTATCAGCTAAGTTATTTTTGTTATTTTTCTGTCCCTAAATTATCATCATCAGATGAACACAATAATTTGAATTCTGTATATATGTGTGCAACAAGCCTATATAAAAATATTGGGGTTTCAAAGATGGTCAGAATGGGGCACTTGAGACATATAATTATCCAAAACTGAAACTGTACTGACCAAAATAAGAATGAGAATTTCTGTAGAAAACAAATGAAATTCATAACGTACACAGATTTGTGTTTGCAATTTCAGTAGAGGAGAAGTTATCACTCTATCATTAGTGTAATGAGGTAATAAAGCACAATATCACAGGTTTTTCAAAGAAGAAAAACCAGATCTAATCCCAGTTCTATTCCGCACACTAACTATGCCACTTTTCATAGGATACTGAACCTCTCTCTAAGCTTCAGTTGCACATTATGAAAACAGGCTCAACGTTAGAATCCAGCACTTAGTTATACCTCAAGCATTGTGCTATTAACAATTACTATTAATAGTATGAAACAGTGTAGACTAGTCATTACACCAATACAAGCTCAGATATGGCACACTCTCCATAATATTGTTAGCATAGGGAATGAAATGTGATTAGAACCTGGGAACGAAATGTGATTAGAACCTGGTCTTTCAAAAATGTCACTACTCCTCAGAATATCTACTTCAAGAAATATGGAAAGAATCAAACATGGGTTTGCTCTATTATACATACAGGAAAAGCATTTATAATAAAGATAGGAACAACTTTTAAAAGGCATTAACCAATGGGAAAAGGAGTCGAAAGGGGGATAAGAATATGAAAATATGTCAAAGTAACTCTTCCTGTTTATTTTGAAAACAGGTTCTTTTCTTTTTCTTTACAGCTGGCATGTATTCTTCTTTTTTACAATGTATACAAAGGAACATCTGAAATGTACACAAAAAATACAAATTACCAATATACCATAATCCACAGTTATCAATTCCTAATCAATTCTGTCACATCTATATCCTGACTAAACCCTGATTATTTTCAAAGATACCCCAGATAATATATTCCTTCATCAGAATAAGAGAATTATTATCTGTAGTAATTGAGATTTTTTTTTAATTTTCTTAATACTTTTCTGTATTTGCCAAAATATTTGGAATTCTAAATTAATGAAAGTCAGTATAATACAGTAATTAAGAGCACAGGGTCTTGAACTGAGTTGAAATCTACCACTTACTAGCTAGGTGACCTCTGGCTATAAGCTCTGTGACAATTTCACAGGGATGAGAACTGAAATGCTACATGTAAAGTTATTAGAACATGACCCAGTATATACTTCTAAATAAAAACTACTATTACTTAATAATCCAAGGAAAACCTGTGAATTAAAAAAAAGTTTGTTATATACAAAAGAGATTCCACATAAATATTGTGTATGCATATATTTATGTATATGTAATATATTTATGGCATTTAAGTATGATCCTCCATATTCAATTCATAAATAAAACAATCATGTTGAATTCTAGTAATGAGAGGTTGTGTGTATGTGGGAATGCTAAATAAGGCAGTGATTTACAACTCCTTAGTGTAGCAGAGACAATCAGCACTATATACCCATTCTGAGGCTACTGTACTTTGGCCAAAGTAGAGATATACAAAGAATTATGCCACCAGGTTTACTAAAATTCCTTTGACCAACACCAACCCTGCTAAGTTATGTATATATAACAAAATAAAACAAAACAAAAAACTGCTTCTCTAATTTTGGCTAATAATTTTGACCATCTCAGAGGCTAAAATAAAATGTTTTTTATGTAGTACCTTCATGCCAAAAAGGAAATTAAACCACTAAATTACCATCCTTTTGTTTAGCAAACAAAACAGTTTTCTAGTAGTCAAGGCAACAGCTACCTCACAGTTATTCAGCACTGCTTAAACAATTATTTTTCTAGTCAATCTACCAAAAGGCCTGCCTAACTGGCATCTAAAAGCTATTGAATTCCATGGGAACACTAAAGAGCATAAGCGATTTTTAAATTAGCTATTGGTGGATAATAATCCTTCAAGAAGCCAAAATGCCAGGGAAGCATATTAAGTGCCCAAATAAATCAACAGTAATCTCTAAAGTGCCTTGGGCTGCAGAACACCAAATATATAAAACAAGTTTTAGAAAGCCAATAGTTGAAATAACTCTCCAAATGACTGACTAATGCTGACAAAGCCCAGGAAATATTCAGTTACTCAAGATCTATTTTTTAAAAAGTAAACCATGTTAGGTGACATTTTATTGAGGGTGTCTCTTAAAAAGAGTAAGCATTCAAACTGGTTACTAACGCAATGCCAATTCTGCCACTAGAATCCGAAAACAAAAGGGTATTAAATGGGGACCTCCTTACTGGTGCAGGGGTTAATGTCTCAGCGCTACTACCATTGCTATCATGCCGGCACTGCGGCATGAGTTCCATGCCCAGCCAGAGAACTAATCCACATGGCACAGCAGACCTCTCCGGTCTTGTCACTGCTCTCCTCAGTAGTGATTTTCAGTAGATCCACCTGTTCTGCCCCCCCAATCTGTCTCTGGTGAATCCTCTCACCCCAGAACTTCTGGCCTACCCCAGCTCTTGTATGCATAAATAAATAAAAATATATCTTTAAAAAAAAGTATTAAATGTACACCAAACTCTCAGTAAATAAATGAACATGCACAGTGTGGCAATAAATCTACTAAAAAAAACTTTTCATATACGAAAACCTAACAGAGGCATTAAAACAACAATGGAGACAAATCAAACAGATGAATGAAAAATACAACTATAAAACTTAAAATGCCCAAATTTTTAGGACATATCAAAAATGAGTACCTTGAGATAATGAAGAAAACTGTGCAATTAACTTTAAAATTTCTGGGGCCATATCCTTTCTTCCGTTTCAGGTGATATTAAGGACATAGAGTAATGTGGAGTAAGGGCTGAGGAAGCATAGGAAGAAAGAACAGATATTGAGTGTACAAGACAGCAAGGCCACTGGGGGAGATACATGGAGGCACAGGCAACACCCCTTTGGCAGAAGACATGGTGGGAGCTGAGACTTTTTACACTGACCAAATAAGTAAACTAACTGATTAAACAATATACTGAGGATAGCAGGGTCATGTTTCTCACTGCAAAGAAATGTAAAAGGAAGGAAAAAGGCTATAAAGAAGTTTAAGGGTCTAGAGGCTGGAATTAGAAATACAAATTCAGGGGTGCATATATATGAACACAGAAAAATAAACAAGTATTCATAGATGTGTATGTGCATATGTGCATGTATTCATAGATGTGTATGTGCATGTATGCACAAGCTATATATGTCCATACAGTTTTTCCTAACTCTGTCAACCAAGAAGACCTAAGAGCAACTAACAGCTCAAAAACAAAAACCATACTAAATGGTCTGTTACTATGATTTCTAAATCTCATCCTACATTAAAGGATCCAGAAATTCTTGGAAAATGGCTTTCAAAATTGGGCAGAGAAAGTACAAGAAGAATCTGAAACATCTTCTGCCAGAAAATAAGGAAATGTTCAACAAGAAAAGGGACATTTCAAAGGGACACAGAAGGTGCCTTAAAGGGGGCTCCTACTGACCAGATGGGGAGAACTTTGGCATCAAAATAAATATTAGTTGTTCCATATTTTTAGTGATCTATATGTATGTAAAAGCTGACTGACTTAAGAAATGCGTATACCTCAGTTATAAAATAAGAGCAAATTGCAACCCATTCAATAAACTGACATCCAAGCTTACATAGTGACATGAATGAATGATGAATCAATGAATGAAAAGGGAAAATTCTCCTTTATAGTAAAATGTTAATAAGTGTACCAGGAATGACAGAGATAAAAAATTATCTTTCGACAACCATCATAAAGGTGTGTTGTCAACACATGCTAAACTGATGAGTAGAGAGATTTGAAGAACAGGATACTGACATAATCCTGGGATATGGGTGTGATGCACTGCAAACGAAAGAGCATCTTTTCTGTGGTATCTCTGGCCAAGAGTGACTCTGATTATGAGAAAAATAAGAGACCCAGACTGAAGTTATCCTACAGGATAAAAGATTTGTATTTCTTAAGACCCTAAAGGACATGAAATATAAGTAAAACTGGTAAACAGTTTTTGAATGAAGTAATCTGAAAAAACATGATAATCAAATACAAGCTATAATCCTGGATAGAGGATGGACCAGAGAGGAAAAAAGAGACATTATGAGGAGAGTTGGTAAAATCTGAAAAGGGCATGCCGATAAGACAGTAGTATTACACCAATGCTGAAGTCCTGTTTCAAAAGGTTGAATGCAGGGTAGATAAATGAATAATATTCTTTTTGTTGGAAATTAACACACTGGATGTCAGGAAATCTTATCTACAGTTTGTTTTCAAAAAGCTTACAAATAATGATAATGGATAAATATATATATATTTATACACACAAAAACAAATTATAAGAATTCTTTATACTGTAAATGTGAAATTTAAAATGTCTTTAAGTAGTATATATTTAGTGGGCATTTGCTTATCTTTTTCTATAAACTGTCCATTTATGTTTGGAGTTATTCCTCTTTTACTTTTTAAACTGGATTATAAAAATTCTTACATATTAAAAAAAAAAAAAGAAAGAAAATCAATCATTCCCTCAAACACAAAATATCTTCTCTGGATGCTACCTACATTTCCTAACATTCTTTGTAAAGGTTAAGTTACTTTAGAGATGAAGCCACAAGTTACTTAAAGGTATATTTTAGATCCACATCTATTGGCCAAAGAAATATCTGTGTATACACATATATTTTAGAAGTATACCTGCATATTCCTGGCAATTTAAGTAACAAATGTCAAAAAGATTTTCTTTTTTTTTTTCTTTTTTTTTTTTTTAATTTTTCCTAGAGGCATGTTTTATTTATTTATTTGTTTGTTTGTTTGTTTTGTTTATACATGCACTGGGTACAGTCAGAAGCACGGGAGGGTGAGAGAATTCACCAGAGCCAGAGCGGGGAGCAGAACAGGCAGAAGGACCGAAGTACACTGCTGAGGGGAGCAGCGGGCGGCAGGAGAGGTCTGCGCACCATGTGGGACCCTCCTCCGGTGGTCAGGGAGCAGCTGGGTATCGAACCGGCACTGCAGAGGCTGCGGGCAGCTTCGCAACCCAGCGCTCAACCGCTGCGCCACCGGGGAGGCCCCCAAAAAGATTTTCTAACTAGATTTTTTTATCAGCAGCAAAAAGGTAAGAGAGAAATACACTGGGAAGGACATTTATTAAGTGCCTACTATATTTAAGACATTATTCTAAGTTCCAGAAAAGCAAAGGCACTTTCTCATATAACACACAAAGGTAGCTGATTTATTTTGCCTTCAGGAGAGGTTAATCTTGTTACTTGGTAGTGAGGCAGAAACCTTACTTAAATACAAATCAATCTGCTCTAAAGTAACATCCCTTTCAGAAAACGCCATGCTTTTATTTATAATATTAAACTTCAATGATCAGGAAAAGTATAAGGGCCTAGTGGTGCAGTCAGTTCAAACATCTAAATTACAAAGAGAAACTAAAAACTAGTATTGTATGGTTCACGTCTATATGGCCATGTTAGTATATCTACTGGCATGAATTAGAAGGCATTAAGAATATTTTAAATTGTCACAAATTATGTCATCAAAGATGCATCCAGTGAACATTTCTAAGGGTTTCCTTGATTAACAATAAATAAATGAATAAACCTCAAAATCCCCAATCAAGTTTCTGTCATGTTTTAAAGTCATAAAAAGCAAACACGGGGCCTCCCTGGTGGTGCTGGCTGTTGAGCGCAGTGCTACAAAGCTGTCCGCAGCCTCTGCAGCACCAGTTGGATTCTGGTTGGCCAGGGAGCTTCCCAAATGGCGCGGCAGACCTCTCCTGTCATGCCTGCTACTCCCCTCAGCAGTGTATTTCTTCAGTCTGCCTGTTCTATTCCCCTCTCTGTCTCTGGTGACTCCTCTCGCCCCTCCCTCACATCTGGCCTGTACCCCGGTTCTTATATAAATAAATCTTTAAAAAAAAAAAAAAAAGCAAACACTAGTCTTTGATTGCTTGAAAAATCTGTCTAGCACTTGCTATTATTGACCCAAAGAAACTGACCCACAATATACATAATAAACAATCTAAGTCATGGAATTCATCTTAATTTCGGAATGCTAATGTATTAACCCCTTTGGTAACCAATGCTACAACACTCATTGCTATACCATATATTGGCTTTGCTTGTCCCAAACGAATACAAACATTCTGTAAAGATGAACAGTTCATATTGTTACTTTTATTATTTTTATCGATCTTCACCTAATGGAGCAATGGAGCAACGTATGGTGGAAACAGGGTCTTTTTCCTCTTTGGCTGCCCTGTTTCTAAAATAGTACCTACACATAGGAGGAATTCAGAAAACATTTACTGAACCAAAGAAGTCAGGCATTAGTTAAGTGCCGCAAAATGAAGATTTCTCATAAGATAAAATTTTTTTACATTTCAAAATCACATTACATTGGAAGACATCTTATATGAAAAGGTCAGAAGCTATGGAATCAGAGTACCTGGGTTCAAACTCCAGGTCTGTATCTTACTAGCTATGTGACCTCTGCTGCACAATGGATTTCTCTGAGCCTAGCTTCACATTTGTAAAGTGGGGTTAAGAAAAGTACGATAGGGCCTCCCCGGTGGCGCAGCGGTTGAGCGCTGAGTTGCGAAGCTGCCCGCGGCCTCTGCGGTGCCGGTTCGATCCCCGGCTGCTCCCCGGCCACCGGAGGAGGGTCCCACATGGCGTGCAGACCTCTCCTGCCGCCCGCTGCTCCCCTCAGCAGTGTACTTCGGTCCTTCTGCCTGCTCTGCTCCCCGCTCTAGCTCTGGTGAATTCTCTCACCCTCCCGCGCTTCTGACTGTACCCAGTGCATGTATAAACAGAACAAACAAACAAACCAGCAAACAAATAAAAAGCATGCCTCTATTAAAAAAAAAAAAAAGAAAAGTACTATAATAAATATATGTACTTATATGTAATGCAAATAAAAACTTATCAAGTTCAACCTGTTATATATAAAATTATGTTATGTGCTTGCTGATAAATCTACAAAGCTACTTACAATTTATCAGATGACCAATTCTTATAATGAAAAAGTCTACCTAGCATTTTAAAGAATAAATTGCTAAAGTAACAAGCATCAATCACTAGATTATTTCTCTTAGCAAAGACAAGTTCTGGAAATATGCTTTGCCAACAGGAAGCTAATTCGGCTGGTAGCCATTCACCACTGAGCCCATTTTGGCCTCAATCAGGTTCTCTCCCCTAGAAAAAGTTAAGATACTAATCAATTTGTTGGTAAAGCAAAACGATACAGTAATCATTTTTTGGCAGGAATAAGGAGCAGCAGAAAAAAACTGCAAAGAGAGAGAAATAAAGGAAAAGAAAAGAACAAAACAGATGTACAAAGAAAAAAGGATGTAAGAGATTGTGTCCTCAGAGTGAGGATATACACTTCTCTAGCTAGTTCTTGCTTGTTTTCCACCTCCATTAGAAATTTATCAAAGTAGAAGTAATATAAAATGTAATGGCAGTTCTATAAACACTTATTTAACATCCATTATATCCTGGCACATTTAAGACTTAGATAACACCTTCGGCTCCCAACTTTAAAAAAAAAATCAACTCATAAGCCTTTATTAGATAGGTTTGGTCCTGTAATCTTAGTAACTTAGCAAAGATACATTTACACCAAAACAACAAAAACAAAACACAGGGCCTCCCTAGTGGCACAAGGGGTTAAGTACAGCACTATGAAGCAATACACAGCCAAGCCAGCCAGGGAGCTACCCACATGGCGCAGCAGACCTTTCTTGTCTCACCCGCTGCTCCCCTCCACAATGTATTTCAGTCAGTCTGCCTGTTCTATTCCCCACTCTGTCTCTGGTGAATCCTCTCACTGCCCCCCCCCCAATACCTCTAGCCTGTACCCCAGCTCCTGTATACATAAATAAATCTTTTAAAAAGAGCACACAGTTCTATCTTCAACACTCTTCTACTCCCCCCTCATATACTGCAAAACTTAGAAATCTCTGGGCCTCCCCAGTGGCGCAGCGGTTGAGCTGGGTTGTGAAGCTGCCCGCAGCCTCTGCAGCGCCGGTTCAATCCCCGGCTGCCGGGTGAGGGTCCCACTTGGTGTGCAGACCTCTCCTGATGCCTGCTGCTCCCCTCAATAGTGTGTTTTGTCAGTCTGTCTGTTCTGCTCCCTGCTCTGGCTCTGGTGAACTCTCTCACCCTCCCATGCTTCTGACTGCACCCAGTGCTTGTATAAATAAATAATCTTTAAAAAAAAAAAACTTAGAAATCTCTTACCAAATCAGAAGAAAAGCAATAGCATTAACCAGGAATAAAGCAAGAATAGTAACTGTTTAGTAAATACTAGCTAGCTGAATGAATAAACTAATAAATCAATCAATCATATCAAAATCTGTACTGTCTATCTACTATGTTCCTGGCTAGGTACCCAGAACATATAAAAAACAAAACATTTTTCTTGCCTTCAAAAATTAATGATCTAGTTGGAGAGAATGAGCAAAAGGAAAAAAAAATCAATGTTTAAAGCCTGAAGACAATTCTTTAAAAAGTAACTCTTTAAGGCCTGTGACACTGAGAAGACTAATAGGACACATTTAATAATGTATATGCTAGCTAGCATGATATGGATATTTTGGCGGGGGTTAGGGGTAGAGGTGAAGGTGTGCCAAAGTCTTCAAGTTAAAATCTCAGAAACCCAAAAAGTAATTTGATCCAAAATTTTTAAGACTATACTGAAAATGAAATTTTAATCTTATATGAAAAATTAAATCCTTAGTCTATTATTTACTCAAATACTTATTAAATAACTTATTTAAATATTGGCTAACCATGTGTATATATTTCATTGTAATACGAAGTAGATACTTGGAACTGCTCTACGAAAACAGAAATTCTGAAGTGTGAAATCACTGTAATATATGGTCCTTGCCTCCTATAGTGTCTCGATTTTTAGTAAAATTATCCCTAATACTGGATAGACGTTTCTGACATTTCCTCATAAGAATTCTGTGTCACAGGTTATTCATCTACAACAAAAGATAAACAATGCTATTAAATAATAATAACCTAAACGAGATTTTTATAATGCCTTATTTTCTTGTGTGCACATTTTAGGGTTATTTTTTTCTGTTTAGTTGTTCTCATTTTCTAGGGGGTTTTTTTGGCCCGGGGGTGGGAAGGGTTATTGCTTTTCTGCCAAACACCATCCCAGTGTCTTTCAACTCTATGACACTAACACAGAGATTCTGTTAGTTGCTGAGGATCTATTCCACCAACTATTCACTTAGGACCAAGAGAAATAATTTCAGGATAATTGTAGACAAACACACTTAGGTGAAAGCCCTTCCTGGGAAAGGCCTCTCCTGCCTCTCCATATGCACCTAAATTTTACTGCTAAATCACATGGGCTTCTGGGTCACCAGAAATTACCACTAGATCAAAGTCAATATCCAACAGTTCCTCCCAAGTTTTTCAGAAGTGAGTATTTTCTTTTCCCCACTCCAAATAAATTAGTGAAGATAGAAAGGGTCATTTTATATTTAGATGCACATTTTAATCTTATACCTCCAAAGCATTAAATCTTGTCTTCTTTTAATAGGCTCTGGGCTTTTAAAAAATTACAGCAATCAAACTAGTTACTAGATTGTTTATCAACTTAAAGATCTTGTGTGAATCAGAACACTTTCAAAACTGCATTATCAAACCTGCCTTCCACCTATTGAGGTAACTACATTCCCCTTCCCACCTAGCTAAACTCTGACCTCTTTGGGCTCTCCAAGCCCACTAAAAAGTTCATGAAAAACATTTCATGAACTTCCATGATGATCCCCAGCTGGTAAGAAAAGCCATTAAAAGCCCTTAAATTGGGCCTCCCTGGTGGTGCAAGGGGTTAGGAAGCAACCTATAAAGCTGTCCGCAGCCTCTGCAGCATAAGTTTGATCCCCTGGCTGGCCAGGGAACAACCCACATGGCACAGCAGACCTCTCCTGACTCGCCCACTCCCCCCTCAGCAGTATACATCAGCCATTCTGCCTATTCTGTTCCCCATTCTGTCTCTGGTGAATCCTCTCACCCCCCCCCCACCTCTGGCCTGTACCCCAGCTCTTGTATGCATAAATAAATCTTTTTTTTTAAGCCCTTAAATTCTAGCATTTCATTGCTAAATCCATTTTCTCCCAGGAAAGTGTTACAGTGAGAATCTACTAGTCTATGATGATAAATTTCAGGTGAGAAGAAAAATTTCAAATGAGGAGGATTCACTGAGCACATAAAAAACATGAAATCTTTTATTTATGTATCTTAAAAGTAGGTTTATTTTTTTAAAAAAAAAACTTTTTTTTTTAATAGAGGCATGTTTTATTTATTTATTTACTTTGTTTGTTTGTTTGTTTGTTTTGTTTATACATGCACTGGGTACAGTCAGAAGCACGGGAGGGTGAGAGAATTCACCAGAGCCAGAAGCAGAGCAGGCAGAAGGACCGAAGTACACTGCTGAGGGGAGCAGCGGGCGGCAGGAGAGGTCTGCGCGCCATGTGGGGACCCTCCTCCAGTGACCGGGGAGGAGCCGGGGATCGAACCGGCGCCACAGAGGCTGCAGGCAGCTTCGCAACCCAGCGCTCAACCGCTGTGCCACAGGGGAGGCCCCTTAAAAGTAGGTTTAAAAAAAGCAAATTTTACTAATATGTCCTCTCAATAGGCACAGAAAATGCATTCGACAAAATCCAAAAATCATTCCTGATAAAGTCTCTCAGCAAATTAGCAACAAAAGAAAATTTCTTCAACCTTTGAATAAAAGGCAACTATGAAAAATCTGCAACTAAACATCATACTTCTATGGTGAAAAACTGAACACTTTCTAAGACTAAGAATAAGACAGAGAGGCCCACTTCACCACTTCTATTCAAGAGACTCCAAACAATATTAGTAAGAAGGAAAAAATAAAAGGAATTTGGACTGGAATCAAAGAAATCTAAGTGTTTTTTAAGGCAAGTGACATATCAGCTATAAAGAAAACCTGAAGGAATCTACAAAAAATGCTACTGGAACTAACAAGTGGTTTTAGCAAGATCAGAGGATATACAAACAATATAAACAAATCAGCTGTATTCCTATAAACAAAATGATCAGAAATTGGAATTTAAAAAAAATGACTAAATACAGTTAAGTCTGGCAGAAGATGAAAATTTTCATTCTGAAAATACTGTTAAATCAGAATTCCCTTACACAAGTGTTTTTCAAGCTGTGGGTCACAATCTATTAACGGACCATGAACGTAATCCAGTGGGTACTGCTGAGCATTTGAAAAAATGAGGTTGAAAAGAACAGAAAATATCAGAGTAAAGTGAACATGGTAGACTTATTACTTTGTGAAATTTGTGTGTCCAGTGTCTGTGTGTATACATGTATTGGGTTATTATATAAAACTTATGCCCCCACAAAAGGCTGAATGACATTATTTAAACTACCCCTTGTTATATGTAAATGGATACAACTTTTCTGTTAAAGAATCTGTGGAAGAATAGCTTTATGACCACTCCGTGACTATTCCTACCCATTTAGTGGCCTGAGCTTGGAAGCTACAGCCCAGTCTTCCCTGAAAGACAAGGCACACCAGTCTTTAGTAGAGAACTAATGAATAGGGTCAGAGGGCACCTCATGCCTTCAGACTAGTCTGAGACCTCAGGATGAGTAGCAATAAACTCGGGAGTTGGAATAGTCCATTCATCCTGAAATTCCTCCTAGGTCAAAGTCTTTACAGCAGAAGCCCGCTCTTTCTTTTCGATCTTTTCAGGATCTCTGTAGAGGTAGAGATCAGGCATGATCTCTTATGGGTGTTCACGGGAGATAGTGCCGCTCATGTGCGGACCTTCCCAGGCCAGTATCCACTACATGAGACTCACTCAGTGAGCTCCCTTGCTGCTGCAGGGGATAGCAATATCCACAAAGCCCCAAGGAGAGTCTGTGTGACACAAGCAATGGTAGAAAGGTTAACATAAGATGCCACTGTGAGAGGCTGGGTTCAGTCCTGGGATCAGTAACCAAAAGATGACGTGGCCCCCAGAAAGCTTCCTGGATCTAGTTAGTGAAGGTTCTAGGAGTGAAGTGGACAGCAGTAGGAGTGCCCCCAGTGGCAGAAGCAAACTTCAGCATAGCTCACTGGCCAGTGTTCCTCAACTACATGACACTGACATCAGCTGGGTTTTCCATGGCAACAATGGCATGAATAGCCAAAAGAAGTTTCTCTGAGGTTCTCTTCAAATTTATAACATAGATGCTATAGCTTTTCCCTTTATAAAAGTACTATTCCACTTGGAAATCAAAGTTGATGCCACCTCAGTAGTCTCCTGCTACCATGAATCTGAGGACATCTTCCTCATCATTTGCAGACTCTCAAGGGCGCCCAGACATTGTTAAGAGTGTCCCTTTAAGTTACAATGGGAACCCAGAAGGGTCCCACTGGGTAACCTGGAAATCTAGGCTATATTTTCAACATATACCAACATACATGGCTGAGAATTAAGGCCAAAGCAAAGGATGGAGCTCCAACTCATAGCAATGAACCGAAAACAAGGAACTAGAGAGGTATGGGTACTGAAAAGTATAATTCTAATAAAATATTCAAAGTTAAGAATTAGGTAGGCATAGGTTCTGTGTTCCAACCATGGCAGGTTTTTCATCACTTCCATGTTCGCCCAGGCCATTGGGCTTTTGGCAACAATGCTATTTGTCCTTGGAACATGCCTCCTCTTAATTTCCTCTGGAAAACTGCTTGTCCTTCTCCAATGTTCTGCTTAAATAAAAACCATTCTGAGTTTTCCAAACAATGTCTCTCTGTATTGTTTCAACCCTGTGTGTACTCGAGTCAGAATACATAAATTCTACCATTAATGATTTACTCTACTTACTCTTTGACATATCTTTCAACCATCCCTCTATTCATCTGTGAATCATTTCTATTTCAAGTAAATGGCAGTCCAGTTTCAGGTCTGGCCTACAAGGAGATTGGAAGTCACCACTCCCATCTCCACAACAAGAAACAAGTTCAACAAACTGAAAGTCAGAACTCTTAGAAATCTCTGCTGGAGCTAGGAAGACAAAGAAAAACCTATGCTGTAACTGATGTATTATCTGAGGCTCAGGATAGACAGTTTGAGATTTAAAAATTCCAAGGAAGCTATGTGTTAGGGGAACCCCCACACTTTGTATGAGTATCCTACCAGATTTTCACGGGGATGCTCAGAGAAAATTTCATTTTGCTTCTGGCAGGAGGAGAGGAAAACTTTTCATGATTTTGAAATATGCCCAGAGTATTCTGTTCTACTAACAAAGCCTAAGAGGTTTTATCAGAATCTAACCTACTGAGATTTTCCAAGGCCTAACTGACCCAAGAAGTAAGGAAAATATCCAACTTTAACCCTCTCAAGATTTATCTCATCTAAAGAGTCAACTTTAACCTAAGAAAAGGTGTTTCTAAAGGACCTAAGAAACACTTGTGAAGGTCATAGCCCAGGGACACCAGCTCACTAAAAGAGTCAGACCTTTACCCCAACCTGTCTAGCACAGAAATAGAACTCCTGATAATAACAGAATTACAAACAAAAGAAATACATGAATCTGACCTTATTTTAATAAGTCTCTAGGAAAGCCAGAAGGCAAAAACAAGGACATCAGCGGAAATTCTAACCTCTGATATCTACAGCTAGAGTATATAGTAAACATAGTGTAATTCCTAGCCAATAAACATAAAATTGCACATTAAATCAGGTCTTAGCATTACCAGGGAATTTAAAATAAATGGCAAAAAAATAAAATAAAATAAAAATAAAAATAAAATAAATGGCAGACATCAGTACATTTTCTTCTAATTATTTCAGTAAACATTGCCTTTTTAGTTTTTAAACTACGAAACTCTATCTCTTGCCCAAAAACCTGAAATTGAAATAGCAAATATCTACTTCTTGTAATAATAAGGCAGAAAGGAGAACTAGGCATAGGATATGAAGGCTCCAGCAGCACACATTCTTTCCATTCTCCCTTGGTGACATAATCATAACGTACATACATATATACAGCCATACCTAACATGTATTTCTTAGATCATTATGGCTGTCATGTTGAAAATGGGCTGCAGAATACAAGACAGAGTTGGAGAACCAGTTAAGAATGTGTTACCATAATCTAGAATGAGTTATGAGGCAGGAATAGAGAAAAATGGACCAAAGGGGGACTGCTTTATAGTCACTGACTAATTGAACGAAAGGATGAAAAAGTATTTTATCTTTTTTCTTCTCACTGCTGACTCCCATTTCATTAGATCTGATCCTGGACCCACAAACTAAGAAAACAGACCTATAGAGATATTCAGAGTGCAGGTGAGGTTGCAGAAAAAAGAAGGGAAATGAGAAAAAATTTCAGATGAGGTTACAGAAAAAAAGCTCTGTTTACTATCTTGAAGGTATTAGAAATAATTAGTATTCATGATGGTGTTTGGAAAAAAGTCTACTTATTTTTATCCTTTATTTGCCCTAAACTGATGAGCATGCATCACATAATGCAAATTAATGCCTAACTATCAGCAAATTAATAAACCATATCTTTATTCTCTACAGTGATTTAATGGGTACTTTCATTAAAAACTGTTAAAGGAGAGCCTGACAGAATTAGATCATATTCTCATGAATTTTTGGTCCCAGAGAATTCTTTTTCAACATATAAGTTAATACATGAATTCATTTGTTTTCTGAAAATAAAGATGTATACAAAAAGTAAATGTTACATCCCTTTATCTTCTCTTTCCACATCCCTCATCAATGTAACTACTGTTATCTAGTTAGGGTATCTATCCGGCCTCCTTTTTCTGCAGTGACAGAGAACAACACATTTTAAAATCAGTTTTTTTAGTTATACAATCTTTGACTATAGTATTCTTATTTAAAAAAAAAAAAAACACTAAATTATGATACCTAATCCCAATTCCATCCCAATAGTAGTTACTTTGATCATTTTGGTGTACATCGTTCACAATTTTTTTTCTAGACTTCTCCATTTTGTTTTTATTTTTTAAAAAGATTTATTTTATTTATTTAAGTATACAAGAACTGGGGTGTAGGCAAGAAGCGTGGGAGGTGAGAGGATTCAGCAGAGGCAAAGTGGTGAGCAGAACAAGCAGACTGATTGAAGTATACTGTTGAGGAGAGCAGTGGGCAAGACAGGAGAGGTCTGCTGCCAGCAGCTAACAGTGGCTGCTGATAGCTTGATAGTGCTGAGACTTAACCCTTGCACCACCAGGGAAGCCCTAGATTTTTCTATATACGTATCTATAAATCCATATAGCATTTGTGAATATATTTTTATATAACTCAAACTATATTTAATACATAGCCTTTCAATTTTTCTTTTCATTCAAAGAAATGTTTCAGAGACCTACCCACTCAGAAAGCCCAAATTATTTTTGTGGTATAATTACTAAAGTAGTTTGTCATGAATTGTTTAGTTTCTTCTCTAGTAATGATAGCAAATGATTTCTAGTTTTTCACTACTGCAAGTTAGGTCATAATAAACATGTTCATACATGCTTCCTTGTTCACCTAAGATACCCATCAAAAGGGGGAATATATACTAAGCACATTTTTAATTTTAAGAAATAATGCAACCTCTCCAAGGACTTTCTAAAATATAATTTTGGTACTTTGAATACCATCACATACTGAAAAAAAGATTCTTATTTATAGTTAAGTGTTCTATTTTCAACCAAAGCTTATCTTTATCAGTTATTTGCAATGCAAAATCTTAATGTCTTTGGAAGATAGATGCTTTGAACTTGATAATTATCAAATTAAACACATACATGCCTAGTCTCAGGAATATACACCAAAATTAGCAGGTCAGACATACCTGAACATAATATAACATCTTTAAAGGTATTCATGACAGATGCAAGTGAATAACCTGGCTAAATCTCTAATTAAAAGCGATAACCAGTTATGATTTAGGAGATTCAATATATATCTTACTTTAAATAGTAAATTAGGGGCCTCCCTGGTGGCGCAAGGGGTTAAGATGCAACCTATGAAGCTATCCGCAGCCGCTGCAGCACAAGTTCAATCCCCCACCAGGGAGCAACCCCTATGGCACAGCAGACCTCTCCTGACTCCTGCTCCCCTCCTGCAGTGTTTTTCAGTTGATCTGCCTATTCTGTAACCCACTCTGTCTCTGGTGAACCCTCTCACCCTCCCACATCTCTGGCCTATACCCCAGTTCTTGCATGCAAAAATAAATAAATCTTTTAAAAAATAAATTTAAATAAATAGTAAATTAAAAGTTCAGAAACTGTAAAAGAATATTAATAAATTTAATCATAAAAAAATGGCAAAAAATACACAAAGCAAGCATATTAAAATACAGAATAAGTCCTCATTTTATGTTATCAATAAGTTCTTGGAAACTGCAACTTTAGGCAAAACAATGTTAACGAAACCAGAGTCCTGGAATAATGTCATTTCATTCGGCATCGGTCAGGATTTCATTTTTCTCTATAATGAAGTAATACTTAATGAAATGTTTATCAAGGGCTCGACACTTGATAAACACTCTACTTGTAACGACACTCTACTTGTAATCCATATCACTAACAAAAAGTTAATCTACCATATATAAAAATTACCGACAAACCACTACTTTTAAAAGGCTATTCAACAAAAAAATGGACCTATACTCTTCACTGTCTAGAGACCATCACTATTAACAACTGGTTATAAGCACTGGAGACAATCACTGTTAACATAACAAAAAATAAATAAAAAGACAATCACTATTACTTGTGACAGGTAGTTCCAGATCTTTTTTTTTTTTTAAGATTTATTTATTTATGCATATAAGAGCTGGGGTACAGGCCAGAGGTGTGTGGGGGGTGAGAGGATTCACCAGAGACAGAACACCAGCCAACAGAACAGGTGCACCGATTCACCAGGTAACAGAACAGGTGGACCAACCAAAGCACATTGCTGAGGGGAGCAGTGGGCGAGACAGGAGAGTTCTGCTGCGCCACGTGGGTTTCTCCCTGACCTGCTGGGGATCAAACTCGTGCTGCAGTGGCCGTGGGCAGTTTTATAGGCTGCATCTTAATCCCATGAACCACCAGGGAGGCCCAGTTCAGATAATTTCTATGAACCATTAACAATACACCTACCTCAGTAAAACCATGAAAAAATACATAAAAGATCATCCATATAGCCTACACTCCTCAACTACATTAAACTGGTAAGAGTTTTTTTTAAAGTGCCAATTCAGTAATCTGTGAAGTAAAATAACTACTTATCTTTACCCAAATTGCCCAAATCTAGGTAAATCACCTTTGGGTTTTACCACATAGCATATTCCAAATAGCACAGATAGGGAAAGAAGAAAAAAAAAAAAAAAAAAAGAGGAAGACAGACCTAAGTTTGGATAAACCAAAACTGTCTACCTACAGTCAGTTTGTCACCACCTACCCACTGAAGAGGTGATTTTTAACATCTATTTCCAATGTAGCTAGGCATTAAAAACAAAAATATTCATACATAACACTTTCAGAAAAAAACTTTCTTTGTTCTGTGCTAGAAAAGTACCAAGTCTGGCATACTTCAATCACATAAGTTTGACTCTATGACAATTTCAATGCTTCAGTAGGCAAAACATCTTTGAACTATAGTTATTAACTGATAGAAGGATTAAAAGGAGCTTTCCACAATGATGCACCAAACACAAAGAAGGAAGTCCCTACCCCTCCCAAAGTCAAAGCCAAAGCAAAGGGGTGGAGGGTGGGGGGAATCAAGAAAGCACTGAAAGGTGTTCACATTCCCTTTCTCCCTCACCCCCCGCCCAACACACACAAAAAAGCAGGGCAAGCATGTCACCACCCCCTAATGGATGCGACTCTGAAGGCAGCCCAAATATCCTTGAAAGAGTACCCTCAGGAGAAACAAGCTTGACCACTATCAACAAGTTCCCCTGACCACCTGACCACTAAGTCCACCATGAAGATGACAAGACACTTCTGCCATTGTGGATGGATATCAAGATCAACAAGCACTAGATTAAACAAGTTGTGAAGAAGCTCAAGTATGACTCTGTATCACAATTTTAATGTATCAGCAGCAAAACATCTTTGAACTAGTTATTAACTAATGGAGGTATTACGAGTGAATATTATCTGCAGATATTACAATCTGGTCAACACCCTAATCAGTCCTGATGAACAGTAGGCATATGTATGATTGGCTCCTGACAATAATGCTTCGGATGTTGCCAAAAAAAAAACCACTAATATTGTCTAAATTGCATCCAGCTAACTGGTTCTAAATATAAGTCTTTTCACCATTAAAAAATAAATAAAAAAGGAAAACAGAATAATTCCTAAAAATCCAAAACAAACTGAAATACATGACCTATTTATCAAGTTGGTAGAATAAGCAACATAGGAAGAATTATTTCAAATCACCTTAAATTAAGTATTTTGTTATTGAGTTTTTAGTGGAATATAAGGACAAACAAACAAACAAAACACCACAAGAAAAATCTTAAATTGCAATCATTAATTTCACTATTATTGACAAGATCAGTATTTTTATTTTAAAAAACATTATATGTAATATGTTAGTGTAATAATGTTAATAGTTAGGAACCAAGGTTTTAGCATAAGATAAAAAGGATACAAGTACAATAAGTTAAATCAAAATAATTTTTCATGGGAACTGGAACTATCAGTATAAAGTCATAAAAACAAGAACACCTTATTTCTTGGGTCTCAACACTAAAGGCGAGAAACAATAATAAACTAGTAGCAATGAATACCCCTAATACCTTGATTGTCATCTCTAAAAACCATTCCCCAGACCAAAATTCCTTGAAGAAATGTCTGATTCTAGGTCTGGGACAAAAAACTTACAAGATGAAACTGATTCCTTGTTCCAGAAAGTAAGTTAGTTACCAAAAACTAATAGGACCATATTTGAAAGAATACAGGAATATTTGAAGTGACTCCAACTGTCCAAAGATGAGCTATCTAAATTATTAAAAACAGTAACAGCAATGGACTAAACACACAGAATACATTAAAATCCATAACACTAAAACAGAAGAATAAAACAAAAAACAGCACTGGTCACTTTAGGAGGTTTCTAGTATAACTATTCTATATTCTAAAAACCAGCAGAGAGGGGAAAATTCATTTATTCGACATTTCTATATTTTAGAGTTAGAATTTCAACTATATAAATGTAGTAAGCATAATATACTTAGAAAATCATCTTGCAATCCTTATATAATAATGAATCAGGCAACAATCTTTAGTGGCTTCTAAAATCATGGAGTAAAAGTTGGCAGGAGGCTTATAATGTGTAGATAAAGCTGGCAACATCTGAAGTCATTTACTATTCTTATCTATATGAAAAGTGACATAATCTTACATTATGTGTGTTTTGATGATATGTAATTGAAAGAATACAGCACCTACTTTACAATACAAAGAATACAGTGCCTCCTAAGAGTATGTCATCAAAAAAAACCTCTAGAACTACCAACTTAGAGGATATACGGAGGTTAATATAACCACAAAGATGCAATAAACCAAATACAGAATGTGGGACAGAGTAGAATAAATTGGCTCTCGGCCAATTTGGGCAAGTTGTCCATCACCTACAAATCTTTCAAATACAGAAAGCCAGGTACCTGGGACACCCACTCTTCCCCTCAAATAGCTTGCATAAAGGCACAGACTTCTCTATTGAGAGAGAGATCCATGATACACTTTCTCTTTTCTTTTCTTTTTTTTTTTATTAAATAATAAATTTTATTTTTATATTCCCCCATACAACTGCACATGCCCCATTCTGACCCCAATCCCTCCCCTCCCGGCCCCCACCCCCCAAAAAGTGTCTCTGGTTCATAGTTTTTTGTTGATTTTGATTTTCACTTTCTTATAGTTATTCTTTTTCCTGATCCCTTATTTAAGTTTTCTAGATTCCTGCTATGAGTGAGACCATCCGGTATTTTTCTTTTTCTTTTTGGCTTATTTCGCTGAGCATGATCCCTTCCACGCCATCCATGTTGCTGCAAATTGCATGTGTTCATCTTTTTTGAATGCTGAGTAATATTCCATGGTATATATGTACCACATCTTCTTGATCCAGTCATCTATTTTTGGGCATTTGGGCTGTTTCCAAAGCTTAGCTATTGTAAATAGTGCTGCTATAAACATAGGGGTGCAGGTGTTCTTTGGAATTGATGTTTCTGTGTCCTTTGGGTAAATACCTAGGAGTGGAATTGCTGGATCATATGGAAGCTCTATGTTTAGTAGGTCCAGAAATCTCCACACAGCTCTCCATAGTGGTTGGACCAGTTTGCATTCCCACCAACAGTGCAGGAGAGTTCCTTTTTCTCCACAACCTCGCCAACATTTGTTGTTGCTAGTTTTTTTAATATGTGCCATTCTCACTGGTGTAAGATGGTATCTCATGGTAGTTTTGATTTGCATTTCCCTGATTACAAGTGATGTTGAACATTTTTTCATATGCCTGTTGGCCATTTGCATTTCCTCTTCAGAGAAGTTTCTTTTTAGCTCTTCTGCCCATTTTTTGACTGGGTTATTTTCTTTGTTGTTGTTGAGTCTCATCAGCTCTTTGCAGATTTTTGTGATCAGTCCTTTATCTGGTTTACAACATTGTTTGTGAATCATAGGCACAGTATCACATCTCAGATGTATGACCCCCACACCACACCCATCACCAAAGACAGCCCACATCCATCCACTAGACTCCATTTGGCCCCCTTCCCACATGGATTTCCGCCCCCCCCCCACCGCCTTCTGTAACCTCTATTATATAGTCAGAATTCTAGGATTTGCTACTGGTTTGGTTTTGTCTGACCCTTTACTTGTTTCTCTATATTCTACCTGTAAGTGAAAACATCCCGTATCCGTCTTCCTCCTGACTTCTTTCCCTTGGCATAATCCCCTCCAGCTCCACCCAAGTTGTGGCAAATGGCAAGAGTTCACTTGTTTTACAGCTGACTAGCATTCTATTGTGTATATACCATATTTTTCTAATCTACTCCTCTGTCCTTGGGCACTTCGGTTGTTTCCATAACTCCAACCATGAGACATTTTAAAGGAGTGTTATTTTTCAGTGATAGATGCTCTTCTCCTCTACTTCATGCCCTATTTTAAATATTCTTAAAGGCACACTATAAGATATTTGGTTGAAAATTTTTACATGTAAGTTTCATTTAAGATATTTCCTCACATGTGTACAGATTACCTAGAGTAAACCACTCTCCAGGTTGTTTGAATTTAAATATAAATATTTGGAAATTGAAGAAACAAAACCTAAAATTTAAAATAAAACCATGTTTTAAAATCACTAAACTATTAAAAAATAAAATATAATCACTGAAATGTTAAATTTCCCTTTAAAAAGTACCAGCAAAGGGCCTCCCCTGGTGGCGCAGTGGTTGAGCACTGGGCTGCGAAGCTGCCCGCAGCCTCTGCAGCATCAGTTCGATCCCCCGCCACTGGCGAGGGTCCCACATGGCACCCAGACCTCTCCTGCCATGCCCGTTGCTCCCCTCAGCAGTGTATTTCTTCAGTCTGCCTGTTCTGTTCCCTGCTCTGGTGAATTCTCTCACCTTCCCGCACTTCTGACTGTACCCAGTGCTTGTATAAATAAAATAAATAAACCTTAAAAAAAAAAAGTACCAGCAAAAAAGATCCAACTGCAAAATTGTGTATAAATATCACATCAAATAATTCACTAAATTACATGAGATAAAACATAAATGAGCTGTATGTACGTAAATGTAATTCTAACAACAAAGTAAGCTCCTGACACAAGGTAGATAATATCTATGGAATATTTACATGTATTTTATTTATTTGTTTATTTAAGAATTATTCCTCTATTTAAGGTTATTATTTTATTTATTTTTGAAAAGAAGAACTGTGACCAGAGGGAGTGAGAGAATTCACCACAGACAGAGTAGGGAACAGAACAGGCAGATCCACTGAAATACACTGCTGAGGGAAGCAGCATGTGAAAAAGGAGAGGTCTGCTGCACCATGTGAGTTCACTACCTGGCTGGGGATCTAACTCAGGCCATAGTGGTAATAGTGTTAAGACAATCCCTAGGCCACCAGTGAGGCCCTTTACATGTATTTTTAAAAGAGTATTTTTATTTTATTTTTTTAAAGATTTATTTATTTATTCATACAAGCATGGATACAGTCAGAAGCGCAGGAGGGTGAGAGAATTCACCAGAGCCAGAGCGGGGAACAGAACAGGCAGACTGACTGAAATACACTGCTGAGGGGAGCAGCGGGTGTGGCAGGAGAGGTCTGCTGTGCCATGTGGGACCCCCGCCGGGGTCCGAGGACTGAACAGGCGCTGCAGAGGCTGCGGGCAGCCGCTGCCCAGCGCTCAATCACTGTGCAACCAGGGGAGGCCCCAAAAGAGTATTTTTAAACAACAAAAAAATGATTAGAAACATTATTTTAAAATGTGACACTATCTAAAAATATATAAGAAACTAAATTTAAAAAAGGTATTCTCTATGGTGATGGTGCAGGGGTGAATTGGCAGTGGGAATTCTATAGGGACTATACCTGAGAAAAGCAAACAAACATTGTACAAAAATGAACAATGATGGGCCTCCCCCGCTGGGGGCACAGTGGTTGAGCGCTGGGCTGCAAAGCTGCCCACAGCCTCTGCAGCGCTGGCTGAATCCCCGGCCCCTGGCAAGGGTCCCACATGGTGGGACAGACCTCTCCTGCCACGCCCACTGCTCCCCTCAGCAGTGTATTTCAATAGATGTGTCTGTTCTGCTCCCCATTCTCTCTGGTGAATCCTCTCACCAGCCCCCACCCTGGCACCTCTGGCCTACACGACAGTTCTTGTATGCAGAAATAAATAAATCTTAAAAAAAAAAGAAATACTCCAATGTATAGTTATTTAAATAAAGATAGCAAGATCTTTTATACATGTAGAAAAAAATTTCTAACAGAAAAGACAAAATCACAAGCCCCATTAAACAACTCTATAAAGAGGCACAGGGAGAACACAGGCACACAAGAAGTAAGAATCTCTAAACCAGTTATAGGTACACATGAAATGTGGCTACTACAAAAGATCTGAATTTTTAATTTTATATAATTTTAACTTAAAAGCTAATATTCAATTATCAGAAAACTTTTACCTATGTTTATGTAACTTGGACATGTTAATCTACTTTTTCAAAGTAAATTTTATGAAATCTAAATACAGATCAAGTATTCCCAACGAAAATTTAGTGTCCAAATTAAGATGTGCAATAGGCATAAAAAGCATACCAGATTACAAAGACATTGTATATATATTAAAAAAAGGCAGACCAACTCATTAGTAATTTTGGTATGTGTTGAAGCGACATTCGAAAAATTCAGGTTAAATAAAATATTAAAATGAACTTCACCTAATTTCCTAACACAGTTGTGAGAAAACTTAAAATTCATGTGACTTACATTAATTTCCTGTTGGCAATGCTAAAAAAAAAAATATATATATATATACACACACACACACCCTAGCATCTGAATACCTACCTACTACTTTCCCTTCTCCTATTTATCATTATTAATTACCATAATTAACAGCTGTTGTTCACCAAATAATATTTGACACTATGCTAAATGCTTTATATGAATTATCTTATTCGATCCTCCCCAAGTAGAAGATGGGTTTTATCATTCTTTCTTAATTCAAGATATTTTAAATTACACATTAAAGAGATTTTAGTCATTTGCCAAAGGTCACAGCTCAGTAAATAATGGTAGAGATTAGAATTCAGCCTGATTGAGAAGTTTATATTACACAGTAGTTTGATACTCTACTATCTTCCACCCTAAATTTATACTTTTGAATTTTAGATTTTCGAAGAGTGACCTCCCTAAGGCCTCTCTGGTGGCCTAGCGGTTAAGTATCAGTGCTATCACTGCTATGGCCTGAGTTCGATCCCTGGCCAGGAAGCTAATCCACATATGGCGCAGCAGACCTCTCCTGTATCACCTGCTGCTCTCCTTAGCAGTGTTCTTCAGTAAACCCACTTGTTCTTCTCCCCACTGTCTCTGGTGAATCCTCTTACCCCCCCCACACCTCTGGACTACACCCCAGTTCTACCACACAATAAATTTTTTTTTAAAGTGAACCCACCTCCAAACGGATTATTTTTTAGTGGAAAATTTCCATTCAATTCCTTTTTTATACTGAACACTAGGAGGAGAAAAGGAATAATCAGGAAAGAAAAAATGAGGGGGAGTTCCCAAGAACAAATACCAATCAAAACTGCATGAATTTGGCTTCCAATAATACCAGGTAATAAGCACACTATTTAGTTTTATCATAAAGTAATGCACAGTAACCATACTAAGTACGTATTCTAAGTCACTAGTAATTTAAAGTCAGGTAGTAAAAGTGATTTCCTTTGCCCCAAAATATATTACAGTTATGAATTTTGGGCATTCATATACCAAACATAGTAATAAATATTTATATGCATCATCATATTTAATTCATAACAAAACAACAAAGTAAATATTATTCTCCTCAATTTTCATATGCTGAATATAAGACCCAAAGAAATAAACTGCCTAAGGTCAAGCAACAATTGATATAATAGTTAAGACATGGAGAAGGATTTAAACCTAACGAATTCATTCCACTATATTATCAGGATGATAAGGCCAACAACAGCACATTCTAAAGCACACCTCTGATGAAGTCTGACAGTGCAGAGTGATGGCTGACTTTATAACCTCCAATAAAAAGAGGTATTGATATTTAACTTTTTAAGTTAGGTAATTTAAGTACAGTACCATGTGTACAATCAAACTGAAATCATTCATATATCTATACTTCATATACATACATTATATATCTACATATATAGAAACACTGTACAAAATAGCTGATATACATAAAACATTCTCTGAGAGCATAAATTTGCCATTTGTGGCACACAGAACTTAGTGAAATTGATTTTGTACTGATGCACTTAAGAAAAGAAATAGCTGTCCAGGATTCACTGCCTGTCATTAGATATTACAGATGTGCCATTAGAAATATGTACAGAGGGGCCTCCCCTGTGGCGCAGCGGTTGAGCGCTGGGTTGCGATGCTGACCGCAGCCTCTGCAGCGCCGGTTCGTTCCCCAGCTGCTCCCAGGCCACCGGAGGAGGGTCCCGCATGGCGCGCAGACCTCTCCTGCCGCCCACTGCTCCCCTCAGCAGTGTACTTCGGTCCTACTGCCTGCTCTGCTCCCTGCTCTGGCTCTGGTGAATTCTCTCACCCTCCCGTGCTTCTGACTGTACCCAGTGCATGTATAAACAGAACAAACAAACAAACAAACAAACAAATAAATAAATAAAACATGCCTCTATTAAAAAAAAAAAATATGTACAGAGGACAGTGACAAGCACAAAGACAAAGTGTTCACATCAGGAAAGATACTGAAAATCAGAGAATCCTGTCATGCTGCAAGAACCAAATCACTGGTTACAGCCCACTGTTTAGACACATTCTAACCTAAGCCATATGCAATCAGTAGTTATGTGTGCAAAGAAATACATGATTATACAATCTGGGGAGATACAATTTTTCCAACCACAGAACTGAAAAAATCTCAATTACCTACTTTAAGCAGGGTTGTAATAAGACAGAATTAGCAGACCACTTTCTATCTGCAGTGTCTAGAAGATGAGCCAGTGAATGTTCATGTACAAATGTTTTACCCTAAACTCATTCTAGAGCAGTGTAACATAAATTTTAAACTGACAACAGTAATAATCAAAAAGATAAACATCTGCCCCTAAAATTCCCTTTGTCATGAGTCTTCTAGTAACCACTTCCGCCATCTACCCCTTTAGATTGTGAATCTTGCCTTAGAGGCCCACGGTTTGGAGAGTCGAAAAGACTGAGCTAAACAAGTAAAATGATAACCCAAAGATAAATTAAGAAATAACATTAAGGGCCTCCCCGGTGGCGCAGCGGTTGAGCGCTGGGTTACGAAGCTGCCCGCGGCCTCTGCGGCGCCGGTTCGATCCCTGGCTGCTACCCGGTCAACGGAGGAGGGTCCCACATGGCGCGCAGACCTCTCCTGCCGCCCGCTGCTCCCCTCAGCAGTGTACTTCAGTCCTTCTGCCTGCTCTGCTCCCCGCTCTAGCTCTGGTGAATTCTCTCACCCTCCCGCGGTTCTGACAGTACCCAGTGCATGTATAAACAAAACGAACAAACAAATAAATAAATAAAATAAAACATGCTTCTATAAAAAAAAAAGAAAGAAAAAACAGCAATTCTCCAACTTTAACTTCAAAAAAGAAAATCAACTAGATACACACAAAACAATCAAAAGCAATTGTGATTTAAAACTGCAATTACTCAAGAGCCCCTTATTTATCTATCTTAATCTTAAAAATAAATCAAGGTAAGAAAAGCCTACTATTGCTTTAAAAATGAGTTGTATCTTTTAGACTAAACATTCAAATTATAAAACAAATTGAAGGATTCATGTATTTTCTCAACACTGTCCTGTTATCAATATCCACAACAAGCAAAGACCTGGAAAACTGACTTCTAACAAACACCTGCCTTTTAAGACTCAAATGAAAACTAAACAGCAGTCATGAAGTGTCATCCTCTCAGATATGTTTGATCACTGATGCCTTGTTCTGTGCCAGAGAACAGCCTTAATTCCAGTTATTCAGAATGGAGTTTTTATCAAGTCCACTGGTTACCTATCTCTAAGCACCTACCTAACATACAAGATCAACAAGAAAGCATCTGCTAATAATTCTGGTATAGTCTATGCATGGTCTGGCTGCACTGCTATATAACTTCCATTTTCATAAAATTCCTTTGTGAGTAACCAGTATGTATTAATCTCATTTCATAGAAATGTCTAAAAGGTTTAATTATTTTACTAAACTAAAAGAGCTGTGGTAAGCAGAATGACCTCCCCAAAGATGTCCCTGTCCTAGTCCTCAGAATCTGTGAAAGTGTTAAATAACTAGGGGGCAGTGCAGAGGAAGGTTTTTAAGATTGCAGATGGAATTAAGGTTGCTCATCAACTGACCTTGAAATAGGGAGATTATCCTGGACCATCTGGGAGGGCCCAAGGAAATAACAGGGTCCTAAATCAAATGAAAGAGGAAGGCAGAAAAGACAGTATGAAAATCAGAGAGAAATAAAGATATTAGGCTGCTGGTTTTGAAGATGGAGCACCCATGAGTAAAGGAATGTGCATAGCCTCTACAGTCTGGAAAAGGTAAGAAAACAGAATCTCACATAGTTTCTGCAGAAGGAATGCAAGCCATGAAACCCATTTTGGACTTCTGGACCTCCAGAGCTGAAAAGTAAAAAGTTGTGCTGTTTTAAGCCACTAAATTCATGGCAATTTGTTAGATCAACAACAACCAATAGAGTACCTAATTCTATCATCATTTTGCAAGAAGTAAATATGCTAAATGAGTTTGTGAACATAATAGTAATTAGTAATATCTAGCAATTGTTTATATAAAAACCTGTGCCATTCAATGCCTCAAAATTCAACTTTGGTAATTTAAGTTTCTTGATTCCTAAAAAATAGTATAAACAGTAATTAATGCTGAATTCGAATATATTCTTTTTTTTTAAAAGATTTATTCATTTATTTATTATTTATTTTATTTATTTATTTATTTATACAAGCACTGGGTACAGTCAGAAGCACGGGAGGGTGAGAGAATTCACCAGAGCCAGAGAGGGGAGCAGAGCAGGCAGAAGGACCGAAGTACACTGCTGAGGGGAGCAGCGGGCGGCAGGAGGGGTCTGCGCGCCATGTGGGACCCTCCTCCGGTGGCCGGGGAGCAGCCGGGGATCGAACCGGCACCGCAGACGCAGCGGGCAGCTTTGCAACCCAGCGCTCAACCGCTGCGCCACCAGGGAGGCCCCGAATATATTCTTTAAAAACATACAGCAACTTATTTGCTCAACACCAAGGAACAATGAAGCAGTCACAAAAGTTGATTGTTAAATAGGTGATGTTTATACTTTCTAGAACAAAAACCTATTTTTTATGAACATTTAACAGAACTCAGTTTCTAACCCCTGCTTCCCTCTTCTATAATAATAAGGAACGGATTAAAAATTTGATAAACTCAAGGTCCACATTTGAAAACTGAAAGTAATACTAAGAAAGGATACATTTATGTATCTTAATTTGTCTCTTTTCTGAGCACCTGCACCCCTATGTTTATAGCAACACTATTTACAATAGCTAAGCTTTGGAAACAACCCAAATGCCCAAAAATAGATGACTGGATCAAGAAGATGTGGTACATATACACCATGGAATATTACTCAGCATTCAAAAAAGATAAACACATGCAATTTGCAGCAACATGGATGGAGCTGGAAGGGATCATGCTCAGCGAAATAAGCCAGAAAGAGAAAGAAAAATACCGGATGGTCTCACTCATAGCAGGAATCTAGAAAATTTAAATAAGGGACCAGGAAAAAGAATAACTATAAGAAAGAAAATATCAAAATCAATAAACAACTATGAACCAGAGACACTCTATGGGGAGGTGGGTGGTGGGGAAAGGAGGGATTGGGGTCAAAATAAGGGGGGTTGTAATTGTATGGGGAATATAAAAATAAAATTTAAATTAAAAAAAATTGTCTCTTTTCTTCAGTATTCGATTCCAACTCTCATTTTTTCAAAATTCCACTCAATACATATTATGTATACATACACATACACATACATTCACAAGTCATTAAAAATTTTATGATTTGAAAATCATTTGTGGACTAAAATATGTATGTTAAGAAGAAAAACACTATCAGTATTAGTAAAAGGTTGAGGGTGGGCAAATTGGGTAAAGGGGGTCAACTGGATGGTAATGGATGAAAACTAAACTTCTGGTGGCAAACACATATATACAAATGTTGATTTATAAGGCTGTATACCTGAACCCTCTATAATGTTAAGAGACAATGCTGACTTAGTTTTTTTTTTTTTCTTCATTTAAAAAAAATGTTAAAACTCTGGTTTTGAGAACATAGCTTTAAATCTTAGTTCTGGGGGCCTCCCGAGTGACCTAGGGGTTAAATTCCTGCATTATCACAAGGAGGGCCTACCATGGCAGCCTGAGTTCGATCCTCGGCCAGGGAACTAACTCACACATGCATGGTACAGCAGACTTCTCCTGTCTTGCCCGCTGCTCCTCACAACAGTGTATTTCAATAAAATCCCCCTGCTCTGCTCCCCACTCTGTCACACATTTCTACACAAAAATAAAATCTTAAAAAATAATAATAAATCAATCCTAGCTCTGCCACTTACTAGTGGAATGAACTTGGTTCAATTACATAATATTTCTCAGCTTTGAGTTATTTCATTTTAAAATAAGAAAATTCATATATACCTTTCAGCATTTTTCAAAAATTAACATTTTAACTGCATAAAATGTCTGACATGGAGACCTCCCTGGTGGTACAGGAGTTAAAGTCTCAGCATTACCAAGCTATCGCCAGCCACTGTTGCATGAGTTCAATCCCCAGGCAGGGAGCTAACCCACATGGCGCAGCAGACCTCTCCTGTCTCACCCGCGGCTATCCTCAGCAGTATATTTCAGTAGAGCCACCTGTTCTGCTCCCCACTCTGTCTCCTGTGAATCCTCTCACCCCTTACACCTCTGGCCTACACTCCAGCTCTTGTATGCATAAATAAATCAATCTTAAAAAAAATACAGAATTGCACTAATTACCTAAGTACATGAAAATTAACCATTAATTTATTATCACAGACTTAAACTCATATCAAAGCATGTCTTAACACTCCAAAATTGAATATATCTTTATTCAGGGTCTATATTATATAATCCCATAAATTAAATATTTGTATAGTAGCTGCGAGTTACTTGAAATTCCCTCCTCCATCCTCCCTTCATCAACGCAGGATTACACTTGGAATTCTTTACAACTCGGAGGAAAAAAGGTCACACATACAGAAAAAATAGTAATTATAATTAGGGAGGAGGATGGAATAATAGAATCAAGTCTAACAGGTAAAACAGAGAATGTTTCCAAAGAACAGGTAAACTTTTAAGTTAAATGATGACACCCAGGCTAGACTTAAAGCTTTTTAAATCTAGAGAACCTTCTACATTGTCACTTGATAGAATAGTTGGGATCTAAATGTATATGGCCAAGTGAACTTTGGAAACCTCCTCTTGCTCTATGGACCACAGTGTTAAACTCAAAATTACTTGTGGCAATAAAGGCTGCAAATTTGTTTTTCTACTTTAAAATACTAACTCTTCAAAGTCCAGTACTGTTTTCAGCTAAGTTACAATACTAATTTTTAAGCTAGCAGAGATTCTCCCATAAGAACTAAGTGCACCATAATTCATTTTAATATACTTTAATGTTTTCTTCTATTTTTTAAGGGTAAATTTATGTAAGGATATTTAATCCCAGGATGCAAGGACCTTAAAACTGTTTGCTTTCAATATAGAAAGAAGCTAGAAGGTTTCTAAACTACACTCACTGTTTAGTAAAGACACCAAAAGATCACTAAGTAGCAACAACTAACCAGTAGAGAGGCAACATGGTTCAGTTTACTAATAAGAGGACAGATTCTACCATCATTTTAATGTGTGCCTGTGGACAAATCACTCAACAACTTTGCATCTGCCTCTTGAGCCACAGAAAAGGAAAAATGCTGCTGACCTGCCTCAAAGGGATGTTATAAAAAATTAGTAATGATGAAACTTCAAAACAAAATGTGCTATTTTAAAACATTATTACTATACATTAAAAAATCCTTTCTAAACCATATACTCTGACCCTTAGCATCTATCTGCTGGAGTCACTGTGTACAGGGGCCTGTCCCAAAAAGTCATCTTTCTAAATAAATGCCACAAGGAATCCCAAGTACAGCATTAGCTTCTTTAGAAGCAGTCATGTAACATGGGGATACTACCTCACTAACCCTTACAATTTACCTTTAATAGCAATCTCAAGCAGTCAGATTTCATTTTTAGTAATTGTTATAATCTACAGGGCCAAGAAAGGCTACCATAAATGTTATAGATGACTGGGACTACTGATGAGCTAGTAGTACTATATAGTCACATAAATTAACATATTTACTGAATACCTACTAAATGTTAGAACACTGCTATGATAAGTGAGGCTTCCATGTATCTGTCAAAAATTAAAGGTATACAGGGCCTCCCTGGTGGAGCAGGGGTTAAAGTCTCAGCACTATCAAGCTAGCCAGCCACGGCAGCATGAGTTTCATCCCCAGCCAGTGAGCTAACAATAAATAAATCTTTAAAAAAAAACTCAAGCTAAAGAAACACAGCAGTACCCTATATAAATCATTTGGAGGTAAACAAAACAGCACACTGAATGAAAATAAAATCTTGCTTAAGTCATGACAAAAAAGAATGACAGAGATCTGTATGTGCTGATACAGTGTAAAAAAGTTACAAACCATGTAGAGTATGAGCCCATTTTTGCAAAACTAAACAAAATAAATACTTACAAGTAAGTTTGTATGTCAAAAAAAAAAAGTTAAGAAAGAATATAGGGCCTCCCTGGTGGCACAAGAAGTTAAGCGTCAGCACTATGAAGCTATCCTGCAGCTAGGATCCCTGGCCAGGGAAGGGGACCCACACTGTCTTCATGCCTGTTCAGCTTCCTTTTTCTCCTCTCTTAGAAAAGACTCTTAAGTTTGGCAGGGCCCCAGAACTCATTCACACAACCCCCATAGGCGCACCATGCTAAACTAGCTTCAGGTGACTATCATATCAAAACAGTGATCTGATCAAGAAAAGGAAAAAGGGGCCTCCTGGTGGCACAGGGTTTTGTTGTTTTTTTTTTTTTTTTAATTTGTTTGTTTGTTTTGTTTATACATGCACTGGGTACAGTCAGAAGCAAGGGAGGGTGAGAGAATTCACCAGAGCCAGAGCGGGGAGCAGAGCAGGCAGAAGGACCGAAGTACACTGCTGAGGGGAGCAGCGGGCAGCAGGAGAGGTCTGCGCGCCATGCGGGACCCTCCTCCGGTGGCCGGGGAGCAGCCGGGGATCGAACCGGCGCCGCAGAGGCCGCGGGCAGCTTCGCAACCCAACGCTCAACCGCTGTGGTGGCACAGGGTTTTAAAGACAGTGCTGTCAAGCTATCGCCAGCCACTGCAGTTCAAGTTTGATTCCACTCCAGGCCACCAGGGAGGTGACCCAAATGGCAGAGCAGACCTCTTCCCTCTCACCTGCTGCTCCCTTCAGCAGTCTATTTCAGTAGATCCACCTGTTCTGTTCCCCACTCTGTCTCTGGTGACTCCTCTCACCCCCCACCCCACACAACTCTGGTCTATACCCCAGTACTTGTATGCATAAATAAATAAATCTTAAAAAAAAAAAAAGTAAGACCAGAGATGGATACTCAAAACAAGTATCTCCAGTGGTTGACCTAATCCAATAACAAGCCCCTAGGCTTGGAGGTAAAATTTACTTTTCCCTTCAAAGAATCCCATCCTGACAAGTCAGCAGCAAATTAGAAGAGAGGAAAAGAACTATATTTACTAAGAGAAGCTTCTAGATCAGGAAGGGCTCCAATAAATAAAGGTTTGAAATGGGAGGAGAGTTCTTAGTATAAAGAAATATGGTTTTCATCTTCCATTAAACATTGTTTTAAAGGATTTCATAAAGACAGAAGTAACTGGTTTTAATTTAATCACAAACTTGCAAACTTCCCTCCATAACTAAACAAGTCTAGAATCCTCATGTCACCGTAAAGTCCATTTAAATTACTATACTTCACAAGTGCTTTCCACAGAACTAATAATAATAGTTTCAATTTACTGAGCACTTTCTACCTGGGTGGAACCTGTTATTACATCTAGTCACTCCCCAAACCCCATGAAGTAATTACTACAACAATCCCTTATCACTATAGATGAGGACACCAGTCTTAGAGAGCTTAAGAAAACTGTCCACAATTTGGTAAGCAGGAAAGTGGTAATTTGATCCCAAGCAATCTTGATCAAAAATCCTCTCTATTTATAAAAGGAGAAATGGTCTTTGGCCAGAATACAGTTAGTAACCCAGTGATAAGTGTACAGGATGATTCCAAACACAAAGTATTTTAAATGTTATTTCAGTTAGCACTTACTCAGTCTTGTAAGATAGCTATACTATTATCATCCCCATTTTATAAAAATGAAAATGTTCTTCATTTTCATTTCAGAAATAAAATTACCCAACTTCAATAGTCAAGTTAGGAAGAAAAAGAGTACTAAGAACAAGACCCCTTTCTTAATCTCTAAACCACACTGTTATTGGGCACTCCAACTAAATAAAAAAAATTTTATAGTCATATTCAAGTATAATTTTTATTGTCACTATAAGATCAATCTTTTATTTAAATACCAACTGAGGGCATCCTTGGTGGCACAGGGGTTAAAAGTCTCAGCACTATCAAGCTATAGCCAGCCACTGTAGCATGAATTCCATCCCCAGCCAGGGAGCTAACTAACCCACATGGCTAAGCGGACCTCTCCTGTCTTGCCTGCTGCTCCCCTCAGCAGCATATTTCAATAGCTCCGCCTGTTCTGTTTCCTACTCTGTCTCTGGTGAATCCTCTCACCCCCTACACCTCTGGCCTATACCCCAGTTCTTCTACAAATAAATAAATGAATGTTGAAAAAATAAATACCAACTGCTCAAAGGTTTGATAGTTTATAATTTTAATTTCTGCTATTAAGGTAAATGAAAAAATAACCATGTTTCAATTTAAAGAATAACTAGGTTCAAATAAGCTGTTATGTTATGCCCTGCAAGATTATCAAATTAGGAGGTAACAGTTGTTACTTGTCAAAACCTTGACATTAGACTCCTGATACCCTAGCGTTAAGTCACAGTACAAAAAAATGTATCTATAAACTAGAAGAAAATGACTTAAATAAGAAACATCTATAGGGCCTCCCAGGTGGCGCAGCGGTTGAGCGCTGTGTTGCGAAGCTGCCCTCAGCCTCTGCAGCGCTGGTTAGATCCCCAGCTGCTCCCCGGCCACTGGAGGAGGGTCCCACATGGCGCGCAGACCTCTCCTGCCGCCCGCTGCTCCCCTCAGCAGTGTACTTCGGTCCTTCTGCCTGCTCTGCTCCCCGCTCTGGCTCTGGTGAATTCTCTCACCTTCCCACGCTTCTGACTGTACCCAGTGCTTGTATAAACAAGAAATAAATAAATCTTTAAAAAAAAAAAAATCTATAGGGCCTCCCTGGTGGCACAGCGGTTGAGCGCTGGGCTGCGAAGCTGCCTGCAGCCTCTGCAGTGCTGGTTCGATCCCAGGCCGCTGGGCGAGGGTCCCACTTGGCGTGAAGACCTCTCCTGCCCCCTGCTGCTCCCCTCAGCAGTGTATTTTGGTCCTTCTGCCTGTTCTGCTCCCCACTCTGGCTCTGGTGAATTCTCTCACCCTCCCACGCTTCTGACTGTACCCAGTGCTTGTATAAATAAATCTTTAAAAGAAAAAAAAAAAAAGGAAACATTTATATAAAGTACCCACGCCACTCTCCAAAATATATCACAACCTGACTTACATTAACAGTATAAAACTATATACAGAATCATTATTCTCTTAATTGATAGGTAATTTATAATTTAAAAATAATATTCTTTTCTATAAGCTTTCCCTCCTTAAAAATCACATTAATGGCCTAGAGAACCAGTCTATCTACCACCTGTCTGCCAACACAAATGTTACACTGGGAAGACACCTGGACAAGGCAGAGAAATGTATAGTCTCTACATCTGTCAACTGTATCCAAAAGCTAAGTATGGGCCTCCCCTGTGGCACAGCGGTTGAGCGCTGGGTTGCAAAGTTACCCGCAGCCTCTGCAGCGCCTGTTCAATTCCTGGCTGCTCACTCCCCTGCCACCAGAGGAGGGTCCCACATGGCCCGCAGACCTCTCCTGCCGCCCGCTGTCCCCTCAGTAGTGTACTTCGGTCCTTCTGCCTGCTCTGCTCCCCTCTCTGGCTCTGGTGAATTCTCTCACCCTCCCACTTCTGACTGTAGCCAGTGCTTGTATAAATAAATAAACAATAAATAAATAAATAAAAGAATTAAAAAAATTAAAAAAAAAAAACAAAAGCTAAGTATATGCGCTATTCAGTTAGATGTTATCCTTGTCACAAAGGATCCCATTAGTCGGATAACTGATTTTGGAGGAGGTAAGAGCAAACTGAGATTAACCTTAGTAATAAGAAATAATATCCAGTGTGCTAAGAACTATTTCCAGATACCCAGAGCAACGTTTTTCAATTATTTTATGAAATATTCCCTTGAATCAAAGGTGATTTACTTAGGGAGTAGATCTGCCTATTATTTTCAGTGAACTATTTACACAGTTTTATAAAATATTTCTTTTCTCCCCAAACCTCAATGCTGGCTCCAATTTTAGTATTTATTACCAGGTTTCTAGAAATACATTACATTCTATGGAAAATATGAGTGTCAGGATTTCCTGCACTCCTGAAAAAGCAGAAAAGTAATCATTTTTAAACAAAAGTTCTCTTAAAAATTAAGTTAAACCTACTGATTAGTGGTCTAAGAAGAAATATACTGTCTTATTTTGATGTAATTAATAAAAATACTTCCATTGTCTTGGGAATAAAAGCTAGTTACAGTGTGTTTTTTCAATGTCCACAGGTTTAAAGAAGGGCCAACTGAAAAGAAAGGAATCTTGACACATTTTCTTTAATATTTTGCTTTGTTTTACATTTTAAAAGGACAGGTTTGTTACAAAAAGAAAAAGAGGCACCTGTATAGTCACAGGTGGGCAGGAGCTGCCTTCCTTTGTCTTTTATATTCAAAGTAAATTATAAGCTAAAAATTATGTTTTACATTTAAGTACTAGGTAAAAAATTTAAAGAATTCTATTTGTGTTTTATGCCCTATCAAAATTCACATATTCCACAATCTGCAATATATGAATAAAAGATTAATATGGCTATGGTTTCTGTTGTTTACTGTGGGTGTCATCCTACACAGAACACTACTACTGCACAATTCTCATAAATGTAGAAACATCTTTGTTCTGTGACACCACAAAAGACCAGAAGAGTCCTGTTTTTAAACAACTCATTAATAATAAAAGTTTACAACTCTCTTAAATGTGTCTGTTACTAAAAAAATTAATCAGGCATATCTGTATTCTGTTGAGAGTCACAGTTCATAAAGTGATACACCAGAAAAGCATTTTTCACAAGAATAAAATTCAAACGCTTATTTCCAGAAATTATATAGCCCTTACTTCATCCTAAACCCGTTTTCATTATTTAGTCAATAAAATCTTGGTGTCCCCCCTTTAACGCTTTCTCTTCTAACTCTTTTTTGTCTTTATTTTGAAGAGACATTTAGAATCTAACCACCCCTCACCTCCCTAACAGTGGCAGCCGCCATCTCACCATTTTCCTTTATTAAAATAGCTTCCTAACTGATCAGTTTCTATGTCTGACTTGCCTACAGTCTGTTCTCAATAGTGATGTCAGTAATCTTTTAAAACTACAGTGAAAATCTGCCCCTCTGAAAAACAAGACTGTATCATTTCCTCTGTTGAAAGCCTGCAGTTGGCACCTTATTTCTATCAGTCCTATAATGGTTCTCAAGTTCCTAGATGATCTGGCCTGACCTAATCTGTTCTGTCCCCAACCTACATCCCCCTTTACCTGTGTAATCCCATTCCCTCTTATTCACTTCCTTCTCTATTCCATTCCTGCCGAGACCTGTGCAGTTCACAGAACATGTTAAGATGCCTTTCAGGGTACGTGACTCCCTTATAGCAAATATTGGAGCAAACGTCTTCTCATAAAGCCTACACTTGACCATCTTATTTCAAAGTAGCACCTGCTGTAACTTGCACATTCCCTATCCTCCTTATTTAGGTCTCCCCTTATTTCCATACTATGGTACTTATCGCAAAGTAAACTAAGTTACTTATCCTGATTATTCTAATTTGCCCACCCCACCTTAAAATTTAAGATCCAGTGGGTCAGGAATTTCTGCCTGTTTTGTTCACTGATATATCCTACATGGCTAAAGTGGAAACTATCACATAAGCATTTAATAACTGGTGAATGAATTTTTAAAACAGCCAACTCCTTGGTGGCCATTTGCCACAACAACACAAAACATCTGAAATCAAACACTTCCTCAACAGGGTTACCACAGGTAATTTAACTACCCCGAAAGAGAAAATGTCTACTCTTATGACCTAAAATTAATATTTTCACACAAATGCTCGTATACATTTGCATATACTGAACACTGTCCACTGCATTATTATTCATAATAAACAAAAAGTAAAGCTAATCCACAAGCCCAACAACTAATAAATAGACTAACAAAATGTGGCATAGGCACAAAAGATAATATTACTTCTCAATAAAAAGAAATGATGGACTGACATGTTACAAATTTAATGTACCTTGAAAATATTATGCTAAGTAAAGCAAGTGAGACACACAAGGTCACATGTTATGTAATTCTACTGATAGGAAATGTCCAGAAAAAGCAAATGCTTAGAAAGAAAGATTAGTGATTACCAGAGTAGGAAAAGAAGAGGAAAAAACAATCAGGACTGCTAACAGGTATGTTGTTTCTTTCTGGAAAAATGAATATTTAGAATTTCACAGTGTGATGGATATACAATCCTGGGGAGATATTAAGAAGTACTGGATTGTACCCTTTGAAGGATGAATTTTATCTCCTCTGAAATTTAAAAACAAACCAAAACAAAAAACACTGAAAGATCTGCTCAGTTCAATGTTCACTGCTTACTAATAAGGGAAGACTAAGGTTGAGAATGCCTTCTTGGCTGTACTCATTCCCTAGAATCTCCTTCACCAACTAATTATAGCAAGCATTTTTTTTTAAAAGGGAGAGGGGGTTAGTCCTCTGTAAGTAGCAGAAAACAGAACTTTTTCTTCACCTTCAAGCCATTCAAATCCTATCATCCTACCTTCAATACAATCACTTCTCACAGCTGACCGGCTGCCAGAACTAACTTGACAGCCTTGGGCTCAATCTCCCTACATACACCGTTGCTCCCCGCCTACCATCTATTCTCTAAGCAGCAGTTAGTGTTCTTTTTGAAAATGTTTATCAGATCCATTTGCTTTCTTGCTTAAGACACATCAATGACTTACTAACACTCAGATTTTACTCTCAGTCACTAGCCTGGCTTACAAGACCCTACTTGTACTAAGTCCTTGTGACCTCTCTAGACTCATCTCCCACCACCCCAGCCCTTAAGACCTTGTTCCTGATCCCTAAATATGCCAACGTCAAACAGATCAAATATGTTTCACCTCAAGACCCTACACCTGTATATCCTGCCTGGAATGCTCTTCACCCTAGAATAGTTCACTGAATTACTCATGCCACAGGAAGCTTAAATGTCATCACTTCAGACTATCTAATAAAAAGCAATATATCCCCTGTCACTCTAAACTCTTGTCTTGATTCTGCTTTCATTTCTCTTCATAGTACTTACCAAAATGTATGCATGCATGTATGTATGTATGTAAGTATGTACTGCTTACTGTCTATCTACCCTGATGAAACTCTGTGTAAGAAGTCTTGTTTTGTTCACTGCTGTAGCCTCAAAATCTAGAACCATGTCTAGTACAAGTATACAGTATCTCTTTAATGCCTGAATTTATGTGCTGAGTTAGCAAAAAACACATTCTTCAATGGAATGAGTATTCACCTCACATACTTCCTAAAATTACAATAAGCAGAGAATTAGCAATTTGATATTTACAAAATTACCCATTCATTTAAAAGATGACAAATTACAGCCCAAAATACATTTGCGATATTATAGCTCTAAATCCCTTCAAATATTATAGTTAAATATTAACTATGAGGTTACATTCACACTGAATTAACTAAGCCTCTGATTTCTCTTCATTCTATCTGCTCTCCATTAATCTTATATCTTAATTAGAAGGTACACCTGGATGTAGACCTCCTACAGATTCCTTAAATATTCAAAGACCTATTCACTTTTACTCCAATGACAACATGCTTCAAATGGCAATAACATCCCCAAGACAAACCTTCTTCCTCCTACCCCAGATGAATTACTAGGTGTTGAATTCTACTTTCTAGATATCTCAGAACTACCCCCAAACCCCCATCCACTCCTATTACATTATTCAGCCCCTTATTCACATCTATCTCACTTGGACTTACTACCTGGAATCTCCAGACCTTCCATTCATATTTTCCCTTTGATGTATTTACTACAATGTATTCTGAATTATTTACCAAATAAAATTATAAATTCTATACTTGCACTAGTTAACACTTTATCAATTCCTAGTAGATTTTGAGAAAATTTTCAACTCCCTAATTCAGCTTCATCTCTCATCATTGCCCTCCTGTTCCCATCACAAAGACATCAGACCTTGAATTAATCCAGCCATAGTAAGCTACGGAAAGTTTCCTGATACATTATATCTTTGATTTTTTTTTTCTTTGTTTCTAACAGATTGCTCCCTCTGTCTGAAACACTCTTATTCTACCATTCTTTGACTAGAGAAAGCTTAATTCTCAACTTAAATGTCAATTCCATCAGAAAACTTTCCATGATTCTCTAATTAAGATGTCCTGTTTTGTCCTCCCACTGCACTAAGCACAATTATCATATATTGCAACAGTTCAAAATGCTCTTTTTTTAAAAAAGATTTATTCATTTATGCATACAAGAGCTGGGGTACAGGCCAGAGGTGCAGGGAGTGTGAGGATTCACCAGAGACAGAGTGGGGAGCAGAACAGGCAGACTGACTGAAATACCCTGCTGAGGGGAGCAGTGGGTGAGACAGAAAAGGTCTGCAGTGACATGTGGGTTAGCTCCCTGGCTGAGGATCCAACTCATGCTGCAGTGGCTTCAAATTGCTTCATAGTGCTAAGACTTAACCCCTTGCGCCACCAGTGAAGCCCTCAATATGCTCTTTTTTTTGCCAAAATTGTCTGGGTCTTTCTACTAAATTGTGAGCTCACTGAAAGCAAGACATTCATCTCCATTCTACACTGTGTGGCACATTTAAGGAGTTGTTAAATAATTTCTGAAAGGAAGGAAGAGGGAGGGAAAGAACTGAGGAAGAAGATAGGAAAGGAAGAGAAGAGGGAAAGAAGAAGTTGTCAGAGAGGGAGCCAGGGTGAGGGAGGGAGGTGGGAAAGAAGAGGGGGCAGGGTAGGGAAGGAAGAAAGGGAGAACATACATACAAGCAAAGGATATTGACAAAGCATTTGTAATAAAGTCACTATTTTTATGGGATCTAAGCCAGTGATAATCAAAACAAGAATGGTACCTCTGCAAGTCCCTCTCTCCAGATTCTAAGTATGACCATCAAATCACTCATCTGCTAAAGATTTTGAAACATCTAGCCTATCCCAACCCATTTCACTTGAAAATTTACTGTAATGCAATAAGAGATGTTCGTGAGTGCATAATACCTAAGCAGGAAAAAAGTTTTAATTAGAAAAAAGGAAGAAAATGAAAATGATGTAAGTTTTGGAATTATTTATAAACTTTAATAATCTATCATTTTCTGATAGTGTGCTATCAGTAACACTGAAAGGTCTATCAAAAGGATGAAAAAGAAAGTCCAAAATGACAAAAACACAAAATTGCTTTATGTTACAGTCATATTTGTCAAAAACACAGTGGGAAAAAATTACCACAAGAAAGGGTATACTAATCAGTATAGGAGCATTACTTATATGAAGGAATCCTTGAAGGGAGTACTACTGAAAAATTGCTTCTAAAACATGTAACACTTAATAGGATACAAATCTTTTTATTTTAGGACTTTAAAACAATAACCAAAAGAACATTACTAAACACTTTTTCATTTCCCTCGATACTGTTTCACTTAAAATTTAAATTATTTTTGTGCAAACAGAAGAGATAATAAAAACTTAAAAGCTTGCTTCAAAGTACATGTTTTTTAAGATCCAATAAACAACATAAATCCTTGTGTCAGCTGTACAATATAAAAAACAGAATATAAGAAAAAAATTTAAGTCAAATATACTAAATACTTTTTGAATTGCAATTTTTAAAATTTCTTTGAATTTTTTAATTTTAAGAAAAAAATCCTTAGGTAAGAAATTAAGATGTAAGAAATAAGCTAAGTTTTTCTTTTGAGCACTAGTAATCACCAGCAGGTTCTCAAAGACCTGCTATACTTAACTACAGCAGGAAGTTTTTCTTATATAAAATTAGAAATTTATCTTAATAACTCTTTCCTTTTCACATTACTAGTACCTTTTTGAAAGGCAGTAATAATGGAAATCCTAAGCACTCAAAATTAGTAGCTCTCAAATGATATAAAAAAATTTACATGTGCCTAGTACTATGAAAGTTTTAAGGCTAAAGTCTCCAAGGTACTTTCATTTTTAAACAGAAAAGGGGAAGGAAATGAAAGAAATAAAAGGGGAAAAAAGAAAATTTAAATCTAAAACCCTTTACTTTCTATATTTTTTTAAAGATTTATTTATGCATACAAGAGCTGGTACTTTATTTCTTTTAACCAAACATTAAAAGTTTACGATGTGCCATGCACTATGCTGTGATGACAGATTACATTTATCCCAACCCCTAGATTATGTAACTTCTGAACTTATTCTGTATTATACAACCCAACACTTTTTGTAATTCTCATCTGGTCCCAACATTTTCCCTAATAAAATCACCTGTCACTCTTTTACAGAGGTCACAGGAATTGTAGTTAGCATCTGTGACTAACAAAAAGTGATTAATTTCTGAACCATCACTGATTATTTTTCATTTATATGAGAATGAGAGAGGAACTCAGCAGTTATAAAGTGTTTCAGGTGGGAGTTTACTGCACCCCAAACTCAAGAAGAAAAATCCTGTAAAAACAGAACTCACTTTGTATAGCTAACACTTAAGTAGCCAGTTTTCACTTTCTTTCATAAACACAAGCATGATCAATTTTAATTTGAATGCAGTACCACAAAGGCAGAGTTAATTTTGAAGAGACACACAAAAAATTTTTAATAGTTCAAACGAACTGGCCAAAAGTAGATGACATTCACATTTTAGCATTCTCTCTGTTGCATTCTATACTTGTGAACACACACTACTGTTTTCAAGTACTTCTGAATTTGCATGGATGAAAAATATCTGCTGTCTCGTAAGTTCCACCAATAGATCCACACATTTCATATATCTGAGGTCTAGAGTGTATTAAAATAAAATGATAGCATTCAATTACATATTCTCTAAAGTGAAAAAAGTGTACTTTTTTCTTCCAGCAATTAAGCATATAGTATTTTTACATATATTATACTTAAGAGGAACCTGGGCATCCTTTTTTTACATCGGCTTTTATCACAGTGCAATACAGCATCTGACAATTTACAGACCAAATGGATCAATAAAGGAAAGCAAACCACATAACCCTAAATCCCTCGAAATGCAAGGAACAAGTGCTCTGAGCTATGTAAAGATCTTTAAAATTCTTTCAATTAATATTACTTCCGTGGCTTATCACATAGGGCTTCTGCTAAAAATTCACAGTACTGTTCACACAATAAATGAGATTTTCTTTCACCAGTGTAACCGATAGAACCACAACACAGTTCAGTTCCTAGAGTCAGATTACTTGACCTGCTTTTTCTGGTTTACCTTTTAAAACATGTAGTTATTCCTTAGCATTTTCCCTGCAAAAAAGAGACGGCATGCTAGCTGAGAGAATCATCCTCAGTGAGGTAGCCTAGAACTGGCTCCAACTCCGCAGCAAAACCCATAGATACCACACCAGCTGACCCCCATCATCTCCTGGAGAAGGGCTCGGGCACCCAGCCACCAAACACACCTTTCTCAGCAAAACTCGAAGGCCCCACACACGACCTCAACCAACCCCCTGCACTTCCTGTATTCTAGATCCCCTGACGCTCTTTTTCTGCAGGCAATCTTACCTTCATGATTCTGGGACCGCGATCCCCTGGAAACCACCCGATTCACCTGCACCTAAAGAGGAAACAAAAGACACCCAGTCAACATCGCAGTCACCCCTCTGCACTGACCAAGGCGAAGGGGGACGGGGGAAGCCTGAACCCCGAAAACAGAGCCGTCCATGGACGGGTGTCAGCCGCTGAACCCCGAAAAGCCAATTCGGGGCTCCCTTTGGCCTCGCCAGCCCCGCAAACCCAGCCACCTACACAGCTCGGCAGCTTCCCGTCCCCATTGTCGGGACCCGACGGAGTTTTCCGTCTCCGACGATGACGCCATTTCTGTCAGAGAAGAAACTCACAACAAGCTCGGGGTCCGGCGCGGGGCCGGCTGCCTCCCCCACAGGCCTCCGCGCCCGGCCGAGGCGCGACCCGAAGGGCCGCGCAGCCCCGCGTCCGAGAGGGACCCGGCCGGGGCTCGGGCAGCCAGGCGGGGGCCGCGGAGGGATCGCCAGGGCCAGAGGGCCGCGGCCAGGGCTGCCCCGGCGCAGAGCCTCTGCCCACGTCCCGTTCCGAGCCCGGGGCCCGACAAGTGGGAGCGGGAGCGACATCTGCCCGGCACCGGGGGTGCGAGTGGACCGAGGGGTCGGGGAGCGGCAGAACCCCCTCCCCCCGCGCTGGCCCCGGTCCCCCACCGCGGCCCAGGGCCGCTGAGGCGCTGAGTGTGCGGCCGCCCGGCTGGGGGGCGACTGGGACTTGGAAACGGAGGGGGTGAGGGGTGGAGGCTCGCGAGAGGCCCAGGCCCCGAATTCGGGCACTCGGAGACACCCCCGTGGCGAGCTCTCCCTGCGACTCTGCCGGGCCCGGTGACTCCCGAAAGGGCTCCCTGACCAGACCCCGAAAGCCTCAGAAAATGCCCCTACCTTCCTCGGAGGCGAGCTCTGACCCTGGCGCGTCCAGAGTCCCCTCCCCTACTCCCCCCCAAAACCAGCAGGCCAGGGGGAGAGATGGGGGAAGAAGGGCGGCGGGTCCAGCGGTTGCTGAGGCTGAAGCTCCGGCTCCTCCTCCTCCCGCGGCGGCGACTGGTACCTTTGTTTGGCGGCCGCTCGGGCTCCCTCGCTGGGGGGAGGGGGGACGAAGAAAAATCCCTCCCGGACTGGAGGTCCAGGCCCCCCAATCGCGCTGCCCTCCCGAGGACGACGGCGACAGACCCTCTGCAGCTCCCTCCGGGCAAAGGTCCAGACGGTGGCCGTGGCGGCTGCAAGCAGGAGCTGGAGAGTCTCCCTCCGCTCTGGCGCCCGAGCTCCTCACTCCGGACTCGACTGACGGGCAAACATCGCTTCCCCCCCCCACCCTCCCCTAGTTCCCCCTCTCCCCTCCTTTCTCCCCTCCCCTAGATTTCTTTTCTCCTCCCCTACCTCTTTCCCGGATGGCCTCCTAGACGACCTAGGATTGGTTAGGATTCTCCAGAACCCGCCCACACTCTGTTTTTATTGGTCCCCGGACACAAACAACGACGCCATTTTCCCACCAGTTCTATGGAAACAGAAAATTACGCCGCAATGCTTCCCGGGAAATGTAGTCCATCCTCTGGGGCCAATGCGCAAGCCCTCGGCTGGGAGAACTGCAAGACCCGCAATGCCCCGCGCCTGCGTGGACGGGAGAGGGGGGAGGGAGTGAAGGCGGGGCGACAAAGCAGTGGGGAGGTGACAAAGACGCCTGCGCAGTGTGACCGGGATGGCGCATTTTCTTGCACCGAGTAATGCGGTGTCGCTGGCGGCTGAAAAGGGTGGAGAGTTCTGTGGAGATGAAGGGGGAGGGATTAATGTAGGCAACCGACAGAGCCTGGTTCTGAGCTGCAAAGTAGGAAGGTGACGCTGGGTCTTCCTGCCCCCGGACCGCTGGCGTGAAAGCTGTGAGATCATCGTGAAACCGTGAGTGGCTGTGGTGGCGGCTGGGGAAACCCGGATGGGGCGGCGGGCGGGGGAGGCTGGGAGGCGGGGCCGAGAGGGAAGAAAGAAAGGAGGGTAAGGACCCGGATGCTGAACCGGATTGGGTATGAATTTTCCGACCTCCGGCTGGAGAAGGGGCGGAGCTGTAGGTGATCGAGCAGGCGGAAGGGGGCCGTCTGCGCGGAAAGCAGGCTGGGACCTTGCAGACCTTGCGCGCTCGGTAGCTGGGAAGGTGGTTGAATTGCGACCCAATCCTCCTCTTCCTCGACGATATTTAAATCTCGTACCGGTACCTCTCAGTTTTCTTCAGACCCATCATCTCTGTAGTTAAGTAGAAACTTGATTTGTATGTCTTTAGCAGTTCGGAAACGAGACTTCTTCCCTTTACAAAAAATATTGCTTTAAAGATTTATTTATGCATGCATGCAAGAGCTGGGGTACAAGCCAGAGGGGTGGGGGGTGAGAGGATTCACCAGAGACAGAGTGGGGAACAGAACAGGCAGATTGACCAAAGTACACTGCTGAGGGGAGCAACAGGTGAGACAGGAGAGGTCTGCTGTGCCATGTGGGTTGCTCCCTGGCTGGCGGGGGATCGAACTCGTGCTGCAGAGGCTGCGGATAGCTTCGTTGTGCGGTGCTTAACCCCTTGCGCCACCAGGGAGGCCCTACAAAGATATTTTGCGTGATAATTTCATTTCTTATGTGCCAATGTGTGCCGTAATTTCATTCCTCCAATGTGTTGGAAAGTATTTCCTGTACCTCGCTTTGTTCATTCAGTCACGCATTTTTTGGGAGGTTACCATGTGGGAAAGCTGCTGTGGCCCTTGGCGTTGTGGGACCAGTGAGAGAAATTGATACTGAAACTAATGGAAACGCGAGTGTGCAATTGCAATAGACGTGAGTGCCACGAAGGAGAGTTACATGGTGATCTGAATTTGAAATAGGTAAAACCTATAGGAAAACCACCTTACAGGAGGTTTTCCCGGGCAAGAGAGACTCTAGCTGAGAGCTGACAGGTTAGCAGGAGGTAACTAAGGAAAGAACATTCTGCACGGAATAATATGTTAGAAAGCCCTGTGTTAAGAAAGAGCTTTTAAAATTTGAGGAACCCAGACTGTAGATGTGTGGGTGGAGGGCCCGACGCTGAGCTCTGCTTGCTTCAAGTTTTGAAAAATCTGAAAGCAATGGGTGTCGTCGAAAGGTTCTCAACTAGGAGGGCGATAGGACCGGATTTGAATTTCTCAAAGATCACTTGCTGAAAAGCAAAGATCTCAATTACAGGGTTGAATGCAGGGAGCTTAAGCAGGAGGTTATTGGCGGTAGTACATGTTGGGGAGATTTGTTTTTGTATTAATATTCATTATATTGGGGGCCTTTCTGTAGCACAAGGTGTTATTAAGTCTCCATACTATCAAGCTATCACCAGCCACTGTGATCCTGACCAGGGAGGTAATCCACATGACACAGCAGACCTCTCCTGTCATGCCCACTACTCCCTTCAGCAGTGTATTTCACTAGATCTGCCTGTTCTGCACCCCACTCTGTCTCTGTCCACACCCGCCCCACCTCTGGCCTACACCCCACTTCTTGTTTTGTTTTTTTAAAGATTTATTTATTTGTGCGTACAAGAGCTGGGGTAAAGGCCAGAGATGTGGGAGCAAAAGGGGTGTGCGTGAGAGGATTCACCAGAGAAAGAGTGGGGAACAGAACAGGCAGACAGACTGAAATACACTGCTGAAGGGAGCTGCGGGGGAGACAGGAGAGGTCTGCCTCACCATGTGGGTTGCAGGCTGGCCAGCCCAATTGCTTCATAGGTTGCAGATTGTCTATTGTTGTTTTAAGATTTATTTATGCATACAAGAATTGGCATGTAGGCCACAGGTGGGGGCGGTGAGAGGATTCACCAGAGACAGAGTGGGGAACAGAACAGGCAGACAGACTGAAATACACTGCTGAGACTATTTACAATAGCTAAGCTTTGGAAACAACCCAAATGCCTAAAAATAGATGACTGGATCAAGAAGATGTGGTACATATACACCATGGAATATTACTCAGCATTCAAAATAGATAAACACATGCAATTTGCAGCACCATGGATGGCGCTGGAAGGGATCATGCTCAGCGAAATAAGCCAGAAAAAAAAAGAAAAATACCGGATGGTCTCACTCATAGCAGGAATCTAGAATACTTAAATAAGGGACCAGGAAAAAGAATAACTATTAAGAAAGAAAATATAAAAATCGACAAACAACTATGAACCAGAGACACTCTATAGGGGAAGGGGGGGGCGGGGAAAGGAGGGTTGGGGTCAAAATAAGGGGGTTGTAATTATATGGGGAATATAAAAATAAAATTTAAAAAAAGAAAGAAAAGAAATACACTGCTGAGGGGAGCAGCAGGTGAGACAGGAGAGTTCTGCCCCGTATGGGTTAGCTTCCTGGCCAGGATCAAACTTGTGCTGCAGTGGCTTCTAATAGCTTGATTGTGCTGAGACTTAACCACTTGCACCATCAGGGAGGCCCATAAACCCCAGCTCTTGTAGGTATAAATAAATAAAATAAATCTTTAAAAAAAATTTTTTAAATATTCATTATATTGAGCTACTAAAAGGAAGTTTTTTTTTGTTTTTTTAGTTTAAGGCTCTCACAGAGGTATTCTGTAATTGGTTTTCATTCTGAAAATAAGTTAGTAATTTTCATGTAACACAGTGCCTCTTTACATTAAGTCTAGTACATGATAGCTGAAATTTCCAACTGTGATCAATTGAAGGCAGGTCAGAGTGAGTAGATGCTGCATTGTGTAGAATCCGGTAACTCTCTTACGACCCAAAACTGATTGGTTTTCAAAATCTAGAAAAATTGAGGATTTCTCTTTTTCCACTGTTGACAATACTGTGTATAAATATTCTCTTAGAAAGAAACATTGGTGGGCCTCCCCTGGTGGCGCAGCGGTTGAGCACTGGGCTGCGAAGCTGCCTGCAGCCTCTGCAGTGCTGGTTCCAGCCCCAGCCACAGGCGAGGGTCCCACATGGCGCGCAGACCTCTCCTGCCGCCCACTGCTCCCCTCAGCAGTGTACTTCGGTCCTTCTGCCTGTTCTGCTCCCCGCTTTGGCTCTGGTGAATTCTCTCACCCTCCCGTGCTTCTGACTGTACCCAGTGCTTGTATAAATAAATAAATAAATAAATCTTAAAAAAAAAAAAAAAAAAGAAACATTGGTTTATTTATGAAGTATTTTCAAACTTAGTTGAGTGGAGATTAATTTTTTAAAATTCATAATTAGCATTTTAATTTGAAAATAACATCAAAGCAAACTAAGAATTGAAATAAAGGTTAGTTCTGACTTTTGTGCCATAGAGTACAATTGCTAATCATGTTCTTGAAAATTGATCTGATTTATAAATCAAGCCACATGTGTTCTGGAGATTGTAAAAAAGATAAACATTATTTTTAAAAGTATTTGAGGGCCTCCCTGGTGGTGCAAGGGGTTAAGACGCACCCTATGAGGCTGTCTGCAGCCTCTCCAACACGCTTTCGATTCCCGGGCTGGCCAGGGAGCAGTTGCCCACATGACGCAGCAGACCTCTCCCCTTAGCGATGTACTTCAGTCAATCTGCCTATTCTGTTCCCCACTCTGTCTCTGGTGAATCCTCTCACCCCCCACACCTCTGGCCTAAACCCCACCTCTTGTATGCATAAAGAAATAAATCTTTTAAAAAAAGAGTATTTGAGATGCTTTTTAAAATTTTACCTTTGATACTGTTCCATAATAATCTTTTACCTAAAGGATTATTCTTTCAACTTGACATCTTTTTTTTCTTTAATCACTGAAGGGTGAGGTAATCTATAACAGAGACTTGACAGCATAGGTAGTAAGTTACCAAATTAGCATTTGAATTATCTCAAAGTATTTTCTGACCTTCTTCTTCCTTGTGACATACTAATTAATAATTGTTGGTCAAGGAAAATGTCAAAATTTTCTGTATGGAATATTTCTCTTTGAATTGATAGTGCTCATGTTATTTCCTTTGGTGGAGTGATTTTTTTTGTTTCACCTACATACTGAAAAGTAAACTGCAAAAAAAACACACTTTCCAACCCTAAGACTCATGATTCTATAGACAAATCATTGTCAGAGGAAGCAAAAGAAAGGTCTACAGAGAGAGCTCTCAAAATGTGCCAAAGATGTCAGAGCAATTTTTTAAAAAAGCTGATAATTGTTACCAGAACCCAGCTACTTTAGCTGTGGGAGCCTGCAGGAGCAGTGCTGCCTTTTTTTTTTTTTAACTTTTTGTCAGTTGTGGCAGTTGCTCCTCAGAACAGTTTATATAACACTGTGCTCCCCAGGATCGTGCAATGGACCTATCAGGTGCAAGCTATGAGCTAATTGGTGCTAAATGGTCCAGTCAGCCACAGGATTGAAAAATGGTCCAGGGCCTCTCTAGTGGCACAGGGCTTAAAGTCTCAGCACCATCAGGCTATCCCCAGCCACTGTGGCCTGAGTTAGATCCCTGGCCAGTGAACTGGCCCACATGGATCAGCAGACCTCTCCTATCTCATTCGCTGCTCCCCTCAGCAGTGTGTTTCAGTAGATCTGTCTGTTCTGCTCCCCACTGTTTCTCTGGTGAATCTTCTCACCCACTGCACCTCTGGCCTACACCCCAGTTCTTGTATGTGTAAGTAAACAAAAATACATCTTTAAAAAAATAAAAAACAAAAATGGTCCAATCAGACTTCTGTTACCTGGACCCAGTCACCTCAGCAGCAGGAGCCAGCAGTGGTGTTCTTTCACCCTGTTGCTCCATCACAAGTCTGTTGTGGCTATTGCTTCTCAGAACGCTTTTATATAACAGCGTACTTCTTGGATCATGGAATGAACCAGTCAGGAGCTATGAGCTGATTGATAAATGGTCCAGTCAGCCACAGGTTTGAGAAATGGTCCAATCAGACTTGTGGGTGGGGCACCCTGAAAGAGGATATACGCCAGGGTCAGGGGGAGCTGAGGAGAGGCAACGCCAAGGGACAGATAGAGGACACAATCTGTTATAGGACAGGGAGAGGGGCAGCCCAAACCCCGCAAACCTGCCTATTCTAAATGGGTTCTGCCATCCGCCGCATCAATACAAAACATAGGAGACTTTAATGGGAAGGAACTTTAATAAAACTAGGAAACAATACAGGTAAGGCAAAGAGTCTAGTTTCTAAGTGAAGCACCCAAAGTTACCCGTCCCCTCGTGGGTAAAAGTCCATCCAAATGGGATTGGCCCAGAGCAAGGCCCCAAAGCCTGCCATGAGTCTAAAGCACCTTTTCAGTGGGGACCCACAGCAGAGGGTCAGAAACAATCAGACAAGCCCAGAAGGAAAAGAGCAAAATCAACATCAAGATAAAAGTTGCCATTGTCACCTCCCCACGGGTCTCACCCACATCTGTGTCACCCAGTCCACGACCAAAAGACAAGCGCAGTTTCTTCACGTGTCTCTAGGCTCCATGCGCCTCTTCCAGGTCTCCTGGCTCCATCCTGCTTCCTTCCTCAGTCTCTTCTGCAGCTTCTCCTCTTCCTGCTTAGCTCCACCCTCCCTTGGGTGGGGCAGGGAACCTCCCCCTTTCCTGGGGACCACCCTGTTACACAACCTCCAAAGGAAGAAGAAAGAAGGGGAAGACACCGTTCCTGGTCTCCAAAAAGAGAGGTAGGGCCTCCCTGGTGGTGCAAAGGGTTAAGGTGCAGCACTGTGAAACTGTCTGCAGCCACTGCAGTGCAAGTTTGATCCCTGGCCAGGCAGCTACCCACATGGCACAGCAAACCCTCTCCTGACTCGCCTGCTGCTCCCCTCAGCAGTGTATTTCAGTCAGTCTGCCTATTGTGTTGCCCATTCTATCTCTGGTGAATCCTTTCACCCCCCACACCTCTGTCCTGTACCCCAGTTCTTGTATGCATAAATAAATAAATCTTGAAAGAAAAAGATAGGTAAAGAAGCAGCCAGTATTCAAGAAGGGAAGAGAAGCCAAAAACTTCTGTCAGAGACTGGGCCTCTGATCCTCTGGTCCTATCTCTGACATTGCCTGACAGACCTGGGGCTGGTGTCTCAAAGAGCTGTTTGTTGTTGGCATAACCCAACAATTCACAAAGAGCTGTTAACATTGGGTGTCTCTGACACTGCCTCTGAGGGACCAGTAGTGCCGTACAGCACTCCTGATGACCAGTGGCAACCATCACTGACACTGTCTAGCCGCCACTTGTGGATACAGTAAGCTCTTAGTTTCCCCTGTTTATAAAATAAACCCCGGGCCTCCCCGGTGGCGCAGCAGTTGAGCACTGGGTTGCGAAGCTGCCCGCAGCCTCTGCAACGCCAGTTTGATCCCCGGCCGCCAGCAAGGGTCCCACATGGCGCACAGACCTCTCTTGCCGCGCCCACTGCTCCCCTCAGCAGTGTACTTCGGTCCTTCTGCCTGTTCTGCTCCCTGCTCTGGCTCTGGTGAATTCTCTCACCCTCCCGCGCTTCTAACTGTACCCAGTGCTTGTATAAATAAATAAATGAATCTTTAAAAAAATAAAATAAACTCCATGGTGGTGGTTCCTGAAGCCTGAGGTTTCTTGCAATTATGTGCACAGGTGAGAACCCACAGACAGTGACTTGTCCTCTTATTGGGCATTGTCCTTTGTTAGGACAATGTATAGCCCTTGATTTTGATTTTTGGCCTTTTGGGGCTTTTTGGTGGGTCTCCGGTCTCAGAGCCTGGGCAGATGGGTGGCCGTTCCACCCTTCATCCGGCTTCCTGCCTTGTTGCCTTTTTGACTCTTCCGGCCCCGGTTTCAATATGAGGACAAATAAATACAGCGATTTAGAAAGATAAAGAGTAGAGCTTCAACAGTGAAGGAGGGTTGAAGGACATGAGTGATATTCTAGGATATGTTGGAGTAATGCAAAATTCAGAATAATGACTCACTACAAAGGAGTATTTTTAATTATATGATTGCATTCAAATTAATGAGTGTCTTAAATCAGTATCTATGAGATTGATTGTAGACAAAATACAGGAGAGAAGTTTCTCCTTAAATTGTAAGTATGTAAAACATGCTCATAGAAAAGGTTTATTTATGTAATCAATCAAATATAGAAGTATAAAAGTCTGTGGATTTGTTTTGACATTTATTTGACGTGAACAATTTAAGTCTTTAGAAAAGACAATATAACTTTTGGATCTGTGGAGACTAAAGATTCAGGTGAATTATTTTAACCAATGTAATCATTTGAATGAAGACTTTCCCCTTTTTTTTAAATGAGATACAATTGACATATCGTAGTTCACCCATTTGAAGTATACAATTCTGTGCTTTTTAGTATATTCACAGGACTGTACAACTCTCACCACAGTTTAATTTTAGGACATTTTTGATCCCTAACAGTAGAACCTTGTATTCGTTAGCAGTCACTCCCTATGATCTACTTTCTGTCTCTGTAGATTTACCTATTCTGAACACTTCACATAGGTGGAATTATATAATACATGGTATTTTGTGACTGTCTTCTTCACCTAATAAAATGGTTTTGACATTTTGAAGGTATGAATTTTCTTTTAAAATCCAACTGAAAGTCTGCCTTTACAAAAATAACTTGAGATATAAATTCCTTTGCAGTTAAACAAAGAGAATTTAATGAGATTGTTTTTGGGTTTTTTGTTTTTTCACCAGGTCAGCTTTGAAATTTAAAAACAATGGAGAAGACTCAAGAAACAGTCCAAAGAATTCTTTTGGAACCCTACAAATACTTACTTCAGTTACCAGGTAATAACAAACATATGGCCCACATAGGGTAGGTTTATACTCTTATTGCTGTGTTGTCCCTCTTCATGCACAGTATGGCCTTCTAGTCATCCTCTGGGAACCATAGTCTTTAACTTTGTATAATTTGGTTGTAAATAATTGGAGAAGTTGAACCCCTTCTTCTCACTCTTTTGCCATCTGCCAGATTCCTTTTAGAGTTATGTTCATAGAGTAGTGGTCAGTCAAATGTTAGCATACAGAAAAGATTAGACTTGCCAATACTTTGAAATTTTCTATTTTACATTGATGTATATGATAAAAGGGATTAAATAGAAATCTGTTGGGGCCTCCCTGGTGGCCTATGGGTTAAGTCTCGGTGCTATCACCACTATGGCCTGAGTTCAATCCCTGACCAGGGAGCTAACCTATATAAGGCAAGCAGGGTATTTCCTATCTTGCCTGTTGCTCCCCTTAACAGTGTATTTCAGTAGATCTGCCTGTTCTGCTCCCCACTCTGTCTCTGGTGAATCCTCTCACCCTTTGCATCTCTGACCTGCACCCCAGTTCTTTTACCCAAAAATAAATAAATAGTAATGCATCTGAATCACATTACTTGGAAGCGTACTCACATTGCTCCTGTATAAAGTTGGGTCATCAAAATATGACTTCCTGGGCCTCCCTGGTGGCACAAGGGTAAGCACCACATTATGAAGCAATCCGCAGCCTCTGCAGCACAAGTTCAATCCCCGGCTTGCCAGGGAGCAACCCACATGGCACAGCAGACCTCTCCTGTCTCACCCACTGCTCCCCTCAGCAGTGTATTTCAGTCTGCCTGTTCTATTCCCCACTCTGTCTCTGGTGAATTCTCTCACCCCCCTATACCTCTGGCCTGTACCCCAGTTCTTGTATGCATAAATAAATCCATCTTTAATAAATAAATAAATGATTTTTTATGCAATTATTTCCCTGTAACCTAATCTGAAATTAGGATGTATTCACTTTAGCAGGAAGCTCATAGAACATTTTTATTAGATGAACTGTTACGGTTTTTAATCTACCATTCTTTATACTTGGCCTAAAACAACTAATGATAACCTTTCTTGAGCTTCCCATTTAAGAGAAAGATAATTTTGAAAAACTAATGGCCCTTGTCAAAATAGAGATTAACTTTTGACTAAACTTGGGGTGTTCAAAGGTAATGTTTAAGATATGGTGAGCTCACCTTTTGATAGAAAAAAAATAGAGGTTTTCCAGTCTCTAAAATCTTAAGGGAACGGTAGATAATTTTAGAAGGTAATTTTATGAGGTAATTCAATAACAAAGTACATTTCACGATAAACACCTGTATTTCTTTCTTTCTTTTTTTTTTTTTTTTTTTTGTGGGACCCTCGCCAGCAGCCGGGGAACGAGCCGGTGCTGCAGAGGCTGTGGGCAGCCTTGAAGCCCAGCAACCGCTGCGCCACCAGGGGAGGCCCACACCTGTATGTCTCTGTAAATAGACAGTGCTCATTAGTTGCCACTAACTAGATTTCCCTTTCAAGAAAGGAATGAATTTTCACAATTCCTAAAAAGCCCATCCCATTCCAAATTTTGAGGTAAGATGAAAGAAGTAAGCCTCAGTGGGCCACTGAAGTTCTTTAAAATTCATTTTGTCTTTCCTAATTTTAAAAGTGTGCATTTTATTTCAGCAGAGTGACCCAGCAGTGGAATACTACTCAGGAATGCATTGATAAGGCTGATTTTATCAAGTCCAATCAGTTTTGAAAAAGTTCCTGAATGTGTTTCTTTCAATTAAAATGTTCATTTTATTGTCAATTTTTCATTGCAGGTAAACAAGTGAGAACCAAACTTTCACAGGCATTTAATCATTGGCTAAAAGTTCCAGAAGACAAATTACAGGTATTCATTCAGGCAATTCTAACTTTGTTCCTAATCCCCAAGTAATTAATTAATGTCATGTAAAAAATACTCCTGGCTCAAAAAAAAAAAAAAAAAAACTCTTGGCTCTTAAATCAGCTTTTCTTTTCTCTTTTTTTTTTGTTTTTTTTTTGTTTTTTTGTTTTTTGTTTTTCTTTTTTTTTGGGGGGGGGGGCGTAAAAGAACTGGAGTATAGGCCAGAGGTAAGGGGGTTGAGAGGATTCACCAGGGACAGAAAGGAGAGCAGACAGGAGGATTTTACTGAAATATACTGCTAAGGGGAACAGCAGGCAAGATATCTTGTAGAGGTCTATTGTGCCATATGTGGGTTAGTTCCTTGTTCGAGGATTGAACTCAGGCCATAGTGCTAGGCCACCAGGGAGGCCCTCTTAATTCAGTTTAATACTCATGTAACATTTTATATTGTGCTTGTTAGATAATCACTAGTAGTAAAAATTAATCTGACACTAGCAACTGCAAGTTTGATAAAGCATATATAGGCTATTTTGAATAGTTTAAATAAAAAATTTTCAAATTTTTTTTCCCTTAGATTATCATTGAAGTGACAGAAATGCTGCATAATGCCAGTTTGCTCATTGATGATATTGAAGACAATTCAAAACTCCGACGTGGCTTTCCAGTGGCACATAGCATTTATGGAATTCCATCTGTCATCAATTCTGCAAATTATGTGTATTTCCTTGGCCTAGAGAAAGTTTTAACTCTTGATCACCCAGATGCAGTGAAGATTTTTACCCGCCAGCTTTTGGAACTCCATCAGGGACAAGGCCTAGATATTTACTGGAGGGATAATTACACCTGTCCCACTGAAGAAGAATATAAAGCTATGGTGCTGCAAAAGACAGGTGGACTATTTGGATTAGCAGTAGGTCTCATGCAGGTGTTCTCCGATTACAAAGAAGATTTAAAACCTCTACTTAACACACTTGGGCTCTTTTTCCAAATTAGGGATGATTATGCCAATCTACACTCCAAAGAATATAGTGAAAACAAAAGCTTTTGTGAAGATCTAACGGAGGGAAAGTTCTCATTCCCTACTATTCATGCTATTTGGTCAAGGCCTGAAAGCACCCAAGTGCAGAATATCTTGCGCCAGAGGACCGAAAATATAGATATTAAAAAATACTGTATACAGTACCTTGAGAATATAGGTTCTTTTGAATATACTCGAAATACTCTTAAAGAGCTTGAATCTACAGCCTATAAACAAATTGATGCATGTGGTGGCAACCCTGAGCTAGTAGCTCTAGTAAAGCACTTAAGTAAAATGTTCAAAGAAGAAAATGAATAGTATTAAACCATCCTTGATTAAACGTGAATGCTTATCTTAGTTGAAATTTTTTTGTCTTTCAGCCTTTTTAAAATTTTGACCCAAGCTGTTAATCTCCAAGAACTGGGTGAACAGGAATCATGATGAGGTTGTTTCAATTTGAATGCTGCTTTAATAATAATACAAAGTTGAAAGAATCAAAAGGAGTCACATTGAAATAGGTCTGATTTCAATTTCCAAATGTGCTTTGTTGGACTCTTGTAGCCATCTCTGCTACGGATGTTCTGTTGATTCTATCAATAAAGAAGAATTCAACTTTCCGGAATTTTTTTTTTAAGATTCATTTTTTTATTTATGCATACAAGAGTTGGGGTATATAGACCAGAGGTATGGGAGGGTGAGTGGATTCACCAGAGACAGAATGGGGAGCAGTACAAGCAGATTGACTGAAATATACTGCTGAGGGGAGCAGCAGGCAAGAGAGGAGAAGTCTATTGCGCCATGTAGATTAGCTCCCTGGCCGGGCATCAAACTCCTGCTAAAGTGGCTGCCCATCGCTTCATAGTGCTGAGACTTAACACCTTGCGCCACTAGGGAGACCCTTTTGGGAATTTTTATACAGATATTTCTAGCTCTGATATTTGGGCAGTTCTAGGTTCACTTTTTGCCGTTCCAAGTCAGTGACTACTTAGGACCAGTTTCTGTAGCTAATTGTCCCAAAGGTGATAGGAATTCCTCTTCCTTCCTAAATGTTGCTGCTTAAATTATAATACCTCAGTCCTTTCCCTAGAAACTTACTAATGACCATGAAAACTCCCTCACTAAATACCAGTGCTACGCAGTAAGGTCTCTGATTCTTTTTTATCTGCTTTTTTTCCTTCTTTCCCTGGAAAATTCTGCTCATTAACCAAGGCATCTCCATTTAATGAAATTTATGGCTAGCCCAAATTCCTTCTTTTTTCCTTCTGTGACTTAAATTCTTAAGCTCCAAACCTAATTAGTGTCTGAGTACAGCAATGTCTTTCCATTAGGGGAGGAAAAAAAGGGCACATGGAAAAGCTATCTTAGAAAGTGAACTTTCAACATCTTTATAATTTCCCCTCAGAAGAATGAGTAAGCTGTTTGCTTACCTCTAGTACAAAAGCTGGGGTGAAAAAGGAAGTATGATTAAAGGAAAGAAAAGTGTTAAGCTGAGAGCTAGTACCTGACTGAGAAGTAGCTGAAGACTACAGTGTCAGGCACTAATTAGTTTTACAGTGCCTTAGCCCTGACTGTATCCCTTGTGTGTAATTTCTAACCCCAAGCTCCTAGAACCATCTGTGACCAAGAGGTAGTGGAAAAAATAAGAGACCCTGATTTCTGTATTAGAAGTGTTACTTATAGCCAAAAGTGAAAGTTCATCTTTCTCAAAAACTACATTTTGCTTGATTGGTTGCCTCGGATCTAATCACCGTATTCTTATATGAGAAGTTCTCACAAAGCACTCCACCTAAATCTTTTTGGAAAGTTGAGTACTGTCTTTACTAATTTTTAAAAACAATTTGAGGGCCTCCCTGGTGGCGCAGCGGTTGAGCGCTGGGTTGCGAAGCTGCCTGCAACCTCTGCGGCGCCAGTTCGATCCCCGGCTGCTCCCCGGCCACCGGAGGAGGGTCCCACATGGCGCGCAGACCTCTCCTGCCGCCCGCTGCTCCCCTCAGCAGTGTACTTCGGTCCTTCTGCCTGCTCTGCTCCCCACTCTGGCTCTGGTGAATTCTCTCACGTTCCCGCTCTTCTGACTGTACCCAGTGCTTGCATAAATTAAATAAATAAATAAATAAATAAATAAATAAATAAAACAAAATAAATCTTTAAAAAAAAAAAATAAAAACAATTTGAACCTTTCATTTTGATTTATAAAAGGAATTTCTTAAACATATTTTGTACTTTACTGGAAATTTGAATTTCTATGATGAATATTAAATATTCCAATTCAAGTCCTATATTAATACAAACAATGGCATGAAACCATTTCTGTCTTTCTATCACATCATCGGTGGTACCGGAGTGTCTTGATTTATCTCACACCTTCCTTGCCCTCTATATATATCCAGTCCTCCCAATTTCTATAAATCTGTTCTTTGAGCTGTCTCTTATCTGGTCCCTAACTTTCCATTTTCACTAGTTAAAATTAGAACAGGTTTGTTTTTTTTTAAAAAGATTTATTTTTATTTATTTATTTATACAAGCGGGAGGGTGAGAGAATTCACCATATCCAGAGCGGGGAGCAGAGCAGGCAGAAGGACCGAAGTACACTGCTGAGGGGAGCAGCGGGCGGCAGGAGAGGTCTGTGCGCCATGTGGGACCCTCCTCCGGTGGCCAGGGAGCAGCCAGGGATTGAACCAGTGCTGCAGAGGCTGCGGGCAGCTTCACAACCCCGGTGCTCAACCGCTGTGCCACCGGCGAGGCCCCAGGTTTTGTTTTGTTTTGTTTTGTTTTTTAATTGATTTATGCATAGAAGAGCTGAGGTGTAGGCCAGAGGCACTGGGGATGAGAGGATTCACTAGAGACTTGGGAGCAGAACAGGCAGCTTTACTGAAATACATTGCCAAGGGGAGCAGTGGGCTAGACAGGAGGTCTGCTGTGTTACTCCCTGGCTGGGATTAAACTCAAGCCATAGTGACGATAGCACTGAGACTTAACCCCTATGCCACCAGGAAGACCCCAACAGAGTACTTTTTAATCTATTTAATGATTTAATCTATTTAATCATGCTGCAGTGGCTGGTGATAGCTTGATAGCACTGAGACTTTTTTTTAAGATTTATTTATGCATACAAGAGCCAGGGTGTAGGCCAGAGGTATGCTGGGTGGGGGGTGTGGGGGGTGTGGGTGGGCGGGAGGGGCGGGGTGAGAGGATTTACCAGAGACAATGGGGAGCAGAAAAGTCTTACCTCCTGAAATACACTGCTGAGAGGAGCAGTGGGCAAGACAGTAAAGGTTGCACCATGTGGGTCACCTCCCTATTCAGCCAGGGAATTGAACTCATGTTACAGTGACTACTGATCTCTTTTTTGTTTTTTGGGGGGTTTTTTGTGTGTGTGGGACCCTCACCGGTGGCTGGGGATCGAACTGGCACTGTAGAGGCTGCAGGCAGCCTCACAACCCAGCGGTCAGCTGCTGCGCCACCAGGGGAGGCCCCAACTGCTGATCTCTTGGTAGCGCTCTTTAACCCCTGTGCCACCAAGAAGACCCTGATAGTGCTAGACTTAATCCCTTGTGCCACCAGGGAGGCCCAACAATATACGCTTTGAAACAAAAGAAAGTAACAATTCCAAGGGACAAACTAAAAGATTTTCTGGTTTAATGAAAATGTTTTGTAGTTTGGTAACAGAGGTGAAAGCATAATAAAAAATTGTTCCGTTTCTTAAATCCTGAAACTTGACCGATTAAGTTTTGTAAAGCTGGATTGAAGATGATCAAAAATAGAGTATTAAATCAGTGGCTTAGCATCTATATCCATCTATCCATCTATCTGTCTATCTATACATATATGTAAGAGTTTAGAAAGTTTTCTAAGACGTAGAAAAAGTATAATAGTTAAGAGGGTACTGGGAGGGGATTCAGTATCATGAATCATTAGAGAGTCTCAATTTATTGAAACCACAAGTCACTTATAATATCAATTTTATGAGGAAGAATTTACTGCAGTTTGCTGTATTGTGTCCCCGACAGGAGCACACAAACAAAACTGCTACAACAAACAAGATCAAACCAATAATTTCCTCCTGGCTTGGAATATCATAGCAAATTCGATAATTCATATCACCTAAATTATTTTCCTGGAATCCCTTCTCTTTTTTCAGCCCATTTTGCTCACAGCTGCCAAGTTAATCTTAATTATTTGTATTCATTTTATGCCTCCGTTCAAAAATAATTTCCTTATAGGACAAACCCTTTTAGCTTCACAGAGCTCTCATATCTGCTTTTTTCTTTTCTCCCACCATCCCGAAATCTGCCTATTCATTCTCACCTAAAGTCATTATACAAATGTCCACTTTCACTTCTGCAATCACTGCTTTTTAAAATATTCTCTCTCCAATTTGCTCTCTTTCTAAAACCTTAAAGTATTTCCTTACAGAAAACTTTTCCAAGTCAAAATGTCTTTATACTCATAATTAATAGAAGAAACAGTCCACTCCAACTACCTGATAGAAAATGAGTAATTGAATGGGCTTTGCTAAGTATTTAATAGAGACCTTACAAAACAAAACTTCAACGTGGTCTTTAGTTAACTGAGGCAAAAACAGTCAATAAAAGGCATATGGCTGACTTTTTTTATTCCCAAGAGATCCATTGCTCTCTAGTAACGAGGTGCTGAATCCATCATCGGGTACTCACTCCATTGTAAGGCAGCTGACAACATTTCTTTTTTTTTTTTAAAGATTTATTTATGCATTCAAGAAATGGGGTACAGGCCAGAGGTGTGGATGTGAGAAGATTTCCCAGAGACACAGTGGGGACCATAACAGGCGGGTTGACTGAAATACACTGCTGAGGGGAGCAGTGGGTGAGACAGGAGAGGTCTGCTGATCCATGTGGGTCACCTCCCTGGCTGGGTATCAAACTCATGCTGCAGTGGCTGGGATAGCTTGATCGCATTGTCCTTAACCCCTGTGCACTAGGGAGGCCCCTGGAAAACATCTCTTTAACAAAGGTTTATTATAGTATTTCTCCAACTTGAATTATGTGTCATCTTTAAAAGAAAAACAATTATCCTGAATCTACTGATTCCTAGGTTTTTTGGGTTTGTTTTTTTGTTTTTTTTTTTTGTTAAACTGTTACTTAACATATGTCAAATAAGATAGGCATAGGGGAGGGCCTCCCTGGTGGCACAGTGGGTTGAGTGCAGTGCTGTGAAGCTGTCCACAGCCTCTGCAGCACAGGTTCAATCCTGGCCAGCCAGGGAGGTACCCACATGACACAGCAGACCTCTCCTGTCCTGCCTGCTGCTCCCTTAGTAGTGCTTTCGGTCTGTCTGCCTGTTCTGCTCCCCGCTGTCTCTGGTGAATCCTGTTACCCTCCTGCGCTTCTGGCCTGTACCCCAGTTCTTATACAAATAAGTAAATCTTAAAAAAAAACAAGATAGGCATAGGGGAATTTATTGCCATTCTGCTATCCTAATTCTTCCTAATGACATTTCTGTTTTTTCTTAGTGAGCTACCTCTTCCTGTTGCATAGTAAGTTCTCCTTAATGTCTTCATCAACAGGTTCTGGGAAACTGTGACTTGAAGTGAAACTTTAAGCAAAATGATGTATAATATAACCAATTTTACCATAAGCTACTTGATACAAACAAGAGTTAAGTTACCATGGCATATTTGCAGTCACAAAAAAATCACCAAACTTTAAATAAAGGCCCAAAATCCTCTAATATTAAACAATCATTTGTAATCACATTCATTTATTCATTTTCCAACCCACTTAATTCCAATTTAGAGTTGCTGGTGCCTATATTCTATTAAAGAGCACACACATATACACACACAAACACATATACTCAATTTAGACAACGTCACATGCACATCTTTGGGATGTAGGAGGAAATCAGAGTAGCCAGAGAACACCCACCCAGACATGGAGAGGAAGTTAAAACTCCATACAAACAGTGGCTCCAGTCAGGAATCAGGTGTTTTTTTCCCTCATCAACATTTTAGTTATATTTAATTTTTTTTTTTTTTGCCTCCAATGAGATTTACTGAGCCCAACAAAGTTTTGTATACAAAGTAACCTGGACCTGCTGCTTCAAAACATACTTTCATACTAATATTTGGTAAGAGAGTTCATGCAGTGTCAAAAAGCAGCTTATTCTAAAATTAAAAGTGCTTGGGGGCCTCCCTGGTGGCGCAGCGGTTGAGCGCTGGGTTGCGAAGCTGCCCGCGGCCTCTGCAGCACCGGTTCGATCCCCGGCTGCTCCCCGGCCACCAGAGGAGGGTCCCACATGGCGCGCAGACCTCTCCTGCCGCCCGCTGCTCCCCTCAGCAGTGTACTTCGGTCCTTCTGCCTGCTCTGCTCCCCGCTCTGGCTCTGGTGAATTCTCTCACCCTCCCGCGCTTCTGACTGTACCCAGTGCTTGTATAAATAAATAAAAATAAATCTTTAAAAAAAAAAAAAAGTGCTTGGGCCTCCCTAGTGTCACAAGGCATTAAGTCGCAGCACTATGAAGCTATCCATAGCCACCATAGTACGAGTTCAATCCCTGTCCAAGGAGCTAACCCACATGGCACAGAAGACCTCTCCTGTCTATTTCACTCAATCCACCTGTTCTGTTTCCCACTCACCCCCCACACCTCTGGCCTGTACCCCAGTTCTTGTATGCATAAATAAACTTTAAAAAAATAAAATTAGGGTCTCCCTGGTGGCACAGGGGTTAAAGATAGCACTGTCAAGCTATTGCCAGCCACTACAGCACTAGTTCGATCCCTGGCCAGCCAGGGAGCTACCCACATGGTGCAGCAGACCTCTCCTGTCTCACCCACTGCTCCCCTCTGCCTGTTCTGCTCACCACTCTCTGGTGAATCCTCTCACCTCCCACACCTCTGGCCTACACCCCAGTTCTTTTATGCATAAATAAATTTTTTAAAAATTATTTTTAAATTAAAGTGCCTAATGCACATTAAATAAATGGCCTGACTACTGGAACTTGAATATTTCTATAAGATAATACAGATAAGTTCAAGTTTTTATGACAGGCTATTGCAGAAATATGAGTTGTCAAGAGAACATTTTGTGCACTGCCACTGTGATGTAATGTTTCTGGATCATAATGTCCATTATCTGATTCTAGGCATACTGAAACAGGGATGGAGAGGACCGCAAAAGGGCAACAAGGCAGGAGGCTGGATGGAAGGGTGGAACAGCCACCTACCTGCCCTGGTTCTGAGACCGTAGAGTCGTCAAAAAGCCCCAAAAGGCCAAAAACCAAAACCAGGAGCTATAGCCTAACAAAGGACAGTGCCCAATCAGAGGACAGGTCACTGTCTGTGGGTTCTCACCCACACACACAATTGCAAGAGACCTTTGACTCTAGGAACAACCATGAGCTTTATTTTACAAACAGGGGAAACAAAAAGCTTAGTGTATCCACAACTGGCAGCTATCTCACCAAGGCAGCATCAGTGATGGTCGCCATCGGTCACCAGGAATGCTGGACAACACTAGCCAGTAATGATGGCCATTACTGCTCCCGCAGAGGTGGTGTCAGAAACACCTAGTGTTAACAGCTCTATGTGAGTTCTTGGGTCATACCAACAATAAACAGCTGTTTGAGACACCAGACCCAGGGCCGTGGGTGCTCCTTTCAGGCAATGTAAGAGACAGGGCTGATGCCCAGTTTGTAACAGAGTCCTTCGGCTTCTCTTCCCTCGTTAGATGTCAGCTGCTAGATGATGCTTCTTTCTTCAGGGACTGGAGCTGCCTTCTTTTCTTCAGGGGTTGGCAGTATGGTCTGCCTCCTCTTCTAGGGCTGGCATTTTCCCTCCTTCTCCAGGGGCTGGCTTGTCCTCTCAGTTCCCTCAAACCCTGGCTTATATCCTCTTTCAGGGTGTCCTGCCCACAAGCCTGATGGACCATTTTTCAATCCTATGGCTGATTGGACCATTTACCGATTAGCCCATAGCACCTGATTGGTCCATTCCAGGATCCAAGACCTTTATTACATAAAAGGTCTCTGAGGAGCAACTGCCACAACTTGTGGTGGGGCAGCAGGTTAACAAAACCACTGCTCCTGCCGGCTCCCACCGTTAAGACAGCTGGGTTCTGGTAACAATGCCACAGAAAATGAAGGAAAAGATAAACAGCTGGGACTACATCAAATTATAAAGCTTCTGCATAGCAAAAGAGACACTAATCAAGGCCTCCCCAGTGGCACAGGCAGTTGAGCGCAGCGCTATGAAGCTGTCCGCAGTCTCAGCAGTGCCAGTTCGATCCCCGCCAGCCTCGGAGCAACCAAATGGCACGGCAGACCTCTCCTGTCTTGCCCCTGCTCCCCTCAGCAGTGTATTTCAGTCAGTCAGCCTGTTCTGTTCCCTACTATGTCTCTGGTGAATCCTCTCACCCTCTGTGCTCTGACCTGTACCCCAGCTCTTGTATGTATAAATAAATAAATCTTTGAAAAAAAAAAAAAGCATTTCCACTTCTTATCCTGAAACATAATGGACAACAGAAACTCCCACAAATTTATAAAACACATGCAGTATAACAGAGAGATACTAAGGTTAGAGAAGTGAAACCAAAACAAGAAAAATACAGAATAATTTAATTTAGAGTAAATGGGAGTAATTAAGCTCACAGAGAATATGAGATGATAAGACATACCATAAGCTGTCAATAGATCTTTGAAGAAATCTAAAAACATCTGGGGCCTCCCCTGGAGGCGCAGTTGGTTGAGTGCTGCGCTGTGAAGCTGTCCGCAGCCTCAGCAGCACCAGTTTGATCCTGGCTGGTCTGGCGAGGGTCCCACAACATGGCACGGCAGACCTCTCCTGTTGTGCCCACTGCTCCCTCAGCAGTGTATTTTGTCAGTCTGCCTGTTCTGTTCCCCGCTCTGTCTCTGGTGAATCCTCTCACTCTCCCGTGCATCTGGCCTGTACGCCAGTTCTTGTATAAATAAATAAAAAATAAATCTTAAAAAAAAATAAAAACATCTGAATTGAATCTATGGCAGATGTTTTCCTACCCAACAATCATTCTGTAACCGCCCCAGGAAAAGGGTCTGTTCCAGGTTCCCTGCCCCACTCAAGGGAGGATGGAGCCAAGCAGGGAAAAGAAGCTAGAGAGGAGACTGGAAGGAAGAAAGGAAAAAGGATGGAGAGGAAGAAAGAGACCTGGATGAGGCACATGGAGCAGAGAGACATGTGTAGAAGTTGCACTTGCTTTTTGGTCCTGGACTGGTTGAAACAGATGTGGGTGAGAGACCCATGGGGAGGTTAACAATGGCAGCATTGGTCTTGATTTTGCTTTTGCTTTTTTCCTTCCAGACTTGTCTGGCTGTTTCTGACCCTTTTCTATGGGTCCCCTCCGGAAGGTGCTTTATACTTGCGGCCGTCTTTCGGGCTTTGTTTTAGACAAACCTTGTTTGGCTCGACACTTGCTGACAAGGTGATGGGTAACTTCAGGTGTTGGATTTGGAAACCATAGTCTTTGTCTTTTCTTTGTTGCACGCTAATTGTATTAAAATTCCTTTCCATTAAAAGTTGTTGGGAGCCAGGGGCGTGTGCTCTTGGGGCAACAGTCATGAGCCACGGCACCCCTGTTGAATGCCTCAGATGGCAACAGTTGCTCAGTCAGGAGGCATAGAAAAAGGATATCTCCCCACTGTAACCTTCAAGCTAGAACATTGAGCTCAGAGCAGGAATGCAGCTTTCTGATATTGTTGTAACCCCTGGCACCTCCTGATACCTCCATAACACTAACTGTCACAAACCCATGGACCTTGCCCTGTCTTCCCCCATGCTCGAGATTGCATAAATAAACTGCACTGGGCCACTGAACCAAGACTGGGGTCTCCCGTTTACTTTTCCATCTGGTCCCAGCTTTCACTAACATGTCTGTCTTTCCTTAATCTCCTACCTTCCTCTCTCAGATCTGCTTGACTTGGCTGGTCCACAGCAAAAGGTCTTATATGTTTTGCCTTGATGCAGCAGATGGCACAACCTATTTAGAGTGGGCAGGTTTGGGGGTTTTGGGGTGCTCCTCTCCCTGTCCGTAACAATTCCTTGCTTCTTCCTGTTGAAAAGAACCCTGCTATTTACCCAACATTGCATGGCTATAGGCTTCAAGGGAAGTAGAATCCTCCCTCCATAGGGAAGGTCAATCTTTATCTCTTAAGGCCTTCAATTGATTAGATGAGGACCACTTATATTATGAGGCAATATACTTCATCCCAAGTCTGCTGTAGCTGTTACTCTCATCTAAAACATACCTTTACAGGGCCTCCCCGGTGGCGCAGCGGTTGAGCGCGGGGTTGCGAAGCTGCCCGCGGCCTCTGCGGCGCCGGTTCGATCCCCAGCTGCTCCCCGGCCACCAGAGGAGGGTCCCACATGGCGCGCAGACCTCTCCTGCCGCCCGCTGCTCCCCTCAGCAGTGTACTTCGGTCCCTCTGCCTGCTCTGCTCCCCACTCTGGCTCGGTGAATTCTCTCATCCTCCCTTGCTTCTGACTGTACCCAGTGCATGTATAAACAAAAAAAAAAAAACCAAAAAAAAAAAAAACAAATAAATAAAACATGCCTCTATTTACAGTGTGACCTAATATCCGGGTGCTATGTAAAACTGATAATTACAACTAGCATGCTAAGAGGAAAAGTTGCACATCAAAAGGAGCCAAGTGTGCATAAGAAGGCTCCAGGGAACTTTGCATGATAAACATGGCCACTATGAAGTTCCAGGTGGAAGACTGACCTCCTTGTGAAGGAGCTGGGAGGAGTACGGATCTGGAAGAAGACTGTGAAATTTATAAGAAATTAGCATTTGATTTTTTCTTATATTAACCTTTTTCAGAATGTCACTTAGAATTATCCATAGCCTAAACATAGCTTCCTATGTGGTGGACAAACTCAATCTCACACAGAATTTGTAATTCGTCTTCGCGATAACGAGTAAACTGGAGCACGCGCGTCCATTAAGTCGTCCTGTTACCACAGGTCTGGGGGTGGAGGTGCGGGGAGACGGCGACTTGCTTGGCGCTAGGCTGGCTTTGGTGCGTCTCCCAAACCTCCAGCTGCCAAGACTCAGGGGTCATCACAGCACCAGTGACTGTCATTCACCCTCGCAGAGGCGGGACTTCCTGTCTTCCTGAAGAAGTGTTTCCGGCCAGAGCCGGAAGCTTTGCTGCGGAACGGCGGGTTCAACTAATCGCAGCTTAGGCCCCCGCGTTCGCGGTAGGCAGGTGAGCTTCGGGGTGTCTGGGGAGTTGAGGGAGCTGAGCTTGCCGGGCTGGCGCGTCACCTTGCTGTGCTCTTGTCTCTTTTTCCCGTTTTCCTAGATACGTCTCAGGTTGCCAGAGTCGGGCGTTGCCCGCTCCCTGCGGCTGGAAAGGGGTGGGTGTGTCCGAGCGGGCTGGCGGCGGGGCAGGGTCCCTGTCCTGGGCGGATTGACCGCGCCCCCTGCACGTCCCAGAAAAGCCTTATTGGCTTGTCACTTTGGAAGAGGTGAAATTGGTACAGGCGACCAACAACTTGGTGTCAGGTTAGAGCAATAGCCCTGTCCTTCCAAATCATTTAACATTTTTTTTAAATTTATTTATGCATACAAGAACTGGGGTACAGGCCAGAGGTGCGGGGGGTGAGAGGATTCACCAGAGGCAGAGTGGGGAGCAGAACAAGCAGATGTACTGAAACACACTGCTGAGGAGAGCAGCGGGTGAGACAGGAGAGGTCTGCTGCACCATGTGGGTAGCTCCCGGGCCAGTGGGGGCCAGTAATTGAACTCGTGCTGCAGTGGCTGTGAACAGCTTCCTAGGTTGCGTCTTGATTCCTTGCGCCACCAGGGAGGCCCATCACTTAATATTTGTGCTGAGGGGGAAATAACTTCAGGTGGAGGGAGACCATTTCAAATAAAGTGTTCTCCACTACATAAATAGTGCTTACTACCAACTGGAGATTGTTCTGAATTGTGGGTGGATTTGGATGAGTGCGTGACATCCCTGTCCCCAAAGAATCAAGTCTCGCAGGGAATAAAGTTCGCAGATGCCAAATTGTTAAGAGACAGCCGACTTCTCCTCTGCTTGACATTAATATAATCTTGGTCGCTGTCACTTGATATTTGTTTCAACTTTAGAGTTTTCACCTTTCTGCATGTTTTATGTTTTTATCAATAACCTATTCGTGGTTTTTCTTTTTATTTTTAACTTTAAGTCGACTATCTTTGCCCAGCACGTTAAGTATGCATAATTTGTTGTCTCTACCGAGATAATTCGTTTAGGCCTTGGGAGTCCACCTTGACTTATCTCTTTTACACCACCTACCTGTCAGCGTATCCTACGAATTTCACCTTCAAAATCTATCCGGACCCTGAAACCAGTCTCTCCACCTTCATTTGTCCAGTCATCTTTCACTTGGATTACTTTACTAGCTCAAAATGTTTTTCCAAGGACTACCTATTTTATTCTGAGTAAAAATCTAGAGTCTTCAGAGTGGCCTTCAAGGTTATGTGTGATCTGGTCCTGCTTTACCTCTGATTTCATCCTTTGCTGTTCTGTTTCCTTAACTAAGCACATGCTAATAGCCTCAGGATGTTTGCACCTGGGTTTCTTTGCTTGTGTGTTTTCTCTGAATTTGTCCACCTGGTGTAAATCCTTACCTCCCTCTGTTTTCTTGAATATCACCTTCTCAGTGAAGCCTTCCCTGATACTCTTCCTGTATATCTCCATTGCACTCATTATGCTTATTATAGTGTCACTTGCCATGTGATTATTCATTTCTCTGGTTGGTTATGTTTCTGTCATTGGGACAGAAGCTTGCTGAGTACTTCTTCATCTCAGTATTTAATTACTTTTGTAAGATGTTAAAATTCAATAAAACTAGTTGTAGGGTAAGGTAAAAAGTATCAGGCTTTTCTGCCCTCCTGCCATTAGGATAAATGACAGAACCCTGTGGTCCCGAATGCATGCCTGATGGCGGGCACCTGGAGTAGGGTGTGGGCATATTTAGATGGGATTCACTAGAGAAGAGCAGAGAAGCAGAGAGAACGCCGGAGAGCCCAGAAAGAGTGAAGACTTGCTGGGGGATGGGAGGCTTGCCAGCCTCCCAGGCCCCTGGCACTCCTTGCCAGTCGTGTACCTGGTAAATCCCAATAAAAGCCTGCAAAAGTCACTGAGGGCTCCAGGACTCTCTCCTCCTTTACCCCGCCTGCTCGGATCATAGAGATCCTGCACTGTGCCCATTCCTGCCTTTACACTAGTAGTTACTGTTTTCTGGTGGTTTTGACTTTTTCTTTTTGGTTTATTGAAGTCAGTTTATCATATATTTCAATAGAGTATGGTACAAAGTTTACTTTTTTTAAAAGGTATGTTATCTTCCTACATTAGCACATCTCCTTGATGGGAAATATGCAAAAGAATCCATTAGAAAGCAATATGATAGATATATTATTAAGTGTGAAATAATTATTTGTTAGCAAGTGGCATTTTTGTTCATAGATATTTAGAAGTATTCCTGCATTCTTTATCTAGTCTCCCAACATGAAGTTCTAATCAATGAAACTCTCACATTTCCCTGCCAGCAAAGTTCGTTCTCTTACTGATTCTTTTTTTTTTTTAAAGATTTATTTATTTATGCATACAAGAGCTGGGGTACAGGCCAGAGATGTTGGGGGGTGAGAGGATTCACTAGCGACAGAGTGGCGAAGAACAGGCAGACTGACTGAAATACACTGCTGAGGGGAGCAGCGGGGCCAGTTAGGGGAGGTCTGTTGCGCCATGTGGGTTTCTCTCTGGCCAGTCGGGGATGGAACTCGTGCTTCAGAAGCTGCAGATTGCTTCATAGTGCAGTGCTTAACCCCTTGCGCCACCAGGTAGGCCCCTCTTACTGATTCTTAACAGTTTAACCAGGGCATATTTTCCCTATAGAGCGTTTTCTCACTCTTAACCCAAATGCTTCCCCTCCTTCATTGAGTTTGATTCTTACATTCCTAATTGTAGGTCTTATTTTTTTCTGCTAATTATCTCTTCTAATTAGAGTATAAATTCCTTATAAGAGCAAGTCTTCTGCTTCCTGACATTCTTCATGACAGAAAGGTTGATACATGTAAGGACTCACAGCTTGTTTCTACCTGAGCCAGGATTACTCATTAAAGCTCCTAAATCACATCTAGGTGTTTTCTATTCTATTGATGTTGATTTTCTGTTCAATAGCTACCATGAGTGGGGTCAATGTGTGAACAATACTTCAGACCTCTATCAATTATTTTGATACAGTTTTGAACAAACATCAGGGAAAGACTAAAAAAAATGCATTTAGAAAGATAATAAAATCCATATTGAAAAATCTTTTTTCCAATATTCACAAAATGCGTGTGTTCGCACCTTTTCTGTTGTGCATCACACATCCTTTTGGATCTCTTGGTGGCTAAAAAAGATAGGAAATGTAACTGATACTAGAATCCATACCTACTTTGAGTGGTGGGCTTACTCTGGATAAAGTTATCCACATCAGCTACTGTATTTTGAACTTACTACTTTGTACATATGGAATGTTTTCCCTTATCTAAATATAGAATCCAATATATGTGCCTTTTTTTAAAATTTATGCTTGTAAGGGCAAACATTTATTGACTGTACTATATGTTGAGCACCTTCTACACATAGTAGCTTTTTAAATTCTCACAATAGTCCTAAGTCCTAATATTATCTACATTTTATACAGGAGGATACTAAGACAGGTTAAGTTATCCAGTGTCCCTATCATAAACTAGCATGTAGTGACAGATGTAGAACTTCAATCCGGCAGAGTACATATAATGTCCATATAACATTAAGTTGGAAAAAAAATGTGACCTCGATTCATACGTATTTTTCAGGATTCTTTCAGTTGCAGGAGAAAGAAACCCAATTCAAACTGATGTAAACAAAAGGAGGAATTCAGTGGTTCATGTAACTAATGGAAGACTTGAGGCATAGCTGGGTCAACTCTACTTTCCTGTTTGATCTTATTTTTGGAAAACTTTCCCACTTAGTGTCATGGGTGCCCCTCGACTCTTTCATGCTTAAGTGATCCTTTTGTTTTAAAATCTTGAGAGATGGTTCCTTATGAGGCCGTGTCATTTCCTGAAAGATAGGTTTTGCTTGGGTTAGGCTCTTCATATGTGGTCCAGTTACTGTATAGGAGGAAATGGAGGTGAGGAGTAATCAGATTGGCCATCCTGGGCCATGTGTCTACTCAAGTGTTGGGGGAGTGACAGCCAGGGAAAGTACACTTCCCAAAAGGAAAGATGCTGGACTGAAAAAGGCAGAAAATAAGTGAGGACCATTTTAACACTATAGATAGAATTCTAGCTCTTTGTTAAGGTGTCTTGTTAAAGTGCCTTTGAAGAGTCTTAACTCTTCAAAAATTAGTTATTTTTAGAAGAATTAAAGAAATTGTTAAATTTTTGAGTGGCTGTTGTGAAAATAAGGAAAGCATCACTTTTGTAAAATGATATTTTTTAAAAAAAGATTTATTTGTGCATACAAGAACTGGGGTACAGGCCAGAGGTGTGGGGGCTGAAGGATTCACCAGAGACAGAGTGGGGAACAGAACAGGCTGACTGAAATACACTGCTGAGGGGAGCAGCGGGCAAGTCATGAGAGGTCTGCTGAGCCATGTGGGTCACCTCCCTGGCTGGGGATTGAACTTGTGCTGCAGTGGCTGCGGATAGCTTCATAGTGCTGTGTCTTAACCCCTTGCGCCACAAGGGAGGACCTGTAAAATGCTATTTAATTTAATATCAGTAATTTGCTTTTGTTCATACTGGAGACTCATCACCAAATAACTCTTGTTTCTTCCAGTTTTCTAAATTGATTCCTTTTTTTTAAGATTTATTTTTATTTATGTATGCATATAAGAAGTGTGGTGGGGGAGGGGGTGAGGGGATTCACCAGAGACAGAGTGGGAAGCAGAACAGGCAAATTGAAATGCATTGTTGAGGGAAGCAGTGGGCGAGACAGGAGAGGTCTGCTGCACCATGTGGGTCAGTTCCCTGACCAAGGATCAAACGCATGATGTAGTAGCTGGCGATAGCTTGATAACGCTGAGACTTCAATCCCTGCGCCACCAGGGAGGACCTAAACAAGATTTTAAACTGTATGAGATTATCAAATTATGGCTAGACAACAAGTAAAATCAAATTAGGACTTTATGACACAAAAACCTATTTGGTTCTTCTCCTCACCAAAATGTGAAGAGTAAATTGGTTAGAAGTGTTAACCTCATGTATAGCTATAGGATGTTAAAAAATTTTTTAATTTTATTAAATTCTTTTCAGTGTTGTCATTTTCTTTCTAGATTTCCTTATATTTTGGATTCTGGCTATATTATAATGAGTGATACTTTGATGTCAGATGCCGTTGGTCGAAGAGTTGAAGTTAACGGAGAGCATGCAACAGTGCGTTTTTCTGGCGTTATTCCCCCTGTGGCAGGTAATTTATGGTTTTGTTTATGTTTGTATTTATGTTTGTGTAATATTCTAAACCCCTTGTTGTCATTTTAACCATGTTTCCAACATCTTCACCGGGAATAGTATCTATCTCAAGAAATCACTTTCTTTGTTCATCCATAAGAAATGACTCCTCATCTGCTTTAGTTTTATCATGAGCTTGTACCAATTCAACAAGATCTTCAAGCTCCACTTCTAATTCTAGTTCTCTTGCTGTTTCCACTGTATCTACAGCTATTTCCTGCACTGAAGTTTTGAGCCTCTCAAAATCACCCATGAGTGCTGAAATCAACTTCTTCTGTTAATGATCTTTTGACCTCCTCTCCTAAATCACAAATATTCTTAATATCTAAAGTGGCATGAACAATCCTTTCCAGAAGGTTTTCAATTTGCTTTGCCTGAATCCATCAGAGGAATCAACTGGGGCAGCTATAGCCTTCAAAATGCATTTCTTGAACAATAAGACTTGAAATTTGAAATTACTTCTTGACCCATGGCTGCAGAATTGGTGTTATGTTAGCAGGTATAAAAACAACATTAATCTCCTACATCTCCATCAGAGCTCTTGGTGACTGGGTACATTGTCAATGACCAGTAATGTTTTGACAGGGTATCTTTTTTTTTGTGAGCAGCAAGTCTTGACAGTTGTAGGGTAAGTGAAAATTATCAGGATTTTCTGCCTCACTGCCATTAGCATTAATGATAGACCCCTGTGGTCCTACATGCATGCCCGATGGCGGGCCCCTGGAGTAGGGTGTGGGCATGGATAGGTGGGCACACCTGGGCTGAGAGACTGGACTTATAAGGTGGCGTCACAGGGACGCCAGAGAGCAACAGAATGAGAGCAGCAAAGAGAGAGTAGCAGGAAGAAGAAAGAGAAATAGCAACAGCAAATGGCAGCAGGAGCAAAGAGCCTGCAGGAGAAGGCCAGAGGGCCCAGAAAGAGTGAAGATTTGCTGGTAATGACCAGGCCTCCCAGCCCCTCAGCCCCCCTGCCTGTCGTATACCTGGTTGCCACACTACAAATGATGTAAAAAGCTCAATAAAAGCCTGAGAAAGCCACTAAGGGCTCCAGGACTCTTTTTTTCCCATCTGCCTGGATCATAGAGAACCTGCTCTCTGCCTTGCTAGCACTAAAACAGTGGACTTAAAATATTCCGTAAACCATGTTGTAAATAGGTGTGCTATTATTCAGGCTTTGTTGTTCTATTTATAGAGCACAGGCAGAATTGATTTTTTTTTTTAAAGATTTATTTATGCATACAAGAGCTGGGGTACAAGCCAGAGGTACAGGGGGTGAGAGGATTCACCAGAGACAGAGTGGGGAACAGAACAGGCAGACTGACTGAAACACACTGCTGAGGGGAGCAGTGGGCCAAACAGGAGAGGTCTGCGTGCCATGTGCGTAGCTCCCTGGCTGGCTATCGAACTCGAGCTGCAGAGGCTGTGGATAGCTTCACAGTGCAGTGCTTAACCCTTTGCGCCACCAGGGAGGCCCCAGGCAGAATAGATTTAACATAATTATTAAAAGATTCTAGGATTACAGAATGGTTAATGAGCATTTAACTTAAAGTCTGAAGCTGTGTTAGTCTCTCACAGAGAGGCAACCTATCCTTTGAAGCCAAACATTAAGTAAAGTTAAGTAACTGTAAAGTCCTTGATAGCATCTTCTTTCAATGTAAGAGTATATAGTCAACATTGAAAGTCTGTTGTGTAGTGTAGCCACCTTCATCAGTGAGCTTAGCTAGATCTTCTGGATAACTTGCTGCAGCTTCTACATCAGCACTCACTACTTCACTTTGCACTTTCATGTTACGGAGACAGTTTCTTTAAATTTCATGATCCAGCTTCTGCTAGCTTCAGACATTTCTTTTGTAGCTTCCTTGCCTCTCTATTAGACTTGAAGAGAGTTAGGACCCTGCTTTGGTTTAGGCTTTCGCCTTTAGAATGTTGTGGCTGGTTTGATCTTATATCCAGACCACTAATATGTTCTCTAGGTCAACAATTATATTTCACTTTCTTATGATTTGTGTGTTCATTGGAGTAGCACTTTTCATTTCCTTCAAGAATTTTTCCTTTGAGAAATTAAACATTGTACAAAAATGAAAAACCATGTAAAAATATATAAATAAAAAAAATTCCTTTGTATTCACTTGGTTAAGAGGTTTAGCTTTGAGACAATCTCGTCTTTTATCATGGCACTCCCATTAAGCTTATTATTTCTAGCTTTTGATTTATTTTTTTTTTTTGTGGGACCCTCACCAGTGGCTGGGGAACGAACCAGCACTGCAAAGGCTGCGGGCAGCCTCACAGCCCAGCGCTCAGCTGCTGCACCACCCAGGGGAGGCCCTCTATCTAGCTTTTGATTTAAAGTGAGATGTGTTACTCTTCCTGTCACTTGAACACTTGGAGGCCATTGTAGGGTTGTTAATTGGTCTAATTCCAATATTGTTGTGTTTCAGGGAATAGGGAGGCCTGAGAAGAGGGAGAGAGAAGGGAATGGCTAGCCAGTGGACCAGTCAGAACATGCACAACATTTGTCAATTATGTTTATCATCCTATATTGGTGTGGTTCATGGTGCTACAAAATAATTACAATAGTAATGTTAAGGATCACTGATTACAATAGCAGACATAATTACAGTGGAAAATGTTGAAAATATTGTGAGAATTACCAAAATGTGACAGAGATCAAGTGACCGCCTGTTGCAAAAATGCCAGAGGTAGACTTGCTTGACACAGTGTGACCTCGTGGCCTCCCAGGTGGTCTAAGGGTTAAGTCTCAGCACTATCACCTCTATAGCCTGAATTTGATCCCTGGCCAGGAAACTAACCTACATATGGTGCAGCAGACCTCTCCTGTCTTGCCTACTGTTCCCCTTAGCAGTGTACTTCAGTGGATCTGCCTATTCTGCTCTCCACTCTGTCTCTGGTGAATCTTCTCGCTTTCAACCATGCCTCTGGCCTACACCCCAGTTCTTTTACACATACACACATATACACAAAAGTGTGGCTTCAAATCTTCAATTTGTAAAAAGCACATTATTTGTGACACAATGAAATGAGGTATACCTGCATTAATTATAGCCACCATGGTGTATGTTACAAATCCAGGGCTTACTGTAAAATTGGAGGTTTGTACCTTTAGACACCTTCACCCATTTCACCCAGAAGCCTCCACCCTTATATCCCCCTAGCAAACATCAGTCGATTTTCTGTATCTATGAGTTTGGGTTTTTTTTTTTTTTTTTTTTTTTGCAGGGAGGTTGTTTCTTTCTTTTAGATTCCACATAGAGGTGAGAGATGTAGTCTTTATCTTTCTCAGTCTGACTTCACTTAGCATAATTCCCTTAAGGTTTATCCATGTTATCCCAAATGGCAAGATTTTCTTCTCTTATTGTGGAATGATATTTCTGTGTGTATATGTATGTAATAGTCACATGTTGCATAATGACATTTTGACCAATGATGGACTGCTTATATGATGGTAGTCCCTATATTCAGCCTAGGTGTGTAATAAGCTATACCACCTAGGTTTGTAAACTCTGTTAGTAAACTCTGTTTGTACAACCTAACAACACATTTCTCAGAATGTATTTCCATTGTTAAGGGATGCATGTCTTTATATTACAACTTCTTTATTTGTTCATCTATCAATAGACACTTAGGTAGCTTCTGTGTCTTGGCTATTGTAATTAGTGCTACAGTGAACAAGGAGTTGCAGGTATCTTTACAGTTTAGTGCTTTCATTTCCTTCACATAAATACACAGAAGTAGAATTACTGGATGATATGGTAGTTCTATTTCTCATCTTTTTTTTTTAAAGATTTATTTATGCATATAGGAACTGGGGTGCAGGCCAGAGATGCCGGGGAAGGGGTGAGAGGATTCACCAGAGACAGAGTGGGGAGAAGAACAGGCAAATGTACTCAAAATATGCTGCTGAGGGAAGCAGTGGGCGAGACGGGAGAGGTCTGCTGCGCCATGTGGGTCACCTCCCTGGCAGGGGATCAAACTCCTACTGCAGTGGCTGCAGATAGCATCATTGTACTGCTGCTTAACCCCTTGCACCACCAGGGAGGGCCCTCTATTTCTCATCTTTTAAGTAGTCTTTGTAATGTTAAGCTGGCTGCACCAGCTTACATTCCCACCAATAGTGCATAGGTCTCCCTTTTCCCCACATCTTCACCGACACTTGTTATGTTCTTGTCTTTTTGATACTAGTCATTCTAGTATCAAAGAATGTGAGAGTTAGGCGGCTCTGCCTGCCTGTGAGTGTGAAGGGGCCTCTTTTTCTTTCTCCTTTCCTAATATATCTTTCCTTTTAAAATTAAAAAAAAAAAAAAAAAGGTGAGGTAATAGCTCCTGTGGTTTTGGTTTGGATTTCTTTGATGACTAGTAATGTTGAGCACCTTCTCATGTACAAGTTGGTCTCTTACATGTCTTCTTTGGGAAAATGTCTATAATTCAGGTCTTCAGTTCATTTTTAAATATTTTGGGGGATGTATTAACCCCTTATCAGAGATGATTTTCAAATGTTTTCTCCTATTTGGTAGTTTGTCTTTTAATTGTTTTACTTGTATTCTTTAATGGTTGTTTAATATCATGCATAATTTGTTTAATCATTCCCAAGTTTTAGACATTAATTTCTAGTTTCTTATTTTTGTAAGAAGCAGTATGTTAGGCTTATTTATATGGCTTACTTAATCAATAAATCTTTGCTTATCTTCTATATTTTAAGAACTGACCTGAATTGATAGAGGGGAATTTAGTAATAAACTTAGAACAGATCTTAAGTTGTGGTTCCTTAACCAATATCTGCATTACTTGCTTTGCTTGTGAGAAGTGCAAATTCTTGGGGTCTCTCTGGTGGTATAAGGATTAAGTCTCGGTGCTGTCACCACTATGGCCTGAGTTTGATTCCCGGTGAGGGAGCTAACCCACATATGGAGCAATAGACCTTTCCTTGATCGCTGCTCCCCTCAGCAGTGTATTTCAGTCAGTCTGCCTGTTCTGCTTCCCTCTCTGTCCTCTCCGTCTGTGGTGAATGCTCTCATCCCCCTTCTCTCCCCCCCCCCTTTCTGTCTTACATCCCAGTTCTTTAAAATAAATAAATAAATCCTTCTTCTGCACTGTTGGTGGGAGTACAAACTGGTCCAACCACTATGGAGAGCTGTGTGGAGATTTCTGGACCTACTAAACATAGAGCTTCCATAGGATCCAGCAATTCCACTCCTAGGTATTTACCCAAAGGATACAGAAACATCAATTCCAAAGAACACCTGCACCCCTATGTTTATAGCAGCACTATTTACAATAGCTAAGCTTTGGAAACAGCACAAATGCCCAAAAATAGATGACTGGATCAAGAAGATGTGGTACATATACACCATGGAATATTACTCAGCATTCAAAAAAGATAAACACATGCAATTTGCAGCAACATGGATGGCGCTGGAAGGGATCATGCTCAGCGAAATAAGCCAGAAAGAAAAAGAAAAATACCGGATGGTCTCACTCATAGCAGGAATCTAGAAAACTTAAATAAGGGACCAGGAAAATGAATAACTATAAGAAAGTGAAAATCAAAATCAACAAAAATCTATGAACCAGAGACACTTTTGGGGGGGTGGGTGGCGGGAGGGGAGGGATTGGGGTCAAAATGGGGGGGTTGCCCACTCCAAAAAATACTACAAGGAATCCTAAAGCCAGAACCTCAGAGGGACGAATAACAACGAAAGAAGACCAAAAAAAAAAAAAAAAAAAGTTATTAAAAGAATAAATAAATAAAATCAAAGGAAAGACAAACACAATGGCAAATACAGATGCTAACATATCAATATTAACTCTAAATGTAAATGGACTAAACTCTTCAATAAAAAGACACAGAGTTGCAGCCTGGATTAAGAAACAAAACCCTACCTTTTGCTGTCTCCAGGAAACACATTTAGCTACAAAAGATAAAAATAGGCTTAAAGTTAAAGGATGGAAAACAATCCTACAAACAAATAGACCAAAAAAGAAAGCAGGAACAGCTATACTTATATCAGATACAACAGACTTCAAACTCAAAAATATAAAAAGAGACCCCAATGGTCACTACATTATGATCAAGGGGACAATACTTCAAGAAGAAATAACACTCATTAACATATACTCACCAAACGAAGGAGCACCAAAATATATCAGACAACTGTTGTCCTCTCTGAAAACAGACATCAGAAAAAACACATACGTAGTGGGAGACTTCAACAAACCACTATCAACAATGGATAGATCAACAGGACAAAAAATAAGTAAAGAAACTAAAGCTCTAAATAAGGACCTAGAGCATTTGGGCTTAACAGACATCTATAGAACACTAAACCCAAAAAAAAAACGGAGTACACATTTTTCTCAAGCGCACATGGATCATTCTGCAGGATCGATCACATACTGGGGCACAAGACAAACATCAACAGATACACCAAGATTGAAATCATACCAACCATTTTTTCTGACCATGAAGGCGTCAAACTAGAAATAAACCATAAAAAGAAGGCAAGGAACTATCCTACCTCATGGAGATTAAAATCCACACTACTGGAAGACCACTGGACTAACGAGGAGATCAAAGAAGAAATTAAAAAATTCTTTGAATTGAATGACAAGGAGGACAATAATATCCTAAATGTATGGGATGCAGCAAAAGCAGTTATAAGAGGAAAATAAATAGCAATAGAAGCTCACATCAAAAAACAAGAAAGAACTCAAACAACCTAATCTCGAAGCTCAGAGATCTAGAAAAAGAACAACAAAAAAACCACAAAACCAGTAGAAGAAAAGAAATAATAAAAACCAAAGCAGAAATAAATGAAATTGAAACTAAAAAAACAATCCAAAAGATCAATGAAACCAAGAGCTGGTTGTTTGAAAAAATCAATAAAATAGACAAACCCCAGGCCAGGCTCACAAAGGAAAAAAGGGAGAAAGCACAAATAAACAGGATCATAAATGAAAGAGGAGAAATCACAACAGACACAGCAGAAATCAAAAGAATAATCAGTAACTACTATGAACAGTTATATGGAAACAAGTTCAACAATCTAGAGGAGATGGACAAATTCCTACAACTCTACAATCACCCAAAGCTAGATAAAGAAGAAATAGAACACCTAAACAGACCAATTACAAGCAGCGAAATTGAAATGGTAATCAAAAACCTTCCCAAAAACAAAAGCCCAGGACCTGATGGATTTACAAATGAATTCTACCAAAGATTCAGAGACGAATTAGTGCCTATCCTTCACAAACTCTTCCAAAAAATTGAGAAGGAAGGGACAATACCAAACACGTTCTATGAAGCCAACATTACACTAATACCAAAACCAAATAAGGACAACACAAAAAAGGAAAACTACAGGCCAATCTCCCTAATGAACACTGATGCAAAAATCCTCAATAAAACTTTAGCTATCAGAATCCAACAATGTATCCATAAGATAATTCACCACGACCAAGTAGGATTCATTCCAGGGACACAAGGATGGTTTAACATCAGAAAATCAATCATCGTTATCCAACACATCAACAAAAAGAAATATAAAAACCATATGATAATATCAATAGATGCTGAGAAAGCTTTCGACAAAGTGCAACACCCATTCATGATAAAAGCCCTTGAAATTCTTGGGATACAAGGAACATACCTCAACATCATAAAGGCCATCTATGACAAGCCAACAGCCAGTATCATCCTCAATGGTGAAAAGCTGAGAGCAATTCCATTAAGATCTGGAACAAGACAAGGATGTCCACTCTCACCACTGCTTTTCAATATAATACTGGAAGTCCTAGCCAGAGCAATAAGACAAGAGAAAGACATCCAAGGAATCCAAATAGGAAAAGAAGTCAAACTATCACTATTTGCAGATGATATGATAATATACATAGAGAACCCCAAAAACTCCACAGAAAAACTAATTCAACTTATCAATCAATTCAGTAAAGTGGCAGGATACAAAATCAACACGCAAAAGTCAGTAGCCTTCCTATACACAAACAATAAATCTGAAGAAGAAGAAATAAAAAAAACCATCCCTTTTATTATCGAAACAAAAAAAATCAAATATTTGGGAATAAATCTAACAAAAGAGGTAAAGGACCTATACAAAGAAAATTATAAAACACTGTTAAAAGAAATAGAAGAAGACACAAAGAAATGGAAAGACATCCCCTGCTCATGGATTGGAAGAATAAACATTATTAAAATGGCCATCCTACCAAAAGCAATATACTGATTCAATGCTATTCCAATCAAAATTTCAATGTCATTCTTCAAAGAAATAGAACAATTATTGATGAAATTCATATGGAATCACCAAAAACCCCGAATAGCCAAAGCTCTACTGAAAAAAAAAGAAGGAAATGGAGGCATCACACTCCCAGACTTCAAACTATACTACAAAGCCATAATCATCAAAACTGCATGGTATTGGAACAAGAACAGACATACAGACCAATGGAATCGAATAGAAAATCCAGAAATAAACCCACAAATTTATGGTCAACTAATCTTTGACAAAGGAGCAAAGAATATGCATTGGAGCAAAGAAAGTTTGTTCAATAAATGGTGCTGGGAAAACTGGGTTGCTACATGTAAAAGAATGAAGCTTGACCACTACCTCACACCATACACAAAAATCAACTCAAAATGGATTAAAGAACTAGACATAAGACCTGAAACCATAAAATACATAGAAGGAAATATAGGCAAAACACTACATGATTTGCACATCAAAGACATCTTTACAGACACATCACCCAAAGCAGTGATAGTGAAGGCAAAGATAAACAGCTGGGACTACATCAAATTAAAGAGCTTCTGCACAGCAAAAGAGACAATAACAAAAACAAAGAGAAACCCCACCAACTGGGAGAACATTTTTGCACCCAACACTAATGATAAAGGACTGATCACAAAAATCTGCAAAGAGCTGATGAGACTCAACAACAACAAAGAAAATAACCCAGTCAAAAAATGGGCAGAAGAGCTAAAAAGAAACTTCTCTGAAGAGGAAATGCAAATGGCCAACAGGCATATGAAAAAATGTTCAACATCACTTGTAATCAGGGAAATGCAAATCAAAACTACCATGAGATACCATCTTACACCAGTGAGAATGGCACATATTAAAAAAACTAGCAACAACAAATGTTGGCGAGGTTGTGGAGAAAAAGGAACTCTCCTGCACTGTTGGTGGGAGTACAAACTGGTCCAACCACTATGGAGAGCTGTGTGGAGATTTCTGGACCTACTAAACATAGAGCTTCCATAGGATCCATCAATTCCACTCCTAGGTATTTACCCAAAGGACACAGAAACATCAATTCCAAAGAACACCTGCACCCCTATGTTTATAGCAGCACTGTTTACAATAGCTAAGCTTTGGAAACAGCCCAAATGCCCAAAAATAGATGACTGGATCAAGAAGATGTGATACATATATACCATGGAATATTACTCAGCATTCAAAAAAGATAAACACATGCAATTTGCAGCAACATGGATGGCGCTGGAAGGGATCATGCTCAGCGAAATAAGCCAAAAAGAAAAAGAAAAATACTGGATTGTCTCACTCATAGCAGGAATCTAGAAAACTTAAATAAGGGATCAGAAAAATGAATAACTATAAGAAAGTGAAAATCAAAATCAACAAAAAACTATGAACCAGAGACACTTTTTGGGGGGTGGGGGCCGGGAGGGGAGGGATTGGGGTCAGAATGGGGCATGTGCAGTTGTATGAGGGAATATAAAAATAAAATTTATTATTTAATAAAAAAAGGGAGTGGCAGTTTCTTGCCACTTCCAATATCATAAGTGATAGTTTTTTTTTTTACTTAACACTATTGAGTCTTTTCATGAATATACTATTAAATCTATTATTTGCTGTATAAACCATGTTGTAATTATCATTTTACCTACTTTTATCCTAAAAATAAATCAAAATTGTGTTAGCAACCACAATGCTATGTTGACTCTCTCTAAATATGTCTGTCTCCTTATGAATTTTTGTCAGCTTCATTCAAATGAATATACATTTTATCTAATTACTGTCTGAAGAGATTACAAGAAATAAAACATGAGATGATTTTTCTTAAAAAAAAATGGGGGGGTTGAAATTGTATGGGGAATATAAAAATAAAATTTATTATTGAAAGAAAAAATAAATCTTTAAAAAAAAATTGAGAATTCTTGGCCTCACCAGGGAGCTACTGAATCAGAAACTCTGGAGGTGTAGGGCCTAGCAATCTATATTTTAAGAAGTCATCAGGGAATTCTGATAGTAAGATTTAAGAGTCACTGAACTAGGCAGATTTAGACTCAGGTCTCAAAATTTGCATATAGTAGAACTGGAATTTGAAATCTATATTTCAGAACCCATGCCCTTTCTACTCTATTGATTAGAATATGAACATTTTAAGATTCATGTTAAGTATTGCAAAACTTCTGTTTGAAAATATTGGACCAAGACTTGGAAATCTCCAGTTCTGTAGGAAACAAACTAAGATGGAGATCACATTCAGGAAATTTTGTGTTCAGAAAGTTTATTAGAGATTTACTCTTGTACTCAATACCAGTGGGAGATCATGGAAGGGGAGCAGGATTGGACAAAGGAGAAATTGAGCTGTGATCTAGTTTAAGCAGAGGTTTCAGCCGAACTCTGAAGGTAGGATCGTCCATCATAGTCTTTCCTGGCTGAGATAAGGTGTTTGGCCTTTAGACTTCTGTGATCTGCCACTGTTCTGGTTGCCCTTGGGCAAGGTGCTTTTCTCCGTGGAGACAATTTGACTTTAGGATCCACAGTTGAAGACTAACTGCTAAACGCCAATAGTACTGCAGCTCCTAGGGGGAATAAGTGCCACTTCCTAAAGGCATACCAGAATAGTGCATCACAAATACAGTAATGTTGATGGAAGGTATTTAATCAGAGATGAGTGCTATGAAATGGTACATACTATTTTCATTTATTAAATAGCCTGTGAGTTTGACTTTTTTTTAAAATTCCCTCCACCAAACTACTCATGCCCATCTGCCTCAGACACTTTTTTCCATTATGTATTATTAGACATTTTTTTTTTCTTCTTGCAAATAACTGTAAAGATTGAGCCACTGTGCATTTACTCCTTACTGATCTCATTGTGGGGGCATTCTCTCTGTTACCTTCTCTCAATTGATGGTAGTGTTGGATTTCCTTTGAAGGGGATCTGATGGAATTGGTACAAAGATGCAGAAAAAATAGAAACAGATTTAGTTATTCCTGGGGTTATATCACTGGATGTTGCTGTCAGGCTGTTATGACAACTAAATGAATTAAGTTGTTGAAAGTGTATAGTGCTAGCTCTTACTGTAAATACACATTTTAAGAATTACTTAAGGAAATACAACAGTTCTGATGTTTTGCAAATGGCTACTTGTGGTTGTAAATATAATTTCCTGAGTTAGTCTTATACACAAATATATTAAAATGTGGTTATCTTAAAACTGTAGATGGGATAAAAGATGATGTGCTGCGGTGGGAAGAATAAAACATCCTCCTAACCCCAAATAAAAGATGTCTCCACAACCTGGGGTCACTATGTTTGGTTACTTGGCAAAGGAGAGTTAGAGTTGCAGGGGGAATTAAGGTTAAATTAGGGAGATCATCTATCTGGCCCCAACATATCACAAGGGTTGGTAGAGGAAGAACAGTGTCAGTGTGATGTGAGAACATTCAGACTGGCTATTGTGGGCTTTGAAGGAAGGGGGTTATGAACCAAAGAATGTGTGCAGCCTCTAGAAGCTGTAAAAGGCAAGGAAATGGATTTTCCTCTAGAACCTGCAGAAGGGAATACAGCTGTGTAACACCTGATTTTAGTTCTTTGAGGCCCTCAATAGACTTCTGCCGTCAAGAGCTATAAGATGCTAAGTTTGTTGTTTTATAGCACCAATAGGAAACTAATACATGGGTCCTAGATAATTGTGTGAGGTACTTCAAAAAATGTCATTCATGTAGTTGGTCAGACATTGATGTCATAAATGTATTTGAAGAATTTGATTTAAATCTTTTTCATGAAATGTGGGGGTGAGAAGCACCCTTTCTAAGCGCTCTTTCTAAGTTAATATACTAGTTTGTAACAGTTGACTTGGGACAAAGCTAGATCACCTCCTAGACATTGTGCTGTGGTGGGAAGAATAAAGCACACCCCCTCCCACAGATATCTCCACAACCTGGGGTTGTGACACATTGTTCCCAGTGGGTGAGCTCCCTCACTTAAAGATAGCTGATGAGCAGCCTTAATTCCACCTGCAACCCTAACTCTCCTTTACCAAGTAACTGAACAAGTAACCTTTTGTTTGGAGACCCATGCCGACTAAGCATAACTGGGGGAATTCAATTCTAAACAACAAAGGTGGGTGGTTAGAGGCACAGCTATGGCAGAAACCAGGGTTCACACCCCAATCTCATGGCAGGGTGGTCCCAGAGCAGGCAGAGCTGCTTTGTGGGGAGAGACCTGTGAAAAGTGCCTGGGGTGAGCCAGTGGACAGGGCCCTAGTGAAGAAGACAAAGTGCGGAAAAGTGTTAATCCCTCCCCCAGCTTCTCTAAGGGCTCACTGCAGCTGCCCAGGAAAGCTCAGCCTTCCAGTTGCAGGGAAAGCCCTGCATGTAGACTGAAACCCAGAGAGGAGGGCTGTCAGTGGTACTGAAGGCAGAACTGCCCTTTGCCCCTCCCCCACATTCACTAAGGAAAGACTCCTCCAAGCCCTTCTCCCACTCCCAGAAGTAGCTTCTGCAAATCAGTTTTCCCTGACATACACCACCATCTACTGGAAAAATGGATACTCTGCACCCTTAAGACACTTGAACACATAATTGACCCTAACACACCAAAAATGTTACAACAAATTGCATCTTGAGTCCTTAGGGGAATTCTTCACCACAGGGAGAGAACAACTCTCCAGAAACTAATCACATGGAAGTTGCAGAAAAGGCATGGAGGGAAAAAAAGACATAGAGGGTCTTTTCTTTCTATCAGCTAGAGTTCAAAATTACTATGATAAAGAAATTCAAAGACATGGAAGAAAAACAGAACAGCTCATTAAAAACCAAAACGAAAACAATACAAAACCAAATACAAAAGCCAAAACCAGTGTCCAGAGAAATAAAATTAGTGAACAGAAGATGGAAATTGAAGCTTTAAGAAAATAATGGAGGTGCAGGATGTACAAAGATAACAAAGGAGATAGTTTCTGAAGCAAACTATGGAAGTAGAATAAAACAAATGGAAGATGGAGTTAGTGACTTAGAAGGTGATGCAAAAAGAATCCATATAGAGGAAGAATAAGAAATATAAAGATAAAAAATTAATGCTGTGAAAATTATCTGAGTCTTTGAGGAAAGACAATATAAGAATAGTGTGTATCACAGAAGAGAAAAGTGAATGGAGAACTTATTTAAAAATATAGTAGAGGAAAACATTCAAAACCTGGGCCTCCCCGGTGGCGCAGCAGTTGAGCGCTGGGTTGCGAAGCTGCCCGCGGCCTCTGCGGCGCCGGTTCGATCCCCGGCTGCTCCCCAGCCACCGGAGGAGGGTCCCACATGGCGCGCAGACCTCTCCTGCCGCCCGCTGCTCCCCTCAGCAGTGTACTTCGGTCCTTCTGCCTGCTCTGCTCCCCGCTCTGGCTCTGGTGAATTCTCTCACCCTCCCACGCTTCTGACTGTACCCAGTGCTTGTATAAACAAAAAACAAAGAGAGAAAGAGAGAAAGAGAGAAAGAGAGAAAGAGAGAAAGAGAGAAAGAGAGAAAGAAAGAAAGAAAGAAAGAAAGAAAGAAAGAAAGAAAGAAAGAAAGAAAGAAAGAAAGAAAGAAAGAAAGAAAGAAAGAAAACATGCCTCTAAAAAAAAAAAAAAAACAAACATTCAAAACCTGGAGAAGAAACTAAATGTACTAGTTCCTGCAGCAAAATCATAAGACTTCCAAAGTTTAAGACAAAGAATATTGAAGCTGACTAGAGGGATGAAGCAGGTAACGTATAAAGGAATCCTGATAAGGCTTATATCTGACTTCTCTGAAGAAACACTGTGGACAAGGAGAGAACGGAATGACATGATCAAAATACTTAAAGATAAAAACTGCCAGCAAGGCATCCTGCATCCTGCAAGGCTCTCCTTCAGCTATCAGGAAGAAATAAAGGGCATATCAGATAAGCAGAAGAAGTTTGCAAACGCTAGACCTCCCCTCAAAGAAATGTTGAAAGGGGCTCTCACTTCTAAATCAAAGAAAAGAATACACAAATAACTGAACAAGGAAATAGAACTATTGAATTAAGGACAAAATGGCAATACCAGACCTTCATATATCAGTAATCACCCTAAATGTAAATGGACAGAACTCTCCAATCAAAAGGTACAGAGTGACTGGTTGGATTAGAAAGCAGAATCCAACTTTTTGCTGTCTCCAGGAAATGCACCAGAGTTCCAAAGAAAAACATAGACTCAGCGTAAAGGGTTGGAAAACAATCCAATAAGCAAATAGGACCCAAAGAAAATTAGGGAGAATGATACTCATCAAATAAAATAGACTTCCAGTTAAAAATGGTAACAAGAGTCAGGGTTGGACACTATATAATGATTAAGGGAATAATCCAGTGAGAAAACATGACATCAATGTATACTAACCAAATGAAGGAGCATCAAAATGCATAAAAAGGAAATAATAAAAAATGAGAGCAGAAATTAAGTGAAATTAGTCCAAAAATTAATGAAATCTAAATTTATTTTATTTTGTTTTTTTACTTATATCTTTTACATCATTGTGTATTCCTGTAAAATTCCTACCACCAGTTCACCCGAAAACCATCACCAGAGTCCCTGTGCTCTACTCTTCCCTGTTTTGATCCCTTTTCTTCCCCTCTCCATCACAGAATGTCTCTGATTTATGGTTGTCTGCTAATTTTTGTTTTTATTTTTTTTTCGTGATTCTTTAGTTGGTTCCCCTATATTCCTCGTATAAGTGAAACCAGCTGATAGTTTTCTTTTTCCTTCTGGCTCATTTCACTGAGCATAACCCCTCCCAGCTCCATCCATGTTGCTGCGAATGGCATGAGCTTATTTTTTTGATTGCTGAATAGTATTCCATTTTGTATATATACCACATCTTCTTGATCCAGTCATCTATTTTTGGGCATTTAGGTTGTTTCCATATTTTACCTATTGTAAATAGTGCTGCAGTAAACATAGGGGGGCAGGTACCTCTTTGAATTTGTGTAAAACTGTTTTTTTAAAAAAATAAAATAGACAATCCTCTAGATACTCTTAAGAAAAAAGGTAGGCCTCCCTGCTGGCTCAGGGGTTAAAGTCAATGCTATCAAGCTGTCAGCAGCCACAGCAGCATGAATTCGATCCCTGGGCAGCAAGTGAACCTACATGGTGCAGCAGACCTCTCCTGTCTTGCTCCCTTCAACAGTGTATTTCAGTAGATCCTCCTGTTCTGCTCCCTACTCCGTCACTGTTGAATCCTCTCACCCCCCCATGCTTCTGGCCTACACCGCAGTTCTTGTATGCATAAATAAAAATAAATCTTTAAAAAAAAAGAAAAAAGAGGAGAAAATTCAAATAAATAGAAATGAAAGAGGAAAAATTACAATAGACATCTCAGAAATTCAGAGGCTCATGAGAGATTACTGTGGACATCTATCTGCGAGTAAGTTGAATAACCTAGAGGCGATGTATAAGTAGAAATATACAACCATCCAAGACTGAATCCAAAAAGAATTGAAAATTTGAACAGACCAATTACAAGCAAGGAAATTGAAACAGTAATCAAAAGTTGCCCAAAAACAAAAGTCTAGGACCATATGGTTTCACTAGTGAGTTCTACCAAACCTTCAGGGATGAGCTAATACCTGTCCCTCTCACACTCTTCCAAAAAATTGAGGAGAGAATAATTCCCAAAACATTGTTTGATACCAACAAAAACCTGATACCAAAACCAGACAAAGATACAACAAACAAAAATAATCAGACCAGCTTCTTTATGAACATACTCGTAAAAATCCTCAAAATCTTAGCCAGCCTAATTCAATAATAAATTAAAAGGATCATACACCATGACAGTGGGATTCATTCCAGGGACACAAAGATGGTTCAAGACCCAAAAGTCAATCCTTGTAATCCACCACATCAATAAGAGGAAAGATAAAAATTATATTAACAGATGACAAATCTTTTGATAGGATCAACATCTATTTGTGTTTAAAAAAAAATAACTTCAAAAAACTGGGGATAGATGGCGTATACCTTAATATAACAAAGGCCATACATGACAAACCCACAGTTAACATCACACTCAATGGTGAAAAATTAAAAAAATTTCCATTAAGATCTAGCACAAGGGGCCTTCCTGGTTGCGCAAGGGGTTAAGACGCAACCTATGAAGCTGGCCAGCCAGGAAGGTGACCCACGTGGTGCTGCAGACCTCTCCTGACTCTCCCGCTGTTCCCTTCAGCAGTGTATTTCAGTCTGCCTGTTCTGCTCCCCACTCTGTCTCTGGTGAATCCTCTCATCCTCTGCATCTCTGGCCTATACCCCAGTTCTTGTATGCATAAATAAATAAATCTTTAAAAAAAAAAGTTCTGGCACAAGACAATGATGTCCACTTTCAGCATTATTGTTCAACATAGTATTGGAAGTTCTACCTAGAGCAATTAAGCAAGAGAAAGATATAAAAGAAATCCAAATTGGGAATCAAGAAGTAAAGCTATCATTATATGCAGATGATGTGATGCCATACAAAGGAAATCCTAAAGACTCCACTTAAAAACTAATACATCATTGCATTATTTTGATTTTAGTAGCTTTGTAGTAAGTTTTGAAATAGGAACGTGTGAGTTCTCTCACTTTGTTCTTTTTCAAGATTGTTTTGGCTATTCAGGGTCCCTTACTTGTCTTCACTTTTTCCCCAAGGTTTTTTTCACAATTTGCAGTGGTCCAGGTATCATTCATTTTCTGTTTTTTTTTTTTTTTTAAGATTTATTAATTTATGCATACAAGAATTGGGTACAGGCCAGAGGTGCAGGGGGTGAGAGGATTCAGCAGAGACAGAGTGGGGAACAGAACAGTCAGACTGACTGAAATACACTGCTGAGGGGAATAGTGGGTGAAACAGGAGAGGTCTGCTGTGCCATGTGGGTAGCTCCCTGGTGTCTAGGGATCAAACTCTTGCTGCAGAGGCTGCTGATAGCTTCACAGTGCTGTGCTTAACCCCTTGCGCCACTAGGGAGGACTGGTGTTTGTAGAGTTTATTGAATCTTTGACTTGACAACTTTCTTTAGTTTTATAATATTCTTAGTAATTATTTCTTTAAGTAGTGCTTCTTCCATAATCTCTCTCTAATCTTTTTTTTTTTTTTTAAGATTTATTTTATGAATGAATACAAGAGCTGGGGTGTAGGCCAGAGGTTGCCGGGCGAGTGAGAGTATTCACCAGAGACACAGTTGGGAGCAGAACAGGCGGCTTTACTGAAATACACTGCTGAGGGGAGCAGCGGGTGAGACAGGAAAGGTCTGCTGTACCATGTGGGTTAGCTTCCCGGCCAGGGATTGAATTCGTGCTGCAGTGGCTGGTGATAGCTTAATAGTGCTGTGTCTTTAGCCCATACGCCACCAGGGAGGTCCCTCTCTTATTTTTGCACATAGCACAGTGCTGAATGTGTAGTGGGTACTTAATAAATATGGATGGAAGGGAGGACAGAGGGGAAAGAAAATATTCTTCAAACTGGAAGGTGGTATAGGCGCTGTAGATTGCACAGTATATTGGGTAAGTCTTGGCTTCTGGAGTTGTAGTCACCTGGATTTGAAGATGTATGGCTTTGTGCAAATTATTTTACCTATATTAAATAAGTACTATTTATATATAGATTTTTGTTGAACAGTATATTACTATTTAGATTCTGACTCAAAAATTTGTGCATTTGTTCAGGAACTAGTTAAAAGAGGATAATAATTCAAAGATACTTTATTTTTGCAAAGATAAAATGTCTGTCATGAAAATAATTCAAAGTAAAATTTTTGGCATTTAGTAAGTGCTCAGTACACATTTTTGTGATTTTTGTTGGCTTTTGAACGAAGCATGCTGATCCATTTACTGATTGAAATCCTGAGTCTATAGAGTTAATTGTTTTCTTTCTCTTCCAATGGTGCCTATGTGAAAAGGTTTTCATTGCAAACTGTATTTGCTTGTATTACCTCTGTCATCATTTATTGCTCATTTGTTTTTAATTTCTTGCTAGGAGTCTGGCTGGGAGTTGAATGGGACAATCCTGAGAGAGGAAAGCATGATGGAAGCCACGAAGGAACTGTGTATTTTAAATGCAGGTAATTTTTCATTATGAAATGGCTTGATTATTTAGGATAATATTTAATAGTTGAATAAAGAGAGATGGAGGAGAAGAAATATTTGGCTCTTGGGATAGTTATAATATAAAATTTGGTTTATTGTAACAAGAAAATTCTATTGGTAGGGTTTTTTTCCTCGTTTTTAACATTTTTTCTGTTAACCTTTAACATTTTTACTGTTAACAGGTGAGGTGGCTTTTCTTTCTTTTTTTTTTAAAGATTTATTTTATTATTTGTACAAGAACCAGGGTACAGGCCAGATGTGCGGGAGGGTGAGAGGATTCACCAGAGACAGAGTGGGGAACAGAACAGGCAGACTGACAAAATACACTGTTGAGGGGAGCAGCCGGTGTGACAGGAGAGGTTTGCCGTGCCATGTGGGATTCTCATCAGCTGGCCGGGATGGAACCGGTGCTGCAGAGGCTGTGGACAGCTTCACAACGTAGCGCTCAACTGCCACCAGGGGAAAACCAAGGTGGCTTTTCTTATATGTTTGTTTTTTGTTTTTTATAATTGGATGTATCTAAACATTTCTCATTGATTCATTAACAATTTATAATTCATTGAATAGCCTAGCTATTCAACAAGAAACAGTTGATTGAACAAAATACAGAACATCCAAATAGCGGAATGGTAGGCCACCATATATATAAGTTCTTGTCATGAGGAGTTACATATTATATTGCATATCTACTATTATATTTTTTTCTACTAATATTTAAAAAATTTCATTTTTCTAATATTTTTAACTGTTTGATTTTAGAGAAATTACATGATGCTCTGAAAAGGATGGTGGGGAACTTTCAGGCTGAATCTGTTCTTTAAATTTTTATGTTTTCCTCACGTTTCATTTTCTCAAAAGGATCTCTTAACATTGTTTATTTTTTCTGAAGTGCTACATAGTGAACACAAAAATCAAGAGGTCCCTAACTGCTTAGAACAATTTTTATGACCCTGAACAAGATTTACCAGCCCTTAAAATGTAGGTCAAAATTAAATATAGCAAAATATGTTTCCTGGTCTTCTGTAATTTTCATAAGTCATGGCCTCCCTGGTGGCGCAAGGGGATAAGTCTCAGACCATGAAGCTATCCACAGCCACTGCAGCGCGAGTTCAATCCCCAGTCAGGGAACTACCCACATGGTGCAGCAGACCTCTCCTGCCTCCCCCACTGTTCCCCTCAGCAGTGTATTTCAGTCGGTCTGCCTCTTCTGCTCCCCACTCTGTCTCTGGTGAATGCTCTCACCCCAGCACCTCTCGCTTGTACCCCAGTTCTTGTATGCATACATAAATAAAACATAAATAAATAAAAAATTTTTTTTTAATAAGTCACATTCCTGGAGGCCAACTGTGATGGCAGATATGGGATGGGGCCAGCTCATATTCTATCAGGAGCCCATGGAGGAGGAAGGGAGCAGTTTATGTGTTTAGGGAGTTGTAGAAATAGAAATTCTTAACCTGGTGTCTTCTTATTATTGCCTACCTGGATCATAACCTTGCAGACTCTCCAGTGAAGGACTTTTCCTGTGGAGCCTGATACAGCACACTTGCCCTTTTTTAAAAGCTTGTCCAAATCACCCATGATTACATGGTCCTTAGTGGTTTCTGGATATAATGATATTTTCTGTCTTGGTTACCCTGAATAAAAATATCAAGACTTACTGTAGTCCTGACAGATCTAGGATTTGCCTTGAAGTGCCAGCAAAAGACCTCAATTGAGGGGCATGGACTCATTGTTTAGTTTCTTACCCTTAGAACATCTAAAAAAGACATAACTAAATTTCATTGAATGTTTATTGGGCAATATAAAAGGGAGCATAGGAACCAATGTGGTGGAAAAATCACTGGTCTAGACTAAGCAAAGTACTTTCATAGGTGTTAGGGCTTATATTGGTGTTAATTAGAAGATGACTCCACCTAGTAAATATTATACTAATGTCTTAGAATCTCTAAGTCAGACAAAGTTTATTATACCATATGCATTTATTATTAAGCTAATTCAGATATTTATATATATATATATATACATCTCTTCCCTTTTTAGAAATTGCTTTTTTTATTTTTCAAAATTTTCTTTGATATTATTTTCATGAAGTCAAACCAGTTGAAAATTGTCAGATCATAAATTTTCTCATATGCCTGTGAATTCCATAAATGGCATTTACCTGTTATAAATAAGAAAAATCAGAGTTTAAAGTTGTCATATGATAGGAGAGCTGGGATCTTTATCTCTTCAGATACCTGTGTGTTAATATCAAATGACAGTGTGTTAGACATGCAACAATATAGTTTTGTGCTTTGGCACATAAATTTATAAAAGTTGTTCTTTGCATTTTAAACAAAGGCTGGCAGGATATATTGAACATATTGTTTGATGAGCACAGTTCTTGAGTCTCCTCAGCATCACCACTTGATAGGATGATACTCTGCTCTTCAGGATTATGTCCTACCTTTCTAGGACAATACTTTGGAAAAGAAATGTAATTTTCAAGGCCCAGATCATGGCACACATTCTTCCCAGTATAAATACCTGTACTCCCTACCAAAATTCACCTCATGTTAATCTCATGAAACTCCAGTTTAGAGTAACAATTGCAGTGGTTTAACCTCTGCTTTAACAATTTTTTTTTAAGATTCATTTATGCATACAAGAACTGGGGTACAAGCCAGAGGTGCGGGGGGGGGGTGAGAGGATTCATCAGAGACAGAATGGGGAACAGAACAGGCAGACTGGCCGAAACACACTGCTGAGGGGAGCAGCGGATGAGACAGGCGGACTGTGCCATGTGGGTAGCTTCCTTTCCAGATGGGGATCGAACTCATGGTATAGAGGCTGCAAATAACTTCACAGTGCTGTGCTTAACCACTTGCGCCAGCAGGGAGGCCCTTAACAATGACTTTCAGGAAGAGTGTTATCCCAGGGGTGGGAAAAAGCTTTTTTAAAGTTAGCTTCCTTATTTTTATTATATGTGTTCCTAGACTCTTAACTCTTTTGGGGTGGTTATAACTTAAGGTAAATATGGCAATCTCCTGAACAGGTATTACCCATAATCAATATTTGTGACACTGTCCATTAATAGCAATTTATATGGTTATGTAAGATTTATGCCTGTGAACCAGTTATTAGTGTCTTTCTCAGGTGCTTCTTTTCTCCATTTGTTGTCTTTTGGGGGATTGAGAGGTTCAGTTAGGGTAATTAACCTTGGGGTTCTCCTTACCTTTTCCTTAGATAGCAGAGTAACTTCCAGTTTTTTTTTTTTTTTTTTTTTTCCTGTCAACCTAAATTGAAGACTATGGAAGCCATGGTTCTGAGGTTCTGTTTAGAGTGGGTCAGTATTCCACCAATCAACTTTTATTTAAACTGTTCTCTTTCCAAGCAATTACCTGGTTTTTCTTTCTTTTTTTAAAGATTTGTTTATTTATGCATACAAGAACTGGGGTATAGGCCAGAGGTATGGGGGATGAGAGGATTCACCAGAGACAGAGTGGGGAACAGAACAGGCAGACAGAACGAAAGCACTGCTGAGGGGAGCAGTGGGAGAATCAGAGAGATCTGCTGTGCCATGTGGGTCACCTCCTTGGCAGGGGATGGAACTCATGCTATAGTGGCTGCGGCATAGCTTCATAGTGTTGCATCTTAACCCCTTGCCCCACCAGGGAGGCCCCTACCTGGTTTTTCTTTTCTGATGAGCAAGAAATTTTAAAATGTGACCTTTCTTTTGCTACTAATGAGTGGACTCTAATGCTTGGCATTAGAAGGCACATACTGTTCTAGACTCTATTTGCAACACTGGATAACTTAAAAATGAAAGCTTCTTGATTTATTCATCCACTGTGTATCATAAGATTGTTATAAAGTGTTTTGAGATTCTTGAGTGAGCAGTAGTGAATCAATATAAAATATTTTCCTGATATGGTATTGTAAAGTGTTAGAATGATTAAAAAAAAACCTTAATGTTCTGACATTATGTAGTTTGAGTATTTGTCTGCAAAAGGTGTAGAGCTGTTTCATTTTTGGAAGCCTCTCATGAATCAGGGCAAAATAAATATATGTCACTCGAAGCAGTCTATAAAAAGATCCCTATCTTTTATGCCATTTTTCTGTTGGTAAAATGAGTTCACCAAGTCTGTTTTTTAAGATATTTCAGCAATCATTGTGCATTGAACAAAAATAAATACTTCTCCCCTCGTGATGAATAGTTAGTTATATAACCTAGCTGGAAGATATCCCTGTGACAAAGTATTAAGATCAACAACATTGATCAGAAACTCCCCAGAGACCTAGTTTTGTCCTGTATCTAGCATTTTAATTACCAGAAAGAAAGATTACTGGTAATCTTACTGTGGGAATTTTGAAATTTCTTGGGAAACCCTTTACTTTTGAGTAATACCGCCAGATTCCGTATGTAAAAATAAAAAAAAAATGCACAGTGAAACATGGATTTCAGATAAGCAGTAAATTATTTTTGGTATATGCATGAGACATGTTAAACAATGATTTGCTGTTTACTTGAAATTTAAATTTAACTGGGCATTCTGAATTTTATCTCATAACCTTTTTGTGGTTATATGGCAGATTGATTCTTGGTGATCAGACTTCATGTGAATGTCACATTTCTACAAGGGCCATGGTCAGGATGCTGATTTTGCTAGTAGCATCTATAATTGGTGGGTTGAAGGAGGAAGGAAGTTGAACAAGCCAAATGCCAGGTTCAGTATTTTAGTGTTTGGATGTAACATCTTCCTATCAATTTAGAATCTCTGTGGAGTCTATATCAATTTTAAGTTTATCTTTGGAGATTTATTGTTACTGACCAGCATGCATTTAGCTAGTGTTTTTCATTATTTGCTGGGCTGTTTTGTTTACCTGAGAAACCTGCCAGAAATGTTCTAGAAGAGATTAATCTTTGATGTTATTCTTTGATCTGTAAAGGGCATCATATCTTCTTTGTAACTACCTAACACCATTCCTAACTCCTTTCATCTGCCTGCAAACTAAACAATAATAAAGATACCTTCCTGAATTTTTCATTACCACTGTTTTAAAAGTGCAAATTGAGGACAAAAATGAAAACCATAGTACTTGTTCTGCATTGTCTTCTCATTATAAAAAAGTGTAACTTCTGCTGTTACACTTTTGTTTAAATTGACTGATATTTGAAAAATAGATTTTCCTATTTTTGTCCCTCCCACCTCCCCCAATTGTTACTCCTTCAAGGAAGACCAAGAAATACTATTTCATAACTTTCTTTTATATATATATATTTTTTTTAAAATTTATTCATTCATATAAGAACCGTGGCACAGGCCAGATGTGCGGGAGGGTGAGAGGATTCACCAGAGACAGAGTGGGGAACAGAACAGGCAGACTGACTGAAATACACTGCTGAGGGGAGCAGCAGGCGCAACAGGAGAGGTCTGCCGTGCCATGTGGGATTCTCACTGGCCAGTTCAGATCAAACCCGCGCTGCAGAAGCTATGGACAGCTTCATAGCGCTGCGCTCAACTGCCTGCGCCACCAGGGGAGGCCCGACTATTTCGTAACTTTTTTTTTTTTCCTGGGACACTCGCTGGCGGCCGGGGAACGAACCAGCGCTGCTGAGGCTGCAGGCGCAGAGCTCAACCGCAGCACAGAGCTCAACCTCTGAGCCACCAGAGGAGGCCCCACTTTCTTTTCATTAGCATTTGACATTATTCTATTTCCTAACCTGAAGCCTATTTCATAAATGTGAGACTCTGAGAACAGTTTTTTGATGTAAAATTTATACACATTTAGATTGATCTAGTCATATAAACTAATGTTCTGTGTTGTCTGGAATTATTTTGTCAACACTTAACAACATAACCTGGGATTTAGTTCAGCTGTGGTACATGTAAATTTTTAACATTAATAAGAGTTGTCAGTAAACCTAAGAATTCTTGTCTGCTATCATAATAGAAAATTAAGGGAGGGAGCTATAACCTGAAAGTGATCTTTATAATTTACTTCAGGAAAAGCATTTGTTTTGAAACTGTAACAGGGTGGTCCCCAGGAAAGGGGGAGGTTCTCTGCCCCACCCAAGGGAGGGTGGAGCTGAGCAGGAAGAAGAGAAGCTGAAGAAGAGACTGAGGAAGGAAGGAGCAGGATGGAGCCAGAAGGAGACCTGGAGGAGGCGCATGGAGCCTAGAGACACGTAAAGAAACTGTGCTTGTCTTTTGGTCGTGGACTGGGTGACACAGATGTGGGTGAGACCCGTGGGGAGGTGACCATGGCAGCTTTTATCTTGATGTTGATTTTGCTCTTTTCCTTCCGGGCTTGTCTGGTTGTTTGTGACCCTTTTCTGTGGGTCCCCACTGGAAGATGCTTTAGACTTGTAGCAGGCTTTGGGGCCTTGTTCTGGGCCGATCCCATATGGATGGAGTTTTACCCACGAGGGGACGGGTAACTTTGGGTGCTTCATTTAGAAACTAGACTCTTTGCCTTACCTGTATTGTTTCCTAGTTTTATTAAAGTTCCTTCCCATTAAAGTCTCCTATGTTTTGTGTTGATGTGGCGGATGGCAGAACCCATGTAGAATAGGCAGGTTTGCGGGGTTTGGGCTGCCCCTCTCCCTGTCCTATAACAAAACCATAATATTTTATTTAAAATGTTATAGTCTCTAAATGTTTTATTTTCAGTAGTATGTCTGCTATGTTACTTTATTTTCTTTTTTCAAATTTATTTTTTGCATGGAAGAACTGGGATATAGGCCAGAGGTGTGGGGGGTAAAAGGATTCACCAGAGATAGTGGGGAGCCGGACAGGCAGATTTACTGAAATACACTGCTAAAGGGAGTAGCTGGCAAGCAAGAGAGGTCTGTTGTGCCATATGTGGGTGCCGCGGACCAGCACAGCAGTAGACGATGAGGCCACCTCAGGGTTGAGAGAAGCGTGCAGGGTGGTCAGGGCGTCGGTGAAAGAAATGACAAACAGACACACTTCAAGAGTGAAAATCTGAGTGTAATTTTCTTTGAGTTTGAGACCAGTATATATATGTTTTCCAAAAGCACAGGAATGAATATCAATGAAATTAGCTTGCTCTTGGGCTCAGTCTATCACCATCAGGGAGGTGATCTACATAACAAGCAATGACCATTATAGAAGAAAGAAGGAAGTTTAGAAAGACAAATAAGGGATTAAAGTTTGTAGTTCTAGAAAGACAGGATAAGATTTTTAGCATTCTTGTAGTGGTTCTTGGTGGTCATTATCTTTTGATAAGCTTCTGCCTTTTCAGGGAACTTCTGCTGAACTTCCTCTGCTTCAGGGTGTTATGCTGTTCTCCCCCCCCACCCCCCACCGTGGCGAAAGCCATTCCTAAAGATCACTGGGGGGGGGGGGGTGCTGCAGGTATGTAGGGTTTTGCTGTTCTCCCCCTGCGCACTGGTTGCCCAGCCGGACCTAGGGACGGTTAGCCCTAAAGGTCACTGCCTGGGGAGGTGCAGCATGTGGGTTAGCTCCTTGGCTGGGGATTGAACTCAGACCATAGGAGGAGTAGCAGTAGACCACCAGGAAGGCCCTATGCTACTTTATTTTCAAAGGTATTACATATAGGATCCTGTTTGATGCCTGTGCTAGGACAGAAGTACCACCACTTTTTCACTAAACTTCTATTCATCTTGTCCAGTTCAGATTCTATTTATTTGTGAAATATATACTAACACAGGGATCTTTTTGTGCTTTGAATCCTTTTAGGAGGTATAAAATATTTTTAGAAATGGAAAATAAAATATATTGCATTCCAAAGGAAGTTTAGTCATATTGAAATAAATTATCAAATTATTTTAAAATTAATTATTTGATATAATTATATTTCTTTACTAAATAAATAATAAGAACTGCTATTGGGTCTAATAGCTACTAAAATATTGAGGGAGTGATGAGCATAAATTAAAAAAAAAAGGTAACTTTAAAGTTATACAAAGATGTCTGTAATTTCTTTTTTTTTAAAAAGATTTATTTTATTTTTATGCACACAAGAGCTAGGGTACAGGCCAGAGGTGTGTGTGGTGGGGGTGAGCGGATTCACCAGAGACAGAGTGGGGAGCTGAACCGGCCGACTTACTGAAATACACTGCTGAGGGGAGCAGCAGTTGAGACAGAAGAGGTCTGCTGCGCCATGTGGGTTGCTCTCTGGCCGGGGATGGAACTCATGCTGCGGTTAGCTTCATAGGTTGTGTCTTAACCCCTTGCGCCACCAGGGAGCCCCCTGTAATTTCTGTTGGTGACAATGTACTATGTATATTACTGTGGTTTGTGCCTGGGCTTACAATGGAAGGAAATAATGAGTTTTAGTTTAGTGAAGATTGATCGCCTCATTTATTTCAGTTAGCTGTCATTATATGATAAACCACCCCAAATTTTTGAGCTTAAAACAACCATTTTATTGTTCATGATTGTGTGTCAGGATTTTGAGCAGAGTTTAATAGAGACAGTTATCTCTATTCCAAATTATGTTGGCTAGAGCATCTATGATAGCCTTGCATAATTAGGGACTTGGTGTCGGTTGTTGACTGGGATCTCTTCTAAATGGGATCAGTCTCTCTATTTCTTCCTTTGGCCTTTCTCCGTCATCTAGCATGAGTTTCTTTATACAGTGTCTGGTTTACAAGAAGGTGAAAATGGAGAAAAAGGATCTTAAGACTCAGTCTCTACTCTGTTAGTAAAAATAAGTACACTTTAAAGAGAAGGGGAACTAGACCCCACCTGTTGGTGGCATAAATGGTAAAATTACATTGCCTAAGGATTTGTTGGCTGGGAGTCATATTTATTGATATCATAATTCATGATTTATTGATATCATAATTCATCTGTGGTCACAGCAATTCATATCACTTCCCCATACGAGATTCACATCACTACCCCATGCAAGGTTCACGCCTCCATCTTCAAGAGTCATCTTTAGGTGCTGATTCTGAGTCCAGTGTAGAGCAATTTATTTATTTATTTATTTTTTATTAAACTTTTTTTTTAATAGAGGCATGTTTTTATTTATTTATTTGTTTGTTTGTTTGTTTGTTTTTGTTTATACATGCACTGGGTACAGTCAGAAGCGCGGGAGGGTGAGAGAATTCACCAGAGCCAGAGTGGGGAGCAGAGCAGGCAGAAGGACCAAAGTACACTGCTGAGGGGAGCAGCGGGCGGCAGGAGAGGTCCGCGCGCCATGTGGGACCCTCCTCCGGTGGCCGGGGAGCAGCCGGGGATCGAACCAGCGCTGCAGAGGCATATAGCAATTTAAATTAGGCATCTTGGGGCAGAAGTTCAGAAGGTGCTCCTTGATCCTTAGATCAGTGAAGATGAGAGTATCTGCCCTCCTCACACTCTACATAGAGTGATGAAGGAACAGCATAATCGCAAGACTTTCCTGTTCACAAAGAGCAAGAAGGAGAAGCACACAACCATCACGCATCAGTATGGTTCTTAAATCTAGCCTGGCCCCTTCCCCTTACTCTTGGTCAGGTGACCAGCTGTTCCTTCAGAGTCACTCTCTAGTTGCTAGAGCCTGAGGTCAGCCTTCTCTGTCACTTCCCGGGCTTTTGCAGCACTGCACACAGTTGTCTACCTTCACTGTCTTCAGGACGCCACACCCTCTGGGTTTTTAACTACCTCCTCACCACTTCTATCTGTGATGTCACTTTTGGGATCATAAATTCCTTTCACAATCTGGTAATATGTATGTATGTTATACTACAGAAGTTGTCATCAGTATTAGTTTTCATCCTGTTCAATTATGGTGACTTCTAGGAAGTTTTGATTTCTTGAATAGATAATGGTTGTAAGCCAAAACAGTGTTTATAGTACAACTTTGGCAATTTGTGTATTTTATCACTCTCTAAAAGATCAAATGATAATGTTAACATTTACAAATGCTTCATAATTTGACTTCCCTAAAAATGAGGGTTTTTTGTTGTTGTTTTCTTTTTTTTACTAAAGCACCAACCCTGGTGCTGTCATGTGATCATTTATTTCTATTTTATATTTGCGGAAACAGCTCAATTACTTAGCAAAGCCAGAGGTAAATAAGCCAATTTTTCATAGGCTATGAACTACAATAAGAGATCTCTTAAAGGTTATTCTTCTATTAGTTTAACATAGTTTATTTGTTTGGTTCCAACATGGAATTTTTCCTTTAAGATTTCAGTCTTTCACCAAAAGTATAGTTAAAGAAGATCTAGTGAATTTATCATTGAAGTATCATTTTTAACTGTTGAATTTCCCTGAAAATGAGGTATCATTGCCATGATATAAGGGATGCTGAAATTTATTGTGTCTAAGGGACTATTTTGAATAACTTGGAATGTCTGAGAGTGATCATTATATACAATGATATGATACAGTGATAGAATTTCTATTAACTCCTGCTAGAGAATATTACTAAAAGTCGCTATAAAGCCTGAATAAAAATTGTGATGAAATACCCTATATTTCTGTGAAATTCTTTTTGCGTGCTATAATTTAGCTCCATGTTTAAACTTTTAAAATGCATCTAGTTCAAGTTTTCATTTTGTGCATAATTACCCACAAATATTTTCATTTTCTTTGTGTCTTTATTCAGTCTTTGTATATCTGTAGATCTGATTCCTATATAGTGTATATGTATAATTCGGTTCAATTTTTAGAAATCTCAACATTATTTTGTGTGTAATTTCATAAAGTAATACAGATAGAATTCTTTAATGAGTACATCTCTTTGGCTTACTTAATAGTTCCTATCCAATTGGGCATTTTTATGGTTACCAGAGTCCCTCAATTACAAATAAATGCTATTATACAGAATCACTGTAAATGCAATTTTGTTTAATTTTTAAATTACTGCCTACTGACAAATTCCCAGAATGATTATACAATCAAGAACAAATCCAACTGTGCAGTCTTTGTGGTGTTATGATTTTTCTTTATTTTTTGCCAGTTTTGTTGAAAATAGTTTCATTATTTGAATTGCCTCTTTTCTTTTATTTTTATTTTTTTTTTAAATTTTTTTTTTTAATAGAAGCATGTTTTATTTATTTATTTATTTGTTTGTTTGTTTGTTTTGTTTATACATGCACTGGGTACAGTCAGAAGCACGGGAGGGTGAGAGAATTCACCAGAGCCAGAGCGGGGAGCAGAGCAGGCAGAAGGACCGAAGCACACTGCTGAGGGGAGCAGCAGGCAGCAGGAGAGGTCTGCGCGCCATGTGGGACCCTCCTCCAGTGGCCAGGGAGCAGCCGGGGATCGAACCGGCGCTGCAGAGGCCGCGGGCAGCCTCGCAACCCAGCGCTCAACCGCTGCGCCACCGGGGAGGCCCTCTTTTCTTTTAAATTGTATTTTTTATTGAGGTAACTTTGGTATACAGCATCATATATAATTCAGAGGTATAGGCTCACACCTCTTCAGATTTATGTTACTACACCACACCAATCACCACCAAACTCATAGTCCTTCCCCATAGTCCATTGGATCCTCTGTACACTTGGCCTCCTACCTCCTACCTCCCTGGCAGTCTTAGGTATACCGTCAGATTCTGCGGTTTGTTCTTTGGTTTTGTCCATTCCTTTGTTTTGTTTTTCTATATTCCACTTGAGTGAAATCATCTGGTATTAGTCTTTTTTTTTTTTTTTTTGCAGTTATATCCTTTAATTTTCTATAAACTTATTTTTTTATTTTAGTATTTTATTTTATATAATTCTTACATCATTTTTCATTTTTGCACAAGGTATGCATTTTCATTTTGCTTATATTCCCCATACAATTGCACCCCCACCCCTTATTTTGACCCTAGTCCTTCCTCTCCTCTCCCCTCCCCCACATCAGTCTTTCTCCTGACTTCTTTGCTTAGCATAATCCCCCCCAGTTCCATCTATGCTGTTACAAATGGCAAGATTTCATCTTTTTATTTTTTTTAAATCACTGAATAGTATTCCATTGTGTATATATACCATACCTCCTCCTCCTTTTTTTTTTTTTTAAGATTTATTTATTTATACAAACTGGGGTATAGTCAGAGGTGTGGGAGGGTGAGAGAATTCATCAGAGACAGAGCTGGGAGCAGAACAGGCAGACGGACCAAAGACACTGCTGAGGGGAGCAGTGGGCGAGGCAGGAGATGTCTACTGTGCCATGTGGGTTGTTCCCCAGGCGTCTGGGAATCGAACCTGCACTGCAAAGGCAGTGGAGAGCCTTACAGCACTGTGCTCAATCCAGTGCGCCACCGGGGAGGCCTATATATACCACACCTTCTTAATCCACTCTTCTGTCATTGGGCATTTAGGTTGTTTTCGTAACTTGGCTATTGTAAATAGTGCTGCAGTGACCATGAGTGCGTCGTATGTCCCTTTGAATTAATGATTTTCTATTTTTCTTTTAGATACCTAGGTGTGGAATTACTGGATCATATAGTATATTTAGGGCTGGACCAGTCTGTATTTCTACCTTTAGTATACAAAGGAGGCTTCCTTTTTCTCCATACTTGTGCTAACATTTGTGTTTTTTTTTCAGTGTGATAGATTTTTTAATAAAATTGATGTGGAGAAGAAGAAGAAAGGACATTCCTGATAAAACTATCAAAATTACCATTTCCTTGTGGGCAAATGTCCTGCCAGATAGTGTTGGCCTGAAGTGGGACCGCTGAGGCCTGAAAGCTTGCCACAAGTCTAAGGTCCTTCTGGCATCAGGCAGTTTCCCAGAGAGCTGAGACAAAAGGAGATACTCAAAATTCAAAATATACTACATCAGGTTAACAGCTGCCATTGTCTCTGCCAAGGGCCAGGAGCAGCCTCCCTGTGTCTCTCACCCATGTATCTCTTCCAGGTATCTCTCCTTGTCTCTCCTCCATGTGTCTCCTTGAAGTACATCTCAGAGTGTCACCTCTCAGCAGTACCAAGGGGCAAGACAGAGAAGAAAAGCCTTTTTTTTTTTTTTTTTTTTAATATGGGCCATTCTCATGGGAGTGAAATGGTAACTCATTGTGTTTTTGATTTACATTTCCCTGATAAGTGATATTGAACATTTTCATATGGCTGTTGGCCATCTATATGTCTACTTTAGAGAAATGTCTACTTTTCCTGTCCATTTTTTGATTGGGTTATTTGTTTTTATTGAATTTTGAGTTTTTCATAGATCGTGGATATTAATGCTCCTTATTGGAAGTATGATGTGCAGATATTTTCTCCCACTCAGTAGGGTGCATTTTTATTTATTTTAAAAGATTTATATGCATACAAGAACTGGGGTACAGGCTAGAGGTGTGGAGGGTGAGAGGACTGACCAGAGATAGAGCAGGGAACAGAACAGGTGGATTGACTGAAATACGTTGCTGAGGGAAGCAGCGGGTGAGACAGGAGAGGTCTGCTGCGCCATGTGGGTCAGCTCCCTGGCTGGGGATCGTACTCATGCTGCAGTGGCTGTGGATAACTTCATAGTTGCGTCTTAACTATTTTAATGATAATTTCTTTTGCTGTGCAGAAGCTTTTTAGTTGATATAGTCCCACTTGTTTATATTTTTGCTTTTGTTCCTCTTGCTGTTTTAGTTCCCAAAGCCTTTGTAGACTCCCCAAAGACATCACTCAAGCCAATATCATGGAATGTTTTGCCTGTCTTCTTTTATGTATTTTATGGATTCTCGTCTTACACCCAAGTCTTTGATCCATTTTTTAAAATTCATTTTTGTGTCTGGTGTGAGATAATTGTTTAATTTCATTTTTGTTCCACTAGGTGTAAGGTTATACTATTTATTTGAGCTGTTTCTTGCTTCTTGATCTGGGCCTGTATGACTATAAACATACCCTTTTGTAATGCTTTTGCTGTATCTCATAGTTTTCTGGTAGCTCATGTCTTCATTTTCATCTGTTTCCAGGTATTTTAGAAATTTCTTATTTGATGAACCTAAAAGTCACTTAGTAGTATGTTGTGCAAGTCTCCACATATTTAAGGTTTTTCCCACTTTCTTTTGGTGGTTGACTCTTTTGATACCACCAAAAGATTCTTGATATGAGTCAGTCTTTATGACTATATTGACACATGTTTTGTGACTTAACATGTGGTTATCCTCAAGATTGTCCCATGTGCTCTTTTAGATTTGTTAATAGTTTTATTTTCATTCTCCTTTGTTTTGTGTTATTCCTTCCTGATGTATTGAGCCCATAATCATATAGTGTCCATCCCTGTCTCTTGTTACCTTTTTTAGCTGAAGTTTGTCTGATAGAAGTATGGCTCTCCCTGCCTTTTTGGGGGGGGACCCATTTATTTGTAGGATTATTTGTCTATCATTTACTTTTATACTATGTTTACCTTTGTAACTCAGACTGTTCTCCTGAAAACAGTAGAATGTTGGGTTTTGTTTTCTCATCCAACCTCCCATTGTGCTTTTCCTGTTTTCCATTTACAATTAAATGGTAAATGGTGTGTTCCATTCACATTTAAGGTGGTTATTGCTATATGAGGATTGGCTACTGCCATTTTTGTCTTTAGTTCTGTTTCTATTTCCTGGTTCAATTTTTTTTTTTTTAAAGATTTATTTATTTATTTATACAAGCACTGGGTACAGTCAGAAGCGCGGGAGGGTGAGAGAATTCACCAGAGCCAGAGCGGGGAGCAGAGCAGGCAGAAGGACCGAAGTACACTGCTGAGGGGAGCAGCGGGCGGCAGGAGAGGTCTGCGCGCCATGTGGGACCCTCCTCCGGTGGCCGGGGAGCAGCAGGGGATCGAACTGGCCCCAGGGAAGCTTCGGGCAGCTTCTCAACCCAGCACTCAACCACTGCGCCACTGGGGAGGCCCTCCTGGTTCAATTTTTATGGATTTTCTTCTCTTTGATTTATTTATTTATTTTTAAAAGATCTTATTTATTTATTTATATAAGCACTGGGTACAGTCAGAAGCATGGGAGGGTGAGAGAATTCACCAGAGCTAGAGCGGGGAGCAGAACAGGCAGACTGAAGAAGTACACTGCTGAGGGGAGCAGTGGGTGCGGCTGGAGAGATCCGTGTGCCATGTGGGACCCTCACCTGTGGCTGGGGATGGAACCGGCACTGCAGAGGCTGTGGGCAGCTTTGCAGCCCAGCGCTCAACCGCTGAGCCACCAGGGAGGCCCTTCTCTTTGATTTAGATAGAAGATGTTGGTAAGATTTTTATTTCTCCATCATGTCTAAAGGAGAGTCTTGCAAAGTATAGCATTCTTAAATGACAGTTATTAATGTTAAGTATTTTGAATGTCATTTTATTCTCTCCTTGTATTGTTGCTTCATAGAAGTGTGATATATGCTTGTTGGGGGTATCTTTATAGGTTACATGTATATTTTTCCCCCATAGTCCCCTTCAATATTTGTTTTTCTGTCTTGAAATCTTGGTAGTTTCACTACTGTGTCTTGGTGTAGGTGTTATTTTATTTAGATATACAGGTGTTTTTTAGTCTTATGAACTTTTATATTCAGTTTCTTCCCCAAGTTTGGGAATTTTTCTTCTGTTGTTTCTTTGAATAAACTCCATGTTCCCCACCTCTCTCTCCTTCTGGGATACTCCTTATCCTGTGTTGCATAATGGAGTTGGGTAGTTCTTGAAGTGTTTCTTCATTTTTCTCTTTGTATTTTTTTCCTTTCATTTGGGTCCTTTGTGCATTATTACTTTCAAGGTCACTGTTTCAATCCTCCATAATTTTCTGTAGATTTTTAAATCTTATCTATTGAGCATTTGTATTAATTTTCTTACTTAAAGCTTCAATTTCTATTTTTCATTAACTTTACTTCTCAGCTCATTCATTTATTTCGGAAATTTCTGGCCTGTACCCCAGCTCTTGTATGCATAAATAAATAAATCTTTAAAAAAATTAAAAAAAAGAATATCTGTAGTATTCAGAGATTTGAACTACTATGGCTTTTCCAGCAGGTGGTACGTGTGGTTTTGTGATTTCAGAGTTTTTGGTTCTCCCAGTTTCTGTAGATCCAGAGACTTGGTCTTGCAGCTGCTGAGTCAAATGGGTGGGAGAGGGGCCTATAGGTGTCTAGCCATTTGTGTGAATGCTTTGGGGGGACAGTTAGATTGTTTGTGGCACCACTGATAGCCCCTTTACAAGGTTCCAGACCCCACTCTCTATAGTCTGCTCATTGTCAGTGAGCTTCAAGAGGTCAGTAAAAGTGCCAAGAGGCAATGAAAGGGGAGTACAGCCCAGCACACTGTCTTTTCACTAGGTACCTAGCCGGCCAGGAATACCCCAGCTCCTCTGTACATATTTACTCTCAGTCAAGGGTATATGCTTCCACACTTCTTAGCTCTTCCTTCCCGGAGGCCTCCAACTAAGTGATTGCATTCTGGTTGCTATGGCAACTCCTGCCCTAGACCACAGGCTTCAGGCAGTTCTCTCCACACACCTCTTGTTTAATGAATCATGAATCTCTTCTCTGTTCCTTCTGGTGCTGTTTGTGTTGGTCTCTGATGGAGGTGTTTCACTTTCCTCCTAAGCTACAGGACTCTCCTGCTATAATGCCCAAATAGTTAATGTAGATGATCCTTTCAGGTGTGAACCAAGGAACCTGCTCTGATGTTCTAATGCCATCTTTTATATGTAAATAAAAGAATTTGCATTTGTCAGTCCATAGCAAGGTAAAACTTTCCTCCATGAATTTAATACTTCATTTTCTTCTTAAGTGATAGTACTGTACCATATTTCTTGCCTATTTATTGGGATTTTATATGATTGTATAAACTCATAGTCCTCCATTGTGAATCATATTGATTATACAGGGATTTTTGTATATTGCTTTCCCTTTTATGCTGGTTTTGAATTTTCAGCATGCAGAAAATTTTGTAAATCTTCAGAACACTTATAGTCATTCTTGGTACTTGGTATTTACTTTCTTATTCATCTGTATAATTTTTTATATTTGCTAAAATATTTGTAAATAAATTTGCAAAGCAGACATTTTTACATTTGTGGCATAGTTAATAAAGCATTTTTGTAGTTTTAATTACATGTCTAAGGATGACATTTTCTGTATTTCTTTCTTTCTCCCTCTAGGCACCCAACAGGAGGATCCTTTATTCGACCAAACAAAGTAAATTTTGGAGTGGACTTTCTTACTGCAATTAAGAACCGCTATGTGTTAGAAGATGAACCAGAGGAAAATGGAAATAAGCAGATTGCTACAATTGGAAAGAAACCTGTGGAAACTGTTGGTTTTGACTCTGTCATAAAATATCAAAGGTAAGTGTAATTGATAATGCTAGAGCTGACTTCTGCAGTTTCGTCAAGGTTTAGGATTTAATTTAACCTAACTGTATGTTGATACTACAGATTTTCCTCCTTGGTCTATCCTTTTTGTATAAACAACATATTGAAATTAGAAGAATTTGTGGATTGAGCATTTAGGGAAATTTAAATCCTTATTTTAGCACAGAGTTGTTGGGCTTCTAAATTAAATCATTGATTTGTTATTAGTATTTACACCATCAAGTGACTAAAGCTGACATTTTGGTCCTTCTGGATTTCATGGGGACATTTCCATCTAGATGATGTGAGGAGTGGAAACAGAAGCCTAAATTGTGAATTATATGATGGTATTACCTAGTAGCAAGTATTTTTCATCTCTCATTGCACGCTTCTGTCACTTGGGGCGCTTTTTGAAACATGCAGAACCCATCTTTGACCTGAAGTACCCCAAATTATCATCTAGTTATCTGAGGGGGCACTAAATAATACATTTAAAACTGCTGAGCCCAAACATCTTCTGTTCTCTGAAGCTCTCTGTACAATTTGATTCTGTGCTAAGAAGCTCACTGTTCATTCCAATGACCTGGCTCAGAGGGAGTGGAAGCTGATACTCACACAAAAACACAATTGCGAAAGAACCTTCCAGGTTACGCAGATTTAGTGTTGCTAGTGCTGCCGTGTTTGACCCTGACCCAGATGAGGAGTCCTGGGAGTGATGCCTAGTGGTCACATGGAGAGTAGGTTTGCAGCCACTTGGCATAGACCTGCAGTCTTTTACTTTCAGTTTCTAAAGTAAAAGAAAAAAAACTGGCTTCATTCAAAGAAAGGTTATTTCTATCTTTTTGTTTCTGTTATTATAAAGATTTAACATAATGTAAAATTTAAAGTGCACACAGAAACATATTGAAGAATCAATTCATTTCTTGGTACCTCTGTTTTTTGGAATAGATGCCCAGCATTGAAAGAAAACTCAGAATTAAGATATTTTAAAAAACAAACAACAGCTTGGCCTATTTGTTAATTAGAAGGCACTATGCATTCATTGTTGAGAACTTAGAAAATAAAAATTGAGCAAAAGAAAGTCACAGCTAATGCCACCACTGAGAGGTAACTATCATGAATGGTTTTTTGCTGTTTATCCCACTGATTTACTTAAAGAACTATGCTCTTTGTACTGTTAGAGTTGTTTATTTTTCCACTTAAAATGCAAATATTTAAATATCTTTTACTTCAAAAGAGATATTTTTCTTATTAATCTCTTTCCAAGAATACCTAACATAGACTCTGTGAATTTTAATAAATTGCAGACTGATTTTTCTCCGCTAGTTTATGAACAACTGCATAAGTCATGAAATTTTTTTGGTGAGTCATCCTACTACTTGAGTATCATTGTGTTCAGGAATTAGCTAGTGTCTTTCTTGGAATAGAGCCAGTGTTGGAGTCAGTCAGGCTGCTTTCAGATGGCAGCTAAGCCACTGTCTAGCTCTGACACAAGTTAGAGCTAATTAATTACTGTTTCTTAGCTTCAGTTTCTTCGTTTACCGAATCATACCTAGGCCAGTAGAGCTATTGTGAATAGCAGGTGAGATCATTCAGTGAGTCATCTTTGTTAGGAATGTATCTCCCTAATAATATTCAGCTGACTAGCTTTGAGTTTGTACGACCAAGATTTACCATAAAGGAATGGAAAACAACAAGCCTGACGTGTGCTTTCTCTTGGAGATGGCTTTGGCTGTCCAGTGAGCTCTGTGTTGAAACCCTTGTAAACTTCGTACCAAGGTTTCCTCCAGGTTCTGCAACCAACTCCCTGGAGACTGCCAGGGTCTTTTTAATTTCAGAGGGCAGCAGCGACATCTGCTGGACATGGCACAAACTACTAGTTTGAGATAGTCACAGTTTCATGTTCCTACATTTCTTTTTGATTTTTTTTTTAATCCCTGCAAAACTGGGTTTTTGATGATTGCAAGTATCATCAAAACTCATCATGGAACAGGAACTACAAGTGGTGGTGTCCAGTTTGACTTTAGGGCATGGGAAGTTGTGCAGTGCCCCACTGGTACTACATTTACAAGACATAAATTTTCAATTGTTTGGCCCTAACTGCTTATTAAATGAAACTGTGGGATCTTTCTTTTGGCCTAGGCGCACTGTGAAAAGTTACTCATACACAATTGGTGTCAGGAACTGAGAACATTTCGAGTTTCTGCCCTAGAACTTTGCTGCTGTCTTTCCCCTTATTTTTGATGATTATAATATTCTCTGCTTGCATTTCTCCCAGAAGTTGTCAGTTCTATGTTTATTTTTACAAATATACTTATAACTTACATACTTATAACTTACTCTATATCGGGGTATTTTGAAAGCTTCACAAACATGAACTCACTAAATTATTGTAGCAGTTTTTTTTTAAATTGTGGTGAGAGCTACATATCACAAAGGTTACCATTTTAACAATTAATTTGGTGTTTTAAGAGATTTTATTTTTATTTATTTATGCATAGAAGACCTAGGGTGCAGGCCAGAGGCGTGGGTGTTGAGAGGATTCATCAGAGACAGAATGGGGAGCAGAACAGGTAGATCTACAGAGATATACTGCTGAGGGGAGCAGCGGGCGAGACAGGAGTGGTCTGCTCTGCCATATGTGGGTTAGCTCCCTGGCTGGGGATTGAACTCTGCCTCAGAGGCTGGAGATAGCTTGAGAGCACTGAGACTTAACGCCTGCACCACCAGGTAGGCTCCCTTGTAACTTACTTTTAAGTGTGCAGTTCAGTAGTGTTAAAAACCATCACCACTGTTGGTCTCCAGAACCCTTTCCTCCTCCCAAACTGAAACAGTGTACCCATCAAACAACTCTTCATTCTGTCCCCCACACAGTCCTGCACCAACACCCTGCAACCCCATCCCTGCCCACCCCCGCCATCCAACCAGGCCTGGCAACCCTCATTCTATTTTCTGAACGGGCATTTCACTCCTCTGGGTGCCTCATATAAGGGGAATCACATCAGTATTCTCCCTTTGTGACTGGCTTATTTTACTTAACATGATGTCTTCCTGGTACACCCTTGCTGCAGTCAGAATTTCCTTCCTTTTTTAGGCTTAATAATAAGTCATTATGTATGTAGACCACATTTAATTTATCCATTCATCTGCTACTGAACACTTAAGTTGCCTCCACTGTAGGTGGTTGTGAGCAATGTGACTATGATCATGGGTGTGCATCAGAGCATTTTAAAGATGTAGAATCTGGGCCTCACTGGTAGTGCAGGGGTTAAAGACGGTGCTTTCAAGCTATTGCCAGCCACTGCAGCAAGAATTTGATCCCGGCTGGCCAGGGAGCAACCCAAATGGCGCAGCAGACCTCTCCTGCCTTGCCTGCTGCTCCCCTCAGCAGTGTATTTTAGTAGATCTGCCTGTTCTGCTCCCGTTCTCTCTGGTGAATCCTCTCACCTCACTCCCACCGCACCTCTGGCTTACACTCCAGTTCTTGTATGCATAAATAAATCTTAAAAAAAAAAAAGATGTAGAATCTGAGACATAGAAATATTAACTTGCCAAGGTTTAAGGAGGTGGTGGAATTAGGATTTGAATCCAGGCAGTCTGGCGTGAGTTTCTCTGTTCTTAGATACTTTGAGGCATTATAACACATGGGGTCTGCTAATGAATAGAAAACACAGATTTCTACACTTAAAAAGTGGTTATTCTGAGAGTCTCTGGTAAAGCTAAAGATGCACTTGCTCTCTGGGATGTTTCCCTCGAGAGACTTTCACATGTGTGAGCAAGAAATATCCACTAGCTCTTGCTTCAGCGTTGTTTATATGCTAACAGAAGAAAAAATTAATTGTGGCCCACTCAGTGGTAAATATAAGATGTGAACATGAAAGTTGTCGAGTCCATGTGTCAGTACAGTTCTAACTCAGTGCTGCACGGCATACTGATGAGGACAATAAGTTGCAGGATGATATATATATGGTAAAATACAATTTATATGAAGTTCCATAGTATAAAAAAATGCTATAATTTTAAGGGATATGAAAATACACAGTAATGCTATGTAAAAATATTTAAGTAAAAAATATTTAAGATTAAACAAACAAATGCAAGGGCTGTGTTATAGAAAGGGGCATAAAAGGCCTCACTTTTATTTGTAATGTCTTCTCTTCTGGGAGGAGGGTTAATGCCTTATTCTCTTAAGTTGGGTGATTGGTACTGGTGTTTTGTATTTTTGGTACTTTTTTATATGTCTGAAATGCTTTTTAACTTTTTAAGGTACCAATGGATAGCATACATGTTTGTATATACATGTGAACTATGTGTTTTTTTATGCAGTCAACTGAGCAAGTTACGAGAAATTTCTCTGAGGAACTGTGCAGTAAATTGTGCTGGTGACAGAGGAGGAATTGCCAAAGCCTGTCCTAGTATCCTTTTCACTGATAACTTGTTACTGGAATCTGACTTTGGGTTTGATCCAAATACCGCCGCTTGCCTTTCTAATGTCTGTTCGCCCCAACTTTCATCCTCACATCAACTGAGTTTTGCCTGAGGCATTTGCTGCCCAGATAAATCATTTACCTTCTAACCCCATTGCTTTCAGGTGAGGCATAGAGAAGACTTATCTGGAGAGGCTATTTAAAAAGGGACTGATCTGGCTGCCATCTGCCTTCTGCTCATTGCTTTTGGGCTGCTCCCTGCCTTGAGCACAGAGAAAAAGCCCAGCCTGCCAGCTGTCTTGTAGGCAGAGGGAAAACTGTCCAGTGTGAACTGGAGAGCAAAGGAATGGAGAAGGAGCTCTATTACTGTACTGGGGGCCACTGCCCTAGCCCTGGACTGCCTTCTTATGGGTGACAAAAGTAAACCCTCTCCTTTATTAAGGTTCCTGTCTTATACAGCTGAATGCAACTTTGCTACAATATCTCAAAACGGGCTTTTCCAAATTTTGTAATCTCTTCCCTACCTTATTAGTGTTTTCTGCTTCTCTCCCCTTCCATATATTGTTTTTATGCCCACAACTAAAAATATATAAGGGCGGAGTTAAGAACACCTAGTGGCCAGTTCTCTAACTTTAAAGGCTCTTTTCTCAATTCTTTAAGTCTGCCTAATCTCTACTTGATAATTTATGCAAAAGTTAGCAGCTTACAATCTGTTTTCTCTGAGTGACGAGATGACAGATGAGTAGTTCTCTTCAGCAGAATATTTCTAGCAGTACCTATATTGTGGTGACGGAAATTAGGACAGAGTTCCCCAACCAGTGTGCTGATGTGTCAGTCTCAGTCTTGGCTGTCTATTGGGACCTGGGGACTTGAGTATTTCTGCTGGGCCGCTCTGTCCACGAGCAGCCCACTCCTTGGCCCTGGTGTGCTGAACAATCATGTCCACTGTCGGTTAGGCTAGGCAGTGGGGTTCAGGGAGTTGAAGTAGATGTGGAGCAGTTTATTTAAGGTGCAAAATGCCAGAGGTGTCTGGAGCATTCTGTAATCTGCCTGGCCTACTCTTAAATGGTTCCAGAAGGTTGGATCAAGGTTTATTTTCAACATGACCAAAAAGATCTGGTCATTAGGAGCTTTTGGGAATGTAGATGGTTTGGTTAATTTGAGTTGTCGGCGATGTACTAGAGAATAAGCTTGTTGCTTGTTTATTTTGTTCTTTCCCAGCAAAAAATTTTGTTCTTTGCCCCCAAAGACGTGAAGAAATGAGGTTTCAGGAGATAATCAAGTCATGGTTGATATTTGCAGATACAGTGATGAATGACCTGTAGTTACTGATTGAATTCTTGCTCGAAGTTGAAGCATTGCCTTGTATGTTTAATTCAGTCATTCTTTGGGGGTTGATCCCTCATCGAAGCCATTCACTAGGCAGGACACAGGCAGTGGGATGTCAAATTGGAGTGCTCTTCTCAGGAGGAAATGTACCACATCCTGCTTTACCAGCTGACCCTGAACTTGGGGATGAGACTGTCCATGAAATAAGAACTGTGTGGCATTCAGACCTTCTTGGACTGTGTGTGTGTGACTACCATAACTTAGAATTTTTAGAATTGACTTTAGAATGTAGATGGTCTATTGCTCTGTAGAGAGTAGTAGAAATATTTATAATTTTTGCCTACCCGTGAAAAGTATGAATGAAAAAAGAATTACTGGATTTCTTTCTGTCCGAACTAATGGCCTTGAGTTAGCAGGGCTCATGGAAATGAGAGGTGGCGCTCAGCTCAGCAATTGCAGGAGCTCAGCGTCTAGTACATACTAGATATACCTGCGGCTGTGGGGAACTCAGGGAGTAGAAAATGGGGCCTGTGTGCCGGTGACAAAGGAGGAGATGGAGAAAGAGCTCATGTCCATATGAAACCCCACTGCTCCTGTGGTCTCTCTAATAACACTCTGGGAGTGATTGTGCAGGAGTGTGGCCAAGTCAGTGGAGAAGGGGCCTGCGTGGATAGAGAATATTTGTCCTGTCTGATATTCTGGTGGGCCTGTGCTTGTTACTTTTTGCCTTTTTGTTGGATATGACACCACTGTTATGCTGCTTAAGGCAGAAGCTCAGACTGTTGTAGCCAAAAGTCAAGCTTTTCTCTATTTCCACCATTGAACTTTATTGCTGGTAGTGAGACCTGTGAGCTTGAAGTTCATCATCATACGGGAAAATTATTCGGTCGCCAGTATTCTTGACATTATTTTCCAATCACTACTTGTGCTCATTTTTTTTCTAAAGTCCCCTTAAGGCCAGGAGTTGGCAAGCGTCTCTTTAAAGAGCCAGAGAATAAAATATTCTAAGCCTGTGGAGAACTGACACACTTGAAAGATATTATGTAGATCTTTATAGTCCCACCTTATATGTAACCACTGAAAAACCAGTCTTACCCCCAGAAGATGAAGCAGCCTGTGGTTTGTTTGCAATTTCAGATTCTCCCCTCCCCCATTTCCATTTGCCTTCATTCCCTCATCCTGATCTTCCTAACTGGTATCTGCCTAAAATCACTACCTTTTCAACCTGTGGCTCACTGCCACTGTTTTTTTTAAAAAAGCTACTTTCTCTGTTTCATCTATACGTGCAGACTACTTATTGCATGATGGGGTGTAAGAAAATGGGCTTCGGGTTGAAGCAGATGTGGGTTTAAATTTGTACTTGCTAATTTGCACAAGCTTGTTTTTTGTTTCCTTGAAAGAGGAAAATACAGCACCTAGTGCGATGCATGGGGACTTTTGCTTCTCTTTTTCTCGCACTACTTCTCAAGTCTTTTGCACACTGTTGGGAGAATCCCAGACCTCTGTGCCTGTGGCTTCTATGTCCACACACATACCCCCAAGAATGCTTTATCCAGGGTTAACCTCCTGCAGGTGCTGGTACTCTTGCACTGAAGTCTGGGGACCAGGCCACCCCCTTCCACCTTGTCTCTATCTGTTTATTTAATATCTCTGGATAACATAACGGTCATCTCACATTTAACACATTTAGGACTTTAATGTCACTCTCATAGTTCGGTCTCAGTTAGTGGCAGTCACACTGTCACAGGCATCCTTGACTCTGTTTTTTCCTCCCATTTCTCATCTAAATCCTTCAAATCTGACACTTCTCACCTCCTGTAGAGCTTCATTCTGGGTTCAGACTAGATGTTGCAGCAACCTCCTGACTGCTTTTCCTGCTCTTTATTTCCCGGCCATGTTGCTTAACACAGCAGCTTTTAAAGATCTGGGCCCGATCACCCTCCTTGACTCCAAACCACCCAGTAGCTCCCATTTCAGGCAGAGATTAGTAAAACTTTGTGGCACCTGCATGATCTGACCTAGCCTTTTGACCTCATTTCTGGTACTTCCACCCCCTTTGCTCTAGGCACTGAAGCTTGCTGTCCCTTTCACAGGCCAGTGGGTTCTTATCTCAGGGCCTTCCTGGTATCATTGTCTTTGCGTGGATATTCTCCAAGAGGGCAATTTCCCATTTCCTTTTAGTTTTCTGCTCACTTGTCTCCTTAATAGAGAAGATAGTTTTCCATGACCACCATGTATAAGTTACTGTCGCACCCCCTCTTCTGCATGCCTTGCTCTATTACCTGAACCTATGTATGGCTCCACCGCACTGCAAGATGTGCATGCTTATTGATCATCTCCCTCACTGAGACTGTTGTGTTTTCTGGTATACTCCTGTCCCCTAATAATTACATGAAGATCAATGAACTGGATAATTTCCAAATATATTTATTTTAGTGTGCAAGATTCTCCTATAGCTGATCCTGTTCTGTTCAAGTTTCTCGTTCATCTCTCCCCCTGTGGATTTTGCTAAATGCTTTGTCCTTCTATTTATTTATTTATTTGTTTGTTTATTTATTTATACATACACACATACATACATATAAGAACTGGGGTGCAGACCAGAGGTGTGGGGTATGAGAGGACTCACCCAGAGACAGAGTGGGGAGCAGAACAGGTGGATGTACCGAAATACACTGCTGAGGGGAACAGCAGGCGAGACAGGAGAGGTCTGCTGTGCCATGTGGGTTAGCTCCCTGGGCACAGACGGACGGATCTCATGCTGCAGTGACTGGCAGTAGCTTAGGAATGCTGAGACTTTAACCCCTGCGCCACCAGGGAGGCCCAGCTTTGTCCGTCTTGATGGTACTGCCTTTACTCTCCTGCATCATTCAGCTCAGGTGTCTTTTAGTTTTTGTCCCACGGGTTTACCTTTATCTGAATTCCTGTACAGGGGATAGTGGGTGTCATATTAACAGTATTCTCTCTGCCGGAGACCCTTTAATTCCCAAATCTTCTTAAGACTTTGAACATTTGTTCAAGGCAACCCCTATTTCCCTGGAGGTGAAACCAACATTTGGGGGTAGCTGTGGTGCCGAGTGTAGTGGTGCGGCACAGAAGAGAACGCTTGCTGTGAGGCTGCAGCCGCTTAACAGCATCAAGGATAAGACCTGTGGGTACACATTAGGTGCTTAATGAACTGAAATTATCATCCCTGTTTTTTTTCCCCTCATTCTGTCTTTTTGTTGGATAACACTGGAATGATTTACCCTGGCATTTGGTTCTTACTCATTTGATTTAGATGTTTGTCTCAAGTCTGCAGCATATATAATGAATTTTTAGTTTCTGAATGAACAGTGAATGATTTTGAAAGATGAAAGGAATATGTGCTCATGAGGAGTATTTCAAGCAGAATAGAGAGGATAAGGAAAGTTAAAGATTCCATGCTCCAGAATTAAGAGGTAAATACAGTTATGTCTTTCATGGATGTTTCTATATTACTGTTTCTTAACCTGTGCTTTTAGATATTAGAGAGCTAAATTTGTCCAAAAACCTGTTGTCGTCATGGGATGAAGTGATACATATTGCTGATCAGCTCAAACACCTGGAAATTCTTAATCTCAGGTATGAATCCTTGATTGCCTAATTGTCACGTCATATAAAATTCCTGATCTCTCTTGGCTCCCTCGCAGCGTCTCTGTGGGAATGAAGTGGGACAGATGGCTTAGTTCACTTTATCTAAACTTAAGTCAAATTTAACTTACTGTTAATATTTGTTGATTATTAAAGGTTTTCAAATGGTAACATGAGGTGATTCCTTACTAGGGAATGTATTTTATTTTGGATTGGGTGGGGTGGGGTTGGGACACGTTGGCATATTGAGCTGAAAGATCTTCATATTTCTTGTAAGATCTTCATATTTCTGGCCATGACAGATGGACCCTCTTGGGGGAGTGGATGTTTTATTGGGGAGTGGGAGTGGTAATATTAAAATATTATTAATTTTTATTAAAAAGGCATTTATTCTGAAGTATTTAATTTCTTTAGGAATGACTGTCATCATTGCAATATTGTTTAACTCAGTTCTAAAAAGCTCTTTCCACTAATCTATGTGTTTTACAAATGCCAGTTTCCTAGACTGTCTCAAATGCTAGATTAAGTTTAATCTCAGAATGTATCTTTCTAGAGGGCCTCCCCTGGTGGCGCAGCTATAGAGCGCTGGGCTGCGAAGCTGCCTACAGCCTCTGCAGCGCCAGTTTGATCCCCGGCCACCAGCGAGGGTTGCACATGGCACGCAGACCTCTCCTGTTGCGCCTGCTGCTCCCCTCAGCAGTGTATTTCCTCAGTCTGCCTGTTCTGTTCCCCGCTCTGGCTCTGGTGAATTCTCTCACCCTCCTGCGCTTCTCACTGTACCCAGTGCTTGTATAAATAAATAAATAAATCTTTAAAAAAAAATGTATCTTTTCAGAGTTCAGGCAGGCTCCTACTTTCATACTTGACCCAGGTTTCCATATAGTTTATGCATATTTATGTATTATTTGTTTATAAAATGTTTATAATATGATTTAAAGGACTAGGTTTGTACCTCCTCAGATGTGCTGCCATATAACACTCATCACTAGAGCGCCCGTAGTCCCTCACCCCAGGCCTTGGCTGCCTTCCCTCCTTTGTTCCCATCTCCTCCTCCTCAGGTAGCCTCATTTCTGCAGTTATATTTCTTTTTTTAAAAAAATATTTATTTATGCATACAAGAGCTGGGGTACAGGCCAGAGATGTGGGGGGTGGTGGTGAGAGGATTCACCAGAGACAAAGCGGGGAGCAGAACAGGCAGACGGACCAAAATATACTGCTGAGGGGAGCAGCGGGCGAGACAGGTCTGCTTTGCCATGTGGGTTTCTCTCTGGCCGCCCAGGGATCAAACTCTTGCTGCAGAGGCTGCGGATTGCTTCATAGTGTGGTGCTTAACCCCTTGCGCTGCCAGGGAGGCCTGGTATGTCTATTTTTAATATTTTGAAGCACCTCCATGCTGTTTCCATTGTGACTGGACTAGTGCACATTCCCACCAACAGTGTATGAAGGTTCTTTTTTCTCTACATCGGCACCAACATTTGTTGTTTTTAGGATTCTTGTTATGAGCCATTCTTACTGGAATGAGGTGGTATCTCACTGTGGTTTTTTTTTTTTTTTAATTTAATTTTTTTTATTTAATTTTTTTAATAGAGGCATGTTTTATTTATTTGTTTGTTTGTTTGTTTGTACATGCACTGGGTATAGTCAGAAGTGCGGGAGGGTGAGAGAATTCACCAGAGCCAGAGCGGGGAGCAGAGCAGGCAGAAGGACCAAAGTACACTGCTGAGGGGAGCAGCGGGCGGCAGGAGAGGTCTGCGCGCCATGTGGGACCCTCCTCCGGTGGCCGGGGAGCAGCCGGGGATCGAACCGGCACCGCAGAGGCCGTGGGCAGCTTCGCAACCCAGCGCTCAACCGCTGCACCACCGGGGAGACCCTCACTGTGGTTTTGATTTGATTTCATTGATAAGTGATGTTGAACATTTTTTCATGTGCTCTTTGTCCATCTGTGTCTACTTTGGAGAAGTGTCAATTTAGTTCTGTCCATTATTTTAAATTGAATTCTATGAGTTCTTTGTGGATCTTGGATATTAGCCCCATGTTGTGCATATAGTGTGCATATATTTTCTCCCATTCTGTACGGTTTTTTTTTTTTTTTTTGGCTTGTTTTTAATATGGTGATTTGGAAACTACCAACTTATTTTAAGACAGTTCTGCTGTGCCATATGTGAATTAGCTTCCTGGCTGGGGATCAAACTCAGGCCATAGCGCTGATAGCCCTAAAACTTAACCTCTGTAGGTTGTGTTTAAATGAGTTTCTTTTGCTGTGCAGAAGCCTTTCAGTTTAATAAAGTCCCATTTATCTATATTGCTTTTGTTTTCTGCCATTTGAGTTCAGTCCCCAATGACTCATTTTTGCTTATATTTTCTTCTGTAGATTTTATGGTATCTAGTCTTACATTCAAGTCTTTAATCCACTTTGAGTTAATTTTTGTGTGTGCTGTGAGAGAGTGATCTAATTTCACTTTCTACACGTGGCTGTCCAGTTTTCCCAGCATCATTTGTTGAAGAGGATTTCCTTTCTCCAACGTATATTCTTTGTTCCTTTATCATAGATTAACTATCTAAATAAGTGTGGATTTATTTCTGGCCTCTCAATTATCTTCCATTGGTCTGTGTGTATTATTTTTATTCCAATGCCATACTGTTTTGATTACTATAACCTTGTAGGATGGCTTGAAATCTGGGAAATGATTCTCTATTCCTCTTTTTTTTGTCAAAATTGCTTTGGCTATTCAGGGTCTTTTGTGGTTCCACATAAGTTACAGTAATACTTGCTTTATTTCTTTGAAGAATTCCATTAAACTTTGATAGGGATTGCATTGAATCTATATATTACTTAAGATAGACATTTTAATAATGTTAATTCTTCTCATCCATGAACATGGAATATCTATTTCCTTGTGTTGTCTTCTATTTCTTTTGATAATGTCTTATTTATGGTATCGTCTTTAATAAAAATGATTTATTTCAAGTGAGTATTTCTGAGATTAGGTTCTTGAGAGAGAATTGAAAGGGCAGTAACTTATTTTGTGCATCCTAATAGCAAAAGGACTCTGTTTGGAGAAGGAAAATTCTAACCCATGACTATCATTTCAGACTTTTAGAGCAGGACTTAATTTGGCTGCTTTCAAAGTTTGCTTCTGATGAAGCTGGAAGGTTACTTTACAAATGCCTAAGCCATGTTAAACCCAGCTGCATAACCCTGTGAAAACATGTTTGCTTGTCAGATATCAAGAAATGTATGTTGTGTATTAAAAATTAGATAGCCTTGGGCCTCCCCGGTGGCGCAGCGGTTGAGCGCTGAGTTGCGAAGCTGCCCGCAGCCTCTGCAGCACCGGTTCGATCCCTGGCTGCTCCCTGGCCACCGGAGGAGGGTCCCACATGGCGCACAGACCTCTCCTGCCGCCCGCTGCTCCCCTCAGCAGTGTACTTTGGTCCTTCTGCCTGCTCTGCTCCCCGCTCTGGCTCTGGTGAATTCTCTCACCCTCCCGCACTTCTGACTGTACCCAGTGCTTGTATAAACAAAAAACAAACAAACAAATAAAAATCATAAATAAATAAAAATACATGCCTCTTAAAAAAAAATTAAAAAATTAGATAGCCTTGACTCTGTTTGTGTGGGGTTAGTCTACCCAAAAGGGTCAGATAGGCTTTTCTCAGTGTGTGTAGAGTAGGCTTCTTGTCACCTTGACAAGTAGGCTTCTTGGAACTGGAGGCCAATGGAGGCCATCTGAGCCCGAGGAGGTTTTGAGTTGAGAGCAGTGTCCACCCTGAAGGCTAAGGAACTTTTCTCCTTGCTAGAGTCCTTCCCTAACTGAAGAAATTACACCCTAGCCTCTGTTCTTTTCTTAATTGAAGAAGAAATTACCGCTCCCTTTTTATGACCTAGAATATATATTGGGGTGGGGGGGGAAGTATTATCCAAATCCAGCTTTATCAGTAGGTCTTCTAGGAATCTTATCTTTATTCTCAGTAAGGATGAGGCAATCCCCTTCTTGTCTGTCATGTGAAGATTCCTCCAATCCCCCTTTGATGCCTCAGATCTCTAAACACAGAATAAATATCCCCCACCCATTCCATATTCTTAGAATTTACCACCATGTAATTTTCTCCATACGTTATTAGATTTTTCCATTGCTAACCAGTTTTGCTGTTTTGATTGCTCCCCCAGAAAACCCCAGAAGGTGGGGGAATTTCCCCTGCCACCCCCAAAACACATTTTTATATAATTTCATTTTAAGATTGAAACAAGTCAAACTTCTCATATTAAATTCCAAATTGTTGTTTTCAATGACTTCTGGTCGGTCTAGTCAATGGCAGCAAGCTCATTGTATCTTCTTTTTCTACACAGTGAAAATAAATTGCAATTTCCCTCTGGTTCACCACCTCTAACTGGAACATTTTCTACACTGAAGGTTTTAGTCCTTAACCGAACAGGAATAACATGGGCTGAGGTAATCATATTTCTTTGGTTTATTACCCAGTAATAAGCAATTTTAAATTCTTTAATAGGGAGTTTAAGCACAACTGTGGCTTCATTTTAATTATTCTGTTATCCAACTAATAGGATCCTTTAAACTGCCTTACAGAAAGTAGTTACAAAATTACTATATTTAAGTAGAATCCATATTCTGTCTCTCCACTCATTCTGATTTGTTCTGGTGTCTTCTTCCTAGTGGCACTCCACAGTGGTATGTAGTTAATATGTGCTGTGCTTTTAAGATAAGCCCGAGAGTTAGCTGTTGGTTGAGCTTTTACCTACCAACTTTCCCACACGTATCTGTAGGGCAGAGGTCAAGCAGCAGAAAGACCTTCACATCTTTTTCTTGTTTGAAGTTCAGTTCTTAGAATCCACTATTCATTGTATACAGCTGGGTTCAAAAGTAGACTCCTTGATCCGGCAGCATTTGGAATTTATATCTTGTGCTACTGTTTTCTGTCAGTTTACTGACTTCCCACACACAGACTATTCCACTTTCAAACCACATGCAGGTAAGTACATCCCCAGCAAAGTTGTTCGTGCAGTGTTACCAAGGCGCTGCCCCTAGAGGATCACTCTTGTGCCCTAGTGGGCACAGCAATATACTTGCTTTCCTCCAGCTCCTTCCTTGTGAATTACATCTCTTTAGATCTAACATCAGAATAAGGAGGGCAGGTAGAAATTCAAGAGGTAGAGATGGTAAATTCAAGTAAGAAAATGTAGACATGAGAAATTTTGCCTGATTAGTATATGGGAATTGAGGACAGGTGTTTAACATTGATTTCCTCCCCTTGGGTAAACTATATCAAATCATAAGAATTTGCTACATCAACATCTCCAGTTCCACTTTGTAACAGTACAGGATATATTTAATTTGATGCATTGAAACCTTCCTTGGTTGGTTCAAAGTACCAAAAATGTATGCTCCTATATCATTCAAACATGGCTCTTTAATTCTTTATCACCCATCCACCAGCACTCCTAGAGCCTGAAATATAGCCCATAGTGGAATGTCTATGAGACACTTTATCTCTAAAACAATAACCAAACTGAGTTCATGTGGAGGTTATAGTAATAAGCACACAAGAAGCAACAACCAACAAAGCTGCTTTTCCCTGAACTGAGTTTTCCTCCTAGGTGCTCCAGTGCGCTGCAGGGTGGCCAGTCCTTGAGGAACTGTACCTTGAGGCTAACAGTATTTGCATTTCAGAAAGGTAACAAGGATGTAACCCAAATAATTAAGATTAAAAATTAGAAGAAAAAGACTGACAATAGCAAAAAATGTTCTTTCGCTTCCTGTGATATTTCCCAGTGTTTTTCAGTTCCTCTCTTCTCTCCTGCCCCTCAAAATGAAAGGTAACAGGGTTTACTTAAATGCATTTGTCACCATTTAGTTGTTCTGAATAGTTTCCTTTATATGTAATATTTTTAGAAAAATTTGCAAATAAGAATTAGAAAAGTATGCATTCCTTGCCCTCACATGTTAGAATGGAACCAAAACTTTACTAATTGGTTCTAAGTGAGGAAAAATCCATCAGCGCAAAAACCCTGTGTTAAATATTTTTTGAAGACATGGATTTTATTAGTTTTACATAAACATGTATTTAACTTGTTTCTAAGTGAAAGTTCTGTAGAATGATACAAGAATTAAATAATGCATTTTTAATTAGCATTGGTTGATGTTCCAAAGTGAAAATATAAAAAAGCTTGTTATTCTTTAGTAAATTAAAAACGTTGTCTCACCTTCCTTTATTATCATCACTAAGTTACCATATAAAATAAACTTAAGCATGGACAAACTCCAACAAATTCCAAAAGGATTCAAGTTAATGGTATTTGGCTATACAGTGATTTCACTTACTATAGAGGCAAATGCAGGTTTTTTAAACTTTTTATTTTGAGATAATTATAGACTCACATGCAGTTATAAGAAATAATACCCAGAGATCACCTGTACCCATTACCCAGTTTCCCCCACTGGTAAGCAAAGCTATGGCCTAACATCACAGCCAGTGTTGACATTGGCCCATTTGGGATACAGAACATTTTACATCACCATAGGGACCTCTGGCTGCTCCTTGCATAGTTATATCCACTTACCTGCCACCCCCAGCCTCCAGTTTAACACCAAGTACAGGTATTTTAAGTTTTATCTTTGAAAGCAGATTAAATTCAGTTGCATCTTTGAAAAGAGATTAAAATTTTTTATTTTCCATACAGGCCAACTGATGTTCTACAGACGCTCAAGTTATTAGACCTTTCTGCTAATCAGTTTATTGATGAAAATCAACTGTTTCTAATAGCCTATCTGCCCAGGTAATTTGCTTAACTGGCTTATGGTAGTGCCTAGTAAATTTTCAGTGAATGGATCATTTGTGATATGTATGTACTTTCTCAATGGAAATGATGATGATGGAATTTTCTAGTTGAGTCATTCCCTTTCGAACACTTTTATTTGAATTTATTTAGAGAATTTACTTGTGACCATATGCAGTATAGTTGATCAATACCTATACTAGAAAATTGAAGCACAATTAATTTTTGGCTCTGGTGCTAATTTGCAAGTTCTTGTTTATTAAACTTTGGGATGCAATGCCATGTCACTTTGCCTTTTTTTTTTTTTTTAAAGATTTATTTATATAAGAACCGGGGTACAGGCCAGATGTGCGGGGGGGGGGGGGGGAGCGAGAGGATTCACCAAAGACAGAGTGGGGAACAGAACAGGCAGACTGACGAAATACACTACTGAGGGGAGCAGCGGGTGAGTCAGGAGAGGTCTGCTGCTGGTGGGGATCAAACCGGCGCTGCAGAGGCTGCAGACAGCTTCACAGCGCTGCTCTCAACTGCCTGCGCCACCAGGGAGGCCCCACTTTGCTTTTTGAGATCCACTTAGCACCTAGCACAGCAGTAGGCACCCAGGAACATTAGATAGTTGTAGAATCGTTAGAATGCAGTGTGAAGAGCTCATTTTGCATGCCCTAAATTGAACTTCATGGTTTTGAAGCATTTCACATGGAATGAATCCCTAGGGTGTAGAGAAAACTGCATGACTCTCTAGTCTGGTTGGTAGCCTATAGCACTTGGTGCTTTTCTGTGGACTCAAATTCAGCATTTTAAATTTCAGATTAGAACAACTAATCATTTCTGACACTGGAATTTCTTCTATACATTTTCCGGATGCTGGAATCGGTATATATGATTATTAAATTTCCCCCGGCCACTCCTAATTTGCTGATTTTTTTCACTTCTACAATGTAACTTAATTCTCTTTTCTTCTAGGGTGCAAAACATCAATGTTTCCCTCCTTGCAATACCTGGTAGTAAATGACAATCAGATATCACAAGTAAGAGCTTCTTATGGGCCTACTTCGTTATAGTTTGTTTCCACTCTCATGGAGTTTATAGGTTCCTTCTGTTAAAAAGTGTTTTAAATTGAAAGAGAAATACTTCTTCAGAGTAAAACTCCATATATAAAACTCAAAATATTAAAAAAAAATTCATTTAACTTGCACTCAAGCAAACTGTCTTGTCATTTTACTTGTTAGAGAATAAGAGTTCATATGTGGTTTTCCTAGCATGTGCTCGTGCCTGATGAAATTCCCAGCGTCAGGTTGGAACTAGGGACTTGGGTATCCTGCTGCTAGCTAAATAATCTTGAAAAAGTAGCCTGAAACTTATTTATTTTCATTTATTGGGTTTCAGTGGTCATTTATCAATGAACTAGATAAGTTACAGAGTCTGCATACCTTGTCCTGCAAGAGAAACCCCCTGACTGAAGACAGCAAAGAAGCAGAGACCACGCGACAGTTCATTATTGCCAAAATCGGTCAGCTGAAGACTCTGAACAAATGTGAGGTGAGTGCTAATATTGTGACTGTTTTTCAGACTAGAAAGCAAATTATTAAAAAAGTGAAAAAAATTATTTGAATATGATAAAAGGAATCAGATAGTATTTTCCTCCACATGGTGAAATATCTTCCTGGTGCATTCCAGCGACAGTGGTTCTCTCCCGAGTCTCAGGAGGTAGTCCTGCCCTCAGGGCGGTGCAGGAGAACCGTGTCCTTCCGCTGCCCTCTTGCCCAACTTATTACTATAGGTAGGGCGAGGAACACTGGGTGCTTTTCCCTCTTTCGTGGGGAGAACACAGGCAGGAAAGGACAAAATCACAAAGAGTATGCAGCCTGGCCTTCCCAGGCGTCTCTCTCTCTAAGGCAGTGCCTCGTCAGCATGCGTGTGCTGCTCCCTTGGAGTCCGTCAGCTCCTCCGGGGCGGGCCTACAGGCTGACCTCACATGGCGGCCAGTATCTTGTCCCTTTCAATTGGATTATTCTCTGTGGGTAGACAGTGGAGGAGCAAAGTGTGCAAAACACAAACACTTGTTATGAAAATGCCTGAATAACTTGTTTTTATTTTGAATCAACATAGATTCTGCCAGAGGAAAGGCGTGGAGCTGAGCTTGATTACCGAAAAATTTTTGGAAATGAATGGAAAAAGGCTGGTGGGCATCAGAATCCAGACAAAAACAAACCAAATGAAGAATTTCTTGCAGCCCATCCTAGATACCAGCTACTCTGCCTCAGTATGTACTTGTACTTGTGATACTGTACTTGTGAGTTGGCGGCCTTTCAGCTGCACTAGTTTTCCCTTGGGGCTTAAAGGAGGCCCTGATTTTTTTGCTTTTGCCCTTCCTTTGGGGCATTATGTACTCATATAAATAGATACAGGTACTTTCTGGGGCTTCTGGAATAAGTTGGAAGTGGAAGATAATCAGTAGTGAATCTCAGCAGGAGGGCACGAGAGGTGTGTGTAGGGAGCTTTGTTGCAGGAGGGGACAGCAGCTCTAAGACAGAAGTTCTTGTCTGCTTTACATGGCTCCACCAGACTTGATTTCAGGAGGTAGGTCTGTTTCCTACTTTCAGAAAGGTTCAGTTGATCTCAGCACTGCTTACCATGTCGGGAATTTTGAAAATAGCATTTTTAGGTACAGCCCACACAGTGGTATTTTTTAAAGCACCCCAAGTAATTCTGACATCCATGAAAGTTCAGATGAATGCAGTCTTTCCAAGGCACATCTGCGGCTCACCACATACCGCACACCTACGAGTTTCGGCACTTGGTATGCAAGGTGCTTCCTTATATTCTCCAGCCTGGTTCCTTGGACTTTGAAGCTGTGACTTCATGACTCTTTGTCCCTGATGTACTTTCCATTTTGTTTTAACTTCATTATTATTCAAATTTTCACTTTCATGTGTTTTCTTTTTTCATATATTTCCTAATGCAAGCAGCTCACAGCATAAACGCTTCAGGCTGGAACATTATCTTTGAGGAAGAAAAGCTGCCTGTGGGAACTGCTTTCAAATTACTCCATTAGCTGGCCCAATTTCCTGGCCACTTTGGGTGAATTCTAAATCACTTGGGGGATGGGAAGGGAAGATTCTAAAGCAGCCCTGAAGGTAATGCTCAGTCCTTCCCTGGAATAATGCTGGAAGACAGAAGCATAGGTGCTTGGGGGTATTTATAGAAATTTTGTCACTGGTTGGCCTAACAGAAGTCAGAGTGGGAGGAGTACTGTTTTCCTTACATCCTTATATTAAGGCTGCTTTTCTGGCAGGACCTGATTTGCAGTGCTGGTACCGAGTGCCCAGTCTAGCACTGCATCATCTGGCTGCAGCCTGGTGAAGGTGTCCTGTGAATCGTGTCTCAAATAGTACCAGGTTGCTCTCAGGACCCAGAAAGAAAGGGAGCTGTTACCAAAGGGAGAACTTTGAGTAAATGTTTCAAGTATTTAATACACAGCCTCATCTTGCTAGTTTTGGTCAGTACACTGGCTGGCTGTGATAATTAGTGATGCATGATACACTGTGATGGAGGGGCCCATGTTTGGAAGCCTTTGTTATTCATCCCACCTGAAAATAAATAGGTAAATGACTATAAGTCAGCATTATCGGGTGCGGCTAGATTTATGTTGAAAAGGTATATGGTGACACACATTTTCTTTTTGCCTTTGGTTCATCCCCTTTTTTTCCCTTCTTAAACAGAGTATGGTGCACCTGAAGATGGGGAACTCAAAATACAACAACCATTGTTGCTCAGAAACCAGCTACTAAGTAAGAACTGCAAATTCAAAGACTATTTATTTGTATTTGAGCTTTAGGTACTGCAACGAACAGTGATCACCTAATAGGGATTGGTTCTTTTATCCTCAAAGAGAACTTCAATTTTTTTTTTAAAAAAGGATGAAACCGTTTCAAACTTACCTAAATTCTTACATTGAACAGTCCACTAATTCCTATGTTTTAAGCTCATTTAATAGTACTATAAATGTGGGCTGTATTTTAGTTAACTGAATTATGGTTTGAAAATTTGGCTTTTATTACATTAGAAAACCTAGCTAAATTGTCAGGAAAGAGCTATTAAGGGGAAAAGAGAAGGTGATGGAGTGTTGGTCCAACCACTTTTGTTGTTGGTAATCCAGTGACTTATTAATAGAAGGAATTTTATTTAAGCCAGTTGCACTGAACAGCTGTATCATTTGGCAGTCCCTCTTAACTTGCATGCATAATTTAAATCCTTATTTACAGTAGGTCTCAATTAGTCTTTTTTCTTTTCGCCTTCAAGCACTGAACATAAAATATCCTAATCAACTTGATCAAAAAGTCATAGAGAAAAAACTGCCAGGTAAGAAGAATGAGTCTATCTTTTCCCTTCTTATACTTCCAACTTGCTGGCCTAGGTATGAATTTGCTGGTATTAGCATAGTTCATTCATATCTGAAAGTGGACTTTTAAAACTTAGTTTTTTGTAGTCTTCTATATTCTAAAATACAATCAGTCACCCTGCATACCTCAAAAGTTCAAGTCTCCAATAACATCTGCTAGAAAGCACTTTTGTCAAAATTGGAGGCCCTTGAGCATGATTACCTTTTTAACCAAAGCCTCAGGGCTTGAATGGCTTGGCCTTCAGAGGATTTTCCCATGGCTCTTTTGTTCTCAAGTTATTTTTCTGGGGATTTTTCTTCCAGAGAAACTTTTTCCCTGGGCTTCAGGTCTGTCTTACCATCCCTTCATACAAACAGCAGGTGTATCCTAGTGCACTCCACTGTGAATTATTTGGACACTTGTAACTTTTAGTACACTCACACGCCTTACCAGTCAGGTAAACAATTTGCAATGACGTTTTTTTTTTTTTTTTTTTTTTTTTGTGGACACACTGAAATGAATTTCTTTGAAGAAACTACTTCAGAACTTTACATATCTGTGCTACTAGAAATGAATTCATCCTTTTGGAAAATACTTTGGTGTCTACAAATTAGATCAATGTAATTCACCTTACCCTTTCTCTTAAAAGAAAAAATTAGTTTATTTCTGAGTATGCAGTGAATCTCTAAATCTGATTCATACTAAGTATTAAAATATAATAGACCAGTGAAGATTTGGAGAAATATCACCCTAAATGAACATAGTAAAACTTTTGTCAGTGAGTTCACATTGATTGTTAAGTTAGTTTTTATCAAATAAGCTTTTCTCATAGTATTACTTATGAAAGGCTTTGGTTGTAATTAAAGAACCTTTCTGATTGATAATGATCATTTAATGCCAATTACCATTATTACTCCGTATTTACTTGCTAACAATCTAATTTCTATCCCTGTGATATGTAATTTTGCTGGTATTACATAATGATGAATTAAAATTCATGTTAGGCCCTTCAAACTTAAATGCTGTCAGTACAGACACTCATGGGGACAGACAAGTGAGGTAGGACCAGAACACTTTTGTTAAGTAACTAGCTTTGAGTGTCTTTGCATTTTCCCTTTTACTCTCCAGATACATGGAATCAATTCATGGGAATGTTACCATAAGGGAGTATTTGCTCAAGAATGTTCTCATTAAACCTTTGTTAAGCCTTTCTTTTCATGGTTTCCACTGGGAAGGACTGTGGTTGGGTCTGTGCATGAATGCTGTCTTAGCTGATGGTGATGGCTTTGTGTTCGACCCTTCTGAGATTTAATACCCATTGGAACACCATGTTCATACTGTGATTTTCATTACTCTTCAGGTGAAACGAGCTGAGATTAGAATCCATAGAAAACCTAAGTAATAATTATTGCTTTAAACTATTTAGAATCTGAGACCTATATTCTCTAAACTCAGCAGTTAGCAGATTATTCTACATCACATACTATAAATATTTAACTAGTAACAAATATCCTTTAAAAAGTGGTCTACTATGTAAAACATACTACATCAACTTTTTAACAATCAGATTACCAAAAATTAAATATTCAATGCTGCCATGAACAGTCAGTATACCTGTTTTGTGAAGTCATATGGTAACTGGTATAAAACATTGAAAGGTAACATTTGTGCTATGACCAGGCACTCTACATGATAGCAATTATAGTGGTAAAAATAATCTAAATGTTTACTGGTGAGGGAATAGTTGTATGGATAATAGTAGAACCGTACATCCCAATATACATATTTAATGAAGTAGGTCTTGAACTGTTGTCCAATATATCTGCCACTAACTGCAGGTGGGAATTTAATTCCATTAAACTGAAATAAAATAAATGCAGCTCTTCCTACTAACTACATTTCAGCTGCTCAGCAGCCACCTGTAGCTGTTGTATTGGACAATACAGGTCAAGAGGAACCAGCATGAACAGATGTACCACTCTATGTAAACAGAAAAAAGCACGCAAGTGTACCCATTAACTGACAGTCATAGGGAGACAAAAAAGTGAACTAATCTCTGCGTTTTCTAAATGTCAAAATACCCATGTGTCTTTTATGTCCATTAAGTGTATTCAACCCACAAATAAGGAAAGCATTTTTATTCTAAAATAAAGATAACATTTATTATCACAAGTTGCATAAAAACAGATGCTTTTATAAAAATGATTTTTGATAGAAAAATATTTGTCTGAATACATGTGATATTTGTAGGAACACCATACTATTGCTGTACCTCCAGCTAAAGCTTCAAGAAACTATTATAATCAAAATATCCAATATTTATCACAACCCATCTTTGGAAAGAAGTTCATAGTGTTTTCTGAACAAACCAAAGCATTTACTCATTAATTACATCCCCAATGCCTGGTGGTCACCTGTGTGTGCCGAACACAATCACACATTGTAATTACAGACTGGTAGCACTGGAGGGGGCCTTGTAGGTCATCAGTCTCCCCCTTACTTTCCAGAGGAGGAAAGGAAGGCCAGAGAGATTAAGCGACATCCTCAGGGCGCCTGTGCCCCACTCCAGTGTTCTTTCAGTAACTCATAAGTAAGTAATCACAAAGGTTTAAAGTCAGTGGTTCAGAGATTTATTCCTCTGCTGAGAATGGTTTCTGGTTTATTCAGATTAAGGGGGAAATATTAAATACCACTGAAATGGTATGAAGAATCAAGGGCACTTAGGTCAAACGTGGAGTCCTCTCCCACAGCTTCCCAATGACTCAGATAAATGGTGTGAAAGCATGCGTGTGGGGTCACGTAGTGGATAAAAATAAGCTTTGCCCTAGTCATTTACGTGGGTCAACTGAAAGGACAGTGACAGCTGTCATCACAATTGTGGTCTTGTCACATGAGTTAGTTTTACAGATGACTCATTTGAGAGAACTGATTTTTTTTTCCCTTTGATAGAGTTCATGACAATTCAAAAGGTGAAAGGATTGCTGTCACGTCTTCTCAAAGTTCCTGTGTCAGAACTCCTGCTGTCCTATGAGAGTCTCAAAGTAAGTTGCCCAGCAGAACAGGAAGTCCAGCTTAGCTCCCCCCAGAATGACATGTCATCAGACTGGCTCTATAGAAAAGATTCTGAATGGAAACCATACATCTGTTAGGTGTGTATGTGGGGAGGGTATGTGCATAATGTTGAGGAATTCCTGTCGCTTAGAAAGAATGCATTTGGTAGGTTATTTTGGGGTGCTGGGAAATGCTCAAAATTTTTTCCATGTTAATTAATGGTAAATGTTCCCCTACCCAAAATATAACGTACTAAATCATACCAAACAGAACATTCTGCTTCCCACTGTGGGGGAAACCTGTAACAAGCTTTGTCACCTCTGGCTTAATCATCGCCCATGCTCTTTGTTCTAATTTTAGATGCCGGGCAGAGAGATTGAACTAGAAAATGACCTACAGTCATTACAGTTTTATTCTGTGGAAAATGGAGACTCTCTATTAGTGCGATGGTAACAGCCAACTAATAAAATTCAGAAACTAAGACTATCATGATTTGGGTTCATCAGAAATAAATGGTTTTATAACTTGCCCTATGGATAGCAAAATTGTAGTTTTCATTGGGAAGAGACCATTTTAGGCTTGTACATAACAGCAATAATAAATTATTTGAACCTACTGATTTTCTGATCTTCATGTTTTTATAGTTCGTGACTCATTATGTGAAGATTTAAATATTAAATAGAACCTAGTCTAATAAAATCTGAACAGTTAATTTCTCTCCTAGAACTAGTTTTAAAGAAATTCACTATTGTTACTCCTAGTTTAAAAGGTTACTAAGATGATTTGGTCATTTGGGGAAATGTCCCTCAAACCTAGGGAGGCACATCTATGTGTAACATGTGTTATGAGCGCTCTTCTCAGTTGCACTATTTTTAAGAGTACTTATAAAAATACATGCTTTTCCCTACAGTTACACCTAAGCTGAGCAAATAATTCTTCTATAGAAGACTATCAGCTCTGATTGAAATTCACTTATATTAGGAAAATAGCAGGCAATGATTGGAAGAAAGCAAAATTCTTTCAAAGTATCAAATATTTAGAATGTCTTTCCCTGTGGCACTAAAACCCTGAGAGGTATTCAATTTTACTTAAATTTAGCATATTTTGAATAGGAGTCACATTTAAGGTTACTGTTAAATGGCAAAAGTAAACAGGCATTAATTAGTCCACTTGATAAACTTTAGAATCAATGTCCAGAACTGAGAATTATATTGTTTTTTTTTTTTCAAGTTGCCCACGTCATTCAGAGATCTATAAAATCTGACATTTCCAGAAATCCCAAACTTTGGTATACGTAATCACACAGCATTTCTGTGAGTTCTTTTTGGCCCTTAATTATCCTAATTATGCTATACAGATCTAGTCTGCAGTCCCAGTTGAAATCCAAACCCTCAGTTACTAAAGACTTCTGAACTAGGCCAACTGTTAACCAAAAGTGATAGGTACTGAATTACTAACTAGAGAAATATTTTGTCTTTTTACAAACAATTTGGTATTGTTCAAATCATGTACCAATATATAAATAAATTAGTTGATTTTTAAAAAGGAAACTTTGTGCAAACATTAGGAAATATCACACTGGTTACAGGTGAAAGTGCCAGCCCAGAACTATCTTGATAGATCATATGTATTCTATCACCAAGCCTCGGGCTTTCCTCAGAATTGCACTCAGATTATCATACACCTACCCTGATCCTTAAACACTGCGAATTAAAATCATTATCTTCTTGCTTCACACTGGCATGGATCATCACACAGTTCCTTCAGTTTCCAGAGCTCTGCTAGTTCCTGTGGAGAATACTGCGGGGATGACAGCATTCCCGTCTCACAAGTCTTCTCACATAGCCACAGGCCATCCTGTTAAAAAAGCAAAAGGTGATTTTGGAGCTGTGGCACTCTAGGAGACCTGGAAAATATGCATATAGGCAGCTTTTATGTTCCAATGAAGCTGAAGTTGTTTCATAGACAACTCCGGGGTGAAGGTGGTCTGTGGGGCAGAGAGTAGTCAATGCACCCTGGTGACCTGGTCCCGTGAAGACAAACAGCAGTGTAGGCATTAAGTATGAGTAAAGGGACTTCTATGAAAAGACAGTTTGGAGTGTTATATTTGCTAGAAGAGGACAGGCAGCCACAAAGCAGTATGGACAGCCACCATTCGATGGGATGTCAGACAGTACCCTGGGGATGAGAACAAGTGCTTTGTAAATAGATAATACTTAATTTTCACAAAAACTGAGGTAGGAATTATTTCCCCTTTACAAACAAGAAACTAAAACTAAGAGTAAAGTGTAGGGTGATGACACCTCAGTAGGAAGAATTCAATCCTTCCTACCTACACAAACTGACTTCTGTTCCCAGTAATATAGCAGAATACAGATACTGAGAACCCCCTTTAATAAGAGGACACAAAAATGCTGGATGTAATAAATGTCTTCAAAGCATGCTGAACTGGTGGCAAACGAGAAGAAACTGGAGGGTTGAAGGTGCTAGAATAAGTGTGTGCCTTGAAGGTTCTGTTGGTTTTTTTTTTTTTAAACCAAAGATCACCCTTTATTACAATATTAGCTTATGGTTACTGCATGGGGACATTAATTTCTGGAAGAAGTTGCCAATTTACAGAACTCAGACCCTCAGCCAATCTACGTGAGATTAAAAGGCATAGATGCTGCTGCTGAGCAAAGAGTACTAGTAAACAGGAATTTTCAGAGTCCAAGTTGATAGTGGCCACTAATCCTAGACTTTTAAACCTTGCCCCCTCCTGTAGCACGGCTGACCATCCTCTAGCAAAGCAGTCTTCTCTTGGATTGTTGAGCGGCTACTGCCGCCAACTCAAAACCCTGTGCTGCTCATCGCTATTGTCCAGCACGCAGGAGACCTCACTTGCTCTGGCCAGTGATCCTTTCTGCTGAGTTTTAAAAGGCCAGGGACAGGAGCCAGGACAGGAGACTGACCAGAGACTCCCAAAAAGAGCTGAGACCCCCCAAGGAGTGAGACCTGGGGATGGGGGGTTGTGAGGGTGATAAGTCAGGCTCATCTGACATCCTTGACTCAGTAAGATGGGAAGGGTCTTTCCTGGGCATCTGAACCACAGCCTGCACTTCGTGGGTTTGCAGCTAAAGTCACATCCTGAGCAGCCCCTAAATTCTCCAGCCAGAAATTTAAAGTACTCATAGGTGATTAATGCACTTAGGTACATGGCAGAAAAAATGTCAATCTTCTCTGTAGGAATGTATTAAATACAGACCTCAATTTCAGAACAAGGTCAGTTTTTTTAAGAAGTCTATAAACATATCAGGAAACAAACTCCCTGAGTAACAGTGCAGAAATAAAATACTGAATGAGAATGGCAAAGACTAGAGACACTAGAAACAGAAAATGAAAGTTATACTCAATGTTAAATTTATCCCTTTATCAGGAATAGGACTATCAAAGCTGACCAAGTAGATTGGATTTATTTCTGTTCACCCTTGGAGTGAAGGAACACTGCTCGGTACCCCAGTACTCTACAGGGTTTCTACTAAGCAGCCACTGCACGTTCCTTCTGTCCCCTGCACCTTCTATGGCCAAAGTAGAAGCTGCAAGAATCCAGAATTCAACAGAAACCTCTGAGGCAAAGGCCAGCTTTCTGTTTATTTTCCTCCCAAGGCAACTATTTTCCATTTCTGATCTCTGCAGTTTCTTTTCCTGCATCAGCAGTACATCAGCTCACAGTATATTTTTAAAAATGTTTTACAAATAAAACACCAGATAAAATACTGTTATCAGTCAGAGGGCTAACGAGCCCTTTAACTACCACACTGCTAGAAACTTAAGCCAGCTGATTCTTAAGTCTTAAGAATATAAAGAATTTCTGATCAGCTGATCAGATATTACAGATTTCTTTGTGGATAGGAGAACTCCCATTCAAAAATATTTCCTTTTTCCAAAACAAAGAAACCCATTTCCTTTTGGCTTAAACTCAAAAAAAAAAAAAAAAATTGTATGAGAATCTAGCTGGATTAAATGTAAATCATGTGAGTTATATCAGCTATGAAGCTACATCTTCAATTTATTGTTTTTGCCCAAGATTTGATGGACAAAAATGCTTCCACAACTCTTCAGGACCCTGTGGCCAGCCCCTCAGGGCCTTGCTTACCTGATATCTTTTAGGTCCTATGGCTGCCATCCAAATGCCCATGCTGACATCTTCACCCTACAAATTTAAATTTAAATGCAAAATTTTAAATGCTATCTCATTTTAAAACATTCCCATAATGACCTATTTTGTTACTGTTCTAATGCAATATGACATACACTGATTACATAAAGTAAAAGCTCAAGTGGCCTTAAGGAATGCACACACACCACAATGAGATGAGAAGATGACACCTACTACAACGAGCAGCCAGCCCTCTCTTCTAGTGGACCTTCCCCGTCCTACATGAAGAGTATAAAAGATACAGTAGGTCTTATTCCCAGGCAGAGTTGTTTATTGACAATGTCATCGAGATTGGCAAAAAGCATTTACTTATGAAAGCTTAACATTCCTCCAAATATAAACTGAAAACACATTAAGTAGGCTCAAAAAAATATATTAGGAATAGAATTCAGAGCCAAGTTTGAGTGATAGGAATGTTTCCCTAATCTTTGCAGAGTCCTATAAAGAAACAGTAACATGCTTTTCCCCAAGGTAAATTGACTTTGCTTTCAATGATAGAATGCTGGGCTGGGCCTCCCTGGTGGCGCAAGGGGTTAAGCACTGCACTATGAGGTAATCCGCAGCTTCTGCAGCATGAGTTTGATCCCCGGCTGGCCAGAGAGAAACCCACATGGCGAAGCAGACCTCTCCTGTCTTGTCCGCTGCTCCCCTCAGCAGTGTATTTCAGTCAGTCTGCCTGTTCTGTTCCCCACTCTGTCTCTGGTGAATCCTCTCAACACCACCCCCCTCGCCCCACCCGCCACCCGCAATCTCTGGCCTATACTCCAGCTCTTGAGTGCACAGATAAATAAATCTTAAAAAAAAAAAAAAGCTGGGCTACACGAAACTTGATTTGATGAACGGACTCTTAGGTCAAAAATCCCTAATTAGGGCCTCCCCGGTGGCGCAGCGGATGAGCACTGGGTTGCGAAGCTGCCCGCAGCCTCTGCAGTGTTGGTTTGATCCCCAGCTGCTCCCCGGCCACCGGAGGAAGGTCCCACATGGCGCGCAGACCTCTCCTGCCGCCCGCTGCTCCCCTCAGCAGTGTACTTCGTCAGTCTGCCTGTTCTGCTCCCCGCTATGGCTCTGGTGAATTCTCACACCCTCCCGCGCTTCTGACTGTATCCAGTGCTTATATAAATAAATAAATAAATAAATCTTTAAAAAAAATCCCTAATTACCTGATAGGTTTTTAATCTCCCCGAGTTGCTGGCCAGCCAGTGGACGATGTCCCAGGAGATCACATACCCTGACCCACACGCAAAGGCAGGGTAAGCAGGACTAGGGTACTCCAGCTCCTGCCACTTTCCAGTTCGATCAACTGCCCAATTCAATCTGAAACTAAGATTCAAAATAATTTGGCTTCTTTGTGTTGGTCTGACACATATCTTACCACTGCTAAGCTTGACTCCTTTATCATAACCACAAAGGAATAAGCCATAGAAGAATAGGAATATGGTTTTTAGTCTAAAGAAAAATTATTTAGCTAGTGGGTATTTTACATAAAAAAAAAGACTGGAATATAAAATTCTCTCAAAGTTGCATTTATGGGGTTTCTAAGTGGAAAGCACCAATCATGTTGTATTTATCTACTTAAAAAAAAAAAATCACAAATCCATATTGTATTCCTGGAAAAAACACAGAAAATGGTTTCAGAAATGTGTCAAATTTATTCTAACATAATATGTACAGTAGCTTCTAATTTGAGTATCACATATCTGGGGCATGAGAATAAAAGCCACATCATTTTCCTTCATTATATTAGCCTGAGGCTTTTCATTTCAAATTTTTCCCTCTAATTGTAGATTAATAAAATATAGTAACCCAGGAGCCTACTAGGGAAATTTCCTATCTCAATCATTTTTCCAATGAAACATGACTTGTATAGATATCATTCTAAATTACATTTGATAATGTACATGATCGCCAATGGTCTCATAACGTTCAACTTACTTTCCCCACCAAAAATTAGGCCCTTCCAGATTCTTATGGGAAATTCTATTAAAAACAGCTTCTAAGTCAATGTAACAGTCATCATCTGTCTTTAGCAATAAATCAAAGCTGGTTGTTTCCACAGTCCTGTTGACAGAAAAGGAATATGAAAGTCAGCATGTCCATAACAAGGAAACAAAGCAATATTAATGCGATGATATTGCTAACATTTTAATTAGAAAAGTGTCCCTATATTACCTGTATACTTTTTTCCCAGCTTATTTCCTCCAACATTGAGAACATTTTCTCTAACAGAACACTGCTGCTACCAACTACAGTCCTGATAATCACTGAGTGGTATAAGAAATACTGAGCTGATTTTAAAAGGTGTAAAGGAGAAAGAACACAGTAAAGAAAAAAAAGACCTGGCTTTAGTGGGACATGTGGCTGAACTAATACTTAGGCACTGCGCCAGTCAGGCTGCCACAGCAAACATTTGAGCACTGCCCCTGTGCTCTCAATAAAGAGTTGCAAGATGAGGGGACTGGTCTCCTACCTGATCTCACATAGTTGCACAAGATGCATTCATACTACTATTTATATCACATTCAGATATTTTATGGTTCAAAAAAGAAAACCTGGCTCGTAACATTAAATTTCCCCTTTGGGATAATTTCTGGTCATTAAATTATTATAAATGGCCTTTTAGAAGGTGTGTGGGGGGGTGATTTCATTCACCTAGATATAAAATACAAATATATAACACCAACTAGAGACAAAATTGATTCTTTCATTTTGCAATAACAATTCTTATACATCTTTAAGAGAAAAACAAAACAAGAATGTTGCTAGGGAACCAGCTAGCAGAAATCTGAATAAAAGAATTCTGGACAAAGTTTCGCTGAGTCAAAGAATGGTTAACAACATTGGGCCCACACCAAATAGCATTAACTCTACTCTTAATAAGATGTATTTCTAATTAACAGCATGAGGCCTATAAAATATTTATCTGCTAATTAGAAATAAACTTGTGATAGGGGACATTGAGGCCACTGACAAATCAACTGAATATAGCAGAATGGATAATGAAGCTTTAATTTATGGTGTGAAGAGGAAAGGTAAACTGGGGCAGCAGGCCCCAAATACAGCCCTGTTAGAAGTTATTGCCGGAATCCAGGTAGAGATGATGGCCCAAAATAGTGGGACACGTGAAGATGTCAGAGATGTGCAAAGAATAGAGGAGATAAAACTGAAGGTAAAATCTAAACTACACTGAACTTTCACAACCAGGAATCTGCTCCCTATGAAAAATACTAGAACTCCAGTCTTGATTTCCCATTTTCTGTACCTACATTCCCACCCCTTACCTCTACAACCTCGTCTTGGTCCCACTTAAAAGAAGAACCCCCATTAGTGGTCTTGAGCTAAAAGACTTTTTTCTTACTACAGATGTCCAAACCTAATCCCACATTTCCAACACTTACTCATATCTGCCCACAGGACAACTCCAAATTTATATTAACTTGCTCCGCTATGAACGCTATGAAACAGTATCTCCCATAAACTGATTAGACTGTCTGCCCCTCAAGACCAGGTAACCATATCCACAAAGAACCTGCTAAATTCCCACTCTGCCCAGAGAACAAAAGAAAGGACATATTCTGTGGCTCACCAAGAAACAATCTCAGTGACAAAGTTTTAAAAAAATCAAAGATATGAATACTCCTTTTATAGGTTTAGTCTGGACAGAGACATAGTTAAAGGTCAGGGTTCTATAGTCAGGGTGGACAGTCAGGGGTGCTCAACAACAGCTTATGGGATCCTAGAGTAACTAGGATACTACTAACAACTACGAATATGCAACAGTAACAGTTACTATGTTTTATTACTGTTACTATTAACTAAAGGTAAGAATGACAACTAAATAGAAACCCTAGCAGATCTGCACAGAATCTAAAGGTTATTGACCTTAATATAAATGTTTTGGAAATGGAGCAAGTAGTTTTTAAATGGATGGAGTAGAGAATGGAAATATAAGGAAGATGTGCAGCTGACTAAATTGGAAACCTGGTATATGTGGGCTTATAATTGAGGGATGCAGGAAGGTGCACAGAAATACAACTAAAAAAAGGCCATTTCCAAACATCCAATTTTCATCTAATGTTGGTGGGAAACACCATGGCCAGCAGGAATGACAGAGTGAATCAAGTTTTGCCTGGCTCTTATTATCCACCCTATGGATCTGTTACTCTAAATAAGGACGCAGCAGCATTTTAGGTGATCAATTCTCACAAAGAACCAAGACCTAAGAGATCACATCCCAGGTGTTCAGTGGCCTTAGGTTGGTTGGTTTGTTGTTTAAATTTCAGTGGTTTGAGGTTGATAAACTGTTTCTACATTAAAAAGAACAATAAAACAAATTCTAGCTACCCAACATTTTTAAAACCTACCATCTATAGAAGTTCAATAATTTTGCAGGAACATTTCGGTAAGTGTCAACAACATCCACAAAAACAATATCATCATAGATGCTGCTTTCCTCCTTCAGTAAGGCATCTTCCTCCTGGAGATTACTTATATGATCATTAAGTCTTCGAGGGCGAGAATGAAGGTTTTGTAAGAGAGCATCACCTTCTAAAAAGGAAATGTTGACAGTTGGAGAAAAATGCTATTGCAAACTTAAGACCTAGACTTCTAACTTCATGTATACTAAAACTCTTCTCCCAAGGTAACCTAAGGAGATAAAAATGTTAGGAACAGTGAGGAAGGTAAAGGGCAACTTCCGTATACTGCTGGTGGGAGAATAAATGGACACGCCCACCCTGGAGAGCACTTCAGGATTGTCTAGTTTGGCCAAAGAGTGCTAAGTTCGCTCATAGATCTATCCCTGGAGATAGTATTTTCAAGATCATAAGGACATTCATTGCGGCACTGTGGGTGACTGTGGAGAAATGGAACCAACCTAGATGCCCACCGATAGAATGGTGAAACTGTGGTATACTCATAATGGAATAGAGTGGTTAAAAAAAAATTCACCTGATTTTGCATATTAAAAGTAGTGAGAAAAAGCAGTATTGCTAATTGATATATACATCATGGAATCACACTGTCAATGATTTAAAAAATCAAAACTTTGATAATATTATAGTAGAAAGTCGAAAAATAATAGTGGGAAGGGTAAACATGAATTTCAGGGTAAACGCGAATCTCAGGACAGAGGCATCCTCTCCTAGGGCAAGGGAGAGGAACAGGGGGAAGAGAAGTTGTTGGGAATCGGGGAGGGAGGTTTTCACTATATATGTAATGCTTTCTTACTAAAAAACAGAAGTGAATATGACAAAATGTAAATGTGTTAATCTGAGCTATAAGTACATGGTATTTCTTATATCACCCTATTTTTGATGCATTTATCATATTTCATAGTGAAATGGTTACTTATGTGCTTAAAATACATGTTATGTACATTTGTGCAGGATCTTTTCTCAGATCCTATGAATTTAAGGCAGCAATTATTTTATCAGGGCAGGGTTTTCTTAAATGTCTCAGTCAAATGAGAGAAAATTTCTGAAAAAAGAAAGAAAAAATGAGTGGATGAAGGGTAGGAAGGGACTGAAATAATTCGGTGCGCCATTCTTTCTAACATAAATGGAGGGACTGAGGGATGGGACTCTGCCTGTCCTCCTAAAGATGCTGGACAAGTCACAAGTCTCAAAGCCTCTGTATTCTCACCTAGTAAAGGATGAGGCAGACTAAATTGGTGGTTCTCAGGAATGCTTATTGAAGTACTGATTTCCTGGGTCCCAAATGTACAGGTTCAGCAAGTCGAGGATGGGGCCCAGAAATCTGTATTTTTTCACATGTGATTCTGATCTCTGATGCAGGTGGTCAGACCACCCTTTGAGTAAGACAGGCCTAAATGACCTCAGGTCCCCTTTGACTCTTATGTTCTGCTGTAAGGTCCTTTCACTTAAAGATATGGATATGTTTTAAAATTGGAATATCCAGAAAATGGTTGGAACAAGATGAGAGAAGAAATTAAATATAGGCTAATAAATTATTTTGTTTTTATACTAGTAAGTTACATACTTTGTTTTATGCTGCACAAATCTGAAAAATATGAGAATAAAATAATATATCTGTTTTGAGTCTGACGGTATGTCTAGGTGCTATTTGAAAGAATTATGTAGATTACAGTTTCTCAAACAGAGGCATCAAATCCATCTGGGAAGCTTGTTAAAATACAAACATATGCGTTCCAACCCTAAAAATTTTAATTCTGTAGCTTGAGGTAAGGCCCAGCCAGAGATGTTAATGCCCGACAAAACTTGAAAGATTTTTTTTACCACATAATTCTTCTGAATAGTGCTTAGATCTTCAGATTCAAAAAGCAATTTATACTCAGGTTTCCAGATATATCTACTATGAAAAAACAATCCATTTTAATTCCTTTATCTTAAAATTTGAGTTATTTCAGTCTTGTATCAAAGCAATTTTCCTTACCCAGGTGGGGTGGGGTGGAATGGGGTGTAAAGGGGAAGGTTCTTCCCTTTGACCAACTCTACTACACCTACAAGACCATGGTCGCTCAGCTTTGCAGAAGTCTGCACCTGGCTGTTAGGAACAGACCACAGCCATAGAGTCTCATGGGTCCCTGCAGAACAGCGTAGTGCCAGAAGTCTCAAGGGTCCCGAAACTAGTTTTTAAAGACTCTTGGTGGAATACACTTGAACTAGCAAAAGAAAGGAATGTGCTACACCCTGAAGTGTCTAGTCAATGGTATATTAAGCTACACCCGGTCTCCCAATGTGAGCTGCTTTAGGAAACTAGCCTGATCTCCTTATGAGTTTTCTTCAGGGCTGAACTTTTAACTAGCTTCTTTGGCAGAGTGGCTCATAGTTTTATGAAAAAATCTTTGGACTAGAATTAAAGATCACTTGATATCAAATTTCTGTTTTTAATGGCAAGTTTGTGGGTAAAACCAGTGTATCTGTTCCAGCCTGCCCTTAGGGGTGATGAAATACAAATACTTCTATGAAGAAACAGTGTATAAAGATGCTAGATTTAAAAAGAAACACGCACACACCACACTTCATTTGTATGCTCAATTTACATGCAGTGGCCTCAAATAGAAGAGTCTGCTCCACTCTCAACACTGTGCTATCAAGGAAGGTCCCTGCAGACTTGCTCCTAGAAGATAGTCCTTGCTTTCCCCCAGTCAATGAGAACCTTTAAGGAAGCTGGAACCAAATTCTTTTACAGGAATCTATAACTTGCAGATAGAGGTACTACTAGACACCCTAAGTGTAACCAATAGCAACTGCATCAACAATACTTTTTCTATATCACAGACATAGGATTCTTAGGAATTCCTAGATGTGGATACTTAAATGAGTGCCATTCAATAAGAGACATTTCTAATCATAACAAATATCCTCTGGAGTGTTAAAGACATTTTTAAGCTAGTAACTCTGACTTTAAGTTTAAAGGACTCTTTCTAACAAACTCATCCTTGAAGTGACATAGAATAGGAGAAGCACTTGAAAAACTGTACTGTGGAAAGTAAAAACCCCGTAGTCACATTATTCACATTATAAGAGAGACTACACATGAAGGAGGAGGGGAAGCTGATTCCCCTGGGCCATCCCCAACAAAAGGATGGATGGAGCAATGAAAATACACTGCATGGATTGGGGAGGTGGGGTGGAGTGAGGTGTGGTGGGGAAGGTTCTTCCCTTTGACTAACTCTACTACACCTACAAGACCATGGTGGCACAGCTTTGCAGAAGTCTGCACCTGGCTATAGGAACAGACCATAGCCATATAGTCTCATGGGTCCAAGAAAGTCCAAGGTCATTAATTTTTTAAGATCCCTTTTCTGATGAAAGATTGAATGCTTTTCTTCTAAGGTCAGGAACAAAACAGGGATTTCTGTCCTAGCCAGTTCTAGTCAATACATACTAGATATTCTAGCCAGGATGATTTGACAAGACAAAGAAATAAAAGGCATCCAGATTGGAAAGAAGTAAAGCTATGTCTGTTTGCAGATGACATGATCATACGGAGAGAAAACTGTAGCCTACAAAACTGTAAACTAATAAATGAGTTCAGAAAGATTACAGTATAGGGCCTCCCTGGTGACACAGGGAGGTGTTAAAGTCTCAGCGCTATCAAGCTGTTGGCAGCCAGCGTGGCATGAGTTAGATCTTGACCAGGGAGCTGACCCACATAGCACAGCAGACCTCTCCTGTCTCACCTAAACAGTGTATTTCAGTAAGTCTGCTTATCTTTCAGATGAGCAACAGTGCTAAGGTCTGGACTTTCTCATTAAAAGGGATGTAGTACGGACTCAAAGTTAAGCCGTGTTGGGTGGTAATAATAAGCACTAATGAGAAAGATACCAAATTTTACTTAGATTTTTAGAACATGCTCATTAGCACCACTTATTTTATTTTATTAATGTTATTTTAAAATTTTATGGAACCCAATCACCAATTACAACTCCTTCATCAGAGCATATCACTTCCACATATTTAAAGCTGCTGAGCTGGGGCCTCCCTGATGGCACAAGGTGTTAAGCATCAGCACTATGAAGCTGTATGCAGCCACTGCAGCACAAGTTCGATCCCCATCCAGGGAGGTGACTCACTAGTGCGGCAGACCTCTACTGTCTCACCCACTGCTCCCCTCAGCAATGTATTTCAGTAGATCCGCCTGTTCTGTTCCCCACTCTGTCTCTGGTGAATCCTCTCACCCCCCCACACCTTTGGCCTACACCCCAGTTCTTGTATGAATAAATAAAAATAAATCTTAAAAAAAAATCCCAGTTGGCTTTTTTTTTTGTAGACATTGACAAGCTGGTTCTAAAATTTATATGGAAATACAAGGGATCCAGAACAGCTACAACAATCTTGAAAAGAACAATGTTGAAGGATTCACACTTCCTAATCTTACAACATAATCATGGAAAGTATAGTACTAGTATAAAGGATAGACATGCAGATCAATAGGATAGAATCAATAGCCCAGAACAATTTGGAAAATTAGGTTAGTGATTATTTGCAGAGAAGGAGAATGAAGAATGATAATAGGTACAGGGTTTCCTTTCAGGAGCAATGGAAATGGTCTGTAATTAGTGGAGTTGGTTGTGGAACTTTGAAATATACAGAAAATCACTGAATTAAACACTTTAAATGGGTAAGTTATAAGGCATGTGAATTATATAGCAATAAAATTATATAGCAATAAAAATATTTCTTAAATGACAAAAAGATCACCTTTTATGTCAAAGTTAGGTGTTTGAGATGCAGTATGCTTTTCAACTTTCAACCAATTGACTCACCCTGAATAGTATAAATAAAACCACCTGCAACTCCCTCCACACCTTCCATGAATTCATGAGGTAATGCACCCTCTCCAGCCTGAAACAAGAATATAAGAGCTCAATGTTTTATTACTAAAAATACACTTCCTATATTTTAAAATCAATTTGGCAAAATTCAGAATGTGAATCTACAGATAAATTCATCTAAGCTGCTGGTGCACTAGACTACTACTACTACTAGGATGCCCTCAATACTCTCATTTTTTGTTATCTAATTTCATTATTAAAGATCAGGTAGCCACAATAGTTCATTCAGGATTCAGAAGTCCAGCTCACACAGAATCATGAATTCTCAAACGTGCTACCATCTCAGTACAAAAACCAATTTTATTTTACATTCCAACTCTTATCACTTAAAAAAAAAATCACTATCTTTGATTTCTTAGAGATTGAAAATTCCCAGGAACTGAACCAATTCTAGGCACATTTTAAAATTAGGCAACCCTGCAGAGAAAGTCTTCTAAACAAACAGTTTGGAAGAGCCCTACTGATAACTTATGTTGTTGAAGGTAGAGACTCCTGCGCCAGCAGCCAACAACGTCCTCTCCACCATTCTATGATTGGATGGTTTTATTATTAGAGGTCTAATCTTCACTTCAACAGTGAACAAACACCCTTACTCAGAGTCAGGTTTTCACCTTTGTGAGCTGCACATTTCCCAGAGCTGCTCTCCAGCAGCTGCAGTTTGTCAGTTCTGTGCCAGCACATGGGGAGCATTTCCTCTACAGGCTCAACTATAAACAGGACAACTGCATGGCTATGCCTCTTCTGAACAAGATCTTTTCAACAAGCCTGGGCTGTACCACACAGCATTTTAAGGTAGCAGTGAGATAGTGCTCTAAGGTGATTGTGGTAAATTTCTAATTTAAAATTTGCTTTGTAGCTGAATGTGAGGGATAGATTCCAACTTTGTAGTTCCAAAGGTATCATGTGCTCTCTTTTTTTTTTTTTTAATTGATACATTCTACATCTCTACATTGTTTTTGGCTTGTTTAAAATTTGATAGTACTTTATTATTAACTTTATCTAAAGGGTCACAGCTTGGTTTTATTTTGGCTTTAAATTTTTTTGATATCACTTGCTGGCAAGAGCAAGACTGGAAAATTTACAGCTGTATAAACAAATGATGAAAACCTTTATTTGTGCATGGGGTTTCTTAGAATAAGTAAGTTATCTCACCTTTTTTTTTTTTTTAGGTTTTTTTTTTTTTTTTTTTAGTGTTTAAGCTATCTTTAGCTCTCAACAAAACATATTTACCCCCAAAACAAATAATTTGAGTCTTTACATTTGAACCTAGTTCCTGACTCATAAATTGATTTCTGAATTCCAACACATTTTGGATATTTTCAAGTTTCATAAACAGAAAAGGAGGCAATTATCAAAGGCACCGCCTTTGAAAATAAGAAAAAACTAATTAAGTCCTATAAAACATCCTATCTTAAAATAAAGGACATTACATAATAATGACATCTTAAATATGATGTATAAGGCTAAATTTGTAATTTTATATGAATCTATGGGTCTGTTTAATGCCCTTTTTTCCTCACTGGACTGTAAGTTCCACTGTGGGCCAATAAGGGGCCTTACCACCTCTCTGCCTCGTTTACAAAAGATATGCAATAAATGTTCTCTAAATGTGTAATAATATGCCACATGATATTCATTTCAAATTCAGAAATTCATGTGAATAAGGTTAATAGTTAATAAAAATAGACTAAACTTGAACATTTAAATGCCACGTGCTTTCCTAATTATAAGATGAGAACATTAAGAATGAAAGATTCTATCTACGGTACCACCACATACACCACTTATTTAAAATACATCATTTTAATTTGCCTATGTCTTCTTTATCATCCTGCATTTACTTTGAGAAATTTACCCATCAAACTCTTGTAAAATTGAAGCATGTTTGAGTAAATGAAAAATGAGAGGCAGATCCTTCCTAGCAATATAAAATGCAAATGAATAATAAATCTTACTTTCTAGTACTTCTATCGTATTTTAACTGAAATCTTACTATCAATTAGATAATGGATATTCTGATTATTATTGAACAAGTATTCTTAAAGAATTTTAAATTCTATTTAAAACACTTTTTTAAAATGACCTGCTATTAAGGCAGCACCGTGTACTTCCTCCTAACATTGATGTTACAAAATCATACAACAATCAAATTTTTCATTTTTACTGATGTCTTAACATTTTCTACTATATATGTTCTGAAACACACAAGATTCATAGCTCCCAAAGCATGAAATAGTGTAAAAATAACCTTAAAAGCATTTTTTAAAAACTGCTCAAGCATGCTAAACCACCTTTATTTTTTGTTTTTAAACATCCTTCTTAATTTTTTCACAGTATAGGATTTCTCCCCTCAGGTGGTTTTCCCACCACCAAAGTGCCCACAATCCTCCACCACACTCCACTGAGCTAACACCCCCACCCAGTGTCTCAGATCCAAGATCTGCTTTCCAGGATCAGTCTTCTAAACATTTAAAAGAAAGTGGACAACTTACCGTGATGACTCTGAGAACGCCTCCCCCATCATTTACTGTCACTCTGTGGAGATTTCTTGACACCAGGCCCTGGTGGTCTTGGCTCTCCCACACAATTGTACCTTCAAAGCTCTTTCATGGAAAGATGAAAGATGAACAGTAAAGTCAACTTATTTATTGTTGTCATTAAGGTTTTAACTGAGATTTACAGAAAATTTTATTTCTAAGACATATCAGTTAAAATTTCTATTCCACAGATATAATATTTTGCCAATATTTTGGTGTTTTTGAGTCCTTTTTAAAATGCACATTTAAAAAAAAATAACAACGGCAATTTTGCAGGCTGCTCTGTCATTTTCCATTGAGTCAAAAGCATGTCTGTATGCTACCAAAGCTGTTACAACTATTTTTTTTAATGTGTGTATGACAGGCCACTGAGTGGATGCACTGATTCACACAAATACTCCCTACTGTCAAGACTTTTTTAAGTGACAGTGCTGAAATTTAACCTCTGGCCACCAAGGAGTCCCTACTATCAGACATTCAGATGCTACCAAATATCCACTAAAATGATGTGAGACATTTTTGATGTAAATGTTTATTTTTCTACAATACTTCTTATAATTTATATGGTCATTAGAATTAATGGGAATGTTGATTGCATTTTACTTTTCCCACTATGGGATATTAGTAAAAGAAGTTTAAGCTAATTTAGTAGATTAAAAAAAGTCATTCCTTATTTGTGTTTCTTTCAATTTCTAGTGATAATTTGAATGACACGGTCTCTTCTGGAATTGGCTTTGTCATTTAGCTATTGAGTTTTTAATTTTTTTACTATCTATGTGAGCTTTTAATCAATTATCTGAATCCTGTATATATTTTCTACACTAAAAATATTTCAGAATTGTTTGCTACTTATTAGATTTTGTGAAATTCAAATGTCCATTAAATTTTATCTTGCCAAGAGGTTGTGGAGAAAAAGGAACTCTCCTGCACTGTTGGTGGGAGTGCAAACTGGTCCAACCACTATGGAGAGCTGTGTGGAGATTTCTTGACCTACTAAACATAGACCTTCCATATGATCCAACAATTCCACTCCTAGGTATTTACCCAAAGGACACAGAAACATCAATTCCAAAGAGCACCTGCACCCCTATGTTTATACAGCACTGTTTACAGTAGCTAAGCTTTGGAAACAGCCCAAATGCCCAAAAATAGATGATTGGATCAAGAAGATGTGGTACATATACACCATGGAATATCACTCAGCATTCAAAAAAGATAAACACATGCAATTTGCAGCAACATGGATGGCACTGGAAGGGAGCATGCTCAGCGAAATAAGCCAAAAAGAAAAAGAAAAATACCGGATGGTCTCACTCATAGCAGGAATCTAGAAAACTTAAATAAGGGACCAGGAAAAAGAATAACTATAAGAAAGTGAAAATCAAAATCAACAAAAAACTATGAACCAGAGACACTTTTTGGGGGGTGGGGGGCGGGAGGGGAGGGATTGGGGTCAGAATGGGGGGGTTGCAATTGTATGGGGAATATAAAAATAAAATTTATTATAAAAAAAATTTTTATCTTGCCAAATCTGACAAGTTTTTCCTTTGTGATTACTACTATTAAATTTAAAGTTTAGGAAGTTATAATCCCTCCCTCAAGCTTTGATATACATTAAATTCTAATGTCTTCTCATTTCTTTATGGTTTCCATTTTTAATATCTGTGCTCAGCTGGTTCCTTAAGTACTGCTCAGGTCTCAGCTCCTCTCACCTCCTCAGAAAGGTTTTCCCAAGATACAGCAAAAGGCAGCCACCCCCCAGTTTCTATCACATTACTCTACCTTATTAATACTGCTCATCACTCTGATATTTCTTGCTTATTTTTCTATTGTCAAGCTAACTGCTCCCCCTAGAATGTAAGCACCTTGAGAGCAGGGATCTTTTCTGTCTTATTAATCACTATATTCCCAGCACCTCAGATGGCTTGACATAACAGGCCCTGAAAAATATTCACTCAGTAAGGTGGACCTCAAAATCATTAGAGTGAATTCTGGTCTACAGCATGAAATAAAGGACATAATTTTAATCTTCTAAAAATAATTTCATTTCTTAAGACTAAGAGATAATTTATAGTAATGTCTAGTTTAGCCAGAATTGTAAGGAAACTATAAAACTGAATGTGTCAAATAATTCAGGCCACTGGTTTGTAAGTTTTTTTTTAAGCATTAAAACTTCTCTAACCCAAATAGATAAAAATACTGAAAGATTTTGGATTCCTCTGGCAGCCTGTCACTTTATATTCAGCTAATATATCTTTAATCTTCATTATTTATGAAACTCTTGATGCAATTTGTGGAGCCCGAGGGATCCTCAGAGCAGATCTTGCAGATACAAGATCTGTGTCATCATTTCTTAAACTTTAAAATAGAGAGAAAGCTACCTCGGAGGTTGTTTTGAGAATTAATGATAATATGCATGTTTGTTCAGCAAAATATAACCTTACTGCCACTAGAGGAACATAGAATGTGAACTGCCCTTCTAAAAGATTACTGCCCTTCTAAAAGATTCCATTTTCTTATCTTTGAAATAGGTGATGATCATTTCTACATGTTCCCTGGGTGGTCTTAACTCTTTTTCTCAAGTGATGTTAGACCTCAATTCTGTAAAAACAAACCAACCAACCTCATAACAGAAGGGAAAACAAAAAGGACGAGGATGAAACATACTATGTACATTGGGGAATAGGTGGTAACATCATATTCTTTTAACCTTTTGTTTTTTTTGTCAAGTTATCAACAGTGAATATGTGTTACTTTCATACATTTTCATACTTCATGATCAAGAAAAATTTAAACCAAACATACATACACAACTAAGTAATTTTGGGGTCAGCCTTTTAGGGAGATGTTATTAAACTTTTGAGTGTCTGTTATGTATCAGTTGTCCAGTATGTAGCTGAAGACTTAAAAAAAAAATCAAAACAAACAGCTTGTATCTTTAAATAATCATAATATGCCACTACAGGCTCAATAACAAAGGAAAGCCATTCTGCTTGGGGACATCAGACAGAATTTCAAATGGCAAGCAGAGCCAAACTAAGTCTTAAAGGATCTTGGGTCAGAAAAATAGGAGCAGGGCCTCCCTGGTGGTGCAAGGGCCAAGTCTTAGCACTATGAAGCTATCTGCAGCATGAGTTCGATTTCCAGCTAGGGAGATGACCCACATGGTGCAGCAAACCTCTCCTGCCTCGCCTGCTACTCCCCTCAGCAGTGTACTTTGGTCAATTTGCCTGTTTTGTTCCCCACTCTGTGTCTGGTGAATCCTCTCACCCCTCCACACCTCTGGCCTGTACCCCAGTTCTTCTATGCATAAATAAATAAATCTTAAAAAAAAAAATGGTACAGGAAAAGGTGTGTACCCTTTTCCTAATCATTGGGGAAATGCAAATCAAAACTTACCTCACACCTAGTAGAATGTCTAGTATCAAAAAGACAACAAATGTTGGTAAGGATGTAGAAAAAGGTAAGTCCTGTGCACTACTGGTGGGAATGTAAATTGGTGTAGTCACTATGGAAGAAAAATATGACGATCTCTCAAAAAATGAAAAATAAAATTACCATATGGTCTAGCAATTCTATTTTGGGTGTTTACCTGAAGAAAATGAAAATGCTAACTTGAAAAGATAAATGCTCTCTCATGTTCACTGCAGCATTATTTACAATAGCCAAGACATGGAATTAAACTCAAATGTCTACTGATGCAAATATGGATAAAGAAAATGTAATGTGTACATACAATAGATTATTTGACCACTAAAAAGGAAATCTTGTCATTTTAGACAACATGGATCAACCACGAGGGCATTATGCTAAATGAAGTAAGCCACACAAAGGCAAATACTGTATGATCTCACTTATATAGGGAATCTTAAAAAAACCAAAAATAAAAACAAAAACAGAATAGATGGGTTGCTGCCACAGGTGGGAGGAAGGGAGTGGGATGGGCTAGGGTAGGAGATGTGTGATGAAAATGGATAAAAGTGATCAAAAAGTACAAACTTCCAGTAATAGAAAACTTGTCCTTTGAGTTTAACTAATTAAAGGCCAACATTTAAAGGAAACAATTTGTAACAAATGGGAAGAGCTTTAAGATTGAAGCTTAATTAGTAAAATCAATGCTTTAAAAATACACTTATAAATAAGTCACTGTATATCAGAGAACTGGGTTGAGAGAAATTTTGGCAATGTAGCAATGTCCAAGGAAAGAAAGATGCAATAATTGGAAGACATAAAATATCCTGGTCACATACAACCCGTAAGAAATAGCTTTCTAGGGCCTCCCCAGTGGCGCAGCGGTTGAGCGCTGGGTTGCGAAGCTGCCTGCAGCCTCTCAGCGCAGGTTCAATCCCTGGCTGCTCCCCTGCCACTGGAGGAGGGTCCCATATGGTGCACAGACCTCTCCTGCCGCCCGATGCTCCCCTCAGCAGTGTACTTAGGTCCTTCTGCCTGCTCTGCTCCCCGCTCTGGCTCTGGTGAATTCTCTCACCCTCCCACGCTTCTGACTGTACCCAATGCTTGTATAAATAAATAATAAAAAATAAATAAATCTTAAAAAAAAAAAAAATAGCTTTCTAAAACACCTACTCCCCACTGTTGTGATCTAATTCAATGCCCAGAGCAATGCTGTTCAGATTCAGTTTTCTAGGTACTTTGATGTATCAGGAAGAAGGCCCCTAGATAGGTGTCATGAGTATCATGAGCATTCAAATCACTCTCATGAGCTAACACCCATTAAAGATGAATGTACTGATATTCTAGTTTCTACACTGTTCTTCTGTAAATCTGAGCATTTTTCACTGAGAATCTAACCACTGTTAAGAGAACTAACTAGAAAGTCAGGGTTAAGACCTGAAAGCTAAGTCCTAAACCCTTGACTATGTGCTCTGGATTAATCATGTGTCTTTCTCCTGGCAACAACAGCCCCTTGCCCTTGTATACTTTTTCTTCTGAAACTTTAATAGCAATAACGTTTGCAAAGACTGGTATCAAATATGCTTAGAAGAAAAACTGATAGGACTCAAAGAGTACTTGATATGAGAGTTAAGGATGAAAGCCATGATTCTGGTTCAGATGCCAGAGGAAAAAAGATACAATCAGCCAAGAGGGTATTTAGAATTCTTATGGGGCATTCTAGTTCAGGAGGCAGCTGAAGTGTTTATGGACTTCACCAGATAGAAAGCAAAAGAGGAGGAGATAATGAAGTACACAGGGAAGGAGGATTGGGCCAGAGGTGAGCCAAAAGAAAGCACATTATCTCAACCAAGAGAAAACTGCAGTCATCTAGGGTGAGACCTGCAGTTAGATTACTGCTAATCTTAGCAATTGTGGTTTCAAGTGAACCATACCACTAGGAATGGCTATAGACAAAAGTGCCTCACCCTGGAATTACAAATCTAGAAAATATGAAAACAAAACCAGTCATTCTCAGCTGTGTTCATTCAACTGATATCTAGCATCTGTCCTACTAGTTGACAGTGGTTCCTGCTGGCATCCAACTCCCTTATGTCTCTGTGTGTATGTGTGTGTGTGAGAGAGACAGACACACAGACAGAGTGGGTCACAACACAGCATCAACAATACTGACTAAATTGAGTGATCACCAGAAAAAATTCATTAGCCTAAAACATGATTTTGTTTAATTCACTGAACTTATATAACCACCACTTGTTTTGTTGGTAGGGAAGGGAGGAGCTGTATCTTCTCTCCCTCTCCTGTACCTGCAAATGCACTCCACATCACAGCAAAGTTCTATTTCTGCTTTCTATTCTGATACAAAGTGATGACAAAACCAGGAAGGACTCTCTTTACAAGAAAAACAACTTGTTTATGGCAATTCCCTGCTAAGATCATAAAACCAAGATAACATTTGGATGGAACAGCATGGCCTAGGTTGCAAAAAGGAGATCTCATAAATTAATTCATCCACAACTTAAGCAAGGATGTGAATCCCCTTCACATGATAAATTCTTTTGTGTCCTATTTCTAATGTGTTATCCAAACCAACAAAGGAGCTTAACTATTTGTGCCTGAAACCATTAAAAATTTCTTGTGGACCAGAAAACAGATGACATCTAAAGAATTTCAACTTTCATCAAAGCTAAGTATTTAAGTATTCACAATGCTAAAAATGATGTTTCCAGTCACTCAGGTGAAAGCAAACAGTCTTTTCAATGAAATTAGTTTCTGGTTTCAACTATACTATTTAGGAACATAGGAAATTAGAGAAATAAATATTTTAAGAAAGGCACACTGCAGTCTCAGTTTAAATTTTGCAAGACTCCCCTTCTCAACTGAGATTTAGGCATTAGTGAGTCACACAATAAAAACATTACAAGAGACCTGCTATTTGACAAGTTTTGTACTGCTGACATCTTACTCTAGTTGATGGAAGTGCAAAGGTTATATGATGAACATATCATCTACTTCTCCCTCTCAAATGGCATAAGCAAGTTGGTTTTCTTCTGTCACATTTTTTACTGATGCTCTGCAAGCAAACCATTCATCACTAGCTTTTTGATGCTAATAAGCCCAATTAGGCTTGATGCAGTAAAAATGTAAAATTAAACATACTTTCAACAAAAATATAATTTTATGTAAAAATATTTTCTTATTTAAAGTCCATTTTAAATTTATATTTATTACAAATATATATTTATTACAGAACATTTAGAAAATAGATAACCAAAATAAAAGGAAAACCATCCATAATCTAACCTGCCCAATGCATAATCAGTTAAGTAACTGCATATTTTTAAAAGAAAAAAAACATTACTCAAAAGTAATGAAAAAAAATCAAAAAGGTTTAAGGGAAATAAAGATCACAACACTATGGGCATTAAAAGTCTTAATAGCTCAAATAGCCACTCACATTTTTGGCGAAGTGCTTCCATCTCTAGTACCTACTGCCACAATAAACACTGACCCTAAGTGATACTTTGCCCCAACCCCATTTTTATTTTGAAAACTTCAAACCTATAGAAAAGTTGCAATCAACAACCAAACCAATTCGACTCACTGTAACGGCAGGAAGACACGGAGCAGGATCTCTGATCTGAGCAGATGGGGTAAAGGAGGAGAGAGTCCTGAAGCCCTCGGTGGCTTTTCAGGCTTTCACTGGGATATATCAGGCACACGGCAGGCAGGCTTGCCAGCCTCCCAGCCCCAGCAAATCTTCACTCTGTCTGGGCTCTCCGGCGTTCTCTGGTGGTCTCTGCTGCTTTGCTCTCCTCATGGTTCTGCTGGCGTCCCTGTGATGCCACCCTTATCAGCTCAGTCTCTCAGCCCAGGTGTACACATGCCCACACCCTACTCCAGGTGCCCGCCATCAGGCATGCATTCAGGACCACAGGGATCCATCATCAATCCTAATGGTGGGAGGGCAGAAAAGCCTGACACTCTTTCACTTACTCTGCACTCATCAACTGTTAACATTTAGCCATATGTGCTTTATTTCACACACATACATATTTTTCTGCAGTTTGCTGTTAAATCACTTGAAAGTAAATATGGAGCTATCATGACATTTCACCTTTAATACTTCTCAATGACTTCTAAGAACAAGGGCATTCTAAGGGGGAATGATATTTTTTTTTGGTGGACTAATCAAAATTTTAGGCTAATTGTGGTTAGCATAAAATATTAAAGCTTCTTGGGCCTCCCCGGTGGCGCAGCGGTTGAGCGCTGGGTTGCGAAGCTGCCTGCGACCTCTGCGGCACCGGTTCGATCCCCGGCTGCTCCCCGGCCACCGGAGGAGGGTCCCACATGGCGCGCAGACCTCTCCTGCCGCCCGCTGCTCCCCTCAGCAGTGTACTTGGGTCCTTCTGCCTGCTCTGCTCCCCGCTCTGGCTCTGGTGAATTCTCTCACCCTCCCGCGCTTCTGACTGTACCCAGTGCATGTATAAACCAACCAACCAACCAAATAAATAAATAAATAAAACATGCCTCTATTAAAAAAAAAAAATATTAAAGCTTCTTTTCTTCGTCCTTGCCACACACTGCTTTTATTTCCTCCAAGAGTTTCTTGAGACCAGCGACATTTTTGGTCAGAAAGTGCTTTGTGTGGGCCTCCCCGGTGGCGCAGCGGTTGAGCGCTGGGTTGCGATACTGCCTGCAGCCTTTGCAGCACCGGTTCATTCCCCGGCTGCTCCGCGGCCACCAGAGGAGGGTCCCACAAGGCGCGCAGACCTCTCCTGCCGCCCGCTGCTCCCCTCAGCAGTGTACTTCAGTCTGCCTGCTCTGCTCCCCGCTCTGGCTCTGGTGAATTCTGTCACCCTCCTGTGCTTCTGACTGTACCCAGTGCTTGTATAAATAAATAAAAAAAAAAAAGAAAGTGCTTTGTGTGGGGGCTGTCCTGTGATTGTAGGATTTTCAGGAGCATTCCTAGCCTCTGCGTATAAGATGCTGGTACCACCTGTAGGGTAAGGTAAAAAGTACCAGGCTTTTCTGCCCTCCTGCCCTTAGGATAGATGATGGATCCTTGCGGTCCTGCATGCCTGATGGCGGGAACCTGGAGTAGGGTGTGGGCAGAGGTAGATGGGATTCACCCGGGCTAAGACTAGGCTTTTAAGGGTGGCGTCACGGGGACGCCAGCAGAAGCCGAGAAAGAAGCAGAACAGAAGCTGGGAGACAAAGAATGCCGGAGAGTCCAGACAGAGTGAAGACTTGCTGGGGGCTGGGAGGCCTGCCAGCCTGCCAGCCTCCCGGCCCCCTGGCCCCCCTGCCTGCTGTGTGCCTGGTAAATCCCAATAAAAGCCTGCAAAAGCTACTGATGGCTCTAGGACTCCTCCTTTCCCTGGTCTGCTGGATCAAAAAACCTGCTCAGTGGCCTGTCCTGCCCCTATACCACCTCAAGCCAGCTGTAACACTAAACTGTCCCAGACACTGCTAATTGTCCCCTGGTGGGTAAACTGCCCCAGTGGAGAAACACTGCTCTTGAAGAATAGGACCTCCAAAAGCGGAAGAGTAGAAGCAGTAATTAAGCAGAGTATACATTTATTTACGGATGCCTACCACGTGGCAGCAAAGCCTAGGTATTCTACGTGTATTGTCATTTACCATTTAGTGCCAAGAGTCCTCTGAACTGGGTCATGTAGCACCTCCATCTTACAGAGAAGGGGACAGACTCGGTGTTTAAGTAGCTTACACAGGTCACAGAGCCACTGAATGGCAGAGCAGGGATTCAAATTCACACATGTAATGCTCACATGTGCCCACTCAGATGAGCACTAACACCCAAATGGGCCCTCAGGTGCATCATTTTTCTTGCCAACTTGTGCCAGTCCTCTCAAGCCTTTTGTGGAAATCACCACTACATCAGGTTTCGGACCTTTCTGAACAGCATCAGACACAATGCTGGTGGCTCCTGGTCTCCTCAGAATAACATTACTCTCCCCCTGGGAACCACACAAAGACTGAGTTTGGTTCCACCTATGCTAGTTCTGAGCAGAAAGGATGACTTGTTTCAATCCCAAAGGAGCTGATCAATGAGTTAATGTAGGGAAGTCACTCAGCTGTGCCTGGCATGTGACAGGTGAGCAGATTATCATGGTTAGCATTTTCACCCCACTAGGATATAATAAGCTGCTTTAAAGGCAGGCATCTTCGTACCGTGTCTTCAAAATGCCCCACTGCTTGGCACATACCAAATTGTTGATAAATGTTTTCTGAGAAAAGATAAACCAAAGAATGGCTTCCTTTAAAACTAAAAATCAAACACTTGGTCAATACTCTGTAGCTGACATGACTTTTAAAAGTATGGGATACCTTTGATGGTACATATTTCATTTAACAAGGAAAAAAGTTCAAAATGGAAATTTAAAAAGGACATAGGAATATAGGCATTCTCATGTAATGCTGATGATATTCAAATTGATGTAAACTATAATATGCCTTCCAGAAAGAAATCTCATGCCTTAAAAATGTGTATGAAGTATGAACCAATACTTCATCCTCAGAAAAGAATAGTTATGCACACAAAAGAGAGGCATAAGGATATTCACTTTAGTCTTTTTTTACAACACTTAGAAAATAGAATTTCCCCAGTGTTTTGCTTCAATTAAAACTGTATTTTAAAATGTAAGTTCATATACAGATGAAATAAAGGAAATCACCTTTGACATTCCCCAAATTAAATATAATTACTTGAACTCAACTTCAAAGATCTACAACACATTAATAACAGGTATAATTCCGTTGCATAAATGTGAACAGCAGCCTACAAAACTGGTGGTAGAAAACATTCTTCTAGGTTAATCTATTAAATTGTCTAGTTTCCACATCTTAACTTTGATGCTGCAGGACAAACTCTACAGCTGCTCTAAAATGACTCCAGAGATAGCTGGGAAACTGACCCCCCGTTGTGGTTCAAAGCAGTTTCAGTAAAGTATTCAGACAAGGCTGAAATAGACCGGAAAGGCTGAGGTTACTGAACGAATAATCTGTTCGTGTCCAACTGTTTAATAATCCACAACCACACTGTGGCTCAACTCCAGGGGATCTGGCAGGTGATGTGGTCTCCAGCACTTACTTACTTAATACTAGAACTGGAGGGACCCAGAAGGAGACAGTTATGTTTTCTGACTTCATCCACAACTTGGAGAAGTTTTATTTTTCTTGGAAATGTGATGATCTTTTGCCATTACTCCCTTCTTCCCCCTACCATTCTTTAGATTAGTAAACTGATTTATCAAATGTATGTGTGTTTGGTCTATCAACCCACCTATTAGTATCTTCAGTCATTGAAACAGTTGTGCTGTTCTCCATGCCACTAGATAAACCATGGTAACATGCAAAGCTTTTCAAATAGTATTGTCTTAGAATCTGAGGCAGCATGAAGCTCTCTGCAGGTAGGATATTTCAGTATGTGGCAGGTGGCAGTCTCATCTGCCCATCCTGGTACACCAGATGTCAAATGCTTGCCTCTGAACGCACACACACAGGCTTAGGGAGGACTGCCCTGGCACCATAGGCTTTCATTACATGCTGTACCTCTGGTAAGATGAACTGCTCCACAGGCTTGTACCATAGCTTGTTCACCTGCACACCACAGCTCGGAGGACTAAAGCGAGCAATGAAGAGGGCCTCCTACAAAATGTAATAAAAAACAAAGGCAAAAAGAAATATTTCACATTAGACGCTGCATATGCAACAAGTTTTCAAACATCCTATACCTCGGTCAGCTAAATTCTCACGGGTGCCCACCATGGTTACTAACACTATTCCACTGTGGACTCGGCATCATTTGAGTCTTTGAGTGCCATATAGTTATTAAATAAAGATGTTTAATATAACCAAACACATGGTAAATAAGGGCAAATATTAAAAAAATCTAAATTACCATACATTTAGCTCTTCACAGCAAAAAAATTATACAACTGCATTAAGGAATTTATAGCATACACAGACATAATGCATATGACAACCACAACAAAAAGACAGGGAATGGTAAACTGAATTGTAAGGTTCCAAGGTTCATATATTTTAAATGAAGGGGTACAACCTTCACTTAAGATTGAAAAGATTAGGATGTATGTTGTAACCTTTCTGTAAGTGATACACACACACAAAAAAAAATAGTACAAAGAACTGAAAGGACAATAGAGAAATTAAAATGGAATTTCAAAAACATTCAATTAATGCCAAAGAAGGCAAGAAAAGAGGAAGAAACAAAAAAGTAGAAGAAACAGCAAACTAAAAAGCTGAAAATTATCCATTTCAATAACTGCATTAAATGTAAATGGAATAAACACTCTAAGCAAAAAGTAAAGATTCTCAGACTAGATACAAAAGGAAGACCCAACTATACATTGGCTACAAGGAACAAAATTTCCAGCAATACATGTGACCAAGAGGAATAGGAATTTGGTTTAACACACCAAAGGCAATAAATATAATTCATCACACTAATAAAGGAAAAAAAAAAAGCCAGGAAACATTCCAGACCTTCCAGATGCCCATCAATATGAGAATAGATGAACACTGTGTATTACTGAATACAACTTAGCAATTAAAAGAAGGAAAAGGGGGCCTTCCCGGTGGCGCAGGGGTTGAGCGCTGGGTTGCGAAGCTGCCCACGGCCTCTGCGGCGCCGGCTCGATCCCCGGCTGCTCCCCAGCCACTGGAGGAGGGTCCCACATGGCGCGGAGACCTCTCCTGCCGCCCGCTGCTCCCCTCAGCAGTGTACTTCAGTCCTTCTGCCTGCTCTGCTCCCCGCTCTGGCTCTGGTGAATTCTCTCACCCTCCCGCACTTCTGACTGTACCGGGTGCTTGTATAAATAAATAAATGAATAAATGAGAATGAATGATAAATAAAATACATGCTTCTTAAAAAAAAAAAAGGAAAGATCCACTGTTACACACAATATGAATGAGTTTCAAAAAAAGTTATGATATGCACACTGAAGTTATCGGCAACGTGCTCTGAAATAACTTTTAAAAAGGAAGATTGAGGAATGACCATGTGATAATGCAAGTACAGCAAAATGATAACTTTTATAAAATTTAGTTGGTGGATGTATATGTGAATGTTCACTGTATTCTTCTTTCAAGATTTCTGCAGTTTAAAACCCAGAAACAGATCTTTTCAAATATAATTTCCTGCTACACTGTTTCAAATACTGTAAACAAATCAGATTTCCCCAAATATCAAGAACAGAGTAACACCGGTTGTTTTAAACTTTCATTCCCCCTATATCCTTAGTACAAAAAAGACTTGAAGCACTCGTGTTATCCCTGTATTACAGTGGCAGACTTTCAGGATTGGAAAGAAAGTAACTGCTTATATCTAAAAGTCTCAAATTTTTTATATCCATTATCAACTTTTGAAATGCCTTACAGGGGATTTTAGGTTGGAAATTTCCAATCTGGTCTAACTCCTTTCCTAGATATAACACATTTATTTATTGGCATTTTCTCCCCAAACCAGCACTATAATATACCATATTATAATGAATCCAAATCAATAAGGAAAGAAACATAAAAGTCTTCTAAGCTGACAGAATTATGTAGCCTTCCAACTTAGTAATATGTCATTAAGGAAAACCCAGAAGTTTTCAAAAAAAGGGAAAAATGAGATTGTACAGAGCAGTATATACCTCCTGTTCTGCCTGATAAAGCTTGACAGTGATGTTCCTCTGGAAGCCCACATCGTTGGCATCATCAAACACCCCAAGACTGGTAATAATGATCGGGTGGAGAACTCGGAAGCTCACACTGACGACTCGGTCCTCAGAGAGCCCTGATGAAGTATCTTCAGAAAGACTGAATGCCTCAATTTCCTGATTCAAAACTAAGGAAGTAATGAGATAAGGAGTTTTACATAATCAAACATATAACTTTTTATTTTACTAATATGATGTAATGAAGCCGGTTGATAGCAAAATATAGCCACGCTGTATAATTTTTTCACAAAGAGCAGTAATTTAGAAAATACTTCTGAAACACAGCTGTGTCTACAAAAAAATTTATTTGAAATTTAAGAATGAAATCTTCGGCCACATCTAAGTGAAATATTTAATTACTAGAACAATTTTCATAGATTTTTGCATACACATGTATGTGTTTATACAATGCCAAAGGGGAATATTTAATTCAAAGGCCTCTATTAGGAAAAGGTGGATAAATAGGAGTATAAAAAACAGCCATAAACATTTTTGATTGAGGTCATAAATAAGAAATAAATTTAGTCTTGCTCTACAAATTCCAAAATTCCTATGTATTGTAGGGGCAATTTAAAATATTTGTGATGTTGGGCAATTATTATACATAAGTAAATGACATCATTTCAAATAATATCAAAACTGTTCACATACAATATTGATATCAGAGAAGACTATCAAACACAGTAAGCATTTCTGAGCACATATTGCTTAAGTCCTCAATAGGTTCCTGGAAACTGACTTTAAGCAAAACGACATTTTATTAAGATACTTTCATTATAATGTTGATGAGAAAAAAAATCCCAGCTGACACTGAACAAAATGACATTCAACATGTGACATGTCTTACATGTTTACATTTTTACAACTATCCCAATCATTGTGCTATTATCTCTAGTTTACAGATTAAAAAACTGAAGTCCAGGAATAGTAAAGAATTTGCTCAAAGTCACAGAATGTAGCAGACTTAAGAATCAAACCTATTAGGGAATTCAGATTCGCTGTTCTTTTCCCTCTCTCACAAATAAAAGTTACCAAAAAAGTCCTTTTCAAATAAATTTTTCTATTATGATAAATGAACCAGGAGAGATTTCATGAAGCAGTTAACATGGCAAGATTATCAGTTCCACTTTGATAAAAAATATAAAAAAAAATTATTCCAAAAGATTAAAGTTCTTTGTCTCTTTTAGAGTTGTAGTTTTCCAACTCGCTGACACCACCACTGGTAAAAATATATATACACACCGTCATATATATATTTATAAAATGCACACATATTTTTGTTGGTTAATATATTCAGTATTATAAAGACTACGTAATTTTAGACAAATATAAACTCTGTTCTCACAACCCAGCAGGTCATTTGGATCCCTACCTTAGACTTCCTAGAATGCTATTTCGCGCTTAGTAGATGCTCGATAAAATGTGACTAAACAGAACTGATGGCTTCCACCAAATTATACACATGAGCAGAAGGGAGGAAAAAGGAGGATGCAGATTTTGGCATAGGCTAGGCAAACACTGGTCAGAGAATGAGGACTCCAAATATACTGAACAATAATAAAAAAATTTCTCTTTAATATACTTAGTAATTGAAATAGATTCAAGGTAAAAGCATCTCTATTGAAGGCAATATTAAACATATAACTACACATTTCTATAGAAAATATATGTACTTTGAACTTCAAGCTACCTTGATATAGGAAATCCTGCAGCTTTAAATTGCTATTATTCGAAACTTCTAGAGTATCATATGATAACCTAAATACTATTTGAATCATCAAAAAGATAAAATTTGGTTCAATATTAATTTAGTAATATCTATTTTAAAAAATCTTAACCTAGGTATTATATATGCAAGTTTTTCTATTAATGGAAACTTCCACTCCTTTACTATTTATGAATAACAGCACTTAACATAGAAAAAAATCTGGCTATGGGCCTCCCCGGTGGCGCAGCGGTTGAGCGCTGGGCTGTGAGGCTGCCTGCAGCCTCTGCAGCGCCAGTTCGATCCCCAGCTGCTCCCCTGCCACCGGAGGAGGGTCCCACATGGCGCGCAGACCTCTCCTGCCGCCCGCTGCCCCCCTCAGCAGTGTACTTCGGTCCTTCTGCCTGCTCTGCTCCCCGCTCCGGCTCTGGTGAATTCTCTCACCCCCCTGCGCTTCTGACTGTACCCAGTGCTTGTATAAATAAATAAATAAATCTTTAAAAAAAAAAAAAAAAAGAAAAAAAGAAAAAAAGAAAAAAATCTGGCTAATTTAAAGGTAAGATTTTTAAAAAATTGGTTTGGTTTCAGATTCCAAACCTTATTTGTTCTAGACTACTCTGACATCATCAGCAATAAAACATGTTTTTAGGTTCATGGTCCTTTTGAGACCCAGTGAAAAGAATCCTCTTCCCCTACAAAAACACAATTATACACAAAATTTTGCTGACAATGGTCACTAAATTCCATAGACATCCTAAATAAGAAACCTCTGCTTTACATTAAAGACTTTAAAATATGTTCCAATTTATTAAAAAACTGATAGAAACCCAAAAAGCAGGTTCTTTAAAATAATAAAACCACCTACCATGTTCCAGGAATTATACTAAATATTGTGTGTCAATATTCTTTCATCCTCATTTTGATTCCTAAGTACTTTTATCTCTAGTTTACAAGCAAGGAAACTGAGGAAGAGGGGCAAATTAACAATCAAAGGTGATGCAGCGAGAAAATAGCACAGTGTGGATTTAAAGTCATGAAGCCTGACTCCACAGTTCATCCTCTAAATCTCTACACTATAACTGTCTATAAAAGCAGGTGTACATAATTACAGAGATTTCACAAATCTTCAAATACCAGAAGTCACAATCAGCACATTTAAGATTTGGAAAAGTGTAATCTCCCTTAGAACCACAGTTGAACATAACAGGAAATGCTAGTAAGACAGACAGCTGTTGAGACATGAACTTCCTAAAATCAGTCTCCCAATAATGTGAAGAACCTAATTATGATCAACGTTTCTTCCTCCTCATCAGAACTCTCAAATCTTTTGTAAGGAGTAGAAAACATTGTATTTAACTTTTACTAGTTTCTTTTGCTGAAGCTTAGGCAATAATCTAAGAGAAAGCTGATCTACACTTCTTATATTAAAGCTATTCTAAATCAACAGGCTAGTGAAACCAGTAGTTTACTAAGATTTAAAATTTAGTAATTTAAGATTTACCTATGCATAAGGAATCCAGAGGCATTTGAATCATACTGAAACATAAACTGAAATTATGTATCTCTATAAAGAATCTCCACAAATATCCCAGCTCTCAAAAGGGAGGAGATAAATTTGATGAAAGTTTGATTTTAGTCTGCTAAAAATAGACCATCATACTATTCAGCTTAGCAACTTCTCCTCAACAAACTTGGATAGGGCAGTCACAAGCTGAGGAAAAGGAAGACACACACTCACCTGGATTCGTGATGTTGAGTAGTCTGCAGGAATAAGGGTCTTCCCTGTCTTCCACAGGTACTTCACAGCCATGAGCACCTATTATGAACTTCACAAGCACACTGAGAGATGTGTTGGCATTAACATCAGTTACTGATCTTCACTTTGCACATGCATGTTTCCTCACGCCCATTTCAAAGCTTTTACTTTGAGACACAAATATTTACTGGGTTAATTCTAACTTCATTCTTCTAGTCTAGCACAAAGAGGGAAGAAGTAAACCAAAAGCTGCTAACTACCAAGTGCCTTAAGTATAAACCCTCTACTGCAGCACTACATGTGACCAAGTATGAATGTCTGGCTTGGTTACCAGCGAATTACATAAAGTCAGATTCCCACGTCCACATCCTAAAATACCCCTATAGCTCCAATCTTCTTTACCTGCTTTCTATTTCAGGTGTTCAAGATTAGTCTTTCTATCCAAGAGGAGGTCTTCTCCTCTCACAGGCCTTATTTCACTTGTTACCTATTAACCAATGGTTTGTTCCCTACACAAAGTCCTGACAATTTTTGCCCACCCAGCATTCTTCTTTGTGCCCACCCACTCCTTTCCAATGAAGTCCAACTTCACTCTGTAGGCTAAAACTACAGGCTCTAGTTTCTCATTTCCCATTTATTTTATACCCACCATTTCCACTGAGATGTCTACCACCAATGTAACTACTGATCTGCTGTTAAATTGATAGATACTCTTCAACCCTTACCTATTTCACTTCTCTCTGGCTCGATAGACTGGTGTTCCTAAATGCCTTCTTCCCTTCTTTATGTGACCCTGCCCCACATCACTGGCTGATCTTCCCCAGTATCAGTAAGAATAGGTATTATCCCAGGACTTTTCCCATGAATCTTTTCTTATTCTTCTCAATTATTCTCCCCAGGCAATATTTATTCCTAAGGTCTCAACCATTCCTCAATTCAGGAATGATTCCTGAATTAGCATCTCTAACTTGGACCCATCTTCTAAGTAAAAGATTTGCAAAGTCATTGTACATTTTTACCTAAATGATCTACAAATGGTTGAGTGCATCTTGAGTGCTAAATGGTAGTGACCTACTGGTTTATGAGTCAATTACTAAATTTTGTGAGCTAGTTAAGCACAGCCTTCATTAAAAATTAAATTATAAGGCCTTCCCTGGTGGCGCAGTGGTTGAGCACTGGGCTGCAAGGCCGCCCGCAGCCTCTGCAGCGCTGGTTTGTTCCCTGGCCACCGGCAAGGGTCCCACAAAAAAAAAAAAAAAAAAAAAAAAAAAAAAAATTACATTATATAAGTTTATAATTAAGTACACTGTATTAAAATCAAAGGAAATGCTCAAATTCAAAATTTCTTATTTATTTTACTATTATCTCTGCTCTTACGGCTATTTATACTTATTAAATCTATATGAGGAATTACAGTGTGTGTGCTATTGCATTATCTTCTTGAACTCTGTATTCTTAGATGTCACATTATTATTTGAAATTGCTCATAGTGGGAATATTTACAGGGTGGAAAATGGCAAACACTACAAATAATGGTTTGCTTTATTGCTTTGTTGATCATCTATTGATGGAGAAAATGTTAATGGTGCACATTAAACTTTAAAAAATATGATGTATCTGTAGTTATTGCATTGTGAATAGTAGAAAAAGAGGAAATACTTTTTTTATTGCTAAATCCATTACCTGGTCCAGCAAAGAAGTCACTCACTTCACGAAGAGTAAAGCCCTGTCACATATTTTGTCACTTTGGTATTTCTCTTTAATTTAAAGAGTAAGACATCAGAAGAACACTCTTGTAACTGCAACTGAACTGGTTATTATACATACAAAAGTGTGGCAAACACTGAAAGCATTCCATGAGAATCACCTAGCTATATGTAATTTACATCAAAGAATTTCATATGTATTATCTTTTAATTATGGGTACAACTTTTTGTATACATATAAGCATACCTTTTTTCAGAGAGTCAATTAGTAAACACTTACTAGCATAGCATTGCCTGCAGGGACCTCAAACTCAACATGGTCATAAATTACATATCCATAAATTAGCTTATTTTCCATGAAACCTGCTCTTTTCTTTTCTGGTATTTTCTTTTCTCTTGATTGATGATTTCATTATTCTTTAAGCCAGAAAGCTAGTAATCAATCTTGACTGCTCCTCTTTCTACATCCTACCTTACTTTCCTATTAGGTCACCACATTAGTTCACCTTACAGCAGTCCTCCAGTCATTGAACTTGCAACACAATTATTCTGTACAATCTGGTAACTGCCTAGATGTCCTCCCTTTCTCTTTATGTAATCATCTCTGCCTCTCTGCCCAAGCAAGTCTCATATATCTACAAACACATATATCTCCCATAATCCCTGTGCTCCAATTACATAGAATTGGTTTTTGAGAACACTCCAGGCTACTTTATATCACAGCACATTTAACATTTTATTTCACTATTACAACTATTTCCTCCTATTAAACTTCAAACCCTCACTAAAGACTCAAGCTATATTGTACCTACCTTTGATTTCTACCACATAATATACTACCTGTAGGCAGAATGTAATTAATAAATATTAAATTGACAACTTATGGTTTTATTACAAAGACTTGCTAATTACATAAAGTTCTCAAAGTATACATGGGGCCTGGCTCCTTCAGTGAAACGCAAGATTTGAAAGTAAGCCATAGTACAGAAATACACTTTCTTTTACTGATGACCAATTAAGGCAGACTACCTCCTGAACAATTAGCATCTAGAATAAAAATATAAACAGGAATGAATAAATCTGCTAATTACATAATCACATATATTTGCCAAATATGTTTTTTAAAGCCATCTTTTATTTCTTACTACATCTATGAAATTTCTTCTCCAGAAGGAATTCTTGGCTAATATCTATTTTTATACAGATGTCCAATCATTTTTGTAAAACAAATCACCAAGTTTACTAAATTTAGAGCAAGAATGCTATGATGGTAAAAAAAAAACACAAAATTACTGGCAAATGTCCCAATGTTAATTTTACTGATTACATTTAGTTCTGAGTCACTCACTCAATAGCTAAGTGCCTTACTCTGTGCCAAGTTAGGTTCGAGGCACTGGGAATGCATCAATAAAAAAAAAAAAAAACCTGAAGCTGCTACACTCACAAAACATATTCCAGAGGGAAAAACACAATTTATAAATATACAGCTAAATATAATACACACACTAGTTGGTAATAAGAAAAAGGAAGGCCATGTAGGGAAGACGGAGAGGGAGCAGAGTCACATGGTACTTAGTAAGGTCTGTCTACTAAGGTGGCATTTAAGCAGATACCTGAAGAAAGTGAAAAGTGGGCCATGAGGATACCCAATGGAAGAGTGGCATAGATAGGCAGGTAGCAAGTGCAAAGGCCCCAAGGCAAAGCACACTCGGTGTATATTAACACAGTAAGGTGGCCAGCACAGAGAATGTCAATGTAGGTAAGGTCAAAGACCACAATAAAACCCTGGAATTTCACCCTGAGCAAAAAGAGAAGTCAAGGGAAGTATAAGCAGAAAATTGACATAATTTAATTTTATGAAAAATAAAACACAGGGGATCAAAAGTGAAAGAAGAGAAGGAGGCTTCCACAATAATACAAGTGAGAGTAAATGGCAGCCTAGACCAGCATGGTAGTATAAAGGGCGAGAAATCAGATTCTAGCTGTGATCTAAAGGTAGCACTAAGAGATGCTGATGGACTGAATGTGGTAAATGAAAGCAAGAAGAATCACGGTAACACCGCACTGCAAATTTTAAAAACCTCAATATTTTCCTGATTCCTCAATATCTCGGTCAACGGACTGTGATCATCTGCCCCAGTGACCAGGTGCATTAGTGAGCTAGGGCTGGTCCTTGCCTCAAGTTCCTCTTCTTACCCTCTCCTGTAACTTAGTAACATTCAAACACAACAATGAAACTCTCTCACCCCTTTTGGTTATATACTCTATCCTGATCTCCAGTAAGACACTTGCCTGTGGGTCCTCACTCTTAGGATGCTCTGCTTCTATGCCTTCCTGAATAGGGTACGATGCTTCCCTCTCTAGGATCTGTAAGTACAATAAATCCTTTAATTTCATATTGCTTCTTTCTGTGTAATTTACCACGGGTATATGGGAACCATCCTTAGAGCACCTGCATGGTAGACCAACTGCTCCATTTATAAACATCAAGGTTTTGGGTCTGAGTAACTAGTAGAAAGGGATCATTATTTTCTGAGATGGAAAGCATAAAGGAAACGCAGGTTTTGGAGGTGATTCTGATAGAAGTGATGATTCTGAGGCCTTTCATTTGCTAGGTAATAGGTTTTATTATCACTGTGATCACAAAGTAAAGAAACCCGTCTTGAAAAGGAATGAAAACTGCTATGAGTAAGACAAGAAATCTGTAAATGTTCACTGCTGGTGACAAGAAAATTCACACTGCAATTCACTTGTACAGCTACTCAGTCAGAAACGTGCCAGTTTAACGTAATCCTGAGAGGGCCTTCTCTGCTTATCACCTAAATGTCTTCACAAAACTACAAGTCCAACCTTTCCTGCTTCTGGTCCACTAGCCCCTCATCACATAATCACCAGAGGCTGCTCTCACCGAGAAGACTAAGACCCCTAACCAGTAACTGAACTATTTAATGTGCTATCAGAGTTCCTTCCTGGGAGGGTAGTCAGGAAAAAGAACATGGCCTGTGATACACACTGCAGGTCACGCAACTGAAAAATACTACAGAACTGAATAAAACTAAGGGCATCTCTGCAAACTTAGTGACAAGCAAATTTAGATGGAAATGTGTCTGTCTAAGCAGAAAACTATCCTGGAATAAAACTGTTTAAGAAGTACTATTCTGTATCAAAACAAAACAAAAACCAAGCTCAAAATAAAACTAGATAACTATAAATACCAGGTATTTTAACTAAAGAATACATCCTCTTTCACCAATCTTTTGCCTTAAAACCTTGGTTAAATTTACTTTTTGGGCCCATTTATATGGATGAGAAGCAAAACAAAAAAGCCAATTCCCCCAGGAAGAGGTCACCTGTCTGACATCCTTGACTATCAAAGAAGAGGTTTTTCAGGACTCATATCCAGTAAATCAGGCCAGGTGTCAACTCAGAAAACCTACCGTTGACTTAATGCTGGATGTTGTATTAAATGCTTCAGCCAGGTGCTTCTTATCACATTCCGAAGTTCATGGTTATTGCGAGCTGATAACACACCAACTACCATATCATAATGACTAGACTTCCACTGAGGTAATAAGGCCAACTGATCTAGAAATAAGCAATAATAAATTAGAAATGCCATGTCTCAATTGCTGTTAAGTTCAATATAACACAATTTACAAAATAATGTATGTTCATGTTTGTAGAAAATGCAAAATACAAAGAAAAAAATTTTAAGTACCCATAAACCCAACCACATAGACATAACCACTGTTAAGAGTTTGGTGTAATCTTCTTGTCTTCCAAACATATGTATGTATACATACATGTATGTAAATTCTTCAAAATAAGATGTATACAATAAGAGCCACTTTGTAAAGGCAATGTAGCATAAACCATAGAGTAGAGAGCAATGAGAGTCAATGAGACCATAGTTAAGAATTCTGTTTTTTTTGGCACAGAACTGGGGTGTAGACCAAAGGTGCAGGGGGGTGAGAGGATTCACCAGAGACAGTGGAGAGCAGAACAGGTGGACTGATGGAAATACACTGCTGCGGAGAGCTGCAGGCGAGGCAGGAGAGGTCTGCTGCACCATATGTGGGTTAGCTCCCTGGCTGGGGATCGAACTCAGGATGCAGTGGTGATAATGCTGTAATTTAACCCCTAGGGCACCAGGTAGGCCAAGAATCCTGGTTCTTTTAAACTATAAAAGCTATTTAACCTCTGCTGATCATCACTTATGTCAGGGAAATGCAAATCAAAACCACAATGAAATACCACCTCACACCTGTGAGAATGGGCCCACATTAAGAAGACCAGAAACAAGTTTTGGTGAATATATGGAGCAAAGAACCCTCAAACACTGTTGGTGGCAATGTAGGCTATTCTACCTCTCATGGAAAACAGTATGAGGTTTCTCAAAATATATTAAAAAAAAAATTCTACCATCTGATCTAACAATTCCATTCAGCGATATCTACCCAAAGATTTCAAAAACACGAAGTTGAAAGGATGTATGCACACCTATGATCATTACAGCACTATTTACAATAGCCAACCTATGGAAACAACCTAAATGCCCAAGGACAGATGAATGGATTAGGAAGATGTGATATATGTACACGATAGACTACTACTATTAAAAAAAAAAAAAAAAAGATGATCTCTTGCCATTTGTGACATGAATGGAATCAGGGCATTGTGCTAAGTAAAATAAATCAGGAGAAAGACAAATACCAGATGATGGCACTTAGATGTGGAATACAGAGAAACAAAACAAATGAAGCCAAACCAATAACAAACCCTAGAAATCTGACTGTAGATCTGAACTTACCAGAGAGTGTCAGAGACAGGGAGAGGACAAAGTGAGGAGGGAGCACTATAGTGGACTATAGTGGAGGACTATGGGTGCCTTGGTGGTGGCCAGGAAACACCTAAAGGGAGTGGTCCTATATTTCTAAATCATATACAAGTTGTAAGCCAATGCTTTTTCCAAAAAAGTGACTTAACTTCCTATCAATTTCCTTAATTACAAATGGGTGTACATCTCATATGATGATTGTAAAAATCACATGAGGTGTTTATAAAGGTGCTGGTTTGGCATCAGGCAAGTGCTAGAAACTCAACAGCAATGACAAAAAAAAAATGCTTCCATATTATTGATAATAATTTAATATTACTAAGTTTTAGAGAAGTAGGACTACCATGCTAGAAGTATCAAAAAACTTATTTATGCCAGTAAATTCTACATCCAGCAAACCTGTATCAGTAACTATTTAAAGAATGAAGGAGAGAAGCAGTATTTCCAGAAAAAAGAAAATCAAGTGACAAGTCATGCAAATGGCTCATTTTTTACTGTTACATGGTCTAATGGACAGGATTACATTTAAAATTTTGTCATTAGAAAGACAAAAGAGAAAGACATTTGTCCCTATTTTTCATCGCCCGTTTTCAAAGCTTGAGAGCAATAACTTATATATAGCTCTAATGAGTGATCCATTTCATGTCTTTCTCCAGTGGTGGAAACAGATCCAAACTGTTTCCAAAAATAAGTTATCGAAGGTCAGAGATCTTTACTACATTAAATGCAATGTTTTTATATACCATTGTATCTAGATATTCAGTCGAAAGGTAACAAAAACATGTTGATATTTTTTAATGGGATGAATTAAAATAAAATCTGAGAAGATTCTTCTATTAGGATAATTTAAAGTTATAGTAACAATCAAAGGAACTGTTGTGTAGATACCTTATTTTCTGCAATAGTTATCTTTCTAAAAAGGTATTTCAAGTCTAAATGGAACCGAGATACTTATTATTTCAGCTGTCCACAAATTTTGCACTCATTCTTCTATAAAGACAGAATTTATTGAAACCCAGATTTCATGGATTAGGCTTGTGTATTAACAGGCCATATTAAACACGATGCACTCACTACTATGCCTTGAGTATCATTTTAATGCTTTGCATGCAGAGTGTCACCTAATGCTCAGAAACCTATGAAGCAGGTGATATTAGGTTCCCCATTGAATGAGGCAACAGGCACAGAGCATTCAGTAATTTCCCCTCAGGTGCACAGCTAGTGAATGGGTAGGCTAAAACTTAACTCCAGGCACTCTAACTCCATCCTTCATCTATTCTGTAGCTATGCAGCCTGACGTAGTTCATTAACTCCAATTCTCATCTTTACCCATACATTTATTCAACTAGTCAATTAGTGATAAGGAGATCACTGAAAATGCTGGTTAGCATACAAATTTTTTTTAAATTTACAGTTCCAGAACATTTTTTCTTATATATAATCATACATGGAAAATTGTACCTAGTACTGGAACTAATTCTAGATGAGTCTGAGTTTGAAAAATAATTTATTTATTTGTTAAAAGATTTATTTATGTATACAAGAGCTGGGGTACAGGCCAGAGATGTGGGGGGTGAGAGGATTCACCAGAGACAGAGTGGGGAACAGAACAGGCAGACTGAAATACACTGCTGAGGGGAGCAGCGGGTGAGACAGGAGAGGTCTGATGCGCCATGTGGGTAGCTCCCTGGCTGGCTGGGGATCAAACTCGTGCTACAGAGGCTGCGGACAGCTTCACAGTGCAGTGCCACCAGGGAGAATAATTTAAATGCTTATATTAAATTAACAATTATATACCCACTTCCCCCTTATTTTTCAGAAATATATTAATATGAACTATACTTTAGAGACAGGAAGCAAATGTAGTTACAAGACATAGTTATTGACTTCATAGCCAACATGCTGTATAATATCACTAAAATGCTATTTCAAAATAACTGAGACCTCTTTAGACTTGTGGCAGGCTTTTGGGTCTTGCTCTGGGTCAATCCTATTATGGCTGGACTTTTGCCCATGAAGGGATGGGTAACTCGGGGTGCTTAATTTGGAAACTATTCTTTGTCTTTTCTGTATTGTTTACTAATTGTATTAAAGTTCCTTTCCGTTAATAAAAATGTAACTGAGACATCTCTTTAAATGCCAAACACCAACCCCTTATTTTTGGTGAATCATCAAAATTAGTCTTCTAAAAATGGATTACATCCAGCACAATTTAACCTTTTCTTGATGACAAAAATCCTCATGAAAAATTTCTCAAATCTATCCCTTTCTCATCATCTAGTTGCTGCAATGTACAATTCAGACTGAACTTTTATTGAGACCAGTACAAGGGAGTTTGATTTAATTTTCCACATCACAACCAAACAAAATGTTTCTAAAAATAAAGAAACATGAAGATAATCACGTGGCCTATGAACATCCCATGGATTATGCCTGTCAACTACTTTTTGATCTTAGTCCACCTTTCTGCCACTGTCAGTCCTCCCTGCTTCTAATCCATGCCTAAGCTGCTTCTGAAAGCTGTTGAACTGCTTTACTTTACCTGAATTTCTTTTTCTTGAAGAGAAGTATATGGTAGATTCTGGCGTTTTAGAGAATGTTTACTTCCAGACATACTGAAGTCACAATTCAGAAAAATAAGTCTCTTCTACCATATACCACCAATGTAAATCAGCCCGATACACAGTATAAAAGCCAATGTGGATGCTCAATATATACCTGTGTACGAATGTTGCCTGGTTCCTAGTGCCCTTATTAGTATCTGGTGCTACACTTTCATCACCCTGTATGTTGCAAATACAGTGTACCTAATTTGTTCTGGTGTCTGGAAACAGGGAAAAAAAAAAAAATCCCAACAACAAATAAAACCAGTAAGTAAAAATGAGACAAAAAGCCAAAGATAATTCATGGGAGAAATGCAAATAGCCAATAAACCTCTGGGGAAAATGTTCAATTTCACTGGGAATTGAGTTCCTGAATTAGAGCAATAAAATATTTTCCCCTACATTCAAATTGATAAATACCTCCGTAACTACGCAAACAATAGCCAAAATGATGGGTATTTTATTTATTTATTTATTTTTTAAATAGAGGCATGTTTTTATTTATTTATTTGTTTGTTTGTTTTGTTTACACATGCACTGGGTACAGTCAGAAGTGCGGGAGGGTGAGAGAATTCACTAGAGCTAGAGCGGGGAGCAGAGCAGGCAGAAGGACCGGAGTACACTGCTGAGGGGAGCAGCGGGCAGGAGGAGAGGTCTGCGCGCCAAGTGGGACCCTCCTCCTGTGGCCGGGGAGCAGCCGGGGATCAAACCAGCGCCGCAGAGGCCGTGGGCAGCTTCGCAATCCAGCGCTCAACTGCTGCACCACCGGGGAGGCCCAATGATGGGTATTTTAAAGAAAAGTTGATAGTGACTTCAAGGAAATGGCTACTCTCCCATGCTGTTAGTAATATATTTTGGTAGTGTCTTTGCAGAACCAGGCAGGAGAAACAGGAGGAGAGGGAGAGAGGCAGGGAAGAGAATGCTGCTGCGGCTGCTGCCTGAGTATGTGTAAATGTGAGTACACACGTGTGTGCTCAAAAACACAAAGGTGATGTGCAGTTAAAAGCAGAGGTTGCAGGGATGTGGGCGTAAGTCAAAGAATGTCAGCATTCCAGAATCTGAACCAGATCCAGAGAGTCAAGAACAGATTTTCCCCTAAAGTCTCTGAAGGGAGTATGGCTCTGCTGATACTTTTAGTCCAGTGAAACAGATTTGGGACATCTGATGTCTAGAACTGTGAGTGAATAAATCTCTAATTTTAAGCCACCAAGTTTGTGATTTGTTACTGCAGGCATGGAATGAGCACACTACGTATCCAGTAAACGTCAGATGAATGAATAGGGGAGTTCCAAGCAGATATGACGTCCAGTTCATGTTACATAAATGGAGGGCTGGATTAAAGTGTAAAGTATCGGGTTAGGGCCTCCCCGGTGGTGCAGAGGTTGAGCGCTGGGTTGCAAAGCTGCCCGCAGCCTCAGCAATGCCGGTTCGATCCCCGGCTGCTCCCCAGCCACCAGCCACCAGAGGAGGGTCCCACATGGAGCACAGACCTCTCCTGCCACCCGCTGCTCCCCTCAGCAGTGTACTTTGGTCCTTCTGCCTGCTCTGCTCCCCGCTCTGGTGAATTCTCTCACCCTCCCGTACCTCTAACTGTACCCAGTGCTTGTATAAATAAAAATAAATAAATCTTTAAAAAAAAAAAGTATCGGGTTAAAGTAAACAAAAGGGGAGCCCAGGTCTGACAACAACCTCACCTATCTTTTCAGTACCCCAAAGGTACAACAGTGAAACTGGGGGGGTTACAAGGCCCCTCTGTTATTTTAAAAAAAAAGTTTCTCTGGTGATTCTAATGTGCAGGTAGGGTTGAAAACTGCCTAGACAAGGTTCTTCATAGATGCTGGCTGATCTCATGATGACCATCAAGGGTTTAAATGTATGAGCCGCACACATCAAACACCTCAGAATTATTTACTTTTATCCAGCAATTCCATGTCTAAGAACTTACTCTGAAAAAATAATCAGTGATGCAGGTTTCTATTAATCAGTGTTACTGAGTAACAGTGAAAAACTGCAAACTACATAAATACATAAAGGACTAGCTAACTATCATGTTATCTACCATCAGGAAAACTTAACAATGGGGCTAACATTCTAGGAAATGTGTCATTAGACATTATGCAAATGTCAGTGTGTACATATGCAAACCTAGACCATGAAGCCTACTGTGCACCTAAGCTATAAACAGGGACAACAGTCTTCTATATGGTCTGGTGCTGACTGAAAGGTCATGGGGCACATGACTATACTAGAAAACTATGCAGGCATTAAAATTATATAGTAAACAAATAATTTAAACATTATAAACAAATACATAACATTCTACATCATATTAAGTAAGATAAGCAGGCTATAAGAACTATGTGTAGTTCCGTTGATATAAATTGCAAAACCAGACAAATCTCTGCCATTAAAGATCAGGACAGGAATAGAAAAAACTAAAAAAAGGAGTTGCCACAAGACCAGAAACCTGGATCATACAAGGAGGTGGGGGCAGAAGAGATTAGCATAACCATCGACACTAATATCCTTAGGTGACACTAGTATCCTTAGGCTCAGTCTAAAGAGATGGAGATGACCCCAAAGGTAAAGTTATGGAGACTGAGCCCATTGTAGAATCTCTGATCCCTTTCAAATTCTACAGTTATCCAAAATTAGCAACCAGGGGCCTCCCAGGTGATGCAGGGGGTTAAGCACCGCACTATGAAGCTGTCCCCAGCCTCTGCAACAGGAGATTGATCCCTGGCTGGCCAGGGAGCAACCCACATAGCGCAGTAGACCTTTCATCTCGCCTGCTGCTCCCCTCAGCAGTGTACTTCAGTCAATCTGCCTGTTCTGTTCCATCTCTGGTGAAGCCTCTCACCGCCCCTCCTTCCCCCCCACCCCCCAGCATCTCTGGCCTGTACCCCAGCTCTTGTATGCATAAATAAATAAATCTTAAAAAATAAAACAATTAGCAACCAACTGAGGGCTCACAAGGAGTGAGCCCTCCCAAACAGAAGACTGTATCAGTGCAGTCTGCACAGGCTCGGGGCAGCATTCGGTCTGCCCACCTGTGACTATGCAGGTGCCTCTTTTCATCAATTCTCTCCCTCTGCAGGGCAGCAGCCTTCCTGCCTGCCCGTGACCTGTGTCAAGGCTGTCCCCCTACAACCATGCAGGCCTCTCTTGGCAAACCTGTCCCTTCTGGGGCAGCTCTTCCTGCCCGCTGTGTCTGTGCAAGTGTCTTTAACTGTTTCATCCCTTCCCTAATAAACCTGCCTTTTAAATATAACTACCGTCTCTGTCTTGTGGAGAAACTCGCCGGCGAAACTGGCCGTGTGTCGCTGAAATGGGAGCTCTGGTGAAACCTTTCCCAGAGTGAACCCAAGGACCCCGCACTCCACACCCACAGACTCCCAAAACAACAAGTTACCACACTTAGCAGTGAAGGAAGAGAACATGAAGGGGGATTTCTGGGGTCTTGGTAGTTTTTTTAAGTTGGCTGCTGATTATTGTGTGTGTTCCTTGGTGAAAATGTATGACTGCACATTTACATGCAGTTTTCTGAATGTATACTACACATCAATCATTTTTCATATAACTCAATAATTGCCCCCAAACATGTACATGCATTCAAAACCTATCTAATACAGACCATTGTTTTTTCCTATGTTTTTAAATTTCAAAATTCTCTACAAAGAACTTACTTTATTTTCATAAGAAAATTAAAATATTAAGTCATCATGGAATGTGAACAATCTATTGGAGACAAATTCATCCATTCTTTTCCAATTTTTTTCTCTTAATTTAGTCCTTCAAATAGTTACTGAGCATCATTTACGTTCATTGTTCTAGATAGCAGAGATATTAATAATAAACAAATCTTCATGTCAGAATTAATTAAAACCCTATTGTAGGGTAAATGAGATAAAAATAAGGTTTTGTTTTTTTTTTTTTACTCCCTCCTGTCATTACCTCTATGACCTGCGGTCTTGCACGCCTGCCCTGATTATGCATGTGTAAGCGTGCACCCTTGGGCCTTGAAGGGAGAGGATAAAAGGGCAGCATCAATGCTGTCTCCCTGCCCGCTGGTTTCCCTTGTTCAGCATTAAAGGCTTATAATTCCACGGGAGACTCTAAGATTCCTTTACTAGTCTGCCTGAAAAGTGATCTCACGCCCACCCTGTGCCTGTCCTGTTTCCTCCACACCCACACAAGCTCCCTGAGGGTAACAACTATTTCTCTGCCTTAAAAAGTAATATAACCCCGAAGCTCTGCTAGCCTCTGCACTAGAGTAGCCATCCAGAAGTTCATTAAAGACTAAGGGAGCTTGACTTCAAAATCGACAGCTCAAAATAAGCCCAAGGATATTTAAAGATCGGACCAAAATTTCCATGCTCATGTGCACGATCTCAGAAGGCACTAATCACAAATAGGTAGAATCTTGAAAAACATTCCAGCTCATCATAGATGGACTAATATGGACAAGCAGCATATCCACTAGCAGTGCACCCCCACCAGTTTAGGCTACCTCCCAAAACACCACAGTGGCATAAACACCACTATACTATTCTAAAATTCAAGGAGTGTTTACTATGAATCAGGCATTCTCCCGGGTGTTAAATTAACTGAATCTTCACAATAACTATGAGATCATCACTTTTCAAATAAGGAAACTAAAGCACAAAGAAAAGATTAGCATATAGGGATAATTCTGGAAGAACTAGCCCCAGGCAAAATTGCAAAGCAAGCTCAATTTGTCTTTGGCCTTCCATTTGCCTATGTGTTTCCACTGAACAGACTGCACTCCTTGGGAGCAGAGACTAAGTATCTAGCACAACAACTAACACTGTCAAGCAGTTGTTGGGATATGCTTCTTTCCCAACATCCTAGAAAGAAAAGCCTTCTTTTGTCACATTATTTTCCTAAATTAACTGTTAAATAATCACTGCTAAGAGATTACCCAAAGACAATGTTATAATTAAGGTATCTTTTATCTGTACACTCTAGTGCAATGGTTTTCTCTGCCTCCATTTTCCTTGTAACCTCCAGGCATGCTGGATTTCACCAGACCTGCTTTGCCAGTTGCTGTCCCGGACTATTTTACTTGAAATGACACACCCTCCCCCACATTAGAATAGTGCCCTTAGTAGCTTGTCTCACTTTATTCAAGTCCCTAATCACCTGTCTTGACCTCTCTATTTAAACAGCAGCACAACATTCTCTAGCCTCTTAAACAGCTTTATTTTTGTTACTGCACTTAACACTATCCCCTATGATATTTAATAATAATTTCCTATGTTCTGCCTCCCCTTCTTCTGATAAATTGTCAACTGCCTGAGGACAGGGAATTTATGTTGATTATTACAACAGAAGTTGACATAAAGTTGGTTCTCAAAGATCTGCTGAATATCAGTCAGAGGGCCTTTTTTCAATATTTAGGGAAGGTAAAACTCCCTTTCAAAAAATGCTCCCATGACTTAATTGAAACTGAAGGAGAACAATACTCTTAAAATGTTAATTCAAGGGAAGATAATGGTCTCCTCACTTATAGCCTTATCCCTTTCCATGGCATACTTCCTTAATCTAGCCTGGTCTAGTCTGGCTAGACATTAGCCAAACACTAAGGGAATAGTCTTACCAGGCAGGGTGAGGGGCACCTATGGACCCCCAAACCAACTGAACTTCACTCCCCTTTCCCTGGGGACCACTCTGTTACAATAGGAAAAAATGTATCTCAAATTAAAATTGTTGGGTAAGCCGAAAGGCTTGAAGGCAGGGTTTTAGCTTGTTGATTGAACCCCAAAGACTGATAAGGTCATAAAAGATCCTAAGGCTGTCTTGCAAGTAAATTCCAGTAGAGCTCACTCAGTATCAAAATAAAGAAATTTATAAAACACAACAGATGTTAAAAAGTATATTATATATGTATGGCACTCTTTCTTCTGCTCAGTTTACAAAAACCTAAAAAAAATCACAACCTGCTAACAGGTTAAATGTATGGTAACACTGTATTTTCATGATATCATTTTAGTACTTCATTTCTAGTCAGGTCACAGAAATAGGCTTTCTCAAGAACTTGCGGTTTGTCAAATAGGAAAAGACTTTAAGAGGTTGCTACCAGAATAAAGAACCCCAATTATAACAATGAGGTTGCTTTGAGGATTGTGCAATTACATTTCTATACATCCAAGTTAAAGCACAGAGCTTTCTCTGGATTGCAAATACTCAATTCAAATTTTTAAAACTTTTGTATAAGGAAAGTTGTTTTGGGGAGGAGTGGTAAGAAAGAAGTTCCCAATGCGGTTAAAAACAAAATGACTACTACCTTAGCTTTAAAACAGCCTTCTAGGTTTCTTTATATGTCCTAGGGCAAGCTCTTAAAAAAACAAAACAAACAAAAGAAAAAAACAAGGACAAGAAAAACAGGGACATCTTCAGCAGTGTTCAGGGTGGCAGAATCCATTAACGACAGTAACAAATCTCCAGGGCAAAGCATTCGATCCACTGGGGTGTGAAGGGAACAAGAACAAAGATTTCATTCCCGTCGGAGAGGAAGTTTGAGCGCAAATGGATCATGATGGCTAAAGAACTCGCTATTTTCCTGGCCACTTCATTCGCAGACTCTGAAAACCACACTCCCAGGAGCAACTCCACTCGCAGCCTTGCCCTATTCCCAGGCTAGCTCTGCTTAGCCGACCCACAACAGACTTTTCAAAGGACGCAACACACAGTATCTTCTCCAAGCACAGTGATTCGCTCCCAGCCAAATCAGCTCCCTTCAGAACCACGCACAGACATCACCCAGGGCACGAGGGCTTCCAAGTCTCACCCGACGAGGGCCAACAACTTGGGGAGCCAGACCGCCACCTGCCAAGCCGCGCCGGGGCGTGAGCAGCCCCGGGACCCCTCGAGCCAGGCCTGAGGGGCAGCCGCAGCCCTCGGAGTTGCGGGCACCGGCTTGGCGGCCGGAAAGGGCCAGCAGGCAGGTGTAAGCCGCGGGGTCACACAAAGAGAAAAGCGCCCTCAACTTTACCCGCTTTTACTGCCCTGCGGATGAAAAGGGCCATTTGTTCGGGCCGGGGACCTCCGCGCTCGGCCCGCGCCCGCCTCCGGGACTCCCGGAGGGGCTCGCGGAGGAAGGCGCCCGGGGCAGCAGCGCCCGGCCCGGCCCGGCCCGGCCGCCCAGCCCGGGTCCTCACCTGCGGGGCCGCCCCCGGAGGCGCCGGCGGGCGGCGGGGAGCGCAGCCGCAGCCAGAGGTGCAGCGCGGCCCCGAGCACACACGGGCACAGCAGCACCAGCCAGTTTCGCATTGGCCGCCCCCGCCGCGCGCCGGACTCTCCCGCGTCCCGGCGGAGAGGAGAGCGGACCAGCGCTCGGGGAGCCTGAGGAGCCGAGACCCGCGCCCGCTCTCGCGCCCGCCGCCGTCCGCGCGCCACCCGCTCCGGGACCCGAGTCCCAGGTTCCTCAGACCGAGGGCGGCGGCGCCTCAGCCGGCCGAAGCCCCGCCCCCGCCGCCTGGCCTCCCCGGCCCCACCCACCTTTCTCTCACTCGCCCCGCCCACTTCTCTCGCGAGCCCTCCCCGCGCACGCCGGCCTGCTGGGAGCTGAAGTCCCGCTCAGGGCCTAAGCAGGGGGCGCGCTGATCATGCCGAGGCTCAGAAACCACATTTCCCATAATCGCGCTCACTCGCTTCCGTCACTCGGCGGTCGCGGAGCGAGGGCGAGGCCCCATATAAAGCATGCGCAAGCACACGCGCCAGTTGCTGCCACCTGGCGGTCGAGGGGAGGCAGGGCAAGGCGGTGGGGTTCGCAGGGGCTGGCCCGAGCCCTGAGCGCAGCACAGCTGAGGCGAATGTTGCCGCTGCCTTGTGTTTAGAGGAATGGTTTGTTTTAAGTCACTCAGCTCCCGAATGCAGAAAGCTGCTTTCTGTGGGAGATGGACTCCTGCTGACGTCGCCTTGGCTCGAAGAGCGGGACGAGGCAACCGAATGCCAGTGTCTTCTGCTGTGAATCATCAAGTTATTAGTTCTGGTGCAGTGTGTACCCGGCTCTTTGCCAGGCTCTGTCCTCTAGGAACTCAGGAGGAGTAAAATCGCACCAAGGGATCAAGCTGTGAAACACCACAGCTACGGTTCAATCGAGGGTAAAATTCCACGTGCCCCAGATTTAAACGGGCGCTGTGAAGTTGGGAGTAGAACCAGCTTCAAATCTTTTACAGCTGCAGGCCCAGGGGGTGGTCAACGCGATCTCCCAGCTACCTGTGGGAAGGACTTCCAGGTAAAATACTGCCCCAGTCGTGCAGACCCAGCCCCGGCCCGTGCCTCCTCCTGTCCTCAGATGGCCCAGTGCAGAAGTGCACTTACAAAGCACTGGGGGTAGACGGGAGCTGGTCATGGTACTGATGTTTAAAAGGTGGAGAGCTACCTCACACCATATACAAAAATCAACTCAAAATGGATTAAAGAACTAGACATAAGACCTGAAACCATAAAATACATAGAAGGAAATATAGGCGAAACACTACGTGATTTGCATATCAAAGACATCTTTACAGACACATCACCCAAAGCAGTGATAGTGAAGGCAAAGATCAACAGCTGGGACTACATCAAATTAAAGAGCTTCTGCACAGCAAAAGAGACAACAACAAAAACAAAGAGAAACCCCACCAACTGGGAGAACATTTTTGCACCCAACACTAATGATAAAGGACTGATCACAAAAATCTGCAAAGAGCTGATGAGACTCAACAACAACAAAGAAAATAATCCAGTCAAAAAATGGACAGAGGAACTAAAAAGAAACTTCTCTGAAGAGGAAATGCGAATGGCCAACAGGCATATGAAAAAATGTTCAACATCACTTGCAATCAGGGAAATGCAAATCAAAACTACCATGAGATACCATCTTACACCAGTGAGAATGGCACATATTAAAAAAAATAGCAACAACAAATGTTGGCGAGGGTGTGGAGAAAAAGGAACTCTTCTGCACTGTTGGTGGGAGTGCAAACTGGTCCAACCACTATGGAGAGCTGTGTGGAGATTTCTGGACCTACTAAATATAGAGCTTCCACAGGATCCAGCAATTCCACTCCTAGGTATTTACCCAAAGGACACAGAAACATCAATTCCAAAGAACACCTGCACCCCTATGTTTATAGCAGCACTGTTTACAATAGCTAAGCTTTGGAAACAACCCAAATGCCCAAAAATAGATGACTGGATCAAGAAGATGTGGTACATATATACCATGGAATATTACTCAGCATTCAAAAAAGATAAACACATGCAATTTGCAGCAACATGGATGATGCTGGAAGGGATCATGCTCAGTGAAATAAGCCAAAAAGAAAAAGAAAAATACCGGATGGTCTCACTCATAGCAGGGATCTAGAAAACTTAAATAAGGGACCAGGAAAATGAATAACTATAAGAAAGTGAAAATCAAAATCAACAAAAACTATGAACCAGAGACACTTTTTGGGGGGTTGGAGGGGAGGGATTGGGTTCAGAATGGGGGGATTGCAATTGTATGGGGAATATAAAAATAAAATTTATTAATTAAAAAAATAAATAAATAAAAGGTGGAGAGGATAAAAATGAGTGGCTGGTTTAAAGTTTAGTTTTGTTTCATAAGTTTCTGCAAATTGTGAAATCAGAAGGTAACTATAGTGTTGAGAAAAGTTTTGACTGAAAGCCACAGAAAATGCTCTTCACCAGGCTTAAAGGCATTAAAGGTAAATTTTGCAAGTAGGACCTCCCTGGTGGCACAAGGGGTTAAGCATCAGCACTATGAAGCAATCCATAGCTGCTGCAGCACGAGTTCCCTCCGCGGCCAGTGAGCTACCCACTTGGCGCAGCAGACCTCTCCTGTCTTGCCCGCTGTTCCCCGCAGATCAATCGCTTGATCTGTTCCCCACTCTGTCTCTGGTGAATCCTCTCACCCCCACACCTCTGTCCTGTACCCCAGTTCTTGTATGCATAAATAAATAAATCTTTAAAATAAATTTTGCAAGTAACTGAACAGTGCGGTAGGATGCGTCCCAGGCTCTGTAGTCTTAGGAGTCTCATGGCAATTTATTCCCCCACCCCCCACCTTTGGAGTCTGTCTTTAATCCTATTTTTCTTTTTATTGAAGTGACATTAGTTTGCAACACTGTATAGGTTCTGGGTGTACAGTTTCTTATCTCAGCAAATGTATATATCTCACCACACCCAAGCCAGTCCCCTCTATCCATCTTTCATCCTCCCCCACCCCACTGGTAACCACCATGCTGTTGACAGAGTCTAAGAGATTGTTGTTGTTTTCTTTGCTTGATTGCTTTTTTCCCCTTTATGTTCCACGACTGAGTGAAATCATGCTGTATTTGTTCTTCTCCTTCTGACTTATTTCAGTTAGCATAATCTCCTCTAGACCCATCTATGTTGTTGCAAGTGGCAAGACTTTATATCTTTATGGCTGATTGGTATTCTGTTGGTCTACATGCCACATCTTCTTTATCCATCCTTCTGTCTTCCAGCACTTGGGTTGTTTCCATATCTTAGCTATTTTGAATATGCTGCTATGAACATAGGGTGCATATATCTTTTCAAATTAGTGATTTCATATTCTTTGGGCAAATACCCAAAAGTGTGATTTCTGGATCATACGTTAGTTCTATTTTTATTTTATTTATTTTTCTGTGTGTGCGTGTGGTAATGTTGGTTTACAACACTGCATAGGAGTATAGGATCACACCGCATCTACCACCAGAGCACCCATATCTTCCACCATGTTCCATTGGTCCCCTACCCTCCTTCACCCTCTGGCAGTCTCACTTCTGCAGTCAGATTTCTAGGGTTTCTTTGGTTTAGCTTTGTCTGGCCTTTTGCTTTGTTTCTTTATATTCCACATATGAGTGAAATCATCTATGTTTAATTTTCAAGTGGCAATTTAATTTCAGCAAAACAACTCTATTAAAATTACTTTTTTTTTAAATCTGATTTTCAAAATATTGCCTGTGCAGTATTTTAAAACCTGTGTTGGGGGGCCTCCCCGGTGGCGCAGTGGTTGAGCGCTGGGTTGCGAAGCTGCCTGCAACCTTTGGAGTACCGGTTCGATCCCCGGCCGCCAGGTGAAGGTCACACATGGCGCACAGACCTCTCCTGCCGCCCGCTGCTCCCCTCAGCAGTGTACTTCCGTCAGTCCGCCTGCTCTTCTCCCTGCTCTGGCTCTGGTGAATTTTCTCACCCTCCCGCGCCTCTGACTGTACCCAGTGCTTGTATAAATAAATAAATAAAATATATCCTTAAAAATAAATAAATAAACAAAACCGGTGTTGTTTTAATAGTTGTATAAAAGATACAAGCCTAAGGAGTTTATGCTGTTTATACTTACTTAAGTAAAATTAAAAAAAATTAGTATGTTGTTAGAAATAATTTTTCCCTTGAAAATGGAATTGCACATTTGTTAGTTATCTATTACTACACAACAGATTATGACAGATTATTCTAAAACTCCTAAATAAGGATTTTTATTCTCTCCCACTATTTTTGTGGGTTGGGAATCTGGGAACTAAGTTCTGATAAGTTCTTCCATAAAGTGGCAGGCAGAGGTCATCTGGAGCTGTAGTTACCCAAAGGTTTGACAGGTGCTTTGAAACCTGCTTCCTAGGTAGCTCAGTTACATGTCTGGCAGGTTGGCATTACCTTTTGGCCTCTCTAAGTTCCCAAGTGGGTCTCTCCAAAGATCTGCTTTACTGTTCTGACACCATGGAGGCTTGCTTCCTCATCAGCTAGAGACCCAAGAAGCCAGTGCAAATGCTGCATTACCTTCAATGTTGAGTCCTTGGAAGAAATTCACTGTCACTTCTGTAGTATTCTGTTGCTCACACAGACCAATCTTGGTTGACTGTGGGAGGGTCTACACAAGGGTGTGAATGCCAGGAGGTAAGGATCATTGGAGATCATCTTAAATGCCAGCTACCACAATATATTTTACAAATTTGAGAAATACTGCTGTTTCAAATTGTTGAGGCAGCTGAACACTGCACCCCTGGGCCTTCAGTGGAGACTCCAGGTGGTGTAAACCTGGTTGTTTTTTCCTTCAGGATGAGGAGCTGAACTCCACCCCCAATATACAGACACTGCCCACTCTGGAGGGGATGATGCCTGTGCAGTGCCATGGTCCAAACTCCACCCCTGATTCCTGAGCAAAGAGGCTTCTGGGAGGGGAGTGGAGGGCAGAGACTTATTTGTGGAGCCTTCTGTGGGAAGCAATGTGTATGGGCTTGCTCTGTGTCATTGGAGCGGCTAAGAACAGTAACTGCCCTTTCTGTCTAGCTTATGGGCAGCTGACTTTCACCCACCCCACCCTGGCCCGCAACTTCAGCAGCAGAAGCATGGTTCGTGGCCAGATCCAGAGATGGTGTGAGAGGTTCTGATTGGACGACAGTTTTTAGACCCTTTGCCCAGTAACAAAACCATTTTGTAGAGTCTTACATATACGTATACTCCATAGTCCCTGAATACCCTGAAGACAAAAAAAAGAACAATTTTTCCTTCTTGTGGGAAACATGGAATTAGCAAGTTGTGATCATATGTGTCTTGGGCAAATGTCTATCACTAAGATTTATGTGCTTCTTTCTCAGAAGATTACTTACATATCACAATAAGGAAGGAGACTATAATGTCTACAGATTTCTTGTTAGAAAATCTTTGTTTAGAAACTATGCTGCTCTGTTGTCTCTATTTCAATTAAAGAAATAATCAAGAAAGTAATCATTGATTGTTACTTAGGGTGCCCTATTTTTTTTATCTCCAAGAAACGTAGTAAAAGGCCTCTGTTGATATCTTGAAATTTTCCTTTTATGATGAAAGATTATAAGTTAAAAAGAGGAATTATTTCTATTTTAGACAGATCTATTCATGCAATAGATATTTAATTGGGCATCTATTCTGTGTCAGTCACTTTCGTAGGTACTTAAAATAAATCAATGAACAAAACAAAGATCCCGTCCTGTGGTGACAGGAGTAGGGGCAGATAGTAGACTGTAGCTATAGTAAAGAAATGTATTGCAGCAGCAATGTAAGAGATGATCAGTACTAGAGAGAATATGACAAGTAGAGCAGGTGTGGGGGGTTGGGAGCAGGGGACGGAAATGGGGCAGATTGCAGTACTAAAGAGCGGTATTTAAACAACTGTTCCAAGTTACAATTAGCACTAAAGGGAGGAATAAACAAAACCATCCTAATATTTAACTAATTAAGATGTTGTTCCTTCTCATTACCAAAATGCTTTAACTTGCAGGGGAAACTTCACTGGTACTCTGCCAGTCTTGTAACAAAAATAGTCTTGAATAACTTTTTAAACATCTTCATATCTGATGCATCCCAGGGGAGCTGCCTGTATCACCTACTGATCTAATGAGTGTGCCTGTCATTGACCTAGTAAACTCAAGACTAAGTGGTGTAAAGACCATAAGAGACACAGTACGTACCATGGAAAGAATAAAAAAGTAAAAACACCAAGATTACAGACTGCGCAGTCAAGGTACTCATAGTCTAAGATGTGAAAAAGGTAACAGAATTAGGGCCTTCCCTGGTGGTGCAGGGGTTGAGCACTGGGCTGCGAGGCTGCCCGCAGCCTCTGTAGCACCGGTTCGTTCCCCAGCCGCCAGGCGAGGGTCCCACAAAAAAAAAAAGGGTAACAGAATTAAAATTAAAGAGGCAAACCAAGTCAAACCTGGATGGTTGACACCTGATGGCAATGCAGTGCTATCGTGTTATGAGAAAGGAACCCCAGAATGTTTGGCAGCACCGAGCAGGAAGGATCTGACTCCCAAAGTACCTTGGAGGAAGCTACCACTTGAAATCCCAGACTAGATCTTGACATTGAAGAGGCCAATCCAGAAGACCAGAAAGTTGTAAGGACACTCCAGAGCAACCTAGGCAAAAATTAAATGGTAAAAGCAAATGAGCCCAAGATAGTGATGACATCACAATTAGCGAAATTTGGTGTGACCTTAAGAAACTTAAGACTGGGGAATGCTAAGAAGAGGGCAGAGGCCAGATTAGCATCAAATGTTATGCCAAGGAATGCTGATTTTATTTTATTTTATTTTCACATTTTTATTTTTATATTCATTCATTCCTTCATTTATTTATTTGTTTGTTTATTTTTTAAGATTTATTTATCTATGCACACAAGAACTGGGGCAGAGGCCAACAATGCGGGGGGCGAGAGAACCCACCAGAGACAGAGCAAGGCAGACTGACTGAAACACACCGCCGAGGGGAGCAGCAGGCAAGACAGGAGAGGTCTGCTTCGCCATGTGGGTTTCTCCCAGGCCGGCTGGAGCTTGAACTCACACTGCAGAGGCTGCAGACCGCCCCATAATGGGGTGCTTAACCCCTTGCGCCTCCAAGGGAGGCCCTATTTTCACATTTTTAAAAGGACAGGTTTATAGGAGAAGGAAAAAAAAGAGAGGCATCTGCATAGTCACATGTAGGCAGAAGAGCTGCCCTTCCTGTTTTGCCAATTTCAATGTTATCCTGAGGCTCTAGGAAAGACATTTCCCCCCAACTATGGAAGTTATTCATGATTATAAAAAGGAATTTGGAATATGCTGCGGACCAGCACAGCAGTGAACGATGAGGCCGTCTCAGGGTTGAGAGACTGCGCAGGGTGGTCAGGGATTCAGCTGAAGAAATGACAAACAGACACACTTCAAGAGAGAGTGTAAATCTGAGTGCAATTTTATTTAAGTTAGTCGCCAGTATATATACAGGAGCAGTGAATGGATTTAGCTTATCGCTGAGTGGTTTACATCTGGACCTAGCCTCTTTCTTAAGTAGATAATCCATTAGTTTTGTTTTTAAGCTATATGATAGCATTTTTTGTTTTACTAACTACTTTTTTCACCTATACTATATTTTAATTATTACAGGGTTTAGTAACGTTTCATTTGAGTCAGCCTTGTGTTAAGGATTTCATATGATTTTTTAATTAACAACAAATGACCTTTATAGAAGAAAGAAGGAAGTTTTAGAAAGACAATGAAGAGATAAAGTTTGTAGTTCTAGAAAGAGGAGATAAGGTTTTAGCTCCTGGTGCTCGTAATCCTTTGATAGGCTTCTGTCTTATCCATGTCTTCAGGGAATTTTGCTGTACTCCCCTGCCTCAGGGAGTTTTTGCTGTTCTCCCCCTGCACGCTGGTTCCTTGCCCAGCCGGACCTAGGGACCTTGGCAAAAGCCATTAGCCCTAAAGGTCACTGCAGGGGGAGGTGCAGCAGGAATATATGGAAAAATATAAAGAAAGAATCAAATCACACCAAAGACAAACCATTTATTTTGTTTTTGAGGCTTTCATTTCAGACCTTTGCAATTGGGCCTCCCTGGTGGTGCAGGGGTTAAAGACAGTGCTATCAAGCTATCACCAGCCATATAGCTTGAGTTCGGTCCCAGGGCTGCCAGTTAGCTAACCCACATGGCCCAGCAGACTTCTGTCTCACCCGCTGCTCCCCTCAGCAGTGCATTTAAATCAGTCTGCCTGTTCTGTTTCCCATTCTGTCTCTGGTGAATCCTCTCATCCCCTGCACCTCTGGCCTATACCCCAGCTCTTGTTTGCATAAATAAATCTTAAAAAAAAAATAAATAAAATGTACATATAACATTGTTTTTTCTGAGTCACATCTTTATATCAATTTATCCTTATGTCAGCACTATAACACATGAATGATTTTAGTTTTATAATACTTTGTAATGTTTGTCATAATAAACGCAAGTAATACAAATATAAGCAAATATTATATTAGAATCCTCCTTTAGCCCACCGCAATCTTTTTTTCCAGATTTAGACACTAGTTATTTCTTTTTGTATATATATCTCCTGAATTTTTCCAAAGTTTCTACTTTTCTGGGGATGGAAATGGAGGAGAACAGATCCTTTGAACCCCAAGAATGTATTCTGTGCACTTACCTTGTGTAACTCCGGAAATTCTAAATATCTGTGTGTCCCAGAGTGTTTGCTTTTCCAAAAGTTCATCACCATCACTGACCACCTCCTGATCGAGGCTACTGCTCTGATTTTCTCCACCAACCACCTCTGTCCACAATGACCCTCTAGGCCACAACATCTCCTTTCACCCCAAATATGGACATATCTTTTCCTTTATTCCCCAAATCAAGGTTAAGATATGGCTGTCATAGGTAACAGAATTTAGTTATGATTAGGCTAAGAAAATGCAATGCAAAAAAGGAAAATTTAAGCCCAGATATGAGAAAAAATTGCCTGCGGGGCCTACCAATAATTTCCCTACTGGCCCTCTCTTACCTTGGGTGCACGAAGACCAGTGCCCTTGTTAGGGGGAAGTGATGTCCTGAGTTAATCCCATACAGGCTTTGTGGACTCCACCCCCACTCCAGACTAAAACCATCAGGACATTGGGGAAGACAAATCCCATCACCACCAAGGGGAGGGTGGCTGGGACCTGAGGGTGGAGTTGGGCAGCCAGGTTGGATATAAAAAACCAAACACGTGGGCCTAGGGCTCTCTCTGGCTCGCGATCGCTCGCCTCCCGGCTTCACCGCTCCTGGCTGGCGGCCAGCTCTCAGAGCGCCATTTTGGGGTTCCAGATCGGCGGATCGGGTAGGACTCATTTAAAACTTTGTCTCCCGCTTTTCTCCCAGAGCTGTATATTTCCTCATTTCCCCTTCCCTTGTAAATAAACCTTTTATTAACCTTTCACGTGTGCCTGCAGTAGAGCATTGATAAGTCCTTTTAAGCGCGCGGGTGAGGACCCACAGTCAGGCACCCCGTTTTGTATCGGGGTTGCTCTACAACACCCTCACTGGTATTCCAAGGCCTGGCCCATTTCCTCTGTGAGGATCACTTCTTGCTGATTTCTCTCTCTAACAGGGTCCAGTTGTTATTGCCAACCAGTGAAGTCAGACTTGCCCTTGAAAAGATAATAAATAGCCTAAAATGTAGTGTGTATGGTTTGGTTTATGTAATTCTGTAGAAAGGTTATTTTTCATTCTTCTAATTCTTTATCAATACTATTTCTCTGCAGCTTCCTCAAGGAAATCATCTTCCCTGGTCATTTAAACAATAAAGGTCACCTTTCTTATTAGTAGTTGGGACAACTTTAAATTTCCTATTTTTTTATGATTTTATTTATTTATTTATTTTTGCATAGAATAACTGGGATGTAGGTCAGAGGCACGGGGGTGAGAGGATTCACCAGACACAGAGTGGGGAACAGAACAGGCAGACTGGCTGAAATACACTGCTGAGAGGAGCAGCGGGCAAGACAGGAGAGGTCTGCTGTACCATGTGTTGGTCAGCTCACTGGTGGGGGATCGAACTCAGGTTGCAGCCCCTAGGCCACCAGGGAGGCCTTCCCATTATTTTTCAAAGTCATTGTTTTTTAAAGCTTTCAGGACTTAGTGGCATCCTTTGCCTAGGGCACACACTACCCAGGGAATGTGCACTATTTCCATTATTACTTCTTTTTCTATTTTTGCCAAAAGTTGAATGACTGTAAGTTTAGTGCTTATGATGTTGCTATTGATAATCTTACAAAAGTCAAACTTTTGTGCCACCAAGTTCAACATGTCAGCCTAGAGTACCTTGACTCTTGCATTTTGATGATGCCACTTGCTCAGGGCTTCTCCCAGGAGAGTACAAATCTAGATGCTGCCAAATTATCCTATACAGGGAAGAGAATTGAGGCAGGTGTAACGGGAGCAGAGTCAAGAAAGAGGAGAATAGGGGCCTCCCTGGTGGCGCAAGGGGTTAAGCACCACATTATGAAGCAATCCGCAGCCTCTGCAGAATGAATTCTATCCCCAGTGGCCAGCGAGCCACCCACATGGTGCAGCAGACCTCTCCTGTCTCACCTGCTGCTCCCCTCAGCAGTGTATTTCACTCAGTCTTCCTGTTCTGTTCCTCACTCTGTCTCTGGTGAAGCCTCTCACCCCCCACACCTCTGGCCTGTACCCCAGCTCTTGTATGCATAAATATATAAATCTTTCAAAAAAAAAAAAGAAAGAAAGAGGAGGATAATAGGAGATGAGCTGTAGTCTCAAGCAACAATATGATGTGATGCATGCTAAGGATTTTGGCTTTTACTCTGAAATGAACGGAAAGTAGTTACTTGATGGTTGGTTTTATCAGGATCACTCATGTTGCTGTGCTGAGAAGAGATGGGCTGAAGGTGAGAGAAATCTACCACACACAGTTGAAGAGGGAGATGTTGAGACAACCTGCAGCAGAAGGGGCCAAAAAGAAGATGGAGGAGTATTTCCAGGTGCTCACTAACAGACTAGGTCTGAGATGTGCAAGGGGTGGGCTGTGGAGATGCTGTGGAGCACCACCCAGACCCCAATTTCAGGATGGAGGGTGTTGACTGCTGCTGCCTCTCAGTTTAAGCTCTTCTTTTGAATTGTTCTTTGTTGCTGGCCACTGCCTTGCCCTCCCCACCTGAGGCCAATAACTAGTAAAAAGGGGTAAAAAGATCTGCAATAACTCTGGTCTCGGCTACAAGTGCATCACAGCTCAACATCTCCTTCTGCCCAATTGTGCTTTCCTCACTCCCTTACGAATGTTCTCAAAAGCTGTCCCCAATAAACCTCCTGCGCACAACCTGAGTTTTGTTTCCCTGGGGACCTGACCAAGGGAATGATTCTGTTGAAGAGTAAATGAGACTATGTCATTTCTCAACCTAAAACCCAGTAATGGCTCCCCAGGTCACTCACAGGGAAACCCAAGTCTTTACAATGGCCTGTGAGCCTGATGAGACCTGGGACCTTTGTGTAGCTCCAACCACCGTCCTGGTTACACTTGCCCATTCACTTGTTTCAGAGCCATAGTGGCTTCTTTGCCATCTCTTGAATTCGACATGTATGTTAATGCCTCAGGATCTTTGCATTGTTTATACCTTCTGCTCTTCCTCCAGATATTTTCATGACTTACTCCTTTTTCTCCTTCAAGTCACCTGTTACCTTTTCAATGAAGCCTTCCCTGTCCATTCCACTGAAAACTGCAATTTCCCCCCAACCGCTCACGACTTCCCTTATTCTATATAACTTATCACCCTCTAACATATTGTTCAATTTACTTCTTTGCTTATAGTGTATTGTCTTATGTCCACATAGAGCAGGACCTCCCTCCACCCCATTTGTTCACTGATCTATCCCAGAACCTGGAGTGCTGACTAACATTTTATAGGTTCTCCATAAATATTTTTGAATAATTGCATGAATTTGGGAATCCTTATCAAGCTGATTATAGTCAAATTCCTGGGGTATGGTTGCCTGGGGATACTGTGCAGAGCAAAGATGAACAGAGCCTTTGGCATGTAGAATCAGGCAGAGGAAGAGGAAATTACAGTCATGTGTCCTGAATGGGACAAGGGGAATACATCAGAGAAATGCGTCATCAGGCGACTTTGTCATTGTGGGAACATCATAGGGTGAATTGCACAAGCCAGGTGGGCACCTCCTTCCACACGCTGAGCCTCTCTCAGGACCTCTGTCATGAGGAGGGGATGACTCAAATATCAGTAAGTGACGCATGACTGTACATTTTCCATCTTTTTTTAAAATTGAGGTAGTGTTGTTTGACACTGTTGTTTGTGTTTTCGAAGTATAGACTCCCGTGACTACGGGCTCCTGAGGAGAAGCTGGAATACCAGAGGCAAACAGGAGAAAGAGTTAGTTACAGAGGACAAAAGGTGAATGGAGACGGAGCGTAAGCATCTGTGCTCAGTGCCCGCCACACAGGAGGCCGTGTAAAAACTCATGGGCTGAATGTGTCCCCTGAAGTTTATATATTGAAACCTAATCTCCAGCATGTTGGTATTTGGAGCAAGGGCCTTTGTGAGGTGATTAAGTTATAAGGGTGGAGGGCACGTGATTGAATTAGTGCCTCCGGCAACTAGGTCGTTCTCTTTTCCCTACTTTGACAAGCTGTTGGCTGACTACAACCTGAATGAGGGCTCTCCCCACAACCCCACCAGGCTGGGCCCTTGAGCTCATTCTTCCAGTCTCCAGAACTGTGAGGAAATTATTTTTTGTTATTTATAAGCCTGATATTTTGTGACAGCCACCAAACAGACTCAGGCAATGACAGAAAGTGTCTACCGACTGGGTGGTTGGAAAGTATTTAGCAGCTTGGAGGAGTATTTAGGACAAAGGAGTGTATTTTGAGTTTAGGAAACAATAACAAGCAATGAAATCCAAAGTGTGTGGTTGTAAATATAAGAGAAACATGGAGCTGGGAGGTGGAATCAGATTGAAATGTGTATGGATTTAGGTGGGAGATATAAGGAAAACTTGAGTATTTTAAATGATGTATGGAAAAAGTCAACAATAATCATGTGATTTTTGATATATGTCCTATAAATCAGGACATATGGTTATCCTCGGTTCTCCATGCAAGTCTGTCCTCTTTGCTCCTAACAGGCTATCATATTTCCTAACGGTAGGTGGCAGTAAAATGCTTGTCTCCTTTCGTCTGTTTTTGGTGGGGGTGTGGCAACTACTGGCAAAGGTTAATTTAGCCACAGAAGATTTCATCTAAGATTTTACTTTAGGAAAATTTATTTTATACCTTTTTACAAAAAGAGAAACATCTCTATTGGTTCTCAAAGAGGAAACACTACTTGAACAATTATAAATTATGTTCCTTGTGATGCATTTTTACAGTCAACTTACCTTTGAGATGAACTTTCTCCTAATACAGAATAATTTCTATTAATTTTACCACTTCTATGTCAGCACATGAACTTCCATAAGCACACATTTCTTATTTGTATAAAGAAGTTTTTAGTCAAGTCCATTTTTGATAGACCTTGCTAATAAAAGTTATAATTTTTAAAAATGATTACAAATGATACCAAATTAAAAAAATTATTTATTTTATTTTATATATTTTTTACATCATTTTTCACTTTTGCACAATGTATGCATTTTCATCTTGGTTATATTTCCCATACAATTCCCAACCCCTCTTATTTTGACCCTAATCCCTCCCCCCCCCCACCCAGTGTGTCTCTGGTTTATAGTTGCTTGTTGATTTTGAATTTTACTTTATTATAATTAGTCTTTTTCCTGGTCCCTTATTTAGGTTTTCTAAATTCCTTCTATGAGTGAGACCATCCAGTATTTTTCTTTTTCTTTCTGGCTATTTCGCTGAGCATGATCCCTTCCAGCTCCATCCATGTTGCCGCAAATTGCATGAGTTTATCTTTTTTGATTGCTGAGTAATATTCCATTGCATATATGTACCACATCTTGATCCAGTCATCTATTTTTGGGCATTTGGGTTGTTTCCATTGCCTAGCTATTGTAAATAGTGCTGCTATAAACATAGGGGTGCAGGTACCCTTTTGAATTAATGTTTCTGTGTCCTTTGGGTAAATACCTAGGAGTGGAATTGCTGGATCATATGGAAGCTCCATCTTTAGCAGGTTGAGGAATCTCCACACAGCTTTCCATAGTGGTTGGACCAGTTTGCATTCCCACCAGCAGTGCAGGAGAGTTGCTTTTTCTCCACATCCTCACCAACATTTGTTGTAGCTAGTTTTTTTAACATGTGCCATTCTCACTGGTGTGAGATGGTATCTCATTGTTGTTTTGATTTGCATTTCCCTGATTACAAGTGATGCTGAACATTTTTTCATATGCCTGTTGGCTGTTTGCATTTTCTCTTTGGAGAAGTTCCTTTTTAGCTCATCTGCCCATTTTCTGACTGGAATATTTACTTCGTTTTTGTTGAGTCTCTTCAGCTCTTTGTAGATTTTTGTGATCAGTCCTTTATCATCAGTCCTTTCTCCTAGTCGGTGGGGGTGTCTCTTTGTTTTGGTTACTGTCTCTTTTGCTGTTACAGGAGCTCTTTAATTTGATGTAGTCCCAGCTGTTTATCTTTGCCTTCGCTATCACTGCTTTGGGTGATGAGTCTTTAAAGATGTTGCTGAGGTGATACCATATTTCTTATTCTTTTTTTTTTTTTTTTAGTTTATGATTCCAATGAACTCTTTTTTTATTTAAGATTTATTTATTTATACATATAAGAACTGGGGTACAGGTCAGATGTGTGGGAGGGTGAGAGGATTCACCAGAGACAGAGTGGGGAGCAGAACAGGCAGACTGACTGAAATACACTGCTGAGGGGAGCAGCGGATGAGATAGGAGAGGTCTGCCACACCATTTGGGTTGCTCTCTGGCCATCCAGGGGTCGAGCTCATGCTGCAGAGACTGAAGACAGCTTCACAGCGCTGCGCTCAACTACCTGTACCACCAGGGAAGCCCAAATTTTGTATTCTTAAAGATAATACTAGAGATGTCCAAAGATTAAAAGTTTTAGAAGTTCCAACTGGTAAAATGAAAGAACACAATATTCAGGCAATCTTGGCAGAATCTAAAGTCATCAAAGTTAAAATTCACAAAACTTTTGTAGGAGAAAAAACTATTAGAATATTCTCTGCAGGCCCATCAGACAAATTTGAGTTCAAAAGTCAGATCTGCATTTATTAGATATGTGATCTTGAGTTAAAAAAGTACTTCGCCTCTTTAGGTCTCAGATTCCTAATCTGTGAAGTAAGACTCAAGGGCACACTTCAGTAAGCTGTTTTGAATATTAAATGGAAAAGAAAAGCATGAAGTCTATAGGTGTTAGTTTATTTTTGCCCAGGAATATGAAGACATGCAGATGAAAATTCAGTACATGCAAACTTAACTTTGGAAAACAGCACAGAGATTAAGAAGAAATCAATTGTAACAGTTACTTTAAAGCAAACAAAACAACCACAGAAAAGGATTGGACACACCTTAATTCAGTAGTTTTACAACTTTCCATCTCAGATCTCAGTTGTCCAGGTATATCTTGACATATGGAGAAGTTTCCCTACAAGGGATTTGGAAACAAAGGGAATCTTTGAATTTTTGGTTATGACTAGAATTTGAACTCTTCTGTAGAGTTTTCTGCCTGTCTTTTTTTTTTTTTCATGTAATGAACTATATTACTTTGCTATTTCCTTCATTTCCTCTTCAGCTTAATGGAAATGCTAACAGCAGTCCATAATATCAACCATATCAACTATGGGGGGTGGTCTTCGTTGTGGAAGAATCTTCCACAGACAGCCCTGCAACTGCATCACAAAGGTGTGGCTGCTAAGACCTGTCCTTTGGCCAATCTGAAACTGGCAAAGCTGAAGTCACTAATTGCTTTGAAAACAAAGAAGAAATGTCTCTGTAAGATTCCCTAAAATGCCCTTCTTTCTAGAATGTTCTCCTGATTTTTGCTGACATCACAGAATAATTTGTTAATCAGCTGGTTGACCTTTCAGTGCATGCACATTTCAATGGCTAGAGTTTGAGGAATGTGATGAAGGGAGGAAGGTTGGGGGGAGGTAGCTGCTGGAAATGATTTAGACCACTAGAAGTGCAAAAAAAAAAAAAAAAAAAAAAAGAGCCATGGATTGCACTATGTAAGCAAAGCTTATTTGTCATGAAAATTTGCCAGAATTGCATGATATTCTTGACCCCTTTTTCCCTTTCTTTCTCCCTCATTTTTGTGCTCTCTCTCTCTCATTCTTTCTTTCTGAAATATTTATTGTATCTATGTAAGCCTGGCACCATTAAGATAACAAATGAGATTACAAAAAAACCTTGATTCTTGTCCTCCTGGAGCATCCACTCTAGTGAGAGAGGCACACAAAGAACAAGCAGACAGACTCAACAGACACAAAGCCTATTATTACTTTTCTCTAGAATGAATTAAACTCAGGATATATTATTACCATCGTGTGGACAGTTACAACTACATGGTTTTGTGGCTTTATGATCTATACAGCTAGATTTGCCAGAGATGAATAATTGGCAGTTGTACAAGCATTGTCATATAATATATGTTGAAAGAGAAACCTTGATACTTATAAAGATATTGCTAATTAGCAGGTCTCCCAACATTGCTCAGAAGACCCCATAACTATATAAATAAACTACTAGCTAAACTAGCTAAGTAAACCACTGCTATCTATCAGTTCCTCTCCATTGACTTGGCCTGCATTCAGAAACTGCTCCTGGGCCTTCTCAGCTGGGGCTCACATTTGAAACTTCTGCCCCTAGTGCTTGAATGCATCTCACTGGCAGCCCTCCAGCCCTCTCCATAGCTCAGTTTCAGTTGTCAGGCAAGATTGCCTGTTTCTTTGAGTTGTGACTCTAGGGGCTGATTAAAGGAAAAGCTGGCACACCTGACAATAGATAAAGAGGGAAAAGCAAAGGTGACCAGTAGCTGCTGCAAATGAATGAAGATGAAATTCGCTGAAAGCAAAGTGTGTAATTAAAAGGAACAGGAAAAATCTAGACATCAAGGGAGGAAGAGGCAGGCATGGGCACTGGGAAGCAAGACATTTTGGGAAGCTCAGCAACTTTATTTTTTAAAGATTTATTTATTAATGCATGCAAGCACTGGGGTACAGGCTAGAGGTGCGGGGGGTGAGAGGATTCACCAGAGATAGAATGGGGAACAGAACAGGTGGATTGACTGAAATACACTGCTGAGGGGAGCAGCAGGCAAGACAGGAGAGGTCTGCTGCGCCATGTTGGTCACCTCCATGGCTGGGGATCGAACTCGTGCTGCAGTGGCTGCAGACAGCTTTACAGTGCTGACGCTTAAGCCCTTGTGCCACCAGGGAGGCCCCAGCTCAGCAACTTTAAATATGTGGAAGTGATTTGCTCTGATGAAGGAGTTGTAATTGGTGCTTGGGTTCTATAAAATAAAATCTTAAAATAATATTAATAAAATAAAATAAGTGGTGCTAATGAGCATGTTCTAAAAATCTAAGTAAAATTTGATATCTTTCTCATTAGTGCTTATTATCACCACCCAACACGGCTTAACTTTGAGTCCATATAAATCCCTTTTAATGAGAAAGTCCAGACCTTAGCACTGTTGCTCATCTGAAAGATTATACTAAGGTCTGCTCCCTGGAAATCCTTTTTTATTATATTATGTATAACATGATGAGATTCTCATCGTGATTATTCACAACACATTTCCTAAATTGCAGAATTCCATAACTTGATTCTTTTAGAGTGATTTGTATTTGCCTAGGTAGGAAGAGGTTTGTTTGTGCCTGTCTCTGATTTTTTCATCTTGTTTCTCCTTGCTCATTCTGTACCTTGAGTTATGTTAAAAATCTTGCTTTGAGGAGATCAAAGAAAAACAATTTCTCCCACACTATTGTCTTTTGCTTAGGTTTAAAATCAACATTGTTTTATAATTGCCCAAGATACAATATTGCTTCAGTTTTCTGACCAAAATCTGTACAGTGAAGCCTTGTGGTAAATTGCAGAGCATAAGAAATTAATTTCAAGTGCTAGCGGAGAAAATGGCATTAATTCCAAAATGACATAACATTAATTCAGTAAGAATATCTTAGAGCCATTTTAAGTCAGGGGACAGGATGATATTTTGATCTTAAAAGATAAAAGGATAATTCCAAGTGGCTAATTATTCATTGGGTTCATTATCCATATGGCATATGTATTAGGATGAGTTTCCTCTATGGTATCACTGTCAGAACACACTTGCACATACTAATAAACAATCTTTCTTCTGGTTTATACACCAGGTGAATATTTCTTTGCTCTGGTGAAGTAGTGTTGGGGTAAAAAACCTGGTTATCTTCTGTGGAGATGAAAATGAGATACTCAGTGACCTCATCTCATTGGTAATGGAATTCGGATTTCTCATGAAGTCAGAAGATCTAGTTTGAAATCCTAATTCTGTCACTTATTGAAATGATAACTTCAGAGAAGCTTCTAAATTTCTCTGAGCTTCACTGTCTTTGCAGAATGTCTCTGTGGCCCAAAGGTACAGGGTGGCATTACAATGTTAGCCACTTCACATTTGCAAAGCCTTGATGAGAGTGCCTGGGGCAGTAGGTGGGGACAGCACAGCATCCCTCCAAATGGTGATAAGCAAAATGGACTAAAATGAACAAATGATGATGAAAATAACTCCTGTTATAGCATCCTTTTGTCACATGGCATACAAAGAGGTTGATGATGGATAGCAGCTGCCGGGAGAGTAGCGGTCTACAAATGAACACGTACCCATGTATTCTCTTTCTTTGGTCTGGCCTCAGGGACGACTTTCAGGCCTCTCCCTGCATGCTCATGTCACCATCCAGGAGAAACTCTGATATGATTCAAGCAGAAAAACAAACTTTTAGTGGACACAGTCTGTCACTTTTGGATGAGGTGGAGAGTTGGATGGTAAGAGGGAAAGTGTCACTAGCCTCATCCTTGAATGTGGGCTTCTCTTGAACTGCCCACCAGTTTGGAGGGGTCGAGGGCATCTTCTGCTCAGGGAGGCTTTGGTACTTTGAAGAAAAACAGGATCATGATGCAGTCCAAGAGAAAGAAGGCCTTATGCCTAGGCCAACCTCCGATGTTTACAAATGTTGACCAGAGCATCTGCTGTGTAGCAGATTGTGTGGAAAAACTAGTGAGACAATGGATTATGGAGAGATGGAATAATAAGCAACCCCAAAACAATGTGATTAACAGTCTGGTGAAAATTAGCCCAGGTGCTAATGGGATACACAGGAGGGAAGGTTGAGGAAGGATTCAAAGAGGAACCTGGACCCCTGCGGTAGTTTTGAGAGTTGAGTAAAAGTTGTGGGTCATAAGGGGAAAAGGTTAAATGTCTCATGGAGGTTTTAAACATAGCTCGTGCATACAGGAAATGAGAAAAGTGTTAGGGACATAAACTCTAATAAGAAAAACGAATAAGGACTTGTAATAATTTCGTGCATATGCCTCTCAGCTGAGAAGGATCCTCAGTAGCAGTACAGTTGGAAAGGGAATTTGTTTCCTGGCTAATTCTCAGAGGTTTAACTCCTTTTCAATCATCAAGTATTATGAGCCTGACCCAGCTATGTGTAGGACAGAGGTGGCTTCTCCCCTCCTGGAGCTCAGTAATTGCAGGAGGAAGGACAGGGGGGTTGAGCCTGTAGCAGGGGGATGTTACCATGTCCAGAGCAAGAGGGAAAGTGGGCAGAGGGAGGAGGAACTAATGAGGTGAAGTAAGGGCAAGGAAGATCATCCTTAACGTGTGGGTGTTAGACAGATTACAAAAGGGAATTCAATTCTACACCACAGAAAACAAGAGTAGCAAATGGGATAGGTAGTAAGCAATTAGCCGATGACACAGAGGCAGAAATCAAAAGATGTATTAAATAAATAACCTGCAGTGCAAGAAGAAGATAGAAAAAGTGAAGTATCTGTGTGCTAAACACAGATGAAAATGATGGCCTGAAGAGAATGTCAATTGTACAGAGGAAGGCACAGAAGCACCCAAATAGACCTTATGTATTAATAAGGCACAAGTCCTGCCATCTCTGGGTTGTCAGTAATTCTTACATGGTCATATATGGGGGTCTCCTGTTCTGCCCTACCCATGTATGCTCTGGCCTGAAATGTAGGTTAAAAGCCTAGCATTTGGGCAGGTCTTTGATGAGCTGGCTGGGTATGTGGCCCCAAGTCTCTCTGATAGGGGAAGTGTATATTGGAACCAAGGATTCTGCATCTGCTGACCCCCCCATCCACACTTGTCTAGCTCTAACCCTGGTCCTGGTCACCACATCATCAGTAATGAAGGCTGGTGTGGCAGAGAGAAATAAGACAACCACCATCAGGTGGTATTTTCCTCCTGTACCCCCGTTCTATTTTTTTAAAATATTTATTTATGCATTAAAAGAGCTGGGGTACAGGCCAGAGATGTGGGGGTTGAGAGGATTCACCAGAGACAGAGTGGGGAGCAGAACAGGCAGAGTGACTGACATACACTGCTGAGAGGAGCAGCGGGCGAGAAAGGAGAGGTCTGCTGCACCATGTGGGTAGCTCCCTGGCCGGCCGGGGATCGAACTCGTGCTGCAGAGGCTGCGGACAGCTTCATGGTTTGCATCTTAACTGGTTGCGCCACCAGGGAGACACCCTGTACCCCCATTCTAAATGTGCTCACCTACCCCTCGTTTCTTCCTATGTCTTTTAAATTGATCTGCTAACCAAGTCTTTAAATATGATCTGCATCACTTTCCATTTGGGGACCTCTGGGATACTTTGCCTGGTGGTGAATTAGGGGCTATTGTTGCATCAGAGGCATTTCCTCCATCATCTCATGATTTGTACATTTCTTCCACAAAACTCACCAGCCTGAGGTTAAAGGGTTAAACTATTAACCACAAAGATTAATAGTTGGGTTTATCCAGGGTTAGGGTTCTGCCAGGTGGGTGCAAAGAAAGTAGGGGCGGGGATCTAGGAGTTTGGTATGAGGTTGAAGTGATGGATCACACTGACTTGATTAGGAAGAGAGAACTGAGGAAAAGGAAGAGCTGTGTAAGTGAAGAAGTAAACAACCTGTGTGCTGGGGACCTGGAGAGGCTGAAGAAGATGGGGTGAATGTGACTGTAAGAGAGCAATAAGCTAGAAGATTGGGAGGGAGGTCTATAGATGTATGATTCAGAAGGAGTCAGACAACCTATGTCTTAGATGCAAGGTCTATGACCTTGAGTGGCTTATGTGTAGTGGCCTAACACTACAGTGAGGCTGGAAGTGCAGGGGTGAAAAATTCACCAGAGAAAGAGTGGAGAACAGAAAAGGTAGATTTATTGAAACACCCTGCAAGGGATCAGGGGACCAGACAGGAGATACAAGTCTTTGTGGGAAGAAGTATCTGAAGTTCTCTTTTACACTCTGTTTTTGTGGGCTTTCTATCTTGGGGTTCCAGTTTGCACCAGTTATCTACTGGGATGTCTGGTCTGGGGCACTGGCCTTTGACACAGATGCATCTTGGACCTGCCTCTGCATTCCTGGAGCTGGGCTGGTTTTTCTAGTCTTGGTGATAAGTCTTCTGTGGTGGGTCTGTTCCCCAGGCAAACTTATCACCTATTCAAGCCTCCCAATTTACCTACTGGGCCAGGAGTGCAGGTTTAGTTTTTCACCTTACAGAACGATACCCCAACAGTATGCATCTGTGGTAAGTGGTTAAGAACTGACTCAATTGCACCTCTGTGAACTTTACACTTCATTCTAAGTCCCTGGAAGTGCTGAGGCCATTATGCAAATACTCCCTGCATGGTTTTGAACCCCACCCTCCTTTGGGGTTCACACATGACACACGTGCCATCACACATGACACACTTCTGCTTTTCTCACACAGTAGTATACATCATCATATCATACCTGGTTCATTATATTACAAGCTTATAAATGTCGACATTCAAATTGATTAGACATTTTACAGAAATATACTGTTTTCAAGATAAAGGGCAGTCCTGGGGTCTAATGGTGGAAAGAGAAACACAATGCCTGTCATGTGGGATGGTGCTTTGGGGGATGGGAGCTTCAGTGGCAGGCAAAACTCTGCAATAGAGTCACTCAAGGCAGAGTCACTCAAATTCAAGATTTCTCCAAGGCACCCCAGGGCGAATATGGGAAATACTGTTTTTATACATTGACTGTGTCTCTTTCTGTGTGTGTGCATCCATCAAAATATGTAGCATGTTCTGATCTTTAAATTTACTTATGTAGCATATTTTATATGTTGTTCTCTAACTTGCTCTTCTCACTCAACATTGTTTCGCTACCTTTCTTACTTGCTATCTGGAGACCTAATTTGTCCATTTTAGATGCTTTTAGTGTGAGATGGCCCCCACTGGATCGTTATGTCACAGTCTAATTTTATATTTCTCCACTGACATGCGTGTGTCTATTTATTATCTGCTAGGGACAGCTCTAAAGTGTTTTATCAATTCCCACTCAGATATCCTCATAATGAGTGGTATTATAATCATCCTTATTTTATAGATGACACAAAGAGAGGCTCTGTAACCCACTTAGTGGTAGAACCAGGATTCAAACTGTTACAGGGCAGGGAGAGGGGTACCCCAAAACCTCCAAACCTGCCTGCTCTAAATAGGTTCTGCCATCTGCTGCATCAAGACAACACATACTCTTGCATAAAAACTTTAATGGAAAGGAACTTTAATACAACTGGTGTGCACAAAGAAATGGGAAAGAATATAGTTTCCAAATCAAGCAGCCAAAGTTATCCATTCTCTCGTGGGTAAATGCCCAGCCAAGCAGGGTTGGCCCAAAGCAGGGCCACTGAGGCCTGAAAGCCTGTCACAAGTCTAAGGTACCTCCTGGTGGGGACCTGTAACAGGGTTGTGGCCAGGGAAAGGGGAGGTTCCAGGTTCCCTGCCCCACTGAAGGGAGGGTGGATCTGAGCAGGGAGAAGATGGAGAGGAGACAGGAGAAGGGAGGAAGGAGGATAAAGAGCAATGAGGAGACCTGAAGGAGACTCAAGGAGCAGAGAGACATGAGAAGAAGCTGCACTGGCTTCTTGGTCCTGGACTTGTTGAAACAGATGTGGGTGCAAGATCCGTGGGGAGGTTAACAAAAGCAGCTTTTTCTTGATTTTGGTTTTGCTCTTTCCTTCCCACTCTTCTGGCTGTTTCTGACCATTTCTGTGGTTCCCCAATGGAAGGTGCTTTAGACTTGTGACAGGCTTTGGGGCCTTGCTCTGGGCCAATCCTGTTTGGCTGGACTTTTACCCACAAGGGGATGGGTAGCTTTGGGTGCTTGATTTAGAAACTATATTCTTTGTCTTTTTTGTACTGTTTACTAATTGTATTAAATTTCCTTTTTTTTTTTTTTAAAGATTTATTTATACAAGCAGTGGGTACAGTCAGAAGCACAGGAGGGTGAGAGAATTCACCAGAGCCAGAGTGGGGAACAGAACAGGCAGACTGACGAAATACACTGCTGAGGGGAGCAGCGGGCGGCAGGAGAGGTCTGTGCGCCATGTGGGACACTCGCCTGCGGCTGGGGATCGAACCGGCGCTGCAAAGGCTGAGGGCAGCTTCGCAGCCCAGCGCTCAGCCGCTGTGCCACCAAGGGAGGCTCTAAAGTTCCTTCTCATTAAAGGTCTCATATGTTTTGTGTTGATGCGGCAGATGGCAGAAACTATTTAGAGCAGGCAGGTTTGGGGGTTTTTGGGTGCCCCTCTCCCTGCCCTATAACAGACTTGTAGGAAAGGGGCAGAAACAACCAGGCAAGTTTGGCAGGAAAAGAGCAAAATCAAAGCCAAGATAAATGCTGCCATTGTTAACCTCCCCACAGGTCTCTCACCCACATCTCTTTTAACCGACCCAAGACCAAGAAGCAAGTGCAACTTCTTCACCTGTCTCTTGGCTTCATATGCCTCCTCCAGGTCTCCTTGTGGCTCTCCATCCTGCTTCCTTCCTTCCTCCCTCTGTCCTTTCTCCAGCTTCTTCTCCTCCCTGCTCAGCTCCACACCTCCTTGGGTGGGGCAGGGAACCTGGAACCTCCCTTTTCCCTGGGGACCACCCTGTTACAAAACCCAGATCACCTATCACCTCATGGTCTCCATCCTACCTCTTGGGCTGTGCCTCCTCTTCAAGGTGTTTCAGTTTTCCCTATTACAGTCTTGTGACATGCATTCTTGTACCTCTTCCCATATGCACAAGTAAAATTTCTTCTTTTCTTTTCTTTTTTTTTCCAGTTTATACCTAGAACTGGGACTGCTGGGTCCAGATGCTATCTCTCATTGTGTTGCAGTTTTACAGTGTTAACTAGACTGGGGAATAAAATGGCCGAGGAACAATTCTGAGGCTTTGAAGGAATTCAGAGCAGTTAGTTACTTCAATGTCTTATTCATCTCTTAACCACAGGCTCTTTTCTGTCACTGTAATCATCTGAGAGGAGGTTAATAATGAATATGAAAATACATTGAGAGAAGACACAAGACCGAGTTCTAACAGCGTGATAGCCTAGAAAGGGGAGGCTCAGGGCTCCCTGCCCGACCCAAGAAGGGTGGAGCTGAATAGTGAGGAGAAGCTGAGGAAGACTAGGAGAAGAAGGAAGGAGAGGAGGCTTGTAGGAGGCACTTGGAACAGAGAAACATGTGAGAAAGATGCTGCACTTGCTTCTTAGCCTTGGGCATGTACCAGGAACTTGAGGTACATGGAAGGAGACAATTGAAAGAGATAGATGTGGGTGAGAGAGGCTGACCATGGTAGCCTTATCTTCATTTTGATCTTTTCCTTCTAGATTGCCCTTCTGCCTCTTTCCCATGGGTCCCCACCAGAAGGTGCCTTAGACTTGTGGCAAGATTTCAGGCCTTAGTAGCCCCCTTGGGCCAATCCCCTTTGGCTGGGAATTTACCCACAAGGGGATGAGTAACTTTGGTGTTTTACTGGGAATTATTATCCTTTCTTCTCTTCTCTCTCTATGCACACTAATTCTTTTGAAGGACTTATATACTAAGTATATGTTTATCTTTATGCGGCAGATGGCAGAACCGATTTAGAGCAGACAGGTTTGGGGATCCCAAGATGCCTATCATTCTGCCTACTAATACACTGACCCATGGCAAATAAGCAACTCTTCTGAACTGAGTGCTCTCATCACCAATGCAATTCTTAAACATTTTTTTTTGTGTGTGTGTGTGGAAGAACTGGGGCATAGGCCAGAGGTGCAGGGGATGAGAGGATTCATCACAAACAGAATGGGAAGCAGAACAGGTGGATTTGCTGAAATACACTTCTGAGGGAACAGCGGGTGAGACAGGAGAAGTCTGCTGCGCCATATGTGGGTTAGCTCCCTTCCTGGCGATCAAACTCAGGTTGTTGCTGTGATAGCACTGAGACTTAATCCTTAGGCCACCAGGGAGGCCCCCATAAATGCACTTTTAACATCACTGTTTGTTGCTGAAAAATCTACCTAAGACTTGGACATTTCCACTGTATAATTTTAGTCTGCTCATACACATTGGGGGTTCTGTGTATTGGCCTAAACCAACAACTTTGAACACTTTTTTTTTATAATATTACTACTGTAAGAACAGAATAGCTTCTGTTTTTTTTTTTATTCCATTGGTAAATCTATTTATTTAATGAAGTAATGTTGGTTTATATCACTGTTTGTCTTTTGGGAGTATAGGACTTCCCCTTTCAAACATTATTACCAGAGTGCACCCACCACCAAATCACGCATCGTCACCAGCCATTTTCCACCATGCTCTCTCCCCACCTTGCTCTTACCCTTCCTGCTTCCCTCACCCCCACCCTGGATCCCTCAGTTCTATAATCAGCTTCTGGTTTTTTAAACTTCCAGTATAATTGGTATAAATCTTAAAAATGCTTATGTAAGTACTGCCTTCTTGTTCTCTTGTTTTCATCCTCACTTGAAAAGCATCAAACACACATGTTGTTGTTTGAGTATATTTATGAGTATAAATTTATGAGTATAAATTCAAAAAATAAAGTTAGCTTACAGATGAGATGTCCCTAGTGACTTTAAACATCAAATGGAAATAGAATCGGGGGCTGTTTGCTAGCCCTTTCTGAAGCCGTTTTTGCTTTGGCTGAGTCTGAAATAGCAAACACACAAATCATAACATGCACTTCAGAAGTAGCCAGATCTATTCTTGCTCTTTCTCCCTCTTTAGTCCATTTCTGGGCCACTTCAGGAACACATGAAATAACCGATTAATGTGTCTGATTCCAGTGGGTCTTGCCTGGATGGCTTACATGGAAGGCTGACTCTCTGCTCACCAGCAGAGGTGGTCCCTTAATCTCCAAGAGCTATCATTTTCTGTTTTATAAAATGGGAAATGATAACTGCCTCATTGATTAACTAGGAATTTCTTTTTTTAAAGATTTATTTATTTATGCATATAAGAACTGGGGTACAGGCCAGAGGTGCGGGGGGTGAGAGGAATCACCAGAGACAGAGGGGGAAGCAGAACAGGCAGACTGACTGAAATACACTGCTGAGGGGAGCAGCAGGTGAATCAGGAGAGGTCTGCTGTGCCATGTGGGTAGCTGGTCGGGGATTGAACTCGTGCTGCAATGACTACAGATTGCTCCATAGGTTGCGTCTTAACCCCTTGCGCCACCAGGGAGTTTCTGCTAGGAATTTCTTGTATGGACTTAACATTTACTGAATTTTCAAAGTTCCTATCCTCAGTCGATCACTTGAGAGGAAATAAATACATGTGAAGGTGGAGGAAATCTTAATTTCTTAGAAGATTGCAAGAACACAGTTTTATTGGGTGAATACATCGATAATTCCTTTTAGAAGGGACTGTAGGTGATTGGTATGTTGACTGAAAAACTAATAGTCTACCCTGTAAGAGACAGGAAAAGGAATGCATCTGTCCCTGGGAGGCAGAAGTGGGATTGCAGGGAACACAGGGAGGAGGGAGGAGCATCCTCAGTTGGTGGTGCAGATGCCCAAAGGGACTTATAAAACTGTAGGTGAGGTAAAGCTCTTCCTCCATCCCCCTTGCAAAATCTCCAGCAAAACTGACATTGACCACTAGTATTTTGATGTGAATGGGATTCTCTCTGGAGAATTCAAAGGCAATGAGCCGTCATAATTACATACAATACAAAAGTGGAGCCACTGGTAAATATGAATGCAACTTAGTGTGTCACATCCAGTATTTAACAATGAAATAGCACAGCATGGAAAAAAGATCAGGGCAACCTTGCCCAGAGTAAAGGTGAGGTTATTTTTTGAAACTTTTGTATGTATCTTAGTCTTCCAGGCTCTATAACAAAATATCACAGATTGGGTAGTTTATAATCCACAGAAATGTATTTCTCATAGTTCTGGAGACTGGAAAGTCCAAGATCAGGGTGCTAGCAGGACTGGACAAAGGGTCTTTTCCAGCTTCATATCAGTTGCCCTTCTGCTATGTTGGAGGGGGGGGGCTAGAGCTTCAAGGTCTGTGCCAAGCCCCTGTACCTAATTTTATCATCGGATATTCCTTTTTGTAAAGTGGGGCCTCCAAATTGTATAAGCCTTATACCGCACAAAACCCAAATTCTATTTTTGAGTCTCAGTATAGATAGTTCTGTTTTCCTACCTCCTTAAAAATCTCCTTAGAAGGTTCTGATCTCCTAAACAGTCCTGGTGATCCCAGCCTCCTGGGACAGACCTGTCCACTCACCTCTATCAGTCTTCAGACTCTCTGAAACTCATAGAGAAAAGGAGTTCCATCTGTCTTTGTCCTTCAAGTGCCACAGTACAAAGTGCATAGTAGATAGTAAAAAAAAAATGTGCTGAACATATGCACTTCATAAATTGATTGGGAAAGCAGTGCTTTTTATGTTGCTCAAGGTATTTCATAAAACCCTCTGCCAGGAATGAAGAAGAATGAGGACTAGCCAAGAAGAAAGTTCCAGAACACTGCCTAGGCACATGTCTGTAGAGTGTTCCTGATTGTGTCCTTCTTCTTAGAGGTTGGAGGAGCTTATGGCAACTCCACCAAATAAAAGGCAACTTAATTGTCTATCCAATCACCTAAGGATCTCTCTAGAACCAGCCATCTTTACTTTAAAAAAGAAATAAGATATAGCATCTCTTCAAACTTAAGAGCTATTAAATTGTTAACTTTCCTTCCTCTGCAGTTTCATTATATTATACAATTTACTCCTCCTTCTATTTTCTTGCTGACATCTCAAGTCAGAGCAGTTGACCCCACGCCCATTGCTGACTGTGGTTCCTGCTCAGAGGCTGCTCTGGGAGTGGCCGGAGTCTGATTTCCCTGTATTAAATTAGTCTTTCTAAAACAGGATGACACGGTAGTTGAGAACACAGGGTCTGAAGACAGACATCCTGGTTTCAAACCACAGGGCATCTCTTTACTGAATGTATTCTGGGAACTTGAGTGACAGCCAATTGTTAAGTTTTCAGGAACTTTGCAGGCCCGTTCAGGTCACCTGGTAACTTGAAATTGATCTTGATGGGAGTATTTGCACCATAGAAACTGGCAAACACTGCAAATTGGTAATTGCTCTTTTCCTAACCCAGTTATTGCCATTTACCAACACATCCTTGAGTGTCCTCACCTTTAAAACAGGAGGAATAACGGTATATACCTAATGGAAAATTCTGTGAGAAATGAATTAAATACTCTGACTTGCATTTGGCAAACAGTAATTGTGAGATGTTCTGGGTGGTTCTTCCATTCTATATACCCAAGTCTTTTTGTTTCATGTGCCCCCCTTTTTTTTAAAGATTTATTTATTTATTCATACAAGATCTGGGGTACAGGCCATTGGTGTGAGGGATGAGAGGATTCACCAGAGACAGAGTGGGGAGCAGAAGAGGCAGACTGACTTAAATACACTGCTGAGGGGAGCAGTGGGCGAGTCAGGAGAGGTCTGCTGCACCATGTGGGTAGCTCCCTGGCCGGGGATTGAATTCATGCTACAGTGGCTGCAGATAGATTCATAAGTTGTGTCTTAATCCCTTGCACCACCAGGGAGGCCCCTCATGTGCCCCTTTCTGCCACAACTTCAAACACTGGACCAACCAGACCCATAACCTAATATTAGTAATAATATTTTAATAATTGATGCTGATAGGAAATGTATGGTATAATGTTGTTTATGAGGCAGGCACTGATGACATAGTATAAAATTAGAATTCTTCTAAATGTAGCATTGATTTGTTATACACATTTCATTTGACTAGCTGGTAGAAAAAGTATTTTTTGCTGAAATTTCTATTTTTTTCCTCTCAATTAAGGCAGAGACTGTAAAGATAGTTTATTATAGCATCTGGTAGCTCAGTAAACAAACATGTTCTATACTATTTAAATAGCTGTGTTGAAATAAAACATGCTGAAATTTTGTACTAATTACATGCAAATTAATAAAGACTGGTGAGCAAATACACTCTTGGTAATATAATGTTATTATCCTAATAATATATAATATAGGTCATAAACACCTGACTTATTCTGATTACTAATGAATTAATCTCCTGTGTGTATTTAAACATAAATACTATACTAATAAAGTCTAAGCTTTACCTTCAATAGGTTGCAGGAGGAGGCCTTTATTAATAGCCTTCATGATTAATGGAACATGTATATCTTAAACTCACTTTATTAGTATTTATATCCTAGGAAGAAAAGTATTATTAATGCTTAGCTAATTATCACAAATTGATTATCAAAACCATTACAGATTCTGCATCTTGCATACTTTACATTGGAGAAGTCTTCATCAAATACACTGAGAAGTTTCTCTTTTCATTTTTTTAGAAGTTAATTTATCAGTCATTTACATGTCTATCTAACTTTGGGGTTACATTTTTACTGCTCCGTATATGCACAATGCTTCACTCACCCTCCACCAAGCCTCCAGTGTCACTGTCTTATCCCCTTACCCCTGTTCCCTCTGCTTACCACTATATTTTTCAAGACGTCTAAGGACTGTTTTTGCCGTGATTTGCCAATATATGCTTTTTGGCTATTTATATTCCACGGATAAGTGAAACCATCTGGTATCTGTCTTTCACTTTCTAAATTATTTCACTTATCTTTTCCTCAAGGTCCATCCTTTTTGTCTCAAGAGGCACTATTTCATCTTTTAAAATAGCTGAGTAGTATTCCACTGAGTAGATATTCTACAATTTCTTTATCCCGTCATCTGTTGTTAGTCACTTAGGTTGATTTCATGACTTGGCAATTGTGGATAATGTTGTCATGAACATAGCAGGACATAAATCTTTTGGTGTTTTCATATTCTTTGGGTAACTACCTAGCAGAGGTATTTCTATATCCTATGAGATGTCCATTTTAATTTATTTTAAGGTATCTGCACACTATCTTCCAGAGGAGGCTGCATTGAATTGCATTCCTACCAACTTGGCTGAGTGTACCTTTTTCGTCTCTTCAAACAATTTCCCTCTCCAGAAAAAAACAGTAACCAGCTTATACGATGTTTACAAGATGCCAGACATCCAACATTCAAGAAGATAACAGTATTTGAAGGAACATGAACTCTGGCCATTGAAGCCTCTTCTTATTTAGGATGCTCTGATATCAAACAAACAAATCTTTGCTTTTGGGAACTCTCTCCTATAGCAGTAAACTTTTTCCAATTTTTTCCCCTCTGTTAGTGGAGTTGAATTTAGTCTCAGCTATAAATTTCAAGAAAATTAACATCAATAGGGCTACGTTGTCCCAGGATAGAATAGAGGCTGTGCCCAGGGAGAAGCTTTTCTGACACTTCTTTGTGGCTGCTGCTTCTAGTCCTCAGAAAAGGACTTCCTGAGCCCAATGCTGTTCTAATCTGCACTCAAGTAGACTTGGCCCTATCTGAAGAGTTTTGTCCCCAGCGTATCCTGATGAGGCAGAAAGCAGTACCTGTCACTTGGGCTGGACATCTGACCTAAGACTACCACCTCTTCTGTTCAGTAGGTTTCTTCTCTGGAGTGCCCAGGCCTCAGTTGTCCTGCCCATTGTGTGTCCAAGCTTTTAAACTTAAGCTTCTACTACAACCTCTACCTTAAGTTCTTTTCTGGCAAATTCTAGTTCTCCAGATATGACAGGGGATCTTGCTCTAGCCAATTCATCACAACTTGGCCCTGGGCCTCCACCCTCCTGTTTTGTCCCAGCTATCTGAAGGTGTATACATTACCCCTCCCGATGTCTCCTGTTCTGCATGAGGGCTGATCACCTGCTGGGGTTCTGCAGCATCACCTGCCAAATTCCCCAGCACTCTTCTGGCCCCAGTTCAGCTGCTTGCTATCTCCATTTGAACCTGGGAATTAACTGTTTCCCTCCAGCCCCAAGAGGAAGCATGGCAAAGTGGTTAAGAGTATGTTCTAGCACTTGACTCCTGGATTCTAGCTCCACCATTCCTATTAAAGGTGACTCTGGCAAGTCTCTTGATCTCTCTGGTGCTTCATTTTGCTATTTTAAAAATGGGTCTAATTCAGGGATAATAGGATCCATAAGTCAATATTTTCAAAGTCTTTAGAAGGTGGACTGGCACCTGGTAAGCTCTATGTAAGAATTGTGTTAGTTTGCAAAGGCAGACATAACAAAATGCACTTAGACTCAGACTGGGGCACTTAGGCAGCAGACATTTTTTTCCTCTTGCAGTTCTGGAGGCTGGAAGTCTAACATCAAGGAGTTGACAGGGTTGGTTCTTCTGAGGACTCTTTCCTTGGTTTGCACAATAGATGGCTGTGTTTTCTCTTTTTGTGTCTGTGTTCTAATCTCTTTTTATGCAAACACCAATCATATTGGATTAGGGCCTACCTTGATGACTTTAACAGGATCACCTCTACAAAAATCTATCTCCAATTATAGTCACATTCTTTTTGAGGGACTGGGAGTTAGAATATCAACATGAATTTTAGGGGGAAGCAATTCAACCTGTATCAATGATGAGATACTTGGTTTTCAAAGCTCCCTTAGCTGTGCATGTTGATTCTCCATGGCAGGTCCTTGGTGACTTCCTCATCCAACTACCCCCAGACCTCAGGATGGGGCAGCAGGTGGACATTCCTCACCAGCCCAGCTGAGCTGTAATAGCCCTTCCTTGGTTATCTGCTTGACCCAGCATCCTAGAGTAGGAAACCAGCCTTTGGTACCTGGGGCCAGTGTGTAGTCATTCAAAACCTTCAGAGGTAAAAACCAGAAAAAAATATCAGCTAGAGAAAGCAGCTCACCACAAAAAGACAGCACCACTAAGTAGTAGCTAGAACAAAGTTCTGGTCATCACAGAGACCCTTAATGTCTTTCTTGTGGGTGAATATTGTAATTCCTTTAGAGACCCTGAATGATTTGACCTCCTTCAAATGAATATTATCATTACCCCTTTAAGTAGCAATTTTTTGGGTCTTTTTGCATCTGATTTATTTCACTTAGTATAATGTTTTCACAGTTCACCCAGGTTGTAGCATGTATCAGAAATTCATCCATTTCTAAAGAGCAATTTTGAAGTTTTTATTATAGGCTTGGCCACCTGCTCCATGGCTGATAATTACAAGTTCTTGTCTTCCCTGCATATCATGGGGTCCCTTCTTCATAGGGCAGTTCCAGGAATTACAAGACCTCAGTTGTATTCACGCATTGCAAAGTTTGTCAATTTGATGTGTGAAGGAGCTGGAGTGTGATGAGTGCCCAGGTACTGGCTGGTAACTTCTACCTTCTCTCCCTCCTTCAATGCATCTTTGGCAAATGAAAAAGTCTTATTTTAGATTCTGAAACTCTGATCTTTTTTCCACAATAGTTGTTAACAAGGTTGTAAAGCAACCAACCCATTCTGAGCAGGTTTATGAACGGTTCTAGCAGCCACATGCTCTTCGCCGTGGTTTGTAGTCGCTCCAACACTCCTCCGTACACTCCACTCCTCCACCCTTAACACCGCACTACCACCACACCACACTCTGCTGCACCACCCTTATATTATCAGTCTTTTAGCGCAGGTGTACCCACTTCAGGTGCCCGCCATCAGGCATGCGCCCAGGATCACAGGGCTCCCTCATCTATCCTGATGGCGGAAGGGCAGAAAAGCCTGACATTTTCTTTACCCTACAAAGGTCAATATAGCTAGTCCTTATTTATTGAACATGCCCCCCTCCCAGGCAATGCTAAAATTGTACATTATTTCATTGACTCCTCAAGAGCCCCTTAGGAAACAAGTGTTACTCTTTTTTTTTTTTAAGATTTTATTTATTTACTTATACAGGCACTGGGTACAGTCAGAGGCGAGGGTGTAGGGTAAAGAAAATGTCAGGCTTTTCTGCCCTTCCGCCATCAGGATAGATGATGGATCCTTGTCCTGAATGCATGCCTGATGGCGGGCACCTGGAATAGGGTGTGGGCATAGGAATATGGGATTCAGCTGAGCTAAGACAGTGCTTTTTAAGGGCGGTGTCACGGGGACGCCAGCAGCAGCAGTAGAAGCCGAAGCAGAAGCCGAAAGAGAAGCCGAGAAGCAGCAGAACGAACGCTAGAGCCCAGATAGAGTGTAGACTTGCATCCCTGCCTGCCATATGCCTGGTGAACCCCAATAAAAAACCTGCAAAACTACTGAGGACTCTTACTCCTCCTTTACCCGGTCTGCATGGGATCAGAAAACCTACACTGCGTCCATTCCTGCCTTTACAGCGGGAGGGTGAAAGAATTCACCAGAGCCAGAGTGGAGAGCAGAACAGGCAGACCAACGAAATACACTGCTGAGGGGAGCAGCGGATGCGGCAGGGGAGATCTGCGCCCCATGTGGGCCCCTCGGCCAGCAGCCGGGGATCGAACTGGCGCTGCGGAGGCTGTGGGCAGCCTCGCAGCCCAGCGCTCAACCGCTGTGCCACCTGGGAGGTCCAGTGTTGTTACTCATGTTACTAGACTAGGAAAGGAAACTACCAGCAATGGCAAAGGAAGTAAGAGGCAGAGCCAAGATTTGAAACTAAGTCCCTCTGACTCCAAAGCCCAGGCCCCAAGATTGGGTTTTTGGGGCCTCCTTAACACCTCCTTGTTTAATCACTACATGTCTACCAGGTGGGAGCCTTGCTTTCCTCTTGCATTTTCTTGGTCCTATAGAATTTTAACTAAAGCAAGATGTGCCGATGTGGATCTATACTTCTGAGTCAGAGACTAGTAAGGGCTGAGATGAAACAAATTGATCAGAAAACAGGTATTATATATAAGAGCAGTATCAGTTACAAAACACCAGCTTTATCATGGATAAAGCTTAGACTTCCTTTATTCTGTTCCAGAGATTGTTTAAGAGTGAGTTGAATGAAGGCTAATTTAACTTAAAGCAAAAAATAAAATTAAAATAAATGTAAAACTTTCAAGCAAGTGATAAGACTGTTACCAAGTGACCAGGAAAGAAAAGTCTGAGAATACTTTATCCACACATAGCCCAGCTAATTACAGGTTGTTTTTCTCGCAGAAACACTTCCATACCACCTACCCCAAATAATGGACATCACAAGTGAACTAAACCTTCCTGCTTCACAGGACAATGTTCCTTTCCTCTTCAAGCTGTTCTTTCGTTGCTCTCCAAGAAGCGGCCCTCCCCTGGCCTTAATCACCACAATTAAACCAGGGTTCAGCTGCCGTGAGCTGGGACATTTATAGCATGCAGGTGCTTTATGGTTCTTAAATGAGCAGGAAGGGTAACCCTGCTATAAAGGCAAAAGTGTGCCTTATGGTTTCCTAGCAGCTTTCTTTTTTAAATGTGGGGTGCAGGAGATGAGAGCCCTTTTGGCTCTTAGACTCCTAGTTTCAACTCCAGGCAGTATCACGGTGCTAGGTGAGGATAGATGGGGATTCAAATCCAATCGCTTCATTCTTATCTAACCTTGGACAGATTACGCAATTTGATCTTAACTTCCTCATATACATATGGGGAATATACACCGCCAGGATGAGGATAATCTTACAACACAATTGTGAGGACTTAAAAATGAACTCTTTAGGGCCTCCCTGGTGGCGCAGCGGTTGAGCGCTGGGTTGCGAAGCTGCCCGTGGCATCTGCGGTGCCGGTTCGATCCCCGGCTGCTCCCCAGCCACGGGAGGAGGATCCCACGTGGCGCGCAGACCTCTCCTGCCGCCCGCTGCTCCCCTCAGCAGTGTACTTCGGTCCTTCTGCCTGCTCTGCTCCCCGCTCTGGCTCTGGTGAATTCTCTCACCCTCCCGTGCTTCTGACTGTATCCAGTGCTTGTATAAACAAAACAAACAAATAAATAAATAAAACATGCCTCTATTAAAAAAAAAATGAACTCTTTAGCTCTGTGCCTGGCACATGGAAGCATTCAGCAAAGCCCTCCTTCCCTTGATTATGTTAAAAAGAAAATGACAGAAGAAAAAGACTAATTATATAAAGTGAAAATCAAAATCAACAAGCAACTATAAACCAGAGACACACTACCTGGGGAGGTGGAGTGTAGGAGGGATTACGGTCAAAATAAGGGGGGTGGGAATTGTATGGGGACTATAACTAAGATGAAAATGCATATATTGTGCAAAAATGAAAAATGATGTAAAAATTACATAAAATAAAAAAATAATGAAAGCCACTAGATATCCAAAAAAAAGAAAAAAAAGAAAAAAAAAGAAAATGACAGTTCCCAAGTGGAGTTGCTTGTGCTAAGCCCACCAAGACAAAACACTTAACCAAGCTGTGGTTTTAACCATCCCCTTGAGTGTGGTCTTAACTGTTCAGATGGGAATTTCCTGCTCAGTACCAATGAGGTAACATTTCCACCCTCAAAGGAAAATGAGATAACCTGCTACATGACCTTTTCCCATCACCCATAGGTAAGTTATCCAGGCCTGAAATAATTCTCTCTCTTTTTTTAAAGATTTATTTATTTATTTATAAAAGCACTGGGTACAGTCAGAAGCGTGGGAGGGTGAGAAAATTCACCAGACCAGAACAGGGAACAGAACAGACTGACGAAAATCACTATTGAGGGGAGCAGCGGGTGCAGGAGAGGTCTTCAAGCCATGTGGGACCCTCGCCGGTGGCCAGGGATCAAACTGGCACTGCAGAGGCTGTGGGCAGCTTCGCAGCCCAGCGCTCAACCGCTGCGCCACCAGGGGAGGCCCCCTCTCCTCTTTTATTGCTCTCTTTCCGCCTATAAAAACCTCTCCACCTTTCTGAGCACCTTCCTGCTTGCCAGATGGGCTGCTGCATGATGCAAGAATTGTCTGAAAAATGGGCCTCCCTGGTGGCCTAGGGGTTAAGTCTCAGTGCTACCAACCCGAAGGCCTGAGTTCGATCCCAGCCAGGGAGCTAACCCACATATGGCGCAGCAGACCCCTCCTGTCTCTCCCGCTGCTCCCCTCAGCAGTGTATTTCAGTAACTCTGCCTGTTCTGCTCCCCACTCTGTCTCTGGTGAATCCTCTCACTCCCTGCACCTCTGGCCTACACCCCAGTTCTTCTATGCAAAATAAAATGAAATAAATAAAAATCTTAAAAAAAAAGAATTGTCTGAAAAAGCCAGTGAAATCTCTAAAACTGAGCTCAGTGGGATTTTTGCTATTTAATATGTACTGTTTCACAGGCTTTCTGAGGGTTCATTCACACTGCAGCAGCTTATGGAGGATGCCCCAGGAGAAGCACTCAAGGTCAAAAAAGGACTAGTTTTCTTTCATTTATTCGAACAATGCTTACCAAGTGCCTATTATGTGCCATGTAATGTGTTAGGTGCTGGGGAACAATCATGCAAATATCAGAGCCCTGGGCCTCCCCAGTGGCGCAGCGGTTGAGTGCTGGGTTGCGAAGCTGCCCGCAGCCTCTGCAGTGCCAGTTTGATCCCCGGCTGCTCCCCGGCCACTGGAGGAGGGTCCCACATGGCGCACAGACCTCTCCTGCCGCCCGCTGCTCCCCTCAGCAGTGTACTTCGTCAGTCTGCCTGTTCTGCTCTCCGCTCTGGCTCTGGTGAATTCTCTCACCCTTCCGCACTTCTGACTGTACCCAGTGCTTGTATAAATAAATAAATAAATAAACAAATAAATCTTAAAAAAAAAAAAAAGAAAGAAACCTTTAAAAAAAAAAAAAAATCAGAGCCCTGCCCTGTGCAGTTTACAGTAGTGGGGTGGGGGTGAAGGAGAGACCCTCAGAGTAGTCACATATACAAATGCAAAATGGCAATAATGACAGTGCTGTGAGAAGCGCTTTGCAGGCTTGCAGGCAGTAGGAGCCTAGAAACAGATTTGACCTGGTTCGAGAGGTCAGGGAAGTCTTGAACCTTTAGTGCGGTTTGAGTTGAAATTTAAAAAGTAAGTAGGAGGGAAGAACACAAGGGACTATGGTGATAGTTCACAGGTGCTGTGGTGGCGGGAGAACTGTGGAGTTTACACCTGAGAGAAGAAACCAATTACTCTACAAAAATGAACACTAATATAAGAAAATTAAAAAAAATAAATTAAAAAAATAAGTAGACCTAGCAGAGGGAGGAATGAGGAGTGTGCTAAGGAGAGGAATCAGCAGGGACAATGACCTTGTGGCAGCAGGAAACAAGGCAGGGGAAGTCGGCTTGAACAGTGGCCCATGTGGACACAGCACAGGGTTTTGAGCTGGAAGTGGGAGGGGTGAAGGTGACTCTGGAGAGTAAGGGGCCAGAGTAGACAGGAGCTTGGTGGCCATCCTCTGTCACTGGGGAAACGTAAAGGCAAGTGGTACCATAACACCAGCATATTGTTCATTTCCAAGCATGGACTTGAAAATTTTATGTTTAGTAAATTATTTTTAGCTACAACAGAATCAAGAGTATTTTTTTTTTAAGATTTATTTATTGATTTATACAAGCACTGGGTACAGTCAGAAGCACGGAGGGTGAGAGAATTCACCAGAGCCAGAGCGGGGAGCAGAGCAGGCAGACTGATGAAGTACACTGCTGAGGGGAGCAGCGGGCAGCAGGAGAGGTCTGTGCGCCATGTGGGACCCTCGCCCAGCGGCTGGGGATAGAACCGGTGCTGCAGAGGCTGCGGACAGCTTCGCAACCCAGAGCTCAACCACTGCGCCACTGGGGAGGTCCCTTAAGTATGAGTTTTTTAGAAATCAGATGGGATGTCAGATTCTGAGCACTGGGAGGGGAATCCAGCTCATCTGTGCTTACCTCCAGGAACTCAGAAAATGGAAGGACACCAGCTTATCCTCCACCACCCTCTCAGCCAGCTCCTCATCCTGTGGAGGCAGCGGGGTGCACGCCCCAGGAGGTGTGGCTGAAACTTGGAATGGTGGAGATAGCATCCTTCTGGTCCTCCATAAAAACTGCCCAGGGTTTGGTGTCTTCCTGTCACCCACAAGAGCTGAAAGACATGGAAGCGTGACTACCTTCCATGTAATCTATTGCCCCAGCGGTATTCTCTGCAGGTCAGGATGTCAGTGGTTGTCATCATCATCCTTCTCATCTCAAATTTGAACAGTTACCAGAATAAAATTCATTCCAACCTTAAGTTGGTTTCCTTTCCTGGCTCCCCTGGAGGGAAGCTGCTGACAATTCACAGACTCATTGTTGAGTTCCATGGGGGCCGGAGCTCAGAATCAAAGGGGAGACCTTTGACTCATGTAGCAGGAGTCCCCACATGAGGCACCTCTGTGATCTCCCTGGGCTTCAACATGTCAGAGCTGCGAGAAAGAGAAGGGCAGAGGCATGTGCAGCCGAGAGCAAAGGAGGTAGTTCCAGGGGACCTTTAGAAGCCATTGGAGGCTTGTAAGGGGCCTAGAGCCCCCGTGGGTGGGAGCAGAGTCAAAGAATCCACATTTGCCTCAGTGCAGCCACACGCTGGGCAGCTGAGGGCGGGGTTGCCAGCTGTGCCTTTGCTCCTTCCCCAGAGGTGGTGTTTGATAATAGGGTTTTGTAGCAGGTCAGCCTCTTCCATTCATTCCTGATGGCCGGGAGGTCTGAGACTGAGAGGATGTCACCTGCTCATTTACAAAAAGGCTGATCCAGGTGGGAACTCCTAGCATAATTTCTCACTCTTTATCCCAAAAGACACAAATTTCACAGCAGGGCATTCACATATCCTACTCACAAGGAACTACCTGCAGAGCACTGAAAACCTACTTTCTGTCCCAACAGCTGTGGATTATAAGAGTTCTATATTTCAAAATATTGTCAAATATACTCTCAAATACCCCATGGATGATATACCTAAACAGAAGTAAGAAGTTTAGCAAAGTGCTAAAAACAAAAACAAAAACAGGATTCTTGATAGCCAGCCACAAAAACCAAGTTTTTATTGAAGTAAAACGTACATACATACAGAAAAGTGCACAAATCATAAGAATACAGATAGAAGAATTTTCACAAACTAGACAGACCCAGGTATCCAGCAACCAGATCAAGAAATGGGACATCCCCCCAACTCTCCTTGTGCCCCTCTGGCTACCATCCCCTTAAAAATCACTGATGTCTGTACCTGCAATCAGCATAGATCGGCTGTGCTAGGCTTTGGACTTGATACAAATGGAAAACAGCATGTACTTCTCTGATGAGATTCACACCATGCTGTGGTGTGTAGCCGAGAGATGATTCATTCTCGTTGCTGTCTAGGATTCCACTGTGTGAATATGCCATAATTTGTTTATCCAGTCAATATGGGCATTTGGATGCTTTCCAGTTTGGGGTTTTCATGAGGTGTTTCTATAAACATTCTAGCCCATTTCTTTTGGTGAACATATGTACTATACATTTCTGTTGGGTAAATACCTAGGAATGGAGTTATTAGAGCAAATGAAATGCCTACAACCCAGGTTTTTTTCATGGAATAATAAGGAATTTATTGGATAAAACTTATAGGCTCAAGGAATTGAGAGAACTAGAAAGGAGATATAGAAGTATAAGTGGGGCCACGACAGCACAGGGAGAGGGAGTGGAGGAGATTTCCCAGGTCTGTGCCACCCTAGGACATGGGTGCCAGTGAACACCCAGTGCCTGCAGCCTGCCTGGCTGACTAGCACCCCTGCTGAGTCGCTGTACTCCCCTGAAATGAATCTCGCCATCCCTTCATTTCTATGTCCCTTGCTCTGGACTCACAATCCCAAGTAGGGGAGTCCAAGTAGTTCTCTCCAGTCACTCATCACTTCCTGATTGGCCTGGCAAGGAGGGGGCAGTTAAGAGACAGGAAAGACCTCCCAGGTACTATGTCCCATTAAATTTAAAGGTAAGAGGTGAATCTCTCCTTCCTGTAGGTCGGGGGGTTCAAAGGCTAGATAGTCAAAATGAAAACTGTCCGCTAGAGGTGCACCCCACTTCATTCACCTTCCAGTGACAGCTAGACAGGGAGGGGCTACATCGCATGTCTGCTACCTCGTAGTCCATGTGCATGAACTTGCCTTCAAGAAGATGACACTGAGTTGAGAAACACTTGGGATGGGTGAATCTCACAAAATACCATAGGTTTGGAAGGAAAAGGTTTAGTCATACCTTTTAAAAAACCAACCAAAACAACGTCTCATGAGGGAATGTGCAGAAGAGAGGTGGGAAAGGAACAGGAGAGAGAGAGAAAAGGAGAGGCGGGCTATGGAGGGTCAGTAAAAGTACAAACTAAGAGGGGGGGAGTTTAGAGGAAAACTAGACGCAGAGTTTTTGTCTGTTTTCTTGATGGGATTTAGCCAGTTTCTATGCTGTTGTACTTACTCAGCCTCTCTGGTGTGCTTTTATGGTTTGTGCTTTGCTTTATCAGGTAAATGGTGTTGACATGGATACAGAAGAAAGAGAGCCTCATCATAAACCCCAACAGAAGTACACAAAGTCTTACGATCACACATAGCAAACAACTCTGCTTAGGAAGCCCGCAGCTTCCTGACAACACTGGTATTATTGGTGAGCGCTGATAAAGCCAAGAGTGGGTTTCAATAAAAAAAGCAAAGAATAAAAATGGACTAAAACCAAGGACAAGGGTAGCAAGTGTGAATTGATCTGTAATTTACATTTACCTCCTTGTAGGCAATTTGATATTATCTCTCCAACTGCACCCTGGTATCTTTGAGGTCGTGCATCCTTCCCTATGTTCTATCTTGGCATTTAGTACATTTATTTGTTTTCATGGTAATCAGAGCTTTCGTCTCTGTAGCACCTCTCTATTTTCTCCGAGCCAGAAAGGCAGGAGGAGTAATTACCATGATCCCCAATTTGCAGGTTAGAACATTCCCAGCACAAAATGGCTTGTCCTCGATTACACAGCAAGCTGCTGTCAGAGTGAGGGAGCCAGGCAGTTTCCAAACAAACAGAGGAGGACGAACTTAGACAAAGTGCTCTCTGCCCCCACCTCTTCTTTCATCCTGGGTGGTATATTATTTTAGGCGGGGCCTGCATGTCTGTTTCAGAAAAAAACAAGAGTTGTCTTGTCTTCCAAGGAGGCCTCCACATTTCATCAGCTGTGAGCAGTGAGCATACAGGTCCAACATGAGCCCTCCTGGCCAGGCTAGGAAGAGAGTGCTCGGGCAGCAGCCACTGCCTCTGTGCTTCAGGTTGTTTGTGGGTCTGACACTTGCACACAGGGACACCTGGAAGGCAGAGTAGCTCAGGGGCTCCAGGAGGACTCTGGGCCAGCCTGCCTGTAGTCCTAGTTTTCCTGCTTAGTATCTACAACCTCGGGGAAACAACATAATCTCCCAGTGCCTCAGTTTCCCTCCTTTTAAACAAGACTGTTGTACTGTATCTTTGCTATTGGAGGACTGAGTTAAGAGAATAGGTATCAATTCACAGGTCAGTGGATGGCACATAATGAGCGGTTACCCCTGTGACTCACTCCTCGGGGGCAGGGGCCATCTTGGTGACACCCCCACAGGGCCCAGTGCTGTGCTCAGAACAAAGCCCATGTTAGAACTAGTGAGTAGGAGCCAGAAGAGGAGGGAGCAGGAAAAGGTGGCAAAGGAGAGAGGAGGTGAGCCCCAGGATGGCCAGGCTGGGGCAGGGAAACAGATGGCGGCTGTGGGGTGCTCTTATGGGTAAGCTTGCTACAAGGGCCACCTTATATCTATTTCCATAGCAGGGCCAGCTCCAACCAAGGTGGTGGAAGGGTCACCTCCAGGGAGGTTAATGACAACCATGGGGAACAGGGAGCTGGGGCTCCATCAGGGTCTGGGCCACGTGGCCCCAGGAGACCCACAGTAAGGAAACCATCCAATGCGGTGGGTTATTTCCTTTTTAAAAGGATGACGAAAAGCAGGAAATAAAGAACTTCCACATCAGCTTTCTCCAGGAAGGGAGATGAAAATGTCACAAATACGTTCCAGTTGGTCAAAAGGTTCTAACTGGACCCTGACTTATCGTCAAGGGGGGATTCTTGGGTACAATTTTTTTCGGTAAGTGATCCAGTGAAATCTTTTCAAGGTTGATGTAGTCAAACTTGGGAAGTGATGTGGAAAACTTTCAAACCCTTAGATTCATACTTAGTTTTACTTGGCACATTTGTAATTTTGTTCCAAAAATGTCTATATTCTTTGCCAGTAATGAGCGCAACATGAAAATGAAAAGTGAAATCAAAGGCAATGTAGGAAACCAAAGAGAAACATGAGACCAGCCCCAGCAGTCCTGGTTGGGAGGGGAGGCACGTGGGCGGAGCTCCCCAAAGCTAAGAGCATGCACTGTCGCTAGCAGGGGTTTCACTGACAGAAAAGGAGACATTTTCATAACAAACGGAGTCAGAGTATGGTACAAAAGAACTTCTTCTCTCGGAAGGGGTTTTCTGACGCAGGCACTGGGATGATGAGAGGGTCCTCTCGCACGTGGGCTTCACAGTACGCCAGGAGGTCCGCCGCTGCCTGGGAGACCTGCAGGGGACACAGCACAGGCGCTGGGTTAATGGCCAGTCCGGGGATCAGAGTGGTTCCAAGGCAGAGGTGTCGAGTGGAGAGCGTCCAGGCCCAAGGACAGGCTGTGCTGTGGACAAGGCCAGCAACAGGCCATTCCTCGCCTGGAGAAAGGGTCTGTGTAAACCCAGAGGAGAGAGGTTTGGGAGCATGACTGAGGACAGAGAGGCTGCCCAGGATGGCAGACCACTCACCAGCTAGGCAGGAATGAGAAGCCAGCAGAGGCTCCACACACAAAGTCCTGTTCTCCTTGGAGGGGTGAGTAGTGGTTTCAGGCCAGCAGCTTGATGATTCCTCTGCAAACCATTTCTAGATGAATAAGGTACCTGGCCGAACCAGTGTCACTGTATTTATTACTGTTATTTTCCTGCAATTCGCTCTCATGATCAACACAGACACTTTATCCTCCTCCAGATAACATGTTTTATAAGCACATTATGCATAACACATATGTCAGCTGCATGTTCTAAGCATGCATGTTTTAACTCAGAATGGCCATTCTCTTGAGCAGCGTATTGCTCTTGAGCAGAAGCTGCTCTTCTATTTCTCTTCCAGGCTAATCTGAAGACTGCTGATACATGGTGATTGTGCATGGAAAGCCCCTGAGCTCATGTCCAAGAGTTTCAGAGGGAGAGGCTGGGTAGAGGGGCAGTACGTGGAGAGGCATTCCCTAAGAGGGAGATGAAGTTACCAGCTCATTTCACTTGTGGTCTGTGTCGTGTGATTGGCAAATAAATGGCCTGTGTGTTAAACCATCCTGCCAATTAGGTTGTTCCGCCTGCAAGTGCTTATTATCGGCTATAAGCAGGGGTAAGTTTCTATCAGTCAAATGAAGTCCTTTCAGTATTCAATGTCTAAATCTTCTCCAAGATGATAAAAATACTCTACAAATCGATGAAAAAAAAAAAAAAGTATTTAAAGTCCACACCCATTCCCGCTAGCTTTTTCAAAGCTGGCCCATCTTCCAAAATTTTGCAGAAATTCTTTTCTGATTTCCAGCACAGACCCATACATTCTAGCCGTGGCTGGAATCCTACAAATCCCAGTTGTCATATTTAAATATATGTATATAATGAATTTTTACTCAAAAAACAACTAGCAGTTGAGCAGATGAATCAACTTAAATCCTGACAAAGTCTTCATTTGTTGGGCATGAGGAATGGAAAGGATACCAATGAGCATCAGGCTTCCAGGTTCATCTCAGCCCTTTGATGGCTGTGGGACCTCGGGTAAGTAACTTCACCTCTCTGAGCTTCAGTTTCTTAATTTGCAAAACTTGGGAGAATTAGATTAAGGTCCTATTTACTTAAAATAATCTATAATTCTACCTCTAATAGTTCCATGGCTACTGTTTTAGATCTTAGATAAATGTATGTTGGCTTGAACAGCAGTTTCTGAAGTTGGCAGGAGTTTACAGGACACCCAGACGGGAATTTCCAGGGTGAGGGGAGGCTGTAGATACAGGCCCAGGAAAGGGCCTGCAGGAGACCTGCAACGTCATCACAGGGACCGGGGCACAGGAGGAGGGAAGCTGAGTGTGAGCCCTCAAAGCCATGACACACAGAACAGGACTCTCAGAAGCAGGCCGCACATGGGGTGGAGCCTGGGAGGCCAAGCCCCACAGCGGGATGTTTGCTGCTGCATCTGACCTGAAGGCATGGTTCTCCCCTCGCTCTCTTAGTCATGATCTCTCCCCTCTCCACTCCAAGCTTCTCTCTATGCCCAGAGGCCTTGGGATTCCTCCAGGGCCACCATGTTAGGACACCCACTGAATTCATCTAAAGGCGCCTCTGGTCTTCACGGATGGCAAGGCCAGCAAGGGGACAGTTGGCTGGAGCAACCACCTTCCTCTCTTAAGAGTCACCTCTCCCCTTAGAGCTACTTCTCATCCTTGACTTTAGTGAACTCTTCCAGGTGGTTCCTTTAAGAATGTGTTATATGGGCCTCCCTTGGTGGCGCAGCGGTTGAGCGCTGGGTTCAATGCCGGTTCAATCCCCGGCCACTGGCTAGGGTCACACATGGCACGAGACCTCTCCTGCCGCCCGCTGCTCCCCTCAGCAGTGTATTTCATCAGTCTGCCTGTTTTGCTCCCCGCTCTGGCTCTGGTGAATCCTCTCACCCTTCCACGCTTCTAACTGTACCCAGTGCTTGTATAAATAAATAAATAAATCTTTAAAAAAAAAGAAAAAAGAATGTGTTATCTGACTATTGTTCCCGCTCCAGTTTTCATTTTCCCTATCTATTTCATTTAGGGGGATATACTTTTGTTTATTCTGAATTCTCTACATACCTCATCTCATCCAGTAAGTAAGTACTTACATACTGAGCCTCTCCCTTTTAGCAAATTGAGAGATGATAGAGGAAAGAATAAGGCTAGATTTTTGCCTTCTAGAAGATTTAATGGAGATTAAAAAAAAACCCATAAAGATAATCATTGGCATGTGCTGAAATACCATAAAAGAATAGTTGACATGGAGACAGGGAGGGAGACAGAGGTGTCTGACCCCATCCAGTTCCACATGGTAGGAGTTACCCTTTATTCAGGGGCTAGTCCCGAGTGTCTGAGCGCAGAAACACCACTTATTATGCGCTGGGCAGTGTGCTAAGTACAGTACTCGCGAGTATTACCATATTAATCCATCTAAGGGGCCTCCCTGGTGGTGCTGGTGGTTGAGCACAGCGCTGTGAAGCTGTCTGCAGCTTCTGCAGTGGGGATTCTATCCCAGTTGGCTGGCGAGATACCCACATGGCACGGCAGACCTCTCCTGTCTCACCTGCTGCTCCCCTCAGCAGTGTATTTCAGTCAGTCTGCCTGTTCTGTTCCTCACTCTGTCTCTGGTGAATCCTCTCATCCCCTGCACCTCTGGCCCGCACCCCAGCTCTTATATGCATAAACATATAACTCTTGTAAAAAATACAGAATAAATTAAAAAAAAAATCCTTCTAAGTACTACTTTGTAGCCACTTTACAGATGCGATAACTAAGGCATGAAATCAAGAAACTTGTCCAAGGTCACATGTCTAGTAAGAGAAAAGGCCCAAATAAGAAGCCAAGCAATGTGGCCACAGAATCTCTGCATTACTGCAGCCACCTGAATAATCGATAATGAAAACACAACTGGCCAGGGGACTGCAATGTTCTTGCAGAGTTAGCACACTTTCCTCTTGCTGGGAACTCACATAACCAGAAGAAAAATGCTGACCCAAAGTTTTTAGGTCATGTTATTTAATATAGGGGCAGTGTTGCCCTGCCTATCAGGGTTTCCCTCTCCCCACTGCCCTGGGTGCTTGCATGGACACTGCCTCCAAGACGCCTCCCGCTAGGCTGCTGTGGTTAGGCCTCTTGTATTTACACACTGTTAAAATAACTAAATAAGGAGGACATTAGACAGAGCTGGCGCTATTGCCTTGGTAGCCTATGGAAACCAACCAAGACCTATGCTGGGCTCAATTCACTCACTCAAATTTGAGAAAGTGAAACTTAAGAACAACCATCACATGGGCCTCCCCTGGTAGCGCAGTGGAAGCTGCCCGCAGCCTCTGCAGCGCCAGTTCGATCCCTGACCGCCGGCGAAGGTCCCACATGGCGCAACAGACCTCTCCTGTCTCGTCTGCTGCTCCCCTCAGCAGTGTGTTTCGTCAGTCTGCCTGTTCTGTTCCCCACTCTGGCTCTGGTGAATTCTCTCACCCTCCTGCGCTTCTGACTGTACCCAGTGCTTGTATAAATAAATAAATCTTAAAAAAAAAAAAGAACAACCATCACAACCAACTAATATTTCCCAAATGAGGCCACTGTTAAGCTCTAACCAATCAAATAATCACTTTGCTTTTCTTCAGATTCTATATGAATACTTTCTGTTGGGGGCACCTCCTAATCACCTTTGCTGCATGACCAGAATCCACATATGTTCACATATGTTCCAGGGGTTTACCCTGAAACATTTTAATGTGTCCCAGTTTACTTTTTTTTTTTTTAAAGATTTATTTATTTATTTATACAAGCACTGGGTACAGTCAGAAGCGCGGGAGGGTGAGAGAATTCACCAGAGCCAGAGTGGGGAGCAGAGTAGGCAGAAGGACCGAAGTACACTGCTGAGGGGAGCAGTGGGTGGCAGGAGAGGTCTGCGCGCCATGTGAGGCCCTCGCCCAGTGGCCAGGGATCGAACTGGTGCTGTAGAGGCTGCGGGCAGCTTTGCAGCCCAGTGCTCAACTGCTGCGCCACCAGGGGAGGCCCTGTCCCAGTTTACTTTTAACAACATGATGCAGCTGGTTCAAGTGGGATTATTATCAATAAATTATAATTACAGTGTCCGTCCCCCTGATCAGCTTACTTGTCAACATCCCTAAGGGGGATCTGACGAATAACAATTTCCCAAGAAGCAACCATTCTCCGGGTTGCAAGGGGGCTCTTAAACTGGGCTGCCTCATCAACCACTACATCAGGCCAAAGTATTGGAGAAGGGGCTTGAAAAAATGGGGCTTGGGGAGACGTCCCAGTGGAAGAGAGATGGTGCTGGGCCAAGTTTCTGTCGCACGAGTGTATCTGCTGCTGTCATGGTTCTGGGGCTATAATACTTTAGCAGTTCTGCTGGTAATGCCTGGCCTTGCTAGTTCTAAGCAGGTCTAATCTAGGAATTTTTCTAGCAACTCCAGAAGTGATGCTGCACTAATGCCACAATTTTTCTTTCAAGAACACAAGCTTAGATTGTCCTTAGATTGCTTCCTTTTGTTGTTCTTATGTTGGCATCACAGATGTCTGCTTAGCGTTGCACTATTCTGGATTTTGAAGTCCTGTCCATGCACCTGCATAACAGGAAAGAATACTATGGAATGGAGACAGTATCAGTGTCAAGTAAGTGAGTGCCCAGGTTAAATGTGTAGAGCAGGGTTGATTCCCTGCAGTATTAATTTCCTAGATGCACTTAGATTATTGAAACTATACTGTAACAGACAGTCTAGGAGAATGTAAGCCATCTTACAACAAAATAATCAAAGCGATTTTCTACCTTCACCATCAGCCCCCTTATTTCACATATACTGTCCAATGTTTCTTTATTCCTCTATAATCAAAGTATCTTGAATAAGCCCTGAAATTTGTTGTAATGTGTTCTGAAAAGATAAATATATGCAATGAACATTTGAATGAGCCTTACACATAAAAGGTGATATGCTGACACAGCTTAGTATCCAGACATTAGTTAACCCAAACCTGCTCCTTAGGTTTGAGTGGGCTGGTTTTCTTTTTGGGGGGTGGGGCTGGTTTTCTTAATCAGCCCTAGATTGATGTTTATGATTGGAGGTTTCCTTCAACGCATATAAAATATGGGGGCATGCATTGCCAAATCCCATAAAACATCGGCCATCTTTGAAACATGAAATAGATGATTTGTTTTCAAAGAGAACTTTCATTCTGGCTAGAAAAGTTCAAACTCCATTACTGTTCATGCTTTCTCTTCAAGGCTAAAGAGCTTTACCTGAAGTCCTCTGTTACAAAATGCTCAGAGCAGCTCTGCCTCCTCTCCTTAGTATTGAACTTCTCAGAGTTACAAGATAACAGATGTTGAAAAGAATCGGCAGCCTGGGAACAACTGTGGAATTTTACCATTACATTTCGGAGTAAAAGAGGTGATTAAAACAGCCCAAGTTAGCACATAATCCTGTTAGTTGCACTATAATTACAAGCTTCAATGATGGGAGAAAATGTTGCAATTACTATAGTCACATTCCACGACAAGACAGATGACATAATTACTATTCTGGCTGTGACACCCACTGCATTTATCCTTTGCTTCTAAAGTAGAGACTCACACCTATTTCTCAGCAATCCTGGTCTATTTAACAATACTACTTGGAATCAATTACAAGTAGCTTTGATGGCTCTGCTTGTTCCTCCTTCCACCCCAAAAAACAAAGCAAGAAGATAGTGAAAGCACAGCCGGGCTGCAGCCCCCATGGTGCAATGGTATCTTTTACAAGGTCAAACCTGGCACCCGCTCCAATCAAAGAAATCATATGTGATTATCCCTTGTGGAACCTTCAGGACGGTATAAGGCTATGCTTTACATCTAAATTCTGGGCAGGGTGAATCCTTGTGATTTTACTTTTCTTTTTTTCTAATATTAGGAAGCATTTAAGATCAACACACCAGTTCTTGAGGGCAATCTCTACAGAGTTCCATATTATGATCTATAGACTATCTGGTTATATCCCCCCAAAACTCCAATGCTGATGCCTTCTCCAGTGTAATGGTAATTTTTTTCTTTTTTTTTCTTTTGTGTGTAGAAGAACTGAGGTGTAGGCCAGAGGTGCGGGCGGTGAGAAGATTCAGCAGAGACAGAGCGGGGAGCAGAACAGGCAGATCTACTGAAATCCACTGCTGAGGGGAGCATTGGGTGACACAGGAGAGGTCTGCTATGCCATGTGGGTTAGCTCCCTAACCGGGGATCAAACTCAGGCCATAATAGTGACAAAGGTGAGACATAACCCTAGGCTACCAGGGAGGCCCTGTAATGGCATTTTGAAGGTAGGACCTTTGGGAAGTAATTAGGTCATGAGGGTAGAACCTTTATGAATGGGTTTAATGTCCTTTTAGGAAGAAACATGAGAGAGAGGGTCTTTTAAGAGCCTGCCATCTGGAAATCAGGAAGAACGCTCTCAACAGAACCTGAACAAGTTCCATCTTGTACTTCCCAACCTAAGAGTTATGAGAAATGAATAACTGTTGCTTAAACCACAGTCTATGTAATTGTGTTACAGCAGCCTGAGCTGTAAGACACATGGCTTCCACGGATACTAGCAACTACTCTATATCACTTCAGATCAATAAAGGTAATTCTCAGTGTTGGCTCATGGTTTGTATGGGGAGAGGCTTTAGCCCCCCGGGTGGGTCAGAGGTGACAGCATCTAGTTTGCAGTGCATAAATTTACGCCAGAGGAAACCAGAGTGGGTGGGAAGTATGGGTGAATAAATAAATAATGTAACAGAGTCCCTCTCTGAACTCTGACATCAAATGTCCATTATAGTAGATGAGTTGCTGTTGACCATAATTAGCATAAAGGTGGGTTTTTATGTCCACATTAAAAGGGATTGCACATTGAGAGAGAGATCTAAGATGTCTGAGAGAGATCTTAACTACTTCCAAGTTAATCCAAGTAAGAGATTCTTCCAGATGACTGGTGACACCACAGAGCAAAGCCCCCACAGCTTATTCAGAATGGCTGACCCAGGTCTACCTGGGACCTTGACTTCACCAAACCCTTTCAACAGGTTACCATGTTCTTCCACGACTAAAACCCACTTCTCAGAGAGAGCTGCAATTCAGTCATTTCAAAAATTCACCAAGGGCATAAAGTATTTGGTGACAGAAATCAGTGAGTCACCCCAGAAGTTTCTGGGACTTGTTTAAAAGTAAAATATGAACACAACATGTAGGTTCCTATAGAGGAATTCTAGAAATCCCATGGCATCCCTTAGAGAGAAAGTGTGGGGGTAGGAATCAAGAAACAAGATATATGACTGAACTGTATACTCAGCTCAAATGAGCTGTGTCATTTAGGGCAAGAGCAACACTTAGATCCTCAGTTTTCACTCCTGTACAAGGCAGGAGGAATACCTGCAGGTTTGTAGCTTAATGATATAATGGGTGCTGTTACACTGTGTTGTTTCATGTTTCATTTCTGGGAGGGCAACAAGGACTGTTGGAGAAATAGACATGAGGAAATTTCTCAGAAATTATCTGGGCAGCTGGATGCCCATGGTGCCCCTAACTAAAACATGCCCTGAAGTGGGGACCCCTTTTTCTTTTTCAAATGCACCTTCCATCTTCTTGGTCTGCCACTCAAGATCTGCTTTTTGATTTAACTCAAAGATTTTTTTGCCCCTGTATCTGACATCTGTTGTAGAATTGCTCATTCATGTTCTCCTTTCTTTGAATTTATTTCGCAGTGTGTTTGTAAAAGTTATCCTCTAAATTGCTTAGTTTCTAAAGGTCTGGGTGAGAATGATGACCATTTTTGGTAGAAGATGAGAAAATGGAGAAAATGGTTCAGGCTACATTGCTAACCTAGCAGAAGCTGGCGTGAGAGAGGATCATTGTGGAGTTCAGACTATACACACTGAAAAAGCAAAAATAAGTGCTGCTGTGGGGCTTGTGGCTGGGTGAGAAGATATAATTTATATTTATTTCCTTAGAAATATCATTCTTTTGATCTGAATGTAATTTATCACACTAATTACATCCCTTCCCTGGACTTTACCAGACCTTTCTAGTCATCTATCACGGACCTAGCAGAACATGATGCTCTCTCTGATTCTGCTTTTTTCAGCTTTCCACACACCCCACGATATTTGAGCCTCCTCCTCCTGTTTTCACTTCAAAATTTCCTGTTTTGGCTTCAGAAGCTTCGAAACATGTGCTTGTTTTACCTTCTAGAAAAATAAAACCATGAAATACACATTTTTCTTTCTTCCAAAAGAATTCACAAACTGGCAGTCCTGGCACGATTATTATGAAGCACTGGGAAAAAGTAGAGGTAAGACTCATGATAGATTGTGTAGCAGAGTGACATGGGGTTAAAACCGAATCCTGTTTCAAATACAAAGTAAGAGCCAAAAGGTTGTTGCCCGGCAGACATCACATGACCTCTGAGTGATGACAGGTTGACTTCTCTGTGGCGAGTGGAATCCTGGATGTCCTGGCTCCACCCATTTCTTGCAGAGATAGGTGAGGGGTTGGGCAGCATGGTGGCACATCAGGGGACCCTGGTAGTGCTGAAGATCTGGGGGCGGGTGGAGTGGTACCTGACAGTGCTGATGAAAATGCATCAAGTCTAATACTGAGCACACATTAGAGGGCATGTCAATATTTATTCTTGATGCACGTAATAAACTCCTCTAGTACCACAGACTCAGCTGTACTCACGCTTGTTGGTTCTCAAGGCCCTACAGAGGAAACTTGGTATTGGAAAAAGGCTTTAATTAAAAAAAATTAAATTGTGGTGCAGGACACAAAAAGTTAACATCTAACAATTTTGGGGTATACAGTTCAATGTTATTAAGTATATTCACATTGTTCTGCAACCAGCGTCCAGAAATTTTTCATCTTGCAAAGTGAAACTCTACTTATACACAAGATCTCCCCATCCCCTCTCTCCTTGGCCCCTGGCAATCACTATCCTGCTTTCTGTCTCCATGAATTTAACTCCTCTAATTATCTCACATAAGTGGAATCATACATATTTGTCCTTTTGTGACTGGTTTATTTCATTTAGCATAATGTCCTTAAGCTTCATCTACTTACTGTCAAGTGTCAGAATTTTCTTCCTTTTTAAGACTGAATAATATTCTGTTGTAAAGATTGACCTCAGTATACCCATTAACCCACCAATGGAAACACATGTTTCTTCCCTCTTGGCTATTATGAAAAATACTGCTATGAACTGAGTGTACAAATCTTTCTTAGAGATCCTGATTTCAGTTCTCTGGGATATATACCAGAAGTAAAATTGCTGGGTCTCTTTTTGGTGATTCTGTCTTTAATAGAACACCGACTGTATCCCATAGCAACCACCACAATTTTACAACCCTAACAGTGTACACAGGTTCCAATTTCTGCCCATTCGCATCCACACTTACTATTTTCTGTTTTCTTGATAGTAGTCATGCTGATGGGTATGAGGTAATGAAAAAGGTTTTCAATACCAGAGGTTGATATTATAGTCCCATCTCTCTCATCATAGGGTTTGTTGCCCCTGTCAGGACCCTTACAAGGCAGGAGGGTGCCCAAAGACACAGCCGGATGCGTTCCATCAAAGGCTGTATGGAGAATATGAAGCTGCCAGGAAAAGGCTTCAGTAACCTAAAGAGATACCTCCAGATTGACCAGATGCCTGAGGTGCCAGTCAGCAACCAGTGCAGGCAGAGTGGCCCGTGAGGCCGATGGAACTCAGCAGAGGTCCACTACACGAGGCTTTAGGTCCTGAAGAGTCCTTCTCTGGACCTGCACAGGCAGTCCACAGGGTTCACCCTGCAAATCCATCTCCTTAGATCAGTGGGGCAGATGACACTGAAGTGGTCCTAACAGCTGGGCACAAAGTTTGAGACCCCTGCAGGACAGGGTTTGGACTTCCAGCCAAAAGCAGGGCCCTAGTATTACAATGTTGACTGGAAACGCTGTACCTGTAAGTGTGGCTTTGCTTTATGTGATGTCTGAGCCAGTTAGTGACAGGTTTCCTACATTCCTGAAGTAGGAACAAAGCCTGTGATGCCTGGACTGGCTCATCTGACCCTTTTTTTTATATTGCTTTAGGCCCTGCACTGAAACAGGTGACGAGATGGTATAGCAATGTCTGCTGTCACCAAGTAGTACGTGGGATCCAAAGACAAGATATTCAGCCCCTGCTTGGAAGGAATTTCGGACCTACTAGGAATTTCCCCAGAAACTTTCCTATAGTCTTTTTTTTTTTTAATTTGAGGTCAGGTGTATAACCCAACATCTGTATATTCTACATGGTGGTCCCCATCAAGGGTTTAGTTTCCATCCACCATCTGATAGTCTCAGTAGAGATGATCTTGTGCATATCTGTATTTCCCTTCATGAAATTCAATTGTATAACATGAAATAATTTTTTTCTAAATTTTTTTTATAGATTTTATTTTTATATTCCCCATAAAATTGCAACCCCCTTATTTCGACCCCAATCCCTCCCCTCCCCGCCCCCCACCCCCCATAGAGTGTCTCTGGTTCATAGTTGTTTGTTGATTTTGATTTTCACTTTCTTATAGTTATTCATTTTCCTGGTCCCTTATTTAAGTTTTCTAGATTCCTGCTATGAGTGAGACCATCGGGTATTTTTCTTTTTCTTTCTGGCTTATTTCGCTGAGCATGATCCCTTCCAGCGCCATCCAGCTATTGTAAACAGTGCTGCTATAAACATAGGTGTGCAGGTGCTCTTTGGAATTGATGTTTCTGTGTCCTTTGGGTAAATACCTAGGAGTGGAATTGCTGGATCATATGGAAGCTCTGTTTAGTAGGTCCAGAAATCTCCACACAGCTCTCCATAGTGGTTGGACCAGTTTGCACTCCCACCAACAGTGTAGAAGAGTTCCTTTTTCTCCACAACCTCACCAACATTTGTTGTTGCTAGTTTTTTTAATATGTGCCATTCTCACTGGTGTAAGATGGTATCTCATGGTAGTTTTGATTTGCATTTCCCTGATTACAAGTGATGTTGAACATTTTTTCATATGCCTGTTGGCCATTTGCATTTCTTCTTCAGAGAAGTTTCTTTTTAGCTCTTCTGCCCATTTTTTGACATGATTATTTTCTTTGTTGTTGTTGAGTCTCATCAGCTCTTTGCAGATTTTTGTGATCAACATGAAATAATTTTGATAAAGAAAAGCAGTACATATTTGCATTATATTTAATTTTTGACATAATTGAAAATATATTTATGTTACTTAGGAAAAAAACGACCACTTGGCTAGGTAGAGAATTCTTTGCAGAATTTTAAAAATTTCACAGGAGGTTAGGCTGGCATCTTCTGAACCGACGTGCAGTATTGCCCTGAATGCTATTTCCACCCATGGTAGGTGGGGCTCTGTAGCTTAATGATAAGACTCGAGGTTCTGGGTTGGTATCCCTGCTTTATCACCTAATAACTTTGGGCCTAGGTTTTGCCCGTGAATTGGGGTACTAGTGGCACCCATATCTCAGGGCTGGTATAAGAAATCAAGCACCTGACATATATTAAGTTAGCTGTGCTTGGCCTAAGTGATAGCTTCCTCTGCCTGGAGACGTAATGGGTTCTTTCTTTACTTTTGAGATTAAGTAACCTCAGAAGTATCTGTGTTTCAGGGTGGATTATTTTCTATTACATTCTTTCCTGGAATCAGATGAGCTGTTTAGATCTGCAGGTCCAGCAATTCCACTCCTAGGTATTTACCCAAAGGACACAGAAACATCAATTCCAAAGAACACCTGCACCCCTATGTTTATAGCAGCACTGTTTACAATAGCTAAGCTTTGGAAACAACCCAAATGCCCAGAAAGAGATGACTGGATCAAGAAGATGTGGTACATATACACCATGGACTATTACTCAGCAATCAAAAAAGATAAACACATGCAATTTGCAGCAACATGGATGGCGCTGGAAGGGATCATGCTCAGTAAAATAAGCCAGAAAGAAAAAGAAAAATACCGGATGGTCCCACTCATAGCAGGGATCTAGAAAACTTAAATAAGGGACCAGGAAAATGAATATAAGAAAGTGAAAATCAAAATCAACAAAAAACTATGAACCAGAGACACTCTATGGAAGGGGAGGGATTGGGGTCGAACTAAGGGGGTTGCAATTGTATGGGGAATATAAAAATAAAATTTATTAAAAAAATAGATCTGCAGGTCCGAGTCTTTCTTTATTTGATGAAACCCTCTATATTATGTCCTGAAGAGTCTTTTCTGCTCCATTTGTTCTTTTGCCAGGAAGAAGAGCTTCGAAATGGTGGAAATGTTGTCAGTCTTCATTTCTATCACCCTATCTCTAACTGCTTTGATGGGACTTTCCATCTTATTTTCTTTTTTATTCATCCGGTATGTGTAACTAGCTTTTTTTTTTTAATATTTTACATCATTCTTCATTTTTGGATAATGTATGCTTTCTCCTCTCAGGTGTAGACCCGTAAAATTCCCACCACCGATTCACCAGTGCACCATCACCATAGTCCCTTGTGCTCTTCCCTCCCCTGCTTTGACCCCTCTCGTGCTCCCTCCCCTGCAGAATGTCTGATTTTCTTAAACCTGTTGTTAGTTTGGTTTCCTACAGCATGTTACTATTTGTTCCTTCCAGTGGAGTTCCCCTTACCCCTTCCAATTCTTTTCTTAGCTTTTCTCTCATTCTTTCAGCTCATGTCATCACTCCTTTCAGTTCATATTTCATAAATTCTATGCTTGCTTTTCTTTCTAGGGTTTTTTGGAAGAAGACCTCTCCCTAACTGAATGCCTTATTAGCCTTTTGCAGGCTGAAGTCTAGTCCTTGTTTTTTGTTTTTTTCCCCCCCCCCAGAATATTTTTGTGGGTTTGATGTTCCTTTATCTTTTGTTTTACTCTTTGAATGGGGGAAGTCTAATCTAAGCATACCCAAGCGTGCTGTTTAGGTAAATATAGTATGGGAAGGCTCTCCTGGAGCTCCTCATTGTTGATGGAAACAATGCGGAAATGCATTAAAGACTACAACTGAGGACTCAAGGGCGAGGTTGCCTGGCCCTGTGCTACCACCACCTTCTAGCTGCGTGAAATTGGGTGAGTTATTTAACCTCTACAGACCTCCATTCCCTCCTCTGTAAAATGGGAATGTTACTAGCACTGGCTTCACAGAACTATTAGGAGAACAGAATGAATTTAATATAAATTGTTCAGAAGAGCAGCTAGTAAGCAGTCAATAAATGTTATTATTATGACTATTATTATCTATCAAGATGGTATGGCTTGTAGAGTGGTGCTGGGGAAACAGAAACTTACACATTGCTGATAAGAGTATAAACTGGTACCATTTTTCACAGGGAAAGCTGACACTAATTCAAATAATTTGAGCAAACAATTTTCAGCTCATAGAAACTTAGCCTAGAGAAACAATCAGACATGTGCAAAGTTTATCTACCAGGGTGTTTGCTGCAGTGCTTTAAAAAAATAATACTGAGAAATTGGAAATAATGGAAATGTCCATGGATAGGAGATTGGGTAAATAAGTTATTGTGTATCAGATGATGGGAAAAAAAAATGCTAAAAATGACATTTTAGGGTAGTATTTACTGACTTCAATATTGAATCATACTGTTCAGTGAAAAATTACAAAAAGTAATATATGTGCCTTTTTTTAAGATTTATTTTATTTATACAAGAACTGGGGTACAGGCCAGAGGCATGGGAGGGTGACAGGATTCTCCAGAGACAGAGTGGGAAGCAGAACAGGCAGATGGATCAAAACACACTGCTGAGGGGAGGAGCAGGCACGACAGGAGAGGTCTGCCACATCATGTGGGTATGCATCTCCCTGGCCGGCCGGGAATCGAACCCGCGCCACAGAGGCTGAGGACAGCTTCACAGCACTCTGCTCAACCCGCTGTGCCACCGGGGAGGCCCAATATACATGCATTATAACTATGACTTTATCAAAAGAAAAATATGTACACAACTAAATGGAATTTTCTTTATTATAATTTTTCAGATTTTCCCAACTTTTCTAAAATAAGAGTGTCATTTTTATGAACAGAGAAGTAGCATTCCTTTCAAAGAGAATTAAAGCCCCCCAATAAGAATACCTACTTTCTCACATTCTCACTTCAAGTTACTGGTTGTTCTACCTCTTTCTTTAAGCACGCTCCATGCTAAGATTTATAGCCCCTATATTAGTGGTTTGAAGAAAATTCTAAAGAGAATATATTGCTAGAGCTTAGGTAAGACAGATCTTGAACATTTAAAAATTCCATTTTTGTATCCTGTATTTCCTGACTAAAATATTTTTTGATCATGTATCAATTCTCTTTTCTTTTCAGCACTGGATTGTAAAACCTCAAAGTCAAAGCTATTTCCCTTTTTCAAACCGTGCTTTCTAAATTTGTCTTAACTTCTATGGAGAGGGATTGTGAACAGTTGTCATTATTCACCATGATATGATCGCTTCTCTTATGTCAATACCTCTTAGCTCTAGTCCACTTCTAAATACCCACTTCTGCTGTTGTTTCAGTGCATTTATCACCTGACGTTCTTCCCTTCCTACCCTCACATTTTTAGTAGTTTACAGAACCTGATATAGAACAAGTGGATTTATCTGTCAACAAGCAACAAATCAAAGTTGTGTTGAAACCACAACAGCCTCAGGACAGCCCTTTCGGGGATAATTAGCATAACCCACAGATATTTAATGGCTTCCATGGGCTATACAGTGAATGACAGAGACGGGCATCATGTTACTTGGCCAATTTTCGTTGGCAAGTCCAATAGCTGTTTCCTGGTCCCTGGCTAAGAGTAACTGGTTTATTTAGGGGTGTCTGCCCACTTCCTGAGCCTCCTGAGTCACAGTCCATGGGATGGGCCCAACATCAGCAATTCCCCTTCCTCTGGGCCAGGAGAACCAGGACATCTGATGGATGTCAAAGGGAGAGGCAGGTCCCAGAAGCCCTGCTGGGAGGACCTTTGTGCCACCCTTCGGGGACATCACCTTCTCTGTTCAGGACTCTCCGTTCAGGGGGCCACAGGCCAGCTCCTGAGACTATTTTCTCCATGGAAGTCTCTGATACTCTGCTAAGCTCACATCTGGCATAATTGTTCGACAATTTTTTCCTACCTGGTGATCGGTGTCAAATAGGTGCTCTCCTGGTAGAATTTTGTATCTCTTGAGCCTCTAATGGGTATAAAAAAATAAGCCAACCTTTGGTGGGTGATGCCCTGATGAGCTTCTAGGCAGGACGGAGAAGAGCTGGGGAATGCTGGGAGGTCAGGTGGGCAGTAACTTGGAGAAAGGGCTGAGTGGGGTAGGAACTCGATACACAACGAATGAAGGTGAGAGGGGATGAAGGGTGCGGACTCTGTGTGAGGGGAGGGTCTCTAAACCAAACTGTGAGGTTTGAGGTCCAGCTGTGAGCTATGTGGTATAAACCTTCCTTCTGTGCCCCCTATAAAATCTGGAACAAAATCTGCATTGGTACTAGAGCTTTTATACAGGTGATGTTTTGGGGGGACAGAGGGGACTTTAAAGTGACAGTGGATATTTTGGTTATATTTTCCCTCCATGAATTGCCCAAGCCCCTTTGAATTCAGACGATTACTCTTTCTTACCTTTGCAACCTAAGTGACCGCTTAATGTGGCTCTTTCTTCCCCTTCTCTCCCTCTTAACGAACCTCCCTTTTATTTTCATGAGCTGAAAATGCCACCCATCTTTCCTTTCGTTCCTCTAGGAGAGTCTAAGCACAGTTAGGCACAAAGTCTGGAGCTGGGCTCTGCACTGGTCACCGATCATGCCAGCCGTGGGCTCTTTTCTGGTTTCACGCCTGACACTTGCCCTAGCCCGGCTGTCCTCTGGTCCCCATCTGCTGTGCTTCCACCTGGGAGTCAGCTCTGTGGGACTCATAATTGCAATTATTTCTTCCATGGAGGCTCCAGCTGTTTCCCCTCTAGCTTGTTCTTGTCTCTTCAGGCCCGGTGAAAGGCACTGCACTCACCTTCTCTGAATTCTCACCATGCTGTCAGCCTATCCTCTTGTGCCTTCCTCCAGACCTGGCATTCCCATCACCATTTGTACGAATTTACTGAATTTTAGGAACTGCTTTTCTCTTTCTATGTGGCTTCCTTCTGTCATTTACTGTCCAGGGTCTCTCTTTATCACTTCCTCTCTCTCCTGCAGTGATCTCACATACCCTCGAAAGGATACTTTTCTCTGGTTTCTCTTCCCACTCTCTTGAACACACTTCACAAAGCCTATTTGGCACATCATTGATGGCATTCCTTTCATGCCACATTTTGCTTTATTTGTATGGCTAATTCATACTGATATATACTTTTTTTTTTTGCCAAAAGATGCATCAAGTAGATCTCCCCTTAAAGTCACATTGTGCCCTGAAGCAAAGGGTGTCTAGTGCTTTAACCTATGTATGAATTTCTTACCCACTCGATGTCTATTTTTTAAAAAGAGAAAATAATGGAAAATAACAAGCATTGGCGAGGGTGTAGATAAACTGGAACACTTGTACATTGCTAGGAGGTATGTAAAATGTGTCAGTCACTATGGAAAACAGTGTGGTGGTTCCTCAAAAAGTTGAACATTGAATTACTATGTGATCCAGCAATTCCATTTCTGAATACACACCCCAAAGAATTGAAAACAGTGAACACACTTGAATACTAATGTTCATAGCAGCATGATTCACAATAACCAAAAGGTGGGAATGACTCAAATGTCCACTGCAGATGAATGGATAACTAAAATATGGTATATACATACAATGGAAAACTATTCAGTCATAAAAAGGAATGGAATTAAAATACATGGTTCATCTCCAAGATGAACCTTGGAGATATATGCTAAGTGAGATACACCACATACAAAAAGACAGATATTATGACTTCCATTTAATGTGGATGAAGCACCCAGAATACTCATATTCGTAGAGAGAGAAATTAGAATAGAGATTTCTGGGGGTTGGAAAGAGGGCAGACTCTCTGTTTGGGATAATTAAAAAGTTCTGGAGGTACCAGGAGACCCATCTGAGTGCTAAAGATAAACATAGATTCAAAGTAAATGGCTGGAAAATAATCTTACAAGCAAATTGCCCCCCCTCCAAAAGGCAGGGACAACCATACCTGTATCAGATAAACTTCCAGTTAAAAAAGGTAACAGGAGACAGGGATGGATATTACATAAAGACTAAGGGATCATCAGTGGACAAGATCAACCAGACAGAAAATCAACAAGAAAACAACAGTCTTAAATGAAGAATTAGATCAGATGGGTCCACTAGACATTTATAGGGCATTACATTTCACAAAAGCTGAGTGCACATTCTTCTCCAGTGCATATGGAGCATGTTCCAGGATGTGAGGTCATAAAACAAGTGTCAAATAAATTCATGAAGCTTGAAATCATATCAAGTATCTTCTCTGATCATAATGAAATTAAACTAGAAATCAATCACGAAAAGAAAATAGGAAAAACCTCTAATATGTGGCAACTGAATAGCACATTACTGAATGGCTATTAGGTTAATAAGGAAATCCAAGAAGAAATTTAAAAATATCTGCAGACAAATGAAAATGAAGGATGTGGAGAAAAAGGAAATCTCCTGCACAGCTGGTGGGAGTGCAAACTGGTCCAACCACTATGGAAAGCTGTGTGGAGATTCCTCAACCTGCTAAAGATGGAGCTTCCATATGATCCAGCAATTCCATTCCTAGGTATTTACCCAAAGGACACAGAATCATTAATTCAAAAGGGCACCTGCACCCCTATGTTTATAGCAGCACTATTTACAATAGCTAAGCTATGGAAACAATCCAAATGCCCAAAAATAGATGACTGGATCAAGAAAATGTGGTACATATACACCATGGAATATTACTCAGCATTCAAAAAAGATAAACTCATGCAATTTGCAGCAATAAGGATGGAGCTGGAAGGGATCATGCTCAGCGAAATAAGCCAGAAAGAAAAAGAAAAATACCAGATGGCCTCACTCATAGCAGGAATTTAGAAAACCTAAATAAGGGACCAGGAAAAAGGCTAATTATAATAAAGTAAAAATCAAAATCAACAAGAGAACTATAAACCAGAGACACACTACAGGCGGGGTGGGGTGGGGGGAGAAGGGAGTAGGATCAAAACAAGGGGGGTGGGAATTGTATGGGGAATATAACCAAGATGAAAATGCATACATTGTGCAAAAATGAAAAATGATGTAAAAATATATAAAATTAAAAAAAAAAAAGAAAATGAAGACAGACTTACCTGAACTTACAGGATGCAGGAAAAGCAGTACTAAGAGGGAAGTATATGTCAATGCAGGCCCACATCAAGAAACAAGAAAGAACCTAAGTAAATAATCTAACCTTGTGCCTTAGGGAACAAGAAAAAGAAGAACACAGGTGGGAGGGAGCACAATGGTCTATGGTAAAGGGCTATGGGTGCTTGGATGGTGGGTGCGTGGTGGTAACATATATCTGGTGTGGTATGACTCTTCACCCCTGTAGGGTAAATGTAGATTGCTCTAGCTTTTACGCTGCCGGCCTCTGTGGCTATCACTTGCAGCCTTGAATGCAGGAGGTGCTTGGGAGCGTGGGTGCGGGGCACATGCATGCCTGATGGAGTGTGGTGTGGGCATGTGTAAGTGGGCATACCTGAGCCTGGAGGCTGAGGCTATAAGGGCGGTGACACACACACACACAACTATGGGGGCAGGACAGCTGTGGCAGACAATGGCCATGAGAAGAGCCCATAACACGATGCCAGAGGAGCCCAAAGAGAGGGTAACGAGTCACCAGGGCCTGGAAGGCCTGCCAGCCTCCTGCCTCCCCTCTTGCCAGCCCATGGGCTTGTCAACAGTTGGTGTAGAAAGAGCATTAAAGCCTGAAAAAAGCCACTGAAGGCTCTATTCTCCTTTACACATCTGCCTAAATTGATAGAGAACCTGCCCTGTGCCTTGCTGGCACTAGAACCCCTAAATTATATACAGTGTTATAACACAGTGTTACCTCAATAAAGGGAAAAAATAAAAATAAAATAAAATTCAAGATGGAATGTTTGCATGTGAAAAAAAATCGATTGTTTTTGGAGCTTATCAGATAGGGAATCCACTTGGTTATGTGTATAAAAATTTCACTAAAAGGAAGGCAAAGATAAACAGCTGGGACTACATCAAATTAAAGAGCTTCTGCACAGCAAAAGAGACAATAACAAAAACAAAGAGAAACCCCACCGACTGGGAGAACATTTTCGCACACAACACTAATGATAAAGGACTGATCACAAAAATCTGCAAAGAGCTGATGAGACTCAACACAAAGAAAATAATCCAGTCCAAAAATGGTCAGAAGAGCTAAAAAGAAACTTCTCCAAAGAGGAAATACAAATGGCCAACAGGCATATGAAAAAATGTTCAATATCACTTGTAATCAGGGAAATGCAAATCAAAACTACCATGAGATACCATCTTACACCAGTGAGAATGGCACATATTAAAAAAACTAGCAACAACAAATGTTGGCGAGGGTGTGGAGAAAAAGGAACTCTTTTGCACTGTTGGTGGGAGTGCAAACTGGTCCAACCACTATGGAGAGCTGTGTGCAGATTTCTGGACCTACTAAACATAGAGCTTCCATATGATCCAGCAATTCCACTCCTAGGTATTTACCCAAAGGACACAGAAACATCAATTCCAGAGAGCACCTGCACCCCTATGTTTATAGCAGCACTGTTTACAATAGCTAAGCTTTGGAAACAGCCCAAATGTCCCAAAATAGATGACTGGATCAAGAAGATGTGGTCCATATACACCATGGAATATTACTCAGCATTCAAAAAAGATAAACTCATGCAATTTGCAGTGACATGGATGGCGTTGGAAGGGATCATGCTCAGCGAAATAAGCCAGAAAGAAAAAGAAAAATACCGGATGGTTTCATTCATAGCAGAAATCTAGAAAACTTAAATAAGGAACCAGGAAAATGAATAACTATAAGAAAATGAAAATCAAAATCAACAAAAACTATGAACCAGAGACACTCCATGGGGGGTGGGGTGGGGAGGGGAGGGATTAGGGTCAAAATAAGGGGATTGCAATTGTATGGGGAATATAAAAATAAAATTTATTTAAAAATTTCACTAAAAGAGTTGGTAATAATAATTAGTACTTTATCATACAAAATGACAATACAAAAATTAGTAAGTTCTGGGGATATAATGTGCAACATGGTGACTGTAGCTAACAACACTGTATTACATATTGGAAAAGTTGCTGAAAGAGTAGATCTAAAAAGTTTCATCACAAGAAAATATTTGTAAATAAGAGATAAATGGAAGTTAACCAAAATGTTTTTAAGGTAATCATTTTCCATAGGTACGTATATCAAATCATGTATACCTTAAATGGATACAACATTATATATTGTTTCTCATAAAAGTGGGGAGATAAATATACAAACTCATTAAAAAAAAGAATTTGTCTTCCTTGTCAAAGCAAAATACTCTGGCTCTTGATAAAATGGACACCCACTGTCTTTCCAGGCCTCACGCTGTGCAGCTTGACAAGTGGATTCTGACTTCTTTCTCCTAAGTGTCTCCCACATCCACCCTCTTAAGTTTTGCTCTATTTCTTGATGCCTTTGACTCTGCAATCCTACCTTTGCGGCTCCACATCACACCTGTTTTCTTCCCCCTTTTTGCCCTTCCCAGTGGCTTCTGTGGCTTCACCTGCCTCCTGCCTCCTGGCCTCTGACAGCTTTATAGATGACAAGTTAGTTTACTTCATGGCCTATGTTTCACCCCAGTTGTTTTTATGATCGACACAGCATCTGCCATGCTGCCCAAAGCTGTCTTCCCAGCCGCTCTTCTGGCGTCCAGCTGCTCAACATGAGCCATGATTAGCTGATGCAAGACTTCTCATCTCCCCGGATATTGCCTGAGAACCAGCTCCCAGCTTATAACTCCAAGAAATCTTTTTTCTGAGTAGTATGACTTCCATTAGTGCTTCCATCCCAGGGCCACGCCTAGTGCAGAGTGGGTCTCAGGGATGTTTATCAAAAGAGCAAATTTCATCAGCACAGTTTCCATTCTCTCAGCAGATGTTTGCTCAATGTCTGCAGCACTTACTCCTAAATCCACTTCTATGCTGTTGGGGCTCACCCTGTATTAAAGTTGTTTGGTTCCTTGCTCTCTTCTACTCTAGGGATCGAGAGATGATATCTAATTTATGGATTTGCAATGTACAAGATACAGATGCTCAAGTGTCTGCATCTGCATCAGGCTGGATTCCTTCCTTGCTTCATATACTCATGTCACTTTCTGGGCATGTTTATTGCCTCTTTGTATAGTTCACCCCCTGAAGCCCCAGATAGAGGGAATAACTATCTCTATAGAGGCAGGAGCTCTGTGGCCATAAATCCAAGCATGAAGGGAAATCTCCATGATGGAGCCTTGCAGAGGGATCGCTCTCTCTGCCAACAGAAGGCGATTAGAGTCACCCATTGCCCACATAGATGGTGTCTGCTTCAAATCCAAGATGCCTGGGCAAGACCCCTGGTTTTGCATTCCCAAAACCACAGACATATTGGACTTGAGTGTCTAGTGCCAGGTTGCTGAAGGGCTCCAGCTCAGTTCACTCAATGAACCTAAACCACATTTTAGAGCCACATGCTTTGCCTCGCCTCCTGCTTGCTTCTCAGTGGCATCTGGAGAATAATAGGTGGCTTCATCTTGCTTCAGCTCTCCCAGCATGAAGAAATCTAAGCTTATCAGTAAAATGAACACCGTGGGAGGTGGCTGGCACCTTTCTTCACTTTCCCCAAAGGAACATTTGACAAACATGGTGCTTGGTTCAATGCTTTGCTCCCAACGGTGCCCCTGTCAAAATATCTGATGTCTAACCTCAAAGTCACTGGGTCAAGCAGGAAAATGATGATTGATTTCTTTTTTGCTTATTGGCATAACTGAGCTAAACAGAGCCAAGATGCAGATGAGTCTATTTTTAGCAACTCCTTATGGAATTCACACACACTGTGTGCTTTGCATCATTTGACTCCTTGGGCACACTTGGAACTCTGAAGCAAACACTCGTTTGTAAATGTTACAGCTGCCCTGTTACATCCACTCCCAGGGCAAGGAGATGGAATGTAGAACTCACATCTTGACGGGAAGTACGTCAAAACATGTGAGGCCACTTTACATTCTCTATGCTGTATTATTACATGGCCAATTTTTATAAATGTGTTTGTGCCTGATAAATAATGTATGTATGTCCCCTAATTGTGGGGTAAAAATGTTCACAAAAATCATACTCAGATTTTACAAATATTTTGTAGTTTTTCTCCTTCTTAACCTGTATAACCCACCAGTATGGAGAAAAGAACATAGTTGACAATTGAGCTTGATGAATTTTGGCTTTCCACGTTTTAAGGCCATTTTAATAGACCCGTACATGTTAAGAATTGTGATGGCATGTGGTGAACTGGACTTTTTATGACAATGATATAATCCTCTTAATCTCAGCCATACTTTTAGTCTAAAATTCCATATTCTTTTCTGGTATTATCGATACTGAGTTTTATTTTTATTTGAGTTCATTGCATGTGTCTTATTCTACCTTCTTAAAATCTTCCATGACTTTTTGTATGTTTTCCCCATTACTTTCAACCATTCTAAGTCCTTATTTTTAATTGCCTCTTGTAAGCAGGGGATATCTTGAAAACTATATATATATATATTTTTTTAAGTGAATAATAAAATATTGATCTTTTGGAAGAAAGACAGATAGGGCTGCCAGGACTGGCTGGATGCACAACTGGGTGATGTATTAACTCTCACAACGCTGCTTTGGAAATGGGAGGAATGTTTTGAGCTGGGTTTTGGTGGGCGGGTATGACCGGCTGTGCGTACTTACCTTCACCCGGTCCATACAGGCTTCCATCTTCAGCTGCTCGACAGCCTTCCTCGCTTGGGAGATGCTAGTGGTGCTGTTATTGGACATGCCCTCTTTCATTCTGCTGCCTCTGAAACAGCCAGAGTTAAAGGATTGAAAGTATGACTTTTCCAAAGGGAAGGCAGAGGCTCTTCAGTGCCCTCCCCCGCTCCCACACTACATCTCCATCCAAGCCAGGAAGCATTTGGGAACAAACCCTCTTGGGATCAGAGAAAAGAATGCTTCACTAGAGTGATGGAAGCAAGACATTAGGCTTCTGTTTGGAAAGGCTTTCTCAGTCCCGGGGGAGAAAGCAGAAGGAAACAGATGGTCCCAGAGTTACTTTTCTACTCCCACACCTAAAAGGCCACCTGACCATGTGTAGACTGCTTTCTTAGTGATGAGCCATTTCATACACATTTGCTCATTCATTCCCTTAGCAGGCCATAAGGTTGGCAAAACAATGTTAAATTTTGTTTTGTAAGTTAAGAAGTACTTACAAAAGCACTTAATTGGAGAAATTAAGCCATCAGCTAAACATCCCACAGTCAAAATGTGCGGCTCTAGAACCCAAACTCAAAGCATTGAAGCCTAGTTATGGGTTCTTTCTGCTGTCTCACACAGTACCCCCAAGCAATCTCAGCACATGTTTCCCATGAGTAAAGTTGCCTTATTATTCATTTTAATTTGTTGTCATTCCAAAAAGTGATGTTGGGAACTTGCTTTTAGACAATGAAACACACACACACACACACACACACACTCACACCCACCCACCCACCCACCCACCCATAGATTTGCTTGATTTCTAGAAGAGGAAAGACATTTTGCCTGACATGACATGTAGTGATACCACATGACAGAAAAAGGCCACTGTTATGCTAACTGTTGGACAAGAAAGCATATGCCCTCGCCTGCAGTTACCCCACCTGGGGGGCAGCTATGCGGAGACTGAGTTCTCAGGGGACAAGGGCTTCCTGTGGTGCAGTGATTGTGCACAGGCCATGCTGCCCAGCCAAGACAAGAGGTAATGATGACTTCACCTGTCCGGAGGCAATTTTTTTTTACCTCTTTATTTGATTATTTTTTTTTCACCCACTGATCGCCTTAGCAGTGTATTTCTTTTTTTTTTTTTATTTTATACATTGTTTTTCATTTTTGCACAATGTATACATTTTCATCTTGGTTATAGTCCCCATACAATTCCTACCCACCTTGTTTTGATCCTATTCCCTCCTTCCTCCACCCCCCAGTAGTTTGTCTCCGGTTAATATTGCTTGTTGATTTTGATTTTTTCTTTATTATAATTAGTCTTTTTCCTGGTCCCTTATTTAGGTTTTCTAAATTCCATAGGCAATTTTTTTTTTTTTAAAAAGTTTCCTCTAAGATGTAGGTCAGTTGCCTAAATCGGAGTTTAACAGGGATTTGTTCCTATCTTGGTTGGGAACCTCCAGTTAACAAGAAGAGAAGGATCAGGGGAATCAAGAGAGGCTGGGGCTTGGGGGACAGCTGCCTAACCCCCACTACGTAGAGAAGTGCTTGCATGCATATCCAGGCCTATGCGTGTCCCTGTGTGCCGTGGGCCTTCAGGGCATGGCTGTCCCTCTGTGCCTGCGTGTGTGGATGTGCGTCAGTGTCCCTGTGTCCATGTAAAAGGAGGGAGGAGACACAACGCGGCTCTAGCCCTCCCCAGCCTGAGCAAGTAAAAAAGGACCCTAAAATCATGCTCTCAGATCCTGATCCTTCCTCCCCATTCTAGAACCCAGCCTTCTTTTTTCTCATCATTGACTTTAGGCTTTTAAAGGTTGGGGAAGTGGAGGAGGGGACAGAGAACAGAGCTGGCGAAGGACAAGGAAGCTGAGCCTAAGATCAGCAGGAGCGAAGAGAGAGAAGTACAGCGAGGCACAGGAGAGGAGAGGGCCCAGCACGGTGTGTGTGCGACAGTATGTGTGGGTGTGAGGGTGAGCTTTTGGATGAAGGTGTGTGTATGAGTGTGTGAGTGAAAGCAGGTGAGTGTATATGAGCATGTGTGGGGTAAGTATGTATGAAGGTGAGTGTGTGAGTGTATGAAGGTGTGAGTGTGAGGGTCGGCATGGGTGTGAGGGTATGTGTATGTATGCGTGGGGTGAGAATATGTGAGAAGATGAGTGTGTGTGAGTGAATGTAAGTGAAGGCAGGTGTGTGTGGTTGTGAGTGCATGTATGAAGGTGTGTGTGTTGAGCGTATGAAGGTGGGAGTGTGTGTGTGTGTGTGTGTGTGTGTGGTGAATGTATTTTGAAGGTGAAGTATGTGTGAGTATGAGGGCGAACAGTGAGGGTATGCATGAAGGGGAGTGATGTGAGTGTGTGAATGAGTGTGTGAATAAGTGGGGGCAGGTGTGGTTAGGAGTGCACAGATCCACAGCAGAACCACAGCCTCATTCCATCCCCCTGGGCAGCCCTCCCACTCCTGCCCAGGGACCAGCTGTATCCCAGATGCCCTGATCCTGCTCAGCTCTTTTTCTCATTCTTCCCTGTTCACAAAGAAGGGACATTTGTAACACACTCCACAACAACAGAAAGAGAACTCTGACTGAATGCTCACTATGTGAAAAAGCTCCCGCTGAGCTATGTTTTCCTTTTTGTGTCCAGGAGATAAAATAAGCTGGTGAGGGTGGGTCCCCTATCTTCTCAGGGCCTCCAGCACCAAGGAGGGAGACTGCCTTCCTCTCACACTCTCCTCTCTCTCTCCCACCTCCTTCCATTCCCATTAAAGAGCCCCTGGTGGCCTCCCTGGTGGTGTAAGGGGTTAAGTCTCAGCACTATGAAACTTTCAGCAGCCACTGCAGCATGAGTTCGATCCCCTGCCAGGTTGCTAACACACATGGTGCAGCAGACCTCTCCTGTCTTGCCTGCTGCTCCCCTCAGCAGTGTATTTCAGTCAGTCCTCCTGCTCTGCTTCCCACTCTGTCTCTGGTGAATCCTCTCACCCCGCCACCCCCGCATCTTGGGCCTACACCCCAGCTCTTGTATGCATAAATAAATAATTCTTAAAAAAAAAAAAGAACCCCTCCATAACCATATGTAGAGATTCAGAAAATAAGAATGGAAAAGTTCTCCCCGTACAGAGGACAAAAAGCCTGCTCCTCCTTCCCCCATAATGCAGCCCCATTGGCTCTCCTGGTGCGGTTCACAGGATGCTATTCTGGATGCTATGGGTGACCCGTAAGTGGTTTCAGGTGTTCATGCATCTCTCCAAGTGGTTGGTAAAGTTTCTTATGGCAGTGTACCCTGCCATAAGATCCAGTCTGTGACCCCACAGACAGACATCTGTACCTCACAACCTCCCAAGCTGATTTCAGACCTTCCCAAATGTGAGAACCATGGCTGCAAATTGTTTCTACTTAATCATCTCCTTGTGTTCACCAAATTACCTTGCAAGGGTTCATGTACCTCTGGGGTTCTAAATCACTCCATTAAAAAACATATTGGGCAGAAGAATTCCTGAGGATCTCAGTAAATTGAAGATGTTGACTGAATGGGTTGGGATATGGTGGAAGATTCTGCATTTCTAACAAGCTCCCAGTTGTTGCTGGTCCAGGGACCACATTTGAGCAGCAAGGCTCTGAATCATTGCTGTTAATTTTGTAATGGGACTTAAAAGGTCCAGGTCCAAGACCCTAATTTTTCATAGTGGAAGCAGAAGACAGCCTTTCCCCATGTGTTCCCGGCTAGTTGCCCCTCGTTGGCCTAGTGGGGTCACACCATGGTCAGATAGTTCTGCCCCTTGGGCACACAGGAACGCATTCACACACAGACAGCCTTTATGGGGAGGTTCTAATGGGCTGCATCTTGGACTGCATAGCTCAGTAAATGCAGAGGTGTGGGGGCAGGCAGAACAAGCTGGCTCAGTCCTCAGTGCTGCTGACATGACCTGACTCGGGACAGTGTTTAGAATGTCTGGACAAGTGGATGTCATGGGGTCTTTTCAGCCGTGCTCCCTAACATGAATTATCTCCACGAGCTGTTCAGAAGTTGGCTGCAGCCTGTGTCCCTGGACAGTGCCTGAGAGACAGCAACCACTGGTGAGCACTGACCTTGGGGCCTGAGGAGACCAACCCACTTCAACTGCAGGGTGGGCATGCTGTTGACCCCTCTTTTTTTATTTATTTATACAAGCACTGGGTACAGTCAGAAACGCGGGAGGGTGAGAGAATTCACTAGAGCCAGAATGGGGAACAGAACAGGCAGACTGACGAAATACATTGCTGAGAGGAGCAGTGGGCGCGGCAGGGGACCCTCACCCATTGCCATCACCCATGCGCACCATGTGGGACCCTCACCCATCGGCCGGGATTGAATTGGTGCTGCAGAGGCTGTGGGCACCTCTCAGCTCAGTGCTCAACCACTGTGCCACCAGGGGAGGCCCTTGACTCCCCTTTTATTACAGTGATTTGCCAAACAAGGATGCTTGCCTGAATGACATCTCCTTTTTTTTTTTTTTTAAAGATTTATTTTATTTTTATGCATACAAGAGCTGGGGCACAGGCCAAAGGCATGGGGGTGGGGTGGGGTGAGAGGATTCACCAGAGATAGAGCAGGGAACAGAACAGGCAGACTGACTGAAATACACTGCTGAGGGGAGCAGTGGGTGAGCCAGGAGAGGTCTGCTGTGCCATGTGGGTTGCTCCTCGGCCAGGGATTGAACTCGCGCTTCAGAGGCTACGGTCAGCTTCATAGGTTGCTTCTCAACCCCCTGCGCCACCAGGGAGGCCCAACATCTTCTTTCTTAAGGTAAGGCACCGTGCTTGGCATCCTAGCTAAGGTCTAGCACCCCATGGAAATGACTCAGGTTTCCTGTCCTGGCTCCCTGCAAAGTGGGTACAGCCACTCATAATGGTGAAATGCTAAGTGCTGGGTGACTCATAAAATGGGCTCCACTGGCAACATCTGCTATAGAGGTTGGGCGAGGGGGAAAGAGGACAGTGACAACTACAACAGGAAGAAAGTGAGGTGTGGAGGGATCCAGCCACCATCTGGGAGTATGCAGCCAGCCTCACCCCAGCACCTTCTGCCCCCACAGCTGGCAAAGACACTGCCCTCCAGAGAGAACCTGCTTTTGGGCAGGATTCATGGCTTCCTTACCTGCAGAGGCGGCACAGTGACAGGCCCAGGCAGGTGACAGGCTGAGGGCAGCAGCAGCTGACGGTGGTCAGATGAGATGCTGATTGAGGTTCACCTGAAAGCACAGCACAGCTGGGTCACAAGGGGCGGCAGAAGCCCCCCTACGCTGCCCAAACCCCCACAGTGCCTCTCTTACTTCAGGGACTGTCCTGGGAAGCCTGTGGCCGCAGAGGGGAGATGGAGAGCAAAAGCAGGAAAGGAAGCCTCCACCTGATAAATGGGACTATCTCGAGGCCAAAGGCTGCCTTGGGGCAGCCCCTACCCCCAACTTGAGTCCCAGCTTCAGTCAGACCTCTGTGACGGTGAAACAGCTGAGATTTTATTATTTAGTTTGTTTTCATTATATAAAGATATATCTCTCATAGAAAATAGGGAAAATTAGGGAAATAAAGACCAGTTAAAGCTACTTTTCCCAGACAAAACTATGGTTAACATGTTGATGCATAATATTCTTGCATACATTAGAAATAACCTGATTCCCACCAGAGGGCATTTCATCTCCTGTCCTGTTACAGAGATGTCAATGATCTTGGAGCAAAAACAAAAGTCTGGCAGGAAAGGGCTGATCGTCCTGTTTGCTTCCCCTCCACACCAGAGTGGAACTCTAATTCCACTACTGAAGTACCGCTACTTTAATCCGTATTAATTTTTTTCACATATAAGATTTCTCCTCTCAGGCGTGGTCAGCAGAGTTTTACCACCACCAGAGCACCCACAGTCCTTCAGTGCAGTCTGTTATGCTCTCCTTGTGCCATGTTTTCTCCTTTCTCATCACCCCCTCCACCCCCACCCTGGATGCCTCAGATCTACCATCAGCTTTCAAGGGTCATTTTAAAATTCTGAACTTCTGGGAGGACGTTTGAAGCTGTGCTTACAGCATTTTTCTCAGCCTGTTGTGTATTTTTACAACCACCACATGCCTCCATTTACAAAGCCCTTATTCCTTCCTGTCAGAGTAATTTGTTGCATCTGGAGGCTTCCCAGGGCCCCTCCTCGGCAGGCTTTTATGTCATTTTATCCTAATCTCCTTCTCTCCTTTGTTTTCTCACCCCTCTGCTATTAGAAATTCCTTCCCCATCTATTCACTTGTTCCTTTCACATTGCTAATAGCGCTCTTAAAGAACCATTTCGTTCTGTTTTCAAGTTGCTGCTGTCCTACATGGAACAGGAGCTCTATTGTTGTTTGGTCTTAGCCAATTCTGGGGGCCCAGAGGGTCCTAACTGAAGAATCTGCAGAGAGTGCAGCAGGTCCCACACCACAAGTCCCCTCATCCCCTTCATCTTACAAAGGGAGGAGATGAACAGGCAAGTCTAAGAGGGGCCTGCCCTGCGCAGGGCAAGGGCTTCCTGCAGGGGCACAGCCTAAAGCCTGGCCACCAGGAGGGCGACTTTCAGGAACCCTCTGGCACACGTGGTCTCTGGGGGTGGAGGCAGGGAACACACAGAACAGCTCCTAAGCTCCTCCCTGGCCTCCAAATGCCATCCTCCTCCTGCCAAACAGCCCAGACCAACACAGATCTCTCTCTACAGTACCTTGACCTCAGCTTTGTTATCTAGATGATCCAATCAGAAGTCAGATGTGCCCAGGGGGACTGTTCGCTCACTATCTTCTCTCTTTCTTTCTCTCTTTCTCTCTCTCTCTTTCTCTCTCTCTTTCTTTCTTTCTCTCTCTCTCCTTCTTTTTAAAAGATTTATTTATTTGTGCATACAAGAACAGGGGTGTAGGTCAGAGGTGCAGGGGGTGAGAGGATTCACCAGAGACAGAGGGAGCAGAACAGGCAGTCTGACTGAAATACACTGCTGAGGGGAGCAGCGGGCAGTCAGGAGAGGTCTGCTGCACCATGTGGGTATCTCCCTGGCCGGGGATCGAACTCATGTTGCAATGGCTGGTGACAGCTTGCTAGCACTGTGTTTTTAACCCCTGTACCACCAGGGAGGTCCCTCACTATCTTCTCTCTTTAAAGAAGACAGACTTCCTCTGAGTGGGTGTCCGTCCACCTCACTTCTCCAGTGAATGTCCTACAATAAATGCAGTAAATGAGATGGGGAGATCTTGGAGAGAACCAGAAAAACAAAGAGGTGACGTTGCTGCTTCTTTAGCAGCTAGGTATTTCAGGTCTGTAGAACCCTGAGGTAGACACCCACTCGACAGCAGCTTTTGCTGCTCCTTTCCAGGACCAGAATACAAAGTGCAGCTGAGACTAAGGATCCCTGCAGTGAGGAAGTCTGTTTACTTAGCTTGCATTCTCACAAGGATTGGTCCCGAATGCCCCACGTTCTGTTTGTGTGTAAATATTTAATTCTAGGACAATTTCAGATATTTGATCAAATAATTTGTCATAACAGGACAATTTTGAAAATTATTGATATGAGGGATAATTTTACTCACATGTTACTAAGTGACATTTTATTAACATCATACTAAATAACATATTTGCTAGTATAGCTATATTTTATTAAACAGAATATAAGTAGAGAACTTGTTTTCTTCATAGTATTATAATATGCCATTTCAGATATTCCCTAAGGAAATGTGATGTTCCACACACAAAAAAATATTTTCTACAGCATTGAATTTTATCTGCATGCCAGTTGCTATTTCGTGTATATATGTACATATATGGATATATATTTATGTATATGTAGTAATGTAGACAGACATCATGTATTGTGTATATTCTTTGTTACCAATGTGACAGATTGAATGCCAGTACTTTTCGCTGCACTCTCTTGTAAAGTCCAATAATAAGACCTTAAAGGACTTACACCTTTAAATTTGGTATTAAAGAAACTTCTCTGAAGAGGAAATGCAAATGGCCAACAGGCATATGAAAAAATGTTCAACATCACTTGTAATCAGGGAAATGCAAATCAAAACTACAATGAGATACCATCTGACACCAGTGAGAATGGCACATATTAAAAAAACTAGCAACAACAAATGCTGGCGAGGGTGTGGAGAAAAAGAAACTCTCCTGCACTGTTGGTGGGAGTGCAAACTGTTCCAACCACTGTGGAGAGCTGTGTGGAGATTTCTGGACCTACTAAACATAGAGCTCCCATATGATCCAGCAATTCCACTCCTAGGTATTTACCCAAAGGACACAGAAACATCAATTCCAGAGAGCACCTGCACCCCTATGTTTATAGCAGCACTGTTTACAATAGCTAAGCTTTGGAAACAACCCAAATGCCCAAAAATAGATGACTGGATCAAGAAGATGTGGTACATATACACCATGGAATATTACTCAGCAATCAAAAAAGATAAACTCATGCAATTTGCAGTGACATGGATGGAGCTGGAAGGGATCATGCTCAGCAAAATAAGCCAGAAAAAAAAAGAAAAATACTATTAGAAATTCCTTCCCCATCTATTCACTTGTTCCTTTCACATTGCTAAAAGCTCTCTTAAAGAATCATTTCGTTCTGTTTTCAAGTTGCTTCTGTCCTACATGGAACAGGATCTCAGGATGGTCTCACTTATAGCAGGAATCTAAAAAACCTAAACAAGAGACCAAGAAAAAGAATAACTATAATAAAGAAAAAATCAAAATCAACAAGCAAGTATAAACCAGAGACACACTATGGGGAGGGGGTCGGCAGGGAGAAGAGGGATTGGGGTCAAAATAAGGGGAATGCAACTGTATGGGGAATATAAAAAAAAATCTTTAAAAAAATAAATAAAATGTTTTAAATTGGTATTTCAAAATGCCCAATAGCAAAGAGAAAGGAGAAAATTGACCAAAATACGCCAATTTTTTCTTTTAGTCTATTGCTTCTTACTTTCTCCTTTTTTATTGCAGTAGCTTTGGTTTACATCGCTGTTTGTATATGAGGTATAGGCTCTCTCCCCTCCATTGGCACCACACCCACCACCAAAACAACCACAGTCCCTCACCATAGCCCACCATGCTCCCTCCCCACCTTGCTCTCCTGCTTCTCATAATTTTTCATCACACACTGTGATGGACAGTCCACTGAGATACTGGCTGTATGCACAACTGCTGCCCAAGCACCCCCACCCCCAGGCTACTGATGGATAAGGTCAGCACCTGTGGAACTAAGCATCTATCTTGTTTTCTATGACGGACTCTGAAGCCATAAACAGGAATGACACTTGTCCCACCTGCTCTCACAGAGCTCAGGTTCTGAGGGGAGAAAGTGAGTAAATAATCATGGTGTGACAGGTGTATGTGGTGCTGGTTGTCCCACAGAATCCACTTTCCCCTTTTCTCATAATAACACAATGTGGCAGGGCATATGGTCAACTAGTTAGACATTTCCCAGCCTCCCTTGCAGCTAGGTGAGCACTAACTTCTTATCAGTGGAAACTGAGTGGAAATGAGCAGCACCACTTACCAGTCTGGACCTTAAAACACTGTGTGCTCCTCCCTGTTCCCATAATCTGGGGCATGAATATGTCTACAATTTAACAACAAGGGCAGGTTGGGGCAGGGCCCTTGGGGGATGGTTCTCCAAGAGGGGTGCCTGGATCAGCAGTATCAGCATCACCTGACACTTGTCAGAAAGACAAATTCTCAGACCCCACTCAGTCCTACTAATAGAAACTCTGGGTTTAAAGCCTTTCAGAGAATTCTGGTGCTCAGGAGAGACTGAGAACCTCAGTCTTAGAGGAAGAGATAGAAGCAAAGTGTAAGGAGCCCACATTCCTGAAAATCCACCTAGAGTTGAGCTGCCCCATGAATAGATGCTGCTCTCCTCTGGGCTCACAGGTGAGAGAGAGGAGAATCCTTGCATTCTTTACATCATTGGATTTCTGGATCTCTTTGTCACAGCACCTCTGCACCTCCCTAACCAAGACAGTATTCCAATAGAGGTGTTTATATGATGCTCTGGAATGCTGCTGCCTTGAAGACACTTTGCAGTTTTGAGTCAAAAGTACTAACAAGGGCCTCCCTGGTGGCGCAGCAGGTTGAGCACAGCGCTGTGAAGCTGTCCGCAGCCTCTGCGGCATGGCTTCAATCCTGGCTGGCCAGGGATATTCCCACATGGCATGGCAGACCTCTCCTGTTGTGGCCGCTGCTCCCCTCAGCAGTGTATTTCATCAGTCTGCCTTTTCTGCTCCCTGCTCTGTCTCTGGTAAATCCTCTCACCCTCCCATGCCTCTGGCCTGTACCCCAGCTCTTGTATAAAAAGAAATAAATTTAAAAAAATAAAGTACTAACAAGAATATTCTATTGGAAACCTAAATACAACCATCCATCAAGGATGGCAAGAATTTCACCTTGTGAAGCTGTGTTCTCTTCTAGCATTCAATATTCTAAGGACAGATTGGTGGGATGGGGCTGCCGGGCCCCAGATGCCCTCCAGGAAAGAATCAGTTCATGGAGAGAGAGCTGGAGACATAATCCTGGGTGAGGAGCCACATCCTGTCTTGGGTCATTTCTCATTCCTGCATGGTGTCGATCACACAGATTCGCTCTTTGGTCCACTTCCCACAGGCCAAGGAGGCAACAGGTAGAAATGTAAGGAAGTCACCATTTTCACCCTAAAATTTGTTTTTGATGCTATTGTAACAAAATGGAGGAGAGGGCCTCCTTGCATTCAGAATAATCCCTACCCCCCGGCTTACGATGTCACATTTTCAGTCACCATCTTGGAGTGCCTCCCCTAGTCATGGAGGTCACATCAGCTTCAAAACAAGACAAGAGAACTGTAATCCACCCACGTCACTGAGAAGTCACAACTGCTGTACTGGAAAATGATGCATACTTTTTACAGGCATATGTATTTAACCACCCATGACAAATTCTGCTCTTTTTCAGTCATTCCAGCATGGAGCTAAATGTCTGGACCCCTGAGAGCAGTGGCAGAGAATCAGGTGCTGTCACACAAGACAACTTGGGTGTCAAGTGTGCAGTGGGAACATGGTTCCCTCTGCAGGGGTGTGACTGTCCTGCTCCTGCAGGGGCCCTTTGCAAATTAAATACTGTGACAGTTAAGCTTGGTGCACTTTACAATTTGGTTCTCAATTACTTAATTTACATCTTGATTGCCTCCTAGCATCTGCCTGATCTAAAAACTTCTAATCACACAGATGCTAAAGGAGTGCAGGGGCAAGGGGCGTTGACGGCAGGGCACATATGAAAGGCAAGGCATTCAGAGCACGCTGGCTCTGAAGGATGCTGGAGCCTGCTCGTCACCAGTCACCAGGTCACTGCTCCCTCATCTAGTGCCTCAAATTAGGGTCAAGAAAATGACAGAAGGTTGGCAAATGGACTGTTATATTTTAGAGTATTTGGCAGATTGGTGCAGAATAAACAACTAAATGAGAAAACAGATCTATTTTCTGTATGACTCTTAATACTTTCCACTTTCTCAAGTATGTGGCTACTCCAGACCCTCTCTGATTATTTCTTATTTCTTATATTCTTATTAGTCTTTGCAGGTAGAGTCTGAAAATCCTAATTGATAGGAACAAACACCAAAAAATCTAATCATGCTGTTGCTTTTCTATCAGCCTTCAGAGTGTGAAGTTAACCTTTTTTAGCTCCTGGGTTTTGATATGCCAGTTACTGATGCTGCATTTGTGAGGTTGTCCATAGTGAACACAGCAAAGAATAAGAGCCTGGACCTGAGTGTGGCACCATAGAATGTATAAGATGCTTTTCACTTGTCTCATGGAACTCGACTGAAGTGACAGGTCATTGTACAGAGGAAGGAGAGCCCAGTGTGTGCCTCCCTTGAGCTGCTGTAACTAATTTGGTGGCTTGTGTCCTGATATTATGTATTTTCATAGTTTTTGGATGCCTGAAGTGGGAAAGCAGGGTGTCAGCTGGGTCATGCTCCTTTTGAAGGCTTTAGGGGAGCCTTCACATCCTTCCTCTCCATTTGCTAGTGTCTGGTGGCTCCCAGCCCTCTTAGGTGCTCCTTGGCTTATAGACATGTCACTGCAATCTCGGCTTCCATCTTCATATCACTCTCTTCTCTGTCTCTCTGTATTCTCTTCTTATAAAGACACTAATCATTGTATTGAAGGCCAATCCTAATCTAGTATGATTTCATCTTAGCTATTATATCTGCAAAAACCCTATTTCCAGATAAAGTCACATTCTTAAGTTCCAAGCAGGTAGAAATTTGGGAGGGGGGATAATCTTCAATCCAGTATCGTCAGGAATCCAACTAGTGGCTACAAGTCTGTGCTCATGTCTGCAAAGAATCACATATTTTTTATAGGCAAAACACCACATGATATGGATCTCAGTAACACTTTTAAAGACTCATCCCCCAAAGCAAAGAAAGTCAAGGAAAAGATAAACACCTGGGATCACATCAAACTAAAAAGCTTCTGTACAGCAAAAGAGACATTAGCCAAAATAAGGAGATGCCCTACTGATTGGGAGAAAATTTTTGCACTCCATACAACTGATAAAGGACTGATCACAAAAATATGCAAAGAACTCATACGACTCAACAAAAACAAAGTAAACTATCCAGTCAAGAAATGGGCAGAAGAGCTAACAAGACTTCTCCAAAGAGGAAATGTATATGGCCAAAAGATATATGAAAAAATGTTCAACATCCCTTATAATCAGGGAAATGCAAATCAAAACCACAATGAGATGTAACCTTATCCCAGGGAGAATGGCACATATTAAAAAAAACTAGCAGCAACACATGTTGCGAGGATGTGGAGAAAAAGGAACCCTCCCACAGTGCTGGTGGGAATGCAAACTGGTCCAACCACTATGGAAAGCTGTGTGGAGGTTCCTCAAACTACTAAAAGTGGAGCTACCATATGACCCAGCAATTCCACTCCTAGGAATCTACCCAAAGGACACAAAAACATTAATTCAAAAGGATACGTGTACCCCTGTGTTTATTGCAGCACTATTTATACTAGGTAAGATATGGAAACAACCTAAATACCCCCAACATAAATGACTGGATCAAGAAGATGTGGCATATATACACAATGGAATACTATTCAGCAATCAAAAAAGATAAACTCATGCCATTTGCAGCAACATAGATGGAGCTAGAAGGGATTAAGCTTAGTGAAATAAGTCAGAAGGAAAAAGAAAAATGTCAGATGGTTTCACTTATAGGGGGAATACAGGGGAAGCAAATAAGGAATCAGGAGAAAAATAATAACAAAAAAAAGGCAGGCAACTATAAATCAGAGACATTCTGTAAGGGAGGTGGAAGGAGAGGGATCAGAACAAGGGCGGGAAGAGCACAAGGGACTATGGCGATGGTGAACAGGTAAACTGGTGGTGGAATTCTATGGGGACTACACCTGAGAAGAGAAAACAAAAACTACAAAAATGAACAATGATGTAAAATATATATAAATAAATAAATTATATTAACAAATAAAATAATTCTAGGCAAATTTTCATGTGTTTACTATAAACAATCAAAGAAAAAGAATCATATTTTTAAATATGTTTTTTTGTTCTTTGTAAGACCCATCAGAAACAGCTCTCCGAGTGTGGTGGTTGATGACTGTGTGAAATTCATCTTAGGGTGATGGGACCATGACTTTGAAGTCTGTGCAAGAAAACTAATAACCTACACCTATCTCAATGTCCTCATTATACAAATGCGACAACTAAGGTCTAGTCAGTTATGTTTCCAAAATCATTAAACAGCTAATTAGTAGAGAAAGCAGGATGAGAACCCCCAAGCAACAATACACATCAATCATTCATTTATTCACCCCTCACTGTGTCAGGCATGCAAGGAACAGGAAGTGATTCAAACACAACTTCTGCTCTCAATTTAGTGTTGGAGACAAAAGGAACAGCAGCAAAGACAATGTTCAATTCAATGTGCTACCACAGAAGCCTGTAAAGGGTAGAGGGACCAAAAAGGAGGAGATCACCCATTCTTCTTGGGTTGGGGGTAAAGAGAAGTTTGGGAAGGGCTTCGTACTTAATGGAGCCTGGGAAAATGAACACGAGCCCACTGGGCCAGGGGACAGCGTGAGTACAGGCAGAGACACTGAATAAGTGTGCAGACATCTCTGCAGAGTTCTTTACTCCTGCAGGAGAAAAGGATGGTCTTGAACACCATGCTATGCGGGTGGAGCTTGTATCAAGAAGTCAGCTGTGATCAGCTGACAGGTTTATAAGGACAGAAGCAGTACAAATGGTTTTGTACTTTAGCAAGGCCACTTCAGCCTGGTGTGGAGGACAGATCGGAGGTGAACAAGCAAGTAAACCAGTCAGGAAGCTGCAAGGGTAAAGATGAGGACTCACCACGCACACTGGTCTCTGGCAGGGAGGTGGGGTGGAGGGGCTGACAGAAAAGCTTGCACTAGAAGGCAAGACGGGGAGTTGGGCAGGAAGGCTCCCATGCAGAGGCTAGGGAGATACGCTGTCATGGATTTGCAGGGGTGTGCAGTGAGTTCACGTAGACAAGCTGAACTTTGGGTGCCTTTAGGATACTGAAAAGAACATGCCCAGGAGACAGGTGAACTGACAGGGACGGTGCTCAGAAGTGAGGCTGAACTGAAGACAGAGACTTGCAACTCATGGGTGGGAGGTGGGGTCATGGGGGTGGGGAGCATGAATGTCAGGCTGAGCTTGGGCCTCCCCGTTGGTGCAGCAGGTTGTGCAGTGTTCTGAAGCTGTCTGCAGACCCTGCAGCGCAGGTTCAATTCCCAGCTGGCCAGGAAGATACCCTCATGGTGAGGCAGACCTCTCCTGTCTTGCCCCCTGCTCTCCTCAGCAGTGTATTTCAGTCAGTCTGCCTGTTCTGTTCCCCACCCTGTCTCTGGTGAATCCGCTCACCCTCACATGCCTCTGGCCTGTACCCAGCTCTTGTATAAATAAATCTTAAAAAAAAAAAATAAAATGTAGAGCTTATTCTCTGGGAAATAGCCATCTATACAGATAACCACACAGACAGCCCATTCCATGAATTAACTAGACTACTGACATTGTACATTAAATACTATGTATTCAAAAATACCAGCACAAATTTAGTGGGTCATGCACTTTGGTGAGAATGACTTCATGCGGATGAGTTCATCCGTTCTGCCCTCACAGCCAGACCCCTTATTCTCCCACCAGTACTGTTTCTCAGTCACCCGTCAACTTGCTAGGGTTTGAGTACAGAGCAAGACCCATAAGCTACCAAGAATCTCAATGCAGCGTCCCTCCCCTGGAGGGTTTCTCCTGCCCCTTCCCCCAAGCAGGCGGTCCACTCTGATGTGGGTTTCAAATGCTAGGGCCCATCTCTGCCTGATTGGGAAACAACAGTCTTGGCAGCCAGACCAAGCTGTCCAATCAGGATGAGGTGGTTCCATCCTCTGGGACCAGTTACAGGAAAGTTTCTCATGGGTCATGCTACTGGCAATTACATTTTACCTCTTATCATATTCTCATTTCTTTTAAATACAAAAAATTTACATCAAAGTGCTTGAATTAAAAAAAAAAAAAGGACTACAGCAGGAATAAATTTTGGTCTTAGTGGAAGAATTTATGGTTACCAGAGGAAGGGGAGGGGAGAGAAGAGGAGATGAGGATGGGAGAACAGGGGAGGCAGGAAGGGTATTGGCACCAATGGTTTGGTGGAGGGTGAATAGAACATGTGCACCTATGGAAGAGCAAAAATGTTACCCCTAAATGAAAAAGATTACATTTTAAAAAGTTGAGGAAAAATTGGGGCCTCCCTGGTGGCACATGGGGTTGACACGCAACCTATGAAGCTGTCTGCAGCCACTGCAGCACGAGTTCGATCCCCACCAGGGAGCTACCCACATGGCACAGCAGACCTCTTCTGACTCATCTGCTGCTCCCCTCAGCAGTGTGTTTCAGTCAATCTGCCTGTTCTGCTCTCCATTCTGTCTCTGATGAATCCTCTTACGGCCCCTACACCTCTGGCCTGTACCTCAGTTCTTGTATGCATAAATAAATAAATCTTTAAAAGAAATAAATCTTTAAAATAAATAAATAAAATTGAGGTGATATTAACACAAAATTAACCATTTGAAGGCAAACAGCTCAGAATATTTCACACACTTACAACAATAGGCAACCACCACTTTATTTCACTTCAATACATTTATTTCCATCACTACTAAAATGATGTGCCCATTAAGCATTTCTCTTCCTTTTTACCTCCCATACCCCAGAGCACTCACCAATCCAGTCTCTATGGATTTGCCTATTTGGACATTTCATATCAATGGACTCTTACAACCATGACCCTTTGTGTTGGACTTATTTCACTTATGATTGTGGCATGACTCAGCAGCACGTATCAGGTATTTTTTTTAAGGCTGAACAACATTCCATTGTAAGGATATACCACATTTTCACCCATTCATCTTTTTTGATTTTCCACTTTTTGGCAATGATGAATAGTGCTGCTTTGAACATGCACACACCTGTGTTTCTTTTAGTATCTGCTTTGAACCCTTTTACATTTCCACAAGTGATATATGGGGCCTCCAAATTTTCCACATCCTTGCCCACAGTTTTTGGGATTATAGCCATCCTAGTGGGTGTGAAAAAGTACCCATTGTAATTTTCATATTCATTTGCAAATACTAATGAGATTGAGAGCCTTCTTGGACTTTTGGCATCATTTACTTTTTGAAAATTGCTTTAACATTAAAATTTTGTGACTCAAGTTTACAGAAAGGTTGCACATGAGGTACAAAGAATGTTTTCACATACCTATTGGCACTATTTATAATAAGTAAGATATGGAAACAACCCAAATGCTCAAAAATAGATGATTGGATCAAGATGTGGTACATATACACCATGGAATACTATTCAGCAATCAAAAAAGATAAACTCATGCCATTCACAGCAACATGGATGGAGCTAGAAGGGATTATGCTCAGTGAAATAAGCCAGAGGGAAAAAGAAAAATGTCAGATGGTTTCACTTATAGGAGGAATATAGGGGAAGCAAATAAGGGATCAGGGGAAAAATAATAACAAAAAAAGGCAGGCAACTATAAATCAGAGACATTCTGTGAGGGAGGAGGAAGGAGAGGGATCAGAACAAGGACGGGAAGAGCACAAGGGACTATGGCAATGGTGCACGGGTGAATTGGTGATGGGAATTCTATGGGGACTACACCTGACAGGAGAAAGCAAACATTGTACAAAAATGAACAATGTTATAAAATATCTATAAATAAATTATATTAAATATTAAAAAAAACAATGTTTTTCCTGATCCACCTGAGTGTGAGTTTGCCAATCTGATTCCCTGTTTGCCCAGAACACTTGGTATTTCCCACAAACAAGGACAATTCTCTTATATAACCCACCACAGTCATCAACATCAGGAAGGAAACACTGATAACACTACCGTCTAATCCTCCAGACACCACTCAAGTTCTACCAACTGTGCCAGCACTGTCCTTTACAGCCACAGGATCTAATTCAGAACTATGTGTTACAAGTAGTTATGTCTTGAAATGTCCCTCAATTTGGACTTGTTTTATGTTACGTTATGGAATTTAAGTATTTGTCATTCTTGCCTATCAGGTGAAACAAGACTTCAATTTGTCCCATTACTGATGTTTATTTTCATGACTTGACTAAGGTGATGTCTGCTAAATTTTTCTACTCTAAAAGTTAGACTTTTTCAACAGAATTATTTATGGATTGGTATCAGGAGGGGCCCATAGTTTCCTATTTATTCAAAGGGCTAATATTCATTACTATCACTTATCATATTGATTCATATACTGTCCTAGACTTGGCCACATGGAGCCCCTTCAAGCTGGTTTCTATCTTTCCCATATGTCTTCATCATGCTTTGACTACTTCCTTGCTTTCTTGGATAATGTCCCTGTCTTAAATTCTTACTGTTATTTTTCTCTTCCTCTCAATGCCCGCCATGTGTCTCTCTCAAAGTTTAGGAGCAATGGAAGAGATGAGAGATTAAAATTCAGTTACCCATAGGGCAGAGACCCTTAAATACGTGGTGCTAGTAAGCAGATGCAGTCTGGACAGCCGTCTGGAACTTGGGGTCATATAAAGCCTGAGGGGTGGAACGTGATCCCAAGGTCACATAGACAGGTGTTGCCAAGTGTTTGGACTGTGTTTAGGGAGTAGAACAGGGGAAGAGGCTTCTCTATCATTAACTTTCCAGGCAAACTCAGGCAAATCAACTAAACACGCTGGGTCCCAGTCTCAAATGCTACCAGATTGAGCATTGACAGTATCTGTGAAAAGTTGTTAAATGTGAAGTATTCACAAATGTAAGGATTGGTTCCTGTTATGGACCAAGTTGTGTCCTCCTCAAGTCTATAAGTTAAAACCCTAACCCCCCATTTGACTGTATTTGGAGAGAGTCTTTTAAGAAGGCAATTGAGATTGAGACCATAAAGTCTATAAACCATTAGGTGTCTGAAGATCACTGCATATAATTGCCCCAGTTCACATGTCATTTGTATGTCAGGGTGTAGGGTAAGGAAAAAGTATCAGGCTTTTCTGCCCTCCCGCCATTAGGACAGATGAGGGAACCCTGCGGTCCTGAATGCATGCCTGATGGTGGGCACCTGAAGTGGGTACACCTGGGCTGAGAGACTGAGTTTATAAGGGCGGCGTCATGGGGACGCCAGGAGAAGCCAAGAATGAACGGAAGCAGAGAGAACGCCAGAGAGCCCAGATAGAGTGAAGACTTGCTGGGGGCTGGGAGAACTGCCAGCCTCCTGGCCCCCCAGCACCCCTGCCTGCCATATGCCTGGTATATCTAAATAAAAGACCTGCAAAAGCCACTGAGGACTCTGACTCCCCCTTAACCCAGTCTGCGGGATCATAGAAAACCTGCATTGTGGCCCATTCCTGCCCCTCCACAGGGGCATCTTTATCATGAACAATGCTGTCTGACAATGGAGTTGGCATACACCATTTTATTTGGCTTCCAGGGTGTGGTAGGCAAAATAAATGACTTCTCAAAGATGCTCATGTCCTAATTCTAAGAACCTGTAAACATTTTATGTTACATAAAAAAGGGAATTAAGATAGTAGAGGGAATTAATGATGCTAATTAGCTGATGCCAAGACAGCAAGATTCTCCTGGATTATCTGGGTGGGCCCAATATAACCACAAATGTTCTTCAAAGAGAAAGAGGGAGGTAGGGGAGTCAGGGTCAGAGGCAGATATCTGAAGATGCAAAATTGCTGGCTTTGAAGAGGGAAGGTGGCCATGAATCAAAGAATGTGGGCAGCCACTAAAGGCTGTGGCTTTTCCCCTGACAGCCTCCAGAAAAAAAACACAATTCTGTCAAGACCTTAATTTTAGCCCAGAGAGGTCCATTCCAGACATCTGACCTCCAGAACCATAACACGATAAGCTTAATTGCTTTAAGCCACTAAGTTCACAGCAAGTTCGTTTAGCTGTGACACAAGGTAACTGAGTCAAGTGGTTAACAAGGTCAGGTCCTCCCCCAGCAGGGGAAGAGGGTTTGTGACCCTTTGACCCACATTCGACGTAACCGCTGGCCGCGGTCTCCCCTCTGGCCTCACATCTAGCCCTCTCCAAATCTAGTGGTTTGCTTGCACTGCCATAATCAAGTACCACAGATAAGGCGGTTTAAACAACAGACATTTGGGGGCCTCCCTGGTGGTGCAAGGGGTTAAGACACAACCTCAGTCACCACAGAACGAGTTCGATCCCCAGCCAGGGAGGTGACCCATACATGGCGCAGTAGACCTCTCCAGTCTTAGCTGCTGCTCCCCCAGCAGTGTATTTCAGTAGATCTATCTGCCTGTTCTGCTTCCCACTCTGTCTCTGGTGAATCCTTTCACCCCCCGCACCGCTGGCCTGTACCCCAGTTCTTGTATGCATAAGTAAATCTTAAAAAATAACAACAGACATTTCTTTTTCTCACAATTCTAGAAGTCTGAAGTCCAAAATGTAGCGTTGGTTTCTTCTGAGGTCCTCCCCTGACTTGCAGTTGGCCACCATCTCATTGTGCTTTCATAGGCCTTAACTCTGCATGTGTGTATACGACTTAATGTCTTCTTCTAAGAACACCAGCCATATTGGATGAGAACCCACCCCATCCCCATAAATTATTGTTTAAAGTCCCTCTCTCCAAACACAGTTACATTCTGTGACAATAAGTGTTGCGAGGATGTGGACAAAAAGGAACTCTCCCCCACTGCTGGTGGAAGTACAAACTGGTCCAACCACCATAGAAAGCTGTGTGGAGATTCCTCAACCTACTAAAATTAGAGCTTCCATATGATCCAGCAATTCCACTCCTAGGTATTTACCCAAATGATATAGAAATAGGAATTCAAAAGGGCACTTGCACCCCTATGTTATAGCAGCAGTATTCACAATAGCTAAGTTATGGAAACAACCCAAATACCCAAAAATAGATGACTGGATCAAGAAACTGTGGTACATATGCACAATGGAATATTACTCAGCAATCAAAAAAGATAAACACGTGCCGTTTGCAGCAACATGGATGGAGCTAGAAGGGATCATGTTCAGCAAAATAAACCAGAAAGAAAAAGAAAAATACTGGATGGTATTTTTCAAAATCAACAAATAACTATAAACCAGAGACATACTATGGGGCGGAGGGGTGTTGGGGAGAGGAAGGATTTGGGTCAAAATAAGGGGGGATTCAATTGTATGAGGAATATAACCAAAATGAAAATGTATACATTGTGCAAAAATGAAAAATGATGTAAGAATTATATAAAATAAAATATTAAACAAACAAAAACAGAATGTATGTGTGTGGCATGAGGGGACGGGGCACAATTCAGTCCATAGCACTCTGCTTTCTGGACCCCCTCAAATTCATGTCCTTGTTACATGAAAAATTAATTCATCCCATCCCAACAGTCCCAAAGTCTTAATCTATTCTAGCATCAACTCTAAGTCCAAAGTAACGTCTAAATATCTAAATTTAGTGTGGGTGAGACTTAAGGTATGATTCATCCTGAGGCAAAAATTCCTCGCCCAGCTGTGAACCTATGAAACCAGGCAAGTTATCTGCCTCCAGAGGGGCTGGCCTATCCTAGGACTCATTCCAATAGGGAGAAATCAGGAAGAAAGGAGTTATGGGTCCTGTGTGAACCCATTGAAAGATAATGGCCTTCTTTAGACCATGCAAACTCCCATTGATGTGACATTACTTCAACGGTAAAGCTATTTTTTTTTACCAAGTAGAAAGTGACTTACTGTTAGAGAAAATGTAATTTTATTTTATTTATTTATTTTTAATTTAAATAATAAATTTTATTTTTATATTCCCCTATACAATTGCAAACGCCCCATTCTGACCCCAATCCCTCCCCTCCCGCCCCCCACACCCCAAAAAGTGTCTCTGGTTCATAGTTTTTCGTTGATTTTGATTTTCACTTTCTTATATTCATTTTCCTGGTCCCTTATTTAAGTTTTCTAGATTCCTGCTATGAGTGAGACCATCCGGTATTTTTCTTTTTCTTTTTGGCTTATTTCGCTGAGCATGATCCCTTCCAGCACCATCCATGTTGCTGCAAATTGCATGTGTTTATCTTTTTTGAATGCTGAGTAATATTCCATGGTGTATATGTACCACATCTTCTTGATCCAGTCATCTATTTTTGGGCATTTGGGCTGTTTCCAAAGCTTAGCTATTGTAAACAGTGCTGCTATAAACATAGGGGTGCAGGTGCTCTTTGGAATTGATGTTTCTGTGTCCTTTGGGTAAATACCTAGGAGTGGAATTGCTGGATCCTATGGAAGCTCTATGTTTAGTAGGTCCAGAAATCTCCACACAGCTCTCCATAGTGGTTGGACCAGTTTGCACTCCCACCAACAGTGCAGAAGAGTTCCTTTTTCTCCACACCCTCGCCAACGTTTGTTGTTGCTAGTTTTTTTTTTTTTTTATAGAGGCATGCTTTATTTATTTGTTTGCTGGTTTGTTTGTTTGTTTTGTTTATACATGCACTGGGTACAGCGCAGGAGGGTGAGAGAATTCACCAGAGCCAGAGCGGGGAGCAGAGCAGGCAGAAGGACCGAAGTACACTGCTGAGGGGAGCAGCGGGCGGCAGGAGAGGTCTGCACGCCATGTGGGACCCTCCTCCGGTGGCCTGGGAGCAGCCGGGGATCGAACCGGCGCCGCAGAGGCCGCGGGCAGCTTCGCAACCCAGCGCTCAACCGATGCGCCACCGGGGAGGCCCTGTTGCTAGTTTTTTTAATATGTGCCATTCTCACTGGTGTAAGATGGTATCTCATGGTAGTTTTGATTTGCATTTCCCTGATTACAAGTGATGTTGAACATAGAAAATGTAATTTTAAATTAAGAAAGAGACGTATACTGTCATACTTCAGCCCCTAGTACTATTTGACAAGAATGAATTTTTCTATATACATTCTGAGGGCAAACCATTAATTTTCACATTCTTAGAGAATTAAAGTTTTTTAAAATAAGATGGTTTTGGGGCTTCCCCTGGTGGTACAGCGGTTGAGCGCTGGGCTGCGAGGCTGCCCGCAGCCTCTGCAGCGCCGGTTCGTTCCCCGGCTGCCGGCGAGGGTCCCATAAAAAAAAAAAAAAAAAAAAGATGGTTCCAAAGTATCAATGTTTTACCTTATAATATGTGCGTGTGTGTGAGAGAGGGGGCTGGTGGGAGAGACAGAGATTGTTTATAGAGCCACGTGTGTGTGTGTATACATTTCTAGTTTCATTTGCTTCCTGTGAGATTTTTAGGATTAGGACAGAGAAATAAGCTTTCTTTGTTGTCTTTGGCTCCATCACTATTTCCTTTCACCTTTAGCAACCTGTTATTTGTCTTGGTAAAGAGTGTTATTTGCAAATAGATTCCTGAACACCAGAAGTGTACGGTTCGTAAGCTGCAGTTCTTGGGAAAATCTGTAACAAGTTGCTGACTTTCCTGCACCCGAGGAAGTAACTGGTCTCAAAAGCAGCTTCTCAGAGGGACCTGACTTGGGATGCCCTTGATGCAGGCAGCTGCTGAGCTGATGAAGAAGGGAGTAAAAGTCAGGTGAGGGCTTCATGAGGCAAAGGTAGCCTGTGGCCTTGGTAGAGGAACTAGCAATGCCTCTGGCAGGTGGACCCTGTGACCCACACAAAGCACAGAACTATCACTCCTTCCCGGTCTCTCTCCATTAGCCCAGGACAATACTTTTCTTCCCAACCTTCTTTTGCAAGCTTTTCAACCTTCTGAAAACTTTTCACATATACTTTATCTTTTAGAATAGTTTTAAGTTCACAGCAAAACTGAGGGAAAAATACAGAGATTTCCCATATACTCCCTACTCCCATGTACAGTGCCCCCCACTGTCAACACCCTCCACCAGAGTGACAGCAGATGAACCTCTTTGGACACATCATCAAAGCCCATAGTTTACACTGGGGTTCACTCTTGGGTGTTGCATAGCCTGTTTGGACAAATATTCAGAGGTTTTTTATGGCAGTGAAATTATTCTGTGTGATACTGTAATGGTGGATGCATGTCATTATACATTACACATTTGTGTAAAAAGTAAAATATATTAAGAAAAATCCTTTGTTCTCTGCCTAAACCCTGGCAACCACTTATCTTCTTATTGATGCTATGATTTTGCCTTTTCTAGAATGTCATAGTTGGAATCACAGTCTCTAGCCTTTTCAGATTGTCTTCTTCCACTCAGTAATATGCATTTAAGTTTTCTCCATCTCCTTTCATGTCTTGACAGTGCTGAATAATATTTGTGTATGGCTATACCACCATTTGGTTGCTTCCAAGTTTTGGCAATTATGAATAAAGCTGCTATCATAACCATGTGAAGTTTTTTTGTGAGGACATACATTTTCAACATTTGTGTAGACACCAACAAATACAACTGCTAGACTGTTTATAATGATATATTTAGTTTTTTAAGAAACTGCCAAACTGAAAGTGGCTGTTCCATTTTGCATTCCCTTACCTTCAAACACATGTGACTGCTTGGCATTTTAAGACGCTAACCTACGCTTCCCCTATTACAGAGGGATGTGTGTGGCAGGTTAAAAAAAAACAGACACAACCACAGTCAGAGATCCTCTCTAGATTTCGTCTCCACAAGTATTTGGGAAAGAATTCAGGGCATGGGGGAAAATGCCTTGGCCAGAAGCAGGAGGCTGCAAAGCCTCTTAGCTAGGGCATGGGTAGGAGAGGGGAGTAAGAGTCAGGAAGACTCTAGAACAAAATGGTCAGTTAGTACCCAAGACAGAGGTGGTCATGGGCAGCCTTGAGGTGAGCATTGTGCACCCTGGCAGGACCCAAGTCCATCAAGTGCCACAGCCTCAAGACCCCACACCCAATTGAGGGTGCCTGATAGGTGCCTGGTGGAATGATGCCTCCAGGACCAGAAAGGCACCCCGCCCCATACTCTGACCATGAGTAAGTTCTGGGGGGAAATGTGAAGTCACCCTAGGGAGACTGGGGGCACCCTGTAAAGACTGAGACTAAAGTTCCTTGCCCGTTAGAAGGGTGCATGGTTGTAAAACTGGGCTATAGGAAAATGAGAAGAATTTAGCTTCCTTCCCCTATTCCCCCCCAGCTAGTTGGCCAATTTGGGAACTGAGACTCACACAGTCCTCATTAATAATGGCTTCCTAGCAGCAAGCCCAGCTGCGCATCCAGTGGGCTTCATTCAGCCATTTTCTTTTGCTTTTGTGATCTGAGTCCTCAGCCTCCTTTGATTCCGGGATTTCCACACAAGCCATCAGTTAAGGGCAGCTGGCCTCAGTGTTGCGTCCAGCTCTCTGTGGCTCACTGGTCATTTATTACCAGGACCTCTTTGAAGGCTTATTTCCTTGGAACTTTTGTGACTGATCCTCCGGCAGCCAGAGCACCTTGAGATAATTACTCTATCGAGCTGCAGAACTGAGCATGGCCAGGAGATGCCATGAGTCTCCTTTGAACAGAATTAGCACTTGCTCTTCTTGGAAGTGATGCAGTTAAACACCAGCTTGAGTTCTTATTTATTTAAATGAAGCACCATTATTTTACAGCTTTGTTAATTTTTTGACAGTATAGGACTTCTCTCAGGTGTGGTCACCATAGCTCCCTCCAACCAGAGCACCCAGAGCCCTCCAGGGGAATCCAGCAGAGCCGGCCCCGCTTCACATACCCAGGTCTGGGGACCACCAGGTGGGCTCAGAGCCAGATCTGGGGCCGTCTCAGCAGGGGAGGGTGACCTGCCGGACCCACTGCCCCTTCCTGTCCTCACCCCATCCTCTACACCCATCTCCCCTTACAGACTCCCTTGAGCTTAGACCCCAAAGCAGCATAAAGGGGGACACTTACTCATCGCAGGAGGAGAGAACGGTGCAGGCCATCTAAGTCCCAACCTGGTGAAGAAGCAACAAAGCTCTGGCCTTAACAGACCACCCCTGTTTTCACTCCATCCCTCTTTTTCCCCTCTCCTCGTCCTCTCCTGGATGCCTGAGACCTATGGCCAGCTTTCCGGGTTTATTTTAAGGTTTATCTTTGTCTGACCCTTTGTTTGGTTTCTCTATATTCCACATGTAAGTGAAACCATCTGGTAGTAATCTTTCTCCTTCTGGCTTATTTCTCGTAGCAGCTTCATCCACGTTGCTGCAAATGGCATGAGTTTATATCATTTTTGATCACTGAGTAGTATTCCACGGTGTATATATAAACCTTCTTGATTTCTCAGGCAGGGAGTTAATTAGTAAACAGATGAAGTTGATATTTATATAAAGCAAGAAAAAGCAGAAGCCCAGGTAAAGCCATTACTCCCAATTTTTTTTTTTTAAACCACACCAGTGGTTAAAATGTAAGGATTGGGCTAATTCTTCTGAGATGTCAAAAAGGAGAGACAAAAAAAAAATGGGTACTAAACTTCCTCCATGTAATATTCAAAATTACATAGCTCTAATCCAAGTCTGGATTAGCTGCCTGAGGTTAGGTCCTGGAACTCGCCTAGTGTCATGCTTTTGTTTTTACACTTTATTCACCACCTCGACTCTTCATGCTAAAAACCTTTACTCATCTTCAAGCTGTCAGTCAGATGCCACCACCTTCACCGAGCTCTTTAGGGCTGGTTTACCACCTTGGCCCCTGGAGCGGACCACTTCCTTCTGTTTCTATGACACGTCTAGGCTTCAGTGTCCTCTACTGCATTTGACCTAATATTCAAATAATTGTGACCATATCTTTTCTTCCTTGCTAGACTTCCTTCTCTTTGAATGCAGGGAGTTTGTCAGGTTCATTTTTATAGCCTCAAGGCACCTAGCATAGGGTGGTACTCAGTGGAGATTTCATCAATTGAATCAAATGCAAAAACAACCCACCCAAAGCAGCATGGACTCCTTTTTCACTGAGTCATTATCTTGGGAGCAGATGTGATCATGGCCTCTACAGAGGTTGGAATGGCATAAGCAGCCAAAGTCCCAGGTGTCAACAATTCTTTTGAAGGGTGTGTTTCTTCCTAAATGGAACCAACTTAGCTTCTTCTCCTCCCCCAGTTGTGTGCGCATAGTAAAAATATCCAAACTCCATAGGAAAATATCAAATCAGAATCACCTGTAAGCTGAATGTTATTCCAGTAAGATAATTAAGATTTTTATTTATATGGACTTCGTTCCGTAATATATATATATATTTTATATAAAGTGTATATATATGTATATATATATAAAGTAGCTCTAATATTATGACTCCTCTAAAAATCAGTATTTAATGGATGAATTTTAGACTATTAGAGGCCAGAGTAGGATGGGATAATCGGGCCTGTTTCTAACTTCTCTTAGGTAGTGGGAATTGCATTGGCAAAAATCCACGGAATCATAAGCCTGGAAAGAATCCCTGTTGGAACAGGTTTCAGCATTCCTGCAACAGCCTGGCTGTTAAAAAACAAAAATATATTTCTTAAACAAGAATTTCTTTTGGCTCCATAGTAGGAGTAGAGCTGGTTGATATAGGTTACACACGCTTTCATTTTTACCCTTCCCTTTTTAAATAGGAAGACAGCAGTAAGCTGTCTGAAGGATCCACTCATCACAGCTTCACGTAAACCAAACACAAGCTTGTAAAAGAGGCCTCGACTCTTTACTCAAGAAAATTTAAGTGTTCAGACTGTTTCAGAAAGATCCTCAAACCTGCCATCTAATAGTTGTCAGATACCCGATTTCGAAGCGCCGTAGTACTTGAACTTAGTTGCTGAGGACAGCGGCCCACAGTTAGTCAAGACCAGCAGACTCACACCGTCAGCTGCGGAGCCATCACAGAGCAGAGGCCCTAGTCAGGGCCACGCTGGCAGAGCCGGCTGTTCTGTTTGTACTGGTAATTCTGGTGAGAGCACAGGTTGGTAAGATGTGGGTCAATGCAGTACCTGATGGCTGTTCAAGGCTCCGGCAGGTCTGCTTGCCATAAATAAGGGTCATAAATAAGAACCACCTAGGCGGTGGGGCCTGTGCACTCGAGGGACACAGCCTATAGGGGTGGGAGGGCTCTGGAAGCATTGCTATAGCTGCTCACTCACTGCCCTGTCATTTGGAAGCGTCTCTTAACCATCACACCTGGAGCAAGTTGTCCTGAGGACCGAGGCTCAGAGCTCTGGGAGGAGGTGCTGTGGCTGTTAAGGTGGCATCTGGCTACAGACTGTCCACCTGTCCAGGGGATTGTATGTTTCTCCAATTCTTCTAAAAGTGGTGATGGATGGACTAGTTCTCAGCTAAGTGAAAGATGGCACTTCACTGACAGAAAACTTCATTTGGGCAACTGATTCCATTAGAGTCTAAAATAATCACACACGGACCAGAGGCACAGGTGCTGTTTGTCTTGCTTGTAGTAGAAGCCCCTCTCAGGCAGGGCCGGGTGCAGCTCATGTACTTTTCATCTCTGTGTCAAGACCAACATCTCAGCCACAGCACATGCTGCCAAAACGAATTAGAGAATTCGCCTTCAAGTGAAGTAAAAACAGAATGTACCCAATGCCAGTTCTGGAGATGAAGCTGAAACGATCAGAAAAAGAGCTGTTTTTCAGATAGGCAGGGTGGATGAGGAGCAGGAGATTTGCTTCTAATCCTTTTTCTGTTTTCAATTACTTCTGTGACCTGGAGCAAGTTTCTGTCTCTCTGCATTTCAGCCGTCCCTTTTGTCTGTCTGTCATCTTTTTGCCCCAAAAAGATTAGAATCAAGTAAAATGCCTCAGGTAGCAACAAAGCAACTTAGCAAATTCACAGGATATTAGACACTGTCGCCTGACTTTTGGGGAGCTGGTAACAGCTTAATGGCTTGATGTTGGAGGGAAACAAAAGAACAAAAAAAAAAGAACACATAGTTTTTCATTTTAGATTAGAAGAATTTTTAAGACGGAATGACTGTTCCGAGGTAGTAACCTTCAAAAGAGGAAGGAAGAACTAACTGCTGCTGAAGACTGTCACCCACCAATAGTGTTGATCATTCGCCACACACTACAAGGATTTCTCCAAGGCCATTATTCTTTCTTTGCAGACAGACTGATGTGTGTTGCTCAAGTGAGCTGTGCATGGAGAATATTTTAGCAGCAGTTAAAAAAAGAAAAAAATAGGACACATTAAATAAGCCTGCCAATAATCTGGATATTTTCAAGGAAAAAAGATGTAGAGCATGACATGAATTTTTCTTTAATGTGCTGCCAGCCTGCTGAAAATCCCTGCAAAGTAGCTGCTCGTGGTGAATGGCCTTTACGTAGCAGAGGTGGTGGTGCTGAACGCAAGACTGGAGTGCAGTTAAGCAGGGAGATATTTCACCCCCTTCTAGCAGCCAAAGACGCGAGAGTCCACAGAGTCTGATTAGCTGAGGTGACTGGCCAGCACCCCATGGTGATGGAACTTCTCCGGGACTGTGCTGGGCATTCTCTGAGCGAGACCACCTACCAGGGAGGCTGGCTCTGGCTGCTTCTCCTTCTAGTTGGGGTCAACTAGTTGCTGTGAAGAGGCACCAGAGATGGGAAAAGTCTAAGCAAGATAAGGCTATAAAATTCAGAAAATGCACATATGGTCCCTCTTACACAGTTTCGGTGAGTAAACAGGGAACCGTGCAAGATCAGGGTCCAAACCTGAGAAGCAGATAAAATGAAGCTCTGGTCCGCAGGGAAAGGCACAGCGCAGCTAGAGGCCAGGGGTGGGGGATGGGGTGGATGCACACTAGAGAGGGTTGAGTTTTGGGTCCCACGGGAGGACACAGGTAGCCCCACTGCTCATGAACGAGTGCCTACTTTGCAAGGGAGGGCGAGAGACCAGCTGTCTAGTCTCAGAACTGTCCTCTCTCCCTACCTGGGAAAACCAATCTCTGGAAATTCTCCACTCTATGTCCCAGGAAGGAGCACAGCTGTTTCTTTCTGCTTTGAAGGCAGTGGCAGATATAGGAAGGTGACGTGGAAACAGATAGATGGCAAACAACCTTGTGGTATATTTAGAAAATTACCATAACATGACATGGTTGATGAGCCACAGAGTACTAGAAATGGAAGGAATTTCACAGGCCATGGTTTTAAAGTGCGAAGGTCTCTTCTAAAATAAAAAAATGCAGCCTGTCTTTTAACATAGATTGAATCAGAGAATATAGAGTGATAGAAAGACTTCATTAACACAATTAAATTCATTTTTACCTGATTGATCCCAAAGACAATCCATACACACTTGCAAATTAGCAAACACAAATGCATGGCCTTCTCTATTTGGTCTAACAGGAGGGGTTCCTGGTGTGGGCCTGTAAAGGGCAGGAATGGGACACAGTGCAGGTTTTCTAGGATCCAGCAGACCGGGTAAAGGAGGAGTCAGAGTCCTCAGTGGTTTTGCAGGCTTTTATTGGTATTACCAGGTATATGTCAGGCAGGGGTGCTGGGGGGCTGGGAGGCTGGCAGGCCTCCCAGATCCCAGCAAGTCTTCACTCTGGGCTCTCCGGCCTTCTCTCGGCTTCTGCTTCTCTTGCTTCTCTTTCTGCTTCTTCTGGCGTCCCCATGATGCCACCCTTAAAAGCACAGTCTTAGCCCAGGTGAATCTCATCTACCCATGCTCACACCCTACTCCAGGTACCGCCATCAGGCATGCATTCAGGACTGCAAGGACCCATCATCTATCCTGATGGCGGGAGGGCAGAAAAGCCTGACATTTTTCCTTACCCTACACTGGCTAAGTATACAAAGAGAATACCCTGACGTCTGCGCTTTCTTTCCATGTGTCTTTGTACCTAACTCTCTTCTAGCCAGCCATAGGCATCCACATTGCTCCAAGGCATCCACATTGCTCCAGAATTATTAAAGCAGGAATAGAAAGACAAGGAGTTATTTTGCTTTTTATAATTTCCAAAGCAGATTCTGAAAACTCTTTTTGGGAATAAGCTCTCAAAAAGTGAGGATCCCGTGGGAGAAAGAAAACAGAGAGGTCAGCTTGGCCTGTCCCTGGGATGCCTGTGTTGGGAGATGGGTGGTGAGCAGGTGTAGGGTAAAGAAAAAATGTCAGGCTTTTCTGCCCTCCTGCCATCAGGATAGATGATGGATCCTTGTCCTGAATGCATGCCTGATGGCGGGCACCTGGAATAGGGTGTGGGCAGAGGTAGATGGGATTCACCTGGGCTGAGACTGTGCTTTTAAGGGTGGCATCACGGGGATGCCAGCAGAAGCCGAAAGAGAAGCCGAGAAGCCGAGAGAGAAGCAGAGAAGGCAGGAGAGCCCAGATAGAGTGAAGACTTGCTGGGGGCTGGAGGCCTGCCAGCCTCCCAGCCCCCCAATACCCCTGCCTGCTGTGTACCAGGTAAATCCCAATAAAAGTTGCAAAAGCCACTGAGGGCTCTGACTCTTCCTTTACCCGGTTTGCTGGATCAGAAAACCTGCTCTGTGCCCTGTCCAGCCTTACAGCAGGCCAGGACAGCCCAGGGACTGGAGGACTTGTGTATAAGCAGAGAAGTTAGCACTGAGCAACAGGTCTCACCCTCTTTGTCTTCATCACACCAGGAGCCCATGTCTGCAGTGACCTATGTCCATGGAGGGCCACATCACCCTCTGAAGCCACGTTCTCAGAGGGCCTCCTTTAGAAGACCTGCACCTCCCTGAGGGTCCCCTACAGGACTCCCACCTGTGACTTGTGACACTGATAAGATGCATTCAAACTAACCCTTCCAAAGTTTACATCATGGACCAGGGAGCACACGCACTCATCCAGCAGGTTGCGGTACCAGACACACTGAGATATATGGAGACCCCAGCATCTGATTGGGGCGCATCTTTTCTGAAGACTGGCCCTCCATTTCCTTGTAAGGGGATGTGAGGTTAGTTTTTCCCCCTAAAGGGTAATACAGCACAACAGAAAGAATGTGGAAGCCCTGAGTTTCCATCTTGCTGTGAACCTCAAATTATACTTTTTTGAGTCTTAGTTTCCTCACTCAAGAAAAGGGATTAAAAAAAGGATGGGGAATTTTTTTTTGCCTCCTCGCGTTTCTGCAAAGATCCAGTGGGCATGGTACATGAATGCTTTTAGTAAACTACAAAATGTTAATCAAAGGTTAGCTACTGTGCCTTTGAAAATCTTAGCACAATCTGTAATAACGCTTGGAATATAAACTAAGCAGACATATTTGGAGTTGTTTTAGGCAATGCCTATTATACTATTTTTTAAAAAACACTTAAAGCACTGCCTCGGAATTCCTCTGACCAATTATTTCAGTCACTGACTGACGAATGGGGGTTTCTGATATTAAAGAACAAAAGAATTAGAATAAAAAGAGTCAGAAGGTGGAAACAGATGTTGGAAGATAGGAGAATTTAAGATGCATAAGGTGCTGTGCTAACGAGTCTCCCCTTAACCACCTGGCTGCGAGGTGCTTAAGGGCCATCTGACCAAGGAGAAAAAGCAGAGGCTCCTATCAGCAAACAGTCTGCACCTGGCACCAAGTGGTGCTGGGTGTTCAGGGACGGGGGACCCTATCTCTGTCTCCTAGGTGGGCATTCTAAATCCTTGAACAGACCCCCTGAAAAGGAGGCAAACAGGCCAGAGGCCACCCCAGCTCCTGCCTGTCCACATTGCGGGGTTTATCTTCTGATGTGCCCGGTCCCCTGAGAGCTCCAGCATGCCTGAACTGCTCTTTAATCCCTGCTAGGCAGGAGCGAGATCATTGTGGGTAGGTGTGGGGTCTGGAGTGAAGGCCTGGACTTTGAATCTTGGGTCTGTTCCTTGCTATGCAACTCAGGGCAAATGATTAACCTTTCACGTCCTTCCTTGCGAAATGGGAAGGAAAGTAGTTGAACTTGTCTCCTATTGCTGCAGCAACAAATTACCATGACCTTAGGACTTTAAACAACACAAATTTATTATTTTATAGTTTTGGGGTTTGAAAGTCCTCAGGTAGCAGCAGGGCTTCTGGAAAATGCTCCATGGAAGAATCTGTTTATTGGTATCCTTGTTTTTTCCAACTTCTAGAGGCCAGCTCTCCCCAAATGTCATCTTCAAAGCCAGCAGAGTATTATCTTCCAACCTCTCTAACACTCGTGTCTAACCTCTTACAAGGACACTTGTGATGATATTGGGTCCAGCAAATAATCCCAGATAATTTCCCCGTCTCAAGATTTTTAATCATGTACACAAAACCTCTTGTTCTCTAAGGTGCCAGTTATTTGGGTGTGGTCATCTTTGTGGGGAGGGGTCAAGGAATAACTTATGTAAGACACTTGGAGCCTGGCATGCAGCAAGCACTCCACAAATGTTAGCTATTATTGTTGCTGCTGTTGTCATTTTTATTATTGATATTACTTGATCGAGCAGAAACTCTCAGCCTTGAAAACCTCATCATCACTGGCACTGCCCCAACCCTTTCATCTGGCCCTAGTCCTTCTGGACCCCCTTCCTAAGCTTGGTTGGGTTCAGTGTCCTGCTGTGTTCCGGTGGGACCTGTTCTTACTTCTGTGCTGTGTTATAATTTTCTGTCTCCGTCACTGTATTGTAAATTCCTCAAGAGCCAGGCCTGCCTCTTACTCATCTCTGCCTCCCTCCCCCCCGCACTGGACACCCGGTTGGTTGCACGTTTCATCAACCTTTAGGACAGCCCTTCGGAATTCTCCGCAAACACAGGCAGATGTAGCTTCCCACACCACGGGAGCTGCCTGCACCTGTGGGAAGGGAGTGATGGTGGGGAGTCTGTATTGTGGGTCACCATGTTCTACTCAGAGGGAGTTCTGCAGGGTGAGTGGCTGGTTTTCCATCAAGGAGGTTCCCTCGTGCAAGGCAGAGGCAATCCCGTGCCTTCGGCCTGGAGAGGAGACCCAGGCTGCCACATATGTTCGGCCACATGGCATTTGTTGTCAGTTACTGTCTCACAGCTCCAGGAGGGGAAGGGAGGCCAACAGGGGAAACAGAGCCCCGATATACTTAGATGGGTTGAGGGTTATCAGATGCAAGGAAGAAGGACCCACAGGAATCGTGTGAAACTCAGATTTCCAGGTTCTAATCCAAGATCTGCTGAATCAGAATGCTCAGGGGTGAGGCAAGATGTTGTATTTTTGAAAATTACCCAAAGTGCTTCTGCTCTGCAGTCAGCTTTGGGTACCACTGACAAATCTACTTGTATTTTCTCAGATGGACTGTGCTACGAATAAATGGTTTCCCAAACACTTGTGTCAAGGCAGATGGAACAGCCAGAGCAGTAGACCACTGAGCGAACTCACTGCTAAGCCAGCAGGTCAAAGCAGGAGCTCAGGAACCTCTCCCTACAAGCTGTGTCTCCTGAGGAGTCCTATCCATAGCAGAGTGCAATGTTGGGCCACCCCTGCTTTTGTTAGCTCTGTACCTTCAGGATGTGTGGGTCTTTGGTCCAACCTCTCAGAGGCTCTGGGAGGGGTCAGTCTCTTCTCAATCAGGGCCTGGCCTCTCCTTGGCCTCTGCCTGACACGTGGTGTATCTGCAGTCACTGGGTTCAGCCTCCGTGTCTGGATTGGTGGGGCATTCACAAAACATCTAAGCCAAAATAGGTCCATTCAGAGTGAGATCTGTGTCCTGTGTGTTGTTTGGCTAGGACTATCTTCTGCTGCCCTGAGTTACACTACAAAATACTCCTTTTGGAAAATGCAGTTTCCTTGACTGTTGGGGAAGGGGGCATGGGAGGAGACCAAGGGGGGGCAAATACCCTATTTGGTGAGGATGGCAGCTGGGCATAAATAACCTGTGGGGTCTTCACAATTTCAGCTGCTGCCATTTTTGCTGGCTCCACACGTATCAGACCAGTTCATCTTCACAGTCATTTTAATCTTGGATCACCATAGTTGGGTCTTTGCATAAGCAGCCTCTTAAAAATCTGTAACAGTGGGCCTCCCTGGTGGCGCAGTGGTTGAGCGGTAGGCTGCGAAGCTGCCCGCAGCCTCTGCAGCGCCAGTTCGATCCCTGGCCCCTGGTGAGGGTTCCACATGGTGCACAGATCTCTCCTGCCGCGCCCGCTGCTCCCCTCAGCAGTGTACTTCGGTCCTTCTGCCTGCTCTGCTCCCCGCTCTGGCTCTGGTGAATTCTCTCACCCTCCCCCGCTTCTGACTACACCCAGTGCTTGCATAAATAAATAAACAAATAAATTAAAAAAAAAATCTGTAACAGCCTTTCCCTGGCATTCTCCATCTCCCTTCCTTGTTTTATTTTTCTCCCGAGCACTTACTACATCTAAGGATCTTATTAGTTTGCTTATTTAAATACTTTGGATTTTCTGACTTCTAATTGGTCTGATTCCCCTGCTAAAATGTAAATTCTATGAAGGCAGGCATTTTTTGGTTTTTTCTCCTTGGCCTGCCTTATATTCACTGCTGGGTCCCCAGCACTTAGACAGCACAGCGAGGGGAAAGCAGCAGAACTGGTGGAGTGAGGAACTGTGACAAAAAGGAGAGAAAACCCCAGCACAGGGGGCATTTCACAGCTGACAACTGAGTCCCAAGAAGAAGGTAGGGCAGGAAAGGCCAGAGGGAGCCTGAGGGTGGCCTGAGGGCTGGGCCAATCTGCAGGGTGTCTTAGGCGAGTTGCCATGGTTACTGTGAAGTAGGGTCAGGGCCTGGTCCTCCAGTTTCAGGCCACCAGAGCTTGGGGGTGAGTAGAGGGGAATCAGACGACAAAAACTCACCCCTGGATAGAGACACACGCTTACTGAAGGCTAATAAACAGCAGTCCCTGACTCCAACATGGAGTGAGAGATGGTGCGGGCAGCATCAGAGCAAATCAGTAAGCATTAGGGGGACAAAGGAATCATAAATAAGAGGCAGAGCTGCAACTGCTTGAACACAGAAAGAATGAGTCACCCCAGGCAGCGTGGTGGTGGCGGTGGCTCTGCTGTGGCTTCATGGAGCCCGCAGGCCAGGCTGCCTCAGGGACTGTTAGGCAGGGGAGTCCTTTTTTAGGGAATGTCAACACATGGAAACTTGCATCAGAAAGAGCAGGCACTGAGGGCCTCCCTAGTGGCACAAGGGGTTAAGACGCAACCTATGAAGCTGTCCGCAGTCTCTGCAGCACGAGTTTGATCCCCAGCCAGGGAGCTACCCACATGGCACAGCAGACCTCTCCTGACTAATCTGCTGCTCTCCTCAGCAGTGTATTTCAGTAGATCCACCTGCTGTTCTGCTTCCCACTCTGTCTCTGGTGAATCCTCTCACCCCCCACACCTCTGGCCTGTACCCCTGTTCTTGTATGCATAAATAAATCTTTAAAAAAGAAGAGCAGGCTCTGAACACAGTCATTTTTCGTTTTCTCCAAATGTCCTGTCTATTCTCCCTGCTTGGTTTGCCAAGGCCCAGTCCCGGGTTGGTCTTCCCTACTGCATAGCTTCACCTGGGTTCAGTCACGGCCACATTTCTGCTCCATGTGGACAGCACATCCTCACCTGCCAAGTCCTAGACCCCTCCTCTTGCCCAACTTGCCCCATCTTCTGCTCATTAAGCCAGACCTCTCCCAAACTGGAAGCTCTGGGATCCCCAAACAACAGCCTCTCTCTTCCCTCCACTGGGGTCAGACAGCATTGCCTGTGGGTTTGAGCCTTTCAGGGACCACTGCAGTGCCCCTAGCTGGCTCTCCTGCCACACAGCAGGCACGGAGGGCCAAGGCCAGGCCTGCTAAGTCCTGCTTCTTTAATAACTGTACTGGAATCCCCAGCCTGTCACAGGACAGGCTCTCCCATAGGCCACTCAAGAGCCTTCACAGCTGGCTCCAGACTGCTTTCCCCAAGCTTCTTGCACTTTCTCGACTCTTGAGTCTGCACATACTGGGCCCCTCTGCTTGGAGAGCCCTATCTCGATAGTTGGGACTAAAACTTACTCAGCTTTCCAGGGCCCACATGTACTCCTTCATCAGGCTCTTTCTGTGCTTTCAGAAGAACTAATGATCCATTATGACTCTTCTTGCAGCACTGGAAACTTGTCTGTGATGGCATTAAACCAGGGGCAGGGGAGTTGTTTTCATGCACACATTCTGCTCTAGATTATGAGTTCTTGGAAGGGATGGCTACGTCTTACTCATCTTTAACTTGTATCTGTGCACAGATTGCAGGTGCTTGTCCTGTGTTCAGTAAGCAAATCTCTCAGAAACATGGTCTATATACAGCCTCTTAGGAACACAGCTATTGCTTTTAGCAAAATACATGCATTGAAAAAGTCACTCCATAGCATGCAGGGATTAAGTAAGACAAACATAGTTTGCAGTAGTAATGCACAGGAAGATCTGAGAAAGGCTGGCAGCTCCAGGAGTCGGAGGTCACAGTCAGGGTTGGCAGAAATCTGATGACAGATCCACAACAAGGAAAAATTGTTTGAAAAATTGTGCCTGGGACCAGGTCAATGGCCAACTTATTTCAGATGCTATTTACTATAACAATTTCTAACACAGGAATGGGCTTAGACAAAATTGGGGTGTTTAGAGGAATCTAACCCACGAGAGAGTAGAGTGAATCTGAGGGTACAGGTGCTAGTCTCCTGTAGGGTAAGGAAAAATGGCAGGTTTTTCTGCCCTCCTGCCATCAGGATAGATGACGGATCCTTGCGATCCTGAATGCATGCCTGATGGCGGGCACCTGGAGTAGGGTGTGGGCAGAGGTAGATGGGATTCACCTGGGCTGAGACTGGGCTTTTAAGGGCGGCGTCACAGGGACACCAGAAGAAGCCAAAAGAGAAACCGAGAAAGAAGCAGCAGAAGCTGAGAGAGAAGCAGAGCCATAGGAAGAGCAGAGAGAATATGAGAGAAGATCGGAGAGCCCAGAGTGAAGATTTGCCAGCCTCCCAGCCCCACAGCGTCCTGCCTGCCATGTACCTGCTAATTTAAAAAACCTGCAAAAGCCACTGAGGACTCTGACTTCTCCTTTACCTGGTCTGCTGGATCATAGAAAACCTGCACTGTGTCCGTTCCTGCCCTTACATCCCTGCTATAGTTTAGGACACTTAATGCTTTTGTTCAACCCCTTCTTTGCAGCTCTAAGATCAGAGAGACGGACAAGGGTGGTGGGCACACTTGCTGCAGTGTGGACAGGGCAAGCCAGCATAGGGGGTTCACTAGGAAAGGTTCACCAAAAAGGACACAATTCTGCAAGATCAACCAAGTGGACTAAAAGGGCGATGAGGTAAAGCCATTCAGAGGCAAGGTCGTGGCAGTGTATTCTAGAGCAGAGACTACCCAGAGACCCAGAAAATCTAGGTAAGCAGAAGACTACTGTGAGCCTGTCCCTGTTCAATAAAATTCAGCTGAAGAAGAGCCTCTCCTGGTGGCGCAGCAGTTGAGCGCTGGGTTGCGAAGCTGCCCATAGCCTCTGCAGCCCAGGTTTGATCCCTGGCCACTGGCGAGGGTCCCACATGGCGCACAGACCTCTCCTGCCACGCCCGCTGCTCCCCTCAGCAGTGTACTTCGGTCCTTCTGCCTGCTCTGCTCCCTGCTCTGGCTCTGGTGAATTCTCTCACCCTCCCGCACTTCTGGCTGTACCCAGTGCTTGTATAAATAAATAAATAAAATATTTTTTAAAAATTCAAAAAAAAATTCAGCTGAAGAAGGGAGTGAGTGATGCTGATGAAGGACTATCTGAGTATCCATCCCTCACCTTGTTTCCGAAAGAACGTGGTAGCGGCATCACTGTCAGTTTCCCTTTGTTATTCCCCTGAGGTTCAATGCTTTGGGATTTTCGACTTAGGGTCCATCAGCATTCCCTTTTGTCACATTCTAAACCCACCACAGCCCTGAAAAATTTGGAAGTCTGTCTGTGACACTGTCATCCAACATACACTTGTTCATGTAAATAATGTCTCCTTCTTCAGGGTCTGGTTCTCCCTCATCCATATTACCCCACAGTATCAGGGGATAAATAACTACTGACCACAGGAGCGCTCTAGTCTATAAGTGAAGTTAACTGGAGAGCAGAGAAAACAGAATTTTCCCAAGATTGATGAACAGAAACTGAAACCATATAGGGATTCCTTCTGCTGGTTTAGCATCCACAGACTGTGGGCTCCAGAGTTTGCTGGAAATTTGGAAGGGGACCAGAATATACTACCCCAAAATGCCACTTTAACATAAGGCTTATTTTGAGCTGAAGGCAATTAAGAAACAGCAAACACAGGAGGAATTCTACGGCCTCCCCCTTTCTGCCTAAAAACAGGTCATAAATTTCTCTCTGTGAAGATGTCCCCCTCTTATCTTCCCTACCGGGGCGGGGAAACAACTATTATCTCTGGACAAAGTCAGCACCAAGATGGGTCTGCACAAACAAATTTGCTAAAATAGCCCTTCTCTTGCATTAGTTCCCCCCATATATTTACCTTCCTACAATTCCCTGTCTCTAGAAGCCCAACCCCCATTTTCTTTGCCTTTCCTATAACTTATCTCCCTTTGCTAAAATGGCCTATAAATTCTCCAGCCTAAGTGCTTGTTTGGGTTGTGAAGCTCCTATGTGCATGTGTAATAAACTCTTTCTCCTATCAATCTGGCTCTTTTCTCCTGTTAATTTAATTATCAATTTAAATTGATAGTTTAATTCACAGAACTCCACCATTAACATCAGAGGGTAGAAGAAAGATTTTTTTCCTTACAGTTTCCATCAAGGGTATGGAGAGGAAATTCCAGAACAACAAGACGGGCCAGATGCCTCCCCCAATCAGGTTGGAAAAACACTCCAGAGGAGGACATCAGTGTGTACGTATGCTGGACACGCATACAGATAAGGAAAAATGTTAAAGTGGAGGCTAATGTGCTAGTGGGTCTCACAGATAAGAAGGGGTTCCTCCAGTGACTGAGACTCAGTCTGTGAGGGTCCTGGGCTGCTAGAGTTTCCTAACAATAGCAGGTACTGGGGCGGAGAAAACAGATCTTCCCAAGGTCCATTAATGATCTGATTCTGGGCATGTAAAAGTGGCTCAGAGACTTGACCTGGGAAGCATCTTGTGTGCCACAGGCAAATGCAACACTCAGCAAATGCAGGTTGCCCAGCCTGGACTGCTGCTACACCTCTGTCCCCCTGCCTCCAAGGGCCTGACCCCTGGGAAGACAGGGTTCCTGTATGAAGCACCACCATCCCTGTCTGCCATCCTGTCTGTCTCTCTCACAGAAGCCAGATCGTAGCCACAGAGCCTGAGCCGCCATCATGGAGGGTCACCTGCTTGCTATAGACGCCTTCAGCCGCTGCCCTAAATCGCTCTGCTCTCCACCCTCCCCAACATTCCCTTGATCCTTTCTCCCTGTTTTCTAATTCCATCTCTTCTCCTTTTTACTAGCCCACTGTAGGGTGAGGTAAAAGGTATCAGGCTTTTCTGCCCTCCCGCCATCAGGATAGATGACGGAACCCTGCGGTCCTGAATGCATGGCTGATGGCGGGCACCTGGAGTAGGGTGTGGGCCTAGGTAGATGGGATTCACCTGGGCTAAGACTGGGCTTTTAGGGGCAGCGGGGACGCCAGCAGGAGCAGATCGAGAGCAGAGAAGCAGAGAGAACACGAGAGAAGGCCAGAGAACCCAGACAGAGTGAGGACTTGCTGGGGGCTGTGAGGCCTGCCAGCCTCCCGGCCCCCCAGCACCCCTGCCTGCTGTATACCCAGTAAATCCCAATAAAAACCTGCAAAAGCCACTGAGGGCTCCAGGACTCCTCCTTTACCTGGTCTGCTGGATCATAGAAAACTCGCCCAGTGTCCCTTCCTGCCCCAACACCCACCCTCTTGGTAAAAAGTCTCTTCAATTTTTCCTATGTGTGATGAGACACCGAAAGAACTAAACACCTGAATTCGGGAGGCGGGACCATGGGAGCACGTTTAGTTTTCACGGTAACACCTTTTGCTGTAGTTTAAAGGTGCTTGTAGGGTAAGGTAAAAAAAAGTCTAAGGGCGGCGTCACGGGGACAGCAGCAGAGCGCAAGGAGCAGAGAAGCAGAGGCCACGAGAGATCACGGGAGAGCCCAGAAAGAGTGAAGACTTGCCAGGGGGCTGGGACCCTGCCCGCCGTGTACCTGATAAATCCCAATAAAAGCCTGCAAAAGCCACTGAGGGCGCCAGGACCCTCCTTCCCCTGTCTGCCCGGATCTTGGTGATCCTGCTCTGCGCCCACCCTGCGCTCTCAGACTTCCAAAAACAATAAAATGTTTCCCTTCTTCCTATTGCTCTCACCCTACTGCTCTTGCTTTGGGGGTGAAGGGGCAGGAGAGAAAGCCCACAGCTATAAATTGGACGTGAGTGCCAGGAGGAAGCATGGGGACTAACGGAAAAAGTCAAAAAGCGCAATCAGTGGCTCTGAGGTGGTGCGCCCGTCCTGCATAGGTTTTTTGTTTTTTTTTTTCCGGAGGAGAAATAACTCTGCCTAAGAACTTGGCTCTCTTCTTCTCTGCCTCACAGCACACATCTCACTCGAGAGAGCCAACCCGGCCACCCAGGGAGGAATGGTTTGAGAAATCTAAGAAGACAGAGCAACGAGCGACTCCTCTCCTGTGGGAGACAAGCACGTGGGTCTCCACACACTTCGTTTCTTCTCTTCCACACACCTCAATCGCTCTCACCTGCTCTCCTTGGGTAGTTAAAAATGTCACCATCACCCACCCGGCACCTGCCAGAATGTTCCTGAACTGCGAGGACACTAGCATCACTTTTTCTGCTTAGTAGAAATCGTGTAAGATGGCGTCAGGATTAAATCAAATCACCCATGGGAGGGATCTTGTGCTCCCCTGAGCTGAGCTGGGCACCCGCCCATCTGGGCCAGGGGTAGCCCACCGGGAACTAGCTTGCAGATACCCAGGAACTTACTAAGGTCACAGGGACAAATAGCTTCTCCACAGCTTCATGTATGTTCTTACTTCTCCTTGGACACTCAGGGCCACCGACGCCCAAGATCCATTCCACAACAAGCACGTACATTCAACGCACCTGCACTGCCCCCTGTGCACCAGACCTCCCATCCTGCCTGTTGAGTTCCACCAGGCAAAATGATTGCACACCAGCTGCCATTTGACCTAACAAAAGCTCCTTGACAATTAGAGTGATTTGGAATGCTCCAGCTAGCTTCCTGAATTGATCTCTTTTTAAGTACCCATTGTTTTCCCTGCAGTCATTTTTTCCAGCAGTATTTCTTGCTTCTCTGTCTTTCCCTAAATGGAAATTTCATTTACATTTGTTTTCACTTCTGAGCGTTTCTTTAAGATTTTTGGTTTGCTATATATTATTTTTGCTGTGGTTTTAACAGGTTAGTCAAAACCTTTCAGTAGTATTATGCTAATTTCTAGACTATAATTGATCTTCCTGTTTTTGTTTTCTGATACTCATTTAAGTTCCCTGATTTTCAATTAAAACACCCTTTCAATTAAAACACCTACCATTGAAAGAATATTCTTGTAGTATTTGGGGGGCATGAAAGAATTTAATTTCAGTTTCTGGTTTAAGAAAACTGAACAGATAATCTTGCTACTGGAATAAGAAGTCTCTTGATGTCTGTGTATGCCTAGCATGAATAAAAATACCAAATTAAAGAAGGAAAATATGCAAGATTGGAAACGGTTCATAAAGATGTTCTGAGAACAAATCAGGTAATATTTTAAAGACGTGGCTTCAAAATCCCATAAAGATAAAGGACAATCTACTGATATGCACTGGATTATTTGGCATTTCCCTCTCTTCAGGCAGATCCAAATGAGACAGGCAAGAAAAATGTGATAGTGAGATGTGGTTAAAAATAAATGATAATGATTTGTCTTGCAGACTTGAGTTTTTCTCTCTGCCATTTGGCTGCCTTCCTCAGTAAGCAGTTTTGTGGTGAGTGAATGTGTGTGTGGGGCAGCCTTGTACACAATCACTCCTAAAGCCACACCCACTTCTGGGAGTGCCACCAGACCCTTGTTTCCCCAGGGCGGGGGTGGGGACGACCATATCTGGGTTCCCACCTGATGTTCCACCATTTTAAAGAATATACTGAGATATGGGGAGCCTCAAGGACTGTCGTCTGGCTTTAAAAACTGCAAAATAATAGGAGGAAAGCTTTTTCCTAGTTCCTCCACTGTCTGCTTGCATGAGAAATGTCAACTGCATGTGCCTAGTCGATGCTTGGGACTACTAGGAATGACCCTTTAGCATGTTATTTCTCAGCTGACGGACATCTTCTACAGCTTTCTTTGGGCAATTTTATTTTAAGGAGGAGGACTGGAACCATGTGTAGCTGGAGGAGCAAACAGTAAGTCCATTGCCCTCAAAAAAAAAAAAAAGTCATTTCAGTCTAATAACCCCCTCATGGGGCTACTCATCCATCAGCAAAGCATCACAATAAACCTGTATTTACATTGACACCTATTGTTTATTTTCATGTCCCTCTCTTAGCCTGACTGATCACTGAGCCAAGACCACACTTCACAAATAATCCATAGTTTCCATGTATACTCTCTTGTTTCTCAGGACTGAAAAAAGCTCCCGTGGATCTGAACTGGGCCAGATCAGAGGGCGCGAGGCTCCCTCCCCCCGCAGCTGGCAGAAACTAGGAAAAGGATTTCCCCGCATAGATTTAAGTCAGCCACAGAGCCCAGGTCCTTCGCTGCCGCTTCCAGGCGGTTGCCGTTGAATTTTCCTGCCCCACCGTGGGAAGGAAGCATCCCAGTGAGACAGACTCACGAGCCTGAGCTCCGACCGACACGTTATAATGGCTAACACCAGAGCAACCCAGGAGGCCTTTCGCTCTGACTGAAAAAGCCGGGTCGGTGCCAGCCTTTTCCAGTCCTAGCAGGCAGCAAAGAGCAGGGAGCTGGCAGCAGTGGGGAGCTGGGGAGAACATGAGAACGCGCTGTCCACGACCCACTTTATTTCTTGATCAAACTTCAACATTTTGGGGTTTGCTAACATCCTGCCCCAAGGTACACGTAAAGAAGCAGACCCCCTCGAAGTTAAGAAGTCTTTTCCAGCCACCCCTCTGCACTCCACCTCACCCTCCGTTATTATTTCTAATTAAATTAAACCGAAGCTCCCCCAAGCCGCTGGGTGCACGCACCGCGAGCGCAGCCCATTTCAGCACCGGCCTCGGGGACAGACGCCATCAGGGCGGGGGAACCACAAACCCCGCGGCTACAGCTCCAGGCCCGCGTCCCGGGGTGCTGGGCAATCAAGGTTTTTTTTTTTTTTTTTTTTTCAGGCGCTTGCCAAAAACAGTTCCCCAAATAAAATGCTCCCCTAGGCACTCCATCCCTCACATTACGGCCCTTTCCAGCTGGGGACGTGCCCGCCAAAAGAACAGGGACCGCTCCGTGACCTACATATAGAAAAGGGGTCCGTGGAAGCCCCCCCTTGCCTCAGTGGGAGCGCCTGGGTGGCGCCGACCGCCGGGAGAAGCCCGGTTCCGAGCAGCTCGTCCAGACCTGTGCTCGGGTCTCCCCGTGATTCAACGGCGCGTCCCGGCTCCACCAGCCCCACACCTGCCACCCCGGGCGGCCGCCGCCCACCTGTGCCGGCCCCGCGAAGGCCGAGACCTCCCAGGCGGGGGGTCCGCGCGCTTGGCCGGACAGCGCGGGCACCCGAGGCGCCTCTCCAGCGCCGGAGACTTTCCCGCCCGACTTTCCCTTTGTTCCCGGCCCCCCGAGCCCGCCGACGGGCGCGGTGCCGTTCATTCCCGACAGACGCGCCCCGGCGGGGTCCACCCGCCCGCGCGGGGGGCGCCCACTTACCCCAGCGGGGCCGGCGGGCGAGGACGCGGCTCACGCGCGGGCTTTGTCTCCGGCGCGGCGCTCGCGGGGCTCGGGCAGACCGCGCGGCATCGCTCCCCCTGCGGGCGCGGGGCTGGGCGGGTCGGGCTTCGGCTCCACGCCCCGGTCCCGCGCGCCCGGGCGCTCAGCGGCTCGCGGTGGAAACGCTCGCCTGGCGCCCCGCGCCGCCCTCGGGGTCCCCGGGCCGCGTCACCGGCCCCGCCCCGCCCCGCGCCTCCCCGCCCCGGCCGGGGACAGACTACGCGAGGCGGGGGGTGGGGGGAGCAGGTGGCCGGGGCGCGCCTCGCTCGCGCGCGCGGTCACCCCGACGCACTGGACTTCGCGCGCTCGGGCCCCGGCGCTGGGCTCCAGGGGTGCGCTCAGGCCCGCGCGGGGGGTGGGGAACGGAGTGCGAGACCCCCGTGTCAGGCGGTCCAAGTTGGTCGCGCCCACTCCGCCGCGGGGTCCGTCTGGCGCCGGGGAGGGCCCGGGAAATCCCGCCCGCCGTCACGTCACTGGTGCGTCACCGGGGCTCCCGCGCCGGGGCTCCGCGCGCTGCCCGCACCCCGGGCTCCCCCTCCCCCACCCCACGCCCCGCGCGGAACTCCGCGCGCTCCCGCCTAGGCCCGCGCCCCCCGCGCGGGGACGCGCCCCCAGCCCGGCCTATTGCTACGCCCGGGGCGCGTGTTGCCCAGGGGCTGGGGGCGGGGGAGAGGGAAGGTGGAGGTGGGCTCCCGGGGTACTGTCGTCCCGGGGTTCCCCGACCTGTGCCTCCGGCCTCCGCGCCCATTCCAGGGGCGGAGATCTAGGGACAGGCCAGGCAAGGCGCGGGGAGTTCCCATTTACCAGCACCCCAAAATACACAATGTCCACCCGCTCCGGAGGGGTGCGGTAAATGGAGAAATGGTGAATACCTGGAAAAATTCTCGGGGCATTGTCTCCTCGTCCAGGGCGAAGGTTAACGCACGTTGCTAGGTGACGAGACACGAAGGCGCTGCCCAGCCCGGCCAGCACAGGGCAGGGAGGGCGAGGCGGGCGCTGTGGGGAGGCTGGTCAGCCACCAAGAAGGCGGGAACAAATTCCCAATTTTCGTGGACAGCAGAAACTGTTTCCACGGGGAAATCTTTGGCTGTCCCGGCCCCTTTTGAGCTGTAAGGCTTTTTGCAACATAGAGAGATATTTTGAAAAACCTCTTAATTATTATAGTCTTCTTCCCTTAGGGAAAAACCCGCTTCAGTGCAGTCCATTTTTGCAATGCCTGGTGAAACAAGAGGATACCTTCGGGCTAGAGAAGCAGCAAAAAAGGTTCAAGCGGTGTTAGCAAGATTGGCAGGAAAAGGAAGCCAGTAACGTAGATTCGTGGCTGGTAATTAGGAGATATTTCTTGAAAATCTGCATTCTCGGTCCTCATCCAGCATCAGCAGCCATGCCTTGCCATGAAAGACACATTTGTTTTGCAGATCTCTGATCTCCATGACTCGACATCTGCCCCAGACAAATGTCCACCTTTGCTGACTCCGAGTGTCTGAAAATGCAAATGCAGAGTTTCAGAAAGGTCCACCTCGGACCAGCAAACATATCAATTGGATTTTTTATACAGCTAGCAAGTGTCAAAGGCGCAGAATTGAACGATGATAAAAATGACTAAGGAGCAAGAATGTCCACACACAGACCGTAAAAAAGAAAGGTATATGGGGGCTGCATTAAAATTCAACAAATACCAGACTGGGCTCATTATTTCCACCCTCACATCTATTTTTTTTTTTTCTGTATTCCTGTTTCAGTAGAGCCTCCCTACCCCCTCCAACTGGTTACCTGAAGTACTCGATTTCCTATTATTCCAACTTTCATCCCGATCCATCCTACTTAATCAATTGCAAGGGAAATCAATATATGCACATCCTGGTATACCTCATTTCCTTATTTTATCTTATTACATTATCCCTTAAATTAGGATTATGTCCGTTTTAAAGATACAGAAGGGTCTAAACTAGTCTAAACCAGGGGATGCTAAGACCAGCGGTATCAGTATCATCTGGGAACTTGTTAGACATGCAAATTCTCAGAACCTACTACAGCCCTATTGAATTAGAAACTCTGGGGATTTATTTAACACAACAATCTGTGTTTTAAGCTCTCCAGGGCATTCGGATTCTGTCCATCACCCAGGACTCTGGACATGGGTTTTCCTTCCTTTGTCCCTGGAAATAGTCCTTGTTCTGAAGTCTTTGTCTGATATCAGTATAGTCACTGCAGAGTTCTCATATAAGTTTTTTGCATGATGCATTTTTCTCATCCTTTGATGCTTAGCTAGCTGTGCCTTTATTTTACATTCTGCAAGTGGGATTCTCTATTCTTGTACAATGTAGGGTGGGATCTAGCTTTTTTATTCAGCCTGACAAACTCTATGAATTGGAGTGTTTAGGTCACTTACTTCTTGTGTCATTATCACGTGTGTGGGTTTGAATCTACAATCTTGCTATTTGTTTGCTTTCTATTAGTTGTATTTTTCATTCTTTTTTTTTTTCCTTCCTCCTTTAGGATTGACTGAGTATACTTTACCTGAGGTACTGACTGAGGTAAATCGTCTGGCATTTGGTATTTCTCCTTGTTGTTGGCTTTATAATATGCATCTTTACCAGTCTGTCTTCAACTGACATGATACTACTACTTATTTACTCTAAAATCTTGCCAATAGTATGCTTCACTTTCTCCCTTCCGTCCTTTGGGCTATACTTGTCATTGTTTTTTATATGCAAAATCTCCTAGCATTATTTTCCTTTAAACTGTCAATTTTCTTTAAGAAATTTTGATTTTTAAGGTCTTTTTATATTTATCATTTCTGATATTCTTCATTTATAAAGATCCAAATTTCTATTGCTATCACTTCCTGCTGCTTGAAGAGTATCTCCTTTAACACTTCTTGTAATATAGATCTGCTGGTTACAAATCATTTCAAATTTTGTCTGAATCTTTATTTTGTCTTCATTTCTGAGGGATCTTTTTCTAGGTTGATAGTTTGAGGCCATTGAAAGACATCAGTCTATTGTACTTGCATAGTTTCTCATAAGAAACCTGCAGTTATTATCCTTGTTCCTTGGCATGTATTTCTTTTCCTATGTCTGCTTATAAGATTTTCTCTTTGTCATTGGTTTTCAACAGAGTGATTATGAAATGATTTGGTGTTGTTCTCTTTGTATTTATTCTGCATGGTATTTAGAGGATTTCTTGGCCCTGTGGGTTTATGATTTTATCAAATTTCAAAATTTTACACCCACTATTTATTTAAAAAATTTCCTGGTTCCAAGATTAATTATAATAAAGTGAAAATCAAAATCAATAAGCAACTATAAACCAGAGACACACTACGGGGGGGAGGGGAGAAGAGGGATTAGGGTCAAAATAAGGAGGGTGGGAATTGTATGGGGAATATAACCAAGATGAAAATGCATACATTGTGCAAAAATGAAAAATGAGGTAAAAAATATATAAAATTAAAAAAAATTTCCTGGTTCCCTACTTTCTCTTCCCTATTAAGACTCCAATCACATATATGGTAGAAGCTATGTTTTAAATTATTTTTTATTTTTGGGCAGTTTCTGCTGTTATGTCATCAGATTCACTGTCTTTCTTTTTCCTTTTGAAGTGTCAACACACATTTTGATTTTAATTGTATTATTTTTATTAAGGTAATTTCGGTTTATAGCACTGTGCATACAGAGGACACCACACGCAGCACCAAGGCTCCTATAATCACCCAGCGTAGTCCATTGCGCCCCCTAGTCCCTTTCCATCTCTCTCTGGTAGCCTCAGGTCTACAGTCATATTTTCAGGGCTTGTTTGGTTTAGTATTGACTGTTCCTTTGTTTTGTTTCTCTATATTCCACATGAATTTGGTGCAGATCTCTTTGGACTCACATTCTTTGGTACACATAGGCTTTCTGAATTTGGAAGTCAATTTCTTTTTCCCAGGGTAGGGAATTTTCAGTCATTATTTATTCAAATAAGTTTTTTGCCTTGATTTCTTTCCTCTTTCTGGAACCCATGTAATGTGAACACTGGTCCTATCTTGTGAATATGTTGTCCCATAAGTACCTTGAATTCTTCATTCTTTTCTCTTTTTTGCTGCTCTGATTGGATGAATTCCTCTGTTCTGTCTTTTGAAATCACTGAGTAATTTTTCTGCTTCATTTAGTATGCTGTTAAGTCCTTTATTGTATTTTTCAATTGAGTTATTGTAGTTTCATCTCTGTAATTTTTGTTTGGTAATTTATTGTTATCATTTTTCATCTCTGTGAAAATTCTCACTATTCGGTGAGCATTGTTATGATTGTTACTTTGAACTCTTTATCAGGTAAACAACTTTTTTCATTAAGGTCTCTTTCTGAGGCTTTATCTTCTTTTATTTGGAACATATTCCTCTGTCTTCATTTTCCTTGACTCAATTTTGGTTTCTCTGCATTAGATAAAATGGCTAACTCTTGCAGTCTTGAAGGAGTGGTCTCAAGTAGAAGATAAAACTTAGTGTTTAAATCTTGCCCTATCTCTGTTCTCTCTCAAATCTTTGAGATTGAGCAGCCTACCTCTTTTTAGTGACTCCTAATAATTGAGGGTGTGCCAAAGCCTGTTACTGTCCCAAAGGGGAGGAACACTTAGATCTAGGCTGCTTGGAAGTTGAATACTTAGGGAACAGCTTTTAAGGCAACAAATACACCTCTTTTTTTTTTTTTTTTTAAAGATTTATTTATGCATACAAGAGCTGGGGTACAGGCCAGAGATGTAGGGGGTGAGAGAATTCACCAGAGGCAGAGTGGGGAACAGAACAGGCAGACTGACTGAAATACACTGCTGAGAGGAGCAGCAGGTGAGACAGGAGAGGTCTGCTGCGCCATGTGGGTTGCTCCCTGGCTGGCTGGGATCGAACTCGTGCTGCAGAGGCTGCGGATTGCTTCATAGTGAGGTGCTTAACCCCTTGCACCACCAGGGAGGCCCAACAAATACATCTTTTTCAGAGGCATTATGAGATGAGCATTTCTGTGGGCTCTCTGCACTGAGCCCTGGGGTAATAGCCAGTTAAGAACTGTTTGTTTAAACTATGAACCAGAGACACACTTTGTGGGGGGGGGGGGGAAGGAGGGATTGGGGTCAAAATCAGGAGGTTGCAATTGTATGGGGAATAAAAAAAAAAAAAGAACTGTTTACTACATGAGCTCTCATTGAACCCATGGATATAAGCCCCTTTGGCTACCAGAATCATGCTATCAAGTAATGTCACCTGAGTAGCAGTCACTAAAGCCAGGACACTAGAAATGGTAATGAACTCCTTTCTGGGAGATAACGGTGACATGGAGTGAGAGGGAGAACATGAAGATGGCACCCTGCTAGCCTCAACAGACTTTGGAGAGTATTTCAGTCAGTCCCTAGTTGTGTAAATTACATGCCTATTCCCCAGGCCAAAGCTGTAAAGATAAGCAAATAGTCCTTCCCAATAGAGACTGGGTACATTTAGAACACATGCCTCTGTGTTGTGCCCTAATGCTTAGCCATTGTGAGTCTGAGAGCCCTTTAAGAATTCTCAATTTGCTACATGGCTTCATTGGTCTTACAGATAAAAATTCCCAAAGTTTTCAAATCTAGATATGTTAGGACCACTTCTGAGGCATATATTTTAAAAGCTGAGATGCCACATGTAGGGTTCAAACCCTTTGCTCCTCAGGGAGAAGCTGGAATTTGTGGGTTCTTTGCATATTATGGGTTATTGTGCCAATGGTGATATTTATGGTAATACCATGCCTCAGTTTCTCCTATCCACTTTGGTGTGAGCTTTCTCTCTTTTGTCCAATGGTTCAGAGGTAATTTTTCTCTATGTAGCTATAGATTCAGTGTGTCCATGGAAGGAAGTGAGTTAAGGATCCTCCTGTGCTACCGTCATGAACTGGAACTCCCTGGAGTTCCCTTTTTTTTTAAGATTTATTTTATTTATTTATGAATATAAGAGCTGGGGTGTAGGCCAGAGGTGTGGGGTGGTCGGAGGTGAGAGCATTCACCAGACACAGAGTGGGGAGCAGAATAGGCAGATCTACTGAAATACACTGCTGAGGGGAGCAGCGGGCCAGTCAGGAGAGGTCTGCTGCATCATGTGGGTAGCTCCCTGGCCCACCAGGGAGCAAACTCATGCTGCAGTGGCTGCGGGTAGCTTCATAGTGCTGAGACTTAACCCGTTGTGCCATCAGGAAGGCCCCTGGAGTTCTTTTTATGGTTGAAAACATTAGCAAGTCATTCATAATAGTGAGAAACAGAGAGCCAGGTACGAATTCTGAAGAGCCGGAAAGAACTTCTCCTTCCTTACCCTATTCCGTCACCTAGGACTGGGTATGCACATAATTCACATTCAGTGAATGATGTTGGAAGGAAGTCAATTTGAGATTTGCAGTAAAGAGGGAATCTATTTAGGTTGACAGGCATCTCCTGATAAATGCTACTCCTGAGTTCTTTTCAGAACAGAGACCTAGAAACAAATGTGTTCTAATCTTGAAAACCCTGAAACCACCACACGTGCAAAGGAGAAAAAGCAATTCTGGGTTACCTTACCTTCCGTCTTCCAATGTCCAACAGAGAAGCTCAAGTGTGCATAAAATGCCTTTCCTTCAGTGGGCCTTTGTTCACTGATGTTCCTGCCTAAGGCCTTTGCAAATGTATTGCCTGGAACACATTCACCCATTTTCACCCGTCAAATTTCTATTTACACAAATTTTACTTTCTCAAAGAGCTTTCCTAGATTGTCTTGTTATAAATAGAATTCTCCCTGTTCTATTCTCCCAGAGGGCCCTACACTCTACCTTCACAGCACTGACCCCATTTTAAAACTATTATACATTGTAAGGTATTGATGGGATGTTCTTTTCTCCACCAGCCTGTTGCCTCCAGGAATGCAGGGAACAAGAGTAGTGCCTGGTACAAAGCAGGGTCCCAATATAGATCCGCCTCAGGGCAGGGGCAGATGTCCTTTTCTTCAAAATGAGGGGTTTCACCTTGGGACTACTGTTTAAACTCCCCTTAAGGGCAGTAAAGTTTGAAATCTAAAATTTCTCACTGAAGTCACAACTAAGAAAGCAAGATGACAATTTCCTAATGACATAAGTTTTAGGGAAGCTACATAGAGAACCAAGGTGGGTTACAATGCCACCTATTTGAGGTCTGAGTTTGAGATTTGAGGCCATAATATAGAAACTGTATAAAGAAGAGATCTTTAAACCTATTTTTATGAAATTTATTCCCAATTTGAAATGGCAGTGTATACAAAGATAACAGCTTATGGTAATTTACATAAAGTTTGCTATAACATGCACTTTATGAAGTGTTTCAAACATATACATATTGTTTCATGCTGAATAAATAATCCCCCCAAATTTATTTTTATTTTTACATAAAAATATAATATTGCACTCTTAACAAGACCAGTTATTTTGCATATTTTCTCTTAAGATAAATGATGAAATCAGGCCTTAAAAAAAACTGAGTAGTAACCCTATTCTAATAGGGAACTAATTTAAAGTTCTCAGTAGAAAAATGAAGATAGACAATAGCTGCAATTTTTTTTAAACAAAGCAAATCACTTCAACGTGAATAGGAATAATCTCATCTCTGCACCTACTTGGACCTCAGAATACCTGGTCTGTGAAAACCATACTCTAAATGCAGCTGAGAAGTGTACTTATGTATGCAGTTTAAGTAATGAGCATACATGACCCCTTGCTTCCTCTTATTTATCTTGACAGCAGAGACTTTGGAATTGATTTAGATAGTTTTTAAGCAGAATGTTTTAGAAAGTCTGAAAGTTACAAAAGTAGTTCTGTAAACACCATATGAATTAAATTTTCATAATAAATGCACAAGAATACATACTTTTATCCCACAGTAACATATTACTGAGCTTATTTTACAGGGTTTTTGAAGCAAATAAAGCAGCACCCCAAGTAAAAATATAGGCATAATATCACGGTAAAAATAGACTATTCCAAGATTTTTAGGAATTCTGTGTTTGTGGCATGTAAATTTGGTGTGGAGACACTTAGATTTTTTCTGTTCCTAGAATTCTGGGGGATGGGTGAGTGGGTGTGTACTAGGTTAGTAGAAAGAGTGGAAACTGTTTCCTCGAAGTATCTACTTCTTGTTTAAAACAAAGCAAGCTATCTTTGCTTTTGTAATTCTTTCACTGTACATTAAATGCCTGATCTAGACTATGCTATTAATACTGGTGCAAACTCCTGCATTGTGGAGGCTTTCTACTGTAGATTGGTAAGTATCCAATGTTCCGTAAATGGCAGATATTAAGAGAATGATCACGGTCTTTAAATCTTAGTGACTCAAAGATATTAAGTATCTAGCGTTATGGATTTTAAGGAGGATTTTTATGAAGAAACAGAATGTGTATGAAAAAAAAAATACCTGTGTTGTTTGTGACTGTCAAAGAGATTTTAGGTTTACTTTGAGCTAAGAAGGCAACTGGAAAAATCTGCCTACCATTGAGATTCACCGGTAATTTGTTTTTAGTATTCAGATATTCCATGAAATGTTTGGTATAGAGGCACCTACCAGATTACTTACTTCTCAGAGAGAGCAGTTATTGAGGCCTGAGTTCATAATCATTTTCTTTCCTTTTTTTGGGGGGGGGGTTGGGGGTGGTATTGTCACATAACATTTGGAAAATATTAGTATTTTAAAGAGTATTTTATATAAATAATTATATAGCTAATAGAAAAAGGAGAGACCCTAATTTTTTCTTTAGAATGGCCTTGTGGGAAAAAACTTTAAGAATGTTTTTAATCTACCATGTAAGACTTAAATCTTGTTAGTTAGAGAATGCTAACAGAACTGTCCAGATTATCACTAAATTATAACAAAACTTTCCTCTTAGAACCTTGAGAATGCAGAATTTTGTGCAGATGAACAGATTTTATCATCATTTGGATGATTTTTTTTTTTGGTCATCCATTTCTTTAGGTTCAACCTCCTAAAACTGGTGAAGTCAACAAATCTAGTTCAGAATTAAAGTGCTTTGGAGAATGCAAAGTTCTCTTTCATCCCGCTGCATAGCTGCTAAGGAAAGAATAGAACATCGGCTGTTTCAAGCGCTGCTGATCCTTCCGACACCAGGCAATCACGGTCCCATCGCTGTTTGCTGTGTACAAATGGTGGCCGTCACAGGAATATGTAAGGCTATAAAAGAAAAGAATCTCATTGTACACGATAGCCCTTAAAATTCTACTAGAATATTGGGGGTCATAGAGAAATTAGAATATATGTTAAATCTTTATACATAGTTTGAATCACCCAGCTGGTAAGTTTGTGGCTCTCATTTTATTTTTATTAAATTTATTTTCTTACATTGTTGGCCATTTTTGGACAATATTTGTTTTCGGCCCTCAGGTGTAGTCCCTGTTGTTCTCTGACCATCATAGCACCTGTTATCCATCATCACTGTCCTTTGTGCTCTTCCCTTCCCTGTTTTGACAGTATGTCTCAAACCTATGATCAGCTTGCAAGTTTTGTCTTTTTCTTCACCCTTTGTTCGCTTTCTCTATATTCCACATATAAATGAATCCAATATTTATCTTTTTCCTTCTGACTTGTCACTCAGCATAATCTTTTCCAGCTGTGGAGCTCTGGTGATATAGATAAAACCAGGAGCAAAAAGATCACTATCTTTTGTTCCTTCTTTACATATTTTCTTTTTCTATCTTTATTACTTAAGGAACAAATACTTGGGAATGGAACACTTTTGAAAAATATAATACATTTTCTCTTTATAAAAATAAATGATACTTTTATGGAGCTATCTTATTTCCCTGGAAGAGGAAAGGGTAAGAATGTAACAATAAGTAATTAATGTTACTTAATAATTTAATTACTGAGCTGTTGGAAAATGGTACCAATAGACTTGTGAGATAAAAGTTGCCACAAATCTTCAATTTGTAAAGTTTGTTAAGCTTTAAATTTACTACATTAAAAGGAAATTTATTTTAATAAAGTATAATTTGAGTCACTCCCAGTTGAATTTTTAAAATCAAATTTGTCAATGAAGCAAAGGGTAAATGGGTGTTCATCAATCTTGTCAACCACAGTCCTGCAGCTAACAGCCATCATTATGGTATTTTCACAGTTTCTATTATTCAAGAGGCCTTCCCTGGGCACTACCGCTGAATGACTTCTTGCTAGACTCTAAGTCCCTGACTCAGATTTTTTTTTTTTAAATTTTTGTTGTGATTTCTTTCTTTCTTTTTTTAAAAGATTTTATTTATTAATTTATACAAGCACTGGGTACAGTCAGAAGTGTGGGAGGGTGAGAGAATTCACCAGAGCAGAATAGGCTGACTGAGGAAATAAATACACTGCTGAGGGGAGCAGTGGGCATGGCAGGAGAGGTCTGCGCCCATGTGGGGTCCCATGTGGGACCCTTGCCAGCGGCTGGGGATCGAACCAGCGCTGCAGAGGCTGCGGGCAGCTTCGCAGCCCAGCGCTCAACCCCTGCGCCACCAGGGAGGCCCCCTGACTCAGATTTTAAACTCCATGCAGACAACCGCTCTTCTTGCCATGGTCCTAGACAGCCTGGCACAGCATGTCCTCCAATAATGCTGTTTCATTATAATGTTGATGAGGAAAAACAAATCCCTGTCAATATTGAAACAAATGATGCACAAGGACCTTCACTATACCTCATTTTGCTTAAAGTCAGAATTTTCAAGAACCTATTGATAGAAGTGAGGAATTCTAGGTTTGATAAAATAGTTGTTTATAATGACTATCATCACATATTTCTTTTGGTGTGTGTGCTTTATTGTCTCTATCATAAAAATACAGTTCCCAAGTGATAAAGGAGGAAAGATTTTTACCTTACAATTGGCTTATTTGATTTAGGAAATGTAATTTCTCGTACAGGTTTTAGGTCCCAGGTACTCCATAATCTAGAAGGGAAAAAAATCATCATCTAATTATGCAAACTAAAATTTGCTTCATTAAAAAATCCTACCTATTTGTTAAACAACATCTGGAAGGAAACAATAATTAATAGCAATTGCTTTTGGGAAATTTGCTGGAAATTGCCACACACATGTTGGAGTAAGAAAATGTAACTTTGTTGTAAACAGGCACACCTCTGAGATATTGCAGGTTGGGTTCCCAATCACCTCAATAAAGCTATTATTTCAACAAAGTGAGTCACATGAATTTTCTGGTTTCCCAGTGCATACAGAAGTTATTTTTTACACTATAATGTAGTCTATTAAGTGTGCAGTATAATGTCTGAAAAATGTATATACCTGCATTAAAAAATACTCTTGCTGAAAAATGCTAACCATCATTTGAGTTGTTGGGAAAAGGCACCAACAGATTTGGGAGACACAAGTTGCCACAAATCTTCCATTTGTAAAAAATGCAATATCCTTAAGGCTTAAGAAAAGCACAAACACAATAAAAGAAGGTATGTCTGCAGTTTCATTTTGCTAATCTTTCATAGTTAAGAACAATGTAAAATTTCAAAATTGTACAATCTTTTTAGGAATCTAACAGAAATAAATGAAGAACCTATATCCAAAGGTAATTTTAAATGTTTAAATATTAAATATTAATATACCTAGATATTAAAAACTAAACCTTGAAACTGCTGTGTCCTTATGAACTAAAGCAAACAAAGAGAATAAAAATTCAGCTTACCTTACAATTCCATTTTCTAATCCCCCAGCAATCACATTGATAGATACTCCCTCAGGTTGGTTAGAGAAAGCAACGGAACAAATGTTTTCCCTGCAGTGGACATGTCCAACAAGATCCCCATTCACTGTCCAGAGTCTGAGGTCACTGCCTCCACCAGCTAAAACAGCAAAATCATGCCACAGGTCACTAAAGTGTGGCAGCTCAGAGCCCACCCACCACTGTTTTAGTGATGATTGTCATAGGCTACTCATGACTGAAAACTGTACAAATGAACTTACTACATTGCAAGTCACACAGACCTCCTATTTGTCTAGAGACAATTACCATGAAAAAAAATATATAAATTATTCTACAATGTAGTACAACAAGGTAAATTAAACATGTCTTTATGTAATTATAATATTTCAGGATATGAACAGCTAAATCTGAATTTGAAAGTACTTAGAAAGCTAAACAGTCTCCAAAATGAGAAGAAAATATTCACCAAAACCATCTATAAGAAATGATTTATGTGACTTCTAGAGAAAATTTACAGTAAAAATTAGACGAGTTAAAAACTATTAAAAAAATTCTTCCAAATGTTTAAGATTGAATCTTATAAATTAACCTCTTACTAAATGAACTTTTTATTTGAAAACCACAAGTAGCCAACTTCTCTTTGTAGTTTTTCAAGGGGTGGAGGAGGTAATAGTTGCTTGCCATCCTCTATAAATTGGGGTTGGTGATTTGGGGCATCATGATGGTGTGCCCAGCCTTCTTTAGAGAAATATTCTCATGCTGATAAAGAGAGAGGATAAAGGCATGATTAAGTTTGGATGACAAAGCTTATCATACTTAATTTTATCTCTTCATGAGACCTAACAACTCCAACTAACTAAAAGTAGAGAATCTGTTTCTATCCTTATTAAAGCAATGAAAAGATTTCATATTTTATAGCAAAGGAGTAAATATAGGAAATATTCTTTATTTAAAGGTATTCTAAAGTCCTTCAGATATCACAAACCAAAAAGCCCAGTACATCTCAGAATTCACAGTGGGCAAAGGTGGAACTAACTGTCCACCAACAAATGAATGGATATAACAAGTATGGTATATCTATACAATGGAATATTATTTAGTCATAAAAAATAATGACATCATGACATATTACAATATGGATGAATCTGAAAACATGATAAGTGAAATACATCAGACAAAAAGGACAAATATATGATTCCACTTATATCACACACAGAGTTTAAAATGACCAGTGCTTTACTGAGATTTCTCATTATAGAATATTGATTAGGAGAGATTACCTAAATAAAATATCATGATGTTGGAGACTCAATATGCTGAAGAAATATAATTATATATAATAAATTAATCTTTTCTATGGGTAGGCTATATTTTAGTATTTATTTTGAATTTAATATGTGATAAAACATTTTAAAAATACATAAGCTAATCATGTGTACCAGGCTAGTAAGGCTAAGAAAGCTTATTAAGATTATTGGATACATCTATAAAAGACATTGATGTAAGGGTTGGTCATAAAAACCATAGCTACTGCATGGCTAAGTCCTTCAAAATAAAAAATCTAAATATGGTCTTGGACTCTTTGAACTTAATAGAGAAATAATTACCTAGCTATTCATCCAGTAAGTTGGGTTACCACAAAACCAATTTACTCATCTGTCTAAGACTACAAATGTCAAAAATTTAGCTTTCACTCAACATAAGATTGCCTTTATGCATAATTTAGCATATTCACTAAAAGTCAGAAAGTTGACCATTCCTGAAAACATTCTCTATTTTTCGTATACATCTTCATTGACATTAAAGTAAATTAGAAAACCACCCTCTACTCTGAATCTTAGACTATTATATTAACTTTACAATGCCACTGGCTACACATGACCTGCCTATGAACCCTAAAAAATAATGAAAATAAAAATTCATTATTTTTCTAATGCTTTGTATATACCAAATGCTCTTCATGATTTCTATATATATCAACATGACTTAAAAAAAGTTGTCAAGACCTTTTTATTCAAATGGCCATATATTTTGATCTAGTGGTAGAATGATTTAAAAAATGCACAAACCATCTATTATAAAATTTGCATAGTTTAATGCATTTCACATTTTATTACTATAAAAAAATCACATCTTAATAAGCAAAGGGGAATTATGATCCGGAGGAAAGAGTTTGCCAGAATATTTATATTAATATTTATATATTCATTTATTTTTAATTTTGACTTTAAGATTACTTAGATGGTACTCCTTAAGGGGTCAAGATTTTTGTTAAATCTGATAACTTCTTCACTTCTTGGACTGTAAGAACAGGAAGATGAACTCTAGTATGGGTCGCTAAACATAAATTTGGCCTCTCTTTTTTTTAAATTTTTTTTAAAGATTTATTTATATAAGAACCGGGGTACAGGCCAGATGCACGGGAGGGTGAGAGGATTCATCAGAGACAGAGCGGGGAACAGAACAGGCAGACTGAGGAAATACACTGCTGAGGGGAGCCGCGGGCAAGACAGGAGAGGTCTGCGCGCCATGTGGGATCCTTGCCCGCCGGCCAGCCGGCCAGGATCAAACCAGCACTGCAGAGGCTGTGGACAGCTTCACAGCGCGGCGCTCAACCGTCTGTGCCACCAGGGGAGGCCCTTGGTCTCTCTTTTAAAAAATCATTATCTTTATTATGTTCTCTATATACCAAATGCTCTTTATGACTGCTCTTATATATGTATCAAGAGGCCTTAAAAAGTTAAGAAGGCTTTTTTGATCAAACTGGAAAAAAAAGTTCTAGCTATTACTCTATTAAACTGTACTACCTAGGGATACCGGAATACCCTACTACTGAGTAGGTAGGTAATTGCAGCAAAGGTAATTTTGTTTCTTGTTCCCATATGACTACTGATATAATATCACAGATATAAATCACTACTGGCAGCAACAAAGTAATTAACTTTACAAAATTCAGGTCCCTCAGGATCAGTTCTAACTTTCAAAATGTTGCCGAAACAAGAAAGTTGAGAACCCTATATAAATAATCATTATGCTAGCCCTCCAGATTTCTTCTTGACGTGACATACTAAAAGCTGTACATGTACAAATCAAGGAAGCACAATTAGTAAAGTCATCGATCATCTGCCCACAATTGTATTAAAGTCAGGTGTTTAAGATATTTTTTCTTAGCTATGATGATTAGGGAATAAAAATGTTTTGATGATATTATTTTATGACTGGGGCTACAGTTGACAAATACTTCAAATCTCAAATCTTTAATCATGACTGCATTTACTTTTCTTGAATATAAGAATGAATGAACATTTGTAAAAACAATAAAACTCCAAGAGCTATCTATGGATATATATAAAAAAAAGTGTTTCTGTCTTAGATCCCTGGAACAGAGCTCACAGACCCTTGTAATTTATTGTCTTTTCTATGCTAAAAGATGACTCTTGGTGGGGAGGCCCTAGAGAGCTTCAGGATGGCAGTGCTGGTCACCAGAAAACCAACCATGTGACTAGAGGCTTAAAACTTACACCTTTCTACCTCCAGGGAGTCGAGAAACTGGAGTTTGAGCTCAACCGCCAAAGGCCAACCATTGGGTTGTAGGTCAACCATTGCTATACAATGAAAACTCCAAAAAAACCCACTAACATAGACAGATGAATTTCTGAATTGTGAACACATTCATGTGCCAGGAGGGTGGTGAACTCTGTCTCCACAGGAACAGATCCTCTGGATCTCCCCTTATGAAACTCTTCATCTGGCTATTCAGTCTGTTATAATAAACTACAGTAGTAATGAGTCCCAAGGCAAGTTAGGGTTAATTAAACAGCTTCAGGGACAGTGCAGGCAAGGGAGAGTTAAAGAGGCTTCTGAGATAAGGACAGTAAATTCTAAGAAGTGCTAACCAAAACATACTCTAGAGATGAGGCCAGAAAGTCCAGTAGGACTAAACAGAGACAGTAAAACTTGAGAGAATAAAACTTTGGACAGGGGAGGTAAACTCTAAGATAAGAGCTGGGACTAGGAGAAAGAGACAATCACAAAATAGGATGGTGAGATTTTAGTATAGAGAAAAAAGGTTTAAATATCCCTAGACACGGGCCCATAAGGACTTCCTTGCCCCTCCCAAGTACAGCATGGGAGTCTTTCTTTCTTTAAATAAACTTTACTTTCTTAAACAAAGTTTGTATCTAAAATGTCTGCAAATTCCTTTTTATGGCTTCATGAGACAAGAACCTGTGGTGATTTAAGAGCTAAATTAACAGCGCACACCAGCATCTGCAAGTATAGTGTTTTAGTAAGTTCTGTTGGTCATGCTAACAAATTATTGAATGTGATCGTGAGCTTCTGGTGAAATGGTGGTGCTTATAGTGGTATTTCCCTGTTTCTGCTTATCTTGCAAGAATAGGGGGCAGGCAGGGGTGTGAGAGTGAAACAATGGGACAAAAATGCCCCTACCCATTTTAAGTGGGGAATACAAATTTTTCATAAGTTGCTGAAAACCCAAATTTTTCATTTGTTCCAGATGCTATCCTTGAGGTGACCTCTTGCTACTTGGGCTGAAAAATAGCCATGGAAATGGAATTAAGATGGCTGGCTCATGGTTAAACAGACAACAGTCAAGAATAAGGGGTACTCAGTTTTGTTGTAGTTCTAGACCAAATTCAAGTTACACCATGATTCAGCAAAAAGCAACTATCAGACTCTACCAATTTACACTTTGTTTTGCAACTCCTTAAATATTGCCCAAAGCCCCATCCTCAGGGAAGCAAATTTGAAGTTTTCCTCTTGTCTTTTTGCAAGCTCTTTCTTTTCTCAAACCCTGGTGTTGTAACAGGGTGGTCCCCAGGAAAGGGGGAGGTTCCCTGCCCCACCCAAGGGAGGGTGGAGCTGAGCAGGAAGAGGAGAAGCTGCAGAAGAGACTGAGGAAGGAGCAGGATGGAGCCAGAAGGAGACCTGGAGGAGGCGCATGGAGCCTAGAGACATGTGAAGAAACTGCGCTTGTCTTTTGGTCGTGGACTGGGTGACACAGATGTGGGTGAGACCCGTGGGGAGGTGACAATGGCAGCTTTTATCTTGATGTTGATTTTGCTCTTTTCCTTCCGGGCTTGTCCAGTTGTTTGTGACCCTTTTCTGTGGGTCCCCACTGGAAGATGCTTTAGACTTGTAGCAGGCTTTGGGGCCTTGTTCTGGGCCAATCCCATTTGGATGGAGTTTTACCCACGAGGGGATGGGTAACTTTGGGTGCTTCATTTAGAAACTAGACTCTTTGCCTTTCCTGTATTGTTTCCTAGTTTTATTAAAGTTCCTTCCCATTAAAGTCTCCTATGTTTTGTGTTGATGCGGCGGATGGCAGAACCCATTTAGAATAGGCAGGTTTGCGGGGTTTGGGCTGCCCCTCTCCCTGTCCTATAACACTATAACAGTGTCATAATAATAATTAGTTTCTATGCACATCAGTCAAGAGCCCACTGCATGGTAACACTGGAACTTCCAAATTTGCTACAAGTTGTTAATGTTAGAATTGAATCACATTGTTCGACACCCAGCTAGTGTCATAGAGCTGGAGAAATGCTTGGTGTTTGGAAAGACAGTACAAATTTGGTATCATAAGAAACAAAACCAAGAAAACAACAATGCAAAAATTTAGAAAAGAGAAGAGGATCACCAACCTTGGAATATCAAAGATAGTCTATTCTGAGTAGACAAGAAAAAAAGTTTTTCAAAGGATCCTTTCACCTTTAAGATTCTTAAGAACATAAATGCAAACAGAAAATTTATGAATTTTCTAATTGTCATTTCAACAATTTTTTTAAAAAGATTTATTTATTTATTTACACAAGCACTGGGTACAGTCAGAAGCACGGGAGGGTGAGAGAATTCACCAGAGCCAGAGCGGGGAGCAGAGCAGGCAGAGTGAAGAAGTACACTGCTGAGGGGAGCAGCGGGCGGCAGGAGTGGTCTGTGCGCCATGTGGGACCTTCCTCCGGTGGCCAGGGAGCAGCTGGGGATTGGGATCGAACCAGGGCTGCAGAGGCTGCGGGCAGCTTCGCAACCCAGCGCTCAACCGCTGCGGCCACCAGGAAGGCCCGCATTTCAACAATTTTTAAATATATTTACATAAAAAAACAACCCAAACAAGACCTTTGATTAGGTGGTCTGTCTTTGTCATATACATTTCAAGGCAAATTATACATCCATTTGCTCTACCACTCTTCCATCTTAGGAACTGGAAGAAATATATTGAAAGTTGGTCATCCGCTAATGTTTCTCATTTAGTCAGAAGGAAGATAGCAAAGTTAATAGTTAAAAAGCAGAATTAAAAAGGAAAGAGGGCCTCCCTGGTGGCACAGGGGCTAAAGACAACACTATCAAGCTATTGTGAGCCACTGCAGGGAGCAACCCACATGACTCATCAAACCTGTCCTGTCACCCCCCCCCCCCCCCCCTGTTCCCTTCAGCAGCATATTGCAGTAGATCTGCCTGTTCTGCTCCCCACTCTCTCTGGTGAATCCTCTCATCACCTCCCCACCTCTGGCTTACAGCCCAGTTCTTGTATGCATAAATAAATAAATCTTTAAAAAAAATAAAAATAAAAAAGGAAAGAACCCAAGAAAATTCCAATAATTATATAACAATATAATGTTCTGTTTATAACTATACTTATACTGTAAATTAACATTTATAATTATAAATAGTAAATTATAATAATGCTTAACTTGTATGTGCTCAAATGCACTCATATATATCAAGCAAAATGAGGACAAAACTAATGTTTGAGTAAGTTAATAATAAATTGATGAACTCTTGTAAGTTACTATATTTTAGTTGCACATTCATGATATTACCAAAGCATTAAAAATTGGCAGGGCCTGAGAAACGCAATCCAACTGTTAACCCATCATGTAGCCAGCTGGCTGAAAGCATGGTTAGCACAATGGCCTTGTGATTTGGTTTTGTTGTTAACTGACCTGAATCACACACAGTGGCAATGTCACCTGTAGTTTCACTGGCAGAGACAGCTGTGACAGGACTTTTGTGTCCTGCTAGACTCTGTACATAGCACAATCTGAAAGACCAAAGACATGAATTTGCAAATGATCATTAAATATAATTATGTTCTCTTCTTTACATAATTCTTTTCCTTAGTACATATACCTATCATTCATAAGATATTTGTAACTGTATTCCTGATTGATCTTTTGACTGCAATAGGATTATAAAGGTAAAGATTGTTTTAAGTCTTAAAATTTAAGATTATTAGAAAGCAAAGACATATTTTGGTACACCTATTTCATACATTAAGATTTGAAATATTACAAGCAACTATGTTTGAATTGGAGGCTTTCTGTACCTGTTTAAATCCCATATGATGCAGGTTCCATCTCTGCTCACACTTATCATTATACTGTAAGGTTTGCAAACAAATAAGCTGGTAATCTCTTCTGTGTGCCCATAGAGATGTATCTGAGACTCCATTTCTATCTCTGATGGCTGAAATTTAAAAATTAAGTATAAGATAAAAACGATGACAAGAAGTATCTGAGTATTGTACATAGAAAATAAGAACAACCTAAGTGACTCAAACATTCTCATATTTTTCAATCAGTTCAACTTTATTTATTTATTTGTTTGTTTGTTTATTTATTTATTTATTTATACAAGCACTGGGTACAGTGGGAGGGTGAGAGAATTCACCAGAGCCAGAGCGAGGAGCAGGGCAGGCAGAAGGACCGAAGTACACTGCTGAGGGGAGCAGTGGGCGGCAGGAGAGGTCTGCGCGCCATGTGGGACCCTCCTCCGGTGGCCGGGGAGCAGCCGGGGATCGAACCGGCGCTGCAGAGGCTGCGGGCAGCTTCATAACCCGGCGCTCAACCGCTGCGCCACCAGGGAGGCCCAGTTCAACTTTTTTTAAAGAGGAAAACAAAATAAACATTAAAGAAAATTTTAATTGCTCATAATTTAATCAACATACTGTTCATTTTTATTTATTCTTACCCAGTTTTTGTCCAAATACACAGGTATTGTTATAATTGTGATTTTTGCATACAAATAATTTTCTGTTTTACACATCCTGCCATAAGCATTCTCCATTTTTGACATTGTCTTTAAAATAATTCTTAATAGTATTTTAATATTATATACAATTAGCATACCATTTATATACTTGAGCATTTTTTTATTGATAGACATTCAAAATTAATTCCATTTTTTTTCAAGATTATAGAAGCCATAATTAAATTCTTCACGTATATAAGTTTTGTTCTTTCTCTGAATTATTTCCTTAGAACAAATTTCCAGAATCCTACTAGGAGGTCAGTGAATAATAATTATTTTATTGTTCTTGAAAGCATGCTTTTCAAAGGCATTACACCAATCTGTAATGCACCAATGATGATGTATAGCAGCTATAAACTGACATTTTAAAGGTTACAAACTGTTGTTCCAAGGTCCATATTGACTCACAGATGCCAGATGTCCATACAAGGTTTGACTTGTTTTCATTATGTAAGAACAACCTCTGAGCCAATGTGTGGCACTCATAGCTAATCCGATGGTAAAAGGTGCTTTCCAGACTCAAGCCCCTGAATGGGGGGTGACAGGAAACAGGCAGACCTGGAGCTTTTGGCAGCGTAATTGCTTGGGCTTTGGCAGTTAAACTGCTGAGCCTTCAGCAGTTAAATTACTGGCAAGGAGTGATGTCAATGGAGAAGCCCCTCCATGTGTGGCTTCAGCTTGGTCCTTGGTTCCTGCTCAGCAGATGCTATCTGGAGTAGGACAGATGGCTTCTGAGGAAGTGCCAGCCTGTAAATTTGTTCTCTTTTTCTCTTAGCTTTCCCTTTTCACTCCCTATGTAAATAAGTCCAGTTATTGTTGATTCTCCTTGAGTGTCTATTTTTGGGTGTTGGTCTGTTGGTCTTATGTGCACTCTCACAACCTGGGTCAACACCTTCCCCCTAGGATTACTCTGTAACAATTAGACTAGCTGTTTACTATGATAAAGTATTTTAAAATTTCTACTTCAAAGGACATAGAAAAGTAGAAAGAATAAGTGTTACATACACCTATATGCTTACCATTCAGTTAATTCTAACATTTGATATCACTTTATTTTTTTAAATAACAAAAACATTAAACATTACAGTTTGTGTATACTTCTATATCTTATTTCTTCTCACTTGTCAAAAATTATTATCTTGTGTTTATGTTTCTGATGTGTGTAGAATGTATGTTTTACTATTTGTTAATATAATGATGAACAATGTGTTGTGTTACTTGGCATGTTGATAAACTTTATATATATGGTATTATTCTTAGGTCTGCAGCTTGACTTCTTTTCCCTACTGTTTTTGAAATATGTTGATATTTTAGCTGTAGCTCATCTATTTTACATTCTTCATAGTCCAGTGTTTTGGTCACATTAAAATATATACATTTAACACTTAAAGAATCAACCAACCAGGCAATACCAGACTCACATTCTTCTTTACAACAAATGGCTTGAGCTATATAGTAATTGCTTCTATATAGCCAGGACATATGATCTTCAGTTGAATTAATCAAAGGGATCAAGTGTACTTTTGGGTTTTCAACAAGTACACGACTCCTGGGCTTGGGTCCCTTTTGGGTTTCCTCTGACTGCAGCTCTCCGCACAGAACCAGAAGTCTGCGAGAACAGAATGTGCCCAGAACGCTTTCAGACTATGCTTCAATTACTGGAATTGAGGAATTCCCTGCCCCAAAGGTCCTGAGTCCCTTCCTTCCCTGCTTTAGCTCTGTAGCATTTGAGTTTGTAACACACCTCTCATTCTAAGTTTTTGAAAATTTCCCAAGTTCTAAATGGTAGAAGGTTGCTTCAAATTGTGTTTCTTTTATTATAATCAAGTTTTATTTTTTCACATATTCATTTTTTTATCTCTAAACTTGTGTGCCTGGTTTTATTTATTTGTTACTAAAAAAAATTGTAACAATTTCTCTATTTGCAGAAAATAACACAAGAATCTTCTTTGTTTCTGCAGACAACCTGTACCCCATACCAGTCTAGGGAAGTCTTATTCAAAGTCAAATCTTGAGGATCCTAGAAACACCCAGGGAATCTCGATCCAGGTTATAACTCCATGCAAAAGTCGATCAGTTCCCATCCGACTCACCCTCCTTCCTAGGGTGTAGTCATTTAGGAACCATCCTTTGGAAAAGGCCCTCTTTGGGATTTTCCAGTTTGCTCAATACCTAAGTCTTTTCTAGTCTTCCCTCAAAGGTCATCTAAGGGCAATGGATGACAAATGACCTCAAAGCTAAAGCTCCTTTCCTGTTTATTTACTTCTCTGATTTGGTAGTTCCCATACTAGTTTGTCAGCTCTTTGGTATACATACTCACACACATATACATAGGCACACATACATACATATATACATACACACGAACATGTATATATGCATGTATATTTTCATGCCATACTCATGAATATTTATGTGGTAAATACGAAATAGGGCCTGATAGTGGTTGTTGATAATTTTATAGCCTATACTTTAAAATGACTGCAAGTGTTAGTGTTACTAGATGATTCCCTGGATAATTTCCATGGATAGAACAGAAATCTTATGCTGGCCTCCTTTTTAAAATTGCTTTTGAATGCCATAATACTATCTTGGATAAGTTACATATATATTCTCCTATGACTACCACCAATTTAGATAATAGAAATACAGGTGTTCACTTATATGAAGCTGATGCAGCCATAATATTTTGTTAGTAAAAAATAACTACGGGAGAACAAAAACCAGTGAACATGAGGTGCCTCCTGTTGACTTCCCAGGCACAGGGTCACATCAGCAACTACAGTGACACCAAAATGGTGAGATAGTCTCTGAGAAAAGGCAACTAGAACAATGCCTTAAAAAACCTAAGTAACCTCCCCTCAAATTAAACAATGATAAAACCACATAGCTAAGATGCATTTTTGGAAACAGTTTAAATAGTGACTGTTAATCTCATGACTTGATTACTTAATACTATTATTACTTAGGAGAAAAATAAAACCCTTATAAATAGACTGAAAATTTTGTTTTCAGCCAAATATATAACTGAGGAAAGGTAAACAATATGACTTAATAAGCCCACCATGACTTGAACACAAGAAGCAAATGTCTTGCTGTAGCCAAATTATCATAGCTATACTTTAGATCTGCTATATTCAAATCACTTCTATGCATAATTACTCCTATACTGACAACTTTATCTTTTTTAAATTTAAACTACATACATGTTAGTATACAATTAAACATTTGAACTATAGAAGGGAAGCTAAGAACGCGACTCTTAAAATGTTGGGAAAAGCAAGAGGAAATAAAAAATAAAAGATGAAACTAGTTTTAAAATAGGTATCTGTAGCATGGTTCAAAATATCTAAGAATAAAATATCTAACAACTCTCTATGCAGACAACTGCCTTAGAAGTAGTGATTAAAATATATTTGTAGGAAAAAAGAAATAGAAAGATGAGCTCGGAAGACAAAAGCTGATGGCAGTTGTAAATACCAGAGACTATGAAATTTTAGGACTGCCTTTTGGGAATAAAAGGAGGAAAAAGCAGACATTCCAAAAGTTATGACACTTCTTCATTTAGACTCCTTAACATTCTTTTTATTGTGCTACATATGAGCCTTCTATCAACCCTCTTTTGTACCTCTCTCCCACATCATACTCTAAACTACACATAAAACTTATTTGCCTCCCCCAAATTATTATCCCTTTGATTCTATGCTTTGGTTTCCTTTGCCTGAAATAGTCTTTCCTTTTTTTTTCTTCTTAGTAAAATGATCCTTAAGATCCAGTTCAATTGAAACTCCAGGCTCCCTGACATTTGTAGATCCCTGTTGTGTGTTTTTCTAACTGTGTGTGGATATTTCTGAGCGGACACACTTAATGTCCTGCAGCAATTTGCACGTGCCTCTCTTCTGTTGAGGAGCCCTTCATCATTTTCTGTGTCACCAGAAGAGCCTCCTCACAGGGATTCTTGCCTTGAGTCTCATCCCCGTTTACGGGACACTTCATGTGTTTCTCCTTGCAGGCTACACGGAGGCCTTCCTAAAATGCTGACTGCTTAAAACATTCCTTCTGCTTAAAATATTCTAATGGTTTTAGACTAAGAGACAGAAAAAATATTATGGTCACATATATACCCTAAGGATCATGGCAAAGAACTTTAAAAAGGATTTAAAAGGGAGGGCCTCCCCGGTGGTGCAGTGGTTGAGTGCTGGGTTGCGAAGCTGCCCGCGGCCTCTGCAGCGCCGGTTCGATCCCCGGCTGCTCCCCGGCCACCGGATGAGGGTCCCACATGGCGCGCAGACCTCTCCTGCCGCCCGCTGCTCCCCTCAGCAGTGTACTTCGGTCTTTCTGCCTGCTCTGCTCCCCGCTCTGGCTCTGGTGAATTCTCTCACCCTCCCGCGCTTCTGACTGTACCCAGTGCATATATAAACAAAACAAACAAACAAATAAATAAATAAAAAACATGCCTCTATTTAAAAAAAAAAAAAAAAAAGGATTTAAAAGGGAAAAAACTTGACAGACATGTAAGAGGAACCCTGCGCTGGGAATACAGTTACATCTGTAAAACATATTTAATAATATAGTAGAGAAACTTATAATGGGAAAAAATGTAAAAGTACTATATTAGAATAATTACTATTTTTTTAATATAATTTTTGGACATTATGTGATTTCTCCTCTTAGGTGTGGTCATTATAGTTCTCCCACTACCAAAGCACCCATACTCCATCACCATATTCCCTTGTGCTCCCCACCCCTGGCTGCCGTCACCTCACCTCACCCCTCATCCTCACCCTCCCCTCATGAATGTCTCGCATCCATGATCAGTTTTCATAGTTTGTCTTTGACCCTTTGTTTTTTCTATATTCCACCTATAAGTGAAGCCATCTGATATTTGTCTTTTTCCTTCTGACTTAATTCACTTAGCATCAACCCTTCCAGCAAATGGCACAAGTCTATCTTTTTTGATCACCGAATAGTATTCCATTGTGTATTTACTACATCTTCTTGATCTACTCATAAGTTTTTGGGCATTTAGGTTGTTTCCACACCTTGGCTACTGGAAATAGTGCTACAATAAACACAGCAGTGCATGTTTCCTCCCAAATTGGTGTTTTTGTGTTCTTTGGGTAGATTCCTAGGAGTGGAACAGCTGGGTTGTATGGCACATCCATTTCTAGTGTTTTGAGGAACCACCTTCCATAGTGACTGGACTAGTTTACATTCCCAGCAGTAGTGTAAGAGGGTTCCTTTTTCTCTACATCCTTGCTAGCACTTGTTGTTCCTGTTTTTTTTTTTTTAATTTAAATTTTTTTTTAATGTGGACCATTCTCACAGGTATGAGATGGACTCTCATTGTGGTTTTGATTTTCATTTCCCTGATAACAAGTGATGATGAACATTTTTTCATATGCCTATTGGTCATCTGTTGGAAAAGTGTCTATGTAGCTCTTCAGATAATTACTGTATTATCACTTGAAACTTGCCACTTAGCCTCAATGGTACTATAGTTCCTCAAGAAAGGAGAGAGTAAATTAAAGGAAGTATTGCATGTGTCTTATTTTCTTCACTAGATTAAATTCTCAAATTCTGAAGTGTGTTTTAGCAACTAGTAGAAATCAAGATGTCCTACTTAGTTTCATTATTATTTAATTTACCAGAGAGAATAGGAATGTTGAACATAAAAGGCTGTAAGTGTCCACATTTTGTAGAATCTTGTGGTATACTCCTAAGCATTCAGGTCAACACTGAGAATGCAGGCAAATAAGCATCAAAATGTGTTGAAATATAAAACAGGTCACAAAGTAAAATACTATCTGTTTCTGAAAGTGAAAAATAAGACTTTTATAATTATTTCCAAAATTCTTCATGATCCTAACAGACCCAGCACTAAAGAGTTGGATATGTAACCTTCCACATTTTAAGAGCTTAAGCGGAGGAAAGATTAAGGTATAAAAGAGTAAAGTGCAAAAATTTTAAGTTATTCTTATATAAAATGAACTGCACTTCATAAAAATTCTCTTCCCTTCCCTGTCATGAAAATCCCAAACTACCCATAAAATGAGCCTAGGACCTACCGTGTTGCTCGTAAATCTGTTCGTGTAGGCTGTGATGACACCACACTTGCTCCCAGTGAACAGCTGACAACTGTCAGGTACCCAGGCACAGCTAGTCACCTTTGAAAAAGGACAAATCAAAGATTATCATCTTTGAAAAGCATGAGAAATACTTCTATTTTTCTGACAACTATTTAAAAAATATATGATCACAAAATTTAAATTAAACACTTAAAATGATTAGAATGGTGCCTGATGTGATATTTTTATAACTTTTAGTCAGATGTCTAAAAACCATTGGTTTCCTAATTAAAATGTATTACAGTGCATTGTCTATGATTTTACATTTTTCAGTGTATACACACACATACACACACACTGTCATTTGTTTCTCAGAAATTTAAACAAAATGATCCAGGATTATACTACATTCAAGGTTAAGTGTGTATGCATCTATGTTTTACACATTTACCTGATTTTTGCTTTCTTTTTTCTGTTTTCGGTGGGAAAACAGGGTCCATAAAAATAGAGGCATTGCTACTAGCAGTTCTAAAGATTGTTAAATAGGAGATGGAAAGATAACTCTGAGATTATTCCTTTGGGACCATAAACCCTTCATTCTTAACCATGGAGAAACTATTCAAGGTCAGCACAACTCTGCTCATCCTGACAGGGTCTTCCTCTAGTCACCAGTTGACCCCACACTGTCATATCCACAGAGTTGCTGTGCTCTCTTTGTAGCTCTTCTCCAGTTTCACCTCTTTCACAGTGCCCTCACACTTCACCCTTAAAGAAAACAGGTCATCAGCCAAGGGCTCATTCTCTTCCCTCCCTCGTGCATCAAAAAGTCTCAGTGTCTTCTGATGGAGCCGAGGAAACCCCTTTTGTTTTCAATGCCAGCAGCAACCCTACCTCTCAAAGTTCCTCAGAATCCTGTCCTTTCTCTTAGAATTTCCAACAGTTTTTTTCCTGGCTTCTTCTTCTGAGCCTACAAATACGCTCAAGTATCGATGACCTTAGAAAATATCTTCCTTTCATCCTGGCTCTTCTTAACTCTGTACATCATTACAGTCTGTTGGATCTAGTTTTGGTTTTTTCAGTTTCTTTTTTGAATAGTTCTATTGCTAAGGATTGACATTTAATAATTTTTATATTTCCTTAGAGGTCCAAAGAACAAAGAAAAAATATTTATTTTTTATATACAGAAAAAACCTCTTTCTTGTAACCACTGAATAGGTCTACAGAACTCTTTTATAAACCTGTTATATTATGGGATTTTGAAAAACTTACTTTTTTCTGTTCTATCTTGAAACATTTTGCTATTTTATGATTCTATGACTTATTTCATCATTACTCACTGATTATTACCAACCATGCTAAAGCAAAACAAAAAAAGAAAATGAAGAATGATGGGTGTCCTGGAAGGATAATGTATCAATAAGATGTAAAATAAATTGTCTTTCGGTTTTCTTATTATATTGTTCAAAGAATGATGTGATCTTTCAAGAAAATATAAAAGAAAACTGGAGACACGATTCCTGGAGTCTGCTTTTAACTTTAATTGAATATATGTGAAAATTCAATTTTTTTCATTTTCTCCCAATAATAGAAAAGAGAAGAAAATTGATAGGAGTATGTTTCACAATTATAAGGTCGATCCAAAAATGAAGGCAAAGAAATGGCTGTCCCCTAATCTCTAATAATAAGGAAATTGATTACATAAATGAAATCTCAAAGTGTGAGTCTTCAATATGATAATACCCTAGATGAATTTTCTCAAACTAAAGAACTAATGAGTAAATAATAGGTTTTTAAGGATGAAAAGGAAATACGATATTCCCATACAGTTAGTCATTTGACTAGAAATACAGTAGTTGGCAAAAAGAATATGAACCATGCCATTCTGCTAAAAGGACTTGAGAGTATTCTTTCATTTTTTTATGTTTGTGTACAAAGCTTTACATGATAAAAATAATTTGCAATGCTTAACTAATTAAAAATTCTAGTAAGTTTATTTTTTACTTTTTATTTTTACCTTTGTTTTTGTTAGTCTACTGGTAAGTCAGATAACAAAAGGCAATGACTTTTTTTCAGGTATACAGAAGATTAAGCAAATAAGTCATTGTTCTCCTTTCTTTCACTGCCAATATTTCCCAAAAGCAGCTTATTCCATTTTGAAAGAGCTCAGGGAAAGACAGGAAAAGAAAGATTTTGTAACACAATTTATTTTTTTAAAGATTTATTTATTTATGCATACAAGAGCTGGGGTACAGGCTAGAAGTGTGGGGGGTGAGAGGATTCACCAGAGACAGAGTGGGGAACAGAACATGCAGACTGACTGAAATACACTGCTGAGGGGAACAGCAGGCAAGACAGGAGAGGTCTGCTGCACCATGCTGGTAGATGGGGATCCAACTGGGGATCCCTGGCTGGGGATCCAACTCATGCTGCAGAGGCTGTGGGTAGCTTCATAGGTTGTTAAGACATTAACCCCTTGCACCAGGGAGGCCCCTTGTAATACAAGTTAGTACCTGGAGAGGGTACTGGCAGATACTCTGTGTGTGTGTGTGTGTGTGTGTGTGTGTGTAGTGTTTAATAGTTTACAAAGTGCTTTTCCATTTAGGAAAAATGAGGCATAGAAGATAGCACTACAGTTATAGAAAATGACAATGTGACAAAAGTGACTTAGAAGAGGGGCCTCCCCGGTGGTGCAGCGGTTGAGCGCCGGGTTGCGAAGCTGCCACGGCCTTTGGAGCACCGGTTCGATCCCCGGCTGCTCCCCGGCCACCGGAGGAGGGTCCCACATGGCTCGCAGACCTCTCCTGCCGCCCGCTGCTCCCCTTAGCAGTGTGCTTCGGTCCTTCTGCCTGCTCTGCTCCCCGCTCTGGTGAATTCTCTCACCCTCCTGCGCTTCTGACTGTACCCAGTACTTGTATAAATAAATAAATAAAAATAAATCTTTAAAATAAAAAGTGACTTAGAAGAAAGTAATGCTGATTTCATTCTAATACTCTGCCATTACCTAATGCTAAACAGATTATAATAGTGTATCAACAGGAGAGAGCGGATGACTTCTTACCCTCAAGAAGAGGATAGAAGACAATTTTGGGGACACAGAAGAATAGTGGTGGTTAGGCAGATGGTTAGCACTGTTAAGAAGGCAAAACATTCAGTGCCATTCGCTTCTTGATTGGATATTAAAGTCAGGAATATTAAAGACTAGCAGTAGTCCCACTCCATTTAAATCATTGTATTTAATTATTATAAAGTATTTAATAGAAAATTTTACCTGATACTGTTGTGAACTTTGTATAAAGTTTATTGGAGGTTCACTTTGTTTACTCTTCAACCTTAAAATGTTATCAGCATATCCCCAGCTCAGGATGGCTGACCACTGAATGTCAGTACTGTTCATGCTTCTCACACCTCAAGGAGAAGGAGAAAGTATTAGATTGTCACTGCTCAATTGTTATTTGACAGCCCCCCAAAATATCAGGTTAAAGGCTTGAGTTTAATAAAACAGTATCATTCTAGCGCAAAATGACCATTATAGCTATAACATGAACCAATTTATGTTAGTTTTATTCCTTTAATGCTAAGAGAATTTGAAGGCTAGAACTATATTCTTTTTTCATTTGTGGGGCTTCGGTTGCTACTTGACTTAGAACTAAAACTTCTGGTAAGAAATTTTGTATAGAACATAACAGCAGTCAAGCTTACTCTGTTCGTGTTCTGAGACACCTTTTTAAAAATAAATATGAACTAGATATTGTTTTAATAACTTTCTAGACACTTCCTGCTGAAGAATCAGTATGGGCAACTACTAAAATCAGAAAGAGAACATCGCTAGAGTAGAAGCAATACCTACCCTGGAAGGATAATTTAATCCTGTCTACCGCAAGGGTTCTATATGGTAGAACTCATTCAGTGAGGTTGTGTTCTCTCTCAGAACACAGTATTATGTCCTTTTATATAAAGATTTGGAGATTTTGATGTTCTTTTTCACTACTATTCATTACCTATGCCAAATATGACTAGTACACATAAATGCCATAAGTGGTACTGCTCTTGAAACTTGGAACACCATTAAGTTCCTTGAGGAGAGAGAATGTATTGTATTTATTCCAGCATTTAGCATAATATCCAGCATCTAGCATAATAAAACAAGTAAATATTGTTGAATGAATCAATAGTGCAGTGAAAATGTAATACACTGGCTTCTTTTCATTTTCTTGAGTATAATAATAAATGTTGACAACGGTTTTACAATAAAGGAATCTATTCTAAATATAAACTGCTAGGGACAGGTACCACATTTCATGAGTCTCAGAACCTCTCAATTTTTACCAAAATGCCTGGCAATGTGGTAGGTGCTCAATAAATCAAGAGCTTAATGATCCAAATATATGAAATAACTGTTCCAAGTTTCTCATTATGGTAAGACAAAATGAATCAAAGTTTTTTTTTTTTTTCTTTTAAAGAGAAATACTTTTCCTTTACCTACTAGAGCAGTGGATTTTAGGTAGGACTTTGTAAGAAAATTGCTTTTTCAGCATTTATAGACTTGGACTCATGCCCCAGAGATTCTGATACAGGTGTCCAAATGGTATCTAAGCAAGTATATTTTGTAAAAATAAACAATGAAAAATTCCAAACACCTCAGGCAATTCTGAGGCAGTCAATTCTGAAATAACTGGCCTCTACTGGGCTTATTAAGATCATTAACTATCTCAGTGTACTTGTCACATTATATTATGCATATATTACTAAGCAAAACCACACAGTTATTTGATATAACAGTGCTCAGCACCTTGCAGCTGTTACACGTGACCTAACTTTCATCTGCAAGTCTCACTCTCACTCATTCAAGGTCTCCATGGAATGCTCATGTGGACTGTTAGGAGCTTAATATGGCAGTGAAGCTTACACAGTATGTAGCTCCAGGGTGCTTATAATCCAGTGGACAGTTAGTAACTACTTATAATGAGTCAGGCACTGTCCTAATCATTACCTACATTATTTCATTTAATCCTTACAAGTAAATTACTCAGTGAGGCAAATCCTTTTGTTATTCCCATTTTATAGATCAAAAACCATGATTTGGAATGTTTAAGTACTTTTCTGAATGTCATGAAGTGCTTAAGTAGCAGGCTTGGGAAGCAATTTCAGGCACTGTGCCTCCTGAAGCCACAGCCATTTCTGTTGTATTACACCACCTGCCTGGACACACCTTGATTTTGACATATCCCAAATACATTCTATGGAGAAATAATATGTAATTTGAATGAACACAGATATTAAGGGTGTTCTAAGGACTAGTGACTAATGGCATGAATAAGATAGGTAGACAATTACAGTTAATCTTTTTCAGTCCATCATACTATCATAAGTCCTGTCATGACAATACGTATCAGTATCAGTCTATCTTCCTCTTCTTAAGAGAGATAGAACTTCATTCCACTCTAACTTTTTAGAGGTAAATTATTTAAACATTTGAGTGCACTTTAAGTATTATTATTTAAGCAAATTAATTGTGACACATCTCACAACTAAATGCAAGATACTAGTGAGAATGAATCACATAATTAAGATTAAATAGATTTACTTTATCCTCTTTTCTAAGCTTAGATGAAATGGTATTTTTTTAAAAAGATTTATTTATTCATGTATACAAGAACCAGGGTACAGGCCAGATATGCGGGAGGGTGAGAGGATTCATCAGAGACAGAGCGGGGAACAGAGCAGGCTGACTGACTGAAATACACTGCTGAGGGGAGCAGTGGGTGAGACAGGAGAGGTCTGCCGAGCCATGTGGGTATCTCCCTGGCTGGCCGGGATCTAACTCACGCTGCAGAGGCTGTAGGCAGCTTCACAGTGCGGCGCTCAACAGCCTGCACCACCAGGGAGGCCCCTGAAATGGTATTATTTTTAATGATAAAGATAATTATTCATTTCATGATAGAATTAAGAGTGAGTCTAAAGAATTGTGGCCCAGCGGCATACAACTTCTCCAAGTGATTGATACTTGAAACAAATACTGGCCTTCTTGTACTGTGGTGCTACATACTGTGGAAGGCTTTATGGACCCCAAGGAGCACAGAGCATAGAAAGTGTCACGCTAAACACTGACAGTGTGGACTGCTGAGAGGCATACATCTAGGCCATGTGCTGGCTGTCAGGTAAAGCTACACATTCCTAATAGAACAGATGAGTGCTCTCAGTCATTTACTTCAGTGTCCAGAGCCCAAGTCTCATAAGCAGAGAAGAGTTCTTTTCAATTTATCATGGTCAGTTTAGAAGTGATGAGGGATTACTTGAATGGAAAATATCCTCAGTTTTCCAGTGTCTAGGTGACATTTAAAAATACAGAGGAACCTCTATAGCACTTTTCATGTACTCACGTGCTGCTTCTGGTGAGTCAGTACATAGGCAGTGAGAAACAAAATGTCTTTTCATCTTTTAAAAATTACTTTTAAGGCTGACATGACCCGTTTGTTTCAATCCCATGACTATCATTTGAGGTATTAGATTTATTGGTCAAATAAGTCTGTTTACTCTGGGATTCAAGAGCCTCAAAGTGAATATTCCTATCAAAACAATAAAGTTTTCACATTTTGAGCATAAACATTTATTTTTGTCTCCTTCAAGATACTCTCATTTCAAATAGCACTGCATTTAATTCCCATATTTTGCATACAGCATGTTGTCATTCCTACTTTGCACCAAATAACCACAAATTTGAGCAGTTTTTTCACCATGGACTCAGAAAATTTAGAAATAAAACAAAATAGCACACATGAGCTGGAAGAATCCAAAACTCATGAAAGATGTGCCTGGAATAATTTTTGCTATGTTTTATTTTACCTTTTTCTTTGCTGTATGTCATCAGAAGACAGAAATTTCGGGACAAGCCACAGATTGCTCTGGTGGGCAGAGCCTGGAGAGAACCAAATCTTTCTCCGTGGGGCTGGCTGAAGCAGACCACAGGTACTGGAGCACTTGGGGAACCTACAAACTCTCCCCACTTTAGGCCTTTTATCCATGATAAAGGACTCTAAAATCAAGGAAAGAAAAAAGTATAGTTTTTTTTATAAAGGTAGTAAACACAGATTTACTTCTAATATAAATGTAAACCAAGCAAGAGAAAGCATTAGGCAAAATTTTATATAGTTTTACTTCCCCCATGCTTAGCATATAGAGACATGTGTTTCTTATTTAATTTTATCTTAGTATTCTGGCCTAGTTTACAGGAAAATGTCTACAGGAAAATAATTCAAACTCCCTTGAAATATGAATAGAGAAAAAAACATTTACTAAGTATATTTCTTTCAGTCTAGCTGAAATATCTAAAGTTCAGCCCTATAGGAGGAGGATTATCATTGGGGTGTGTGTGAGTGCGTGTGTATACATATGCACACATACATACACAGTAATTGAAAATCAAGACCACAAGTAGCACAGAAAACCTTAGTGATATATGAGCCCCTTGAAGACAGGGAACACCTGTGTTTTCACTTTCTGTGATTTCCTTCTCTAAACCTTTATAAAAACTTTACAATCATAGTCTCCCATCTTACATTGCTTTTATAATGATGAATTCAATTGAAGGTTAGAATCCATTTTATTTTTAGGTTTGCTTGATTTATTTTTCTATTTCAAAGTAAAAATTATTCCTACTATCTATTTTAAGAGGCAGTATTTTTGATCATTACAATCTTGGGAGGGCAGAAATATGTAATGTTCCCTCCAAGACATAAGCCAAGACATTCAGCTTTTGGTCAGTACTTATGGAGGAAGATGACAACCAGGACCATGCTACTCATGTTTACACTGACGTACCTACTGCTCAAACTGTTTCCCAGTCCTCTCTTCTCATCTGCAAATTTCTGTTATGTCACTGAATTGTGAGGCTTGCTCAGGTAAAAACCCACAGAGAGGCTGCTATTTGACCTGAGCTCCCTGAAACAATCTTTTCGTATACAGAAGACACCTGTTAACTAAGCATCAGTCATTGGCTGGTGCATACTTTGAGGCTGGGACCATCCTGTTCATTTTGGTCTGGAAGAGGGCCTGATAAATCTCACGAGTTGAATAAGTTTTTGCTGAATTCTACTGAAATCCAAACAACATACCGGGTAGGTAATTTCTTTGACCTGCTCTCGGGTTTCCCTGAAAGCAAATTGCACTAACAATCCCACGGCGGTAGGAAACTCTCCTTCAATGTTGAGCTTGGATCCAGGTCTGCTGGCATGCGCTGACTGGAACAACTGACGAGGGGTTTGACCATAGGTTTTTATCATGGTTTCTAGTGCACGTCTCTGAACTGGATCTTCAACTGCAGAGACATCCATTCCAAAATATGTCTGATGAGTAAAAGAGAACAAGAGGTATATGAAAAGTAAGACTTGGCAATAACACCAAAAGGGAAAATAACAACTTAATTTATTCTCTCAGCAAAAGTTTACTCTTCTTTATATAAAATGGAAATAATTTTTATTTTATTTATTTATTTAATAGAGGCATGTTTTATTTATTTGTTTGTTTGTTTGTTTGTTTTGTTTATACATGCACTGGGCACAGTCAGAAGCGCGGGAGGGTGAGAGAATTCACCAGAGCCAGAGTGGGGAGCAGAACAGGCAGAAGGACCGAAGTACACTGCTGAGGGGAGCAGCGGGCAGCAAGAGAGGTCTGCACGCCATGTGGGACCCTCCTCTGGTGGCCGGGGAGCAGCCGGGGATCGAACCAGCGCCGCAGAGGCCGCGGGCAGCTTCGCAACCCAGCGCTCAACCGCTGCGCCACCGGGGAGGCCCCGGAAATAATTTTTAAATGCTTTGGATCGAGTTAATAATCATGAAAGGTCTTACAGAGATCAGAATAAAAGAAATCAATGTTTCTGAGTGGGTGAATGCAAGGATGTATCTTGACTGATTTGGTGTTAATTAGGTAAGTTTAAACAACTGGTGTCTTTTTTTTAAATAAATTTTATTTTTATATTCCCCATACAATTGCAATCCCCTTATTTTGACCCCAATCCCTCCCCTCCCCACCCCTCACCCTCCATAAAGTGTCTCTGTAAACAACTGTTTTTTTTTTTTTTTAAGATTTATTTATTTATTTATTTATACAAGCACTGGATACAGTCAGAAGCGCGGGAGGGTGAGAGAATTCACCAGAGCCAGAGGGGGGAGCAGAGCAGGCAGAAGGATGGAAGTGCACTGCTGAGGGGAGCAGCGGGCGGCAGGAAAGGTCTGCGCACCATGTGGGACCCTCCTCCAGTGGCCGGGGAGCAGCCGGGGATCGAACCAGAGCTGCAGAGGCTGTGGGCAGCTTCGCAACCCAGCGCTCAACCGCTACGCCACCGGGGAGGCCCCAACAACTGGTTTTTAATTTAAGACCAGAAAATATCATAGAAGACTTCATATATAATACTAAATTATTAAAAAGTCACTTGTACAAAGTGATATCTAGAAAAAGCAAAAATAAAGTTAAGATAGACACATGTTGGTAAGTAGTTCAAGAAAGTATTATTTAGGCTCTAATGCAAATTCTAAGTGAATATGAAAGTGTAGCAGTGAAAATTGCAAGCTCTTTAATGTAAAGGGTGTAATTACACTTTTCTTTTTAGTGTTGTCATCCCTTAAGTCAGTTGGAGAGCAATATGCATTTACTTTGTTATTTCTAAAACTAGCCAGCCAGTAGCTGGGTGCAGAACTGTTATGTTTTGTGCACACTCACGTCTACAATTTGGGTTTTGGTATTTAATCAGTCATACAAATTTCATATACATATCTAGATATAACATTTCTGTAAGTGCCAAAATAAAAAAATATTCTTCAGAAGTTAAATCTTTAAATTATTCCCCTCATCAACAACTCCACAATGGATCAAATACTTATTATAAATTGTAGCTAGGAAGATCATTCTTTTTTAAAATTATTATTATTTTTTAAAGATTTATTTATTTATTTATACAAGCACTGAGTACTGTCAGAAGCGCGGGAGGGTGATAGAATTCACCAGAGCCAGAGGGGAGAGCAGAGCAGGCAGACTGACGAAATACACTGCTGAGGGGAGCAGCGGGCAGCAGGAGAGGTCTGCGCGCCATGTGGACCCTCGCCCGGTGGCCAGGGATCGAACTGGCGCTGCAGAGGCTGCGGGTAGCTTCACAACCCAGCGCTCAACTGCTGCGCCACCGGGGAGACCCTCTTTTTAAAAATTAATTAATTAATTAACTTACACTGCTGTTAATTTTGTACAGTATTTGATTTCTCCCCTCAGGTGTAGTCCCCAGGTTTCTCCCATCATCATAGCACCTGAGATCCATCTCCCCCCTTCCTTATGCTCTTCCATCCCTCTATTGGCCCCTCACTCTCCCCCTCCCCTACTGTATGCCTCAGATCTATGGTCAGCTTGCAAGTTTTGTCTTTTTCCTGACCCTTTGTTCTGTTTATCTATATTCCACATGTAAGTGAAACCATTCAGTACATTATCTTTATCCTTCTGACTTATTTTGCTTAGCTAATCCTCAAGGGTCATTCTTAATGGCTACATGACTTAATATACTCAAAAATTCAAATGACGATTGAATAATTCTCTGACCAGGGCTCTTTTTCATTTATTTAAAATCAGTGTTTCTTCACATTATATGTTATCAGTTTCTAAGTGAACTCCATATATTAAAGAACGATAAATGGAGAGGAAGAAATGTGTTAACATTTATTTGTACTTAGTTGTCTGGCAGACATTATCCTATATGAATTTATTTCCTTATTTATGAGGTTGCTATTATTGTTCACATTTTACAAATTTGTACATTTAGGTACAGAGTTTCCTAAACTTATTTGTCTGGGGTCTCAGAGCAAGTAGCAGACTCACAATGTGAGGATTTGAACTCAATTCTGAACTCAGAGACTGTGTAGTTAATCACTACACTTTGTTTTGCTCCATGAATTGAATTTTATTAAATTCCTAGAACAATGATATAAACTCTTTTTCAAAGTTTTAAAATCCCAAAGAATTTGTGAAAAATTTTCCAGTTGCGAATTATATGGTATATTTCAGTCTGCAGATACTTTTAATGTGAATTTTATATAAGAATAATTGAAAGGAACAAAAGGATGCCGCAACATCTGAAAACTGATGAATATAATTCACCACATCAATGAAAGGAAAGATGAAATCATATGATTGTATCAATAACTGCAAAGAAAGTGTTTGACAAAGATTCAATATACAACTCCTAGTTATCTACTTGAAGAATGTAAAAACACGAATTCAAAGAGATATATGCACTCCTATATTATTTGCAGCACTATTTACAATAGGATAGTTATGGAAATAACCTAAGTGACCAAGCGCAGGAGAGTGGACTAAAAAGATATGGGGGGATATTACTCAGTTATAAAGAAAAAAGATGAACTCTTGCCATTTGCAATAACATGGATGAAATTGGAGGGAATTATCCTAAGTGACATAAATCAGAAGAAGAAATACCAAATACCAGGTGATTTCACTCATATGTGGAATAAAGAGAAAAAAAATAAAGGCTCAGACAAAACCAAATCAAAAACAGAAATCTTACTGTAAAGTTGAGCACACCAACGGGGGGTAGGGGGAAGAGGATGGAGAGCAGAGCAGAGGAGCCCAGTGGATTATGATGGAGGCCTATAAGTGCCTTATTGGTGGTGGGTGTGGTAATAACATACATCTGAAGAGGCATGAACCTGTACCTCTGAATCATATACAGCATTGTAAACCAATGTTACCTCCAAAAACAAAAGTTGAAAAGATGGGACAAGATTACAGGCATAGAGTATAATGAGGATAAAGTCAAAATTTTCAATTGCTTATAAAGTTACACTTTAGATCAAATGTGAATGAAGTTCAAAAATTATACCAGAAGCATTGCCTTTATTTTATATTACTCTTATGTATATAAAAATTATTATTCACCAATCAAACAGTATTATTTCCCCTTCTCAGAACACATTACTATAGCATTATCTTCTATTAGAGCCATCAGTAAACTTATCTTTCTTTTCTCTTCTAAGCCTCTAAGGAATTTAATTTTCTATTACCATAGAGCTAAGGTGATGTTTAAAATGGACTAAAGAGAGTTTTATTTTAAAACTATGATTCAGGAATGGAGCCCTGGCATAAATAAGCCCTGATAAGGTGTGTAATTTAAGATTCTATTGTGCATTTTAGCTGCATTTGTAGAGTGGAAGTTCCAGAGCAATCTAATGCTACCTCCCAACCTTCAAATTAGGAAAAGAAAGATACAGTGGGTTAATGATTAATCTGATGAACTTGCAATCTTTGAGTAGCTACTAGGAAACACCAGGAAATAGTTTTCTCCTCAGAATTTGCCTAAGAGGAATTTCCTTTTAGAGGTCTCATTTGAATTTTACTACAACATCCATTTGGGTCTCCAGGGCGGAGGTCCAAGTACCCCTACCGATCTATACTCGCCATACTTGAATCTGGTCATCTTTGTATTCGGAGTCTAGCAAAATAAATGTTTCCTAAATAGATAAGATTTTTCTTTTGCAAAAAAAGGTAGCCTATTAACAATATCTAAAAATATATGTGCAAGTGTAATACTTCTAATTCTAGGAATTTATCTCAAGGGAATAAAAATTTATATAAAGAAGTCACCCATGGAATATTAATAGCAAACAAATACTAACTAAATATCCAATACTAGGGGACTGATGAAATAAATTATTGTATCACTATGCTTTGAAATAGTAAACGGTATTGGTATTGTTATAAAGTGAGTAGAATGATGTATATATATAGAAAAAATTCTAGAAGGTGGTTTTGATATTTGTCTCTGGAGGGTGATATTAAAGCTGATTTTTTAATTTCTTCCTTTTGGTATTCTATATTTTATTACACTTTTCTAACAAGGTTACAAATGCTGTTTCTGCAATAAGGAAAAATCATAGCATTTTAAATTTGAACATACATACAGGATAGCAGGCAGCAACATGGCAGGCCTGTTCTTAGAAAGGCCTGTTTGCTAGGTAGGACCCATAGCTAAGGTGTTTGTGAACATGGATTCCAGCGGTTCTCACCACTCCGTAACTGAGAAGAGAGGTTCACGCTGCCTAACCCGTTTGTACTAACAATACAGTTTATGCTGAATACTTACTTTCCTTCTAGAGTTTCAGTGCATGTGAGACAGAGGGTGCCTGCATGACCAGGCCACAATAAAAGCCCTGGGCATTGAGTCTTTATTGAGTTTCTCTGGTAGCAACATCGTACATGTCACAATTTGTTGCTGGCAGAAGTAAATGTGTTGTGACTCACTGGGAGAATACTCTGGAAGTGTGTGCCTAGTTTCTTCCATTTTGCCCCCTGCCTGTGAGTACAACTCTATGCTGAGTCCTTAAATCCTCCTCCAACCTGTGGGTGGTATTGGGGAATCCCTGACAGATAGTATATTAGTTATTTTTAAAGAGGTGATATAAAACACATGAAAAAATTTGAGTAACAGTTCAATGCCATAGTCATTTCTTTTTGGTAACTTGGGTATTTATTTTAAAGAAAGCCAAAAAGTTAATTTGTAAACATTTAGGATCTAGCTTATGTAGAGTCTCTAAAAAGAACACTTACAGCAGGATGAAAAACATTGATGGCTTGAACCGAAGCCTTCCCTTTTTGCTTATAACCGAACACTAAGTCAATCCACTGACAGATGTTCTGGGACACGTAGTCAGACTCTAGAGCTTGTCGATGGATGAGGATAAAAAGACGGGGGTCATTACGTGCCCATGGTGGGAGGTTGACATGATTAACCCGTTCACCATTCTGACGCACACCAAAATCAAAGCCTAAAAGAGAAGATTGATATTCATGTTTATCTCCCACAAAGCGTGCTTCCTTTAGCCCAGTGAGCAAGTCTGAAAGAATTCACAGAAACAGATATAGCCAGAAAAAAGAATAGCCAAGAGGAGAGGAAAACCATTGTCATACATCTTCCTAGTAATAGTGTTACTATGGATTAAAACTATCCTAATTAAACTGGAGATTTTCAGCTTTTTCCTTCTATCACTTTATATCATGTGGAAGTAAAAGTACAACATCGTTGCCTATTAATTCTAATATTCTACTAATCAAATGTTCAAATGTAATATGTGCTTAAATACTTATTCAATTGCAAACTTGACTAAAATCAAACTAAGTCTTTCCAGCATAAGCATTTCTGAATTATTGTTCACACCATAATAAATTTGAGATTATTATATATTTAGTAAGTATTCTAGAATTCTATACAAAATAAACATATTCCTAGAATGAATTGTCATTGTCTAGGAATAGTAAGTCTGTCATTGTCTTTATAGTGAGTCTGCAGGTTTGTTCTGATTTCATTTCTACTAAGATTCCTGCTGGCAACAAAATTATCCCAACACATTGAATAAGAGAGTTATTCTGTGTTGTAAATAAGCTGTTATCTAATAGTTGCAGTCTGCTAATGTAAATAAAAATCTCAGAGCTGTTTATTTAAAAAAATTGTTCTAAAGGAAATGTTACCTTTAAATATATATATATATTTTGGGTGCTACCTATTATGGACAAAAAAATCTAAATACTGTAACAGAAAAAAAATTAAAAAGGACCTCCTAAAATTTGATTAATAAGATCCATACAAAATTAAGTTGCTGTCTGCCCAATTATTGATCTTGTCAAAGCAGTTAGAATGATCTTCCCTAATTTTGGAAGTATTTTGAAATGATATGAAGTGAGATACAAGCCAAGGGCTTATATAAATTAACACAAGATAAGGGTAGAGGTCATCTCGAAAAGCTCAGCAGTCTCCCTACAGACTGCTGCACGACAGACTGGCTGAGTACTGAACTCCATTATGTTCAGGAGAAGCAGCAGGGATTTACTGATTGAACAAAAAATAATGAGGCATCTAATGGCAGAGCTGGGGGAGGGGTTGAGCAGCAGAGGGGCCTCTATAAACTCAACTCATTCCCAACTTTCAGGTGCTCTGGGGACACTTCACAGAGTAGACATGCTTCAACCGGAGTGGATGACTTGAGGCACAATGCCTATTAGAATCTGATAGAAAATGATATGATGTACATTATGCAATTAAGCAATGAAGGAAAATGATTCCAAGATACCTTTTATAGAATTAATTGATCTTCTATTGAAAAACAGATAAGGCTGACCAAGAGTGATTGTTGGTCACTAGTAACAGAAAATTTAATTTCTATTCTCTAGTATTTTTTTTTTGTTGTTGTAATTAGAGAATTCTGGTTAGAGTGCTTTTATTTTGAGCCATTTCTCATAAAATCATTGAGACTTTGGTTAAATTACATAGTGCTTACAACAAATTCATACCTTTTTAAAATATGAGCATACAATAACTCATTATCAGAAAAATGAATAAAGTTGCTTCTGTAACAAAATTAAAATACATGTTTTCAAATACTTTCTATAGGTACAAGTTATAGTTTCTCAAATTATATTTAGTCCTATAAAATAGTTAAAAATTCTCAAATTTACTTGGATATAAACTCATACACTTAATAAATAAAGATATTTCTCTTATTTTGGAGACAAATTTTACAGAAATTATTTTTGGAAAATCATGAAGTAACTAAAACCCCTCATAAATATAACTTAGAGTTATTTAACTGTTATACCTTCACGGTTAACTAAAAACTCTGGAAGATAGAAAAATTCTGGTATAAGTTCTTTCACATCAGTCATGGATTCAAAAGATGAGAGGCGCCAAGTTGTATTTGTAGAATGAAAAGTTCTGTCTGGAATGTCAAAACTTTGATCTATAAAGAAATACAAATAATACAATTAAGACATAAAGACTTGATTCCATTTGAAATTGGTCAGAATTAATTTACTTTTGCTACTTAAAAAATTTGAAATGTTTTATTTGTCCATGGTTTAAAAAAGGTCATTTATGATGTTCTTGAAATAAATATTTCTACATATACTTTGAGACCATATTATATTATTATATTATTTTTAATTCTTATTATCTTGTCATAATAACTGTATTAATTATTATTATTTTTGCTTATTGATATCTGTCCCAGTAGAATAAAAGCTCCTTAATAAAAGGAATGTGGAGGGCTTCCCTGGTGGCATAGGGTTAAGTCTCAGTGCTATCACCACGACAGCTTGAGTTCAATCCCCTGTCAGGGAGCTAACCCACATATGGCAAAGCAGACCTCTCCTGTCTTGCCTGCTACACTTCTGTCATACACCCCAGTTCTTCTATGCATAAACAAGTACAAGTAAATCATTTTTTAAAAAATGGGGGAATGAAGGATAAAACCTTGCATATAAGAGACTCAACCTGATGTCAAAATAACAAGGGTAATTAGCCTGGGGAAAAATAAAGTTGACAGGGAGAATGGAGACAGGGCAATAACCTTCAAATATCTGAATAGCTGACTTGTGGAATATTTGTATTATGCACTTACAGAGGGGCAAATAAAAGTGAGAACACAAAATTTATTCCTCCAGGTTGTGTAAGAGGAAAAACATGTAAGAAGTTCAAGAAGGGTTGAGTAAAGGAATGGGTAATGATTTCACAAAGAGTCTGCCTTTGAGGCACAACTACAGAGTAAAACCACCTTTCTCATTAGAAACTGATAGGTGAGTGTGTCCTTATTTACACTTGAAAAATAAAGGTATTCAGAAAATTCACTTCTATGTTATCTTCAGGCTTGTAGGCTACCACATAAAACGCTGAGGAGGTAGAAGACTATTTAGTAGGAAGTTTCTGTTGTGAAGGTGACAGTGCTATGCTACTACTGACTAGTTTTTTATAACAAATTCCAGTAACATATTCCCTTGTAAGGCCCAAGGATAATTAATTACATGATTTGAAAAAATTAATAATTTGAGCATGTTAAAAAAGTAAATATGTACTTTAAAAAGGTAAAAAAAGGATAAACTTTACAGTATGTAAAGGATAAAATTTACAGTATGTAAATTATATCTTAATTTTAAAAAGTAAATAGCATATTTATACACTTAGACATGTTTAATTTGAGACTAAAATCTGAGATATTAGCAAGATGAATTAGCTTATGGCAGGCTTTTTGAAAGAATAAGTAGACTTTTTTCATTTTGTGGTTTGATTAGTCTCAGAAAGTCAGTTAAGGTTTTTTTCTGATGACCCAACATGACTTTTTAGTTAGTTCTAACACAGTCCTTACCTTGATAGGCTAAAAACATTTTTGTGAAAGGAGGCATCCTGACCAGGAAGTGCAGCACGGTGCCGCTGTTGGAATAGTGCGAGCCGTAGTGGTAGGGCTGCACGGGAGGCATGGGATCATCTTCCCTGGCCCCTTTGCGGTACTCTTCCTCCAAGTACTGCAGGAAACAGGAGAATACATGAGAGTGTGCCCCAGCCAAAGTAAGAAAAGTCTCATTAGCTTTCTTTTCCGTCCTTCTCTACTATCCTTGGAAACCACGTTTCATGGCTTGTCCTCCCACTGGTGTTTGAACTTTAGCTACCTGACACTGGGGTTTTCTGTCTCAGAGTCCTGCTGAGGCCTGGCCGCACATAGTCTGCCCCATTGTTCTCTGATTCCACATAGAAAACCAACCTGTGCTGCGCCTTACCTCTTGGCTCCCAAAAGGTTGGTAAAGCCTGTGTGAATCAAGCACTGATAAATGAGAATTGCTATTATTGCTACAGACATCTGCATTTTAAAAGAGAGTTTCAAAGAGTCAGACAAAGGTAAACTTTAAAACTAACCTTTGTGGCTGCTGGGGAGTACAGTTACATAAAATAAAAAAGAATATAGTGATTTTGGGGTTTTTTTGCTACTCCTGTCTTTCTGTCATAAAGTCGGAAGCTCAGCTAAATATATCCCAACTGTCACTATTCTCATTCTCCCAGTTTCTGTCTGGCTCTGATAACAAAGTCAGGTGAGAGTGAATTTTCTGTAGTCACTTGATTCTCATAGCACTGCCCTAATGTTACCCACAGAGAAATCAAGAAATAACAGTTATAGGATGCTTGAAGGATTTTCTGGAGTGATGATATAAAATAATGAGGTAAAATAAGAGAAAATTGCTTCAGATGCTCCTATCTGGACACATGTAGACAATGAGGCTTTTTTGAATTTCCAACAGAATTCCATTAACATCAATTCAGAGAACTGGTTAATAAATTTATATTTGTGAACTTTAAAATCTGATAAATTTCTGTTAATAAATCAATGCAAAATTTGTTGAATATAAATAATAAGGGATATGGTATATTATGAATAAACTGATACAGTTATATAATTAACAATAGGGGACATAAATAGCCGGCCCTGGAAATCTTGGTGATTTTTATAGGGAATATAACTATTTATATATTTGACTATTATGATGGATTATTATCTTTCAATTTATGTAACAATAAGTATATTTCTTTTTCTGGGCAGTTTTTTTCAGAGAATTGAGGCAGAATAATATTTAAAATTATAAGATGATTTCCTATTTGTCAAGCAAGCACAAAGCATTTTTCTGAAAAGCAGAAAAATCAATACTATATAATTACAAAAAAAAATACAAAATACAAGTCTACAAGGAAAATGCCAGTTTTCATTTATCAAAATATGAGGAGAAACTAAACCTACCTTGTATGTGTCCACATAGCGATCTTCTTTTTCTTTATACTGAACAGCTATTGGCTTAGAGAGATTTCTAAAAAGGAAAAGATAATAAAAACAAATGAAAATGATTTGATACTTTCAGGACTAAGCTGCCTAGATGTCTACATCCTGTAAGTAAATAAAAGACCATCAAAATACATGGTCTTTAGTTTAGTTCCTATATATGGTGATTTGCAACTACTGGTCATGATTCAAAATTACCATTTAAAACTTGAGGTTTTTTTAATATGTGCCATTCTTACTGGTGTAAAGTGGTATCTCATTGTGGTTTGATTTGAATTTCCCTGATTCCAAGTGATGTTGAACATTTTTTCATACACCTGTTGACCATTTGCATTTCCTTTTTGGAGAAGTGTCTTTTTAGCTCTTCTGCCCATTTTTTGACTGGATTGTTTTTGACAACAAATGTTGACAAGGATGTGGAGAAAGAGGAACTTCCCTGCACTGCTGGTGGGAATGCAAACTGGTCCAACCACTATGGAAAGCTGTGTGGAGGTTCCTCAGAGTACTATAAATGGAGCTATCATAGCACCCAGCCATTCCACTACTAGGGATATACCCAAAGGACACAAAAACACTAATTCAAAAAAATACCTGTATCCCTATGTCTGTTGCAGCACCACTTATAATAGGTAAGACTTAGAAACAACTCAAATGCCCCAAAATAGATGACTGGGTCAAGAAGACGTGGTATATATCACAAAAGATAAACTCGTGGAGCATGGAGCTAGATGGGATTATGTTCAGTGAAATAAACCAGAAGGAAAAAGAACGGTTTCACTTATAGCAGGAATATAAGGGAACCAAATAAGGTATCAGGAAAAAAAATAATAATAAATAAAAAAACAAAATTAGCAGGCAACTATAAATCAGAGTCATTCTGTGGGGAAAGGGGAAGGTGAGGGATCTAAACAGGGGAGGGAAGAGCACAAGGGGCTATGGCAATGGTGCACAGGTGAATTGTTGGTGGGAATTTTACAGGGACCACACCTGAGAGAAGAAAGCATACATTGTACAAAAATGAACAATGAGGGCCTCCCTGGTGGCGCAGGGGTTAAAGACAGCGCTATCAAGCTGTTGCCAGTCACTGTAGCATGAGTTCCATCCCTGGCCAGGGAGCAACTCACATAGCACAGCAGACCTCTCCTGTCTCGTCCGCTGCTCCCCTCAGCAGTGCATTTCAGTAGATCTGCCTGTTCTGTTCCCGACTCTCTCTGGTGAAGCCTCTTACCCCCTGTACCTCTGGTCTACACCCCAGTTCTTGTATGCATAAATAAATAAATCTTTTTTTACAAAAGTTTAAAAAAATTGAACAATAATGTAAAATATAAATTAATAAAAAATATTTTATTAAAAAAAAAGGTCCTGGAATTTAAATTACTAAAACAGAATATGCACACTTGAAGAGGTCTTTGACTACGTATTATTCAAGTTTCCAGAGAGACTGTATCTATTTATATCAGTGATGTATAAAATGTTTGAATTAGCAGTATATAATGTCTGAAAGACAAAGTGCCATTTGCTGTCTTTTAAATTGGCCAATACATTAAACTAAATTTCATTTCCTGAAAAATATCTGAACTAAGACTAATTTTCAGTAGTTAAACATGTCTACAGAAGTTCAGATTTCATTGATTAAAAGATTAGGGGAAAACTAAACCTACCTTTTATGTGTATATATATATAAAAAAAAAAAACTAATACAAATCATTCAAGCTAGCCATAGGTCTGAGGGTGGTCAAAACAGAGGAGGGAAGAACACAAGGGAATATGGTGATGGTTCATGGGTGATATGGTGGCGGGGGAACTATGGGGACTACAACAATATAAGAAAATAAAGAAAATAAAGAAAAATTAAAACAATAAAAAAAATAAAGGGATGTCCAGTCTGGATTAGAGCACAGACTTCTATGAGTCCTGGATCCTTTTACTCCCGCATGGTTTCTATTCCATGTTAAGTCCACTGATGGCCCCAGGCATGCTTGGGTTAGGAATTGCCTGGGATATTTAGCCACCTGGCCCAAGTCTTCAAGATAAGAAAGCGAGAGTGCCCCAATAATGCATACAAAAAGCACACTCCACAAAAAAAATCCTCTAATATACCAAGAAGAATATTTAGAGTAAATAAATAAGAGAATATATATGTTTAAACTAAGTAAAGAGAATATTCCCTCATAACTTGGGCTATTTGGTTACTCTAAAATATAATTCATTCAGGAGATGCAAGATAAATAATTATTTTTCTTTAATTAACAAATTTCAAAAGTAAGGAATTAGTGCCCTTGTTATATCCAACAGCAACTTACAATTTTAGTTTTACTTTTTTTTTTGAGGGGGAGGGCTTTTAAAAGTATCATTAACTAAAGTGCTTTTTAAAAAAAATGTGCTTTAGCTATTATAGCCACTAATCTTTCTGATGCTCAGTTTGTCCTATCTTTGGCAGTGAGAGTCACTGTAAGGTGGCTCCTGAGTACTTTGTTTTAAAAAAAAATAGTAGCAAAAACATACAACACAAGATTACTATTCTAACCATCTTTAAGTGTATAATTCAATAGTGTCAATCATATTCACAATATTGTGCAATAGATCTTTAGAACTTTTTCATCTTGCAAAATTGGAACTCTATACCTACTGCACAACTCCCCATTTTCCACTCTTTTCTCCCTCACCATTCCCTAGCAATCATCATTTACCATTTTACTCTGCCCTCTTTAAATATATTACCCTGGAAAATCCACATAAATAGAATCACACAATTTTTTCTTTTTGTGGCTGATTTATTTCACTTACCACATGCAGGTTTATGCATGTAGTATCATGCAACAGGATTTTCCTCTTTCTTAAAGATGAATAATGTCCTATTTTTATGTATACCTCATCTTTCCTTAAACATTTTTCCATACTAGATACATGGGCTGCCTCTATTTCTTGGTTATTGTGAAAAATGCTGCAATGAATATGGGTGTGCAAATATGACTCCTGAGGTCCTTTGGACTTCTATTAATTTCTGTACTCTCTGATACAACAAAATATCCCAGGTCATTTATATGTTTTCTTTTTTTTTTTAAAGATTTATTTATTTTTATACAAGAACTGGGTTACAGGCCAGATGCGCAGGAGGGTGAGAGGTTTCACCAGAGACAGAGCTGGGAACAGAACAGGCAGACTGATGAAATACACTGCTGAGGGGAGCAGTGGGCGAGACAGGAGAGGTCTGCTTCACCATGTGGGATTCTCGCCTGCCGGCCAGGATCAAATCCACATTGTAGAGGCTGCGGACAGCTTCACAGTGCAGCGCTCAACCGCCTGCGCCACCAGGGAGGCCCTTTATATGTTTTCTTGTAATAAATGTAGACGTAATAAGAGAATAGGAAAAGACTATTTTGTAAGCCCGAATGAAATAATTAATTAAAGCAGTAATCATCAGTGGAAGAAAGAGCATCAATGGGGCCAGAATCAACATGTCAATGTGAGTCTCATCAGCATCAGAGGGGAATTCTTATGCTTCTTGATATGGACCAATAAAAAGTTGATGCCACCACCTAGAAAGAATTCTTGCCCAAAAAAGTTGAACCTGAATCTAAGTAAGCCTTTAGAACAATTTCCAGTATCCAGGAAGTACAGAGATTTGAGGAAAAAGCTAAGTACTAATATGGAATGAGGGTATCCTATAAGATAAATGGTCTTATTATTTTCCCCAAACAAGTCACTGTTATGAAGAAAGAGTAAAATACATACACAAAATTGAAGGCCATTCTAGCTGCGTATCTTTAGTGACATAGCAACCAAAGATGACACTGAACTTGATTCAAGCAAATCAAGACTCTTTGATATAAAAAGGGGACATTTGAAAATGGACTAGATATTGGCCCATGAAACTATTGTTAACTTTCTTATATATGATGAATGGCTCTATAGTTATGTAAGAATATGTTCTACTTCCTTCTTAAGAGATGTACACTGGACAACATAGGCATGGCATAACAAGATGTCTGTGAGTCATCCCAAATAAGAAAAAAAAAGATGTACAAATATGGCAAAAATTTTTGTAACTTGAGTTATGATGATGGCCATATGGTGGTGTCATTACATATTCATTCCATTTCTTGTGCACGTCTGAAAATTCTCATGCTAAGAACTTTGATAAAATGAACACAGTGTATTGATGAAGCCAAAAGATGATTATGCTTTTAGTTACCTGTAGACTGATGGATCACCGAGGTCAAGGGTCTCACTAACATAATCAGCAAGTATAAATGGGAACACTGGATACTGCATGAGGTCATTGAAGGAGCGGCCAGCATGCTTGTTTAAGTGAGTCAAATATTCAAAATTAGTAATTTGTCCAGTATACCATAAATTTGTCAGAGCAGTGATGTTGCCATATTCCAGGAGATTAGGGAGGTTATTTGTTAATATACTGTGGTATACATCATCACGAACCTACAATGAAAGGAGAAAAAAAGATTTTATTTTTTAACTTATTGACACTTTTCTCCAAAGAATTCATGTTATCATAGGCATGTTACTGATATCTAGTCCAAGAAAATACTTTTTGCCCAAGATTAACTGTTGGAGAACTGAGATTCAAATCCAGGTCCTCCTCCAAAAGCTGAGCTTTTGGTCACTATGTTTTGCTGTTGTAAAAATCTACAAATAATAAACTAAGAAACAGTTTGTATAGAAAAGTCTCCTACATACAGATCTTTTTATTGGGAAAAAAGTCTTCATCTAAACAAATACAATATGATGTAGTAGAGCATGTTTTTCTGTATTAGATCTGTTTTCCTGCTTAAACCTTGGTACTACAATTACTATATCTGCAATATTTGGGTACTAATATTTATTTCATAGAAATGAAATAAAGTATCCTGAGTAAAATAGGATATATACTTTTTACTACTGATTGAAAACTAAAATAGAAAAATTTTTAAAGATTCATAAAGGTTTTATACAGAAAAAGAGTGTTATGATTTCTTTTAAAGCAATTAAATGATCTTCAGGAATAAATGGGAAAAAACTAGACAAGCCAGGTCTTTGCTAAAAACAAATTTGAAACACCCATCTTAAATGTGTATATGTTTCAGGCATAAAAAGAAAGTGCCACAGGTGTTGATAATCAGAGATAGGACTAAAAGTAAATGAGAAAAAATGAGGAAATGTAGCTATAGTTATAGAACAGGCATGATAACAGACCTTTTCAGAACCTAAATCTGTGGCCTAACTGAAGATTGTCTAGTATAAGTCAAGGATGTCAATTCTTACCACTACTATTAAGCACAGTATTGAAAGTCCTTCCTAGAGCAATTAGGCATGAGAAAGATATAAAAGGAATCCAAATTGTGAAAGAAGCAGTAAAGCTATCATTATTATCTGTAGCCAATATGATAATTTACATAGAGAACCCTAAAGTTTCCACTGAAATACTAATTACAAAAATAAACCAATAAATAAATAAATAAAATAAAAAAATAAACCAGTTCAGCAAAGTGAAAGGTTACAAAATCAATACACAAAAATTAGTTATCTTTTCATATGCAAACAATGATCAAAAGAGGAAGAAATTAAGAAAATGATCCCATTTATAATCAGGAAATCAGAAAGATTGGCATTGCCATTTATTTAGATGGGGTAACTGCAAATATTTCAAGAAGTTGAGAAGTTCACTTTTTGCACATGTTAAATACACACACACACACACACACACACATGAGTGTGGTGTTGAGAGGAGAGGTTCTGGTTGTGATATAAACTTGTAAGTTGGTAGGATGCACATAGAATTTAAAGTCAAAAGACTAGATGAGAAGAGACTGAGTCTGAAGAATGAGCCCTACCATACTCAGAGACAGCTTCTACAAATACGACTAAGTAGGAATGGCTGCTGAGATAAAATGAGGACTAAGAGAAACAACCCAGAAGCCCAGTGAGGAAGGTTTTATTTATTTATTTTTTTTTAAGAAAAAGGATGGTCAACTGTGTCAAATGCTCTTGATAGGTCGAAAATGAGGACTAACAAATATGACCAAAGGGTTTAGCGACAGGGAGGTGACTGGTGACCCAGACTAGATTAGTTATAGGTGGAAACTCTGACCTGAGCAGAGAAAGAAACTCTGACCTGAGCAGAGAAGAAACTCTGACCTGAGCAGAGAAAAGAAGAATTAGAGGGGAATACTTAGCAGCAGCAAGCATACACTGCTTTTTTCCAAGAGCCTTTCTATAAAGGAGAGCAAATAGTAGCTGGAGGGCTATGGGGGTCAAGAAAGGATGCATACATTGTGCAAAGATGAAAAAAGATGTAAGAATTACATAAAATAAAATATTTAAATAAAAAAATTGAAAAAAAAAGAAAGGATTTATCTAAAATGGAATCTACTAGCAAGTATAAACTACCTCTTTCAGGTTATCACACATTCATTCATTTTTTTTTTACAGATACAGTCACTTTGGGGAATCAGAATTTAATATGGTTTTAGAGGACAAATAACGAGGATTACTTTAATTAGAACTAAGAAATAAGGCAATCTTAAATTCATTGAAACAGTGAATTAATGTTTAAATAAGTTACAGCTTCATATAATCAGTATGAGTATAGTTACTCTGGTTCCATGATCTTTCAAAAATATATCTATTAATAAAGCTGGATTTACCTTGGTGTTATCAAAGGCTAACAGGAGTGTTCTGCCATTGGTTAAAAAGATTTCTACAGCATTATCTCTCAATTGCCACCAACGCTTGTGAACTTCTTTAATTTCTTCATATGTCCAGGAAAATGAGGCTGGTTCCAATTCTCCCTGGAGGTTCTAAGACAAAGGAAATAGATGAAAGTATTTGTTTTACATGAAATATAAATAACCATTTTGCTTTTAGATCTTAAAAAATATATAAAATGAAATAATCTTCCTTCTGTGGCAAAATGATAGATAAGATTCTCTGAAAATCCTACCACTACGAAATACTTGAAAATGCTAGATGAAATTTAAGAAATTTTTTAAATTTTAAGAGTTTATTTTAATTTTTAAAATAATTTACTTTTATAGCAGTTTCAGATTTACAGAAAATTGAATAGATAGTACAGAGAGTTCCCATGTAGCCCTTCTCTACACCCTGTTTGCTTATTATTAACATCGTGCACTGGAATGTTTCATTTTTTACAATTGATGAGACAATACTGAATATTTTGATCTTATCTGAAGCCCACAGTTGACATTATGTTTCAATCTTGGTATCATACAGTTCTATAGGTTTTGATAAATATTTAAAGAAATGTACTCACCATTCCATATCATACAGAATACTTTCATTTCCTAAAATTCCCTAGTGTCCATCTATTTATCCTTTCCTTCCCCTGAAACCACTGATCTTTTCACTGTCTCCATAACTTTTCCCTTTCCACAACATTATATATTTGGAATAATACAAGAGATAATCTGTTTAGATTGTCTTCTTTTACTAAGAAAATGTTCTTTTATTTATTTATTTAAAGATTTATTTATTTATACAAGAACTGGGGTACAGGTCAGATGTGCGGGAGGGTGAGAGGATTCACCAGAGCCAGAGTGGAGAACAGAACAGGCGGACTGACTGAAATACACTGCTGAGGGGAGCAGTGGGCGAGACAGGAGAGGTCTGCTGTGCCATGTGGGTAGCTCCACAGCTGGCGGTGATTGAAACAGCACTGCAGAGGCTGCAGAAAGCTTCACAGTGCTGTGCTCAACTGCCTGCACCACCAGGGAGGCCCAAGAAAATGTTCTTTTAAATGTACAGCTGAGTTTGCCAGAAAGTAAGGGAAAGAAATTTTCAGCAGTCAAAAATAAAGAGAAATTTGAACAATGGCAGTAAGGAGGAAGTGACATTTTGGCCATCTCGTTGTGTGTTTGTTGGTATGCACATGCATGTATGCACACACCCCAGTTTCAAAAGACAGGGCCTTGGGTTGTCCAGATCAGAGTGTAAAACTGAGATTCCTTCAGAAAACTAAAACCATGAAGGGACAGGCTCCTAAAAGGAAGAGTAGACAAATAAATGTGGCCATCAATAAGGAGGAATAACTAGAAAGCTTGTCTCTTTTGGCCTGGGGTCTGGATGGAGAATAGAGACAAGCCTTTCCCTGAGAATTCATTATTGTGGGCCTGCCCTCACATGCACATGGAATAAAATTAACCAATCTTCATGGCCTGGGAACTCCCAAAATATTTTCAGAGACATCATTCCTATGTCTCTGAATCATCTTATAAAGACAAAGCAAGTCTCTGAAGGGACACTACTGCTACAAACACCCCATTCCTACAAATACAGCCACACTGAATATAACTTACCAATAAGCAGGTATCAAATAGTTACAACCTCCTGTGTGGTCAGCAGAAGGAAGAAAGATGATAAAGTGACCACCAGAAGGCCAGTCTCCTTGAGAGCATGAATCTTAGCCTACGGTGGCAAATCCTCATATTCTACAATGAAGAGTTAAGGGCCATAGGTGCTCCACTCCCTACCTTTACTCAGGGCCCTCCCAAAGTACAAATTCAAAGAAAACTTTTAAAAACACATTTAAATCTTTGTAAATTGCAACTGAAAACATGAATTATAATACTCAATACTTTAATGGAAAAATAATGAAAAATTACCAAAGTTTAAAACTAGTTAGAAAAAAATAATTTAAAAAAATGTTATAATTTATCTTTTCAAATAAACCTCATACTTGGTTTTTTCCATCAGCTTTCCTTTTTGGAAAACAGCAAGCTTTACTCTTTTGTGCTGACTAACAGAAAGCTCACAGCAAAATTTAAAACTCAATTGCTATAACTATCTTATTCTAGGCTACTGATCCTTTTAAAACCTTATTTAAAGTTTTTAAAATTTGAATTTTCCTGATCTATGTGTTTTAGTGGAGCCCAACTAATTTTTAGAAGTAGAGCAGAAAATACATTACAAAAATAAAATGATTTAATGAAAATGTAATATTCTGACTTTTTTACATTGAATTCCTCAATTCAACTCAACATACATTAATTAAGAATCTGTGGGCAAAGTGTTCTACATGAAATAAAAACTTATTAGGCAAAATGGCGTAAGAGATATTTGTACAGACATTTAAAATGCAAGATAGCAAATTCCTAGAAGAAACAAGAACAAGGTGGCTGAAAAAAAAAGAAATAAGAACAAGTACTACAAAAGTATAGAGGAAGGAAGGATCTTCATTATAAAGCAAGGGAATTTTAAGGACTTTTTAAAGGAAGGAAATGGCACCTTTTGGACTCAGAAAAATACTGACTCTTACATCAACCTTAAATATCCTTGGTTGCTAAAAAGATACCTCGAAAAAAAACTATACATTTACTAACTTGTATAAATGCTATGGTAATTGCTAAATAAATCATGAAAGAATGCAGGGCTTTTTCCTTCAAAATTATATTGATCTGCCACTCAGCTACAAAAATATGTTTAGGAGCACAACTTCACATCTCAACAAGTACAGATGCCTCACTTGCCCTCTACCAAGGATGCTAATTTTAGGGGCTATATTAAATGTTTTCATGAATTTTAAACATTATTTGTTTTACAATAAAATTTTATGTTTTCACTCCTTACTTTATTTGAAATCAACTATGTATTCACCATTAATCCATACCCAATCTTATTTAATATAGCTTTAGAAAATCTTTGCTTTAGAACTTTTCTGAACAAAAAGCCTATTTCTTCTATTACAGGTATCTCAAACTAATTTAATGGGATATATGCTAATTCAAATGGGCAAAAAAATTTTTTTAAGGATTTATTTATTTATTTATACAAGAACCAGGTCAGATGGGTGGGAGGGTGAGATGGGTGGGATGGGTGGTACAGGTCAGATGGGTGGGAGGGTGAGAAGATTCACCAGAGACAGAGTGGGGAGTAGAATAGGCAGACTGACAAAATACACTGCTGAGGGGAGCAGCAAGCACCACAGGAGAGGTCTGCCGTGCCATGTGGGACCCTCCCTGGCCAGGATCGAACTGGCACAGCAGAGGCTGTAGACAGCTTCACAGCGCATCGCTCAACTGCCTGCACAACCAGGGGAGGCCAAAGGGCAAAAAAACTTTACAAAAAAGTGAGTTGAATGGTTTTTGATTAATATCAGTATTTCCAGAAGAATAAAAATTATGATTTGTAGGCTATGGGAATATCAGCATTACCTAAGTTACTCAATTATATATTTTTCTCTGTTTTTGAAGGAAAATGTACTTGATAATAAGCTGGGAGATTCAGGGAGTAGTTGTTTATTGTTGCTGAGGTAGTGATATGAAAGAATGGACATAAATTGAAATAACATGAACACTACAGAATTTGACTCGTAAGACTGACTGCTATCAGTTAGATCATAAGCCAGAACAAATGGTGTGTTTTTTTTTTTTTTAAAGATTTATTTATTTATGCATAGAAGAGCTGGGGTACAGGCCAGAGATGCAGGGGGTAAGAGGACTCACCAGAGACAGAGTGGGGATCAGAACAGGCAGACTGACTGAAATACACTGCTGAGGGGAGCAGCGGGCGAGACAGGAGAGGTCTGCTGTGCCATGTGGGTTGCTCCCTAGCCAGCCAGGGATCGAACTCACGCTGTAGAGGCTGCGGATTGCTTCATAGTGCAGTGTTTAACCCCTTACGCCACCAGGGAGACCCCCGGTTGTTTTTTTTTAAATTGTCTTTTAAGAAATATTTGGCATTCAGATCAATCTACAGAGGGCAACAATAATAACTCTGGTAGTTCTATCTGTATTATGGTTATATTAAATTTATACATTTGGGGAATTTACATAGATTTATTTAAGTGCAGACTTCAGTGTCTACTCACCGAACTTTCAACTGTGTCAGAAGCATTATCTTCCACAAAATACATTCCACATTTACCTGCAGAAAATAATTTTGTATGAATTTTAAAATGTATACACTCCACTAGCAGATATGGTTAAAAAGCATGACCTCTGGATTAAGCTGACATAAGAAATTTTATATGATTTAATGGTATATTAATTTGCAAAAAAAACAAAGTCAAAACAATGCTTCAAAATATCTAAGAATGAAATAGGGCAGGGTGAATATGTGAAAAACTTGCAAATGGGACTTACCTAATAACAGTTCGCCAGCTGTCTCTCTAGATGGTGCGACACTGATACATCTTCGATTCACTCTGTCAAAACATGTTTAAAGTTAATGATTAAATGTTTTGACCAATCTTAGAGAGTATAACTTTCATTTTATCAAGTTTAAGATTTCAGCAGAGCAGTCTAGAGTTTCAAAAGCATGAGCTGTCCTGTCAAAACCCATCTGAAAATGTTTTATCATTTTTTAATATTGTAGTAGAGGAGAAAATAATCGAAACTTTTAGAAAAGGCTAATAATCCCTATATTCTCTATGTAAAATGTAGGGATTCAGATCTTTAAAAGGAAATTCAATATTTTACATTTTCCAGTAAATAAGCAAACATTGCTTCATGACTCTGATACTTCAAACACAAAAGAAGCCTAGTATTCTTGGAAAAACAGGTGATTTAGAGTCAGAAATGTTCTTCTATTCATTAACCAAGTTACTTATCTTCTTTTGAGTCTAATTTTTATCTATAAAACAAACATGTTAACAATGTTACCACAATGATAAAGATAATATTATCAATAATTACATACTAACCCATTTAATACTCAACAGGATTATCATTTTTTAGGTATTACTATCTTCCTCATGTAACAGATAAGGAAACTGAGATGGAGAGGCTAAGCAAGTTTCCCATGATCAGACAGCTAGAGAGTAGAAAGCAGAATTTGAACCTGTAATCACTATTCTAGATTGGCTCCTAATGATGCCACTAGCGGGACTATCTATTTAACAGACCTGTTAGAAAAGCCAAGTACAATAAAGTATGTAAGCAAACAATAACTAGAGCATGAAAAGTACAGTCCAATGAATCATAATGTCATAATGTCTTTTCCTTTCATATTTTGGTCATTCAACCTTGTACTGTCTTTTTTTTTCCCCCTAAGATTTATTTATTTATTTATACAAGAACCGGGGTACAGGCCAGATGCATGGGAGGGTGAGATGATTCACCAGAGACAGAGTGGGGAACAGAACAGACTGACGAAATACACTGCTGGGGGGAGCAGCCAGACTGATGAAATACACTGCTGGGGGGAGCAGCAGGCACGATAGGAGAGGTCTGCTGCACCATGTGGGATTCTCGACGGCTGGCCGGGATCGAACTGGCGCTACAGAGGCTGTGGACAGCTTCATATCGTGGCGCTCAACCGCCTGCGCCACCCATGGAGGCCCCCTTGTACTGTCTTGAGCCATGTTTAGGACCTTCCCAAAAACTATTATTAAAAGCATTACATAAATTAAATATTACATAAGTACTACAATAAACTATTAACATCTTTATCTCCTTTAGCAAAAGAGAAAAGATCTTATGGATTCAAATTTACCTTATAGACTCACTTGCAGCTTTATCTTTTACAGTAGAAGAGAGAGAAGAATGAGTTTTGTCTTCAAATAAGTAAGAGAGTGGTGGTTTGACCACGTCTGTTGAGGGAAAAAGTATATATTATCTTTATTTAAAATAGACCATAACTATCTGCTATATTTATATGTTGAGTTGAGTAACCACTATTACCTTCTGATTTTTGTCTATCCCTAAGGAGATACTTATTTGGAATAGTTAAGTAACATCTCTGTAAACGTCTCCTCTCTCTGTTTGGACCTTCTGTTGGATCCAGTTGCCATGAAGTTGGATAGTAGATAGGGTCATACCAGACTGCTCTACAAATGAAAATGAAAGAATGTTTTAAAAGGTAATCTAAAGTGCTCGTTGCTTTAAAAAAGAATCATTGTATACATTGAGTAAATAAATAAAAATTTACCTACTCAATTAAAAACCACAAAGACTTATATAATTAGACTAGGGGATGAACAATCTCAGTACAAAAGAATAACAGAAAAAGTGTCTGTTCCTGAATCCCAATCTCCCAGTTCCCTGCCTGGAGGCAAGTTCTGGCACCAGTTTCTTATACCTATTAAATAAAAAAAAATGAATATTATGACTGTGTTTTAGTAGTGGGATATATTTTTCTGGGGATATTAGCACCTAAAAAAATTATAACATGAAAGGTAACTATGGTATACAAAGGTATTAAAAAACCAAGTGGCCTCTAGGAATATTTAATATTTTCCCATGTACTTATTGATTTTATTTGTTTCATGGGAAGATTGTATTCATGTCATTTGCTCACTCAAAATTTCAGGACCTTAGTATTTTACTTTCATATCTTTAAAGATATTTTTAAACAATAGATATTAATTGATATATTTCTGAAAATAAATTTTCATTATAATTAAACACACTGGGAAAAATGAAAGTTCAAACCCACTCATTTCTTCTTTATAGGTTCTTCTATCGCATTGATCATCAGAGTCAATAAATATCCTATTTTCCTCTATTTTATAAACTTATTCAGTTTAATTCTTTAATTCACCTAGAGTTTGATTTCTTGTATGTTTGGTGTATTTTAGCAACCTAACATCATACTAATTAGTTTCTTAACCAAATTTAGAGAATATTATAATTTCTTTTTTTTCATTATTTCATGATACATGTTTTAAATTACATTATTAATGTGTTAGCGAGAAAAAGATCTATTCGTCAACCAATCTGTTTCAGTGATTTTTCTATTTTTTTTGGCATAAATCGCATTTTAAAATGAATGCAGCATAAAGGTTTATGATCTGGAAGAGGTGATGCCTCTCTCATTACCTTCCTTTCCCTTTTCTGAGCCCTCCAATGAATTAGAAACAATATTCTGATGGGATTATTCTAAAATGAGAATAATCACAAATTTTAAATAAAATAAATATTATAAATCTTTATTCTGGAATGAAAACAGTGTTTAACATCAATATATAAAATAGTTGTGCAAGACAACTTGAAATGTACTTTCACTGTGCTTACCTGTCATGTGTCAGTTGTTGAATAAGTTCCTGCCAATGTCTGCTGGCACTCAAATCTACCTTATACATTCCTCTAATATGCTGGATCACCTTTTTTCTCTCAATTCCTTGGGAGAGAGACACTGCCTGGGTGATATCTGCAGCTATTTTTGATATATCCTTTGATTTTGAATCAAGACGCTGAAAGAGACTTAACAAACAATAATTACATAAGTTAAGGGTATGTGGAATATTAAAAGTGTATCGAAACATGATACTTTGAAACTAAAAGTATATGTGAAATCTATGCAATTTGCTGCAACATGGATGGCGCTGGAAGGGATCATGCTCGAAATAAGCCAAAAAGAAAAAGAAAAATACCGGATGGTCTCACTCATAGCAGGAATCTAGAAAACTTAAATAAGGGACCAGGAAAATGAATAACTATAAGAAAGTGAAAATCAAAATCAACAAAAAACTATGAACCAGAGACACTTTTAGGGGGGCGGGGGCGGGAGGGGAGGGATTGGGGTCAGAATGGGGGGCTGCAATTGTATGGGAAATATAACAATAAAATTTATTAAAAAAAAAAAAAAAAGTATATGTGAAATCTAATGGATCTTTAAAACATACTGACTGTTAGAACACATAAAATCCTACCTTTGTTGATTATTATTAACTGTTTTCTGCCAGGTGGCTTTATTCACACCTTCTTCAGTTTCATATTTCTTTTGTTCCTAAAAGATTTAGATAATAATACGCTAAATAAAACTCAGCACCATTTAATATTGTCATAGACCCAAAAAACTAATTTTAAAACCAAGTTAACAAAGGAAAAAATAATGTCCTTAGAGGACCGAATATTAAAACATTAACCACTTAAATGTTATACTCCTCTTTGCTTTCACACCACTTGGATCACAGAATTAGGGTAGATAAGTTAATCAGTTGCCAAACATGATGAGTTTGCATAGTTGCCTAATTCCTTATTTTGCTTTTTAAAGGTCTGTAACTCAAGGATGATGCTTCAACTTGCTTGTCACTAAAAATCTCTCCTTCACTGAAAGTCACTGTTAATGAAGAAGGATGACCATAAAAAATAAAACACTCCTTAAAATATGCCTATTCTTTCTCCACAGTGTAAAAGCAATATAAAGAAACAAAACTACCATTTCAAATATCATCATTGATAACCTATAATTTAAAAAAATTTTAATCACTTTTAAATTATATTAATGAGATCTCCTAAGAAGCAATTATGATTTCACTGACTCACCTCTTTGATCATTTTAATAAGATCTGATTTCGTTGATGCACTGGGAGGAATGCACTTATGACCACATAATTTTAAAGCATTCATAAGCAATTCTGCTGTGTCAAGTTCTTCTTCAGTCAATTCATCTTGGTGATTATGAATCAATTCTGACAAATACAAAACTAATTTGGCTCCATGCTTTAAAAAAAAAAAGTTAATATTTTAGTTTCTTACATTTAAATTATTTGATAATAATTAAATTATATTGGTGTATTTATTTGACTAAATCAGCTGAATGAAAGGTTTAATTCTGAGGCAGAACTGAAGAAATTTGATTATGTATTGTCTACTTGGTGACTTTAGGGTGTAAGCTGACTTTGTTAGGAATAATGTTATGGTAACATAAGAAAAATGTTGTGACTTCTACAATTTACTTTAAAACACTGCAGAATAGGAAGTGATGCTAAAAATATTAGCAATCGTTAAATATAGGTAATAGTTTTATGGTATTCATTGTAGTATCTATCTTAGTAAGCTTGCAAATTTATTTTTTTATTTATTTTTTTTAATATTAAATTTTATTTTTATATTCCCCCATACAATTGCAAACGCCCCATTCTGACCCCAATCCTTCCCCTCCCGCCCCCCACCCCCCAAAAAGTGTCTCTGGTTCATAGTTTTTTGTTGATTTTGATTTTCACTTTCTTATATTCATTTTCCTGGTCCCTTATTTAAGTTTTCTAGATTCCTGCTATGAGTGAGACCATCCGGTATTTTTCTTTTTCTTTTGGCTTATTTCGCTGAGCATGATCCCTTCCAGCGCCATCCATGTTGCTGCAAATTGCATGTGTTTATCTTTTTTGAATGCTGAGTAATATTCCATAGTATATATGTACCACATCTTCTTGATCCAGTCATCTATTTTTGGGCATTTGGGTTGTTTCCAAAGCTTAGCTATTGTAAACAGTGCTGCTATAAACATAGGGGTGCAGGTGCTCTTTGGAATTGATGTTTCTGTGTCCTTTGGGTAAATACCTAGGAGTGGAATTGCTGGATCCTATGGAAGCTCTATGTTTAGTAGGTCCAGAAATCTCCACACAGCTCTCCACAGTGGTTGGACCAGTTTGCACTCCCACCAACAGTGCAAAAGAGTTCCTTTTTCTCCACACCCTCGCCAACATTTGTTGTTGCTAGTTTTTTTAATATGTGCCATTCTCACTGGTGTAAGATGGTATCTCATGGTAGTTTTGATTTGCATTTCCCTGATTACAAGTGATGTTGAACATTTTTTCATATGTCTGTTGGCCATTTGCATTTCTTCTTCAGAGAAGTTTCTTTTTAGCTCTTCTGCCCATTTTTTGACTGGATTATTTTCTTTATTGTTGCTGAGTCTCATCAGCTCTTTGCAGATTTTTGTGATCAGTCCTTTATCATTAGTGTTGGGTGCAAAAATGTTCTCCCAGTTGGTGGGGTTTCTCTTTGTTTTCGTTATTGTCTCTTTTGCTGTGCAGAAGCTCTTTAATTTGATGTAGTCCCAGCTGTTTATCTTTGTCTTCACTATCACTGCTTTGGGTGATGTGTAGATGTCTTTGATGTGCAAATCCCGTAGTGTTTCGCCTATATTTCCTTCTATGTATTTTATGGTTTCAGGTCTTATGTCTAGTTCTTTAATCCATTTTGAGTTGATTTTTGTGTATGGTAAGATAAAAAAGAAAGAAAAAGTAAGGAGATAGGTAACAAGAAAGGAAGGAAGAAGAGAGGAAAACAAGAAAGAGAAAGAGGAAGGAGGGAAAGAAAGAAAAGAAAACAAAGCAAACTCTGGGGAAAGGAATTTTAGAGAGAATTTGTTAAAGGAATATAGGAAATAAGCTTGGGATAAGTGAAAGGAATTCTTAGCTCTTCTTATAGAAAAAGTAAACAGGTAGGAAAACTCTCATTTCGACCTTTAGGTAAGATAATTATGCTTATTTTTCTTTTTTCCTTTGACTGCTGCTAAAAATAGAAGTTGGTGAAAATTTCAGGTGTAAACCTTTTTCACCTTTTTTGGGTTAACTTGTAAGCATTCACTACTCTTTGGAGAACAAAAAGCAAAATCACTGAGACCTCAACTCCTAATTCTATGTGCATGCCCAGAGAAGGGTTGGTTTAAAGCCATCTTTTTTATGAGTGGATCCTATAATCAAAATAAAAGTATTTCTTAAGATAATGACAATTGTCCTACACAGCATAAACCTAAACTGGAGCTTGATTCATGATTTAACTGCCCCTTCTATGTTATAGATATTCTACCTGATTGCTGTGTATGCTACATTAGACATTAATTTTGACAATTTAAAAAATATGCATAATGTTACTTAAAAATTTGCATTGATACAAATACCACTGATTTTGGTTTATGACATTTTAAACTGTGAAAAGTATTAAATGTCAACAAATGGATTTGGAAATGATTACGTTTTGGGTGATATTTAAATTAACACACTGAATCACATCATGTCATTTTCCAAAAGTGTAAGATGAACATATGCAATGATGAAAATAGCAAAAGCACATTTTAATTCAACATTTTAAATTAGTCAGGAGACAGCTGCTATATGACCAAAAGGTAAAAATGAACAGATGCTCTACGAGTAAAAGGCCTGAAGAGTTGGCAAATAAACCAAAATGGCAAATGACTAGAATATTTCTATATGTGTGCCTTAAAGGTAATGTCCTTGATATAACTCTAAAAATATTTCAGTTAAGCATTCAGTGACATTTTAAAATCATCTTGAAAAACTATCAGAAACATTTTTATTCTGAACATTCAAAGAAACACATGATTTTCTTAAACACTTAAGTTGTTTATAACATCTCCTTTTAACATTTTCTGAATAATCATTTATCACTTACAGTTACTGGAACTAGAAAAGGAATTATTTGGGATAGTTGTAAAAAAAAAGTCTTATTTTCAACCTTTAAGATACTGATTGAAGAAATTCAATCTATTAAGCAATATCCTTTGAAAGCAGTGAGATGCTCAAATATATAAAAATAAAATTAGCAATAAAGTTTCAAGAAGGAAGAGTTCCAAGCAGACAAAGAGATGGAAGAAGGTTTCAAAGATGGAACAGAGTGAGTTGGGTATATGGGTGAATGAAAAGAATGAGGGTACACAGACAAAAGAAGAGAGAAGTTGCTGTGTGATGGATGGACAGTACAAATAAAGTAGCACATCAGTAGGAATACACATGATGCAGAGTTTGCAAGAGACAAGAATGACACTATTTTGAGAAGAAAGGAACTACAGATTAGAAAATTAATTAGACACAAGTTGTAACAGTGAATTTAAAATTCAGGAAGATTACAGATGGAATACGGTTGTAAGAAAGGCACAAGAACATCTCTGTATACTGTTACGGAATGATTTCTAAGAATTATTGCCAGTAAAGTACAGAAGGCTGTATGTAGTTCACTCTTTGTGTTGAGAAATGGAGATAATATATATACTTGTTTGTATGTATGTGTGTGTACACGGATTTGCTTATATCTCCAAATGAAATAAAAAACAGAGAGGGCTACCTACAGGAAAAGGGAAGGAATGATGAGAGGGTATATAGATAAAAGTGAGAACCTCTATGAATGTGCTAATGCACAATGTTGATTTGGGAACTGTGTAGACATTAAACAAAATCAAACAAATAAAGGCCCTAAAGTACCTAAAAATAGAAAAACTTGGGGAAAAAACAGAATGTAACTAGTTAGTTGATGTTGCTGGCATAACCAAATAGAGAAAATTATTTTAAGTGCATTATTCAGTATTTTCACCATACAACCATGATGGTATCCTAAGAACCAAAAGAACTACAAAGAACTTTTAAATTGCATCCTATGGACTTATAATGAGTGATAACTTTGGTCATTTTACCTTCAAAATGTTATATACTTATATATAATGTAACAAATATAAAACATAAAGCAAATAAATAATCATTTTACTGTCATGAGGAAACAAAATTATCAACATTAATAAAAATACAAATATAAAATACAAAGTGAAAGTATAAGCACATTATTTTTCTTTCTTTAGACACATATTTCCTAGTTTTGTCCTATAAAAAGGCTAAAAGGAGGGCCTCCCCGGTGGCGCAACGGTTGAGCGCTGGGTTGCAAAGCTGCCCGCAGCCTCTGCGGCGCTGGTTCGATCCCCGGCTGCTCCCCGGCCACCTGAGGAGGGTCCCACATGGCGCGCAGACCTCTCCTGCCTCCCGCTGCTCCCCTCAGCAGTGTACTTCGGTCCTTCTGCCTGCTCTGCTCCCCGCTCTGGCTCTGGTGAATTCTCTCACCCTCCCAAGCTTCTGACTGTACCCAGTGCATGTATAAACAAAACAAACAAACAAACAAATAAATAAAGCATGCCTCTATTAAAAAAAAAAAAAGGCTAAAAGGAAACAACCCAATAGAAGTAAACATACCTAGTTGCTAGATTTGTATTCTTTAAATATGATTATGACATAAAAAGAAAACAGGGAAAAGTTTGGTTCCCAGTCTGGGGAAGGAAATGTGCAAAATGAGCTAGGACTTTCTTCTGTTCCAGAAAACAAGGAAGTTAATCAGATTAATCTGATAAAAAATTAAAAGGCCACATTAAATGAAAACAATTTTAGTATCAAACAGGATAATAACTGCAATGATATGAAACTATTTAAAATATTTATTTTAAAATAGCTGAGCTTATAATTATACCTTAAAAATAAAAACAAATACAAAAATTGAAAGTTGTTAAGACCTCAGCCCATTAGTCTAAAAATTAATAATTAGGGGAAAGAAACTGCATATATTTCTTACAGACTATATTTTAAGGTACCAAATAGTTAATAGGGGAATGTTCTTTCCTTTATAAGAGTCATAGATAAAAGATGTTGGTGGAATGAGAAACTTAGAGAAATAACTGTTTTGCAACTCCTAACAAAAAAGTGGCTCTTTGCAACTATCATCAGTGGTGGATAAAGTGATTAGGTTAGAGATTGAGGGTGAATTTAGTAGTATCTTTTAAAAAAATCTTAGCTATTTTAATTTTTGCGTAGTGTTATCTCATTGTGGTTTAATGTATATTTACATGATGACAAGTGATAGTAGGTTTATTCATATGTGCTTATTTGCCATCTGTATATATTATTTGGTAAATTATCTGTTCAAAATATTTTGAAATACGTTATATGACTTGCTGTTTGAATTGATGTTTCATGAATAATATAATGCTTTGAAAAAATATCTTCAAGCAGTTTTTAAAGAAAATACTTTAGATTTAGTAACATGACAAAGGATATTATTAGAACTTAGATACACAGCACTTCAAACATTGGAAAAAAGGATGGAAAATAAACATAAAAGTCAAGTTGTGTCTGATGTGGACCAAGTGAAAAAAACCTCAGGTCATCTTTACTTGATAAGAAAATCTTATTCATGATATTAGGTGTGAAAATACAGTTTAATTTCAGTTGTTTTTTACAATTTTACATTTCACCCAAAGTTTTACTAATCTTATGGGTACTAAAATACTTACTTGCAGTGATGGGCTAAGACAATCTCGTAGTATTTCTTGATGATTTGGTTCACGAACTATTTCAAAAATTTGCTTTCTCTCTTGTGAAGGATGTGCTGGTGACAAAATATGCACTAATAGTCTCCCAAGCTGCATTCGGAAGGTTTCCTTACAAGACCATAAGATTTTACTCCACTGTTGCTTGGATCCACTAGTTTTACTAGAACCCTTAAATCAAAACAGGAATGAATTAGACCAGATATTTTAAGCAATTATATACTAACCTTAACACACTTCTACAGATGATCATGGAACATGTTTTATACTAGATTTTTAAAAATAATCAAAATTAGAAAGACATATACATACACACAAATGTGTGTTTAAAAGACTTGGACATATACCAGTGTTTATAGAAGCATTATTCAAAATAGTCAAAAGGTGGAAATAATCCAAATGTCCTTTGATGGACAAATGAATAAAAAATGTTATGTACATATAGTGGAATATTATTCAACCTTAAAAAGGAATGAAGTTCTGATACATGGTTCAAAGTAGATGAACTTTGAAAACATGATAAATGGAATAAGCCACACACACAAAAGGAGAAATATTATATAAGGATAAATAATATATAACATATATTAGTTATCTAAAAAGTCAAATTCATAGAGACATAAGGTAGAATAATGGTTATGAGGGCCTGGGGGAGAAGGTAATACGGATTTATCGGTTAATAGATGCAGAGTTTTAGTTTGGGATGATGAAAAAGTTCTGGATATGTATAGTATACATATAATGCAAATAATGTGAATGTACTTAACACCACTGAATTGTACCCTTAAAAATGGTTAAAATAATAAATTTATATTATGTATATTTTTCCACAATTAAAAAAAGAGAATGATGAAGATTCTTCAGTCCTAAATCACTTAAAATGACCTACAACTTCCACTATCTTTGCAGTCCTCAGTCAGATGGGCCCTGGAATGCTTCAGGAAGTAACATCACTGTGGCAGCCTAAGGAGAACCCCAAGTTAAATTCAAACTTGTGTTGGTGGGTGAAACTGGTAGTTTCTGGAAAATGGTAGTACTAGGAAAACTATATTCGTGACATGTCATTTGGTGACTTTGAGAACAAATAGGTAGCCGCCGTGGGTGCTGAGACTCAACCCCTTGTGTTCCGTACCAACAGAGGACCTGTAAAGCTCAGTGAGTCGGATACAGCAGGTCAAGAGAGATTTGGTGGATTGAGAGATGGCTATTATATCCAAGCCCAGTATGCCATTATAATGTTTGATGTAACATCCAAAGTTACATACACACAAATGTGTGTTTAAAAGACTTGGACATATACCAGTGTTTATAGAAGCATTATTCAAAATAGTCAAAAGGTGGAAATAATCCAACTGGAATAGAGATTTGGTACAAGTATATGAAAACATCCCATCATGTCATGTGGCAGCACAGTAGATACTAAGACAGGAAAGTTAAGGCGAAATATATTGTCTTCCACTAAAACAAGAATCTTCAGTACTATGACATTTCTGCAAAAAGTAACCACAACTTTGAAAAGTCCTTCCTCTGGCTTAGTAGAAACTAACTGATGATCCTAACTTGGAGCTCATTGCCATGTCTGCTCCTGCCCCACCAGAGATTGTCATGGACCAGCTTTGACAGTACAGTATGAGCATTATTTAGAGGTTGCTCAGCTAACTGTCCCAGATCCTGTGAGAAGATGAAGCTACAGGCCAGCATCAGAAGTCTAGTTTTATAGGCAACTGTCATATGATGTCAGTGGAGCAGCATGCTTGCCATTTTATTATATAGCTAAGCAGAACATGTGCCTACTCTTTGGGATGCTGAAGGAGATGAAAAGGGTTCAAAATGAATGTGGCAGTTAAAAAAACTTCATTTTCTTTGGACCTGTTTATTTAGCTATTTTGGAAGGCAACTGTTCACATCTTCAGTTTCAAATAAAAGATTGCTATAGTTATATCACAATATTCAGTACAGAAATCTTATCTGTTGCTGTCATTCCTTTTCCTTTTTGTTTAGAGTTAGAATAAAGTTGTATTTCAGTTGTATTTCAGTGAGTGGGATATAGCACTCAGTGAGTGGGATACAGTGGGATCCATCAAAGTTATATTTCAAATGAAAAAAATGACTAGTGTTTGTAAATTTTAATCTGAAAAAAAAAAAGCCAAAACCACAGTAGATATTTTATAGTACAAAAGAGAAATAATTCATAATACTTGAATTAGAAATAAATTGTTGAGCATAACAGTCATAAATTAAGAACTGCATATAAAGTGACCATCAAGATTCCCTAACAAATGACTAAGCTGTGTTGACTACTGTCCCGACCCGCGGGGTTCAGAGGCACGGGAAGAGAAGGGCTGAGGATTGAAATGAGGGGCTTGACGACTTGACGCTAGCGTTTGCTTCTTTATTTTTCCTTTATCCTTTTACTATATTTACATGTCTTTCCTTTATCCTGACTTTCTTACTTCCCTGGCCTTCTCTCTGCTCCTCTCGCAGTAACCCTTGCCGTATCTCCTGCGAGTTTCCTCGCAGTCCTCTCTTTCTCTCTCGCGGTTCCCTTCTTATACCCTGGTCGCTCCTCCCATCGTGCCTCTCAGTCTCGCGTGATTTACAGGAGAACGCAGGGGTTTCTCCGAAGGCGAAACAGTAAATCGAAACCTAATTCATCGAGCACATGTGCAACATGGCACATGCTCCAGGCGGCTCCGGACAGACTACAGTCCCAATAAGGCTAGCATAATTCTGAACAAAACTCCTGTATCTGTATAAAACTGGAATCTGTACATTTTATAATTTATTCTGACTTTTGGAAATGGCTCTCCAATTACTCCTGATTCTAAGGGCGCAGTGTGAATGATTTAGTTCTAAGTGAAAACCACAGACACAAAATCTAGTTTAGATTTAGAGATTGGTATTTATGATATATGAGTTCTGCAGAATTAGATTGGCATTTGGTATCTATGGAGTGAACTGACTGATTTGCTCCCCATGGTCAACTCTAACTGACCCAGAGAAATATAAATGAGTCAGTGAAAAGTGGAGCCTGATATTTGTCAATTTTCTCTTATATAATTTTGAAGATATTGATTACTTTTAAGCCAAGATTTAAATTTCACAATAATTCAGAATAATAATTCAAAGTATTTATAAAGTCCCTTAAAAATGGGTTATTAATTTAACTTTCACAGGAATCATCAAAACTCAGCTCTTTTCTGATGCTGATCCTACTAAACTACAATATTAGAAAGTGGCTTTCAGGTTACAAACTTAAAAACCAATGATACATGAAGTGAATCTTTTTAGAAAGGGTAAATTAGCAATATTTGTCATTCCATTATTAAAAATTCAAGTTGCCTGAGTTTTAGAAAACTCTGTAAAAGAGTATAAATATGGTTTTGAAAATATAATATAGACACACTCATTTTACTCATTTGCTCTTTACTCATTTACACTTTCCATATAATTAATTTACTTACAATGGATACTTTGAATCCTTCTACCAGGTATGTGAACATTTCTTTCTGAAATGGATTGAAAACGGAAGGTTGTTCCTGATGAATATTTTCTTCCAAAGTTTCATTCTGGGAAGCTGAGGTCTTGCTTTGAGTTGCATTTTCTGGAGTACTCAAAATGTCGATAATGTCTGGATTAAACTCTTTGAATTGAAAAATTAAAATTACAAAATGAGTCATATCACTGACACCAAGCTATTACAAATGGTAATGATGCTAGTAAAAATATTCTCCTTAATTACTACTTCAGTTATCACAACATGAGTGTGTATAGTGTATTCGATTAGGAGATACAGTGTATTAGAGAAAGTGAATTCATCTAAAGCAATGTAGGAATTTAAACATATATACATCAAGCAATTCTAAATTCAGGATCTAGTTTACTAATGATGATGAAATTAAACTGCAAAAGTATTAAAGCCATGAGTTTCTTGCACAAATCAAACATAAAGATCATATGATATGTACATTAGATGGATGTACAGAGCTATTTTATTTCATGCCTGTTAAATGCTGTTCATGTGAACAAAATGATACAATTTTGGATTTTATCCTGGGAGCTAGGTGACTCAAACATAAATTAGAAAAGTTATTTTTGGTTTTTGAAGCTTAGGTGTATTCAATGGAATACTATTCAGCAATCAAAAAGATAAACTCATGCCATTCACAGCAACATGGATGGAGCTGGAAGGGATTATGCTTAGAGAAATAAGCCAGAAGGAAAAAGGAAAATATTGGATGGTTTCACAAATAGGAGGAATATATAGAATCAAATAAGGGGTCAGGAAAAAATATATATAACAATAATAATAAGTTAAAAAAAATTAGCAGGCAACAAGAAATTAGAGACATTCTTCAAGGGAGGAGGAGGAAGAGGGACCAAAACAGGGGAGAGAGCACAGGGACTATGGTGATGGTTCACGGGTGACTTGTGGTGGGAATTTTACAGGAAATATACATAAAAGGAGAAAGCATACAAGCATGCATTGTACAAAATGGTTATGATGTAAAATGTATATATATATGTAAAAAAGATTTTTTAAAAAGGTTAGGTGTATTATGTTTTTCTAGTAATTAACGATTACTGTTTTCTTTTCCTGCCTTCTTGAGGCTACTTGAACATATTTAGGATTTCATTTTGACTTAAATCTATAGGGTTTTTGAGTGTATTTCTTTGCATAGCCTTTTTTTTTAAAGTATTTATTTATTTATTTATTTATTTATTTATTTATTTATACAGGCACTGGGTACAGTCAGAAGCACAGGAGGGTGAGAGAATTCACCAGAGCCAGAGCAGGGAACAGAACAGGCAGATGGACGAAATACACTGCTGAAGGGAGGAGCGGGTGCGGCAGGAGAGGTCTGTGTGCCATGTGGGACTCTCGCTGGTGGCAGGGGATTGAACCAGCACTGCAGAGGCTGTAGGCAGCTTTGCAGCCCAGCGTTCAACCACTGCGCCACCAGGGGACGCCCTGCATAACCTTTTAGAGGTTGTTCCAGGTCTATCTATCTATCATGAACCAATATTGAAAATCAAATTGAAACCACAATGCAATTTTACTACACAACTACCATGATGGTTAAAAATAACAAATAATAATGATTCCAATTACTGGTAAGGATATGTGATTACCAATTACTGGTAAGTGATTCAGAAAACTGAATCACTCAGATGTTGCTGGTGGGAGTGTAAAATTGTATGGATGCTCTGGACAAGATTAGCAGGTTTCTAACAAAAACGAAACAGGCAACTGCCATACAAACCAACGTTTGCACTCCTGGGCATTTATCCCAGAAAAAAATGAAGACTTATGTTCACACAAAAACCTGTGCACAAATGTTTATAGCAGGCAGCTTTATTTATAATAGTCCAAAATGGAAAAAATGTCAAATGATTTTTCAACAGATGAATGGTTAACAAACTGTGATGCATCCATGCTATGGAATCATAGCAAACACAGAAAAGGAATAAACTATCGATACATGCAACAACCAGGAACACTCCCTAGAGGATAATGTTGAATGAAAAAAACCAAACCAACAGGTTGTATGATTCCATTTTTGCAACATTCTTGAAATGATGAAAATATAGAAATAAAAAATATGTCAGAGGTTGCCAGGGACTAAGGAGAGGAAAGAGTGGGATCAAAGTGTGTAGGCTAAAAATAAAAGCAATGTAAGGAATCCTTGTGATGATGGAAATATTCTGCTTATTGATGGCATTAATGTCAATATCCTGGCTTACAGTTTTTCCAAATCATTAGGGAAACTGGGGGAAGAGTACATGGAACCTCTATAATAATAATAATAACTGCATGTAAATCTATGATTATCTCAAATAAAAGTTAAAAAAATATACCAGAGGTGCGGCACTGTTTTAAACTCAATGGTAAATCTCAGTCAGGATTTAACACATTAAACAATGAACTTTTATTCAAGATATTAGTTCTAAATCAGAAATTCTTTTAATAGCATGGATGGTAAGAATAAGAACAATGTTGCTTAAAAATTGGAAGCCTAATCAGTTTCCTTTCAAATTATTTTCTTTTAATCCAATATCTGAACAAGAAAATATTTATTCTCTAGTCATACCTAGATAAATAATCCTGTTAACTGCTAAAATGGTGAGCCTCTGTAGTCTCTGTGCAAGTTCTATTTCCGTTGCCTGGACGGGATTCTCCTGGCTCATTCTCCGTTGCATCATCATATAAAGTTCATCACTTGCTACTGAACGCATTTTCATTAGAAGAGAGTCAGTCTGAGCAAGTGGAAATTTTCGAGGACCTTCAAGTACATAAATTAAAACATCAAATATCAGAATGAACAGGAATCAAGGACTAGCTTTGGTTATCAAATCACCTTATTTAATACAGAGTTAATTCATACAAAGGAAAAGAAAGTGATTAAAAGTGATGTTTTTCCCTCTTTAAAGAAGTAAAACAGTACCTTTGATTTCAAAGTCCTAAATAAGAATGTTAAAGCTAGTAACGTAGCTTAGTAGGATGAGTATCATTTGGCAAAATTCTGAAAAACTCAAAGAATTATAAGGGTATAAGTAGTTCAGAATGCTTTGACAAAATATTTTCAAATACTGTTTTACTTCCTTATACTCCAAAATAATCAACAGATTTTAAACTCATTATGTTTTATTTATAACATTACATTTTCTGGATAATTACCATTGTTGGATTTGCAAAGGAGTTTTGAAAAGTGTATATATAGTGGCATAATGGAAATCAGCCAAATGAAAGTGAAGAGATCAGAAAGGCCAATATAATTCCAATGATTTGCTATTAAGATGATTTGGTGCGTAAGCATCATTTGGAATTCAATCCTACAAAAGCATTTCCTGAGAAATGTTTCTTTAGATTGAATGGGCAGAGTGGTGTTCCTGCACCATTACTACACCTGCTCCAGGAGGTACCACCGAGGTAGTAGATCCAGGAGAAAACAGGGGGAATGTGTCTTGATTTAATGGACTGAAGTAGAAAGGCATCGGAAGTTGACCATAGGAACCAAAATGACGTCTTGGTAGGTGAGGATTAATGGAAGCCTTCATGGGAATTGAACCTTTGTTTTAAATTATGAAAACATATATTAATTTACATAAATAGCTTTTATAAACATTACTTATTATAACTAAATTATGATAGGTTTAAATGACTCATCCTTAAGATAAAGAATTTAATAACATTTATTTAGTAAGTCCAGTATTTTAGGAAATCAGTTATTTTTCATCAGTGAATACATTTTGATGGACAGAGTCAGCAAAGATACTTCATATCTGGATATTAACTAAGCCAAGGATTTAGGTACAGAGCAGAGAAGAAATGGACATGAGAATGAGAACTATCAACAAGAAACATTAATTATCTGTGAAAGTAACAGGATAACTTTCTTATGTCAACAGAGGGTGAATTCCTTCTAAGCAGTCACTGACTATATAAGGACGCCTGCAAAGGAAAAAAGTGGTCTAAAAGTCATCTTTTGGTATATACAAAGCTGAGCATTATCTCCAGACTTGGTAAAAGATAGAATTCTATCTGTGACAACAGAGGTACAACTGGGATAGCCGCTCAAGAGGAGATACTGCTTTCAGATATATAATTAAAAAGGCTATATAGAGGCAATTAACTTTGGTCATATAGATGCTTTAAAAGTTTTATTTATATAAACTTTTATTAAGCATAATCTAAACATACTATTGCAAGACAATGTTTATTTAATAGCCCTTCTCTACAGATAGATTTTTCACATCCTTTTTAAATTTGGCATAGCATTGAATATAATAAAGTAGTTTGACACAGGTAGAAGAAAGATTTGGATTTAAAAACCCTTAGTAGTGGAGTGCTATGGGTGCCTTGGTGGTAGGTGTGGTGTGATAACATACACCTGAAGAGGGTGGGGTCTTATATTTATGAATCATATGCAGAGATACAAACCAATGTTACGTTAAAAAGATACAACAAAAAACAAACCCTTAACTAAGGATGATTAAACAACTACCAAATACTCCATTTGGAGATATGTTTGTGTACCTATATAGATAGCAACTATATATACATATATGCATACATACATATATAGATTTTATGTGGGGGGGTATTTATGCTCTTTCCAAATTATGTATATGAAAGTAACGGTAGGTTTTGCGGAAAAAATAAGGATGTGTGAAATTATCAATATTTATTTTTGATTATATTTACTAATTTATAACAAGCATGATGTCAAGTGCATCCTAACTATATCTGAGTCATTATCTCCTGCCTTGATTATTGCAGTAACCTCCTACCTGAACTCAATTTCTCTCTTGCTCTCCTTTAATCCACTTACTTCATAGAAGCTAGAGTGGTCTATACACACACACACACACACACACACACACACACACACGCACGCCCCTGATTGTCATGTCACATACTTAAAAACTTCAGATGATTTTCCACTGGGATAAAATCTAAACTCCGTAACATGGCTTACATGATTATGCATGAACTGACCGAGGCCATTCTGTACAGCCTCATCCAGCATCACTCTCTCGTCAAGAACATACTCTGGCTAAATAGCTTTGAACAAACAGCCCTTTTCTGCTCATGAACCAATAAGCCTTCAGTTCTGCCTATAACACTTTCCTCTGACTATTAACCTTGCTGACTCATCTCTTCTTCACTTCTACATTGAAATCTCACTTCTTTGGAGGCTTTCCTTGCTTTTGATGTAAAATCAGGGTGCCTTCTTTTAGTCTCTATTCCTTCCCTCTACTTTTTTTTTTTTTTACTATATTTTATAATCTCTGTAAGGACAGAATCGTGTCTTATTTATTTTTTTTTCATCACTGCATATTCAACATTTAACACAGTGCTTGGCATATAAGTGCTCAAGAGATATTTGAATGAGAACTGTACTAACAAGAAAGCAGTAGAATAGCTTCCTCTGGGAGGAAACTTTCTCAAATTTTATAGTTTAACTTTTTAAATGAAGAAATATTTTTATGAGGCTACCAGAAAGGGAGAGTGAGGGTGGAGAACAAAGCAGGCAGGAACCCAATAGACTATGGTAGAAGACTAGGGGTGTCTTGGTAGTAGGTATAGAGTAGTAATCTACATCTGAAGAGACATGACTGTATACCTCTGTATTATATATAGTGTTGTAAACCAAAGCTATCCCAATTAAAAAAAAGACAATAAAAAGAAAAATATTTTAAAAATTTGAATGGCACCAAGTAGAGAAAAGTATAATTATTAAAAAATTATATCAGTACTCACCAGCAATGCTCTTCCGCTTTTGAAGTATTGCCTGGTGGGGAACAGAAGGCAACTGGAATGATTCTGTAAGGATTTCAGAGTCATGATTTGCAGTGGTTCTTATAAATTCCATAGCAGCCTGAAGAACTTTAAGCTGCAGAGCAATAGCCATATCTAAAAACAGAGGACACAAGAATAGTTCATAAGTTATGTGGTCACTATTTTTTTTATTTAATGGATTTTTATATTCATATAATATATAAATTGCCAGTAATGTTTCATTAGACATAAATTAAAAAAATTACACCTGAAGAGGATCATAAAACAGGGTTATAAACCAATGTTACATTAATGAAAAACATTAAAATATTTTTATCAACATGACATTTTGATGGTAGCAAACTTTTTAAACTGTCTTTAGAAGCAATTTTAAAGCAAATTTACAAATAATCATTATAAAAAATATCCAACAGAAAAATACTAGCTCACATATTTATTTCTTTTCATATAACTTTTAAAAAGTAGGCTTTTAAATGTATAAGAAAAAGTTTAGTCAGAAATTCTCAAGTTTTTAATTTCATATTTACTTTAATGTTTGTCATTAAAAAAGAAAACTAGAGGGTATTATTATATAACATAAGCCTTTCAATGTTGCTTGGTAAGAAAAACCAGTAGCTTCTTTTAATAATGTGTTCTGAATCACTAATTATAATAAAGGCATTTTTTTTAAAATGTTCACCATTGAAAAAGTCTTTTTTGGGGGCCTCCCTGGTGACGCAAAGGGTTAAGGCTCAGTACTATGAAGCCACTGCAGCACGAGTTCTATCCCAGGCCAGGGAGATAACCCACATGGCACAGCAGACCTCCCCTGTCTCTCCTGCTGCTCCCCTTTGTAGTGTATTTCAGTAGTACCTGTTTTGCTCCCCACTCTGTCTCTGGTGATTGCTCTCACCCTCATGCACCTTTGGCCTATACCCCAGCTCTTATACGCATAAATAAATAAAATAAATCTTTAAAAAAAAGTCATCTTTATATCGTTGATAGGCATCATCACACAATTAAGGATAAACCTTCAGTAAAACAGTTTCCAAGAAAAAAATTTGGTTCAAATAACACTTTTGTTTATTTGCACTATACAACTCCCATAGGAATTCTTAAAAATTAAATCTTACTTTGTGTCTTCTTGTTTTTGCTATTTTGAAGGTATCCAAGAAGTACAATAAGGTCTTCAATAACTCTAAAATACTGTGAGCCTGAGGAACTGCAAGCATGAATTGTAACCGCTATGAGAAGTTGCTGTATATCACAAGCAAGCAATTTGTATTCATTCAAAGGAATGCTAAAGGAAAAAAATAAATAATTTATGACAAAGAGAACTAGTTTAAATTTCTGTTATGTGAGCATTCATTCATTCAATATTATTCATGCTTACTCTATGACAGGTAACACAAATTAAATGCTAGGAATAGAAATAATAAAAATAAGAAAACTTCTTATAAGAAATAAGAAGCATCAAAAAGCTTATTCTTGCAAAAGACAAGTACAGAGATAACTACAAACAGTTAATGGCTGTAAATGTAACAACAGAGATTAACACAAGATACTATATGAACACATAAGGAGGTTCCTAGCTCAAACAAAAGATGAAGTTTTTTGGGTATGAATAGGAACATTCTGATACTGCTTCTCAGGGGAATACTTGAATAAAGTAAGTACATGTGTATAAACTATAGTTATTTTAAGGATTAAAAGAAATAATAGATTTAAACATGTATTAATCATTTATAGGTATCCAGTAAATATGAATTCCTTCTGTCCCTCAATTTTTGACCTTGATAATCTACTTCAGTGTATGATATTAAGTATACATATATCTCTCAATTTACTTTTTCCAAATCAAACAAGAGTTAAAATGGCAATTGTCTTCAGCCAATTAATATAGTGGCATATAGGGATATTCAGCGAGCATATTTTTTAAAAAGTATTTAAAATAATAGTTTTAGAAGAAGCCTATAGTTAACACTTTCTGAGTTTTATTAATTTCATGTATTATAACCAAGACTAATTGTTTTGAGGAAATATAGTTGTTTGTATTTCTCATATGCCTAGCACACAGATCCTAAATGTAGTAGGTGCCTAATAAAATTTAAACTGAATTGTCTGTCTTGTACTCAGAGAGTTTTCTTGGCCTAGAGAATCCTAATAAAGATATGCACTCTTTTCTGTAAAAAAAAAAGATAATTCTTAATGTTTTAATGTGCAATAAGATGGTACACTAGATTTATATTTTAACAATATGTTAATAAAAATGCAACAGTGCGTATCACAAAGGCAGACATTTTTACAAAGGTATGCAAAGTCCAAGTAAAAACATAATCTAACATTTTTTAAAGCTGTTCATCAACTTGGAGAGGAGCCATTTGCTAATGTACTTTCAGGTATCAGAAATTAATTGATGGGGGGTCTCCCTGGTGGCACAAGGGGTTAAGCAACGCACTAGGAAGCAATCCGCAGCCTCTGTAGCATGAGTTCGATCCCGGCTGGCCAGGGTGAGCAACCCACATGTTGCAGCAGACCTCTCCTGTCTCGCCCTCTACTCCCCTCAGCAGTGTGTTTCAGTCAGTCTGCCTGTTCTGCTCCCCACTCTGTCTCTGATGAATCCTCTCAAGCCGCCCCCACTATCCCACATCTCTGGCCTGTACCCCAGCTCTTGTATGTATAAATATATAATCTTAAAAAAAAAGAAATTAATTGATGGTAACAGTGATACAGTGTGTTAAGGGTAGGATAGCATGGTGACTTTAAAACATACACTTTTGAACTGAGACTGATTCACTCTTAAATGCTGTTATTTACTAGCTGTGTGATTGTCAACAGGTTACTATATCTCTCTGATCCTCAACTGCCAATTCCTAGTGGGGATAATAAATTTTTTAAGACTAAACTGAAAGTTTGGTAAATAAATTTGAGGACACTTAATTTATTTTACTTGTTGTCAGGCTCCAAAGACTCCAAAATAGGTCATAGAAACAATTTCTTCTTAACCAAATTTTGTTGAAAATGTTGGAAAATGTGCCCTTCCAAATGCAATTTAATTTTATCAATTTTGTAGGAAGTTCTTTGAAAGTATTAAGAAAAAATCAAATGCTTTAATGTAAACACTTATTTTTCCCTTCCCCCAAATTTTATCAGCTATAGCTTTATATAATACTTTAACACTTACTTTTTTTCTAATCCATTCAGTGCTGCTACTGTATTACATAACACATACAGCAGACCATTGTCCAACAACATATCTGCTAGCTTAGAACAAGAATTTAATATTTGGAGAAGAAGTAGCAGAGAGTTATGCAAGAGCATGTTGTCATATAGTGAGGTCTCTATTAGTCCCAGAATAGGAATAACAGACCACATCTGAAAAAGTCCCATATTTTTTATATCTTCCAGATCAAACCTATAATAGATAATATACAGTTATTAGAAGTAATTAAAAACACTAGAAATAATTAACACAAAACAAGGAAAAAATATTGGAATATAAGCCATTTTCTTAACCTGATTTTGAAGATCTAAAAAATTAATTTGGGGAAGGATTCTTAATGTTTTTTAAGAGCACAGAGCCCTCCAAAAATAAGACAAAAGGTATTACTTACAATCTGTCCAAGGCAAATACACAAACATTCAAATAAAATACACATACAATTTCATAGTTTTAATTGACTCACTTTAATTTGACTAAGACCCATTAGGTATCCATAGACTCCCTGCCTTAGGGGGCTATATAACAAGTGCACAGGAAAATAATAATAACAACAATAACAAAATTCATTAATAATGATATTATTCAACAAAATATTTGAGACACAGAAACTAGTAAAAAGAAGTCTAGTAAAAGAAATCAATCCTGGGCCTCCCTGGTGGCATAGGCGTTAAGTCTTAGCACTATCAAACTATTATCAGTCACCAAGGCATAAGTGTGGTCCCCAGCCAGGGAGCTAATCCACATGGTGCAGCAGACCTCTCCTGTCTCATCTACCGCTCCACTCAACAGTGTATTTCAGTAGATCTGCCTGTTCTGCTCCCAACTCTGTCTCTGTCCCCCCTCCCACATCTCTGGCCTATACCCCAGTTCTTGTACGCACGAATAAATAAAAAAAAGATTAAATGGCATGCAAGTGGAAAGTACTTAAAAAAAAGAAAGAAGGAAATCAGTCTTAAGTACTCCCTATACAATCTGTCTTGTGATGGAGGGATATTATTTAACATTTTATACTTCACTTCCTTATCTGTCAAATATGTGTGATGATATTTGCCCTATTTTCTTCTCAATTCTGTTGTGAGATTCAAATGAGAAAATACAGAATTGCTATGAAAGAAGCAAAATCTATATGCAAATGAAAAGTACTATTGCCATTACTCTAATTAATAAGTAAAGTCCTCAAAATCTGAATTGATCTATTTAATAATAAGTAGGAGGCACTCAATAGGAAACACACTCATTCTATCATAAACTGCTTAACCTTTCTGGAAAACTTTTGCTATGGCAGAAAATATTCTGTTATTTTTGTACTTATCTAGCATCATAGCAGGGTCAAATCTCAGTAATTAGTATACCTAGAATTCCAGGTAAAGGATAATCTAAAGCCTATGAGGGAAGGGAAGAGCTTCTTCACTAGTTCACGCATGCAATCTATGGCTGAAAAAACACAAGTTCTTTTTGTTTTCAAGTAACCTTATGTTAATACTTTATATCAGATCTTAACTATCACTTTCTTTTATCTGATGCAGCATTTGTTTCCAGATAGAGAATACAAAGGAGAAGATTTTAGAAAGGATGTCATATGGAAAACAATAATTCACATGGAAAATGACTTTTAGTAGATTTTTTTTCTAAAAGTGACCAAATAATTTTTCTAATAGTGGGTTTAATATAGAGTGAGCGTAATAAATTTTACAGGTAAGACAAAAGATTCCCAATTACAGGGGAGGGAAGAACCCACTTACTCTTCATCAAGGCCAATACGTCGACGCAAAAACATTTCAATGAAGCATTCTAACAATTCCTGAGTTCCCTGATGAAGATACAACTGATTGGCTAGCAAGGAAAAGCCGCGATTCTTCAGAAATTTATCCTTTTGTTCCTTAGATGCTCTATTAAAATATGCATCTAATAACTAAGGAAAAATTAATACAATTTAGATAATGCATTAAAATTTTACACAATATATACAAATTATACAGTGTATTATACTTGCATTTATAAGTTATTGTCTAGTTTCATATGTACAGAACATAGAAAGTTAAAAAGAACGTCAACTCCATAGCAAAACAAATTGAACTTCATCTCTGACTACAACTGAATGCCATTGATGACTCTATCCTGAAGATCTTAACACTTGTCTGATGGGAAAATCTAGTTTTTAGGGGCACCTAGGAGATGTGTAATAGTAGAGTGGCAACCTTACGGAGTCTAAAGAAAATGTTTATGCCTAATCATGAAAGGGAAAAACCAGTTAACAATGTACTATGTACTCTATATTTGCAAAGAGAGCATACTTTCTAGATTTGTTTCTAGCATAATTTCTCCCTTAAGAGAGCTCTATTCTAGACTTTGGCAGATTATTTGTCCTGAGCACAGGTCTAAATTTCTACCCTTCTCTGGTATATTAATACAATATGTAAAACCAAATTAATTACTTTTCTTTTTAAACTTACTTCTTCTATGGTTCCAACCTTAGATACATTCCCCTAGACCTCAAGGCTAATCTCACTTTTGCTTTTTTCATCCTGATTCCTCCTTCATTCTAGTGAATGTCTCTCAAATCTGTCTGTCTTTTGCCTTCTCACTTCTTACATCAGGAACACATTATTTCTCCCCTGGAATACTGTGCTAGCCTGCTAACAGAGTTCTGCTAGCTCTCTCTCCCCAGCAATCACTCTCTCACAGTGGTGATAGACTACTCTTCCCAAAACACACATCTATTTACTGCCCTACTTAAAAAGCTTTCTAAGTTTACAGCATAATAACAAAATGCCTTTTCCATGATTCCTTTCCTGATTCCCCCATTAAAATTATTGCTTCTCTTATGTACCAACTCTTTTTTATTGATACTGTCACTGAAACACTCGTCATAGAATTCCTTACATCTTACTTAGATGGATATTTCTCATTTTCTCACTAAGTTATAAAATTCTGAATGCAGATTCACATCATTCCCCTTTATGTCTCACATATAGTAACCAGTCCAGATTTAGCACAGAGAATGGAAACTCAAAGAATACTGGATTGAACTGCAAGTAATTAATAATATTCTGTATCAAGACAAACTAAAGAAATGAGAATCTTTAAAAGGTCAAATTATTATTGGGTTGTTTCCTAATGGTAACTATCAAACATTTATTCATTCAATGATATACTTAATACCTACAAGACACAAACTACCTAACCTCAGGGAGCTTATATTTCAGTGTGGGAGATTAAAAAAAAAAGTAGAAAATAGATTTAAAAGTTACAAGATGTAACTAGGATGCTATGATAGAATAAATGAGAAATAGGACTAAAGGAACATGACTTAGTAAAGTTGTCAGGCAAGGTGCTCTGAAAAGGTAACATTTGAGCTGATATCTGAAGTAATTATTAAGATTTGATACTAGGGCCTTCCTGGTGGTGCAAGGGGTTAAGCACTGCATTATGAAGCAATCTGCAGCCTCTGCAACACGAGTTCAATCCCCGGCCGGCCAGAGAGAAACCCACATGGCAAAGCAGACCTCTCCTGTCTCGCCCGCTGCTTCCCTCAGCAGTGTATTTCAGTCAGTCTGCCTGTTCTATTCCCCACTCTGTCTCTGGTGAATCCTCTCACCTCCGCATCTCTGCCTATACCCCAGCTCTTGTATGCATAAATAAATAAATCTTAAAAAAAATATGTTTAAAAAAAAGATTTGATACTATACTTCAGGAGATACTTTCCATGATCTATGTGTTCCTTATAACTGATAGACTTAAAATACATTAATATGAATCTATATATATCAGAAAGGCTTAAAATTAGATGATAATATATAAAAAAATGAGTAAAAGTAAACTATATCAACTCATTATTAGTAAGTATAAAATAAAGTTTTAGGTCCATTTTAACATATCTATTCAAATTTGAAATTATACATATGTTTTTCTGAATTTAAATATGACATCTAGTATTTGTCTTACTTTAATAACTCCTTGTTGTATAGCAGGTGATGGGTGGTTAACAAGGACTAAAAGTGTATCTGCTTGAATAAGCTTGTCCATCACATCTTCAAGCATAATATCAGGTAGGATGAGAAGAACTCCACTTAAAAGTTCATATAACCCGCAGCATATGGGCACCAGACAGTCTTCACTTACACTAAAACAGAGACCCAAAAAGTCTTACTTATCAAGGTGAAAGTACATGATGATCATCTTAAGAATTGTGATGAGCAGTAAAATTTTAACATAAAACAAAAATCCATAAGGTTTAAAAAACACTTCCTGATTTAAATATGATTAACAAATTTGTGATCACTTTTTAATCACTTATTTTTGGGGGGACTATATAGTCTACTAAACACTATTTTATATCTATGATGCTCAATATGACAGCCACTTGTGCCATTTGAACTATATAAAATTAAATAAATTAAATTCAGTTCCCCACCTGCATAATGACACTCTCAGTGCTCATGGCACATGTGGCTAGTGTCTATTATATTGAATAGCACAGATAAGACATTTCCATCACTATAGAAAGTTTCATTGGATAGCGCTACTTGAGATGTTTTTGGAAACAGTATTAAATTATCTAATTTCCCTGAGCTAAAGAGTGTTTCTACAATAACCTTAAGGAATTAAATAAACCATATTTTTTCTTTGAGAACTATTCGTGGTTTAACCATTGATTAAATATGTAATTCAATATTACTAAGTATTAAATGAGAAAGGCACCTTTCTATTTGTTATTAATATATATGCTGTATTATGAGAAATTATGTAGGGCCTCCCTGGTGGCGCAAGGAGTTAAGATGCAACCTATGAGGCTGTCCACAGCCACTATAGCATGAGTTCAATGTCACCGGCCTGCCAGGGAGCTACCCAAATGGCGCAGCAGACCTCTCCTGACATGCCCGCTGCTTCCCTCAGCAATATATTTCAGTCACTCTTTCTGTTCTGTTCCCCACTCTGTGTCAGGTGGATCCTCTCACCCCCAGTACTTCTGGCCTGTACACCAGCTCTTGTATGCATAAATAAATAAATCTTTTTTTTTAAACGTATGTAATAAAGACATTTAAAGAAGTGTAGACAGTCTTCAAAGAACAGCATAAAAAGGGGAATGGGGGGCAAAAGCATGTAAGTACCTGTGAGCATTTGTTGTTTGGTGGTAGTTTGGCTCATAACCAAGAGAAAAGGCAAAGTTTTCCCAATCATCAGTGTTCCTGTCAACAAGACTTGGCCAACGGCCAATGGTTGCAGATCCATTTTGTGAAGGAAAAGCTAGTCCTAGGCTTGCAACAGTGCTGTGGCTTTGCTGTAATGTGGGCAGTCCCTTCAGGTAATCAGGTCGGCGCGGACAGGACTCATCCCCAGGGCTGTCACTGTCTGATCTGGGTTCTGCTCCCAACTCTTTGTGATTTACTTTGGCCTCCGGAAATCTCTGTGTTCCTTTTGTGACACCATTGACAGGGGCTTGGGCTGAAAGGAGAGCTTCCATTTCACAAACAGTTTTGGCAGATTCACAGCTACTGATGGATACATCTTCTTTGCCTTTTATCAGTGTATCAGAACTGTCCAGATGATTCCGTTTCTTTGGTTGGGAAGCAGCACAATTATCTTGTAACTTGTCAATACAACCCAAACTTCCAGTCAGTTTTTTTTGTCGCATTAGAGGTGAAAAAGTAGGAAGCACTGGTAGGCTTTTAGAACGCTGCATGTTGGCAGCCATCTGTTGTGGAATAATATTGGAGGCATTGTTTCCTGGAAGTGTAGACAGAAAAATACTATTTAAGTGGGATCACTTCTTTTCTGCACTATCAGTTACTGCCAGAGCAACAGTCTGTTGGTCAAGCAATGTTAAGAATCTATATAGCTTAATGTTCCTAGTAACTAATGTTTAAAATTCATTTTTAAAAAATTGAGGTAAATTTGGTTTCCAAAATTGAATATGGTTTAGAGTTATAGGATCATACCCTTTGGGTCTATGTTAACACACTGCACTCACCACCAGGGTATCATAAGTTCTGCTTAAGTTCTTTATGTATCAAAACTATTTTTCTTTTAATGATTTTTTATTAAAATCTTCTAAAAATCTTATCTTTTTCTATCTTTCTAACAAAATACACTATTCACTGAATGATTAAGTCACCAGGATTAATTACTGAGGTGAAACTGAATGAATTATGTAAAACTTAATTTGCCTCAGGCTACCAGTCACCAGGATGTAACTTCATATGATAGATTGTGAGATTTGCATTTAGATAAAACTGGATTCAAGTGATAGTTCTGTTACTTGGTGATCTCAGATTACTTATTTAGGTTAATTATTTAATTATATGAGTGCTAGTTATTGCAGATATAAAATGAGCATTCAGAATATCTACTTTGCAAGGTTGCTGTAAGGATTAAGTGAGATCATATGTATGATATACCTACCACACTGCCTCACACATAATAGGTGTTCAATTAATGGTATTTCTAGTCATACTTGTTGCTATTATTACTATGTTAAATGACCCTAGATCATTTTCTCTTTTCTCTGTTTCTGTAGTCACTTCTTGCTGCTGTTAGTGAGAAGTAAGTTTTTTTCTTCTTGATAGGCTTTCCAGTTTCCTGCTTCTAATATATGTGTAGGAAGAGAGCAGAAAAGTCTTTCGTGCTGTGCATGAGATATATGTGAATGTTACTCAAGGTGTGGTTTCACAGACCACATGGGTCTCAATACAACCTGTGTGACTGCTAGATATACAGTATCGGGTCTCACATTATCTCTACAGAATGTATGACAGGGGTTCCAGGGAGCTGTGTTTTAACAAGCTGTCCAGGTGAATAATTTTTGTATTCTAAAACTTGAGAAGCACTGATATACAGCAAATAGGCACTGAACGAATTGCTTCAGAGCATAGGTTTACTGTAGTAATAAAATAGCTCTAATAGCACAGAAGTTTTTCCTTTTTAATGGAGGGCTAAGGATGCCAAAAGAGTCTTTCAAAAGACCTGGAAAAAAAATGAGGAAATAATTGTATATAAAAATATTTCAGAGTGATGAACAATAATTAAAAAAATAGGCTTTCCCATAAAATTTCAACTAAAATCAATTAAAATAAAACTTTAAAATATAATAAAAGGCCAGAGAATAAGTATGGGCAAGGGCGGTTTGGTGAAGGGTAAATCAAAAATGTAACCGCAATAATTAAAAATCTAAAAAAAGAAAAAAAAAACTTGTGTTAAGCTAGAGGTTGGGCTGACAAAAACAGTAATGTCTCAGTATGGAAGCTATCAGCAGTCAGAAAAGGAAAATATATATGGCTAGATCACAACTAGATGTACCTATTTTTCCCTGTGAAAAGTAGAGATGAAGTAAACTGTTAGGAGTAATTTAGGAAGGTAGAAAAGTAGTGTAAGCTCAAGACTTTAATATATTTGTTATGGAAATAGAAGAGGGAATTGATTCTGAATATAGAAAAAATTACAGGGCACCAAAGCTAGTTACTATTGGAGACCCTTGTAAAAGCAGGAATTCTCACAGATGACTCTCTAGCAGGAGGGTGAGGATGGTTACACCAAGTCAGGGTTAGGGTTGTACACGTCAAGAATGCCCAAGCCAAGAGGACGTGGAAACTGAAGAACATTATTGGCTAATGGAATCTAGACTGGATAGGGTAAACAGGCAGAGGGGAAGTTGGGATGGTGATAAAGAAATAAATAGGAGATTGTTATTTGAGAGTGGAATAGTTTCAGAGGTGGGAGGTGTTCTTGATATGATAAAGACCAAGAAAGATGAATGTAGATAAAGGAGAGGGAAAGGTCACCAAAGTCAAGGGCCATGAGGTGGAATATTGAATGGTGATTCACGTGGCAAATGAAGTTGTATAAAATGAATACTTTAGGCAGAACAGAAAAAGTAAGCAAAAAAATTTTTTGATGGTATCAGCAAAGTAAGTTAGAAACTTTAATGAAAGGCAAATAATTATGATAAGAGGAAACAGAATTCGAGGGCAAGATAACATGAGCCTCATAGATTCCCTAAGTTCTCCTGAGTATCTTGTTATATTGAGGGGGAGTTACTGATACCACAGAGTAGTGAGGTAGATTCCTTAAATATAGTCTATAATTTTTTTAAGTTTAAGCTTCCATTTATTTAGTCTGAATATCAGGTTATACTATACTGCTGAAAGATGTTTAATTAATCTATTAATATTCAGAATGAAATTGGGAGGAGTTATACTTTCATTATAACTATTTTTTTTTTTTACCTTCAGGTGGTGAAGCTATAAAACTAGATGGGCTTATTACCATAAACCCAGGGCTATTAACAGACTTTCCTCCACTGCTGGAATGCCTCAGGTACATGATTGACTGTACTTTCTCCTGAAAAATCTTGCCATCTAGAATTAAAAAATAAAACAGAGACATTGAAAGACCAAAACAAAAAAAAAAACCTTTAAAAGCAAATGACTAAACACAAGATTTTACAAAAAGAAGTTCAAAGAGGAAAAAATACAGCATATTTTATATTGATGCACACTTGATATATGAGTACTTATATACTACAATTTTTACCACATATTTATTTGTTCACACTTAACTGATCACGTTAACTATATTCTTTGAATTCCAACTGTTCTAACAGTTATTTCTATAGCTTAACATTTAACTATTCCCTTTTTGTATGCTAATATGATCTATTTGAGAAGATTTTTCATTCCTTGAGGAAAAGACTATGTCTTACATTTTAATATATCCTCTTCAGTATCCAATATGACTTCATAATTGATACCAACAGCTTAATCTTCTTTTATGAGTTTCAAATTTAAATCTAACGACTTAGCTTCTTAAATGCACCACAAATGCAACAAATATAAATGTGAGTTATCCTTTCTTCCCTTTCATTGCTTCTGCTTTGTTCTCTGGCTCTTTTGGCAGAAGTATCCATTTCCCATGTAGAAACCTGTTGCCACCCCTAACAACTACCTTCCCTTTATCCATGTCACGTCTGTCTTCAACTTCTATTAACCTTACTTCTTGTTTATCAAATGTTTCTCATCCTTAACACAGCGCTATAATGTAAACTCTTATCATCTTTTAACTGAATTATTGTCACATACTTCTAAATGGCATCCATGATGGACATCTGGTCATCCTCAAATCCTCATAGCTACCAGAGTTCTCTCTTATCAAATGTCAAGCCCTGCTTAAATCATTTCAGTGGCTCTCTGTTGCTTCCTTATCACTCTGGAGAAAGTCTAAGCTTCTTATATACAAGAATCTAGATGATCTGTCACCAAACCCCTTTCCAGCTGTGTTTCTTACATTCTACTTCAGTATCACCAATTTCTCATAGCACCCTGTCTAGCTGTTTGCTTTGCTTGGAACATCCTTCCCTTCACCTCCTATTCAATCTTTAAAACTCAAAGGTAGGTATCTCCTGCTCCAGGAAAAAAAGTCTCACCATGCTTTGTGCTACTGGCAAATGAAATATTTACTTCTATATAACTGTACTTTCCACATAGTGTAATTATCTGTTTATGTCTCTCTCCCTTATACTAGGTTGTAAGGGAGGAAACCATGTCTTATTCATCTTTATAACTAGCCTGCACCCAGAATCTTGACAACAACTTTATTTATTAAAATGTGTGCTGGACTGAACATAGTCATACTATCTAATTTCTTTTGGAATTTTACTGCTGCTGAGCCATTTATTTCATTTACTACATCCCTTAAAATGGCTATGTTATAATCAGTTTTCCTCTCTAAATTTACCATCTAGCTTTTTCATAGTTACATTCTTGCTTGCTCTATTATCACATATTTTCCTAGTTCTTTTAAAACTCAGATTATTCCATCTTATACTGACTCCTCTTTCTCATCTCACCCTCTAGATAGTATAACTACTAATGGTTCTATACTTAGCTTCCATTTTCCTTTTTTCTCTCTACACTTTTCTTCAGTGGCCTCCTCTATTCTAAGAGTTTTAACTCACTTCTATGCTTCTCTTCCCAAATTCTACTGCAACAACTTGGCTGTATCATACCCCATTGCTCAAAACAGTCACAACAACAACAACAAACCCTTTAATTACCTGTAACTAGAACACAAGTTCAAATTTTCTGGCTTTATAGACAAGGACCCACTTAATATGACCTTATGGGGTGGTGCCTAAACTATGTGATGGTTCAAAACTAAATTTATGGTGCTATTTCTTACCATTCCTTATAGATTCTCTATACTTAAATGAAATTTATTATTCTTTCCTATTTTTATTTTCTCTAAGTCATGCTCCTTACCTGGAATGCTAATCCTCTAATCTACCTATCACATTCTACCTAAATTTTTCAAAATTCATGTCAGATACCCTGTAATCTATTAAAAATCTTCTCTCTCTTCAAACCTGATGAAACACAAACTTTTCTGAAATCTAATTATTTCTGCTTTTGCATCTATTAGGTACTTACCAAATGTTGTTTTTTTACTAACAGCTATTTAAGTATATGTCTCCTGCTTCCTCTTGGCATTTAAGCTCTCTGAAGGCAGAGACCATGCCGGTTCACTTTATAGCCTTCTGCTCTGTTCCATTCTTAGTCTGTACTGAGGGCAGTTTCTAGCACATAGAGGCCATTCAATGAGTATCAGACAAATGTGCATCAAGCAGGAAGAAAAAAATGAAAATGGAAACAGCCAAGATCTAACAATATGATTATACCTACCTATATGCAAAGAAAAGTAGAAGTTTGTGGGGTTGTGACAAACATAAGTATTAGTAGGAGGGTGAACTGCTAAAAGGAAATTGAAGACAATTGTCAATAATTCCAAATCTGGAGGAGATCCAAGGACTTCTGCTATAATTTTCACAAATGATTTACAAACCTCACGGGGCATGGATGTAAGTTGCCCCTCTTTGTGTTCCTGAAAAAATAAAAATCAAACTCTCTTTAGATTAAAAGAGAATTGTCAACTAGCATTTTTAATTTAAGCAAGATATTCTTTTTAAGGTAAAACTTCCATGTCTGACCATGTTTATCAATAAATTGAGTGCTATTTCTCATCTTCAGCAATCTTGCTATTAAAAACTTGTTAAAACCAGTGAAAAGTTTATTCTAGACCATTTATCTTAATTGAGGCAAAATTATTATTGTACTCATAAGCATTGACTTAGAAGCCAAACTGCCTTTGTTTGCTTTCTGGTTTCTCCATTCACTGGCTGTCTAGCATTGGGCATGCTGCCTAATAGCTTTATGCCTTGGTGTAATATTAGTGCTACATCATGGGAATAATTCTAGTGCTAGTTTATAGGGTTGTTATGAAAATGAAATGACAACTCTTAGAATAGAACCTTACATACAGTAAGTCCCATATAAATGTTAGCTACTATTAGAACTACTATACTACTACTACAATCACTGCCACCACTCCTGCTATTACTATGCTACTATGGGATCAGAAGGAAAAATTTCTGATAAACAAAACTGATTGATTAGTACATTTTGCAAATTTCTTTCTCACAATAGCTCTAAGACATTTGTTTCATCCCTCATTTTCTAGAATCTGAAGGTCCAAAATGGTTACACATCAGACTACACAGAAAACATGTAAGTAGTGAATCTATAATTAAAACTTAGATCTTTGAATTCTACTTATTGCATCACCTACTACAATGAGACCTGGTAAAGTGACAAGTAATCACTAAAAAGAACGATGAATGTAAATAATTCATATTCCCTAATTCCACCACCACAATAGATGGCAACTGGCCTCTGGATCAAGACTATGGACTATGGGAGGTAAGTCTCCTCCTGCTCCCTTTGCCTATGTCTAAACATGTGACATGGCCCTACAACCATTCTTCATTTGCTCTTGGTATTGCTGAATCAGAAAACTTAAAATCTAGATGCTAACTTTGAAATGGCTTAGTCTGACAACCTCAGGTTTAAGAAGAGAACACTAAGCTTACAGAAGAAAGCACAAAATCCCTTTGCCAAGATCTCATAACTGCCAAGTGGCCAAGCCAGAAACACATATCTACTGACTTCCAATTCAGTGCTATTTGTGATAGAACCATCTGCCTTTCTTCTAAATTGTACCCCTTGTATCTTCCCAGATGTCCCAGTTGCAACTTCAACTATTCATTCCTGAGTTCATCACAGCTCTTTTACTTCCTTCAATCTTCCCCAATGACTCCTTACAAGTCACTGATATTTTATTTTTAAAAAAACCCTTAAGGTGACCCATTGGGAATATTTTGTTAACATTCTGATTCTCTTTTCTCTAGCTGCTGGATTTTTAATTTATCATTTATTCTTACTCCTTCCTCATTTCCCACCATGCATGCTACCTAAAGTCCCTGAAATCTGGTTCTTGACTTCCTCACTCTCTGAAATTTTACAAGATGTTAAGAATGTCTAAACCAATGGTCTTTTACCTGCCACATTTTTTTCTGAACATCTATATTATTTGGCTCTAAAGATCACCCCTTTCTGGTCAGGTTCGTTAGCATCTTCCCACTTTCATTTTACTGAGTTTCCTGGTTCTTCTCTTTTGTAACTATTTTACTACTCTCTCTACATCTTTGTCAATAACTCCTTTCACCCTGTTTCACCAATTAAAATGGTTATTTTCTGAGGTGTGAACCTCAGTCCTTTAATTTCCTTTTATTTGCTTATATTGTAGTGTTTATCTGTCCCCATGACTTCACTGTAAGATCAAAGCAGACAATTTCCAAATTCTGTAATCCCTTTTCTTAGTTTCAGTTTTTCACATCTAAGTGTCTAAAGGTCACTGCCACTGAATGTCCCACTGCAATTTCAAATGTATCAACTACAGCATATGCATGTTCAATTCTTCTTTCTCTGATGATGCTACTAATATTTTTCTAGACTCACAGTTTGAAATTTTATATTATATGTTTGACTTTTCCTGCAGAGTTCATAGTATTGGGTTATTAAACAGAAATATCTCCAAAAATAAAGTTATATGAAAAGTACCTGCAAAACCTGACAAGTCAGCAAAAAGTGATGAACCACTTGAGCTTTCAATAACTGCTTAATATTAAACATCTGCTGTTGGTGATCTGCTCTGATGAGGACCTCTAGAGCTGTTAATAGAGTTTCCCAAACACCTTGCTGAGAAAGAAAACACAAACAGATGCTAATTAGTACAGTTACTGAAAAACATGCTGCATGCTTTTTAGAAGATATGCAGTGTATCAGTTTAACACTGTGTGCATTTTCAGGGTCAAAGATTAAATATGTTGGAAGAAAAGCAACTATTAAAACTTATTTCCAGACCTTTTTTGTCAATACGTTATTTCTATATATTTATGCTAAATGCAATATTGCATTATATGTTCCTTTAGTATACTAATCCTTTTGTGACAGAATATTTAATAAATTATACTAAACAAATGGCAGTAAATTGAAAAAAGTCACTGACAATGTGAAAATTCTGCATTTTTGGATTAATTTACTTTTAAGTTCAAATAATAGAATTTTCTGCACAATTACTAATAGTGCATCTTCAAACAGTACTTAGAGTATCCTTTTAAGGTACCTTAAGATGCTTCTTCCATAATAAATCAATCTTAAATTATCCACAATAATAGATAAAAGGGAATCTTACATCAATAACTTATTGAAAGATAATCTTCACCTAATTTTACCATCCCAAATGACCTTTCAACAGATGTCAAAAGAGTAAAATTAACTGACTTGTGTTGCAGGTCCTGATATTCTGCCATTATCAATGAAAAGACAAAAGGATTGATAGCCTTAATAATACTACCCTACCCAAGACATCTCTCTTCACGGGAGATGGCCAAGATGCCCTGTAAGAAAAATGGAATTTAAGATCCAGAAGACAACGCAGCCCAAGAATGAAAGCTTGCTTCCTACGTGGAAAATAATACCCAAATATAATAGTGATAAACAACCAATAACAACAAAACCAAACTCAGTTTAAAAATAGTCAATTAGGAAAGATAAACCTTATTCAAATTCACAGGAGTATTTGTGTGCTTTACTTTTGAATTTAAAAAAAAAACCTGATTTCTAATCAAACAACCCCCAATTAGCATCCTCATTTGAAATTCTAATTAAGGGCCTCCTTGGTGGAGCAAGGGGTTAAGCACAGCACTGTGAAGCTCACGAGTTCAATCCCAAAGGCCAGGGAGCTACCCACATGGTGTAGCAGACCTCTCCTGTCTTGCCTGCTGCTCCCCTCAGTGTATTTCAGTAGATTTGCTTGTTCTGCTCCCCACTCTGTCTCTGATGAATCTTTCACCTGCCCCCACCCCTGCACTTCTGGCCTGTACCCCAGTTCTTGTATACATAAATAAATAAATCTTAAAAAAAAAAAAGAAATACTAATTAAACCCCACCTATCCACCACATTAGTTAGGTTTGATCTTCCAATCTACAATTAAGTTGACTGTCTTTGATCCAGTTTACATTTGCTATCACTATGTTCATTTGCTTTCTGTTCTTGCAACATTACACATACAACAATATACATGTTATTTTCACTTTGAAAACATTTAGAATGAAAAAAGAAATTAAGTTTTAAAAATTGACAAATACTACAAAATCCAGAAAAAAAACCCAAGAATTTAGTTAGTTTTGCACAACTCTTCAACAATTTCCCTCTTTGTCTTGTGGTTGCATATCCCTTGATTGCCTCTTCTTATAAAATTAATTTTGTTATATAATTTTCTATAGGAAGAATAAAAAAAAAACTATTTCCTTTGGCATGTTTGGTCAAAATTTATTTTATCAATGGTAGATTAGAAAAGTTTCGCTCAGCTTTACAACTCATTGATAATGAGTAAATTGTGGACACTGTTGCCAGATTTGGGAATAACCAATTTTTTAAAAACTCTAAAGGTATAAACTTTGAAAGTCTCTAATTATATTTGATGATAATGTTATACTCTAAATATCTCAAGAAAATCTGTAGTCTACATTAGAACTAAAGGGCCTGCCTCAGCCCTTTTAATACCATGAAAATTGTTTAAAACCGGAACAGGAAGGAAACATCCCTATATTCATTCCCTGGCTGTGTCTTTATTAAGACTAGTCCATCCATCTAGGTATTGAGATTCTGTGCCTACAACTCAAATCAACCATGTTCTCCTTAGCTTATGTTTATGATGAAGTCAAGACTTCACAGGCTTGCCTCTCGACCCTAATGCATCCTGGGCATCTTGGTTCCCCTATCAGAAGTGTGTCCATTTCCTTCTCATTGACTTCATTCTCCAGGCCCTTAATAGACTTCCTTTTCAGAGTTTAGGGTAAATACAAGTCCCCAGTTGATTCAAATGAGCCATATCCCCCAACTTGAGTGCTGTTCTCGTTATTCCAGCCCAAGTTTTGATCCTGATCCTCCAGCTCAGCGTTACCATAACTCAAAATTTCACACAGAAACTAGCCTGTAAATTTCCATTTACAATTAACATTACATTGAAGTAGCAAATTTATTCTGGTCTCCATAAGAATCATTAGATGGATATTTAAAACTATATATATCTTTTTTTTTTTAATAAATTTTATTGTTATATTCCCCATACAATTGCAACCCCCCATTCTGACCCCAATCCCTCCCCTCCCGCCCCCGCCCCCCTAAAAGTGTCTCTGGTTCATAGTTTTTTGTTGATTTTGATTTTCACTTTCTTATAAAAAACTATATATATCTTTATGCCACAAAAGAAACAATCAAAAGAGTGAAAAGGTAACCTACAGAATGGGATAAAGATTTGAAAATGATACATCAGATAAGGGGTTAATATTCAGAATACATAAAGAACCCCTACAACTCAGGAAAAAAATCAAGTAACCCAGTTAAAAAATGGGCAAAGGACTTGAATAGACATCTCTCCAAAGATAAAGAAATGGCTAATAAATATATTAAAAGATATTCATCATCACTAATGATCGGGGAAATGCAAGTCAAAACCAGTGAGATTTCACCTCATATCTAATAGGATGGCCGCTATAAAAAAAAAAAAAAACAATTGGTGAGGTTGTAAAAAACTGGAACCCTTGTACATTGTTGGTGGGGTTGTAAAATGGTACAGCAGCCTTATGGAAAATAATATGGAGCTTTCTCAAAAATTAAAAACAAAGCCTCCATATGATTCAACAATACCACATTTGGATATATATCCAAAAGAATTTAAACAGGATCTTGAAGAGAAATTGCAGCATTATTCACAATAGCCAAAATGTGGAAGCCATGTAAATATCCACTGATAGATGAGTGGGTAAAGGAAATACAGTCTATAAATAAAATGGGATATCATTAAGTCTTTAAAAAGAAAGAAAACTTGCCTCATGCCCTGTGTCATATCAATAGATGAAACTTGACATTATAATGCTAAGTGAAATAAGCCCATTATAAAAAGACAAATACAGAATGATGCATATATGAAATATCTGAAGTAATCAAACTCATAGAAACAGAAAGTAGAATCGTGGTTGCCAGGGACTGGGGAGCAGGAGAATTAGGGAGTTATTGTTTCATGGGTATAGTATCAGTCAAGCAAGATGAAAAATTCTAGAGATCTGCTATGCATAAAGTGGATACATACTGTACTGCACTCTTAAAAATGGTTAAGAGGGAAAATTTATGCTATGTGTTTTCTGCCACATAAAAAGGTACATGCCTCTGCTTTATTCCATATCTTCCAGTCAAGCAGTATCTCCTCTAGCAGTTTAACATCGTGGATTATAGCATGAGACTCTACATCCAATTTAAATTCTCCATTCTCATTAATATGAATAATATCTTCACCACAGCAACCTTCAAGAAGAGTCTATGAAAAATTAACATTAATACAAAATGTATTAGTAATTAATAAATTCAACAGAAACATTAAAATTTCAATCTTAGCAGTTAGAACACAAAACTCATAGGAAAACTAGAGAATAATTCAACATTTCGCAAAATATCTTTGCTTTGCAAAGCAATTCTAATAATTAGAAAAACCCAAACTTTTAAGTATTTATAAATGATTACGCTGTTTCAAACATGGGGTAAATAAATCATATTTTATTTTAGGTATGGTGTGGGGCTGTACTCCCAACACATACATAGTGTGGCAAACCAAGTTACCTCCATGAAAATATACAGAAATAAAACTTTACTACTTCCAAAAAGTAGTAAAAACTCATACCACTAATATATGGGTCTTGATAATTTAAAAAGTTGGGACTGGGGGTATGAAGAGAGGCACTGTCTTTTGCCTTAGTACTAATACTGTTAGAGAAAACACTTTCACTATGCTACCAAATGCTTTAGCCATAAAGTATTTAAATATATAATGATGGCTGAGTCATAACAAAAGCTAACGTGACTTTAAAACACTAACTCTATGGCAGCATTGTGTAATATAAAAGGCACAGCACTAGGTATCTGGAAAACTGGGTTCTCTTTTATTAACTGTGGGAGCTGAAGCAAACAATGTGTCCTCAGTGTTCCATTTCATCTATCTACAGAATGTAGGGTCAGCCTAGCAGACACTTCTGGCTAGGTCTAAAATTCTACAAATGTATTTTTTTTCTTTTACTTTTCTAAAATGCTATGCCATTTAAAAAAAAATCATTTGATTAATGAGGGAACTACTGAGTTTCCCTTATTTTCCTCAGGAATAACTGAAATACCAAATTCTATTAATGGAAGACTTTAATAAAGAGATAAGTATCACATCACATGAAATTATGAGGATAAATTTTATGATGACATACCTTTAGAATGTGAAAGCCAACAATACATTTTTGTTTGATCAACACCTGATGAATCATTGATAGTCCATTACAATTTTCTAATTCATGTATTCTCTGTTGGTTATATTTAATTAATGACAATATAACTCTCAATGATAATGCTTGAGTTTCTTCACAGTTACTGAGTTCCACAACCTAAAAAAGGTAGATACCTTTTTTTCCTAATTTGTCGACAGTGAAAATTAAAAGTGTGGTTGTCTAACATTATACAATACGAATCCATCAATTTCATTTGAAAGCTTTTTTCGTCTCACACTTTGTAATTATTTAAGAGTTGTAAATAAAATGGAAAGACATAAATATCATGCTCATTCATCTCAAATATACTATACTAAACCAAAATAGCATTAACAACCTTGGAAGCAAGTAGCACTTTTTTTGGTGATCTGAAATGTAAGGAAAATGACTCAAATTTTAAATAATTGGTCAATTACCAAATAGTCTTTGTATGTGCTATGGGAGAGAAAAAGAAGCAAAAGGTATGATACTTGCCCCCAGTGGGGTCTATTGGCTAGTCAAAGATAAGATGGACACATAAAAACCATGAGCTATGCCTTGTACATAAAAATCTGCCCATTGCTTTCTGACAACTACTACATACAAGAAACACCCACCTTATTCATGATAAAAGCAAAGAATGAGACAATATGAATGCCTGTGAGCACAGAAACTACTTCTGACTCCACTCTCTTTGGGTTAGGGAAGCCTGCATGGCCTGGAAAGAAGAGCAAAATCCTAGGAAGCAGGCAGGGATAAACACGGGCAGGAGATAGTCAAGAGAGGGGTACATCTGGGAAGCTGGAGGTTGTCTAGTTGGCTGGATGGTGGAGATTAGATTCAAAATGTAGGTTATGCAGGTAGGATTTTTAAGAAGGCTGAATTTTATTTTTTTAGGAGAAAGGGTAGTAACATAGTTTTTAAATTTTAAGTGTGAAAACATACTTTAAAAGTCTTATTGGCAAGATCTTAAAAACATGCAAGATAAAAAATAACCACTTTCACTAAGATCTGATAATGTTGACCTAATAATGTATACATAGTGATATAACAGTAATTATAACAAATTATGATTCAATAACTAGATGAAAGAGAAAAAATCAAGGATATACGAAATCATAAAAGCAGATCACAAAATGTTGATAAGGAGTTAAACAAAGAGCTTTTAGTTGTAAAACACTAGGGTATTCAACTGGATACTATGTGCAAAAAAAAGTTTGAAAAGAAGAGAGAAAGAAAGCAAGCTTAGCATATGGTGGCGGAATGCTAACAGTAACAACACACATTGACATGTTCCTTATTGTAATGTTAGTCAAAGGTGGTTTCATTAAATAAGAGTGTGAAAATTTGGTAATGTTGCAGAAGTTATACTTAGAGATAAATTTCTAGGATGAAAGATCAGAGTTGTTTTAATTAAACAAGGTTATGGACTCCAAGGAAGTAAACACAATTTATATTGAAGTAAGGCCATTTGTACCCTCCATTTTAGATTTCAGTAATTCCCTAGTCCTTGTAAACTTATTGACTGCTTTCTCCATGTCAGGAAAGATATAGTCCTTGACGTCAGATGATTAAATAATGCAGATATTAAATAAAGTCAAATATTTTACATTTCCCTTTTTTAAAAAAACTTCATACCCAATTAAATTATTTTTGTCCTTATTTTTTGACCCTAGTTTTTTTTTTTTTAATTGCATCTGGAAGCTTCAAAGGAAAAATAAATTTCTTAAACCTTATTTTAAAGAATACATTCCCTCTTTATTGTTACTATAGCATGCATTTTTTTTTCTTGTCGGCAATTTTAAATCTTGTATGTTTAACACTGCTTTAATTTTAATTTTGAATAGAAAATTTCTAAAATATTCATAAATTAGAAGAAATTTTAACACTGCATAGAATGATACCTGATTGGGGGCGGGGGGCAATCCTAATATTACCTCAATTAAAATAAAGAAATAAATTTATTTTTAAAAAAGAAAGATAAAAAGAAGATGAAAAAAGAAAATAAGACTCCTCTACTTCATTTAGAAATTGTACCATGACTTTGTTACTCTGGATATTATGTTATAAAATATTATAAAATAAAATGGACTATGTTTGTAAAATAATTCCATGTGTGCAGAAAGCTTGATGACACCTTAAACAATGTTTTTGGTCTTAAAAATTTAATACATTTGATATATAACATTTTTTAATCATAAAGAAACCCTGAAATTTCTCAATAATAAAAAAACAGTTTCTCTTTAGAGAAGACTATATCAGTAATTCTTACCCTAGCAAAGAGAAAAACAAATATACCAGTTCCACCAATCTCATGCAGAATGCCTTGAATAGTTTTACATTCAGTAGGCTGGAGATTCTTCAGATGATGAGGTTCTAATAAGATGCTCTGAACTTCTTTTGAGCTGAAGGGTCTCTGAGAGAGTTGGGTTTTCATTTGACTTTTCAGTCTAATAACTGGTTCATAGATAGTATACTGAGCTGGAAAATAAGTTGTATAAACAACCGAAAGACTTTCCTGAAATACAAATAACATAAGTTAAAAATATAAAATAACAAATTAAAAATAACCTAAGTTATCAGATAAAAATAGCATGTTATCAAAATAACTTAAAAATAACATAAGTTTATCAAACAGAAAATAAATATTTCAAAGTGAAAAGACAAATCTCTTTGTTTTAAAAAAGACAGATACCACACTAAACAAAGATGAAATGAGAAAAAAAGCAGCTTCCCACGAAGAACAAGATCAGTTTCATTTAGTACTAATCAACAGTATAAATCACATTAAGACTGAGAAAGAATCCGGCTTTCATCATTTTGGAATAAACATGAAATTACACTTATTATTACTACTAGCAACACCTAGCTCTTACACCACACTCATTACGTAACAGGCACTGTTCTATGTACTTTCAAATACTAAAAATTACAAAATTATGTCTTTACAAAATTCTGAGGTAGGTCTCAGTATCTTCAAAATTTTTGCTTTGAATTTGCTCACAGACTGGCCATTCATTTAAAGGTGCCTGCAAACCAAACTTTCAATATTTCTTCCATGCATAGGAGAGTTTCCAGTAGCTTCAGGCTCCCACTCAAGCTTCTATTAACTACTTTAAAAATTAAGGTAAATTTTAAATGTAGACTGTATTTTGTGGTGGTCTCAGTGAACAGCTACAGGAATTCAGGTTCAGTGCACCTTCTGTACATAAATGTACAGAACACACTGTACATTCAATGTATTCTCACAGAAACTTTGATCATTTTTCAACCCCTGATGACTTAAGCAGAGTTTTCTCAGGCATCACACAGCATATAAAACTGTCTATGCAATCTATTGTATATGAAATTGCTGGGAAAAACAAACTTTTAAACTTGCTATAGTTTTTATAAGAAAATAAAAAAGAGAAACTTTAGAAATCTAACTCATAGTTAATTATACATTCAATTAAAAATACATTCAATAAATATTCTATGTATAGTTACTATAAAGTTAAAACACAAAATGAAAACTTACAATTAAGAGACCAATGTCCACATCTTTCTTGGTCAAAAACAGTTCCCTGATTTGTTCACATTGCAAAATTTCTTTATTAATGTATTTGGAGTAGTCATTTATAGGTTTGCCGTATTTACATGGCATAATAGATGTATGGTTGGGGCCACAAGCATAAAGATAAAAGGCTTCTTGTGAACCAATCTTAGCTCCTAAATAGCAAAAAAATAGTTACATGTTTAAAACACTCCAATGAGGACTTTTCATACAAAACAAGAAACCAAGAACTATTTTTCTCTCATATTCTTTTAGTTGTTCACTGTATTTTATGAAATTGATAAAACCCTAAATTTCCAAGTTGGTGCAATGTAATTATGGATGGAAGATGAATTAAGGTATATGAAGTTAATTATGAAGATCCTGAAAAAGTCACGAAATTTTCACTTGCTTCTTAAGCTGGAAAACAGGTTTTTTGCTTTGCTCTGTTGCTTCTTTTTTTTTTTTTTTTTAATGAATGGAAACTATATCTCAGCAAATTCCATTTTAAAATAAAATATGAATTAACATGTTTAAACCTATCCTTTCATCTATCTACTCAATAAACATTGTCTGAATGATAGTACAAGACAGGTTTTTAAAAATATTTGTGATATATTTTTAAAAATCATGTATTTCTTGCCCCTTAAAATTTGGTAGTTTTATAGAATATACTGAAATTTTAAGTAAAAGAGATAGCTACTCTAGGTTTACCTGCCATAATACAGGATTATAATGTTGATTTAACATAAGTTTCTCTTTTGGAGAGTAATAGGAGTAGGATGTGCATCTCTCATTTAAATATATATCAATTGTGAGAAACATCTAGATTATAAAAATATCAATGCATTTTTGGAATCTACAAATTACAGTAATTATTATGCACAAGTGAAGAAGTAGGAATTAATATTTTATCCAAGATAATTTGCTCAGTTGAATACTTGTTAACTGAAAGAAAAATTTGGAAATGTTTGAAGAAGGAAAAACATACCATTGAAGAGGAGTAAATTTCCCAGGTCCCATTTTCCAGACAATTGCAAAAAGTATTCTTGGGATGATAAACAATGGCCGATCATACAAAAGGTTTTATTGTTATCAGATGACAAACTTGTTTTCCTTGGAAGCATAAAATCCAAAATGACATCAGGTTTCCTGCGTTTTAAAAAAAGTTAAATTAATAACTTCAATTACCAGTGAGGGCTAAGTATTTCAAAAGTATGAATGTTAATAATGGGAAATTCTTGAATAATTTTCTTGGTTCTCTATCAAGTATTTGGTGATGGCGAGAGAGAGGACAGATTCTGTTTTCTCTTTGTCCAAGCCTCAGAAAGAGAGGAGCAGAACAAAGATGCCTGACGGTCCTACACCAGGCAATGGGAAGTGTGACCAGACATTTGCTACAAATTTTCTGTGCCATTTGACTTTTGCATATGATTTCCCTATTTTACAGATACAAGTCAGTCATATTTTCTTAATTTTACCAAGATGTTTTCCCTCTTAGTAAACAATTCCTAAAATCTAATGTCTTCTATGAGGACTTCAAAGACTAATCAGAATAATCAGAAAAAGAGTATTTTCCAGGTTTTGTTCTGACTAGTCACTGAAATGTCAATTCTTTTTTGTACCTCCTATATTTTCAATACCAAGTCATTATAGAATTTTGATTAGTCACTTGCTTTTCTTCACAAATGAAGGTTATAGAAATCCTTATAAAAGACAAAGTAGAAAAAAAAGTAAACTAAGGCTTTCTCATAAAGAAACACACGTGACTGGTGGACTTCACGGCCTAGTTAAATTGCAGAGTGCCAAACTCTACATTTACTTTAGCAATGTTTTAAACTCCATGCTAAGATAATGATAATGATCAGGGCAAGGCAAGATAATAATAAAGACAAAAAGTCAAGATAAAGTTTGTGAATGAGGTAAAAACAGAGTAGGCTAATATGGTTAGCTTTTAATGACAAATTATATATTTTTATTTTAACTTTTCCATAAGGCTATATTATGTTTTATATTTAACTATTTTAATAGAAGTATTTAAAAAATAAAATACTTGAGATAATTCTATGATATATATGATATATATCTCTTTCTTGGACCAAATAAATGACTCTGCTGAAACACTACAGCCACCTAGTGGCAGTATGACTTAATACAGTTTTGAGGATAAAACCTATCACAAATACATCAAAGACATCTTTACAGACACATCACCCAAAGCAGTGATAGTAAAGGCAAAGATAAACAGCTGGGACTACATCAAATTAAAGAGCTTCTGCACAGCAAAAGAGACAATAACAAAAACAAAGAGAAACCCCACCAACTGGGAGAACATTTTTGCACCCAACACTAATGATAAAGGACTGATCACAAAAATCTGCAAAGAGCTGATGAGACTCAACAACAACAAAGAAAACAATCCAGTCAAAAAATGGGCAGAAGAGCTAAAAAGAAACTTCTCTGAAGAGGAAATGCAAATGGCCAACAGGCATATGAAAAAATGTTCAACATCACTTGTCATCAGGGAAATGCAAATCAAAACTACCATGAGATACCATCTTACACCAGTGAGAATGGCACATATTAAAAAAAACTAGCAACAACAAATGTTGGCGAGGGTGTGGAGAAAAAGGAACTCTTCTGCACTGTTGGTGGGAGTGCAAACTGGTCCAACCACTGTGGAGAGCTGTGTGGAGATTTCTGGACCTACTAAACATAGAGCTTCCATATGATCCAGCAATTCCACTCCTAGGTATTAACCCAAAGGACACAGAAACATCAATTCCAAAGAACACCTGCACCCCTATGTTTATAGCAGCACTGTTTACAATAGCTAAGCTTTAGAAACAACCCAAATGCCCAAAAATAGATGACTGGATCAAGAAGATGTGGTACATATATACCATGGAATATTACTCAGCATTCAAAAAAGATAAACACATGCAATTTGCAGCAACATGGATGGCGCTGGAAGGGATCATGCTCAGCGAAATAAGCCAAAAAGAAAAAGAAAAATACCGGATGGTCTCACTCATAGCAGGAATCTAGAAAACTTAAATAAGGGACCAGGAAAATGAATAACTATAAGAAAGTGAAAATCAAAATCAACAAAAAACTATGAACCAGAGACACTTTTAGGGGGGTGGGGGCGGGAGGGGAGGGATTGGGGTCAGAATGGGGGGGCTGCAATTATATGGGGAATATAAAAATAAAATTTATTATTTAAAAAAAAAACAAAAAAAAACCTATCACAAATAAGATTAATGCAAGATAAATTCAACAAATATTAAGTAACTACTATGTACCACATATTCCTATTAGATTTGTGGGATGTTATTGAATAATAATTAGCATAAAATATTAATAATTTTTCATTATCTGTGTATTACTAAAAAATGGTTTCTAGGGTGAGTTATGTCATTCCGCTCTGGGTCTCATTATCTCATATGTAAAAATAGAGATAATAACATATCTACTTCATAGTGTTGTAGGGAGGCCTAAATGAGATAATCAGTATAAAGTGTTCAGGCTCAAGAAAGGAGGAACACAGAATCTGGAAGAAAAAGGGGGGGTCTCTATTCATAGTTGCAACCCCAACTCCAAGTGATGTTAACTAGATTCTGGAAACAAATTTATTTATTTACCATAATGGCATTCCAGCTTAGGCAGTTGTGAAAACTGAGAAAGGTCTTCCTTCCTCTTGCTAATGGCAAGCTCCATCTCTTCCTTCAGGTCTCAACTTAAGTATCTGTTCCTATTGTACCTCTCTGAAGTAGCAAACCTGGTATTTTCCATGTTGGGACCTATTTGTTACCTTTACAATCTTCATAATTTGTATAAATTCATTCAAATGTATTTGCTTATTACCTGCTTTCTCACTGGACTATGAGTTCCAAGAAGGGCAAGAAACGTGTCTAGTTTACCGCTGCCCTAATTCCTCAGTAAATAATGACGGATGAACAAATTAATGAATGAAAATAGGTTCATTTGTGCTAAGAGTACATGGTGTTAGTGTGGTCTAATCTACTTTGAAGGATTTTTGAGAGAATTGGGAGATAATGTATCTAAGGCAACTAGCAAAAAAATCTGCAATATACGGATGCAGTATTTTATGGTCCATTTGATTACGTCTAGACGCCTCATCTTGAAGTTCAAAGCCTCCTGTCTGGTAGCTTCCCCATATACATTTATTGTTCTTTCTCCTTATTCAACTTAGACTCTTCTTGTCAGCTGGCTTGATGCTTTCCCATGCTACAGTGGTTTCCAATTTGGTACCCTCTCTCACGCTATCTCAGCAAAAAAGCACTTTTACAAATCCCAGATACCTTATAGCTCTCCTGAGATTAAACTTCACATTAAGATATTCTACAAAATGTTTCTTACTAACTTGAGCTTTTAAGTTTTATAAAAAATAGGATACTATCCATACTCACTAAATATAAATTAAAAAATCAGTGAAAATCACATTTAAAAAAAGTCAATCTCTATTTTGCCTGATTTTATCATGTGGTGTATTTCTAGGATCCTATTTAATAATATCAGCTTATATTTTTCTCTAGTCATCCTAATTTCACTTGAAACTCTGATTTGACTTGGCCACTTAATTTAAATAATTCTTATGGACTCATTTTATAATATGTGGATTTAAAGGACCAAATTATAGGTTTTGTTTCATTCCCTACTATATATATTCTACATACATGTCCAGCTGATTGGATTTCTGCAGTTCTCCTAAACCCAGACACTCATTTTCAATAATTACTTTTCTTTTTTTTTTTTAATTTTTTTTTTAATAGAGGCATGTTTTATTATTTATTTGTTTGTTTGTTTGTTTTGTTTATACATGCACTGGGTACAGTCAGAAGCGCGGGAGGGTGAGAGAATTCACCAGAGCCAGAGCGGGGAGCAGAGCAGGCAGAAGGACCGAAGTACACTGCTGAGGGGAGCAGCGGGCGGCAGGAGAGGTCTGCGTGCCATGTGGGACCCTCCTCCGGTGGCCGAGGAGCAGCCGGGGATCAAACCGGCGCCGCAGAGGCTGCGGGCAGCTTCGCAACGCAGCGCTCAACCGCCGCGCCACCGGGGAGGCCCTACTTTTCTATAAAAGTAATAAATAGGAAAAAATATGCAGCTCTGACATAGATTATGACATTAATAAATTACATCTATAGTTTTCTGTTTCAGAAGCTCTAATAGGCTAATGAAATTTAAAACTGTAACTGAGGTTAATAATTATTTACCAAAAATGTTTCATACCTCTGTCCAGAGACCCACATCGAGATTTTTCCATGGATACTTTTTTTCCCTTGGGGCTGCTGCAAGTAGGTGAGGACTAAATGTTGCCATTTGCTTGGGAGGAAAATATTTCCCTGTGATTCAACCTGTGCTAGTAAAACAGCTTTTGTATCATCATTTGAATCCATGCACACACTACACAAAAAGAGAAAAGGCATAGGCTGAAAACATGAAATTTTGATCTCAGTATTTAACACAGGCATAACAACCATAATTCTAAGTATTTGAGATAATCAATACCGAAAGATAAAAGTGGCACTATGGGGGTCAGTCCACACTTGGATCATCAATGCTTTGGATCCCAGTGAAATCATATGAATACAACCTTCTTCTATGAGTCTATCACCAGGATTTATGTACTCTGCACCTTCCAGTCTGTTGTTCTCTGTGATAAAAACATCAGAAATATCAGTAAAGCATTTGATAAATATTGAATGGAAAAATCAATTTAAAAAAATATAAAGCATGGTTGTTCATTTGTAGTAAATTATTTACCCAGAGTGTTCCAAACAACAATATTTCCAAAGTTCATATGTTAACTCCAAAAAAAGCAGGAGTCAAAACAGTAATTGAATGCTTTAAAAGTTATTAAATGTTTTATCAGGGTGGGGGTGGCAATTGTATGGGGACTATAACCAAGTTGAAATTGCATACATTGTGCAAAAATGAAAAATGATGTAAAAAATATACAAAATTTAAAAAATAATAAAAAAGTTATTAAATGTTCTAAAATATATGAAAACTGAGGACTAGTTACAGGCATGAATAAATCAATGGTGTTACCACCATTGATTTTTATAATCTGTGCCTAGTGCATTTAATCTTTACCAATTGGATTGGGTTGCTCTGTTAATCACAGTTGAGTCCAAGGACCATCATCGCTTGCCTTGACTGACAAAAATTCACCTTGTAATTATTATGATGGCATAATTTAAAAACAAAATTGATGATATTAAAATTCCTTCAAAAAATTGTGATGTTTGAATGTATTGAATGTATTCCTTGTGTAAGTTCCCTGAGAAGTGGTCTTTGAATATAACATTAAGTGAATATAACATTAAGTGATTCCAAAAATCTAAAATGTTTCTTTAAGGCAAATTACTAAGGTAAATGCCGATGCTTTGGGCTCTCTGGTTATTCATCCTTCCTTTTCCTTCCCACCACTTAAAACTTAGCACTACCTAAATATTTATTATGAGCTGAATCTTCAAACCATCTATGTTACCTTTTACTATGACTCATGAATTCACATAAATACGTTAATTAAAATGTATCAAAATATAAAATGCATGTGTAAGGCTCAGACTTATAGAGAAGATGAACACAACCAGTTATTAGACTGCATATATTTATTTTAACTGTCATTTTTCAACAGGTATTTGAAAGAATACCAATTTTTAAGAAAACTCCCCTTTAGCAATGTTAATAGTCTTTAAAAAGAAGAATTAAATCTACTGATTAACTTAAAGACTATTGCCCAGTATATAAGAATACTTTTGTATATATACTATTTTGTATATATACTATTGCCCAGTATATAAGAATAAAGAACTCAAATCTGGTGTGATATTAAAAAAAGTTTTCAATTAAATCTAGACTTGTAGAATTAAAGGAACAAAAATATACCTAGGAACTACAGAACAGGAATATTACAAATACTTCTTTATTTAATGCTCATAATAATCTTATGAGGTAAAATTTCATCTCTGGGGGGGTGACAGAATTGAGATGTTAAGATGTTAAATAATAACATCTTAACATCTTAAGATGTTAAGATGTTGTTTAATGGTGAACACATGGTTTAGTGGCATAGGATGTGCTATTACTTGCAATATTTTCTTCATCTATTCAAAACTTTATACTATTTTAAATGTTCTTTTTGAATGTTTATGTACAATTAAAATGTTTACTAATACATTTTACAAAAAATATTTTAAAAACTTTCATAATACCTTTCTCAAGTCATTGTGTATATTTCTTCATTATTATCAAACTATTTACATTGGGATTACCCCACTTAAAATATGAGAACATAATCTGCACAGTTTATAGTGTAGTAGTGATATTTAAGGCCTGGAATTAAATACAGGTGGGTTTAAGGCCTTTTCATCATTATGAGCTATATAAATTGGTTATACTATTTAACTTTATCTGCAAATACAGATAGTGTGAACATTTATCTTATTGAATTTTTGTGAAGATTAAAAATGTATGTAGAAAGAGATGAACCAAGTGACACATACAGAAAGCACTCACTGTACCTTAGATAGCATATCAATAACATCACATGTATGTTGTTTGAGAGCTCCCATTTCTTGGGGGTAATAAAATTCAATTCACAAAGAAAAATGCTTAAGCTACCTGAAACATTATATATTCTCTGCCTAGATATTTTAAAACTTTGGCTTTCTAGGCTAGCCCTTAAAAGTATTTAAGTATGCTATGCTAATAACATGGAAATGTGTCTGTGGGAAAGTGGATTCAGAGTTTAAGTTGTGGCTATTGGGGACATTTCCCATTCTGCAATCTTGACAGCATTTTTCAGCACTTCCCTTTCCAGCTTATATCAGCAAGAGAAGACCTTCCGGAAACCAGACACGAGTGAAGGCCTTGTGTCCTAAAGCAGAGGCTCCAGCAAGCTGGATAAGCTTCATGGGAGGAGGAGTTTGGGGGGTCAGCACCTCCATATAAGCATAGCCCCTAAACTTCTGTCTTTTCTAATCCCTTCATTCACTCCGTGAACCCTAAGAATAAGCCTACCTGCTTTACTTCCCACAGCCATAAACTATTTCTTGATAAACATGTTCTTTCTGTGCCAGTCATACAAGGAACAAGATGTCATTTGACAGCAGTATAATAAGCAATTCTTTAGTTATAGAAAGGAATGAAATTTATCCTGATTTTGGAGAATTCCTAATACATTTAAACATTCTGTAACAGGAACTGAAGAGGAGGACTGAGGTGAGGTACAGAATGAGGAGAGCTTGAAATAAAAGAGAGAAAGGCAATGGGATGAGGCTGACTATAGGGGCCAGCAAAAGGTAGCAGAAGGAAGGAAAAGTGGCTAAGGATTTTATCCTTTTCTCATTTTTGGAGTCACTCTAATGCAGGAAAGAGGCAGGAGATGGGGCTAGTGATCCCCAGAGGAGTTGTATGTGTTTGATCTCCCCTCAACTCCTTTATACTCACACATACACACAAGGCTAAAGTACAAAAGAAAATGGAGTTTTCAAGGTTATCTGACAATTCAGGTTTTCATAAGTGAACTGCTATCACTAAGTAAGGTATTTAAATTGAAGAACTATTAAGAGTAAATTAGAACAAGGCTCTTTTCTTACTGTTCAACCAAAATTGCCATCTGAAAATAGAGCACAATTCAGATAAAGCCATCATACCTGTTCCATCAAAACTATTATCACGTAAAATTAATGATCTGCTTTTCTTCTTCATCTTCCTTCCTTTTTCAGTGGTACTCTCAGTGTCATGGGCGCACTCCACATTAAACCACAGTGAAACACTGAAGCCTTCTGACAGGTGTGGCCAGCAATTTTGTCCCAACAATGGCAGGTGGACTGGGGCTATGTGCCAAGAGGAAAGCAGCTGCTGGGGGAAACTTTCACTGTCAGCCTCTTTCTTACCCCGGGAAACTCGTGCTCTTCTCAGTAATCCCATGGCCTTACTATTTAGAATCCCAGGACACTTTTGTGATGAAATGCCATTGCTTAAATTTGGGGTATGCAGTAAAGGGAAGGTTAGATACTGTGAAGGACTCATAATAATATCACTTTCAATAATTTTCAGAATACCCAGAAGAAGAGTTTCCTGGAAAAAAAGTAAAACAAAATTTCATAATAATGTTACAAAGTACATGATTATCTTGAAGTTCAGGTTATAAATGAAAATACAAATAAACACACACATATAAGCATTCTTATTTAAATATTTCAATCTACCATATCATTAAAATTTTCCTTTTTGTGTAGTTAAGATGAAATATGAAACAGAGATTTCCATTTTTAAATTTGTAATCTCCTGCTTAATTTGTTGTAGAATTAGATGCTCTTATAGTATAAACCTAAAATTAAATACAATGTCAGGAATCATTTCTACTGAAGAAAGATGTTTATTTCCAAGTAAATTATAGTCATTTCTATTGATAATTTTTGAATGAGTGATAGAACCAGAGACCTTATAAATTCTCCAGATTTCTGAATATTTATAGCATGACATATAATAAAGTTGAGTGGTCCATCACTTTTCAACCTATTTTATATGCTTTTTCTCTAGTCAAAATATTTTTTTTTGGCACCTCCCTGGTGGCACAGGGGTTAAGATGCAGCACTATGAAGCCACCCCAAGCCACTGCAGCAGGAGTTCGATCCCTGGTCAGGGAGATGACCCCCATGGTGTAGCAGACCTCTCCTGACTCACCTGCTGCTTCCCTTAGCAGTATATTTCTGTCCATCTGCCTGTTCTGTTCCCCACTCTGTCTCTGAATCCTCTCACTCCCCCCACCTCTGGTCTGTACCCCAGTTCTTATATGCATAAAATAAATAAATATTTAAAAAAATCTTTCACTTGTGTATACTAGATTAAAATAACAATTTTTGGTTTTATTTATAACTTTTTGGTTAAACTAAAATGTAGAAAGTATAGAAAACAGAGGAAATGAGTAATTGAAGGGAAGAGCAATGATTAAGAAGACAAGTGAAAAATAAAAAAGGTTAGCCTAATACAATCATGCATAAAACAATACCTAATGATTTTTATGAGAAATGCACTCAGAAAATGTAATAGAAACATTCTAGAAATATATGGTCAGTTCTTAAGACACTAGTGGTTTTTTTTTTTTTTTTTTTTTTTTTTTTTTTTTTTTTTTGAGTAGAGTATTCTTTTGACTCAATAGTAGAGTATTCTTTTTTTTTTTTTTTTTTTTATAAATTTTATTGTTATATTCCCCATACAATTGCAACCCCCCATTCTGACCCCAATCCCTCCCCTCCCGCCCCCGCCCCAATAAAAGTGTCTCTGGTTCATAGTTTTTTGTTGATTTTGATTTTCACTTTCTTATAGTTATTCATTTCCTGGTCCCTTATTTAAGTTTTCTAGATTCCTGCTATGAGTGAGACCATTCGGTATTTTTCTTTTTCTTTTTGGCTTATTTCGCTGAGCATGATCCCTTCCAGCGCCATCCATGTTGCAGCAAATTGCATGTGTTTATCTTTTTTGAATGCTGAGTAATATTCCATGGTATATATGTACCACATCTTCTTGATCCAGTCATCTATTTTTGGGCATTTGGGTTGTTTCCAAAGCTTAGCTATTGTAAACAGTGCTGCTATAAACATAGGGGTGCAGGTGCTCTTTGGAATTGATGTTTCTGTGTCCTTTGGGTAAATACCTAGGAGTGGAATTGCTGGGTCATATGGAAGCTCTATGTTTAGTAGGTCCAGAAATCTCCACACAGCTTTCCACAGTGGTTGGACCAGTTTGCACTCCCACCAACAGTGCAGAAGAGTTCCTTTTTCTCCACACCCTCGCCAACATTTGTTATTGCTAGTTTTTTTAATATGTGCCATTCTCACTGGTGTAAGATGGTATCTCATGGTAGTTTTGATTTGCATTTCCCTGATGACAAGTGATGTTGAACATTTTTTCATATGCCTGTTGGCCATTTGCATTTCCTCTTCAGAGAAGTTTCTTTTAAGCTCTTCTGCCCATTTTTTGACTGGATTATTTTCTTTGTTGTTGTTGAGACTCATCAGCTCTTTGCAGATTTTTGTGATCAGTCCTTTATCATTAGTGTTGGGTGCAAAAATGTTCTCCCAGTTGGTGGGGTTTCTCTTTGTTTTTGTTATTGTCTCTTTTGCTGTGCAAAAGCTCTTTAATTTGATGTAGTCCCAGCTGTTTATCTTTGCCTTCACTATCACTGCTTTGGGTGATGTGTCTGTAAAGATGTCTTTGATGTGCAAATCACGTAGTGTTTCGCCTATATTTCCTTCTATATATTTTATGGTTTCAGGTCTTATGTCTAGTTCTTTAATCCATTTTGAGTTGATTTTTGTGTATGGTGTGAGGTGGTGGTCAAGCTTCATTCTTTTACATGTAGCGACCCAGTTTTCCCAGCACCATTTATTGAACAAACTTTCTTTGCTCCAATGCATAGTCTTTGCTCCTTTGTCAAAGATTAGTTGACCATAAACCTGTGGGTTTATTTCTGGATTTTCTATTCGATTCCATTGGTCTGTATGTCTGTTCTTGTTCCAATACCATGCGGTTTTGATGATTATGGCTTTGTAGTATAGTTTGAAGTCTGGGAGTCTGATGCCTCCATTCCCTTCTTTTTTTTTCAGGAGAGCTTTGGCTATTCGGGGTTTTTTGTGATTCCATATGAATTTCATCAATAATTGTTCTATTTCTTTGAAGAATGACATTGAAATTTTGATTGGAATAGCATTGAATCTGTATGTTGCTTTTGGAAGGATGGCCATTTTAATAATGTTTATTCTTCCAATCCATGAGCAGGGGATGTCTCTCCATTTCTTTGTGTCTTCTTCTATTTCTTTTAACAGTGTTTTATAGTTTTCTTTGTATAGGTCCTTTACCTCTTTTGTTAGATTTATTCCCAAATATTTGATTTTTTTTGTTTCAATAACAAAAGGGATGGTCTTTTTGATTTCTTCTTCTTCAGATTTATTGTTTGTGTATAGGAAGGCTACTGACTTTTGCGTGTTGATTTTGTATCCTGCCACTTTACTGAACTGATTGATGAGTTGAATTAGCTTTTCTGTGGAGTTTTTGGGGTTCTCTATGTATAATATCATATCGTCTGCAAATAGTGATAGTTTGACTTCTTCTTTTCCTATTTGGATTCCTTGGATGTCTTTCTCTTGTCTTATTGCCCTGGCTAGGACTTCCAGTATTATATTGAAAAGCAATGGTGAGAGTGGACATCCTTGTCTTGTTCCAGATCTTAATGGAATTGCTTTCAGCTTTTCACCATTGAGAATGATACTGGCTGTTGGCTTGTCATAGATGGCCTTTATGATGTTGAGGTATGTTCCTTGTATCCCAAGAATTTCAAGGGCTTTTATCATGAATGGGTGTTGCACTTTGTCGAAAGCTTTCTCAGCATCTATTGATATTATCATATGGTTTTTATATTTCTTTTTGTTGATGTGTTGGATAACGTTGATTGATTTTCGGATGTTAAACCATCCTTGTGCCCCTGGAATGAATCCAACTTGGTCGTGGTGAATTATCTTATGGATACATTGTTGGATTCTGATAGCTAAAATTTTATTGAGGATTTTTGCATCAGTGTTCATTAGGGAGATTGGCCTGTAGTTTTCCTTTTTTGTGTTGTCCTTGTTCGGTTTTGGTATTAGTGTAATGTTGGCTTCATAGAACGTGTTTGGTATTGTCCCTTCCTTCTCAATTTTTTGGAAGAGTTTGTGAAGGATAGGCACTAATTCATCTCTGAATGTTTGGTAGAATTCATTTGTAAATCCATCAGGTCCTGGGCTTTTGTTTTTGGGGAGGTTTTTGATTACCATTTCAATTTCGCTAATTGTAATTGGTCTGTTTAGGTGTTCTATTTCTTCTTTATCTAGCTTTGGGTGATGGTAGAGTTGTAGGAATTTGTCCATCTCCTCTAGATTGTTAAACTTGTTTCCATATAACTGTTCATAGTAGTTACTGATTATTCTTTTGATTTCTGCTGTGTCCGTTGTGATTTCTCCTCTTTCATTGATGATCCTGTTTATTTGTGCTTTCTCCCTTTTTTCCTTTGTGAGCCTGGCTAGGGGTTTGTCTATTTTATTGATTTTTTCAAAGAACCAGCTCTTGGTTTCATTGATCTTTTGGATTGTTTTTTTAGTTTCAATTTCATTTATTTCTGCTTTGGTTTTTATTATTTCTTTTCTTCTACTGGTTTTGGGGTTTTTTTGTTGTTCTTTTTCTAGATCTTTGAGCTTCGAGATTAGGTTGTTTCTTTGCGTTCTTTCTTGTTTCTTGATGTGAGCTTCTATTGCTATATATTTTCCTCTTATTACTGCTTTTGCTGCATCCCATACATTTAGGATATTGGTGTCCTCCTTGTCGTTCAATTCAAAAAATTTTTTAATTTCTTCTTTGATCTCCTCATTAGTCCAATGGTCTTCCAGTAGTGTGGTTTTTAATCTCCATGAGGTAGGAAAGTTCCTTGCCTTCTTTTTATGGTTTATTTCTAGTTTGATGCCTTCATGGTCAGAAAAGATGGTTGATATGATTTCAATCTTGTTGTATCTGTTGATGTTTGTCTTGTGCCCCAGTATGTGATCGATCCTGGAGAATGATCCGTGTGCGCTTGAGAAAAATGTGTACTCCATTTTTTTGGGGTTTAGTGTTCTATAGATGTCTGTTAAGCCCAATTGCTCTAGGTCTTTATTTAGAGCTTTGGTTTCTTTACTTATTTTTTGTCTTGTTGATCTATCCATTGTTGATAGTGGTGTGTTGAAGTCTCCCACTACGTATGTGTTTTCTCTGATGTCTGTTTTCAGAGAGGACAACAGTTGTCTGATATATTTTGGTGCTCCTTCGTTTGGTGAGTATATGTTAATGAGTGTTATTTCTTCTTGAAGTATTGTCCCCTTGATCATAATGTAGTGACCATTGGGGTCTCTTTTTATCTTTTTGAGTTTGAAATCTGTTTTATCTGATATAAGTATAGCTGTTCCTGCTTTCTTTTTTGGTCCATTTGCTTGTAGGATTGTTTTCCATCCTTTAACTTTGAGCCTATTTTTATCTTTTGTAGCTAAATGTGTTTCCTGGAGACAGCAAAAGGTTGGGTTTTGTTTCTTAATCCAGGCTGCAACTCTGTGTCTTTTTATTGAAGAGTTTAGTCCATTTACATTTAGAGTTAATATTGATATGTTAACATCTGTATTTGCCATTGTGTTTGTCTTTCCTTTGATTTTATTTATTTATTCTTTTAATAACTTTTTTTTTTTTGGCCTTCTTTCATTGTTATTCGTCCCTCTGAGGTTCTGGCTTTAGGACTCCTTGTAGTATTTTTTGGAGTGGGGGTTTAGTTGCAATGAAATTCCGGAGTTTCTGTTTGTCTGGGAAGGTCCATATTCTTTCTTCAAAGAGGAAGGAGAGCTTTGCGGGATAGAGTATTCTTGGTTGGCATCTGTTTTCTTGGAGTCTGTTGACTATGTCCCTCCACTCTCTCCTTGCCCGTAGTGTTTCTTCGGAGAAGTCTGATGTCAGCCTGATTGGTTTTCCTTTGAATGTTATCTGTTTCTTCCCTCTTGCCAGCTTCATTATTTTTTCCTTGTCCTGGATTCTTGGGAGCTTTACTATTATGTGTCTTGCTGTATTTTTTCTTTCGTCGTGGAAGTTTGGTGTTCTTCTTGCTTCTTGTATATCAATTTTCAGCTCCTTCTTCACATTTGGGAAGTTCTCTTCAATTATCTCTTTGAATATTTTCTCTGTTCCTACATCTCTCTCCTCTCCTTCTGGTATTCCTATAACTCTTATATTTCCTTTCCTCATGGAGTCAGATAGTTCCCGAAGTCTTTCTTCGTTCTTTTTCCTTCGTACTTCTCTTTCCTTTTCTGTTTTGGTTCTTTTTATTTCTGTGTCTTCAAGATTACTTATTCGTTCTTCCATTTCATCTATTCTGCTTTCATTGCTTTTCCCAGAATTCTTTAGTTCTTCCATTAATTCTTTGATCTCCTGCATTTCTTTTACTTCCCTCTTTAGGGACTCAATTTCTTTCTTCTGACCATTGTTTTCCCTCTCTAGGGACTCAATTGCATTCTTCTGATCGTTGATTATTTTTCCCTTATCATTGTTTTCCTTTATGACTTCTGTCAGTTTTTTAATCAAGGCAATTTTAAATTCTCTTTCTGGAAGGCTCAGAAATTCTTCCAAGTTATTGTCGTTGCAATCTGGGGGCTGGCTTTCTTTTTGTGGTGTGCTTTTTCTCTGGAGAGTTGCTAGGTTGCGTGTGGTTCTTCTCCTCCCTACTGTCTGTTTTCTAATTTGCCGTATGCGTTGGGACACTGTGTTGTTGGGACTGGCCGGCATCTTGGGTGGGCTTCTCTGTTCCCCTCTGGTTCTTCCAGGAGTCATCTGTCAGTTTCAAGCAGCCTTTACTGGAGAAGACACTAGTGGTTTTTAACCTCATGATCTACAGGGTTCCCTAGGGCCTGCAGGGCTGGAATGGAATGATAAAATGGCAGAGTTCAGGAATACCCAATCTTGCTTCAAAGAAAAGATGCTCCAAGGTATTCTATTTGCTTATGCTTCTAGCAAAGAATTCATTATAAAAATGGGTTTCTTAGCAAAGAACAGTCTAAAAGTTATTAAATTACACTGGTGAAAAACAATGATATAAGATAACTGAAGAGTGAATAATAATTTTCTAAAAAAGTATAATCCTCAAAATGGCTATAATTACTCATAATTAAGTTCTCTTCAGTAATTAAGATCATTTACCATTTCTTAAGCACAAAAATTGGGGGTGGAAAAGGTGATCTATCTGGTTAGCCAAAATAGAAGTGAAGTGGATTAAAAAAAAGTGCAAATAATAAAATAATTGAGAACCTCACACATAACAAAGAATTGATGGTACAATAATTACCACATCAAAAGTGAGAGCTTAGTGATTTCCAAATAATTTTTAAAATATTCTATTAGGTATCAGTGAAAAAAATTTAATTATAGCATATTTACTATACAAGGAGATTTCTCCAGAAATATTCTCAAAAGAAGGGTTAGCTCTTCTGAACATGTTCTTGAACTCATCAAAGATACCAAAAGGTCGACCAATACTCTCTGGCATGCTAAATTAAAGAGAGAAGGGGGAAAAATTAAAGTCAATACACAATTAACTAAAGGAACATAACAAGCAATTTCACTGAAAGAGATAAAAATACTATTGTTATATCTTAAATGGATTATAAATAGTCTAATAATCCAAAGTTTTGCAGAGGAAATAGCAACATATTTTGATAGAATGGACTCATTGTAAAGTGATTTGATTGTATAATGGGCTGATTGTAAAGCAGGGGTCCACTATAATAAGAAGATATCATAAACCCCTAGAAAAATGCACCGAGAAGGGTAATCATCACTTTTGAGGTATGGCTGCCAAATTGTGTAAGCTGGAATTAAATCATGAGGAAACATATGACTAATCCAAATTAAAACTCTGTGTATATTAGCCTTAATTATCCAACTAAAATTTAGGTATCTCCAACTAAATTTAAGGTTTCTATATATTTATTCATTACATACATGTATTCATTATGAATTTTTCAAATGCTTATGAAGGTACAGAGTAGAAAGTAGGTGCTCAATCAATATCTGACATAGCAGTAATACAGTGTTTAGACTGGGTTGCAGTCCTCAAAATACATTGCTATGTATCTGACCCTGAAAAACTCACTCAATTCATTGAAATCTAGATTTTCCTTTCTATAGAACCAAGCTACTTATAGGTCTACTGCATTGGATATTTCTGAGGAATAAAGAAATGAAGCACATAAAGCTATTTTTGAAATCATACAACACTGCCCCACTGGAAGTCATTATTATCAACTCTTCATTGCATGAAACAACAAAACAATTTCAACTTGCTATCTAAAACTAAATTTTAACGCACCTTGAAAATTGGAATCAGCTTGTGTTAAAATATTCAAGAAGCCTCCTAAAAGAGTTTTCACAGTTCCCTGGAGATTAAAAAACAATCCATAAGAAATTAAATTTCTTACCTCTGAAAATAACTAGAAAGAATGCTATGGTTAGCAGTACACATAATGTTTATAGTTTGTTTTCAAAACAATGACCACATATTGTAATTGAGTACAATATAAAGAAATACAACTCATTCTCAGAAATATACTGGATTTTCATTATTAGTTAAGTCAATGACAGCTGTAACTTTTAATGGTATTTTAAAGAACTATGAAATTAGAAGATTTTTAGAGTAACATTTTTAGGTAAAAACACACCTAACATATTATAAAAGACCACCTCAAATAATTTTAGACAAGCTGAGTTCTAAATAAGGAGAGTAATTGGGACATGAGTGTGATAAAATTATGGATCCCATTTACCTGTTGCATGAGCAGAAAAACATTCTTTTCTTTCTGCCTGATGATTTTCAAAAAACTCTCAAATACATGGGCAAGTACATCAAGTTTGGCTTTACTAGTAGAAAGTAAATTTAATTCCAGCATACAAATCTCAGGATATATTAATTCCCCTTGAGTGAGGTTTTCAAGTAAATCATTTGGACTGCTTGGTGCACTGAACTCCTCTGCTTCAGGCTTTAAGTCTATACCTGAAAAGGGGAAAGAAAAGATTTTGATTCAATTAAAAAAGTACTTTAAATCTCATTGATCATTTTGGCTTACAAAAGTGCTATTCATAAGAAGATGTTCACAAAAACTTTACCTACAAAATTTTGATTATTTGTATCCTGACTGATCAAATTTTGGACATTTTGAAGATAAATGTGTAGCCTTAAAAAAAATTTTGTTCATGTGCCTGTTATCCATCTGTATATCAACAGACACATGAAAAAAATGCACACCATCATTTATTACCAGGGAAATACAAATCAAAACCACCTCACACAAAAAGACCAGAAACAAGTGTTGGTCAGGATGGAAAATAGTATGGACAGTTCTCAAAATATTAAAAGTGGATCTATTATGCCACTCCTAGGTATCAACCCAAATAATACAAAAATATTAATTCAAAGGGATATATGCACTCCCATGTTCATTGCAGCACTATTTACTATCACCAAGCTATTGAAACAACTTTAGTGCCCAAAGACAAATGAGTGGATTAGGAAGATGTGGTATATAAACACAATGGAATATTACTCAGCTATCAAAATAGATAAGCTCTTATCATTTGGGACAAGGATGAAACAGGAGGGGGTTATATTAGGCAAAATAAGTCAGAAAGAGAAAGACAAATACCAGATGGTATCACTTATATGTGGAATATAAGGAAATAAAACAAAGGGCCAGACAAAACTAAATCAATAATAAATCCTAGATAAAAAAATCTAGGATTATTTATAAATAAATAAATTATATATTTATAAATAAATCTAACTGTGGAATTGAGGCTACCAGAAGGAAGCTAGAAAGTAAAGTGGGGAAGGAGCACAATGGACTATGGTGGAGGACCATGGGTGTCTTGCTGGTGGTAACAACACCTGAAAGAGGTGGTTCAATAGCTCTAAATCATATTAAATGTTGTAAACCAATGTTACCTCAATTTAAAAAATAAAAAAAGGTATTTTTTGATTTTCAAGAGAAAGACAAATATTATGAACAGTAATTTTTATAGACACATGATAAAGATTTAACACACTGCTTTAACAGACACCACTGGGGGGGGGGAAAAAGTATTATCCCAAACTTACTACCGTCAAAATACTTAAATCACAGTGCAGTTTATTTGACTACTCTCTCTATCAAAGTAGTAAGTGAGCTAATGATAGGATGAATTCTGTATACATGAAAAATTGCATCTTAGAAAATTCAACTGATATGCTCTTAAGAGAGAGTGCTGTGCTCCTAAAAACAAACAAAACTGATATAGCTAAGAAATTTATCAATATCTACATAGATAAGAATTTTTCACGATCTAGTCAGCAAACCTTTTCAGAGATGCCTTCCCTGACCATTAACACATCACCCTGTTTTATTTTCTTTATATTGCTTATTTCTCATACTTGTTTGGCTTTTCCTCTGGAATATAAATGAAAGCAGGGACTTTACTATACATTACTATACTATACTATACTATACTACTATACTATACTTTACTATACATCCTGTATACTTAGGCATTCAATGTTTGTGATAACAAGATATATCTCTCTATATGAACTGCATTTATGAAAGCAGGAATTTGTTGTCAATATCAAATAAAATAAAAATGTAATGAACTTTTTAATTTGTAAGGCAATACAAAATTTTAAAGTGATACCATTTTGCTAATAAACAGCCTGAACTGCAAACCCAATCATAAGTATTTCAGTGATATTTTACCATCATCTCGGGTTTCACTATCTTCAGGATTGCTTTCACTATCTGCTTCATAACCTTCTTCTTCAATCAGAAGTCTAAAATTACAACACTGAGGATCCTCAGCTTCTTCTGAAAAATCACCAGGTTGGGACGACAATTCTTCTTCAGACTGATGACTCTATAAGATCAATGTAATTAAAAGGCAAAAGTTACATGTCCTCATTTTCAGTAATAGAATATTTATTATTTAAGTTATTTTAAGAACTATTTCTGTATTCCCTTTAAGAAAAGAATCTTAGGAATCAATATTAGCTATAAAAATTATGAAATTAATGCAGCAAAAATTTTCAGAGTCTCTTAGACAACTTGATTCACATGTCAAAGATGGAAGTCTCCAGATTAAGCTACAGATCATTTCAGTGTTATTGAAAAGTTAGTTTAAGAAATTTCTTTTTTGTTGTTAAAGATTTATTTATGTATGTATATATATAAGAGCTGAGCTGCAGGCCAGAGATGGGGGGGGGGCAGTGAGAGGATTCACCAGAGACAGAGTGGGGAGCAGAACAGGCAGATCTACTGAAATGCACTGTGAGGGGTGCAGCGGGTGAGTCAGGAGAGGTCTGCTGCACCATGTGGGTCACCTCCCTGGCCGGGGATTGAACTCATGCTGCAGTGGCTGCAGATAGCTTCATAGTGCTGTGTCCTAACACCCTGTGCCACCAGGGAGGCCCCTAGTCTAAGAAATTTCATTCTAGTTACACAGTAGGAAATGACCAATAATCACAATGAGGTGGAATTATACTTCTTAGGACTTAATGCTAGTAAATACATATTATTTTTACATATTTATTGAGAGAAAAACTTTCATCACAGGATTTTTATAACTAAAATATTTCATAGATTAGCCAAGGAAGATATGAAAAATTTTCAAAGGGATTAACTTTAATATTTCATTCAGAATGCAAGCATCTCAGAAATTAAGAATTTCAGCAATAACTTCCTATGTAGTACCTCGTGGCATAAATTTTTTCTTTCCTTATAAAGATACTATTAAATATCTTCACTTTAGAAAATATTTTTTTCTTTTTTCTTTTTAAAGATTTATTTATTTTTATACAAGAACTGGGGTGCAGGTCAGAGGCACAGGAGGGTGAGAGGATTCATGAGAGACAGAGCGGGGAACAGAACAGGCAGACTGACAAAATACACTACTGAGTGGAGCAGCTGGTATGACAGGAGAGGTCTGCGTGCCATGTGGGTTTCTCCCCACCTGTCCGGGAATGAAACCCACGCTGCAGAGGCTGCAGAGAGCTTCACAGCACTGCGCACAACCCGCTGTGCCACCGGGGAGGCCTTAGAAAACATTTTCACTTAAAGAAGCTCAGCGCAAGATTAACAGAAGGTTGAATACAGTAGATACTTTAACCATTTCCAGTTCACCACTGATTCAGTTATATAATGAAGGCTTAATATCTATTTCACTAAGTTGTTATGACAATAGTGACATAAAATAGTATGGCAGATATATGGCTAGACCAAGGAATTAAAAGATAAGTTATATATAGAGAAAAGATCAGAAATGATTAAGGGTAAAAGAAATGTAAAAAGAGAGGAAAATGAACTAAATATGCATCACAGTTCCAAGAAAAAAATTAAAATAATTCTTTTAGAAAAAATATGTTAATGTGAACAACTAAAAACTATAGTTGCTATTTCAATTGCAAGTACTAGTTATTTTTATATCAAAAATTTAAAATTGGAGCGAAATAAAGGACAAGATAGCTGAGTTGTCACATCTCTGAATTATCATTTAATAAACCATCATTTATATGTAAGACTACATTTCTATCCTACAGGGAGTAATTCTCAGTAAATGTCCAGTATAGATTAAAAAAAAAAAGCATGTGTTATTTGTCTCCTGTTTTTTTATGAGCTACGTGTTATTTGTCTCCCAGATGATGGAGACATGACCCACGGAACTCACCTGACCAAAGCCTCACACGTATGTTCTAACTACATTCATTGGTGTCGCAAGCCCATCCTACACACTTGTGCTAGCCATACGTGAACAATACAGACTGCACGTTATTCATACCTTCTCAGTCATAGCATCATGTTCAAAGTCTGCGGAATGATTCCCCAGTGCAACTCGAAGCAGCGCGTCAAATAAAGGCTTTGCTAATTCCGTTTCAATTACCCTTGACTGGGAAAGGTGGTCCTTCACTTCAAACAATATATTTTCCACAGTCAAGTTCTAAGGTAAAATAAAAGAGTCTAAGAATATAATGACATATTTTATGAAAAATCTAAAACAGTAACAAAATAAATGATAAATTAATTTTCCTTAACAAGTAGAAACTAGTTCATTTATTTGCAGTTGCTATGAGAGGAAAATCACTATAAATATCTAGTTTTTAATGCAAAATCCTATTACAATTAATATTATTTCTATTTATTAAAGGCTTTACTCAAAGTACTCAATTTTGAATTTCAGTGTAGTCATAAGTTAATTGTATCACAAAAAAATATTTAGTTCAGTTTTGATTAAAGTCTCCAGATTCTATAAATTCCTCATTCTTAGAGATTCCTTAAAACTAGAAGAAAAGCTTACATTCTAATCCTCTTCTCTCTCTCCTTTCATTACTCTTTGTGGCCTTGAAGAGAACACTTGCTACTCAGCAACATCCCCCAATATCAGGTGATGAGGCCATCAAGATAGGTAAGAAACTGACTTCTGCCTTAAGGAATTCTCTCAAACACAGATACATACTGACAAGCTATGATGACAACCACACTATATACCAATTTCTGTGAGAACAAAAAAGAGAGAAGGTGCCTGAGATATGTCAAAGGTATCCCAAAGAAGGGTTTGTATGGGATGGGCAATAAAGAACAAATTACAGAATCAGAGGAAGAGAATATGCCAGGCAGAACACTAACCAAAGAACGGAAGTAGTAACAAAGAACAGCATCCTAAGAAGCTGTCGGCTCCGTATAACTGATTTCAGCATAGTGAAGAGTGGCAGGAATGAGGCTAAACTGTGAAGGGCTTTGTATGCTAGTCTAAGGAGTGCGGATTTTAATTGTGAGCAATATGTTAGATATTTTAGAAAGGAGCTAATATGGAGACTGGAACTCCAACAAGGGGAATCTCTTGGCTGACAGAACAGTTAGGGGTGAGTCAGTTAAAAAAAGAATGTTTATGCCAACTTCAATGGTTCTGCAGGGGGAGAGCCTGAAATGGGGATTTCTCTTTTGTTAAGAAGTGCTTTCTGGAGAAATATGTAAGGGCACCAGAGAAGCCAAGTATGTTGGGGAAAGAACCCAGGCAAAGATGTAATTTCAGAAGAAATGTCTGCCTTGGGCTGATTCCATGGAAAGTTCTGGAATCTGAACTGTACCACAGAGTTGTACCCTATGCCTAGAGTCACATCCTTCAGTCACTGGTTATGAGCACCCTTCTTAGGCATCTTCTAGGCGGGCATCTCTCATCAGCCAAGAGCAATCCTTGGGAGATGGGTGCAGATGTGTCTTTAGCAATCAACACTTGTAACAGATGGCAGGTGGGTGCATCAGCTTGGTGAAGGGGATCCAAGCAGAGCACCAAACAGGATCACACCAAGATTTTAAACTTTTAAAAACACAATATCCATTATTTCTCATTCAATGTTTAATGCAAATTTAATGCCTTTTGGGGTTGATAGCTTTGTCACATATAGGTTTTACATTGCAAACTAAACTCTACATTTTTTAGGAAAGAATTAGATCATGTACTCCTTTTGTGTCCGCCACAGTACTTGTACTGTGCCTAGCATATTGGAGCTTCCTAAAATTTAGAAACTTTGGAAAAACAATAATATCACATAGAAACTTTAAAATATATATATTACATAATAATTGTACAAAGGACAAGTTATTACCTGATTAGGTAACTCCAATTCTATCTTTTGTTGACTAACTCTGGTGCTCTGAAGGCAAATGGCCAGAAGGGCTTCCAAAAGTCGTATGCTCTGAAGTGAAGTCTCACTTTCTTGACTTGTAAATATATTTGCTTCCTCAGGAGCAGCTTCAGTTGCTGAAATTTGTTCCACATTTATGGAAGAAATATTCTGTGATTCTAAGTTACCCAAACTATCAGCACTCTTTTTTAGATTACCCAGTTCTGGTGGTAGAGAATCACTTTCAACTGATAACACATCTTCTTTCACAAAGATCTCAGATTGAGAAGTTATGTTTAAATCCTGGTTTTCATTTACACTTACATCTCCTTCCTTTTTACCTTGATCTTCTTCGTGACTCCTAAATAGTTTCTGTATTATCATAAATATTAATTTATGGCACACTTGGAAACCACCAAGCCTATAAAACTGTTTCTGGAAAACTGGACTCAACATGTAGATCCAACGACACATGGACCAAATGTCTGCTGCCTGGTGCATATGTTCAGGAGAAGGCAGGACAAGGCTCTCGAGAGACAAACATGGCAGCATATGAGGCAAAGGCTCACTTGCTGTACTGTCATAGCCAGAAGTGTCTTCTGAATCATTGGCTGAGTCTCTATCAGATTCTGCTTCTTTACTCACACATAAGAATGCCACACAGAGGAACAGGTTTATCGTGTTGATGTGAATATCCTGGTTAACAGTCTTCCATTTCTTTGGGTAAGCTTCTTTGAGGCCAGCATAAAATTTGCTAAGACTCTGAGGAGACTCTGAATAAGCTTGCTGGTTATGAACAGTACCTACATTTACAGATGACAGCTCCTTCTGGTCAGTGTCTAAGCCATCAATACCTGGAACTGAAGACTCTTTCTTCTGTTCCCCAAGGCTGATTATCAGAGTTTCAAATGCTTTTAAGGAATGACTTCGAATACCATCTAAGTAATTTAATTCAATTATTTGATTTACTCCATTACAACTTAAAAACAAATCTCTTATTACTCTGTGAAAGAAAAACACACAAGAAATTTATATATGAAAACATCACTTGTAAACAGCTACATATACTAATTAAATGTTATTATACATGATATATACTAAACACTACCTTATAATCTGGTCTCATCGCATCTTGCATAAATCTTTTTCCCTTTAAATACTACCTTATTTAATTCATCAATTATCTGGCTCAAGTCCTTTGACATGATCAGACTCCCAAGTTACTTTCTAATTATTTTCACATCCTTCTTCAAATACTGTATATATGGCTACAGCAACATTTAAAAAGAGGATTACATGCATCACAAGTTGAATGAAGCAATACATGAAGAACATTTCCTTCAAATGGCAAATTCTATATAAATTGTAAATGCCACAATCACCACCACACTTGAGGCAGACATCTCAAAAGCAGGTAGGCATATGTGTATCTGTTTACCTAAGACTTTTTGTTTGGTTTAAATCTGCACATCCTAAAGGGAAAGAAACAAACTAAACACTTGAAGATTTTCAGCTGTCTCAGGTGGGGCTCAAGTATCTCACTAGGATCAGGAATCCTAGTAATAACTTAAATATAAATCAGCCCAGTAAAGAGGCAGGTTGTCAACAAATAAGCCAAGGAGTTACAAACTTTCAAATCAAAGTCAGGTCTATTCAAACAATGTCAGAATGTTGGGAATTTAAAAAAAATTATGGCAAATAGTATGATTATAAGTTGATTTAGAATCATTTATAGGTTTTTTTAAAAAGATTTATTTATTTATTTTTTAAAAATATATTTTATTTTTATATTCCCCATACAATTGCAACCCCCTTATTTTGACCCCCAACCCTCCTCTCCCCGCCCCCCACCACCCATAGAGTGTCTCTGGTTCATAGTTGTTTGTTGATTTAAGCAAGAGCTGGTGTACAGGCCCGAGGCCCGAGGCCCGGGAGGGTGAGAGGATTCACTAGAAACAGAGCGGGGAGCAGAACAGGGAGACAACCGAAATACAATGCTGAGGGGAGCAGCGTGCATGACAGGAGAGCTTTGCCACGCCATGTGGGATTCTCCCTGGCCTGCCAGCAATCGAACCTGCACTGCAGAGGCTGCAGACAGCTTCACAGTGCTGCACTCAACCCTCTGTGCCCCCCTTTATAGGTTTTTAAAGTGGCATAATTATTATTTGAAAGACCTGACTACCTATCAGAAGTGAGTATTACTTATATAATTATTGTTTAAGTACCACATATGATAATCACAAAATCTGGAAAACCGATTGGTGGAATTTAAATTAAAATTTTTTTCTTTAAAATTTATAATTTTTTCTAGATACATTACTCAGTAAATAAATGTAAATATAACATTAAAAAAACAATAATACCCTTAGTTACACTGCTTCAGTAAATACCAATTTAGCTATATACACATTTCACAGAGTTGCAAACATTGGACGATATGCTCAATCTTGCATATTTTATCCATGAAATATATGAGTATCTTCTCATGTTCCAACATGATCTTCGTAAACATTTCTAATGGCCAATAATATTCCATTAAGTAAATATATAATAAATATATTAATATTATTAATAAATAATCAATAAATTATTTATTATTTATCATTAATAAATAATTCATTAATAATTAATAAATATAATAAATATATTTAACCCTGTTCTTGCTGTTGGACATCTGTATTGTGTCCATTTATTTCTCAGAAATATTTTGAAACCTTTACTATTTTGTTACTGAGAAATTAACATTAATCACTCTATCCCCTATAATCACCCTTCAAGAAAGGAAGGGAGTGAGTAAGAGAGGAGGCAGGGAAGGAAAACAGAAAGTTTAAAAAATCTGTCATGGTACAAGAATTTTTTTTTTTTGTTAGACTAAAAGTAAATTCTAGCAAAAAATTAAGAGTAAAGATAATTTACTGACAAGACACTAGAGTTATCAGGGTTAGAAGTTTAAATGCATATACTTTATCACACATCTCAAATCATACAATAAGAGAAAAATATCTCCATACATGCACACATACAAACCTTGATTTAAGCAGAGCAGGCAGAGTTTTTAAATAAATCTGAAGCACTTCCTGAGGCAAACACTGGTTTTGATGGCTACATATATGAGTTCGAGTTGACATAATGCTAAGATGTTGACAGTGATGTGCTAATTCAACTCCTCTTTGAAGCACAGGATTAAATATGTAATTATACAATTTCCATTGAACAACTATATTGCCTTTCTGCATTAAATTGCAAATGTGAGTTGCAATTTGTATACTATGTAATCTGTCTTCTTCAAAAACAAAGTTCTGATAAGCCTCTAAGGCATCCCATTTCCAAAACAAATCTTCAGAAACACTGCTGGGCAGGATCCCCTGAAATCTGTAAGAAGGACTGGATAAACTCGAGGAAGGCTCAGCATCACATGAGCTTCCCTGCAGTGTCTCCTCTAATTTGGCTAGTTGATCAGAGTCAACAGTACAAATATTGCAAGCTGCTTTTTTAATTTTCTGTGATATCTCAGCTCCTCCTAGCTGATCCAAAATAAGCTTGTTAAGGATATTCAGTATGTGCTGCTGAAAATTTTTCAGTGCTGGCAATTTAAAAGCATGGAGCAAAGGAATGATTACAGATTTGGGATCCATACAACAGCATATTCCAACATTATGAACACCTGATAGAATCTGGACACAAGTGCTACTCAAGGAAGCCTGCTGCAGTAGGCGTAAACACTGATGAGCACACACTGCAATACAACAGCACCGCTCAGGATAATAAACATCTCCATCTGCAGTCTCTTCAAATGGGTTTTTGGAAACCTGGTTTTTAAAAGCTGAAACCAGAAGGCCTGAGAGGTCTCGGTGGTGATGCATAAAGTGAGAATATTCACATCGTCTGTGTCTTTTTCTTGTACACACTGAATGATGAAGTTGCTCTGATTTCACTTTTTTGACAGTGCTCATGATTTTCATTACACTATTTACTAGGACTTTTAAATGTTCTGAGGCCTCAGTAGGAACGCTCTCTCTTAAAACCAGCCATTCCATTTGAAGAACTGCTGTTTCAAATAAATTAAACCCATGATGCTGAATGAATTCTTGAACCAAATCCATGGCTTGACTGAAGAAGAAGGGATTTGAAGCTGCACTTTGAAGACAACAGATCAGGATCTGTAGAACTCCTTCTAGAAGCTCCGGTAAAAGAAGGGCTCTATGACGATACTTTGAAAATTCAAAAACTTCCTGAACCTCCTGTAGTGTTTTCTTTTGTCTCGGTGCAAAGGGGTCAGGCTGTTTTTCTAGGCAAGTTCTAATTTTTAAAGCTGCTCTAAGCAATTCAGTCAAATTTTTTCTAAGACTTTCTGGCATCACCTCTGCAGTACTAATATCTACTGACATGAGATGCAACACTGTTCGAAAAAGCATACGTTGAATCAAAGCCACCGGTTCTTGAGTCCAACCTGCAGAAACCATTTGATTCTCCAAAGTGTCGTTTTGATTACAACAGTCCCCAAAGCCTGCTAGGAATTCAGTCAGTGTGGGTACGACACTGGCTGCTAGAGCAGAATTATGATTCAAGGCAATGTCAAACTTACAAACTTTCTCTAATAAAGATAATAAAACATGACATAAATCAAATGGTGTATTGTTCATGTGACTGATAACAGACAAGGCAGCTGGCTCACTTAAAATGTCAGTGTTTAACTCCTGCCTTGGAATAATCTCTCTGGAATTTTCCAAAGCCATGGCGTCAGGAGGCGTCTGTTTTTCTTTGGTTGGTAAGTGGTCAAGTTTTGCTGTAAGGTGGTCTTCTTTAGGAGGCTGTGTTACAAACTGCGGCAGCAGATGGGACCGTCTGCGCTTAATCCTCACTGTACTTTTCTCATCCGAATTGACCTCTGAATCTGAGGTGGAAAGCTGCGTCTTTCTTGCATCTCTTATAGAATAGCGATGGGTAATTGTACGCGGTCGTCTGTTTTTTCGAAAAATGTTTACTTTTGCAGAAACCTGACCAGATGGGGCACTTCCTTCTAAATATAATTTTTCCTGAGTAGATCTTTGTGAACTTGAGTTCTTTTCTTTGGTCAGGATTATATCAATTGAGAATGGCAGATTAAAATCTAATGAAATGAAGAAAGGACTTTTAGAATACCATAATATGTTTGCAAACTGGATTTATATAGGCAATTATCCTCTTATCATCCCATTAGAAGTTTTTCCTCAGTATATTTTCACTGTGATTTTCTCTAGCTATTTGTTATGTCTCTGGGTTACTTACCCTCCACGTCCCCCATGTAGGGCTTATCCTCACATAAGTACTACATGGCATTAGTTCAAAGGATACACATTGATTTGGAAAAAAACAAAGGAGAACAAAATTAGGGAAGCAAATCTGATTTAAAGCCACATATTGCATTCTAATGTCTGCATATGAGGATCTTTAGATTATCTGCTACTTAGCACTACTATTCATGCCATTTTATGTCTCTTCTGATAGTGTTATTAAATAATATATAGAGGTATATTCTGGAAAATGGCATTAAGTTTATAGACCTGATATAACTTTGGAACTTTAAGAACTTCCAAAATTGTTACTAGCAAGGAACTATAAAGATGATCCCTGAAAGCACAGTTTTTATACAATAGATTCTAAATGTTCTTTGAGACAAGTTAAATGAATTCTTCACTCAAAATGTTTACTCTGTATGCCATGTATGCACCAGTAGAAGCATCACTGTTTTGTCCTCAATGTCTAGAGCCAGCACTCAATAACTATTTCTTGGAGAAATGAATGAATCCTCCTCACTACTTAAAAGGATACGAAAATTGGTATTTCCCTTTGTAAATAATATAATAAGTTCTATGTGAAAAATATAGTTGCAATTTAGAATGAATAAAAATTTGTAAACAAAAAATGTGTTCTTTAATTAAGAGGAGGGAGGAATTACAAGGAGTCTGAGAAATTCCACCTATGCAAATGATACAGGCAACAAAGACAATGACCCCAAAAGAACACTAATCAATTTCTTAAGTGATTAACAACTTGCAAATTTTTCATATTCAGAAGAATATAAGAGTAGAGTTAAGCAGGATAAATATTACAAGACCTTAGATAATTTCCTAAAAAGAGAGCTTCATATCAGAAATATATTAAAAATGCATACATGATGTTAAAATACATTAGTTTTTTTTAACCTGAGAGATCCTTGAACATCTCACAATTCACATATCCCAGAAAATGGGAAGAGGGGGGAAATGTTAGTCTCTCCATGAGAACATTCAAGTTTCATATACTTAGTATTATATATATTTATTCAAAATTAGAAATATGTACAGCGTTGATCTTAAGTATAATTCTACCAGCCTTGAAATAAAGTGCTATTTCAAATTTGCCCTTCAAAAGCAACATTAGATAAACTAAACTAAAAAAATACTGCAAAGTCATTGATAGAGTGCTAATAACAGAAAGTAACCTTTTCAATAAGCAAGGAACTTTAATTTCTTTCTTTAAACTTTTCATTATCCTTTTCTCAGAAGTTATGTTACGTTCCTAGATTTACTCCTCTTGGTAAGTGCTTTGTTTCTTCTTATGTTTTCCAAACAAAATTACATTCAAGAAATACCCTGAGAAGCACCATGGTTTTTATATAATTAGAAGAAATAAAAACGTGCTTGCCTAAAGAATTTTTCATTAAGTGTAACACTAATACATACTGCTCTGAATTTGAACTATGCAACCATTAAGGCTGAAGTAACTTTTCAGTGGAACATTTTTCCTCAGTGGAATTTTGATAACAGAAGTGATATGATAAAGAAACATACCTGTTGCCTTTTCTTCTTGAACAGGTATCTTCCATACCAGCGGAAGAAGTGACAGGAGAAGAGTAAGGAGTTCTTCTCTGCATGTTAATGCCTACATTTGAAACAAAAAAAGTCTTCATGTTCTGAGTTCATGCAACATTAATTCCTAATACCTGGTCTTGAATTGAACCCCCAAAATCCTTTTTCTTAAAAGGTTACATTTGAGAAGCTAAGAATTTAACCGATCTTGAATCCTATTAAAGCTGGATACTTTTCACTTTATAAACCTTTCCAGTGGCAAAAGAATGTAAGAGTATTTGTAGGTATTTAGCACATTCTTGCTGATTTTTCCCAAAATGGTTATTATGACCATCATGCACATTGCAAGAATTCCTCACCTATGAAAAAACAAATGAGCTAGGTGAAAATGAAAAGTTAAGCCCTATTTCATTAGCAAACCATAACATGAAGTTACAAGAAAAGTGTGAAATCTTCATGCAGTTAAATGTAAAAGTGAGAGAACACAATTTTAAAAGGGAAATTGACATTATTAATCAATAATATATATATAGAAAGACTTATTAGTGAAGGAGAGCCAAAAAATATTTACTGACTGCACACTAAATGTCCATAGCATTTACTGTCTTACCCTTTCTGGAGGATATGGTCCAAGCCCTGGCGAGGGTCCCCTCATTTGGTCCATCAAATACATACACACAAACAGTTAAAGAACAATAAAAGGCATGTAGTATAAGTACCCAGGTGTAGAACAGGTATTCAGTTTAGGAGTTTAGAAGAATGTACAATCATTATCAGAAATATGGAAGTGGGATTGAAGCCAGAAATTTGGGACACTTGGGTCATGGCAATCAAGGAATTAATGACAAAAGTTTAAATTTCTTGCATCAATCAGTAGAAAGGGTGTTCCAGATGACAAAATCAGATTTACTTGTTAGAAAGACCATTCCAATCACTGTATAGAGGATCAAATTGGTGGTACAGGGGAAGGGATCCATCAATGAGAGGTAATGATGGGCAGAAGTCTATGACCGTAAAATTGAAAAGAAAAATGAAATATCTGAGAAATTACATGGGAGAAGTGAAATGACCAAAGTTAATTTCTATGGGGTCTAAGGAAGAAAAAAAAATCTAAAAGCACTTGCAGGTTTCTGGGTTTAGGCAACCAGGTGACTGAAAGTGTACTTACCAAGGATTTAGGTGTGGTATTAAGTTGAGATAAAGATGATGGATATGTTAAGATTATTTTAAACATAATGAGTTTAAGAGAGCTATAGGATATCCAGATGGAGAGGGTTTTTCAATAAACAGTTGGATAAAGATCTGAAACTTAAGAAAAAGATGTGAAAGAAATAAAAAGATTTGGGGGTCACTGGGGCAGAAGTCAAGGACATATATGAGACTTCCTAAGGAGCATATGTAGAGTAACAAGAGAAGAATGATGACAATGATGACAATGTTGCTCTGGAGAGCAACATTTAAAGAATTAAGGATGGTAGTGTTGAAGAGAAGTCTGCAAAGGAGCCCTCCCCACCAATCCCCAAAGAAGTAGAACAAGAGTAATCAAGATTCGAGACTGTTCAGGTAAGAAAAGAGCCAACCAAGTAAAGAATTGTGGGTCTTAATTGTATAAAATGGTGGCTGAAAAGCATTTAGCAAATAGAAAGTTATCAGTGACCCTAACAAACACAGTTTTAGTGGAGTTACTAGGGTGCAAGTCCAATGACAACAGGCTGAAGAGTTGAAGGGAATAAGAAGACAGAAACATAATACTTAGACTATTCCTTTATGGTGTC